>NC_072801.1:52658008-53906885 GCF_028583425.1 Eublepharis macularius | reverse complement strand
TTTCCAGATGTTAAACTTCTATTAAAGGGGCAGGACATTTTTTTTCTCCAGGCCTGCTGGCACCCCTCAGCCACAGACTGGGAGCTCTGTGCTTTCCAGCCATGCAGAGGGCCCAGTTCAGTCTGAGACCGTAGAACACAGGGAGAAGGGGTTTAGACTAGGCTTGCCAGCCTCCAGGTGGCGGCTGGAGATCTCCCAAAATTACAACTTATCTTCAGGCCAGTTCCCCTGGAGATTAGTCCCCTTGGAGAAAATGGCTGTTTTGGAGAGTGGACTGTATGGCATTATACACTGCTGAAGTTTCTCCCCTCCCAAACCCTGCCCTCTGCAGATCCCACCTCCTAAATCTCTAGGAATTTCCCACCTGGAGCTGGCAACCCTCGTTTAGGCCCCTATCCTCACCTGTTTCCCCCAGAAGTCCCTGTGGCCCTATCTCTACTGAACTGGCCAGAGCATTAGGACTGCAGAAAGTGCATTCCTTGAGCCTCACACAGTTGCTACAATTGGGGGGGGGAGGGGGAGAAAGCAAGCATAGGAATTCAGGGAGAACACAAATTGTCACTTGATCAAGCTTCTCTTCAGCCTGTTTTCATGAATTTGAATCTTCAACAAGGTGTAAAAGAAACTCCTCTTACATCTTTCCAGAATGGAGAGAAAAAGTATTAATAACTGTCTGTTCTACATCTGGCTATTCTGCAAAATAAAAAATGGCTGTGAGTGATAACAACAATAGCAACAACAACAGCATCAATTTATATACTGCCCTTTCTAGGCATTATTGATTCTCCAAAAGTTTATTTTAGCTTAAAAGGGCTGTTCTTAATTTATAGATTTATTTTTGGGTGTGTGTGTGTGGGGGGGTGAGATTTTTAGTTTACAGAGCAAGTTGCATTTTGGAGTGCAGCTGCCCCCGGTTGCTTAATTTTAAATTCTCCTGTTTTGGAGTAGTTAGTGCAAAAACCATGTTTTGGACCAGGCACCAGCATGTGCCACCTTGTAATGCAGAATCTGTATGATTTGTGGAAGTTCAAAGCTTATTTTGGGGTACATAGTTTTGAAGTATCTTTAATGATGATGATGATGATGATAACAACAACAACATTTGATTTATATACCATCCTTCAGGACAACTTAACACCCACTCAGAGTGGTTTACAAAGTGTGTTATTATTATCCTCATGACAATCACCCTGTGAAGTGGGTTGGGCTGAGAGAGCTCTGAGAAGCTGTGACTGACCCATGGTCACCAAGCTGACTTCAAGCGGAGGAGTGGGGAATCATACCGGTTTCTTCAGATTAGAGTCCTGCCATTCTTAACCGCCGCTATACAAAACTGCTGTCACTTTGTTTTGCCGAAGTATGATCCTACTAGATAATTCCTATGTTGTTTAATATGCCCGTCTTAGAATTGTTTATGCTTTTTTTTTTTAGCATTTCTTCAACTCTGTATAGGATTCTTGCTAGTTTTAAATCTTTGCAAATTTGTATACTCTATTACATTGTTTATTGAAAAGTCTTTGAAATAACTGTACTGACTCATACTGTGTAATCTGCCTTGAGTTTCAATGAGAAAGGTGAATGAATTATAAATAATGTAAATACATTAATCGTTAATTAAATAATAATAAAAAGAGAGGTCAGAGTGAGTTCACAGCACTGATCTAAAAAAAAGTCTGTGTTCTCCCTTACAAAAGATTGTCGACTCTGAGTAGGGATTTGTTTTTTAATGAGCAGCATTTGATGCAAATAAACAGAAGAGCTTATGAAATTCTCAGTGTTGTGGCAAGAGAAGAAATGGTTAACAGGAGGAATTTACTGTCCTTTGCAATATAAATACTTGCAAATGATAACTGAAACTGAATATTTCACATAAAAGGTAGCAATGGGTTGTCGCCAAGAAGGGGTACAAGGGCAAAAGACAGAGGCACTTGCTATGTTGAGACTGAGGGATGGAAAAGCTAATGGGAAGAAAGCACAGGAGCCAGCTCTGAGCCTATGGTTGGATTGTGGCACAGTGGCAGAACATCTGCTTGGCATGCAGAAGGTCCCACGTTCAATCCCTGGCATCCTAAAGTAAAAGAATCCAGTTGTAAATGATGGGGAAGGCCTCTGTCTGAGACCCCTGAGTGCTGCTGCCAATCAGAGTACACAATCCTGACTTTGAAAGACCAGTGGTGTTTAGTATTGCAACAGCTTTATGTATTTTTGAAAATTTAGCATTGTTTTCCTGATCTCGTAATCTCTGCCCAGTTGTTTTCCACTTCCTCATCCCTAATGAATGTTGGCATGAAAATCATGGTAGGTCTGTATAAATGAATGCAATTATTAAAATAAGACCCTAGGCTTCACATCAGAGTTGGAACTATCCCAGCTGATGGAACACATACGTCTAGTCGTGGCATGATAACCAACTTCTTTGCTCAACCAGTAATTCAGTTGTGGAATTCACTGCCAGTGGGCATAGTGATGATGACCATGAGCATATTTGGCTTTAAAAGAGGGTTAGACAGATTTATGGAAGAGGGGTCCATCCGTGCATACTGGCTGTGGTTAGTAAAGGAAACCTGCTGCTGCAGGGAAATGCATTTTTAACTCCCCAGGAACCCATCTGCGTTTGGGGCTATGGCATAGCAATTTGATAATGACTCGGGATTGAAAAGAGGAGGCCTCCAAGAATTCAGGAGGGTGCAGAAGTGTAGCCAAAGGTTTGCTTGATCAGTTCAAATCAATATATAAATCTCAGCCCCGCTTCCCATACATTATTTGGGTTCCCTTGTCTAATTCACAGTAGTCCTGTTTCCAAAACCTCTTTCTGCTGCCAACTGCATACAATGTGTGGTCTCTACTAGGCCCTGTATGAGGATTTCCTCATTCCTCCTTTGTGCTATCTTTTTTCCTCAGGTGTCTCTCCCAGACACCCTTCCGGTTCTTCATTCTCAGCCCACTACCTAATCTTTCCCTCTTTAGACATGCTGTTCTGGATCCTGTTTGCCAACTGGACCTGCTTCCCACATGGAGCTACTGTCACGTAGAGGTGAAAGTGGGCTTGCCAACTCTAACTTGGGAAATTCCTGAGGAAGGGCTATAGCTTGGCATGCAAAAGGTCCCCAAGATCAGTCCATGACATCTCCCGTGAAAAGGATCAGGTAATAGGAGATGTAAAAGACCTCTGCCTGGGGTCCCAGAGAGCTGCTGCCAGTCTGAATAGACAATGCAGACCTCCACGGACCAATGGTCTGATTCAGTATAAGGTAGCTTCATGTGTATGTAGAGCAGGGCTTTTTTTCAGCAGGAACGCGGTGGAACGGAGTTCCTGAACCTCTTGAAAATGGTCACATGGCTGGTGGCCCCGCCCCCTGATCTCCAGACAGAGGGGAGTTTAGATTGCCCTCTGTGCCAGCAGCGCAGAGGGCAATCTAAACTCCCCTCTGTCTGGAGATCAGGGGGCGGGGCCACCAGCCATGTGAACATTTTCACCGAGGGCAACGCACTGAGTTCCACCACCTCTTTTCCCAGAAAAAAAGCCCTGATGTAGAGATTTGGGGGTGAAGTCTGGAGAGGGCAGAGTACGGGCTGGGGAAAGAGCTCAGCAGGGATGTCATTTCCTACAACTTACTCTCTGAAACTGCCATTTTCTCAGCTGATCTCTCTAGTCTAGAGATCAGCTGTAGTTCCAGGAGAACTTCAGGCCAAACCTGAAGAATGGCAACCAGCAGTGATGTGTCAGACTAGAAGGCCCAGATGCAAAGCCTCACTCAGCTAGGTGTGTTACCTGAGTCCGCTCATACTCTCAGACTATCTGACCTCATAGGTTTGTTGTGAGCATGCTAGAACCGTATAGACACCCTTGAGTTCTGTGGAGGAGGAGTGGGATAAAAACATCAGATGGTTTTCCTCTCCAGCCTGCCTCTGTTCTTCTGTCAGAAGCACACAGCTCTATCTGACACTATCTTTTTGGTGAACTTTTTCTTTTATGCCAATTGGAAACTCACCCTCAAGAAAAAGGGATGCTTTATTGAGTCCTTTTGGACTATGCCCCATTCTCCAGTCCATGAAATTCTATGCAAGGCATGAAAATGAGACCCCTTGTTGCACCTCTTGCAAAGGAATGATATATCTGCTCCCAAATCTAATTTAGTTACATATTGTGCATTGTTTTTTGCCTCTAGCTACAGTAGCTTTATTCCGAACCATCTTTTACCTGAGTTCTTTTACCTCTCACCCTTGGTCTTGCTTACTGCCCCTCTCAAAATACTTCCTCTTGGAGCTTGCTGCCTGGACTTTGTATTGTGAGATGGCAACTCCTTGCATACCTTCTGAATCTTTATCCTACAGATATATTGCATGAGGCCTGCTGGCCTCAGCCCCACCTTGACATTTTTTTACTGAAGTTGATGCCTCCATGTGTAAGTTCTCCATCAAGATCGCCTGTAGTAAAGGCTCAGCAGGCTCTATACATTACCTTGCCACTTTATTTCCACCCCAAAAATCTCCTGTGGCTATTCTTAGAAGGTTGATACTTGAGTTTTGTTGGCCTGGGGAATAAGGGTAGAAACATGCACTTAGACACTTGACCGTACAAGGCCAATGACAAGCACACAACAGAGGCTCACAATGGAAAAACCACATAAACAGCAACCCACATCTGTTCCAGGCAATCTGCCACAGGAACAGAGGCCAACTTAGTGAAGATGCAAGGGGGACATGATGACAATAGGGAGTGGAATGGGATGTAGTGGCTGTTTCCACTTGGGAGGACCAGAGAATGGAGCAAAGGGAGGTTGTCATGGTACTGTTGGGCTCAAAACAGGATCCTTGTGAGTCAGGCACTGGCTCCCTATGCCTGAAGATTACAGACAGTTCCAGCTGGGGCATTCTACACACCACAGATCCGTAGTCCTTCTGACCTCGCAAGTCAGGTGACACCAGAGATCCAATCTGATGCCACAGATGCATGTAAAGTCCCCAAAGCTGTTATTTTCCTTAGCCCGGGCAATTTGTCACTCAGGGGATGACTGAGCATGACCAATGTCCATCCAATCTGTTCATAGGCCACAGCACCTGACAGAGGCCTTGTTTCCACCCTGGATATCTGCACATGAGGGGTAACTTCCCTTTTTAACATTCCCATTGTGGGGCTCTGCTATTTTTATTTTACCCTGTGGGTAGAGTTGCCAACTTTTGATCTCAGAAATGCTGAGCAGAGATAGACAGAACCGGGAACAAATTCTGGAGAGAATGGTCAGGTTTGGTGAGTAAACAGAGATGGGGATGAATCTGGCATGTTTTTACGTGCCTTGTGATATGCATGCTTACTGTAGTCTTTGGCGGGATTCTGAGCTGTGGAATATGCAGAGGGGAGGACGAGAGAATATCTGCTACAACCAACACTGGAGAGTGTCTCTTTTTAAGCACAATCATCTATTTAAAAACTAACTTCACATTTTTATCTTTCTTTTAAGGGCTGAGGCATACCTGGATTTCAATCTTATTGCTCAGCAATAAAGCTTGTTGTGGGAAAAAATACAATGGACTCAAGAAAGGAGAGAGTGGGCAGGCAGGCATTCCCTCCTCCTCCATCACTGATCCTGGCTGGATGAAGGTGGGAGAAGGCGGGCGGGCATTGCCACCTGCTCCACACCTGATCCCAGCTGGATGAAGGGGGAGGGGATTGCCACCTTCTCCGCTCCTGATCCCGGCTGGGTGAGTAAGGGTGGGCATTGCTTCCTACTCTACACCTGATTCCGGCTGGGTGAAGTGGGGGAGGTATTGCCATCTGCTCCGCCCCTCATCCTGGCTGGGTGAACAGGGTGGGCATTGTCACCTTCTTCTTGTCTGATCCCTGTGGGGTGAAGATGGGGGAGGGCATTACCTCCTGCTCTGCGCCTGATCCAAGCTGGGTGAAGGGGATAGGCACTGCATCATGCTCTGCTCCTGATTCCTGCTGGAGGGGATGGGCATTGCCACCTACTCCACGCCTGATCCCAGCTGGATGAATGCAGGGGGTGGGCATTGCACCTGCTCTGCTCCTGATCCCAGCTGAGTGAAGGGCAGGCAGGCATTGCCACCTGCTCTGCTCCTGATCTCAGCTTGGTGAAGGCAGGGGATGGGCATTGCTACCTGCTCTGCTCCTGATCCCAGGTGGGTGAAGGTGGAGGGTGGGCATGGCTACCTCCTTTGCTCCTGATCCCAGCTGAGTGAAGGCAGGGGATGGGCATTGCCATCTGCTCCACACCTGATCCTGGCTGGGTGAAGGCGAGGGATGGGCATTGCCACCTTCTCTGCTCCTGATCCCAGCTGGGTGAAGGCATGAGTTGGGCATTGCCCCTCTTTGCTCCTAATCCCAGCTCGGTGAAGACAGGGAGCAGGCAATGCCACCTGCTTTGCTTCTGATCCCAGCTGGGTGAAGGAGAGGGTGGGCATTGCCACCTGCTCCGCTCCTGATCCCAGCTGGGTGAAGGTGGGGTGGGCATTGCCACCTGCTATGCTCTGGATCTCAGCTGCCTGCTCTGCGCCTGCTCCCGGCCTGGGCTTCTCGTCTCGGCACACTCTCTGGAGGTCTGGCTGCCTCATCTGGGCTTCCCTCCACAGCAGCGCCCTCTGGAGTCTCACCAGGATAGCAAGTGAGTTGTCTTGAATACGCGTAGCCTTTTATATAGTAGGATGACTCATAGCTGAATGTATGTAATGCTTCTCCTGGGGGAAGAATTGTGTTGCTATGAGATGAAGGGATCCAGTTTTCTTTCATACCAGTCATCACTTGTTGTTGCACTTTCTGGGTAGTGAACATATGTTAGGGCTGGTGATCTGGGATGGGCAAGTGGGGAAGTTTTGTGCCAGTCTGTATCTCCTTGCCCTCTGCACCTCTGGCCCAAAGAGATATTTTACTTATTAATAGCCAGCTTTTCTCCCCAGTGGGAACCCAAAGTGACTTACAAGATTGTTCTCCCTTGTCCCATTTTAACTTCCCCATCAATATCCCAGTGAAGTAGATTAGTCTGAGGGAGAGTGACAGGCCCAGAGTCACCCACAAGTGGAGATTCAAACTTGGATCTTTCAGATCCTAATGTGATGTTGTAACCATTACACCATGCTGGCTCTTGCACGGAGACCAGCTGCATCAGTCAAGGAAACTTATTTGCACCTTTATGTTAGAGCAGATCAGGAGATACGCTCTGAAGGTCAGTGTGTGTAGTGGCTAGAGCTGGGCTAGGACAGGGGAGACCTGAGTTCAAGTCAGCACTTAGCTATTACTTTCATAACTGGGCTAATCACACTGTTTCAGCTCAACCTACTTTACAAGGTTATTGTGAGGATAAAATGAGGGAGGGGAAAACCCTGAGCATCTTGGAAGAAGACCAGCATGATAAAGGTGAGTCAGTTCTTTATAAAAGCTTCCAAGGCAAGCTTGTTTGAGGGTTTGGGCAAGAGGGAGAGTTGGTTTTGCAAAAGAACCATGTTTGGAGTCAATTCTAAAAGAATTCACCCTGGCATGATGGCGTTGCTTCTGACGTAACTGGAAGTGGGTGGGAGCTTACGATTTCTGGTCTGACCATCTGTGAACTATCTCAGCCCTTGCTTCAGTTCAGACACTTCCCCTACTGTCATTTATTTTAAATCTGTACCTGTACTTCAAATTAGGAAATGTTTACAAAGACCTCCTACACAGCCATGTCTGTCTAAGCCATCTCAAGCCAAGCAGGCTACTTCTGAGGACAAGCGAGGACCCCAGAGCTTGGTCCATCTGAGGAAGTGCGAAGGAACAGGATCTTCCTTGTGACTTTTCAGCTCTTTGATACCCCTTGGCCTTCTCCCATCCAAGAAAAGGGGCCATACACACAAACGTCATATGTGGTTTGCTATCTGGAGGTGGTGGCTGCGTGAGTGATGGATGGTAGGGTCTATTTACAAGCACTGAGGCAACCTGTGTGGGAGGCCTGGGGGCACAAATTGGGAAAAGATTGGCAAGCCTCAAGGTGGTGACAGAAGGTGCTTTAATAATTACCACAATCTGTCCCAGGATCTAAAATAGCCCTGCAGCCGTGTTACCCTCTGGGCCAGTGCTAAGCTTTCCTGGGACTGGGACGTTGCATTTCCATATCCTGAGGAGAGAGCTCTGACACCTGAGAAGCAAGGCTACAGAGGTCTCTCCTTTCTTGCCTCATCTCTACCACAGAGCACCCAAGCTTGACACCCTCTGGCCCACCTACGCAACATCTTCTTGTGGTTTTTGTGAACCTTTCCCAAGAAGTTCACACAGCTCTTGTCCTCCTTCAATTGTCCTCTCATCCAGTTACCAAATGACCAGGGCAGCAGGGTGTGTGTGTGTTTGCCATGCTCCTCTCTTTTAATGGCAACTTGATCTGCAGATGAACGAAGCTTTCCACAGCATTGTGACAGGGCACAGGAGCCAAAGGTGCTAAAAAAGTTAGCAACCTTGATTTCTCCCAGTTCTTACCCCCATTGTAGGTGCCAGGAGGCAGGGCCAGCAGGCTTGTGTCCACACTCCATGTGTCCAGTCAATGTTCTAAAAACAAAATTACCTATTCCGTTTGGTTCCTTATTTAGTCATATGAACCCATGAAGCTGCCTTCTACTGAATCGGTCCGTTGATCCACCAAGGTCGGGATACTCCACTCAGAATGGCAGAAGCTCTCCAGGATCTCAGGCAGAGATCTTTCACATGGCCTACTATCTGATCCTTTTAACTGGAGATGCCATGCAAAGCAGATGCTGTCACTGAGCCACAGTCCCTTCCCAAATTGTCCAGTTTAACACAAAACAAATTCCTATTAACTTGGTATGTGGACTGTGTCATCTCTCCGTGGCATCTCCCTCACAGACAGGAGGCGGATGAAGGAAAGATATGAGGTGAACTAGTGGGGGAGGGGAGAGATGGGCCGTTTCCACACTACTTACCTTCATCCGGAGTGCTGCGGAGCGTCGCAAAAAACCCGCGGAAGATAGCATTTTCTCATGTGAGTTTTGTGCAACATCGCGCAAAACTCGCGTGAGAAGACGCTATCTTCCGTGCTTTTTTCGCGACGTTCCGCGGCGTTCTGGATGAAGGTAAGTAGTGTGGAAACAGCCATGGTGTGATATGGAATAGAGAGAGGTCCAAATATCTGCCCTGAAGATCACTGGATGACCCTCTGCCTCTCCCTCTGCTACCTCATAACCTACTTCCCACAGATGTTGTGAGGATAAAAGGTCATATCTGAGCTCTTGGAGGGAAGAGCAAGAGTCCAGTAGCGCCACCTGTAAGACTAACAAAATTTGGGGTAGGATATGAACTTTTGTGAGCCTCAGCTCACTTCTTCAGATACCAAAGCTGTGGCTCACAAAAGCTCATACCCTACCACAAAGTTTGTTAGCCTTATAGGTGCTACTACTGGACTCTTGCTCTTTTCTACTGCTACAGACAAACACGGCTACACATCCTGATCTATCTCCTCGGAGGAAGAGTGGGATAAAAGAATGTCATGAATAATATTCTGGGATTCACCCATTCAGCGTAAACCAGTGTGCGAGAGCTCAGTGACTGGTCATGAGAGCTACATCTATACCTCTGAATAGCAGATTCTGGGGGCAAAAGCAGAGGAGAGATTTGGGGAGGAGGGCTTGCTGGAGGCATCTGACTGACCCTTTACTGGAAACAAGACATTGGGTTCTTCTTAAAGAGTTAGGAGGATTGGTATGAACAACCACAAAAACCAGGACAGCTTGAGGTTTCTTGCATAGGGAAGGAAACTGAATAGATGTCAGTATCAGGTTGTAAATTTATTCCGAGTAGGAGGTTTGTTGCTAGACCTGTGACCAGATCTCAATTGGAGTGCATTGAATTATCATATCTTATGACTAAACACCCAGGAAAGAGACTTTTCCCCCACAGGTTCTGGTGCTATCTTTCTGTGGGACAGGTGAGGTGTGGTTTTTGTCGTAAAACAGAGGGTTTCCCCCCCCCCTTTTTTCTGTGCAGAAAACAAAATGCAAAACGCAAAAACAGAAGACAGGTAATACTGTTTGTAAGACCAACCAGATGTGTTGTGCATGCTTTTGAGTTCTCCAGAACTGTTCACCAGGCTAAGCAAGAAAAGGTGTGTGTGGTGGGGAAATCTTTTAGCTATGGTATAGCTCTTTCTGTCTGCATGCTGGGTAGGATGCTCTCTTGATTTCGATGGGCACAGGGTGTGAGTTAGCTAATACCAAGTTCTGCTCTCAGCATGATGAGATTGAAGACACAACAATGGATGCCATGAAGTTGAAAATACAACAACAGAAATGTCTCTTCAATGCCCAACAGAACTAACTGCTCCCTTAAAAGGCAAGGAGCACAAGAAAAGTGCCACAGTCCTTATATTAACAATATTGCAGAGAAATGTCTCCTACTTGTGTAATAATTTAGGGTGCTTTCCCATGGAGAGTTGTCCCCATTTCAGCCACACAATACATGCACTTTTCTTTCTGTTTCCATATGACATCATCCTTCATTCATGCTCAAATAATGAACAATCCATTCTTTCTGCCCCAAACTCTCCTTTATTTTAAATATGTAAGAAAAAAAGTGTTTCCCTGGCAGGACAGTATTGGCATGAGCAGGTTCGTGTCTGAGAGAAACTTTGCCTTGTATTTGAAGGAAAGGAAATGCCCCATTTGCTCCTTTTCTTCCTCTGCAGTTTGCCAGTGAACTGCCCAGTACTTACTGAGAACCCTCCCCTCGCCTGCAATTGCCTGGTCTTATTGGCACCAATACAACTTTAAAATTGTTTTGGGGGTCAAATCAGAACAAAACTTTGGTGCTGTTTCAACAATACAATGCAACTTTTCCAACCCATGGAATCTGTTAGTATGTCTTCCTCCCACCATATTTCATGATTAATTTTCCTTTTGGTGGGGAAGGAGGAAGGGTGATGGATACTACAGAACAGTGCAATTACTCAATGAAATAGGAGTCATGAGTGTATTTATCACTGCCAGAAAGGGGCTGCCTACCTTTCGGTACTGCTAAAAAGGGAAACCTAACAATGGAGAGAAAACAGATTATTGCGTGCTGTCTGGAATCTCTGTTGCAAAAGGCAGTTCCATGCACAATTGTACCAGCAACCTGGCGTAGCCCTGGTTAACCTGCTAGATGATTGTATCGAAGTGTTCCAGAAGAAACAGGACTGTTCTGCCTTTTGGGAACAGGACTGTCATGGCCAATCACAAATGGCCTCGGAAATTCTCCTCTGCATTAGTTTACTGTCTAGCATGGTGTGCAGGTGTGTTCTTCACAGGAGAACCAGATTCAAAGGAAGGCATATGAATGGAAGACCTCCAAAATGTCCTTGCTCAGATCTTGCACACTAGAGGACGTGGCTTCCTTTACTGAGTCAAAATTCATTTCCACGCTGTGAAAAGCCTCACCTGCTTAACCTGCATTCCCTGCTCATTTTAAAAGCAGGAGACCAGCTGAAAAGCTGGCAAATGCCACCAAAATTACAGAATCAGTTGCAGGGTTTTAAGATCCTCGTACATTCAATTGTGTATTTTGAGAGAAATTGTTGATGCAATTTTAAGTCAATTGAGATATATATTCCCCGCTCCCGGACTAATTCCAAGATAACAGGTTTATTTCCATAGACTGGTTTCTGCTGTCACCTAGTGGCCAACATCTAAAACACCGTCATTTTTAATCTCTCGTCCTAGCGATTTATCCTCCTCCTCGACTGGTATATTTACAAATCAGTCGATTTGGACTATATTTTCAGTGCCGTCTTCCAACAGAAACCCGCCCATTAAAAGCTGTCTTGAATTTCTGGTCGTTCAGCCAGGGTAGAAAATATGCGTTTCTGAGAGCATCCAAGTATGTTTCTATGATGATCCAGGCAATTTTTTTAAAAAAATTACACCCCCCCCCCACCCCGTCCCCCGGAAAACCAGAAGATGTCCAAAAACATCAGACTGGGCACGCAATGTAATATTTCCCGATCCCACTTCCACGTGCAATAAAAGGTTTTGTCAATTTCTCAGTGGGGGGGCGGGGCGGGGGAAGGCTGCTAACGTTTTAAAGTCTTTCTACTCTGTCTTTTAACTGTAGCATGACCCACATTGGTTTACCAGGGGAAGCTTTTCTATTTTTTTTATAATACATTATTTAGAATAACCTGTCTTGCTCACTGAGGGCCAAGCTACAAGTGACGAATGAAACTTGAAGGGCAAGTGGATTGAGTGGAGCGCAAGTGAACAGGGAGAAATACACTTGCCGTTCAAGTGTCATTCGTCACTTGTAGCTTCGCCCTCAGACTCAAGGTGGATTACACTGTGTGAGTCAGTACAGTCAATTTCAAAGACATTTCAATAAGCAATTTAATAGAGTACATAATGCAAATTTGTAAAGCTTTAAAATCAGTGGAAATCCAATGGAGTTGATGAAATACTGAAACAGAGCAGAGCACAAGTGATTGTAAGACAGACGTATTAAACAACATAAAACTCACACTTCTAAAGTTATTCATCTTCACGCCCCATTTCCCTCTACTTATTAAATGTCTGTGTTAAGTTGCGGGGCAAGGTACAACAGGGCAGCCGGTTTGTTTTCTTAAAAGGGGGGGGGGTTCTAAAAAGTCTTGTTTGCTTTCATGCTCTGGCAAAGCAAAATCCACCACACAACTTGTCCAGCCTGGAACTCCTCCTCCACCATCACTTCTTCGGGCAGCTTTGTATTCCTCATCTGATGAAAGCAAAACTGAAACCTAAGGCTGATGCATATATTCCCTCCCCTAAGCTGTGTGGCTGGGAGAAAGGCTGAGTGCAGAGAGTCAGCTGTTTGAGTGGTGATACTGTTTGGGTAGAAGAGCAAGATTCATTTTTGGAATCTCATGTCTTTGTGGGACGTTAAGGCACCGCGCTTTAAGGTAAGTGTTGGGAAGGAAATCCAGAGACACTGCTAGTAAACAAGGAAAAGAAGAGAGATTTAAACATCTCTGCCTCTTTGCCTGCATGCATATGGCTGGGTTTGACAAAATGTGTTTGGAGTAGATGATTTGGAGCAATCCAAAGATTATTTGGGTTCCCTGCCTCTTCTTTTACCACCATGGCAGCAGAATCTGCCGGGGGCGGCATCATGGAGTGCACTGCTGGTGATTTTCAACCCATCCCCCTGCCCCCCCCCCGCACCTTAGCCAGGTGAGAGATCTCAGGAGGCAGAGGTTGGAAGCAGGGGAGACCCTGCCCTCACTGGAGGAAAGGGATCCCTAGCTAGAACCTAAAAGTAATCAGTTTGGGATACACTCGCTGCTGCAGATGTTTGTTCGCTGTTATCAGCAGGACTCCCCCCAAGGATATGTCTGTTGGTTTGCACAGTGATCTTTACATAAGCTTTTGAGCCAGTCCCATGAAACACCGTGGACCTTATTTTGACTAAAAGAGCACATCTGAGTCCTTGAAACAAGAAATAGAGTTCCTTTGTGGATGCACAGTTCTGTTCCATTTAGTAGCCACAAAGTACACGTGTAACTGCATAAGCTTACCTAGGTTTGTGGGGGAAAGCTCCCAAGGGAAAAAATATGATTGCTAGACATTATTGATTCCTCAAACATTTATTTTAGCTTAAAAGTGCTGCTCTTACTTCATGCTTTTATTTTTGGGTGGGAGTGAGATTTTGAGTTTATAGAGCAACACGTCTCAAGCTTTTTGCATTCAAGTTGCATTTTAGAGTGCAGCTGCCCACGGTTGCTTAATTTTAATTTATCCTGTTTTGGAGTAGTTAGTGCAAAATGTTTTGCACTAGGCACCATGTTTTGGACCAGGCACCAGCATGTGCCACCTTGTAAGGCAGAATCTGTATGATTTGTGAGAGTTCAAAGCTTATGTTGGGGTACATAGCTTTTGAAGTATCTTTAATGATGATGATGATAACAACAACGACATTTGATTTATATACCATCCTTCAAGACAACTTAATTCCCACTCAGAGCGGTTTACAAAATGAGTTATTATCCTCAAGACAATCACCCTATGAGGTAGTGGGACTGAGAGAGCTCTGAGAAGCTGTGACTGACCCAAGTGTTAGTCAGATGGGTCTCCTCGTGAGTAGGGGGAATTAGCAAGCAAGGAAAAGCTGTGAGAGGTTGGTAACAAGCGAGATCCTCCACCCATTTTTACCAGGTTCCTTCCCTGAGGAAACTGACTAGACGGGTATTTTCCAAAGCAAGGAATCTTTATTTAAAGGGAAAATTCAAACACATAGCAAAAGACAATGCAAAACACAAGCATACAAGAGTCCTAGGAAATGCAGTGAGGAGGCTGGATATAGAATTATGGAATTTGAGTTATAGTTATCATCAGAGGAGTAGAGAAGTCTGCGGAGGAAGAAGGCTCGAACGACCAGCATCCTTTGCCAAGAGGCTCAGAGGGATTTGAGCCTCTTGGCGCTTGGATCCGAGTAAATGTGCACCATTTGGCTGGGGCAAGGCCTGACCAATTATGGGACAAAAATGGGCCCTGCAGCAAGAAGGTGACTTCAGCCTGAAAAACGATGACTTTAATGATTGTCTCCTTGGACAGACAAAGGGCTTGAGAAACATTGATTGGTGTACCGGGGTGTGACAGTGGGAGCTGGAGAGGCTTAGATTAATTGTTCCCAGTGCCAGAGGACAAAGCTACAGTTCTAATTAATAATCTCCAGGGCTGGACAATGAATTTAAATTTTAGATTAGGTTTTCCCAGGAAGTGTCTAAACTTATCAGAGATAATTGATGGTTCTAGATTGCTTGATAGGATTTGATCATTCAGAGTTCCAATCAACTCTGAATAGGAAATGGAGGAGAGAACGTCCAAGGTGTTTTGTCAAGGATAATCTCTCAAGCACCTTTAATGTTAGTCATCTTGCATGTCCGCAGCAGGGAGGGCAGGAACCAGCCACACCTAATCACTCTGCATTCCATTCACATTCTGTTCACAGGTGGGAGCTGACATTGCCAGGTGGGAGCAGGCAATGTCTCACCCTGTCAGGTGGTTTGCTACTGCGGCTTGGAGTACATTAGTGAGAGGGCTTATGATTTTGCTACTCATAAGTGCGTGTTATGTCTCAGAGAGCTAGGCGGACATTAGATCACCCAGCTGGCTTTAGGTGGAGGTGTGGGAAATCAAAGCCGGCTTTCCAGATTAGAGTCCTGCTGCTCTTAACCACTACACCAAACTGGGTCTCAGAGGTGAATCCCATCTATCTGGGAGGCATAACTTTGCAGCCTATAATGTTAGGCACCTCAACATTTGCCACTAGCTTCAAAATGATGGTTGGAGTCGCAGTGTTCAATATGAAAGGAATTATGTAACATCCTGGCTCAGTTTATCTCTAGACCTCCCACGTACTCCTGCTTTTTGTTTTGGAAGCTGTGGTTGTCTTAAGCAGGTGTAACTCACCGAACAATAAAGTTAGGCTTTTGAAAACTGGCTACCAAGTTTATTTATTTATTTATTTATTTATTTATTTATTTATTTATTTATTTATTTATTTCAGATTTGTATTCTGCCCTCCCTGTGAGAGAGCTCAGGGCGGATAGCAACATATTAAAAATACAATTAAAAATCATGTACATTAAAAACAACACATTTAAAACAGGATGGTGGACAACCTTCACAGGAAGGGTTAAGATTTATATACCCCTTTATCCAGGCCGGTGGAGGCCCAGCCAACTTTGTCTTGCAGGCCCATAGAAAAGATAGTAGGTCCTGCCGGACCCTGATTTCAACAGACAGAGCATTCCACCAGGTGGGAACCAGGACCAAAAGGGCCCTGGCTCTAGTTGAGGCTAGGCGGGCCTCCTTGGGACCAGGGACCACCGACAGCTGTTTGTCCCCTGATCAGAGTGTCCTCTGGGGAATATATGGAGAGAGATGGTCCCATAGATACGCTGGTCTCAGTCCGCACAGGGCCTTATAGGTCAATACCAGAACCTTGAATCTGATCCGGTACTCCACTGGCAACCAATGCTGCTTGCGTTAAGAATGGTGTTATATGTGCCTTATTTGGCACTCTTGTAATAACATGCGCTGCTGCATTTTATATTAGCTGTAATCTCTGAGTCAGGCTCAAGGGCAGCCCCGTGTAGAGCGAGTTACAGTAATCTAGCCTAGAGATGACCATTGCTTGGATCACTGTAGTTAAGTCACGGCTTGACAGGTAAGGGACAAGTTGCCTGGTCTGCTGCAGATGGAAAAAAGAGGACCTGACAACCGCTGTGACCTGTGCCTCCATTTTCAGGGAGGTATCCAAGATCACCCCTAGGCTCTTAACCCTCGGAACGGGCACTGATGGTGCCCCATTGAGGGCCGGGAGCCGGAGTCCTGAACCTAATCCCCCATGGCTCAAGTACAGGACCTCTGTCTTCGTAGGGTTCAGTTTCAGCCGACTCTGCCTCAACCAATCACGTCTCCGTCCCATGTCCCGAATGGAACCCGGACTGGAAGGGTTCTAGGGCTGAGACATCCTTCAGGAATCACCTTTCCCAGAAATGGGAGGTTCGAAACCGGGCGATAATTCAGGATGATGAACTGGGATATCTTTGCCCAGGTTATTGAGACAAACTGCGACTGCCCCACCCACATTTTCAATGGAAGCAAAGGTACTCTATTCGTAGCAGGCACACATTGTCAGAAAATAAAACTAAGGATTTCAAAATTATCAACGAGCTTCAGGATGATGGTGGGACTTGCAGGGCCAAATATGAATGGAATCGGACCATGTTGGCCAAGATAAGCTCCACAACGTCCCTTGGGTATTTGCAATGGTAAGCAAAGGTTTACTAATAAGAAGCTAGGAAAGTGCAGGCAACACAGATAAGGAGGGTAGAAAAAATCCCCTCTGTGAGAAAACAAAGGAGGTTTGACAACTTTCCTCAGATCCAGTCTTCAGGAACTGGATCTGAGGAAAGAAATACATGTCACTAAATACCAAGGGATGCTCAACTGAACCTCATTTCATATGTCCCTCCTCCAGCTTTCCATGCACTCACTTGCACAGTCACATTTCAATTTGCTCCATGTGAATACATTCATGTTAGATATCCGTTCCTCCTCTTCAACTGCTAATAGTATCCCATTTTCCCCCACATCTGTTCATAGAAATGAAGATCTTGACACTTTCTTATACCTTAAAGAAATGTGAATTTGCAAATCAAAAGAGCCTACAGTACTTCTCACAGTGAAAACAGAGCTGAATTGGTGCTCTGCCCTCTGGAATAACTTGCAGATGAAATCACACAAGGGGAGCTCCTGTGAAAGCAGCATTCACGTGTGCCAAGCAAGAACAGCCTGCACATGTATTGAGGACCACATATACAATCCTGCATTTGAATATTCCTAGGTACTTAGTTCTCCCATCATGTAGGTTCAGAGTATAGGGAGTGTTTTAACTATTCCCAAGCCTGGGAGAGGGGTAAAGATGTACACCCAGATAAAGTATAGCTGGGAGAATGTTCAAGGGGGTGAATCATATTGTTATGCTGTTCCTGACACATCTGCTTCTTCCAGCTTGAGCATCTGATGGCTCTGGATGTGGCAGATGCTAGTACCTTGAAAAGCAACGTGGTGCATTTGTTGCTCCAGCACCCTCAGGGGATCAAATATGGAGATTTTTCTGGTGCCTTCTACAAGCTCCATGGCCACCACCCCCAACTGGCTCTTCATGGGTATCACTCGCTCACAGACTTGTTGACTGACATGAAGAATGTGGTGGTTCTGGAAAAAAATTCCCAGGCAACAGTGGTCAAGATAGCCTATGGTGCTCCTCTTAATCATTGGCTCAAGGAAAGACAAGGATTGGACTGCCTAATGGATGAAGAAACAGGTAAATGTATAATTTGCTAGAAGCTCAATCTTGCTCATTCTCCTCCTTATTTCAGCCCCTATCCCACATGGGGTTTGTCCATGCAGGTGCTATGATTCTCAGCGTAGCCTTTTTTTTAGTGGTCAAAGGGAAAAACTGGTTGGACAGAACCCAATGACCATTTGCTGTCTGCACTCACTGCACAGTGAGTTTGAGGACTACAAAGGATTGTCTGAAACAAGAATGCAAGGCTGAGTGGGACATACAAGTAATTCTTTGCTACGTCTTGTCACCTGGCTCAGTGCCAATCCCATGTTTGTGGGGTTTGAGCCATTTAAAGGACCCTACCGCTTGCAAGGGCCAGGTAAGTGGGTTGGAGGGGATGGGGGCTAAGTGGGGTGTGTGTGAGGGATGGGGGCATGCTGGAAGAAAACCCATCCCCCTGAATCACTTTGGAATGCTCCGAATCTTTATGGAGCATTTTGAAGCAATTCAAATACCTGAATCCAAAGCGGCTTGTTGCTTTTGGTTTTGGGTATTTCCGAATGTTTTTCCTGCTTTGGGTAAACCCAGTTTTCAGGGTGCACACCCTTACTGGCTATGCTAGATATATATTCCCGTAATGAATGTTCTTCTATGCTGCATTTGCCCAGGAATTTGAGTGAGCTACTTATTTCCAGTAAAAACAGTGAAAGCAATTGGAATGATACACGTAGAAAACAGCACAAAACTGGAAATCAATAGCAGTGATAAAAGGCAACCAAAGCACTGCCAACGAAAGGCCAAAATAGATGTGAGGGTGGCCACGGGGACAACCCTTGGTTTCTGGCCTCATTTTGAAGGAGAATTTAGGCATTTAAAAATTGTTGCAAGAGCTCAATCAAGTCCTCAGCACAGTGGCAATAGATGATCTTGTCCCCCCTTTGCACCATTTAAAGTGCTGTTTCAGCTGTTTCAGAACCTCAAAAATACGGGAGGGCATTTGTCTTACAGCAATTTTTAAATGGCCAAATTCTCCTTTACAATGGTGTGGGCAGCCACAGGTTGTCCCTGTGTCTGCTATTACATTTAGTTTGGCTCTAAGCAGGCCAATTCTAAAAAAAAAAGCAAATAAGCAAATGACCCAGGAGCCAGAAAAATCAACAATTTACAGAGTGCTGAGAGGATACAAGAGTATTGACCTGGCAGGGCCAGGTAAGTGAGTTTGAGGGAAGGGGGCACTAAGTGTGTGTGTGGGGGGGTTCTGCCCCCCATGAACAATGAACAACAAACATGTCTGGGAACAGTTCATGTTCGTCCATGTTCATTGTTTGTTGTTCGTGGATGGCACCGAACGACGAACAGGGTGTTTGGGTTTTTTCCCCCTGTTTGTGCCCATGTCTAGTAATGGACTCCCTTGGTGGCCTCCCATCCAAGTACTAACCAGGTCCAACCCTGTTTATCTTCATGGGCCATCCAGGTCAGGACAATGTTAAGGAGATCCTGATAAACAAGCATGGATTTAATTTGGAGTCATTCCTGTGTAAGCTCAGCTGCATTAATGTGTTGTCCTGTCTGCAGGACATCCATGAACTGTTTCTCCAAAGTTGCAATGTCATCTGGAATTGTGTTGTCCTCCTTAAATCAGGCAGGGCAAAGATACTGATGCTGTCATACATGGCTCCCTCCTTACGATTTGTAGATGGGAATCAGCCGCATTACATGGCATGGCCTTTTGGAAGATAAACATCTGTTTGAGGCACCTTCCCAGTGCTGGCTATGCTAGACATGCTGCATTTGGCCAAGGATTTGTGTAATATGTTTATTTCCATTGAAAAAAGAAAACAATGAAACCGGTTGGAAAGATACAAGTCAATACAAGCACAAAACCAGAAACCAATAGCAGTAAACTCTAAACAAAAAGGCAACCAAACTACCAAGAACTAAGGCCAAACTAGACGAGATGGTGGCCACGGGGCAACCCATGTCTGCTGATGCCATTTTAAATGAGAATTTAGCCATTTAAAAATTGCTGCAATCTTGACCCCTTCTGCACCTTTTGAAGTTCACAAACAGCTCCACTACAGCTGGTTCAGCACTTTTAAAAAGAATGTGTCTATCGAGGGCCGGGGGGGGGGGCGGGGGGGACATTGGCCATGCAGCAATTTTTAACTAGCTAAATTCTTTTAATGTGGTATTGGCAGCCACAGATTTTTCCCCAATGGCTGCTGTCAGGTCATGTTTGGCTATAAGCAGGCCAGTGCTAAAAAGTTCAAATCCTACTATATAAATGGCTAAGCATATTCAAGACAACTCATTTTGTACCCAGGTGCACCTCCAGAGGGCGCTGCTGTGGAGGGAAGCCCAGATGAGGCAGCTAGACCTTCAGAGAGCATGCTGCAGCGGGAAGCCCATGCCGAAATCAAGCGCAAAGAAGGCGGCAATACCTGCCCCCCACCTTCACCCAGCTGGGATCCCGAGCTCTCTATAGGTGGAGACAGAACAACAGAAGAAAGTTTAAAAGAGTGTCCAGCAGGTAAATATCTTTCAAGGTATCAATAATCATACATATCTTGATGATGTTTGTTTTTTATTGCAGGTGGAGCTGGGATATATGGAAGGAGATGTCACATTCCAACAAGCAGCCAGCTAATAAATCTCTCGTTTCATCTATTTAACACACATGATTCACCATGCATCTGTAACAAAAAGCTAATATAGCAAACATTCTGAAAAACAAGCCAAACTCTTATTTCATAATATAATAATGAACATTCACTCACTGTCACACATGCACCCTCTTGTGTGGCAGTATAAGATGCAACCTTACACTTTGGACTTTTTCACAGATTAAATTATTACATTATATTACTATATCTCCAAGTTGTGGGGCACCGTTCTTGGTTTAGGTTTGTTTTTCTGGGAGAGCTTCCCTTTTTTTTGCCTGGATCAGGAGTGAAGCAGGTGGCACTGCTTGCTCACCGTCTTCACCCAGCTGAGATCAGGAGCAGAGAGGGGGCAATGCCTGCTCCCAGCCTTCACCCAGCTGGGATCAGGAGTGGAGCAAGTGACAATACCTGCCCATGCTTCACCTAGCTGTGATCAGGCGAGGAGCAGGTGACAATGCCCTCCCCCTTCACCCGTGTGGGATCAAGAGCAGAGCAGGAGGTAATGCTCGCCACCTACTTCACCCAGCAGGTATCAGGAGCGGAGCAGGTGGCAATGCCCGCCTCCCATCACGGGGGTTGGGATCAGGTGCAGAGCAGGAGGTACTCCAACCCCCAACTTCACCCAGCAGGGATCAGTTGCAGGGCAGCAAGCAATGCCCCCCCCATTCACCCGGCCATGCCCACCCCCTTTTGGATCAGGTGCAGAGAAGGTAGCCATGCCCACCCCCTGCCTTCATCTGGCTGGGATCAGTGATGGAGGAGGAGGGAATGCCCACCTGCCCACCCTCCCCTTCTAGAGCCCATTTTATTTTTTCCCATGGGCTTTGTTGCTAGTAAGCAAATAATAAAGGAGCCTGAAGAATCAACAATTTGCAAATTTCTGGAAGAATAGCAGAGCATTGACCTAGCAGTGGGAATTTGACAGATTTGGCACCAGGACTGAAGTTAAGAGTGGGAGCACTCTGTAAACAAAAAAAATGGAAATTGTTGGGATAAGAATCAGCCGCATTATATGAAGAGGCTTTTTGAAAGGTATCTAATCCGTTGCCTTTGTTATAGATGGCATTGTGCTAATCCGGGATATCATTGGAAAGCGTCTTCAAGGACTGAAGCTGAGGAAACTGAGGAAGATTCTGAATGAAAAGCACGGATTTGACCTGGAGAAATTCAGGATTTCTCTGGGCTACAAGAACACAGTATCCTTCCTGGAGGGGATTCCTGGGCTTTTCCTCCAGAAGTGCCAAAATCGCAATCATTGTGGCATCCGGCTTCAATCAGGTGGGGCAGAAATTGAGATCCTGTTGACTGTGAGTGGCTCCTTTCGTTGAGAGGCGGATGGGAGTCAGCTACTCTGTCAGAATGGTTGGCTTTGTAGTCCTGCTCCTTCCCTTGATCCAGATTTCTTTGCATGTAATTCTGTATCACAGCAGATGGGGGGAAAGAAATCTGGTGGGCCTCTGTTTGGGATTCTGTGTAACAAAGAGGGACCTGCAATTCACCTGTAAACATTTTGCTGTCTTCTTGGCAAGTGTTTTGAGCTAAATACCAAAGAAGAGTCAGCATTACCCTTTTGCTCTGTGCATGATTGGGGGGGGGGGGAGCCAGGAGTGGCTTTTTTGTGTGGCTTTTTTGAGGGCCACGCAAGGATGCATGGGACATACAGGTCATTCTTTGTCAGGTCTTGTCACATCGCTCAGCACCTGTCCAACATAGGGTTGTCAACCTCCAGGTGGGGCCTGGGGATCTCCTGGAATTACAACTGATCTCCAGACTAGAGATCAGCCCCCCTGGAGAAAATGCTTGCTTTGGAGGATGGACTCTCTGGCATTATACCCTGTTGAGGGTCTCTCCCTCCTCAGGCTCCACCCTTAAATCTCCAGGAATTTCCCAACCCAGATCTGGCAACCCTAATCCAACAAGACAGGAAAAGAAACACAGAACTGGGACCAGAATCTCTCTCTTACAGCCAAAGTGCAGATACAACGACTGGAAATAAGATATAGGAGAACTGGGAATACACATACATAAACACATACAAAACCATTGCAATACAGTAAATCCTATTTCCTTCTACAAATGTCTTTCAGAGCTCTTTCATTATAATATAGTTCTAATCCTTCCTGACCTAGCTGCAGTTTTTTGGCAGAATGCGTACAGATGTGATTCTAGAACTTTGTCCTCTTAGGACATTTCTACCTGTGCATTAGTAAACAATGTCCCCGAAGTGCAACTTTTTATCTTTTACAGGATTTTATTGCTGTATAAAAACCATACAAAAATCAACTTTCATCTTAGTTTTTAACCTCCAAGTGATTCCATTAGATTGTGTTGAATGAATGCTTTAACCAAGGATGCATTGTGAATATTTGGGTGAAAACTCTCCCACAAGCTTTTAAAGAGAATATTGATCCAGGGAAGCTCTGGGGAGAGAGCTCTGGAGATAGACAGTCTCTTCTTCATTTCACAGAAAGATGACTGGTTAATGATCCACAGATGGATCATGAACCAAGTGTGGGTGTGTGGGTGGGTCTAAACCAAAGAGACATTTTGACTCACATGAAAGTGCATATCAAGACTTTGAGTAATTGGACATTTAACTACCTTGAGGTATGTTAGAATCTGATTTGGGATTAGAGGTAGGCACGGACCAGATAACGGACCAAAAATATACACATTCTGGGCCAGTTCAGCATTTGTGAACCGACGGTCCATGGACCACGCTGTTTTTCACAGCTGCAATGAACTTTGGCTGGTCCGTCGTTCTGTCAAACCCGACATCCCAGCGCTGAGCAATGTATTTCCTAGGCAATACAGAGGCTGCTTGCAGACCTTCGGTAGCCCTTGAAACACACAATTCATAATTGCAAATACCTTGGTAGGCAGCTCTGGCTGCCAACCCAAGAGCCCCCATTATTCTCTGTGTTGGCATCTAGTATATAAGACAACCATGGAGCTGTTCTTTCACTTCCTAGCCAGGAACTGCTTGTGGCCGAGTGTTTATTTCGTACTGTGCCAGAGGGAGGGAGGATAGGGGCTTGTGTTGCAACAAGGCTCTGGGTAGAAGCAAGCTTATTTGGGTTTCTCGCCTGATGACTCATTCTTGTTTCTCCTTTTTTTCTTTCCATTTTCATTTGCTTCTGAGATGGAAGGCTAGGCTGGGCCTGTGCTGCTTTCCAGTCTCTGGATGCAAGGCAAGCTTCCTCAGAAGACGGCTCGCCATTTTTCTGTTTGATAATTTTTTCTTTCTATTCTCATTTGCTTCTGAGGCAGTGGGCTACCTTGGGCTGTGCTCCATTCCAGTCTCTGGGTGTAAGGCAAGCTTCCTTGGCTAAGGGCTTGTGCTCCTTCTGTTTCATAAATTTCTTTCCATTCCTCTTTTGCTTCTGAGGTAGTGGACTGCCTGCAGGGCTGGATTGAGGGGGGGCAGGGGGGTAGTCTGCCCTGGTGCCAACCAGGGAGGGGGTGCCGGGAGCAGGGGCCGGCTGCCAGAGGGCGCAGGCAGCAACGCAGGCAGGCTTGCCACGCACCCCCTGTCCTGCAGGGCAGGCAAAAGGCAGCGTGGGGGGCTGTGGGGCCGCCCGCGCTGCCTTTTGCCTGCCCAGCAGGGCAGGGGGTACGTGGCAATCTGGCCGCCCCGTCCTGCAGGGCAGGCGAATGGCGCGGGTGGCCTCACAGCCCCCCGCGCTGCTTTTGCCTGCCCTGTAGGGCAGGGGGTGTGCGGCAAGCTGGCCGCCCCCTGTCCTGTGGGGCAGGCGAAAGCAGCATGGAGGGCCGCACTGCCTTTTGCCCGGCAAGCTGGCCCCTCCCTGTCCTGCGGGGCAGGTGAAAGCAGCGTGGAGGGCTGCGAGGCCGCCTGCGCCATTTGCCTGCAGGGAGGCGAATGGAGCGGCGGCTTCCCAGCCCCGCACGCTGCCTCCACTCCGCCCCGTGTGATGATGTCACCGAAGTGATGTCATCATGCAGCGCGGGAGTGTGCGTGTGCTGCGCGCGCATGCGAAGTGGCCAGGTGAGGGTTGCCCCGGGCGCGGGCAACCTTAGATCTGGCTGAGCCTGTGTGGGCTACCTGAGGCTGTGTGGACTACTTGTGGCATTTCCAGCTCCTATTCTGTGTACTGGAAGTTTCGTGGGGGCAGCCTCTTTGAGGGTCTGAAAGTCAGATGTGTGAGGTGCAATCTTGGGCAAATTTGTAGGGTGGCTGGAGGACAGCCTGCCAAAGACTCACTGTGAGTTTGGCGTCTGTGAATGCTCCGGGGACAGGGACAGGGCCTCTGGAAAAGACGGACCACTGACCAATGGACCATCCCACAAACCAAGGCTGTTCCACGGGGAGCGGTCTGTGCTCTGCGGTCCATGAAAATTAATGGACTGGCGCTCTGTGGGGTATTCCCAGTCCCAGTTGGGATGGTGAACACTCTCCCTATTCAGTTTGTGTAAGTTCTTTTCATACAATTTGTCACAGGGCTAAAAATAAGTGGGAGCCTTTCTTATGATACAGACGTAATAAAGGGTTGTGTTGTGTGTTTATCACCCAGAACTATCCCTGAATTGTTCTCTTTCATTTAAAAACAGAAGAATTTTCAAATTTGTGTTTTGGCTGTAATTTCATGGAAAACTCAACACTTGCAACTGTGAAGTTTAGATAAGGTTTTCAGGTCACTTGTGTCTTAAAGCTGATGGCAGAGATTTAAACAGTAGGTAGCATGCCATTTAAGAGAAGGGACCAAATCCAGCGCATTTGGAGTAACGCCTCTTTCTGTGGGGTACTTCTGCTTTTATCCTTGATTGCTTCATTAAGTTAATGGGTTGGATCCAAGCAGCTTTTCCATTCATCACAAAAGGATCCTCTTTGACCACCCCAAAAGGCTATGCGGAGTATCCTAGGATGTATTGTACCAAGAGTCATGTGGGACAGGGACTGTAGCAAGGAGGGGGACTGGGCCACTCTGAACAGGAAAGCAGGCTGGATCCAAGCCAATGTGTATGTCTGTTTCCACACATTTTAAGCTTCAGTCTTGGACTCTGAGTGACTGAAACTTGCACATCAAGTGTTATTGTAAAGTGGAACAGTCATATTATGATCTGGGTTCTGTGTCTGGATCCCCTTGTTTTTTAGGATATTTTTAAATAAAAGCATTAGAACTCTAGTATGAAACAGCTGAGGTGGAGCTGGCAAGTTATTTTTAAAAATGGCTGCTGCTTTTTATTTTGTAACTGTTTTATATGATTTTAACATTTTATGATTCCTTGAGTACAAAATGGAAAGGTAGGGTATAAATATTCTAATAAATAAAGAGCAGAACCACAAGTGACAAAAGGCACAGGTTGGACACTTGTCAGCTTCCCTCAAGTTTTGATGGGAAATGTAGGCAGCTTGGCGGAATGCTGGACAAGTGACAGTTGAAAAGTCCATTGGACAGCAGTCAGAGAGCCAAGCTGCAAGACTAGGATGCCTACATTTCCCATCAAAACTTGAGGGAAGCAGACAAGTGTCCAATCTGTGCCTTTTGTCACTTGTGGTTCTGCTCAAAAACAATGTGGAGGGTCTTTTCCTTCACTACTGGGCAACCAACAGCAATTTGTACACCTCAGGATTTCCTTTTTCTGTTCAAGTTATCAACTGTGCTGTGCTGCTATATCTGGAACAATTTTTTTTTATTGACTAGGATTTTGTTCTCTGTGCTGCTTCCATTTCTGCAGGAAGTTGGTGTTTTACAGAAGGACCAAGAAGCCAAGAACCAGGTACAACACTGAACATTTGCTGGAGGTGGTGATGGGAGATATGCTTGAAAATTTTCATAGCTCAGTGGGGCCGTGCTGTCCCCTATGTGCTGGCCAATTGACCACAGATAAAGAGTTGGATCCAAATAGCTTTTATCTGAGTGAAAAAGGAAGGAGAGAGCATTTTTGATTGTCAAAAAGTCTGTGCTGAGAATAGTTGACCCTGTGTGAACAAAAGCTACCGCAGTCATGTTCAGAGGCTCTACTCAGGGCCAAGCTACACATGACGAATGACACTTGAACGGCAAGTGGATTGAGTGGAGGGCAAGTGAACAGGGAGAAATACACTTGCCATTCAAGTGTCATTCGTCATGTGTAGCTTGGCCCTCAGAAGAGATTTGGTGGGTGGCAAGTTGAGACAAGGCCTTCACTGGAACTCTCCTGAGGGAGAGTCACCTGTCCCATTCCATTTCTGTCTTCTGTTTTTGTTTCAGTTGCTGTTCTCTCATTGATCCCTCCTTACTCTTCAGTATTTTAACTTTTGTTTTTATTTTTGTACTAATTTTAATCTCTGGTTTTAAATTGTTTTAATGATGTATTTGTATGCTAGTTTTAATGGGTTTTAAGATAATTTTAATCTTAGTTTTAATGTGTTAGCCCTGTGAGTGCAGAAAGAGGGAATAAAAATCGTGTTAATAATATGGGATGGAGGCAGTAGGAAGGAAGGGAGTTTGGCCAACATTGTTGGATCCAACCCAATTTAGATTAGATTCTGCAGTAGTTCTCTCTGTGTCTTTGCCAATTCAGCTTCCCTGAGCTTGTCATTGTAGGGGTGGAGTAGTGTGGTGGTTAGTCTAGGGTTTGGGAGACCCAGGTTTAAATCCCTATTTCAGCCATGAAGCTCAGTCCTTCTCTCTCAGCCTAATCTAACTTACAGGGTTATAATGAGGATAAAATGGATACGGGAGAAATCACAAATGCTGCCCTGGACTCCTTGGCAGAGAAGCAGGATGGAAATGTGATTGGTAGCTGGACTGGCATCCATGGCTAATTTCCCCCTCTATTTATTCCCACTCTCAGGTCCTTTTCCAATGCTGGCTATGCTAGATATGTATTCCCCTAATGACTGTTCTTCTATGCTGCACTTTTTCAGGAATTTGAGTAAGCTACTTATTTCCAGTAAAAACAGTGAAAGCCGTTGGAATGATACACGTAGAAAACAGCACAAAACTCGAAATCAACAGCATTAATAAAAGGCAACCAAAGCACTGCCAACTAAAGGCCAAAACAGATGTGAGGGTGGCCATGGGGACAACCCTTGGTTTCTGGCACCATCTTGAAGGAGAATTTAGGCATTTAAAAATGGTTGCGAGGGCCCGATCTTCAGCACAGCAGCAATAGATGATCTCGTCCCACCTTTGCGTCAATTAAAGTGCTAAAATAGCTTCCCCCCCCCAGCTGTTTCAGCACTTCAGAAAATGCAGGAGGGCATTTGTCTTGCATAAATTTTTAAATGACTAAATTCTCCTTTACAGTGGTGTTGGCAGCTACAGGTTGTCCCTGTGCCTGCCATCACCTTTAGTTTGGCTCTAAACTAATGCTAAAAAAATGCAAATAAGCAAATGACCCAGGAGCCAGAAAAATCAACAATTTGCTTGGAGGATACAAGAATATTGACGTGGCAGTGGGAGGTTGATAGATTTGGCACCAGGCTGGAGGATGAGAGGGAGACTGAAATGGTCGTGACCTTCACATAAGCATGTAGGACAGACTGGAGAATTGAAGCCACTCTTCATAAGAGATTTGTCTGTTGCCTTGATGCCAGTTTGGAATCGTCTTCAATACCTACCTCGTGGTTTGAAGTTAAAGAATCTAAAGGATGGTGGAAAGTGCCATTGAGTCATAGCTGACTTATGGCAACCCATCATTAAATTTTCCGGTCAAGAGTTGAACAGAAGTGGTTTGTTTGCCATTGCCTGCCTCTGTGTAGTGGACTCCCTTGGTGGCCTCCCATCCAAGTACTAATGAGGTCCGACCCTGCTTATCTTCTAAGGCCCCATGCAATTGGGCTGGCTTGGTCCATCCAGATCAGGGCAATGTAAAGAAGATCCTGATAAACAAGCATGGATTTAACTTGGAGACATTCCTGGAGATGAGCTACATTAATGTGTTGTCCTGTCTGCAGGACACTCCTGAACTGCTTCTTCAAAGTTGCAATGTCATCTGGAATTGTGTTGTCTTCCTTAAATCAGCAGGGCAAAGGTAGTGATGCTGTCATATGTGGCTCCCTCCTTATTATATGGAGATGGGAATCAGCTACATTATATGGCATGGCCTTTTGGAAAGTAAACTTCTGTCTTGTTACAGATGGCTTTGGGCTAATCCGGGATATCATTGGAAAGCGTCTTCAAGGACTGAAGCTGAGGAAACTGAGGAAGATTCTGAATGAAAAGCACGGATTTGACCTGGAGAAATTCAGGGTTTCTCTGGGCTACAAGAACACAGTATCCTTCCTGGAGGGGATTCCTGGGCTTTTCCTCCAGAAGTGCCAAAATCGCAATCATTGTGGCATCCGGCTTCAATCAGGTGGGGCAGAAATTGAGATCCTGTTGACTGTGAGTGGCTCCTTTCGTTGAGAGGCGGATGGGAGTCAGCTACTCTGTCAGAATGGTTGGCTTTGTAGTCCTGCTCCTTCCCTTGATCCAGATTTCTTTGCATGTAATTCTGTATCACAGCAGATGGGGGGAAAGAAATCTGGTGGGCCTCTGTTTGGGATTCTGTGTAACAAAGAGGGACCTGCAATTCACCTGTAAACATTTTGCTATCTTCTTGGCAAGTGTTTTGAGCTAAATACCAAAGAAAAGTCAGCATTACCCTTTTGCTCTGTGCATGATTGGGGGGGGGGGGAGCCAGGGGTGGCTTTTCTTAGTGTGGCTTTTTTGTGTGTTTTTTGGGGAGGCCATGTGAGGATGAACCTCTTCATAAACTGGCTGGCCGACAGAGTCTTGGTAGCATGAAAGGAAAGCACAGCCCAATTACTAAAATGTGGACAACACTCCCTGTACAATGGAAGTGTGAATTGCCTTTGCATATCAAGAGTGATGATGGTACTATTGATGCAGTGGAAAGTAAACCAGTGCTCCCCTCTCCAACCCCGGTGCCCACCTGCAATTGGATAAAATGCCTCCCCCGCCCCTTGATTAAGCACAAAGTTCTCTGTCCGTGGTCAGCAGCCCAGCCCCCGGACTTGCTGACAGACAGCAGCAGGGGGCAGCCGGGAGACAGCAGTTCAACCGCTCTGTCTGGCAAACAGAGCCAGAACCTGCCTACTCCAGGGGGAAGGGGCGAAAGGCCAAAGCCTCAGAAGGCTGGAGGGAGCAGGGAGAAGCCAGCTAGTCCCACCCCCCATGGGGAAGAGAGGGGGCTAAGCAGGCTAGAGGAAAAGGGCCAAGGCAAGGGGAATAGGGACCCAGCAACAGCCCAAACAGAGCCCGTACCTTCCAAGGAGGAGAAGCAGCCACTACAGCCCAGAGCCACACCCTTGCTAGAGGACAGCAGCCTGGCTCAGGAGGTGCCAGGAGCCAAGCCCCTCCAGGTGGAGCTGCCACAGGCATTCTGGGGGAGGAGATGGGTAGCCCTGCCTGGCATCAATGAACAGGCAGCACAGAAGCTGGCCAGGGCAGCTCCTCGCGAGCAAGGCCAGGCAGGCTCAGCAGCACAGAAGCCGGCTGGGGCAGCTCCTCGTGAGCAAGGCCAGGCAGGCTCAGCAGCAAAGAAGCCGGCTGGGGCAGCTCCTCATGAGCAAGGCCAAGGAGACCTCAGCTGGGGATGGCTCGCATTCAATCCCACCCTGCCAGCAAGGCAAGGAAGCCAAGAAGGGATTAGTGGTAGGAGGGAAACACCCGAGGGAAGGCACAGCTGGGCCAAGTCAGGAGAGGGCACAAGCCTAGAAGGAGGGTGGGGCGGGGAAAGGAAGCCCTATATAAGGTGGCTAGGAAGAGCTCTGAGGTGGTGGGTGTGAGTGAGGAGTGATGATGTGGAGTGAGAGCAGTAGGATGCAAGGGTGGAGGCTTGGAGGAGAGTTCTGGAAGGAGGAGATGAAGGAGGATGCAGAGGGTAAGCAGGCCAGGTTGAGCAGGCCAGCGAGTGGACTGAGAGGGAGTCTGGGTGAGGTATACCGCCCCTCCTTCCACAGAGCAGGGTCCTGCAGAGTCCCTGGCCCCCCTGTGATGTCAGGAGCAGACCGCCCAGTGCCATGCCCAGCGGCAGCCGCGGCAAGCCCTGACATTCTCTACTGGGTGACTGCTTTTGTCTCTTCCTCACAGTCTGCCACTTTACCTCAGGCCAGGAGTTTCCAGTGTGGCTCCCACGAGCACTTTATTGCCTGCTGATGCCTTTCCTTAAAGTGTTTTTAGAAAGTGTGTGGGGCCAGGTAGGGCTTTTGCTCGACAGGGCTTCTGTTTGGCCAATGGATATATGATTGACTGAAGATTTTGAAAAATGTTGTTTTGTCAGTGGCTGCCACCAAAGTACTAGCATCTTTACTGCATGAATAAAAACTGTGTATGCAGGAAAACATTTAAAAACATTTCATTTTAATAGGTATCCTGTTAAACTGAGCTTCTGCTTGGAATGTTGATGAGTTACTTTTAGAGTTATGCATAACCTCATTTCCTGACATTTGCCATTTCCACACTGCCTTATTTTTGCAGCACGGTAGCGCTATTATCAAACCCATTTTTTTTAGTAATTGTGTCCACTCTCATGAACATCCCGCTTCTGTTGCACTTCCCCATGTACTCATGCCACTCAAAAGAGTGCCATTTTCTCTGCTGGTTTCGCTGGTGTCAGTGCTGACGAAATCACAGCGGCACTCTTTTTTTCTTTTCTAAAAGCTAGAATAGCACTATATCAATCAATATACCCAAATTGGTTCCGCTCCCCAGAAAACTCATGATAGGCTTTGTCCGCCCCTTTCCTACAACAACCCTTGGTGCATTTCTGTTTGGAGAAGTTTTGAACTGATTAAAAGGAATTTTCTACTTGGAAGAGCCGTTGTCTTTGGAGATCCACAGCTATGTATACTCTCAACCATGGCACCGCACGTGGCAGTATTGCTTGTGGTTGCCCAATTGGTTCTCCTGATGATCCAGAGCTCACTGAACCTGTACATGGCTTGTCTCCAACACATTGCCAGAAAGTGGAAATTTTATGTCCAATTCCAAGTTGCCCAACATTGTTGGCAGAAATAGAGAGAATGTTGCGGATTTGGCAGGAGACGAAGGCTTAGAACAAGATGGTATGCCTTAGGGCTGCCAGACCCCTGGTGGGGGCGGGGGATTCCCCGCCCCCACGCTCCCACCCCCGCCCCACTTACCTGACCAGTGGGGGTGTGTGCACCTTCCATGCGCGTGCCCCTCGCGGTGCTGCGCCCCCCCGCACACAGCCACCCAAGGCCTGTTTTGGCCTGGATCGGGGCCGCTGCGGAGCACGGAAGCGTTCCTGCACTCTGCAGGGGCCCACAACGGGCCCGATCCGCACCAAAACGGGCCCAATACGCACTCGTTTTGGCATGGATTGAGCCCATTTTGGGCTGCTGGGAAGTGCAGGAGCGTTCCTGCGCTCCGCAGCAGCCCCCAACGGCGCAAGCCAGGGGGCTGCATGATGACGTCACTTCAATGTGATGTCATTGTGCTTGGAGGACGCACTCCATGCGCACGCACCCCCACCCTCCCAGGTAAGAGCCAGGGCCCCAAATCTCCCGCTGGGAGATTGAGGGGACCTAGCAACCCTAGTATGCCTTGGCAGAGCTACATGAACCCAGGGACTGCTGGGTTTTCCCTAGAAGCTGGGGCTGGTGGGATTTCCTGCACTGTGCGGGTGAGATCAATGGGACATACATTCTCATATGTGCTCCTGGTGGTAGACCGGAGCAGGATGGTAATAGGAAAAACTACCCCTCAAGATTGTTTCAGGGAATGGTTGATCATTGTGGCAAGTTCATCAACGTTGAAATCGGGTGGAGTGGTAAAAACCATGATGCTTTTGTTGTTAAGAATTCAGTAATATGGGCTGCAGTGGATGCAGGGACCTTCATTCCGGGAAACCCTACATTGAATTTGGATGGCGTATCTGTGCCACCATTACTTGTATTGGACGGTGCATACCCCCTTAGGCGTTGGCTGATGAAGCCTTATGGGTCAACTGTTGTCACTGGTACTCACAGAAACTTTGATAGGTTGCTATGCCAGGCTAGAAATGTGGTGAACTGCTCTTTTGGATGTCTGAAGGCGAGATGGTGGTGCCTGGCCTTATGACTCAATTGTAGAGAAAAGAACATTGTCAGCACTGTGACAGCATGTGTTATCCTCTACAATATCTGGGAGGAGAGGGGAAATTCCTTGATAACTGACATGAGAGATCCCACACCTGTGCAAATTCCAGTGGAGGGGAGGAGCTTTTTGCCAACAATAGGGGAGACCTCAAAGAGGGAAAAGTTGTCCAAGAGACCTTAGCAGAATTTATGATGGCAAATGCCAGGGGATGAGTGGCCTTTTTGGGATGTCTGCCTGCTGAAACATCTTGTATATAGTTAAACTAGTCAAGTATGGATCGACAGCTCTCTTTGTTGTTTAAAACTAAAATCTTTCTGATGTTGAACCACTCTGCCTTGTTAATGGGATGAAGAATACAGACATCCTGTCTGTGGGGCAAGATTAAAACCATTCCTCTCAGCAAAAGTACCACTTTTTTGAAAATGGCAATGACAACCGAATAATTTCCTGTGATTATAGTTATTTAACCAGGTCAGACCTCTCTATATAGCGAGCAGCTGCTATTTTTCAAGTTATTCCCTCCCCCCAACACACTCGTGAATGGCAGCAACCCATGCATAAGTGTGCACTTTCTTCAGAAATCAGCACTTTATGTGCTTCATGCAAAAAAGGAGCCCCTGAGGAACCAGGGTGGGCTTGAGAGGGAATTAAAAATTTATTAAACTTTTTTTTCCCAACGCCAAAAAGAGTGCTGTGATGATGGCAGGGCTCCATTGTGGAATGCCGTGGGGGCGTCAAGAACCATGGCAGAACACAACTGGAATATTTTGAAAAGGGTAGTCATAGGTTGGGGGTTTAGGCACAGTCAAAGCTGAAGAGGGATGCTTACATTGCAGATTGAGTTTTCAAAGACATGACACAACACTGCAATGTACCCCCACATTCAACTCATTGAAGAAAAGTGGTGGTGCAGGGGAAATATCCCGTTTTCAAAAAGTGACAGGAGTTACTAGGCTAATAATCTGGGGTTTAGGGACTACATCTCCCATGCAGTGATTTATTTCACACCTTTGGGAGCATGCTCAGTAATGGTCTACCAAATTTGCACTAGGCAGAGGTTCTCATTGCAGAAATAATGGCAAAGTGCAGAGGGGTTTTCTGGAAAGGCGAGGAGATGGAAATCCTTCTTTCATTGCTTCTGCAATCAGGGAGAGCAAGTCACCAAATGAGCAGCACTCATCTGCCTACAAGGACAATATTTTTGAATACTGCTCATAAACTTTCCGAGCAGGACTACCCAAGAACGGCCAAGCAATGCCGCTCTAAATTTAAAAGAGTGAAGTCCTCTCTTTTTTTGAAGCTCTGGAGGCTTGGCAGGGCATTCCCAGACAAAGTGGCAAACCTCCATATTTCACATCGATGATACGGTTGTGGGAAAGTGCCAGGCGACCAAGTTGGCAGGGCCATCGTCATGCCTCTGAGTATATTTTCTGAAAGATGTGAGATTGAATAAGGGTTGTGTATTTACTGCCCCCCTTCTTACATTACTCAAGTGATGTTACTTACGGCTTTTCAATGGGTGCATGCTCCCCACCTCCCTTTTTAGCAGGAAATCATAGACTCATCGGATTTTGAGGTTTCCTAAAAGTTGACATTAGGAATGTGGCATTCCACTCTTAAGCTAATTTCATGCAGAGGGAACTAGCCACCGTCTCACCACACTCACTCAGCAACCACAGGTCCTTGCCCCAACAAAGTAGAATCATACTCAGGTTGGCTGTGCAAATCTTACTAGGGAAAATTAATTCAAAAGAACGATATTGATATTCTGCTATACATGCCCATGTAAGAAAGGAGAAACAGAACCCTTCAAGGAAAAAACGGGGAATCATAGCACCTACAAAGGAGGTGGCTAGTTTCACTGTACCAGGGCAGGGAAATTTAGAGTATGTGCCCAAAATGGCCCCAATACAAGAATAAGTATTTATTCTCAGAAATGGTGGCTTCATTGTTGAGGCACCAGTACAGACTAATCAAGTTCATTTTTGCTCTAGCCTTCTAGAAAAAACTGCTCTCCATTTTTCAGATGCATTTGGATCTGACAAACAGAGCAGTGTTTCTCAGAAGCTTATGCAGAACTAAGATTGGTAAGTATTAATTGTGTTACTTGACAATAGCCTGTTTCATGTTTTTGACCTGTTGCTGATCACAATCTTCACAGCTGTTCTGCGAGGACAAGACAGGACACAAGAGGGAAGGCAAGATGAGGAAGACTCCAAAAGGGCGGAAGTGCAGCAACAGAAAGTGGGTGACAGTCCTGTTCTTGAAGAGCAACCTGAGAACATTGATGCTCCCAGAGGTTGGTTTGCCAATACTGATTTCGAGGTCATTTCTCCATTTCAGGAAAGAATGTATATATCAGATTTAATTTGTCATGTGTGTGCCACAGTGGTACTCAATGCTTCTGTCCCTCAGCTGCCCCTCAAATTGCAGGCCTACAGTAGGTGACTTTGTGGCCCTTTGTCCCCCTCTGCGGTCAGGCAACAGTCCCAGCTATTTTCCAGTGACTGGACAGCTTTATTACACATTCAAGAATTAAAAACATGGCTGGATTTTTGGGAAAAAACTGTTAACAGGTGATCTCCATTGTTTTGACATTGTAGTCCAAATTCGGGTTCTCAGCAAATGAATTTTAAAATACAGCAGCTTGGCATCTGGAGAGAAGGCACATTCAGTGCAGTCATTATGGTAAGATATAACAACCTGAACTATCAATCCCAATATAATACAGGGCAGAGTCTTCCAGATGAGGTGGAGGACCAAGAATCAAGACCCTTGACAAGCAGGCAGGTGACCAATCCCTCAACATCAGCAAAAGGTTTTGAAGATGTTTGCGCCACCATTGTGGGGATGGAGCAACGCATGATTCAAACATGTGAGTTCAACAGCATATGTCCTGACCACACACCTGGTCTTAAGAGTATCTTGCTTGGCAGGAATTTTCAAAGTCAGTGATCAGGAAGCAAACACAAATGTCTCCCTAACTCTGATTTCTATATCTCATGGGTGTTCTGCCGTTATAGAGCCGAAACAGACGTAATGAGATACCTAGGTTCAACTCGTGTTCTCTTACCTCAAGGTTTGTCGGGAAGTGTAGGCGTCCTTGCAGCTTAAAGTTTAGCATTTACAGAGCAGCAGGAAGTGCAGGCGTGGGGCGCCTTTCCTCCCGCTCTCGAGGTGCATCGCGGCATTTTCCCTTCCCCGCTTACATGGAGTATCACTTCATCTCCCCCCCTCACCCAGCCTGGCACCTGCAGAGCGACGCCTGGTTGCACTGGGAGAGCGGGGAGGAAAGGCGCCCAGAGCATCTCCCCCCCTCGCTCGCCTGGCCCCTGCCCAAAGCCACATGGCCCAGAGCTGCATAGCTTGGCGTGCTCTGCCTTTACGCCGATCACATGGACCGTTGCTCCACCCACCCCTTGCCCAGCCCCCACAGAGCGACGGCGATGCAGCTCCGATGCAGCTCCGATGCAGCTCCGAGCCGCACGGTTTCAGGTGGGGGCCAGGCGAGCGGCGAGCGGGGAGTGGGGGTGGAAGATGCAGCAATGCTCTGGGCGCCTTTCCTCCTGCTTTCCCCATGTAGCCTGGTGTCGTTCTGCGGGGGCTGGGCGAGGGCATTGCTGCATCTTCCCCCTCGCTTGCCTGGCCCCCACCTGAAGCCGCGCGGCTCGGAGATGCATAAACTTTAAGCTGTAAGGACGCTTATACTTCCCAACAAACCGTGAGGTAAGAGAACATGAGTTGAACCTGGGTATCTCGTCACGTCTGTTTTGGCTCATACTGCAATGATGATGTGACCATTATTAAGACATCATCATAGGAATTCCAAGTCTGCCAGCGGTGACAGTTAATTTTAGAAACTGATATGGCCACCCACAGAAGGCATTTTGGGAGAGAGTTCTCTAATGAATCCCCCTTTCCCTTTACAGTTAACAAGTTTCATACCAGGATGTCTCGTCTTGAGAAGAGGGTTGCCCAAAACAGCGGTCGGCTGAGGATCCTGGAGAGGAATGAAAGGGAGAGGAGAAGTGAAACTGCTGAGACTCTGTCCTGTGGACAGGAGGACCCCGATAAAAACCTTCCCTAGTTTCTGCATTATATGGTTCGCATTTAAGAGTTAAAAACAGATACTGAGTTTGATAGTTGGAATTTAAATAAAAATATTTTGGACTCCTAAACAATCAACTTCTTTAATTGTACAAACATTAGGAACACGAAAAATTTTTTTCCTGAAACATGCACAACTGCTGTTGGCTTCACGGCATGAAACTGTTTTAGAGAAACACAACAAAACTTGAGTGTGAGGCGGTCCTGGGATCTTCCCACACAGGAACATTTGGGGTAACCGGACCTGTCTGACTGACTGCTGTTTTCAGAAGGAATTGTTGCATTTTGGGGTTTGACGGTTGTTGCTGCCGAAGCAGAGCTTTTCCCAGGCTGTGCAAAGTGTTAACAGCACTTCTCATCCTACTATATAAAAGTCTAAGCATATTCAAGGGAATCCCCCTTTCCCTTTACAGTTAACAAGTTTCATACCAGGATGTCTCGTCTTGAGAAGAGGGTTGCCCAAAACAGCGGTCGGCTGAGGATCCTGGAGAGGAATGAAAGGGAGAGGAGAAGTGAAACTGCTGAGACTCTGTCCTGTGGACAGGAGGACCCCGATAAAAACCTTCCCTAGTTTCTGCATTATATGGTTCGCATTTAAGAGTTAAAAACAGATACTGAGTTTGATAGTTGGAATTTAAATAAAAATATTTTGGACTCCTAAACAATCAACTTCTTTAATTGTACAAACATTAGGAACACGAAAAATTTTTTTCCTGAAACATGCACAACTGCTGTTGGCTTCACGGCATGAAACTGTTTTAGAGAAACACAACAAAACTTGAGTGTGAGGCGGTCCTGGGATCTTCCCACACAGGAACATTTGGGGTAACCGGACCTGTCTGACTGACTGCTGTTTTCAGAAGGAATTGTTGCATTTTGGGGTTTGACGGTTGTTGCTGCCGAAGCAGAGCTTTTCCCAGGCTGTGCAAAGTGTTAACAGCACTTCTCATCCTACTATATAAAAGTCTAAGCATATTCAAGACAACACACTTCCTACCCTGATGTGCCTCCAGAGGGCGCTGCTGTGGAGGGAAACCCAGATGAGGCAGCCAGACCTCCAGAGAGCATGCTGTGGCAGGAAGCCCAGGCTGAAAACAGGTGCTAAGCAGGTGGCGGTGCCTGCCCCCACATACACCCAGCTGGGATCAGGAGCGGAGCAGGTGGAAATGCCCAACCCTTCTTCACCCAGCTTGGATCAGGAACAAAGCAGGTGGCAATGCCTGCTCCCCCTTTCACCCAGCCGAGATCCCACTATCACCCAGATGGGATCAGGAGCAGAGTAGGTGGCAATACCCACCCTGCCTCACTTCACCTAGCTAGGATCAGGCGATGAGAAGGTGACAATGCCCTTCCCCCGGCCAGGATCAAGCCCAATCCCCTTCACCAAGCCTGGATCAGGCGCAGAGCAAGAGGCAATGCCTGCCCTCCCCCCCGTTCAACCTGTCAGATTCAGGTGCAGAGCAGGCGGCAATGCCCCCCTCACTTCACCCAGCTGGAGTCAGATGCATAGTAGAAAGCATTGCCTGTCCTTTCTTCACCTGGCCAAGATCAGGTGCGGAGCAATGCACGCCCCCTGCATTCACTTGGCTGGGATCAGGCACAGAGCAGCAGGCAATGCCCACCCATCCTTCACCCGGTCAGGATCAGGTGTGGAACAGGAGGCAATGCCCACCCACCCTTCACCCAGCTAGGAGCAGGTGTTGAGCAGAAGGCAATGCCTGCCCACCCTTCACCTGGCCAGGAGCAGGTGTGGAGCAGGCGGCCCCTTCACATGACTGGGATCAGCCGTGGAGCAGGCAGCAATGCCCACCCCCCTTCATTTAGATTTTTTAGCACCTTGCACTTTAATTGAAAACTAAAATATATATTTTTATAATATTTATAGAATTGATATTATTTATGGGGACATAAGTTCTTTCACATGGGATCAGCCATGAAGCAGGAGGAAATGCCCTCCCCTCCTTCACTCAGCTGGGATCAAGAGCAGAGCAAGCGGCAATACTTGCCCCAGTTCACCTGGCCGGGATCAGTCGAGGTGCAGGTGGCAACGCCCACCCCCTTAACCTGGCCAGGATTAGGAGTGGAGCATGAGTCAATGCCCACCCCCTTCACCTGGCCAGGATCAGGTGCAATGCAGGTGACAATGCCTGCCCCCCTGACTTCAGCCGGCAGGGATCAGGAGTGGATCAGGTGGCAATTCCTGCTCCCTGCCTTCACTTGTCCAAGATCAGGTGCAGAGCAGGAGGCAATGCCCGCCCCCAATTCAACCAGCCAGAATCAGTTGCAGAGCAGGCGGCAATGTCCTCTCCACTTTAGTGGGGTAGTAAAGGTACAAGCACCGAGTCATTATTGACCCATGGAGAGGACATCACATCACAATGTTTTCTTGGCAGACTTTTACAGGGTGGTTTGTCATTCCCTTCCCCTACACTTTATCCCCAGGAAACTGAGTACTCATTTTACCGACTTTGGAAGGATGGAAGGCTAAGTCAACCTTGAGCAGGCTTCCTGAATCTGGTTTCCGCCAGGATCGAACTCAGGTCGTGAGCACAGCTTGTGCTGCAATACTGCAGCATGGAGCAGGTGATGGTCCCCCCTTCACCCAGCTGAGATCAGGCACAGAGGAGGGTGGCCATGCCCACCCTCTGCCTTCATCCAGGATCAGAGACGGAGGAGGAGGGAATGCCCGCCTGCCCACCCTCCTCTCTCTAGAGCCCGTTGTATTTTTTCCTACAACAGGCTTTTTTGCTAGTAAATACATAGATAGATTAACACTGGCATCCCCTAGAACTAGATGGATCCCGAGTTTCCTATAAAATGGGCACATTTAAAGGTGTTGCCAGACCACCCATTGTGGGCAACAGTGTGCTTGTATTCCAAACTCCTAGCCTCAGAGAATCTGTTTGGTGTCGTGATTAAGAGCAGCAGTTATGTAGTGGTTAAGAGTGGCAGGACTCTAATCTGGAGAACCGGGTTTGATTCCCCATTCCTCCGCTTGAAGCCAGGTGGGTGACACCTTGAGTCAGTCACTGCTATCTCAGCCCCACCTACCTCACAGGGTGTCTGTTGTGGGGAGATGAAGGGAAGGGGATTGTAAGCTGCTCTGAGACTCCTTAAAGTAGTGAAAAGCACCGAAATGCAGAACAGTTGTGATCCAAGGCCAGCATTTGTTCTGCTATTCTCTCAAACAGTCTTACATTCTGGTGCAAGAAATGCAGTGTGTGTTCTGTACCTTCTCCTCTCCCCAAAAACTTAATAAATCTCTGGTCTCCTTTTCCCACCATGACATCCTTGTACCCCTTGTTTTTCACTGCCCAGACATCATTTCTGCATCTCTTGCCTAGCAAGAACTACCCCGGGGAAATGGCAGATTCGCTGTATAGGCTTTTGGGGCATTCAAAAATCCCACCCAAAATGCTCTTCAAAGTAGCTTGTTGTTATGCAGAAGGCCAATGATTGGCCAGTTCTGTGACTCATGTGCTCTATTGCTGTAAGTGTATTGTAAAAAAGTTTTGCATCAGAGAATAAGTGCTAGAACCTTTTAACAGTTCCTTTAAAAAAAAAGTTGTGCTACATCTGAGACTTGCATTTGTTCTATAGTGCCATCTTTTTTTTTTAAAAAAAGGAATAAACACAAAAATGAACCCCCCCCCCCATAAAGAATTTCGGAGATTATTGGTATTGAAAGGGTTAAGTTTGACACTTACACAATAACACAGCAACACAATTCCTCATTTAAAAATAAGTGTTAGAAAGGGGAGTGGGGGAGGACAGGAGTGTGTTACATTCATTATAAATAACTTTCTGGATCCAAGATGCAGTACAACATAAGATTAATTTTTATTAACTATTAAGCACTAACCATTTCACAGAGACAAAGAGGGTGGACGGACCTCTAGGCAGTGCTTGTAATTGGGAAAAAAGGAGGATTTCAAAGGATTTAGACTGGTGTCAGTCTGTTTAAGAATGCACTGTTCACTGTCCTAACTAGGACGTAATCCGCTTTCCTTCAAGTAGGGAAAACTTCTTTTACGTTATTCATCACCTCCCCGTCCCAAACCCACTTGTTAAAGGTCTGTGTTAAGTTGCAGGTTAAGGTCCAGCAGCGCACCCAGTTTGTTTGTTTTTTTAAAGGCTTGTTTGCCTTCATACTGCGGCGAGCCAAAATCCGCTGCGCAACTTGCCCTGCCCGGAACGCGTTCTCATCACACCGACGTGAACAATTTTTTCCTGCTGTGATGAAGAAAACGAAATCGAAACCTAAGACTGATGCGCATCCCTGCCGTTGCCAGGCGAAAGTGCAGCGAGTCAGCTGATTGGGCGATGGTGCTGTTTGGGTAGCGGAGCAAGACTCCAGCCCGGGAGCACCTTTGGACCAACGAGATTTCCCAGAGTGTAAAAGGTTTGAGTGGCTGAACCACCGCAGACAACTCTGAGCTGGGAAGGGGAGGATAGCAAGGCTCCATATCTCTCCTTGTCAAAACTTCCTTGCCCTTGTGGGAGGATGAAGGGGCCTCGCTTAAAGGTAAGCCCCGGGAAGGAAAGCCAGAGACGGGTCTGGAACTCATTAGGCGTCTCTTTCTCCTCACAGGGTTACCATCCTCCAGGTGGGGACTGGAGATCTCATGGAATTACAACTGAACTCCAGGTTACCAGGATCAATTGGAGGAAATGGCAAATTTGGAGGGCGGAGCCCATGGCATTATACCCCGCTGAGGTCCCTCGCCTCCCCATACCCCCAGGCTTCGCCCTAAATCTCCAGGCTGGCACCTCTGCATCTACAATCAGTATCTTTTTTTCATTTTGCTAGTTAACAAACAAAAGAACGTTGATTAAAAAAATCTCTGCCTCTCTTATCCTGTATGCAAACAACTGGGTCTGCAGCAAAATTTGTTGGGAGTACATGATTTGGAGGGGTTCAAAGATTATTTTGGGCAGCAGGAGTCAAAACCAAGTTCCCTGCCCCACCTTTTACCATCATGGTAGCGAAAGCTTCTCTTGCTGAACTTGCTTTAAAAGCGCAAGAGCAAGGGAAAACGTGCAGTCCTGCATCAAAAGTAGAGACAGACCCCAGGGTTGGAGTTCACAAGAGGGTGGTTATACGCATGTGCGATTGTTCTTGCACGGTTAGTGGTTAGAGTGTCTACTAGGATGTGGGAGGCTTTCATTTGAATCCCCACTGTGCTATTAAACCTCTCTGATGGTGCACCAATTACTAAAATCACTTCACCGGGTTCTTGTGAGGAGATAAAATAAGATGATAATGATGTAAGCTACTTTGGGTCCTCTTCATTGGAGAGAAAAGCAGGGTATAAATAAAATTATCCCCCGATGTCTGCTTACAGTAAAGAAAAATTGTACCCCTAACTACCTTTTCCATGTGTGCAAAGTACTTCAGATGCAGTTTCTAAAGCAAATTAAATAAAACTGCAAACTTCTGTTATGCACTGAATTCCACTTCTCTGTGTGCACATTGTTTGCTTCAAAAGTATATTGAAGTGCCCTGTGTTGCTGTCGTGCTTGCGATATTGCTTGCACAAGCAAAACTGTGCTAAGTTGATTTTCCGTTCTCCTGCCACAATCCTGGATCGAAGCTCCTAGGACATTTAAAGAGGTAGTTGCAGTGCCAAATCTGTTGGAAGTGCAAGATTCAGGTCCAGTAGCACCTTAAAGATTAATTAGATTTCCAGGGTATGAGCTTTCCAGAGTCAAAGCTCTGTTCATCTAGAAGACCACCTACTGGATTCGGGTGAAGTAATAGAGGGAATGCTTATTACATTTACAGATGATACTAAGTTGGGAGGGGTGGCAAATGCGATCAAAGACAGAGTAAGGATACAGGATGATCTTGACAGGCTGGAAAACTGGGCTAAAACGAATGAATGTCAACAGAAGCAAATGCAAAGTTCTGCATTTAGGAAGGAAAAATCAAAAGCATAATTATAGGATGAGGGAGACTTATCTTGGCAGTAGTATGTTTGAAAAGGATCTAGAAGTTTTAGTAGAACATATACTGAACAGGAGTCAGCAGTGTGATGTGATAGCTAAAAAGGCAAGTGCGGTTTTGGGCTGTATCAACAGAAGCATAGTGTCCAGATCATGAGAAGTGATGGTATCGCTCTACTCTGCTCTGGTTAGACCTCACCTAGAGTATTGTGTTCAGTTTTGGGCACCACAATTTAAGAAGAACATAGACAAGCTGGAACATGTCCAGAGGAAGGCAACAAAGATGGTGATGGGTCTGGAGACCAAGACCTATGAGGAAAGGTTGAAGGAGCTCAGAATGCTTAGCCTGGAGAGGAGACAACTGAGAGGTGATATAACCATCTTCCCATACTTGAAGGGCTGCAATATAGAGGGTGGTGCACAGGGTTTTTTTTCTGGGGAAAGAGGTGGTGGAACTTTTGAAGGAAATGAGGAAGAAACACACGGGATTCTTTGAAATCGTATTATTTTCAAGCACTATTGCTGAGTATTTTCAAAAGATGCCAGAACTCCGTTCCCCCGCGTACCCCTGAAAAAAAGCCCTGATGGTGTGGAGTTGTTTTCCACTGCCCCAGAAGCTCAGACCAGATCCAACGGCTTGAAATTAAATCAAAAGAGCTTTCGGCTAAACATTAGGAAGAACTTCTCGACAGAGCGGTCTCTCAGTGGAACATGTTTCCTCGGGAGGTGGTGGGCTCTCCTTTGGAGGTTTCTAAGCAGAGGCTAGATGGCCATATGACAGCAATGCTGGTTCTGTGAACCTGGGCAGATCGTGAGAAAGGGCAGAAGGGGTTGCATCAGTGCTTGGTTTTCGTGGCCCTTCTTAGATGCCCAGGGTAATGCCAATTACTACTTTGGGGTTGAGTAGCAGTTTTCCACAGGCCAGTTTGGCTAGGGATCCTGGAGGTTTTTCGACATCTTCTGGAAATGGAGCAGGGGTCACTGGGGCAATTAGGGGGGCAGTTGTGACATTCCTGCATTGTGCAGGAGGTTGGACTAGATGATTCTAGAGGTCCCTAACAACCCTATGATTCTGTTTGGGGCTGCTTAATTTAGAGAAAAGGCAACATGGTGAGCAGTCGGGAATGATAGAGCTTTATAAAATTATACTGGGGGAGGAGAATAAGTGGTAGTTTTTTTTACTCCTCTTTTAAAAATAACCCACTCAGGGTTATATAATTTATTTTATTTACTTCAATTGTATCTCACGTTTCTCCCCCCATAGGGATCCAAATTGGCTGACGTTCCCCTCTCCTCCATTGTAGCCTCCTAATAAGACAACAGTTTCAGTTCATAGAAATGAAGGCATTCTTTTACACACAGCCTAGGTATTATGATGGATCCATTTATGATTGAGATCTCCCAGCAAGACTAAGGGCCAAGCTACAAGTGACAAATGACACTTGAATGGCAAGTGTATTTCTCCCTGTTCACTTGCCCTCCACTCAATCCACTTGCGAGGCAAGTGTCTTTCGTCATGTGTAGCTTGGCCCTAAGAGGGCAAGAAGAAGGAGAAAACAGGCAGTTCTCCTGAACTGGGCCATAATCCAGAAATGCTTCCTTGAGGAACATTTTGTACTGAACTTGAAGTGTTTCTATGAGAATTCAATTCCTAGGAGCTTCCTTTGGAATATAATGTTTGACTGACAGGTGGGAGATAATCTAATAAATAAAATGGTTAACCTGTGGAACAGACTGCCACAGGTTATCCTGTTGGGCACCGCACAGGCATCTTTAAAACTGAAGTAGACAATTGACTCTGTCACTATTTGACATGATGGAACCTCATTCAGAGATGGTCTGCCTTTGAATACCAATTTCTAGGAGTAACAAAGGGGGAGCTATACCAACATGATTGACTGGTGAAATGAGTGCCCTCCTGTGGGAACCTGCCTTGTCTAAGATTGGTAGGGACTTGAGGGAATGCTTTTTCAGCTCTCATTTCCCCAGGTTGTGATACTCCTTCCCACAGGCAGTGAGACTGGCCCTGTCTCTCCAGACGGTTGGGGGCAGGGGGTGAGGGTGAAAACATTTCTGTTCCGTGGTTGTTGTGGGTTTTCCGGGCTGTATTGCCGTGGTCTTGGCATTGTAGTTCCTGATGTTTCGCCAGCAGCTGTGGCTGGCATCTTCAGAGGTGTAGCACCAAAAGACAGAGATCTCTCAGTGTCACAGTGTGGAAAAGATACCTTTTCCACACTGTGACACTGAACTACAATGCCAAGACCATGGTTATACAGCCCGGAAAATCCACAACAACCATCGTTCTCCGGCCGTGAAAGCCTTCGACAATATATTTCCGTTCCAGATTGTTATTTATTTATGTTATTTACAGATCGCTTTTCTTGCTGATGCTCAGGGCAAATTACATATTCAAACAATGAGCAGTTGGGACGTTCAGTAAACATTACAATAGATTATAGGTTTCAGAAATTTGAAAACAAGCAGAAATCAGACAGCTGAAACAACGTTGAAACAAACATAAGCAATTTGACACAACCAAATAAAGGAAGTGGAAGCAACCCAGTAGGATCAAACTTACAGTAACAAACAGTGCACAGTAATATAGTCTACAGCCCATCCCATGTAAAAGCATCTATTTGAACCATTTCCTTACAGTACAGCCGGTTGGTTATCTGTGTAAGAAAGCTGTCCTGAATAATTTGGTTTCGCACAATGCCAACAACAAAAGGGAGAAAAGAGCACAGCTCTAAGAAAGCAGAACTGGTGTTTAAATAGTGTGGTACAAACAAATCCTGCCTAGGCAGTGGAGAATGATACCGTGCTCAATGGTACTAAAGACTGCTGACGGGCCCAGGAGAACCAGTGAGGACATATGTCCCATTAGCTGTCCTGTGTAGATCAATCTTGACAACCAAAGAGGTTTGTTTCTGTGTTGTGCCTGAGATCAAGAGGAAAGGGATCTAGGTGTGTGAGGGGACAGATGGACTGTAATCAACACTATCTGAAGAAACTGAAAAAGTCATGCCATAACTATTCCAGAAACCTAGAAGGTGAATGACTCATTTTCAGAATAATCCTTGCTGTGAAAGATGTCAGGAAAGTTGAACATGTTAAAAAACTAATCAGGAAGAGGAAGACACACAAGGTTATATGAGAAGAGCTGGTAGAAGGGGGAAAACCAAAGAGGAAGAGTTACAAGGGGCATTAGAAGAGTATGTTACAGAGAGGCTGAGGTTGCATGGAGCCTTGGAAAGATGGTTGGAGGGAAAAAACAAGTTTCATGTATAAAAGGAATGAAAATAGGCATTAGAGAGCAACAATCAGAATAAAAATCAAAGTCATACCAAGACAGGCTATTGCACATTTGTGGGGGGAGGGGGGACAAGTTTTCATGTGATAGCCATTCAACAAAACCTAAAGCAACTAGTTTGTTGTCCAAACATGCAAAAATAAATCTTAAAATACTGATTTAGAAATTTTAAGTGTGCTGCCTCTCCAGAGACCTAATGTCTCTCTGCTCCCTGACTGAGGGTGGCACTTCGCTCTCCATTTGCTGTGTGTTTGATCCTGCCTTCTAAAATTATTGCAAATGGCTTTGCAAGTGTTGTGAACTGCCTTGAATGCATACAGATGGCATGCAGTCTTGACACCCTCCTGGTGGGCTTCAGGGAGGGGGCATCTGCACAGTCATTGAGAGAAAACAGGATGCTGGAAAGAGGAAGGTAGTGGAAGGGAGCTTTGACTCTGGAAAGCTCATGCCCTGAGATTCTTGGTAAAGAGTTCAGTACCACCTTTAAGACTAATCAACTTTACTGTAGCATAAGCTTTCGAGAACCACAGTTCTCTTCGTCAGATGCAAGATTCTTGGTGGTCTCTAAGGTGCCCCTGGAGTTAGCCCAGATCCTGCGGTTTAGGATATTCGACTGGATGCAACCACCTTCTGCAGGGCTTTTCTTACAGCTGCGTTTATTTTCAAGGCAGGCCAAGCCCCTTCAAGCTCCCGGCTTGAAAACCAAGCGAGCCACTGAAGGGGGCTCAAAAGGTAGTGAGGGGAGACGCGCATAGGCAGACTTTGCAGCCACCTCCTCCTTTTTGGCTTGCGCTGGGCGTCACTTGTTTGGTCACGTGACATGCTGCTCTCACGGTCACGTGACAAAACGAAACTTCGCCGCGGCTTCCCTTTTTTTCCTGCTGTCTATGCGGTTCTTCCTGTTTTTAAGCCTTGCGATGTCTCAGGCTGGGAGGTAGAGAGCATAAGGGAGGTAAGGGGATTGATTTCATTTGGATCTGTTACTTGCTTGTAGATTTACGGTCCAGGTTAGTTTGAACCCCCTTCTCCGCACTGGAGTTAGCTAGGGTTGCCAGTTCCCGGTAGGGAAATTCCTGGAGATTTTGGAGGTAGGAGCCTGGGGAGGAGAGAGACTTCAGTGGGGTATAGTTCCATAGGGTCCACCCTCCAAAGTAGCCATTTTCTCCAGGGGAACTGATTTCTGTAACCTGGAGATCCCCTGCAATTTCAGGAGATCTTCTGGATTCTGAAAAACCCTGGTTTCTCTGAACTCATCGTTTCCCTTCTTTGTAGCTGTGTGCCAGAGGAATCAGCTGTTTGATTTGGGATTTAGTCTAATTTCTCACGTCCCTTTTTATTTGTTTACTGTATTGATACTGCACCTTTCCTCCCAGTGGGGACCCAAAGTGGCTTGTGCAATTCACCTCTCCTCCATTTTATTCCACAGCAACCCTGTGAGGTAGGTTACGTTAGGCCAAGAGGGTGTGACTGGCCCAAAGTCACCCAGCAAACTTCCATGGCAGTGTGGGGATTTAAACCTGGATCTCTCGGATCCTAGTCTGACACTCTAACTATGCTGCCCTGAGGAGGGAGAAAAGCAAACAGGCAATGCCAGGCAGTAGCAGCTAGGACCCAAGAATAATCGCTTTTGGATAGGATTGCTTATGGATGTTTGTATGCTGTAATCAGTGGGCCTCCTCCCATGGAAATGGGTGTAGGGTTGCTGTTATCTTTGTGTACACTTTCAGGCCAGTCCTATGAAGCTCTGTGGGGCTTATTCTGACAAGAAAGCAGAACTGAGTCCCAGAAGAAAGCAATAAAGAAGAGAGTTCCTCGGTGTGTGTGCACTGCTACTCGACTTAGCAGCCACAAGGACACCCTTATCTACATGGACTTACCAGGACTGGCAGAAAGGCTCCAGGGGTGAACAATATGATTGCTAAGCAGTATAGAATTCTCAAAGTTTTCTTTTAACATTAAAAGGCGGATTTTAATTCAAGGATTTGTTTTTGGGCAAGGGCAAGATTTTGAGTTCCCAGAGCAACATGTCTCAAGCTTTTTTGCTTGAGTTATATTTTGGGATGCAGTTGCCCCCAGATGTTTAATTTTAATGTCTTCTGCTATGGAGTAGTTCATGCTAAATCCATGTTTTGGACCAGGCACCACTACATGTCACTATGAAAGCAGAATGCAGAAAGCAGAATGATTTGTGAGAGTTCAAAGCTTATTGTGGGATGCATAGCTTTTGAAGCATCTAGAATAATAGTATAAGAATACATCTGTCAAAAAGGAAGTGCCAAAAATGAAGGGAAGATGTTATGGAGCTTATTTTGGCGCACACAAGTTTCACAACATCCTTCTGGTATTTGCAGTGGAAGAAAAGGCTTACTCATGAGAAGCCAGGAAAATGCAGACAACACAGATAGGGAGAGTGGAAAATATCAGTTTGTGACAAAACAAAGGGAGTTTAACAACTTCCCCGGACTGTCAGATCCTGTTGGTTTAATGGTTAAAAGGTTGGACTAGGATCCCAGAGGTACAGGTTCAAATCCCCACTCTTAGAAGAAAAGTTGCTGGCTGACTTTGGACTAGTTAAGCACTCACAGCCAGACCTACCTCACAGGGTTGTTGTGAGGATAAATGGCAGAAAGGAGAATAATGTAAGCCTGTTTAAGCCCCACTGGGGAGAAAGACAGCGCAGATGTGGAGAATGGAATGTATTTCCCTCCTTTTATGAAACAAAGAGGGTTTAAGAATATCCCTTGAACTATCCTAGCATGTGTACTGGTTAGATTGTCTGACCAGGATCTAGGAAAGCCAGGTTCTTACCTCAAAATGGCCATGAAGGCTTGCTGGGAGATCTTGGGCCTCTCACATCCTCTCACTCTAGTCTACCTCACAGGGTTGTTGCTGTGAGGAAGAAGTGGAGTGCAGAAGAATTACATAAACCGCATTAAGTCCTCATTGGGGAGAAAGGTGGGGTCTGGCATTTGCTATACACCTAATTTTGCCTGCAGCTTTCCAACAAAGGATGATTGCTGTTACGCCACCTGGTGGTATTGCTACAGCTTTTTAAGGAGGAGTCAGAACTGCACGTGCAGCTTTCAAACATGCTGAAAATCACACACGCAGCAGGCTACAGGGTTGGCAAGTGGGATTGCAATCATCAATATTTGTGGCTGGATTCTCAGATAAGGAACTGGGAACTAAGTTCAACCTTGTATTCAGGGTGCTCCTTCTATTCCAGGAGCTCTGTCCTATGCATGCTAACTCAGTGGAGTATACTAAATGCATAGATTTGAACTGTGAATGTACTTTTCACCTCTCCCACAGACTTGTCTTGTGGAGCTTCCCAAGGTCCCATGTTATTTCCTCCTCCTGTTTATTTTCCATGTAAAGCTTTTAGGAGAAATGTTTGTGGTTTTATGTTTGGCTGTCCTCAATAAAAGAGGGACAACCAACTCTATTTCTTTATCCAAATCACTGAATAGGATTGGCTGACTGCTGTGGTTAAATGGCTGAAGGTGAACAAGCTGAAACTGAAGCCTGAAAAGGCAGATGTTGTGGATTCATGCCATACTAACATTGAGACTAGACTACTATAATATACTTCACATGGGTCTGCCCTTGTAAGTCAACTTGGTACAAATTGGTGCAGTTTGGGTACTATTGGGAGCTACGGAGAATATTGCCCCTATTCTTCAGTCACTCATTTGGTTACGAGTGAATTATCAGGTTCAGTTCAAGGTGCTGGCTTTTGCCTACAAAGTCCTTCATAGCTTTGGACTCACATATTTAAAGGGCTGTCTCTCCTGCTATGGTCTCCTGCAACACATTTGCTAATCTGAGCAAAGCCTGTTGCAAATGGCTGGAAACAACAGCAGCCTGTTCCTGAACATTCTCTGTCACACACCCCACCTTTTGGAATGGTGTACATGAGGGGTCTGGAAGGCTCCCACACATTTATCATTCCATAGAATGTATACAATAGAATTGTTGAGGAGGGCATTTATAAGGAAATAGGATTGTAGCCTATTGAACTGCTTATTATAAGTATTACAATAATATTGCTTTTATTACATTATAGTTTAATGGCTGGTCTGACGTTAGCGGGTTACTTCATTTGATTGCTTACAGTCAGTTACAGATGGGTTTCGTGTTTTTCTACATTGTAGTTTTGTAATCCATTATCTGTGGTTTATAGTATGTCATATCCTACAGCGTCTTTTTTTTTTCATTGCCTTCTAATTTTGTAATACTAGTCCTGTCTCATTGTTTGCTGGATGTTTTATGCTATTTGGCGGTATTGATTTTATATTCAGTAATTTGCATTGAGTCTCGGTGAGAAAGGCAATGAATGAATGAATGAATGATTGAATGAATGAATGAATGAATGAATGAACATGCTGTATGAACCAACTTCACCTTGGGCCTCTAAAGCCTAGGTTGAATTAATGGCAAGATTTGGCAAGATTTCAGGGGAGGAGAAGTCTATCATCTGTGACACAGCCGTGAAAAAATGTTTCTCAGTTCTCCCATTGTTCTCCCAGTGTGCAGGTACAGGGAATATTTCAGCTATTCTTAGAGCCTTAGAGCTAGGTCATGTGCCCAGATAAAATATGGCAGGGAGGACGTTCAATCATGTTGTTAAGCTATGCCAGATGCTCCTGACACATCTGTTTCTTTCAGGATGATCTGATGGCTCTGGATGGGGTAGACGCTGGTGCCCTGAAGCGCAATGTGGTGCATTTGTTGCTCCGACACCCTCAGGGGATCAAATATGGCGATTTTTCTGGAGCCTTCTACAAGCTCCATGGTCACCACCCCCAACTGGCTCTTCATGGGTATAGCTCACTCAAGTTCTTGCTGACTGACATGAAAGACATGGTGGTTCTAGAAAAGAATTCCCTGGAAACAGTAATCAAGGTGGCCAATGGCTTTCATCTTAATCGCTGGTTCGATGAACAAGATGGATGGAGCAGCTCTGAAGAAGGATTGGACAGCATTGACGAGGAAATGCAGAGCCTGATAGATGAAATGGATAATGAAGCAGGTAAATGTATAATTTGCTAGAAGCTGGCAGCCAGATTTGGCTGTACACAATGGATTGGATCCAGCCAGCATTTTTGCTCCATCTCACCCGATTCTCCTTATTTCAGCCCCTATCCTACATGGGTTTGGTCCCAGGATTCTCAGCATAGCATTTTTCAGTGGTCAAAGGGGAAAAAATGGTTGGATCCAGCACAGTGACCATTGGCTGGCTGCTCTCTCTGCACAGTGAGTGTGAGGACCGGAAAGGATTGTCTAAAACAACTTCCCTGCTAAGGATGCATGGGACATACAGGTCATTCTTTGTCAGGTCTTGTCACATCGCTCAGCACCTGTCCAACATAGGGTTGTCAACCTCCAGGTGGGGCCTGGAGATCTCCTGGAATTACAACTGATCTCCAGACTAGAGATCAGCCCCCCTGGAGAAAATGCTTGCTTTGGAGGATGGACTCTCTGGCATTATACCCTGTTGAGGTTCTCTCCCTCCTCAGGCTCCACCCTTAAATCTCCAGGAATTTCCCAACCCAGATCTGGCAACCCTAATCCAACAAGACAGGAAACTGGGACCAGAATATCTCTCTCACAGCCAAAGTGCAGATACAACGACTGGAAATAAGATATAGGAGAACTGGGAATACACACACAAAAAAACCATACAAAACCATTGCAATAGAGTAAATCCTATTCCCTTCTAAAAATGTCCTTCAGAGCTCTTTCATTATAATATAGTTCTAATCCTTCCTGACCTAGTTGGAGTTTTTTGGCAGAATGCATACACATGTGGTTCTAGAACTTTGTGTCCTCTCAGGACATTGCTATCTGCACATTAGTAAACAATGTCCCCAAAGTGCAACTTTTTATCTTTTACAAGATTTTTTTCCCCCCGTATAAAAACTATACAAAAATCATCTGTTTTTATCTTGGTTTTTTACCCCCAGGTGATTCCATTAGATTGTGTTGGGTGAATGTGTTATCCAAGATGATGCATTGTGAATATTTGGGTGAAAACACTCCCACAAGCTTTTTGAGAGAATATCGATCCCGGGAAGCTCAGGGGAGAGAGCTCTGGAGAATAGACAGCCTCTTCTTCAGTTCACAGAAAGTGACTGGTTAATGATCCACAGAAAGTTTGTGAGTGGCTGGGTCTAAAACAGAGACATTTTGCCTTACATGAAAGTGCATATCAAGGCTTTGGGTATTTGGACATTTGACTACCCTGAGGTATGTTAGAATTTGGCTTGAGATGGTGAATGACACTCAGCCTATTCGGTTTGTGTAAGTTCTTTTCATACAATTCGTCACAGGGCTAAAAATAAATGGGAGCCCTTTCTTATGATACGGACTCAATAAAGGGTTGTGTGTTTATCACCCAGAACTATCCCTGAATGGTTCTCTTTAATTTTAAAACAAGCATTTTCAAATTTGTGTTTTGGCTGTAATTTCATGGAAAATTCAACACTTGGAAGTGTGAATTTTAGATAAGATTTTCAAGTTACTTAAAGCGTGTCTTAAAGCTGGTGACGGCAGAAATTTAAACAGTGAGTAGCAAACCATTTAAGAGAAGGTACCAAATCCAGCGCATTTGGAGTAACGCCTCTTTCTGTGGGGTACTTCTGCTTTTATCCTTGATTGCTTCATTAAGTTAATGGGTTGGATCCAAGCTGCTTTTCCATTCATCACAATAGGATACTCTTTGACCACCCAAAAAGGCTATGCAGAGTATCCTGGGACAAAGAGTGATGTGAGACAGGGACTGTAGCAAGCAGGGGGACTGGGCCACTTTGAACAAGAAAGCAGGCTGGATCCAAGCCAATGTGTGTGTCTGTTCCCACACATTTTAAGCTTCAGTCTTGCACTCTGACAGTGCAATCCTCAGAGGAGTTACTCCAGTCTAAGACCATTAATTCCAGTGGGCTTAGATTAGAGTGACTCTTCTTAGGATTGCATTGTGAGTGACTGAAACTTGCACTTCAAGTGTTATTGTAAAGTGGAACAGTCATATGATGATCTGGGTTCCGTGTCTGGATCCCCTTGTTTTTTAAGCTTTGAACTCTCACAAATCCCCTTGTATGAAACAGCTCAGGTGGAGCTGGCAAGTTATTTTTAAAAATGGCTGCTGCTTTTAATTTTGTAACTGTTTTATATGATTTTAACATTTTAACATCCCTTGAGTACAAAATGGAAAGGTAGGGTATAAATATTCTAATAAATAAAAACAATGCGGAGGGTCTTTTCCTTCACTACTGGGCAACCAACAGCAATTTGTACACTTCAGGATTTCCTTTTTCTGTTCCAAGTTATCAACTGTGTTGTGCTGATATATCCTGTAAAAAAAAAATTTTTTTTACTAGGATTTTGTTCTCACTGCTGCTTCCATTTCTGCAGGAAGTTGGTGTTTTACAGAAGGACCAAGAAGCCAAGAACCAGGTACAACACTGAACATTTGCTGGAGGTGGTGATGGGAGATATGCTTGAAAAGTTTCATAGCTCAGTGGGGCCGTGCTGTCCCCTACGCGCTGGCCAATTGACCACAGATCAAGGGTTGGATCCAAGTAGCTCTTATTTGAGTGAAAAAGGAAGGAGAGAGCGTTTTTGATGGTCAAAAAGGCTGTGCTGGGAATAGTTGACCCTGTGTGAACAAAAGCTACTGCAGTCATGTTCAGAGGCCCTATTCAGAAGAGATTTGGTGGGTGGCAATTTGGGACAGGGCCTGCTTGGTAGTGGCACTAAAACACTGGGACTCTCTCCTGAGGGAGAGTCACCTGTCCCAATCCATTGTTGTCTTCTGTTTTTATTTCAGTTTTTGTTTCTTAGTGATCCCTCCTTACTCTTCTGTGTTTTAACTTTTGTTTTTATTTTTGTACTAATTTTAATCTCTGGTTTTAAATTGTTTTAATGATGCACTTGTATGCTGTTTTAAAGGGGTTTTAAGATAATTTTAATCTTTGTTTTAATGTGTTAGCCACTTTGGTGGCCCTGTGAGTGCAAAAAGAGGGAATAAAAATTGTGTTAATAATATGGGATGGGGGCAGTAGGAAGGAAGGTTGTTGGATCCAACCCAATTTAGATTAGATACTGCAATAGTTCTCTCTCTGTCTTTGCCAATTCAGCTTCCCTGAGCTTGTCATTGTAGGGGTGGAGTAGTGTGGTGGTTAGTCTAGGGTTTGGGAGACCCAGGTTTAAATCCCTATTTCAGCCATGAAGCTCAGTCCTTCTCTCTCAGCCTAATCTAACTTACAGGGTTATAATGAGGAGAGAAATCACAAATGCTGCCCTGGACTCCTTGGCAGAGAAACAGGATGGAAATGTGATTGGTAGCTGGACTGGCATCCATGGCTAATTTCCCCCTCTATTTATTCCCACTCTCAGGTCATGAGGTTCTTTTCCAGTACTGGCTATGCTAGATATGTATTCCCCTCATGAATGTTCTTCTAAGCTGCATTTGCCCAGGAACTTGAGTGAGCTACTTATTTCTAGTAAAAACAGTGAAAGCAGTTGGAATGATACAAGCAGAAAACAGCACAAAACTGGAAATCTACAACAGTAATAAAAGGCAACCAAACCACCTCAACTAAAGGCCAAAATAGATGTGAGGGTGGCCATGGGGACACCTCATGGTTTCTGACACCATTTTGAAGGAGAATTTAGGCATTTAAAGATGGTTGCGAGGGCCCGATCTTCAGCACAGCAGCAATAGATGATCTCGTCCCACCTTTGCGTCAATTAAAGTGCTAAAATAGCTCCCCCCCCCCGCTGTTTCAGCACTTCAGAAAATGCAGGAGGGCATTTGTCTTGCAGCAATTTTTAAATGGCTAAATTCTCCTTTACAGTGGTGTTGGCAGCCACAGGTTGTCCCTGTGCCTGCCATCGCCTTTAGTTTGGCTCTAAACTAATGCTAAAAAAATGCAAATAAGCAAATGACCCCGGAGCCAGAAAAATCAATAATTTACAGAGTGCTGGGCGGATACAGGAATATTGACGTGGCAGTGGGAGGTTGATAAATTTGGCACCAGGCTGGAGGGTTAAAGGGAGACTGAAAAGGTCGTGACCTACACATAAGCATGTAGGACAGACCGGAGAATTGAAGCCACTCTTCATTAGAGGTTCGTCTGGTGCCTTGATGCCAGTTTGGAATCTTCTTCAATATCAGCCTCGTGGTTTGAAGTTAAAGAATCTAAAGGATGGTGGAAAGTACTGTCAAGTCCCAGCTGCTTTATGATGGCCCATCATGAGACTATCATGGCAAGAGCTGGACAGAAGTGGTTTGTTTGCCATTGCCTGCCTCTGTGTATTAGAATCTCTTGGTGGCCTCCCATCCAAGTACTAAACAGGGCTGATCCTGCTTATTTTCTAAGACCCAATTAGATTGGGCTAGCTTGGGCCATCCAGGTCAGGGCAATGTAAAGGAGACCCTGATAAACAAGCATGGATTTAACTTGGAGACATTCCTGTGTACGCTGGTCTACTTTAATGTGTTGTCCTGTCTGCAAGACATTCCTGGACTGCTTCTCCAAAGTTGCAATGTCATCTGGAATTATGGTGTTTTCTTCAAATCAGGCAGGGTAAATGACTAGATGACTAAAGTGATGCTGCCGTATGTGATGCTGTCATATGTGGCTCCCTCCTTATGATATGAAGTTGGGAATCAGCCGTGTTCTATAGAGTGGCCTTTTGGAAGGTAGATAAACATCTGTCTTTGTTACAGACAGCTTTGTGCTAATCCGGGATGTCATCGGAGAGCATCCCCATGGACTGAAGCTGAGTAAACTGAAGCAGATTCTGAATGAAAAGCACGGATTTGACCTGGAGAAATTCAGGGTTTCTCTGGGCTGCGAGGACACATTATCCTTACTGGAGGGGATTCCTGGGCTCCTTCTCCAGAAGCGCAAAAATTGGGTCATCCAGCGGCAATCAGGTGGGGCAGAAGTTATGATCTTACTGACTGAGTGGCTCCTTCTGTCGATAGGCAGATGGGAGTCAGCCGCTCTATCAGAATAGATGGCCTGTCAGAAGATAAAAGAGTAGAGCAAAGCTAGGTGAGGTGGGCTTTACTAAGAGCCAGCAGCTATTGGGTTGGTTTTTGATATGAACCCCATTCATAGTTTTTTTCCCTTTCTGCTGTTTGCATCTTTAGCCAGAGCTCAGTGGTAATGCACAAAATAGATCTGTTTTATAACTCAGGAAAGTCTCAGATGCACCCCCTGCAAAGGATACAAATAGAGTCTGATAGGCTACTTTGTGGGCAGAACGTGCATTGCATCTCATGCTCTTTCTTTCTGTCTTCTACCAGATCCTTGTGGTCCTGCTTCTTCCCTGGATACAGATTTCTCTGCGTGCAACTCCGTACCACAAAAGATGATGGGAAAGAAATCTGGTGAGGCACTGTTTGGGATTCTGTAAACATCTTTCTATCTCCTTGCCATGTGTATTGAACTAAATAGCAAAGAAGAGTCAGCTTTACCCTTTAGAGGGAGTATTTCTCTTTCAACAACCTTCTTCAAGTAAGACCTGTCGCATCTTTGCAAAATGAGGATGTTGGATTGTCTATGCAGGTTTCTGTCCAGCAATGCTACTGCATCTCTGCCGGAGTAGCGCAGGAGCTGGAAGGAGATTCTAGCCAAAGCCACATCCTCTTGGCCCGATTGGTATATCCAGTCTCTTGAGCTGTGTGGAGGGGGGGGGGTTGGTGCTGTTAGCATGTCCGTTTGGGGGAAGGACACACGTGGCTGACATACAGAGTCCTGCTAGCATGAAAGATAAGCATGACCAAATTACTACAACGTGGACAAGACTTCCTGTTCATTGGAGGTGGGAACCACCTTTGCACACCCAGAGTGGTGATGGCAATGTTGACCCAGTGGAAAGTAAGTCAGAGCTTCCCTTTCTGATGCCGGTCCCCGTCTGCGACTGACTGATATGCCCCCTTTCCTTGACTGAGCACAAACTTCTCTACTGTGTGACTGCTTTTGTCTTTTTTTTTGTGCTCTGCTTCTTTAGCTTAGCTGAGGGGTTCTTAATGTGGTATCCACAGGTGCTATAGTGCCTACTGACAGCTTTCCTCATGCCTGCCAAGTGTTTGTAGTGTTCCCCAAATAGATGGTCTCCTTGTGAGTTGAGGGAATTAGTAGTAAGGAGAGGCTGCAAGAGGAGGGAACTAGGATCTTTTCACCAGTGTCTACAAGGATTGCTTCCTCTAGAGAACTTTTCAAGAAACAGGCAGATGTTCAACAGGAGTGGTTTCTAATTAAAGATGAGAGCAATTGCACAGAATGCACACAGTTCTAACTAGAAAACAGTGAGTAAATGGGAAAGCAGTTCCAAGGAAGGCTTATAGTTACCAGTCGAAAAGAGGAGAAGGCAGGACGTCCTGCAGAGTAGCAGCCTTGAGAGACCAGCACTCCGTGGCAAGGGGAAGGAGGGGAATCAGCTGGAAGTCTGAGGGTTCGTGGGGAAAGATCCCAGGACACACATGGCTGCTAGAAAGCTGCCCTTTTTATAAGGTAAAGCCCATGCTTTTGGGCAGGATGGAACCTTTTGCCTATCGCAATAATTCAAAAGGTTGTTTTACTGATTTACTGTAAAACATTAAACCAATAGAAGGTTTGATCAGGCCCATCTATTGCTATCAAAAGGGCTGATTGATGACTCACTGAGTGTGGGGCAGGAAAAACACTTGGATTCCTGAGTGCCTGCGATTAGGAGAGAATAACTCAGGAACTGCAGAAAGATGACTATTTTGATCTGCAAACCTGCCCATCTCTGGGGTGTGTGAGGGGCTGTTGCCTAGCCTTTCCCATGGCCCCGCAGTTCAGTACCTTTCCAGTCTCCTAGCCAGGAGATGGCAACTGTATTCCTGCCTTGCCGGGCAGCATGTGTTAAAGTGTGGGCCTGTTACGGCCACTAACCATAGAACGTGGATGGGGCCAAGTGGGGCTTTTGCTCAAGAGTCCTTCTGCTTGGCTGCGCAGATTTTGCTTTAGCAATAACTGCCACCACAGCACTGGCACCTCCACTCTGAATGAAGGAAAGCTGTGTGTATGGAAGAAAATATTTTAAATCAATATGTTCATTTTAAAAGGCATCATTTTAAGCAGAGCTTTTGCTTTACCTGCTGAAGAGTTCCCAGACATTTGGGGGCTGGCTGTGTCTCCTGCAGCAGCTGTTTGGTAACTCACTGCAACAGCTCCTTCCTTTTTATCATCCTGGACTCTGTGTTAATTCCCTCCCCTTTCTCTTTGGTAGAATATCTTAGCCCAACCCCTTCTTTGGACACCGATTTCTCTGCCTGTAACTTCAACACTGCAGCCTGGGAGTTGAAGGCAAAGAAAGCTGGTAAAGTCACATTTTTGGACCTTAGGGGATTCTGAGTAACATAACATTTGGGATTCACTCCACAAATGGTTTGCCTGTAGGATTATTGAGATAACGTCTATGAAGCGTTTTGCATGCTTAAAGTGCTGTATGAATGCTTGATCATACACTACAGGCATTTAGAAGTGATAAAGTGCACCGTGTTATGTGCCTGCAGAAAAGCTGCTGATAATCTCTCCTGCACTGGGTTTAAAGAATGCTGTGATACTGAGGCTGCAGTTTAAAAGGTTTGTTGTCAGCTCTTTGTGGTTATCACAATGTACGAAATAAAAGCAGAGTAAATTGACAAAATCAAGGTCAAAAGACGTCGTAACAAATAATTCTGAAACTGGTCAGTGAAGTATCTAGGTCTGGAGCAATATCGGTAGTTTATATTAGCATGAGCAAAAGGATCATCTATCGGTGGTGTTTAACATCAACTAGACTTTGTATTGATGGTTATCAATACAGCTAGGGAGAGTCCTGTGTTCCTGAGACTGCAGTCCTATGCCCCAGGAGGAAATCCCACTGAACTCAGTAGACACTCTTCCAAGCCAGAGTGCATTGGATCTGGCAGTAAAGGTTTGGAAATTTCTACTGTGCTGCTAAACCTCTCAGCTATGCCACAGGTCTGCAAAGCCCCTTAAAATTTAGTGTTTATCTACGTAGAACCCATTTTCACTTTAAGAGATGAGGACACTTTGACAACTGGGCATCTCCTACCTACTTCCTGGAGGCAGGAACTAGGCTGTTCAGAAGTGATCATTCACAGGAAATCAATCTACATCCTTTGCACCCTAAAATTTCTCTCATCCAAGGGAAAAAGAGCTGGCACTCCTTAGACGGGTTCTGCATATCTACATCAGGCACACCACTCCTTTCAGAAAAGCAGACTGTGTGTTTTGTGGCTTACCAACCAATAGCAAAAGAGTAAAAGTGTATAAGATAATTCTATGCAGGCGGATTACAGAGTGTATAGCTTTGTCATGTTCTTAAGGTCTTCAGGCTCCAGTAGATAGCAGAGCTCACTCAGATGTGCAGCTACTGCTGTCGCTTTCAACACCAGCGCTCCAGTCTCCAATACCTTTAAAGATGCTAGGTGGGCTTCAGCTTCTACATTCCTTAAACATAAAATACTGTTGCCTCAGTAGCTGCAGCATTTGGGTGATGGGCTGATTCCTCTGCTTTACTGACTGGCCGACATTCTTCTTCTGTCCCTAATCTTGAGTGTTCTGCTTGGTAATATGCCACTTGTCGGAATGTTCTGCTCTCTTCAAGTGAAAACAGAACATGGGACTTGCCATGGAGGTTCCTTTCATTTGAAGAAGAGGTAGACACTTTGGACCCACCCTGGGTTTGGAGGGGGGGGAGGTGTTGCTTCATGATGGGGGGGGGAGGAATCAAGGCTAGTTCAGTTCATGTTGACTACTATTAATCTCTGAGTGTATTCTTCCAGTTTATACTTGTCTCTGTTGGCTGAGACTCTTTTTTCCCCTACATGCTGTTTTCCCTCTTGTGTGCTACACTCTGTAAGTATATTCTTCTACAGAGTCACATTTCATTTTTGATAAGGCATACTCTATGAGGAGCTCCATTAGCTATGGAAGTCTCTGAACTGAGGGTGGTGGGCGCTCCCTCCCTACTGGAGACAAAAGCAACAGCCTTCCTGCCTCCCATCTTTGTGGGCAGGGGATTACCTGATCATTTGAGAATTCTCCTCTTCTTCAAGTAAAAGGAACCTTCATGGCAAGTCCAGTGTATGCCTTCCATTTATAAAGAAGCTGACACAACACTTCAGAGAATGAAATAATATTTCTTATCTTTTCAGTCTTGGCTGCTGCCTTAGTGCCTATCGTAGATACTCTTAGAGGCCACCCGAACGGTCTAGATCTACAAACGCTGAAGGAGAACTTGAAGAAGCGTGGGTTCGACTTGGAGAATTTCAGCCAAGATATGGGTTACGATGACACAGTATACTGTCTGCTCGAAATGCCAGGGCTCCATTTGACTTTTTCGTGTGGCATGGCACCCTTCAGCTGTGTGGTCCAGCTTCTTTCACATAGCCTTGGACGTCCAGACTTGCCACTCAGTGCTGGTTCTTCTTTGCACAAACCCTTACCTTCCAGTGGTTCAGACATCCTCCCGCAGGAGTTGATGAAGACAAAGCCAGGTGCAATCTCCTTATCTGAAGGGGATTTTGTTGTTTTACAACCAAACCTGAGTTCTAAGCAAGACTGAATTAATGACAGATACGAATGAGGACTGCTGCCCTGCCTTACAAGCTGCAGGTTTCTCTCTTTCTGAGGCTGCCAAACAGAGTTTTGTATTCCAGGAGTGATGTGGAAACCCATGGCATAATCAGTGAAGGGCTTTTAAAAGTTGCCCAAGACCTGCATGACATTGCCCCCTAAGCTGGTTGTTTGAGGTGTTTTTGTGCTGCTCTTTAACCCTCATGTTTTCAAAGTGGTTCAAAACAATAAAATTATTTTATGAGTAGAAAATAGTTGCTTCAGCATGGAGATGAGTAGCTCTTGTGCTGCTGCAAATGTAGAGGCATTCCCAGTAGCAGTGGAGTAGGGGTGTGCACTTTGGAAATCTGATTCGGGTAAAATGCCTGAATTGGACCCGATTTGGAAAGCTCCAGGATTTCCGAATAGGGGCCAGCAGGCTGGCCCCTGTTCGGAAGTCCCGAAGCAAAGCTTCCCGAAGCATTTGTAATGCTTCGGAAAGCTTTGGGTCAAGGAGTTTAAATGCCCGTTTCCCTGCGACTGCGCAGCGGCAGGGAAAGGTATTTAAACCCCTGAATCAGCTGCTCATCAGGGGCTTCCCCAACAATCAGCTGAGTGCCGGCACCACTGTAGGAGCCAGGGAACTCTCTGGCCCCGTTCGCGGTGGCTGAAGGGAGCGCCTAGTGGGGATGCAGGCAAATGCCTGCGATTCCCCACCGGGCATGCCCTTCAGCCATCACAGATGGGGCTGGGGAACTCTCTCGCCCTCCCGGTGTGACAGAGAGGAGTTTTTTCCCTGTCTCTTTGACACCAGGGAGAAACAGCCCAGCGCTCACCTTCCCGGTGTGACAGAGAGGAGGAAATCCCCCCTCCCTTTCGCCCCGGGGAGGTCTGCGCTGCCAGGCTGCTTCTCCCCAATGTCAAAGAGACGGAGAAAACCAAGCCCCCTGAATCACTTTGGAATGCTTCAAATATTTACGGAGCATTCCAAAGTGATTCAAATACCCAAATCCGAAGCGTCTTGCCACTTCGGGTTTTGGGTATTTCCGAATGTTTTTCTTGCTTCGGGTAAACCCAAAGCAGGAAATCCGAATATTTTTGGCATGCGCACCCCTACAGTGGACCATCTATGTGGCAGTCTTCCCTACCTTTCCCTTGCCTCACCCTCCATACTTTCCATTTCCCTCCTTCCGCAAAGTGCTTTTACTGACTTTGTTTAAAATTAATTAGGAATAACTATATTTACAGCAATCTAATAATATATGATTTATATACCACCCCTCAGGATGACTTAACACCCAATCAAAGTGGTTTACAAAGTATGTTATTATTATCCCCACAACAAACACCCTGTGAGGTGGGTGGGGCTGAGAGAGCTCCTAGAAGCTGACTGACCCAAGGTCACCCGACTGGCTTCAAGTGGAGGAGTTGAGAATTAAACCCACTTCTCCAGATTAGAGTCTCACGCTCTTACCCACTACACCAAACTGGCTCTACTAGTTCCCAGCTTCCCCATCCCCCTTAAAAAAATAAAGTAAATCTCAAGCCTTTTTGGTCATGTCATTATAAGGTGAAATGTTCAACCAGTACCTTTCCCTGTATAACTTAACAACCAAAATGGCTAGATACTTAAAGGAAATCTGGGATGTTGTTGCAGTACATCATCAAAATGTTATAATACTATAGGAGTTGCTTTAAAAAAATAACACTTCTCCAGTGATTGAGGGTAGAATGGCTGTTACAGGGACTGAGGTTGGGAAAATGATGTCGGTGTGGGTGGGAGCTGGAAAAAAATGTGCACCTTCCCATCCATAAAGCAACCAAAGGTGATGATGATGGTGAACTTTCCAAGAAGTTTTCTAGCCAGTCACCATTCCAATCGGATCCCTTCTAATTGTGCAAGTAGCTGATCAAGTTTTTTCCCCAGAGATTTTGTGGACTACTAACATGTTCTTTTTTACAAATGGAAATTCTGGATTTGATGGATGCTTCACTGTTCCGTACTTAAGTAGCTACAGTATTACACCAGTGTGGCTGCTGTTATGCAGATGTCTTGATTTTGGAGTGTGTGTGTGTATTCATTCAAGTTTTCCCATATTTCTCCTCCTCCTTTACTCTTCCAGCTGCCCACAGCTCTGCAACAGCCCAGTCCAATGCTTCTCTTTCCTGTGACTCGGAATGCTCTGCCAGAACATCTAAAACCCTCAACCAAAATGGCATGAGAAAGAAACTTGGTAAGTCTGCGTTGTAACTCTGAAGGGTTCTGGGTAATAGGTCCAGGCACAGAAGAGGGGAGCTGGCGTGTGGGCCACCTGCCACAATTTTTGACAAAATCCACCCTTAATCAGGTATGCATCAGCACTCAGTTGATGAATGTCCTTGCAGTCCAGTTACTCAGTGTCCATGCTCTGCAGTGTGTGAGCTCTTAGGTCTAGTGTATGAACTGTTTGGATACAGAGCATTTGAAGGACTCCTTGTTCATATGTATTCTTGCACTGCTACTAAGAAATTCGGTTGAGGCCCTGCTCTAGGCGCCTCCATCTTCAGAGGAAAGGGATGGAGCTCCTTCTTTTTTGGCACTCTGGTTGTGGAACTCCCTCCCAAAATACATCCATCTACTTCTAACTTCATTATAGGTTAGATGCTAAGTGAGAGCCTATTTTTGTTTCCCAAAGCTTTTAGCTAGGTATTGTACTCCCTGTTTTTTCTACTGCTTTCTCCAACAATACTGATACAACCTGGGAGAGGGCCCATGAAGAATTGTTGGTGCAGAGTTAGGAAATGAGCACTTGAGCTTCTCCACCACAAATAGCACATTTTTTGACAACTGGCTGTAGACTATTAACTATCTGTTCACGGAGCCCTAAATCTTGGATTCCTAATTTCACTGTAGTTGCTTTGCAATACTCAATGCCAGTATAGTCCAAAGCACCCTTAATACTGGAAAAATCTGATAACGGGACATTTTTATAGCTCTGAAAACACCTGAAAAAAGTACATCTTTGCATTTCATATTGAAAGGGTTGAAGTTTACCTCATCATAGAAACTGGTTTTCTCTAAAAACTAAGCTAGGCTACAATGTGGAGATAATGTTAAGTTCTGTCGCCTGTGGGCTTGGGTTTGGTGGAGTTAGCCTTTCAAAGAATACCCAGAAAGTTGCCTCTTTGGCTGCCAAACCGAAAACTCATTTCATAATATATGAGTTTAATAGAAACAAAATAAAATAAAAATTGCTTTCCGGCTGTAAATGGAAGTGCCCCTCTTTCAAATCCATGCCACAGTGTGAATGGAACTCTCATAGCCCAGCAATTTGGCTTCCATTTGTTCGTTCCTGTGCTTTAACGTTGACCTGTATTATGAGATTTAAATTTCATTCCTCACGTGTTTGAATGTTTCAGTTGAATATGTCTACTTAATTTCAAGGCTCTAAGTTAATGGGAAAGTACTATAATAGCTCAGTCAACCTGTTAGTGAAGTTGAAGCGTCTCTAAACGATTTGTGGAATATCCTGGTTCTCTTATTTTATATCGCCCAAGGAGTTTAGGTAAAAAAAAATTGTTGTGGTGGAGTGAGGGCCACAGCATGCTCTTGAAACCAGTCTGTCAAACTGGTTTGGGTTAGACAGCCAAATTTTATTATCTGGCAGATGCCCAGTGGTCACAGCCTAAAACATTCAGTGGAACGTACTGAGTTTTATGTGGTACACGGTTGTCCTACTCTTCCACCAAGGCATGCTGGAGAACCGTAAAATGGTTCTCCTGTCTCCATTTCATCCCCACAACAACCCTAGATGATAGATGAGGTTGAGAGAGAGTAACTAGCCCAAAGCTGGCTTCATAGCTTCATAGCAGGATGGAACTTCAATCTGATCTCATAGAGGTTTATTTCTTTCTCATATGTTCATGCAGATACCTTCACAAGATAGTTTTGGGATGCTTTTGTAATACTTACCAGCTGAATTTCTCTAGCAAGCTCTTGCCAGAATTCCTGGACAGCTGTAAAACTGCTACATGTGTATATAATCTGCTGATAATTTTCCTAAGTGGTGAAGGGTTTCAGCATTTATAGGAGTCTCTAAAGAAAATGTTGTGTTGACTGGTTGTATGCTTGTTTGTGAAAATTTTATATTGATATGCTTCCCCTACCCACCCACCCCATCTTACAGTCCCGGCAGAAGTCATGGCATTGGTCACTGATGTCCTAAATAACTATACATTAGGACTGAGCATTAAAAAATTGAAAAAGTTCCTTCTGACCTTGAAAGGATTTGATCTAGAGAAGTGCAGTATTGCCCACGGCTACAAGGACACACTGGAATTTTTGGAGCACCAAATGCCTGAACTAAAGATCAGATATGACGAGAACCGAGAGAAATGTGTTGTTAAAGGAAAAGAAGGTAAAGCAAGGAGCGAATAAAGCACGAAGTTTCTTACGGCATGCAACCCAGTTTACTTGATCTTGTATATCCAGTCTTGCTTAAAGCTTCTAAATCCAAAATGCCTCCTAGACTCGAATCCATGATTCACTGCCTCTTGACTCAGCCACTACGATTAGCGATAGCATTGCAACATGAAGCCCTTGTTTGAATAATGATGGTATTTTGCACCCTTGATTTGCTGCAGTTGCCATTTCCATCTGTATAATAGTAAAGTGGAAATGGCTGTAATGCCTATCCTAGATATTCTGGAGGCGACCCAAATGGTCTAGAACTTGTAGAAGTGTGGGTCCAACTTGGACAATTCTAGCCAAGCTATGTGTTACAGTGACACAATGTACTGTCTGATTGATATGCCAGGTCTCCATTTGACTTTTTTGTATGTCATGGCACCTCTGAACTATATGGTCCAGTGGTTGTTGTGGATTTTGTCCGTTTTTTTCACATAGCCTTAGATGTCCAGCCTTGTCACTCAGTGCCGGTTCTTCTTTGCACAAACCATCATCTTCCATTGTTTTAGACATCCTCCTGCAGGAGTCGCTCATTCAAGTTTTTTCCGTATTCCTCGTCATCCTTTTTTGTTCCTCAAGCCTCCCACAGCTCCGCAACAGCCCAGTCCAATGCTTCTCTTTCCTGTGACTTGGAATTCTCTGCCAGCAAATCTAAAACCCTCAACCAAACTGTGCTAGGAAACAATCCTGGTAAGATTGCATTGTAACTCTAAAGGGATCTGGCCTGGGCACTAGGTACAGGAACAGAAGATGAGAGCTGGCTTGTGGGCCTCTTGTCGTAATTTTTGGCAAAACCCACCTCATAAAGTATGCCTCAGTACTTGGATGATGAATATCATTGCAATCCAGTTTTTCACTGCCCATACTTTGTAATATGTCTACAGTATGCTGGCTCCTAGGTTTAGTGTGTGAACTGTCTAGACACGGAGCATTTGAGGGACTGCTTGTTTGTATATATTTCTGCACCACTACTAAGAAACTCAGCTGAGGCACCACTTTAGGCTCCTCTACGTTTGGATGAAAGTTTGTAGTCTACCATGAAAGGAGTTTTTTCTTTGGTGGTACCCTGGCTGTGGAACTCCCTCCCTAAATACATTAATCTACCACTAACTTCATTATCCTGTAAATGCTAAATGAGAGCCAGTTTTGTTTCCCTAAGCTTTTAGGTAGGTTTTCTCCTCTTGTTTTTTCTACTACTTTCTGCAGCAGTAGTGATCCAACTTGGGTAGGGCGTCCATGAGGAATTGTGGGTGATGAGTGAGGAAATAAGCACTTGAGATTTTTCCCACAACAAATAGCATGTTTTCTGACATCTGGCTGTAGACCTGTTCACCGAGCCCAAAACCTTGGAAGCCAAGCACTGCAGTTGCGCTGTAATGCTCAGAGCTCTAACACAAAACCTGGGCATTCCTGTACACTTGGGGCTGTTTTCCCATTTCCTTTTCTTCTTGTTTGTGATAGAATGGGGGTGGCTTGGTGGAAGAATTCAGATTGAGCACACATCCCTGCCCCTGCCCTCCTTTCTTGGATACTAGAATATGTTAGGAGTTTTCCCCCTCATTACAGCTGAAGATCCCTTTGGGAGAAGTTAATTATATCAAAGGAAACCTCACTGCCTGCATTTCTCAACTCTAATCCCCACCAGCTCTCCACATACTATACATTGTGTGTGAGTGACTGGAGAAGACTAGTATCTTCCTACCCGCCACTTTTTGTTTTCTTTAAGTGCTGCTCCAACTGCCATAAACATTCCACGGCTCTTGGAGGATACAGTGTGTCTGCTTGGTACTTGTGGGCCCATTTTTGAGAAGGCTGGGTATATTTTAATTTACAAAAGTGTTCTCCATGTTTTGGCCGGGGGTGGGGCGCACACATATCACTGTTCTATTGATAGGCCCAATACTATTGATATTACTGTTATAGTGGAGGTATTGATTAGAAGATGTAGAGTGCCATAGAACACACACATTTGTCTAAAGGTGTGTGTGTGTGCATGTGTGTGCGCGCACCGTCATGTTTTCCCACATTTCTCATTTCACTTTTCAGCTCTTCCAGATCCCACCAGTTCTCCTGCATCCCAACTAAATGCTGGTTCTGCAAGCAAGTCTAAAACCGTGAACCAAAATGTACTAAAAAAGAAGCCTGGTAGGATTGCGTTGTGACTCTGAAGGATTCTGAGGATTAATTTCAGGCGTAAAGAGAGCTAATATGTGGGCCTGCTTGTTTGTGTACTTTTAGTAGTGCCCTCCTCAGTGGCTGTACCTCAGTATTGCTGAAAAAATATCTGTAATGTAAAACTGCTTTCTCTCTCTCTCTCATTGTTGTGCCAATGTATAATAGTGATTGGGCCAGATCACAGTTTGTGGTGCTGGTTTTGAGTGGGGTATTAGGCCCATCTTGCATTTCCCTTCCTGCTGCCCCCCCCCCACCAAAAAGGGTTAAGGTGCTTTCAGTCTACTCAGAAAGCTGAAGATTTGTACATAAACAAAAAGATACAGAGGCTTCTAGAAACACCTGAAAAAAGGACATCTTTGCATTTCATATTCAAAATTTAAGGTTGACGTTTACTTTATCATAGAAGTTGGTTTTCTCTAAAAACGAAGTTAGGCTACAATACAGGGGTAATGTTAAGTTCTGTCCCTGTGGGCTTGTGTTTGATGGAGTTAGCTTTTCAAAGAATAGCCAGGCCCAGGAAGCTGCCTTTTTGGCTGCCAAACTGAAAACTCATTTCATAATATGTGAGTTTAATAGAAATAAAAGAAAATAAAAATTGCTTTCTGGCTGTAAATGGAAGTGCCCCTCTTTCAAATCCATGCCACAGTGTGAGTGGAACTCTCATAGCCCAGCAATAGAGTTTGTATGAATAGACGGCCGCTCTATCCGGTTGTTGTAATATGAGAATCTTCAACCACATGGAACCAGAGGCAGTGCTCCCGTAGAAGAGGACACGAAATCTGAGGTTTCTAAGTCGGCCCCAGATTGGGCCTGAGGAGGATTTTTACATCTCTCCCACCTCTGCATTTGCTCTGTGTAAGGAAAAGACACCAGAAAGAAGGAAAGAGTCTAATGCAAGGATCTATATTCATACAAACTCTATTACACCCGGACATGTTGCAATAACCTTGAATGCACTTTCTGTATATTTATCTTGAATGCACTTTTTGTATATGGGATTTACTCTTGTTCCTGTAAGAACAACACAAATATGTATGAATGTTTAAATCATACAGCACTGGCACTTTAAAGATCGAATAGTTTGTGAAATATTGTTCTATTGTATTCCCCGTGGGCCTGCCCTTCTTTCACACCAGTTTGTTACGGGGTTTGCCATCCCTCCCCTTCAAATTTTATTATCTGGCAGATGCCCAGTGGTCACAGCCTAAAACATTCAGTGGAATGTACTGAGTTTTATGTGGTACACGGTTGTCCTACTCTTCCACCAAGGCATGCAGGGAAGCATAAATGATTTTCCTGTCTCCATTTTATCCCCACAACAACTCTAGATGATAGGTGAAGTTGAAAGAGTGCCTGGTCCAAAGTTGGCTTCACAGCAAGATGGAGATTTGAACTTGGATCTGATATCATAGACATTTGTTTCTTTCTCATATGTTCATGCAGATACCTTCACAACATAGTTCTGAGATTTTTTTGTAATACTTACAAGCTTAATTTTGCTAGCAAGCTCTTGTCTGAATTCCTGGATAGTGGTACAGAACCGCTACGTGTGCATATAATCTGCTGATAATTTTCCTAATTGGTGAAAGGTTTCAGCATTCATAGGAGTCTGTAAAGAAAATGTTATGTTGACCGTCTGTATGCTTGATTATCAGAATTTTTTATTGATATACTTCCCCCCCTCCCCCATCTTACAGCCTCAGCAGAAGTCATGGCATTGGTCACTGATCTCCTACATTCCTATGAATCAGGACTGTGTGTTAAAAAACTGCAGAAGTTCCTTCTAACTTTGAAGGGATTTGATCTAGAGAAGTTCAGCATTGCCCAAGGCTACAAGGACACACTGGATTTTTTAGAGCACCATATCTCTGAATTAAAGATCAGATACGACGAGAACCGACTCAAGTGTGTTGTTAAAATAAAAGCAGGTAAAGCAAGGAGGGAATAAAGCATGAAGTTCCTTACAGCTTGCAACCCAGTTTACTTGACCTTGTGTTTCTAGTCTTGCTTAAAGCTTCTAAATCCTAAATGCCTCCTAGACTCGAATCCATGATTCAGTGCCTCGTGATGCTGAGCCACTACCATTAGTGATAGCATTGCAACGTGAAGCCCTTGTTTCAATAATGTTATTTTGCACCCTTGACTTCCTGTAATTCTCGTTTCCATCTGTGTAATACAAGTAGACCATTACAACAGCAGTCAGATAATATTTGTTCTCCAAATAATTATAAAATGTTTTTTAAAAATGCAGCAACCTGTCATTGCATTGACACTATTTGTGCTTTTTGACTGTTGGGAATAATCTTAGAAAGAATTTCTTGAATTAGAAGGTTCTGTTTGCTCTATTCTTTCAGTAAAAGTTTATTTAGAGTGCCACCCTAAGCAGAATTGTACTTGCCTAAGGGCCAAAATACCCATTACAGTATCCACAGGTCCGACTTATGGATGTCAACACCAGTTTAGAACTGAACTTAACCATTTAGAAATGCTGAGAGGGCATAATCCTAATCATGTCTACAGTGAAGCAGGCCCAAGCAAGCTTGCTTCTACTCCTTCACACTTTTTCAAGAGGTGAAACAGCCATGGCTGTTTCAGAATTTGAAAAAGGGCAGGGGGGAGGAAACAAGGTTATCTGGACTCACTACATTGAGGGCCGAGTCTGAACTAGTAACATCTAGTTTTTCCCTAAGTTTGTTGACGTCAGTGGGCTTGGTAACACTGCTCAGGATTGCACTGTTAATTTACTCTAGCAAATGGATCTTCAGGAAACAATTCTTGGACTTTCAGTTGATCAACAATAGGTTGCTGTTAGCTCTGGTTGATTTTGGAGGACTGTGTGAGGTTAGCTGCAATTGAGCATGAGTCAGTTTGGTGTAGTGGTTAAGAGTGGTAGGAATGTAATCTGGAGAACCGTGTTTGATTCCCGATTCTTCCAGTTGAAGCTAGATGGGTGACCTTGGGTCAGTCACAGCTTCTGGGAGCTCTGTCAGCCCCACCCACCTCACAGGGTGATTGTTGTGAGGATAATAATAACAACACACTTTGTAAAGCGCTCTGAGTGGGTATTAAGTTGTCCTGAAAGATGGTATATAAATTCAATGTTATTGTTATTATTTTGACTTCATTATTTTGACTTTCTTTGAACAAGGAAATTCTTTTCTTGGTCTTAGGACAAAGCAAAAGGAAGAAGCAGGAGGAGTGTCAGGGTTCTCAAGAGAAAACAAAAAAATGTAAGCTGGCAATTGGCAATGTTAACTATGCACAGTTCAATCTCCTTTCACTGTAATCTATGCAGAAGTGCCATACGACACAGCCTGTAATAACAGCCTTTCTGTTATCTCTTCATTTTTTCCAGGGCTTTCCCCAACCCATTGCAGCCTCATTCCCTCTGTACCATGGGATCAGTCAACCTCCTCCTTACTTTGTCATGACTGCTACCTTACTATATTGAGGGCTTTTCCACATCAGATTTTTGATACAGCTTAGCTTTCGTAACTGCACTGGGTTTCCCCTTCTCTTTCAGACAGCATCACTTGCCGTTTGTTGCTCTTGCAGATATTTTCCCCACATTTTTCTAGACCAAAAGTGGAAAAACTTGAAAAGAACAGGAGAGCAATGACCCAGGGAGGGGAAAAACTCATGCAGTTAAGAAGCTGAGCTATATCAAGAAACCTGGGGTGGAAAATCTTTGACTGATCAGCTTAGTTCGATTCAACCCTACAGGCCTGTTTTTTTAATTCATTGGTTTAAATAATGTTTACCCTATTTTTCCCACACTTTGGAGACTCCGTGCAGGGCTGCATCCACAGTTCATGGGATATTGCATCCTTGTTCCACTACAGCCATCATTTACAACTGGATTGGCTTGTTTCCACACAGGGAAATGCTGTTGTGAATGACTGCTATTCATAATGCCCAGTGGCATGTCGATACAGCCCAGCTGATGTAATAAAATGCAGTTAAGTGAAGAATGACACAACAGGCCCTTAGTACACACCTGAGGCAGGCTAGTGGTTTTATAAGGTTCTCCAGAGATGGTGCTGTTTCTTTTGGCTGATATTTTTCACTCAGGGCTGTAGGCTGTCAGTCAAGAACTGTGAGTCAGAAGCACTTTGTTTCACCCCTCTGACTAGTCCAGAGGCCAGGTGGGCATTTTCAAGGAGGAGAATCCGCCGACAAAAGGACCAAATTTTCCTGCCTTGCAGGAGGAAAATACGGGTTTGAGAACCCTGTGACTCCTTTTGAAAGTCTGTTTCCACCCTTAGGTAGTTAAGTGGCCGTGCAATACTAAGTAAGTCTTCGCAGAATCCTACTCATATCTATTTAGTGGGACTCAGTCCTAGGCAAATATTCTTAGACCAGCACTGTAAATCAAGTGATTGAAAATACATGTTTGTAGGGCAGTCTTTGTGTGGCTGGAAACAATTTAATCTGTATTCCATCCTATACAATGACTGGAGCATGCAGTCATCTTTCCTTGCTAATGTGACCCTTGATGAATTCCTCTCACCTTGTCAGGTCCTGCAGTTAACTCTGTCCCTCCCTCGCCTGATGTCCAGCCACAGGTAGGGGCGGAGCCAACAAGAACAGTGGGACCGCAAAATGCCACACCAGGTAAATCTCCAATCTCCAAATGTCTTGATGGGTACAGTTCTTCATGCTTGTTTCTTGACTAGAATGGCTCTTACAGGAAAGATTTTTCAGCAAGGTAACTAGGAACTGTGCAAATGATTACTTGCTTTTGAACAGGTCTTTCTCTGCTCTGTTGTTTATGGATTGACAGACAGCCTTGGCATTGCTTCTCAGGGGAAGGGAAATACCATCCTCCTCATTCTTTCCCGCCTCTGCTCCCACATTCCCTTCTCCACTTTAGGTGTGGATTTCTGACCCCTAATTCTGTGATCTGTTTTTGAAGCAGATCGGCAGATTTTAACTGAATGATGGAGACTGAATGCTTCTTGTTTAGGAAGAAGGAGAATGCCTTGCTAGATTAGACTGAGATCTATCTAGTCCTTTGTTCTCTTCTCAGTGGGGGCCAGCCAGTTGCTCCTGAGAACTCCTAGGCAGAACATACTGCTGATACTGCTTTCTATCATTTACCTGGTTTTACTGAATATTGTAGATTGCTTGAGATTTGCTCTGTGGTGGTGGCGGGGGGGGGGGGAGGGAATGGCTGATGATGATTTAGAAAGTGAAAATTCTTTGTGTTTCTTCAGTGACGATTGGATTGGTGTTTAGGGTCTATTTTATTGTACTAGTTAGTACAGGACATAGGTACTCAGATTCTTTTCCAGTGCCCTCTGCCTGCTAATTTGGTAATAATTGTTTTTTTTTCCCCTTCCTAGATGTTGGAGGCGTCTCCAAGCCTTCCTTCATCTTTGGTGATGTCTCTGTTCCTGAAATTTTAGCACAGAAGAGGTCTCAAGCCAGCATTCCTGTCCCATTCACTGCAATTCCAATCCATCCATTCTCTAAGGAGCACCATGGTGCCTCTTCCGGCGAGGCTAAGAGTTCATTTCAGGCTCCCTCTGATATTCCAGCCCAGCCGTCGAGTGCAGGCCATTTTGGCGGACCGCCTCCAGCTAGAGAGTTATCCTGTCCCACAGATGCCCAGCTGCTAAGCCAATCCAGCCTGACCAAACCCCCTCACTTTGAAGATTTGAGTGAACAGCAGGTGAAACGGCAGGTAGCCCGTATCCTCGCCATGCACCCTGAGGGCATGTCACTGTTCCAGTTCCGTGCTGCCTACAGCATCACCTTTCAGCATCCCCTGCCCCTGGGAAATGCATCCTCTGCCAAGCAGCGTCTGCTGGAAATGTCAGACATCGTCTGCATGAAGGGCTACGGGGTTCAGACGTTGTTACTCCCTGTATCCCCTGAAGAACTACCTCCAAAACTTGGTAAGTGCCATCATGCCCAATCTACTTTTACATTCTGTGTGAGTTACATCTTACATCTAATTTTGAACTCGCAGCGTGCTAATTTTTTTTTTTAAAAAAACCCTACAATGGGGCCAGATACAAATTGGGGAGCTATTCATTCAAACTTGGGGCGGCCTCCACGGTATGACCCCCCCCCCCCGGTCAACTTAAACAACTTAAATGGGCACTGGAGGGGCAGTCTGAAGGCTCAAGAGTGCCCAGCAAAAATAAAGCTTACTTATTTTACTAGTGCTTGGCAGTCCCTTTGACTGAGTAGATATGGTAAGAAAGAGACAGAAATGACAAATTAGAACCCTGCCTGGCACCTAATAATCACTACCACATTTTTTAGTCCCAGAACTGGGACTGCAGTTCCTGGCTTTGGCCTGAGGAGGGATCTCTGCTCATTGCATTCTCTATGGGCCCAACACTTGCTTCAGATTCCAGTTTTCCTTGTATTGGGCTTTGGGGAAGGCACACATGTCCCGGGGATTCCTTGCCTTCACAGGCTTAACTGCAGCTGATGTACTGTCTGCAGTGTGGTCTCTCAACAGTAATTGTTTTATATCTTTCAGGCCTGCCTGTTGTTTCCAGGGTGGAAAACGCTGCAAGGGTTCCTGCTGGCTCTTTGCCTAACACTGTGGCAAGTCCTGGACCTGTGGTTCTTCCCGTGCCTTCTACTCCCAAGTATCCAGTGGAGCCTCATTCTCACTCCATTTGCTCTCCGTCTTTGGATCACCCCAGAGCACCGGACATGGAGGAGAAGTGTGTGTTCCCTGAGGGACAACTCCCAAGAGATGCAAAAATGGTAGCTCCTTTACAGGATCCTGCGAGGCCCAAAGCCAGCTTAGGAGGCCAGCCTGATCTGTGTAAATCAGAAAATACTTCAGTGAATCTTGATTATACTTTGCCTAAACCTGTGGTGAAAGTTGAACCTGTGGTGGCTTCCAAGCCCTCTCTTCCCAAGACTCCAGTGGAGCCTCAGCCCTGCTCTATTCTGCCCCTGGCTCCAGACCACTTCAGAATACCAGACCTCAAGGAGAACTGTGTTCTCCCCAAGGGGCAACTCCAGAGGACACCTTTACAGCAGTCTGTAAGACCCAAAGCCAGCTTAGGAGGTCAGCCTGATTTGTGTAAATCAGAAGAAGCTGCAATGAATCCTTGTTATTCTTTGCCTGCACCTGTGGTGTTTCCAAAACCTAGCGTTAAGCCTTCCTCTTCTGAGGCTGGAGCGGAGCCTGTGACTCAGCTGTATCCTTCTGCCTCCTCAACATCAGCATATGTCAGAGCACCAAGTAACAAGGAGAGTTCTTTCCTTCCAGATTCTCAGCTCCCAAGGCCATCCCAGCCAGTAGCTCTTGTGGGAGAGAATGTAAAGGCCAGAGTCAGGCCAAGAAAGAATATTTTGATTCCCCACTCCCCTGTGGTCTTCCCCATAGAGCCCCAAGTTAAAAGGCTGAGTGGAGACTGTACATCAGATGGCCTTCCATCCAGGCCCATGGTTCAAGCTAATCCATTTTTTGTCAACATCCCAGTTCCTTCCCTCTTTCAGCCTGTCCTTACTAATTTTGTAGCCATGGCACAGCCAGTTGTCTATCCACCAGACACACGTCTTCCAGGAACTTCTGCAAATCCCTCTCTTGCTCAGCCAGTGCCTCAAAGCAGACCTGCCCAGCCGACATCTCCCATCCGGCGTATGGAACAGATTGACCGTACTCGCACCACCCACAGGATTGATCACTTACAGAGAGCTTCCAGTACACAGCTGCAAAAGCATAGCCCGGCTCCTCTTTTCTCTACAGACAGGCATCCTATTTCTTCGCCTTCTGTAAACCCAACCAGCCATCAACCCTTCAAATCCCACTCTGTCGAGTCTTCAGAATGTGTTCACCATACCAGGTTGTGCAGCTCAGTTTCCACAGCTGATAATAGTGTGGTTGCTGCACCCTCAGCCAGACTACATTCAAAGCCTGTAGTACCGGTATGTCAGAAGCAGTATGTTTCTGTGAACTCTCTTGTAACCACCACCAGTACACAATCTAGTGCATCCCATCAGTCTGCCTCTTCTCCCTTTAATATTTGCACTGAATCCGATACTCAAACTTCTAAGCCCATAGTCTCCATGCCTCAGCCACACCACACCCTTGTGAATTCTGCCTTAGCCTCTTCAAACTCACAGCAGTCCCCCTTGTTACCTTCTAGAGGTTCCCCTGCCAGGAGGGCAAACCAGCCCTCCTCTTTTTCTTTTAGAGCTAATACAGATTATGATGCCTCCCCCCAAAGAAAAACCTTGCCAGGAATTTCCAGTGAGGGTAGTGAACGAGACAGTCACTGGTTCACTTTGCCAGATAACCAAAAGTACCACGTGCAGGAGCCAACAAAGCCTTACGCTTTCCAGACTAGCCCACCTCCCCAAAACTCTGACAGATGTGTCATACTATAAGAACAAGGAGTTCTGAGGTGCCCTGCGATGAAACTTACGGAAAGATATTTTTGTCTTTTAGTGCATTCAAAACTCGCAAGCCGCACAGCTTGGTACATCCTGTCGGCTTCGATTGTCTGTATACAAGGAGCAGGGAATCTTGCTTCATGTATGGATGTTGCAATTCATTCTTGGGATGGGAGGATGCCACATGAGCCTCATCATCATTCCACAGGCACCTTAGGTGTGCTTCCCTTGATGAGGCATCAAACAGGGAGATCCCCTGCAGCCAGGGAAGGTCCAAAACAGAAGTGGGCCAGGTTTTCCACTAGGAAGGCATGATGTCTATGCTAAATAACAAGGCAAAAGGACAGGGGGAACGGTCCCAAACGCCAAGGCAAAGGCACACTAAGGACATGCCAAAAGGCCGCTGCTGCAATCCAAAGCTTTATTCACAAATACCGAGGGTCAAATCAAGAAGACGGGAGCGCCCACACTCTCCGGCTGCTCCCGGCAGGAGATTGGCCGGACAAGAGAGGAAATTCTGTTCAACTAAAACTAAGAAGAAACTTGATTCTAGCAGGTTATTTTTCAGTAAAAGAAATACGCTTTACACTAAGAATTTATTTGTGGCTTTTGATGAAGCTGTGAGCCTTGCGAAACGGGACAATTTAGCCAGGCAAACCCGTTGCCAATCTCCCGCCGGGAGCAGCCGGAGAGTGAGGGCGCTCCCGTCTTCTTGATGTGACCCTCGGCATTTGTGAATAAAGCTTTGGACTGCAGCAGCGGTCTTTTGGCGTGTCCTTAGTATGCTAAATAACAGCCAAATATTACTCTTGCATCGAGAGCGTTAGTTTTGTCATCTGTGTGCATTGTATAGTTGAAATTAATCTGCACATATTTTACCTAATTTTGCCATTAATGCATGGAGTGCTGAAGCCCCTTTCAGCTCTGGAAATCCTAATTAGTCCTGCACCTCTCTGATTTTATCAGGTGAGAGCTCCATGTGTTTTTATCAGGTTGCCTGGCAGTCATGAGGGATAAGAACTTTTTAAAATAAAGTTTTCAAGCTTGTTTTTGAAATTAAAAGGTACATTCTAGATTAAGATCTACTAGTTTGTCTTATTGTACCTTTCATTATTGAATCTAATGAGAGCCATGTGATAGTGATTTGCGTTTGGTGCTATTGTGGGAAAGGAAGTGATATGATGAAAGTGATACAAAGGATTTACACCCACTTGTATGCTTAAGAGTAGCAATTTTTCCAGAGATGATCTTTGCTTCCTTTTGTTTTTACCTTGACCTCATTCTTTTGTTGATTAATAAAGTCTATTTATTGATTTGATTAAGATTGAGTTCTTTTTAATCATCTTAATAGATTGGATCCAAAGCTGCTTAATGGCTCTACCTCTTGCTGAAACTATCGACTTCAAAATCAAGTTTCTAATAATATTCAGATGAAACGTACCTGCTGGAATCATTCTCCCTTACTGCAGTCACTTGTACTGCAGTGTATTTTGTTTATATTGGTTACTCTGACCCTTCAGACAATTTTGAGAAGCAGTAGGCTGCTGTAGGAAGGGGGACATGGGGAAATATCTGCTTCTCCAACATCTGCAGTCTTTCATTTTGGATATTTTATTTATGCTGCTTTATTGACTGTAAAATACATTTACTGAGACAGACTTTGTGGTTATTTTAAGTTGCCAACCAGGTATGTCTAGACATTTAATTAGCACACCAAAGAGAATGCAGTGGGAAGTCATTGTAATGCCAGTATTGGACTACAGTCCTTCAGATGTGTTTTGTATGCATAAGGAAACAAGCAAGGTTTGGTCAACTATAGTACCCAGGAATACCTGCTGGCAATTTCTGCAGAACCAACTGGAAGCAGGCTGGAAAAAATGGCTATAATGGTGGTAAGGATGACAGAACCCTGTGAACCATCTTGAGATTAATTACATAGTTCATGTCATTATTGCCAATATTCTCAAATACATGCAGATAAAAGCAATTCAAGGTTGGAACATGGTTGTATTGGCACTGATTCATCTGTATCATATCCCAAGGGACTTCAAAGGGATTCTGTTGCATTTCATCTATAATCGTCAAAGTGACTGTCTGAGGCCCACATTAACTTCTCAGTAAATGAAGTTAGGAGGGGCAGGATGGGAGGTTATACAATATTTCAGCATTTCATTCAGCTGATGCTTACTGGAAGGGAATGACATCGGAAACCTTAAAATTCTGCTAGAGCACACTGTGGCGTATAATATTACCCCTCCTCCCTTGCAAGCACTGAAGATACAAAAGTGCATAGAAGTGTAACAGAAGACTACAAAGAGAAATGAAAGAGAAATTCTTTTGAAAACGAGTAAGAGGAATATATGGCTACAGAGAAATAATTTTAGAAAAAAAATTCCATTCAGCATTACTACTGCTGTTTTAAGAACAGCATTTAATAAATAGACCTTGGACACCAATAGCAATAAAGAATGTTGGACAATTCTGTAGGACATATTTGTTAGTTAATGCAGCTAAGTTGCACAGCCAGAAAGTGTGGAATCACATGTGGTGAAACCAGTATTTTGCAACAATTAAAACTTACTTTTATTGAAGCTGATTGACATTTACTTTCATTTTTTGTAGAAAAAAACCTAGAAACCTATTCTAAATGATGCTATTTAGGAAAGCTCTGCAGAAATGCTTTGCTTCTTACAAGACCAAGAGGAGAGAGAGAACAAAGAGCATAGAAAGAGAGTTAGACAGAAGGTACTAGAAGCTTCACACATGAATAGTCTGGTTGTAGTGCAAAAGGAAAAATAGCACTCTCCAGTGTCCAGGCATGCTGAGTCGAAAAGAAGGGAAGAAACGTGTATGCACTTTTAGGAAAGTTCTCTAATATGCATGGGGGAGGTGCATCATCCTGTGGACTTTTCCCCATTAACATTATTAATGAATCCTGTTGGAAAGCATGGTTTCACAAAGTTATACCATAATTTGCCCTGTAATGTGTCTAGGTTCTAGGATATTCTGGAAAATTGTGGGCATTATTAGTGGACCTAGTTTCAGTGAAAAAGGTAGGCTATAAATGAAGAAAATGAAATTAATATTAAGATATGATATGGTATTGGGGTTTCTGGTGGTATTGGGGTTTGTATGGTATTGGTTTTTTGTTGATTTTTTTATTAAATGATACAAAATATAACAAAAATCATGTATTGCAAATTACAAAAAAAAGATACATACAGCTAAACAACAGGAAAGAAACTAAAGTTACTGTTTCAGTCTTAATTCTATAGCTCTCAAAATTCAACAATTCTAATCTAAATAAAATTTCAATTGAAGTCTCATTATTGCTTCATTTACATTAAGTTATACAACTTCTGTATTCTTCTAAACTTCTTCCACAGCTTATCTTTAATGTGCTTAATACTTTCCCCCTCTTTCTTGAAATTCTGATATGGGTCTTTTATTAATATAGTTTGTTTTTTAGCCATCGTAGTATAACCTGCTAGCTTCCCATTCTTCTCCAGCTTTCCAAAAACCAGCTTTCCATGTAGCTGCAAATAACGCTCTGGCCACCATTATCATGTAATTAAAAACGTGTTCCTAATTTTTTGGGCAGAATCCCCAATAACTTGCAGTGCAATCCTAACCCCCCAGGTAGCTTGTGTAAATAGGGTGGCACTGGACGGCACCCTATGGACTTTTGCAGGATAGTCCTGCTGGCACCTGAGCATGGCAAGGCAAGACGCAGCAGCCCCTGGGAGGTGCCGTCCACCGTTCCCCTGACAACCCCACTCACACCAGCCAATGGCCACATCCCTCCCCTGGCATTCAGGTGAGGGGCAACCAGTGGCTCAGCCAATGGGGAGGGCCAGGCTGGTGGCTGCGCGGTGCACCTGCACATACTTGCTGCCGCTACCACCACCAAAAGAAAAAGGTCCCCCCCCTCCACTGAAAAGTAGGGCCAGACAGTAGGGAGCTGATCTCTGTTGCCTGGAGATCAGTTGTACTTCTGGGAGATCTCCAGCTACCACCTGGAGACTGGCAACCCTAATTAGTCTCCAGGTTCTGGAGAAGCAGGTGGGGGGGGGGAGGCAGGGCCAGCAATGAGTGGCAGGAATGCCCATTGGGAACCACATGGGAGGCCAGGAGGCTGTTTGGAAACGAGGGGAATGAAAAGCACGCTCAGACTTGCTGCCATGCAACTTGAACACATCACTGCATCTCTACGAAGCAAGAACAGGGGCCGGACCTTGACAGCCATGTATATTTTTGCCCTCGCCCCCCGTGAACTGACAGACCCTCCCCATGCCAAGTCCATGCCTGCTTCTGCAAACACAACCCCCACCCCCTGGCAGCAGCTTTCCACCTGCACTGACCATCTTCCTGGCTTATCAGATCCCAGCAGCTCAGCCTATCAGAGAATGAAAGTCCTCAGAGCCTCCCCCCTCCCCACAGACATTCATGAGCCACAGTTCAATTCTCACCCCTCTGCCTGACATTACATTGGGGGCAGAGAGGCGGAACGGGGTGCTGCTTGATACATTTGTGGGGATGTGTGAGTGGAAATGTGTGCCACAGTGTTGAGGGAGGAGCTAATGACAAAGTCAGGCATGCAAACACAGAAGTTTGTTGTTTTTCAACTCGTTTTATTAAACTAGAAAAAGTGCTATTGTTTCTAGACTGGAAAGGGAGCGCATCCCTCCTTTTGTGCTCCCAGGGACGAGGCTGAGATGTGGACTGCTGTGAGATTTTGCTTCCTGGGCTGGATCTGAATGTCATTCACAGAGGAGTACCAGGGGGGGGGGGGGGGAGAGAAGCAGACATGCTCAGGACGTGCCTGCAAGAGAAAGACACATATGTGGGCTTTGCCTCGGTCCACGGCAACATAGTTGGCCGAGGCCAACTCCAACATCTGAGAAGATGCACATAGTAGAGAGCGGCAGCAGCAGTGACCAGCTGATGCAAGACCCTCTGGTGAGGATGCACTCTGCCTTGGGGTGCTTTTACCTTTAAGGGAGAAAATGAGCAGGTAGTTACAAACACCTGGTCAAGAGTAGTTTTCTGGGAAACTGCCCCTGGGGCAGGCAGGGGCTGTCACCACCGTCCTCTCCCCCGCCACAGCTAGCGGTCAGGCGAGTTCAGGTGATGCGGCAGCCAGCACAAATCAGCCAGCCGGCTTAGCTACCACCCCATCTCCTTCTTACCAGTAAGTGCTACCTCGCTCCTTACTGAGATGGAACTTCAGAGTCAGATAACCTGCAAGGAAACATGAGTGGCTGTTGTTAGTTAACCAGACAGTCTGGACTTTGCCCTTCTTCCCTTCAGCGAGTGCAAAGTTCTCCCACTTTGCTCGCAAAGTCCCCAAAGTGCACTCAGTGCCTGCCACTGTGGGTACCCTCTCTCCTGCCTCGTGTTCAAAGTGCCCACAGCACAAGGCAAACAGGCAGAGCTTTCAGCCATGTGCTCACTTACCTGAGGGTGCGGGCAGCATGGCCAGATGTTTTGTAGGGTATGTCTGCAGGAGCGAGGAGCGGGGCTCGTCCATGCCGGAAGCACACGCGTATTGGTCCTTGTGATAGTTCCCATCCTATGCTCCTTCAGGCCATGGGGGTGGGGCTGGGCACTCGGAGAGGGGGCTGAGTTTTCCCTGTTTAATGGGCACCTATTGATTATACCTTGTTTTTTGTGGTGTAGCTCTTTTGCTCTGCTGTGGGCATTACTGCTTCTGGAAAGGCTTAGGGAGCAAACTAACTCTGGCCCCGCCCTCTGCCCCACCCCTCCTGCACCAACGCGGGGCCTTACGCCGCTTCTCCACCTCCGCCCGGCCGCCTCTCACTCCCAACGGCAGTGGCCCAGCAGGGGTGGTACGCCTTATGCCGCCACCAACAGAAGGGCATTCATGCCCACGTAGGAATCAGTTCCACTGGCGCGAGCCTTAGTTCAGTTAGTTCAGTTCCTATTCACTCCCCCCGCCAAGGATTGCACTGCCCATCTTTCAATCCAGAGCAAATTTTATTTTCAAAATATCTTGCATTATGTCATCTTTCATTTTTTTAAAGTTACTTTACAGGTCCACCACATATGGGTCATGTTCTTTACATTTCCAACAGTTATCTTTATAATTTTAATTCATTTTTATATTTCTTTTGGTGTAATATATCATTAATAAAACATACACATTTTCTTTTAACATCTCTTTATATATTTAATGTTTTTTGTCCATAAAGTTTCCCACTGTTGTGTAGAAATTTCCCCCCAAAATTCTGCACCCACTTGATCATATGTGGTTTTATTTGTTCTTCTGTATCAAATTGCAATAATATTTTATAAATTCATCCCAACAGATGTTCTTTGTGCTGTGCTGTGTGTTCAGTTTTCCAAATTCTGTTTAATCCCTGATCACTCTCTTTCTTTCTTTTATTTCATTTCTCAGCTGTGAAGTCAATTGTGCCTTCAGTTGTGTGTATATTTTTGCCTACATCTTTAAAGTTCTGCCAAGTCTTTATTCTTCCTTGGAAATTAATCATTTCTCCATAAGTTTTATTGAGTTGTTACTCTTTCTTACATTTGTATTACAATATGCCTCCAAAGAGGACATTAATGGAGAAATTGAAGGGCTAATTTTTCTTTGACATTTTTCTCAGATTTTAAATAATCCTTCCCTGATTGAATAGTATTTGTTTTTAATGAAATCAATTTTGGCATTTTTTAAGTTGATAAATAATATTGTATTCCTTCTTCTAAACTTGCCATGTCAAGTTTGATTGTTCTTTGGTTTGACACTGTAATCCAGTCTGCAATCCAAACCAATCCAGCTACTTGATAATTTGGTGCTGCAAATCCTCCCCTTTTTATCATCTTGTAGTGCTTTGAACCTATTTTTTGGGTTTTTTGCCATTCATTCATTCATTCATTCATTCATTCATTCATTCATTCATTCATTCATTCATTCATTCATTCATTTATATGAACTATTCAATTGTTTTCTTGTATATAAATTGGTAACGTCTGGAGTGAAAAATTGAGTTTCAGCAATACATCTTTACTGCTGTGATACTGCCAACTATGAAATTTTCAACTTTATACACCTTTATAGATCTTCTTGTATGGTTGTCCAAGTTCTATAATAATTGTTTCTAAATAATGTGTCATTTTGGTCAGTCAGATTTATTCTCAAATATTTTATTGGATTTAAAGTTATTATACGTCGTGTAATTTTCTTAATGTCTTCTTTTTCTTCCTGTGTTAAATAATTTAATATTTCCATTTTCTTCATATTGATCTTATATTCTGAAAGGTGTCCAAATTCTTCTGTATAACATACTATTTTATTTCTTTATTTTATTTATTATATTTATATTCTGCTCGCCCTGCAAAGCATGCTCAGCGTGGATTACATCCAATATAAAACTGGTAGCATAATAAAACTAGATTCAGTTTATAAAATCCAGCTGCACTCACATTGTTTTCCCTCACTAAAACCCATGGAGCAGGTGACAAAGTGACAGATGTTATACAGACTGGAGGGCAGTGTTTCACTGCAGCTCTAAAAGTTATTACTTGGAATTAATCCCACCCAGTGGTTTTATTATAGTTCACTTCCAGGTGTGCTTGAGTATCTGTGGATTGATAGTTATTATTACCACATCATCTGCATAGCTCTTTGTATTAAATTCTTTTCCATCCCCTTTTAAACCTTGAATGCTTGGATCTTGTCTAACTCTCGTGGTCATTTTCCAAGCTGGCGTTGCCAGTCTCACAAGATGTTGAGAACTGTCCCTGCCCCCCCTGCATCGATGCCACAGCATTGCTGATCAATTGTGGGAATGGCAGCAGCTTTCAAAAGGGAGCCCCCATTCCACCCCTCAGCAGCCCTCTGTTATGTCTGGGGACTTCTCCATCTCTTGCCCCATATGCCCTGCTCGCTTTGAGATCTCTGAGGGTTCTAATGAAATCAGTGGAAACTTTTGAGCAAGGAGACCCACTGATTTTTCAGTGAATAGGTTGCATGTCTGAAAAATGTCAGCAAAGGCTGAATTAAAAGGAAGTTTCCAATAGATTGCTTCCCTTTTCCAATCCATTATCCATGATGGTTTACAAGATTCTGTATGCTCAATTAGATTGAGTTGGATCCAGGCAGCTTTTTCACTTCATCTTGCCTAATTTCCCTTCTTACCCCCATCGTGAAAGCCAACAATCGGAATCTCACCTTCTCACTGCTCACCTCTATACTGCTGTGCTTTCTCTGCTCCTTGCTATTCATTGGCCAGCCCCAAACACAGACCTGCCTTCTGAGACAAACTGCTTTTGCCATTATCTTCTCAGTGGCTCTTTCTTCTATCCTGGCAAAAACGGTCACTGTTGTTCTTGCTTTTGTAGCCACTAAACCCGGAGCCAGGATAAGGCAATGGGTGGGGAAAAGATTGTCAAACTCGGTTGTTTTTTCCTGTTCTCTTATTCAAGCAGGGATTTGTAATGTGTGGCTCTGTACTGCACCACCATTCCCAGATTTGGACAGGCACTCTCTGACAAATAAAATTATAGTCAAATGTAATGAAGGGTCAGTCGGTATGTTTTATGTTGTCCTGGGGTACATGGGGCTAATGGCTATTGCAAGCTTCATTGTGGCTTTCTTTGCAAGGAACTTGCCCAATACTTTTAATGAGGCCAAGTTCATCACTTTTAGCATGTTGGTGTTTTGCAGTGTTTGGGGATCCTTTGTCCCAACCTATTTAAGCACAAAGGGAAAATATATGGTGGTGGTTGAAATCTCCTCCATCTTGGCCTCCAGCATGGGTTTGTTGGTTTGTATTTTTTCTCCCAAATCTTACATTATTGTCATGAGGCCTGATTTGAACAGGAAGGAGCAACTAATACTGAGAAATAAGTAGGAAGATGTATTTTCAAATTGCCAATCTCTTATTTTTTTTCTACAATACTTTTGAGAATCTGGAAATGTCCATGTTGGTATATTATCAAACAGCTGTAAAATTTTAGTCCTTTACATTTTTTTAATTCTGCATGCTATGTTTTCCATAAGCAACAATTGTATCATTTATTGGGGCTTAGTTAGCAGTCTGTTGTGTGTTTTAACAGCCTGTTGATAAAACTTCAGAGAATGTGGCTTTGAATTTTTCTCCCATAGACAATCTAGAGGAGAAGCAGCCAGAAGATCTGTGCTCTAGGCTTGAAATTCCCCCCTCCCCTCAGCCTCAATCCCTCTCCCTCAAGAAAGTGGGAATTGGGAGGGAAAACAGCTGGACATTAGCAACCATAGTGATGCTTTAGGAAATTCCCCATGTGTTTATGGTCTTTTCCATAGAGATTAGGGGACATTCCTAGAGCTTCAGCTGGAAGTGACATCAAATGCTCCTCAGACTCTACTCTCACCATGCATTGCCCTCAAATTTCCTAGTATTAGCAGAGGTAATATGAGCAAGCATGGAAAGCAAAGGAGAGGGAGATGGGAGCTATCCTTTTCTCCCAACCTGACCACTTCTCAGGTTGCACAGAGAAAACACGTCATGGCCAAATTATCTTCCTTGTTTTTAAAAACAAACATAGAATCACCACTCAAGCAGAGCATTCTAATTTATTAATTTATAGCATTTGCATCCCACTTTCTCTCTTTAGAGTCAAAGTGAGTAGGCAAGGTAAAAAACAAAAAATAAAAACCAATACAAATTAAACACAAGGACAAAAACCACACACAGATCAAAAACAGCCTCATCATTTTAACACAATATCAGAGAGAAATCTGCCTAAGTATTTCATCCTCCACAATACATCCTCTGAAATAAAACTGTTTTGCAGGCCATCCTGAAAGTTGCCAATGAAGCAATGTGCTACCTTTTTTGATAAGTGACTCAGCATGGTTTGGACATTAGGGGCTACTGCATGTCTCTTTCTGTGTGTATGTGTTACTCTCTTAATAAGTAAGCTGCTTGTCTTCGTCTACGGTGGGAATGCCTCCTGTCACTTCCTATCTCTCTGTTTCCTTTGAGAGATTCTTCCTCTTGCCTCATAATCTTCCAAAGGGAGGGATGTATTTTTCAAAGCTCCTGCCATGAAGGCCTTATCCACACACCTGCATGCAGCCTCAGTGTTGAACTAATTGGCCATGGTTTAGGACAAGTAATGTTTTAGACTTGGGCTCTTCCTCTTTCTACTCCAAGATATTGCTGTGAATGGAATCCATCTCAATATATCATAAATTCTATCTTTTCTACAATCTATTTGCCTGAGGATTAATTACTGTGTATTGGGGGGAAATACTTCTGACTTGGTAACTCTGCTACCAAATGAAATATAACTATTTCTAATACAATCAACCACTGAGAAAGCTTTTGATCTATCTCTTGTCAAAAAGATACTCCTATGAGAAAACACCACAAGAAGAAGGCTGTCTGAACAGCAAGTGGGAGTGTGTAAAGCTCCTATAGATCAACTGAAAGGACCCACACAATCTCTTAAGCTTTTGGGGAATTGGGCTCTTTTAAAATTAAATCTTCCCCTAAATTGTTTCCCTCAGTTATGAGGATAGTTGAGGTAGCAGATATAAAGACTTTGGATTCACTGCTGTGACATGTTTCATGGTGAGTGAGGAGGACATGGAGATGACTGAGACAGGAGTTGTATAAAAATAACGAAGAAGACTTATTTTTTTACATTTCAGGGGCAAGACAGCCTCCTGTCCATCGTAGTAATATATTGGGAGGGGCAGATCTATAGAGATTGCCACCCTCACTCTTCTGTTTCTTGACGGTGTGAGTGCTGTTAAGTCACAACTGACTTATGGTGACCCCAGCAAGGGGTAAGTGAGAAGCAGAGGTGGTTTGTGATTGCCTTCCTCTGTAGGGTTCTCTTTGGTGGTTCCTCATCCAAGTACCGAACCCTGTTAGTTTCCAAGATCTGATGAGATTCCTGCCATCCTAGCCGGTGGCATAACCACTTAGGCAGGTGGCAGTCCTTTGCCTCCCTAGAATGATAGAGGCAGCTGGCAAGGCCTACATACAGGGCTCAGCTTTTAGGGTGCGGAGTCCTGCAGCGTTAGCTGGCCTCTCCACCCCCAGAGCTTCAGTCTTGCCTCATGCTCGGTTGAAGCAAGACGTCTTGTTCGCTTCCCCTGCACGAGGCCTGGGATGATGCCGTATCACGGCTGGGAGAGCTTGTGGTGCCAGCGTGTTTTCCGTGCCATGGCTGCGGCACTCCGCCGTGTTCAGGCTTCGTGCGGCGCCAGCACATTTTTTCAGGACACGGCTGCGGTGCTCCGCTGCACTTTGGGCTGCTACGCAGCAGCAGCTTACCAAGGTTGCAGCTTTAGTGGCCTGTTCCCTGCTGTTTTGGGTGCCGCGGGCGCAGCCCAGGGCTACGTTCTGTGCCCGGCCCAAGCGCTTGGCTCGCAATCACAGTGGTGTGAAGCTTGTGGGCACGCCATGGTTGGGCTTTTACTTGGGCTCCGGTTCCCCACCGCTTTTGCTGTGTTGCGTCTACTAGTGTGGTGCAGGGCATTGTACGGGGCATAATTTGCCAATGGCACCCATGATTTCTACCAGGGAGCCTTGCCAGGTGAAGGGGCTTTGCCTGGTCTAGCGGCCTTTGGAGAGCAGTATCAGTTGGCCATCGCAGGGTTGCCTAACTCCCCATTTTTTGTTGGGCATTTCGATACCCCCTCCCCCCCCATTAATACCCAGTTGCTGGGCTGCCGGGTGGGGGCTTCTAAGGGGCCCTGGAGAGTGGATTTTGCCAGGTTTCCTTACTTCCTGGTAACTAGGTGTGGCTGCTTGGAAGTACTGGCCATTGTTTGCAGTGGCGGCCATTTTGGCTGACTAGTAGTGGGGGCCACTTTGTATCCAGGAGCCAGCTTGAGTAGTGGTTAAGAGTGTGGGACTCTAATTTGAGAGTGGGGTTCTTTTCTCCAATCCTCCACTTGAAGCCAGCTGGGGTACCTTGGGCTGGCCACAGTTCTCTGGAGCTTGCTCAGCTTCCCTCACATCTCAGGGTGCCCTTGAGGCTTCTTGGGCATATGTTAGCAGGGGCTTATTTTGGGTGAAAGTACTGGCCATTGGTACTTGTTAGTCTGCCCATTGGCAGGTTTGGTGCAGGATGGGTCCGAAGAAGGGTGTTGGCACCTCTAAGGGTAAACAGCCTGCTGCATGCCCCCCCCCCTCGAAGAAGGCTGGCTGTAGTTTTGTCTTCAGATGAGGAGGAGGGGAGCTCCGTAAGGTGGGATATTTTGGCCAGGATTGCTGCTTTGGAACAGGCCAGGGTGGCAGCTGCCCCAGCGGCTGGGCCTTCACATAAAAGGCCAGTGTGGGCTACTTCCAAGTTGGCATCAATTAATGATATCCTTTCTCGTTTGGCTGCTTTGGAGAGGACTTCTGGCGGCGGTGCCTCAACTCAGTCAACTTCGGCCAGTGGTCACGCCATTGAGGAGAAGGCCGAATAACCAGCAGCATCCGCGATGGAAGGGAACTGGTCAGCTGATATGGGGTAAGTTGCTTTGGTGGTACAGCCACCAGATAATGATGATAAGTATTTTTGGCCCCAGCAAGTGGGACCTTGGCCTTGGGGCCAAAAGTGAGTTAGGCTGCACAATACCCTACATACATGCAGGTGGGCTCCTCTGGAGGGACAACGGGTATTGGAATTGCTGCTGACTGGGCCCAATGGGGTCAGTCCCCATTGTCAGGGCAAGTGCCTGGGTCACCCAGTTGGGCTCCTTCACCTGCCCAGTCCCAGGTGGGGATGGGGCTCGTTCTGCCTTGGGGAACTTATTTTGGTGTGCCATGGTCCAATGGCCCTGTCAGTTGGTGATACGGCCATGCCCCTTGGAGATCACCTTACCTCAGCGACAAGGAGAAGAAGGATAAAGACGATCTAGAGAACAGGGATAAAGAGCGCCTTAAGCGTTGTAAGATAGTCAGGACCTGGGCCAACTGGCTGCCGGGTTTCTTAATCTATGCGGGGGTTATAGTACGGGCACAGCCCTGGAGGGCTGCCCCACTTTTTCAGTATAGGGACATTATATACAGGGCTCACACTGACTTTGCCAGGGCAGCTTGGCTGCAATACGACAAAGAATTCAGGATGTGGGCCACCCTTAATCCATCATTACCGTGGAATCAAGTTCATCAGCAGTTATGGTTACAGCTGATGACCCCAGCAAAATCCAGTGTTGGGAATCAATCAGATAGTGGGCACATTGTGCAGCGATCCTTATCGGGTTCATTGGGATCTTCCCCTGGCACTTCTGGCTCCCACACCTTTGCGGGGCAGTCGGTTCAGAAGTTTTCACCTTAACGTGAAAACTCGGACCAGCATCATGACCCTGGGCGATTTAGAAGAAAGGGAGTTCACTACCTGCACCACTGCCGTATTATCGCTCCCAGTTCACCCAGAGGATTTTGAACTTCTGGGGTTTGCCTTCGAGGGTCAATTTTATATGGACGGGGCTGTCCCAATGGGGTGTTCCATCTCATGTACAGTCTTCGAGCATTTTAGTACATCGCTCAGTGCACTTTTGGTGCGATAATACGGCAGTGGTGCAGGTAGTGAACTCCCTTTCTTCTAAATCGCCCAGGGTCATGATGCTGGTCCGAGTTTTCACGTTAAGGTGCTTGCACCTTAATATATTGTTTTCCGCCAGGCATATCCCTGGAGTAAACAATGAGGTGGCAGATGCCCTGTCTCGTCTGCAGATGGACCGGTTTCGACGGCTTGCCCCCAAGGCTGATTTGATGCCAGCCCTGGTGCCCCAGGAGCTGTGGAGGATTGGGAATCTGAAGCTTTCAGGGCCATCCAGTTAGCCCTTGCCCTTAGTACCAGGAGAGCGTACTATCAGGCAGTATGGCAGTTTGCTGGGTTCAGGCTAGAGGTAGGTCTCCGCCAACTGTGGCCTATCCCCATTGAGCATTTGGTGCACTTTTGTGTGGCCTGAAAAGGAAAGGCGAACAGGGTCAAGTACATTCGTAGCCAACTTGCAGCCTTAGCTTTTGCCTCCAAGGCCTATGGCTTGGTAGACACTACTGGGGATTTCTGGATTCGGAAAATGCTGGAGGGCTGGTCTTGGGAATCAGCTACCCCGAGGGATGTTAGCCCATCTCCCCAGGCATCCTCCAAGGTTTCAACACTATATGGTCCATAGTTTGTAACTCCCCTTTTGAGGAGCTGCTGTTCCATGCTGCTTCTCTGATTGTATTTTTTGGAACTCTCAGAGTAAGCGAGCTTGTTCCTCAGCCCTTAAGGATGACTCCGGCCGTGCCCTTATGGCAACGGATGTTAAGTTTAAAGGGGAACAGGTGGTTATCAGGATTTGGCACTCCAAAACGGACCAGCAGCAAAAGGGGGTGGGCGTAATACTTGGCCAGTGTGCCCTCACTGATTTGTGCCCGGTAGCGGTCTTGAGGAAGTATGTTGATGCCCGGGGTGATGCGCCTGGCATTCTGTTTCACCACAGTAATGGTGCCCCGTTGACTAAATACCAGTTTTGGACAGTCACGGGCAGGGCACTTATGAAGCTGGGCCTAGGTGGGGTCAAATTTGGGACCCACTCTTTTTGGATAGGGGCTGCTTCAACGGCTGCAGTGATGGGCTTCATGGAACCTGAGATTCAGAGGGTGGGACGATGATGTTCTTCCGCCTATAGAATGTACATTAGGCCTTTGAGCGGTAGCCAATCGTGTTGACATTGTTTTTCTTACAAGTGCTGTGGCATGACAGGAGAGGGTACATATCCTCATCTGTAGCCATAGCATGGTCTTTTGGGCAGCGCACCAAGCGAGGAGGACACAGATCGGGTCCCAGCTTGGACTCAGCCAGTGGGCCACTGTGGAGTGGCAGGGCAGAAGAGGCCTCCGCTGGGCTTGTTTGCTGCTGTTGTTGTTCGAGGGGAGGAGTGCCCCTCCGCCTCATATCCTGGTTGTCCACTTGGGTGGCAATGACCTGGGTTTGCTGAAGGGCGTAGCCCTTTCTTGGCAGGCATGGGATGACTTCCTGGTGATTTGGAAAAGGTGGCCCAGCATCCTGATATTTTGGTCTGCAATGCTTCCACGCTGGGTGTGGTGGGAGGCATTGGACCACAGTGCTGTAGAAAGGGCTAGGCGAATGGCCAACAGAGCCCTATTCAAGGCAATGACAGGAGGGTTGGGGATCTACTTGCCCCATCTACAGATTCGAGCTGAGTCCACAGACCTCTACCAAGCGGATGGGGTGCACCTCTCTTCTAGAGGTAATAGTATTTTCCTGAATGACCTACGCCAAATGCTCAGGTTGGCCTTAAGCCATTTATGGGGCGCTGAGGCCTAAGCAGAGGCTTGGCCTCTGCGGTGGCAGGATTTTAGTTAGGGGAAATCTGTAGTGGGCTGGTGAGCACTCTTGGCACCTCCCCATTGGTGGGGAATTGGGGTCTGTCAGGAGCGGCTGACTGCTGTACGGCCCAGTTGTGAGGACAGACATCCTGGGTGGGGAACCCCTGGACAAACCAGTCTCCCCTCGCTGCTGTATGGCCAGGTGGGGGGCTTTACAGTGGTGAACCACTTCACCTGGCCAGGCCGGGTCCAAGCCATTTGATGGATGGCTCGCACCCGGGGCAATGGGAGTCTTGCCCAGACAGGTCAGGGCGTGGTACTGGAGTGACCTCAGGGCCTGGCCTGTACTGCTGGTTAGGCCCTTGCCGTAGTTGATGTTTGCTTGTTATTATTTTAATAAAGTGGCCCATTTTTAGAACCCAAACACCGTGTCTGTCTCTCATTCCAACTAGGGTGGCAATGGCCTATACCATACCATTCTACCTTCTGTTCCTTACTGGGCCATAAATATACATATTGAAAGTGTGGAGTAAGCAATAAAGTCCCGGCTGGAACTTGGGGATAGGGCAACTAAAACTTAATCCAGTCCCTGTGGATGCCCCATCATATTAGTCAAAAACTCTGGTTTTGCATGGATTTTTGAAAACTGACTGCTATTGTAAACGTTTAATTTATGACTAAAATAGATGAAATATTCAATCATCTGGGCAGGGTTAAGTTTATTACCACTCTAGATCTTACAAAGGGATACCAGTAGGTCTTTCTTAATGCCAATGCCCAGGCCAAATCTGCATTCATCACACACATCTGACAGTATGAAAGAACTGCATTGCTTTTTGGATTGGACAGAGCCTCTATGACCTTTTTGAGATGGTTCTATTATTATGTTTTATTATGTTTTATTGGGATGTTTGAGATTCATGGCTAGTGTTATTTTTATTGTTGCTTTTTTTTACTAGGAAGGTACCAGACAATTTCAAGGATGCCACTTTCTTCACTTTCAGCATGTTGGTTTTTTGTTGCGTTTTGGTGTCTTTTGTTCCAACTTACTTGAGCACAAAGGGAAAAATTATGGTGGCTGTGGAGATCTTCTCTATTTTAGCATCCAGTGCAGGTTTACTGATTTGTATTTTTTTCTGGTAATTTACTTCTGGTAAAAATGAGGAAAACAGTCAGACATCCCCTTTGCTTGGTCTTTTTGGGAGAGGGACACAATGTTAGCTCGTGCAAACACTGGCAGAGCTTCACCTCTAAGGCTAAAACCAAAAGAGCCACCAGGTTCAAGGCTACTTTGTGGGAACTGGCTTTTTACTAAATCGGCTAAATCCTCGGCACTTGCAGAGCTTGTCAACCAATCAGATCCGACAATACCAGCTATTGAATGTAAAATTAGAATTAACACATGTATTTTAAAAAATAAAGTGTTCAGTGTACACAGATTGTGCATGCATTCACTGCCATTTATGATCTGGGTTACAATCACAAACGGGTTGTACTGGAGGACCACCAAATAATAATAATAGCATTCAATTTATATACCGCCCTTCAGGATGACTTAACACCCACTCAGAGTGGATTACAAAGTATGCTATTATTATCCCCATAGCAACAATCACCCTGTGAGGTGGGTGGGGCTGAGAGAGCTCCTAGAAGCTTTGACTGACCCAAGATCACCCAGATGACTTCAAGTGGAAGAGTAGGGAATCAAACCCGGTTCTCCAGATTAGAGTGGTGCTGCTCTTAACTGCTACACCAAATTGGGCACAGAGGCTGCAGTCTTCTCTGATGTTGCTACTCAGCCCTGCTATTCAAAGGTTTACTGCCTTTGAGTATGGAGGTTCCCCTTTAATTACCATGTCTAGCAGCATGCCAAAGCTGGCTATTGTTTCCTGCAATGATTGTGTCTCCATTTGTAAAAGAATGCTAAAAGAAAAATGCATCATTCTGAAGATGTGCTCAGGCAGGGTTTCAGCAACTCACCATTGAAATAAACCAGGCATTTGCTGCTGTAGCCACCACCACCCCTTTCCTGTTGCCAGGTGACATTGCAGGTGGAATGCCTATCAGTGGAGTCAGTTCACACATTCAACAGCCAGTCATCAGGCATAGAAATCTGTTAACTAACTAAAGCCCAGTTCATGGTGACTTGGGAAGAGGTAATGTGTGTGGCTTGTGTCCATTATGACTGGGTAGCAAGACAGTGGTTTGTTGGTGCCTTCAGCATAATAGTGAACTCCAAACATCCTCTCGAGTCATGTAGCCAGTGAACTGGCCCTAAACAGGCGAAATGGAAAGACTGAGGTTCAAATGTTCACACAGCTATGAAGCTGATAATAACAACAACAACAACAACAACAACAACAACAACAATATTCAGTTTATATATCACCCTTCAGGATGACTTAACACCCACTCAGAGCAGTTTACAAAGTATGTCATTATTATCCCCACAACAAAACACCCTGTGAGGTGGGTGGGGCTGAGAGAGCGAGAAGCTGTGATTGACCCAAGGTCACCCAGCTGGCTTCAAGTGGAGGAGTGGGAAATCAAACCTGGTTCTCCAGATGAACCCCGCACTCTTAACTGCTATACCAAATTGGAGTTGAGTGACCTTGAAATGCTCTTCCTCGCCTCTTCCTTGGCAGTGATGGTACCACAAAGGATAAGCTGTTCTCAAGTGCATTTCTCATGGCTGCCAGTTGGCAAATAGCCATGTGAATTTGCCCTTAGCTCACAGTCTTTGAATGGGATCTGTTAGTAAATAAGGGCTGACGGGTCCAGTTTGATCACCTCAAAAGGCTATGCGGGATCATGGGGCTTGCATGGACTAAAGTCATGTAGGATGGAACAAGTAGTAGCGAGGAAACTTGGGTGTGACTGAGCAGAAAAGATGGTTGGTTCCTACCCTTTGTCTTTGTGATGATGAAGGAAAAAGAGCAATGCCTGGAAGCTGGCAAGCAGACTTCTCAAAACCCCAATGCTTAAATCCCCAGAGTTGCCCAGAAAGAATCCCAAGTCACCATCCTAGCTTTAATGATCAAAAGCTGAGAATGAACCAGCTACACTAAACAAACAAAATTCCTCTTAGACCTGCTTTAAATCCAGACAGCTAGCCAACCATTTAAAGTTTCAGACCATGCATATATGAGGATATTTACTATTTTCTTTGGGTGTAATATTAAAAAAAATCATCTATCTTCTTGCATCCAGAAAATGTCATATAGGAGAAATTATGAGTGGTAAAATTTTACTACTGGACAACTTTTAGTTAACATTTTTTGTATTTGAGAAACGATTATGCCAGAAAAAAACTGCTAAGCAAGCTGGCCCGTCATAGGACTAAATTAAATTAATTGTTGTTATATGAACACTTTTTGCATTTCTCATCAAGCAGCTCAAGCGCCCCTGTTATCACCATTAACTGTTGGATTTTGCTTCTTCCTTTTGAAACTACAATGCTGTAAGTATTTGTTTTATAACTCCTTCCTGACGACTAACGTATTTCTCCTCCTCTCTATGATAGAGGATTTGTAGACACTGACTAATGAAAATCAAAGCAATAATCGTGAAACCAAGATTTTATCAAGCTGAGCATTGTCAGGGAATAGGGATCGCCCAGAGCAAATTGACCTCGGTACACATATAACTTACCAGCCCTACTTGATACTTGCAATTCAGTAAGTGCAAAAGCAACATTCTCTGTTTATGGTTGCCTGTTCTTCATTTTTATGCTGTTGTTTAAATGATTATATTGTTTTATTTTGTGAACTGCCTCAAGCTGATCTTTGGAGGAGCAGCATATACATCTTCTAAATGAATAAATAATTGCTAAATCTAAGTCATGGTCTGTAATTTACCTGTCATCAGATTTTTTTTTAAAAAATGGGGAAGGATCGTTTTGAAATCCTTGTTGGATCCCAACCAACTCCCCTGTTCACTACAATCCATCCCCCATCATTTTTGTCCAAGCAAGTCCCATAATCCACAGCGTTTTTGTTTTTTTTTTTTTGAAAAATTTTTATTGGGTTAGAACATTATTATTTTTACATTACAATCAATTTTCCCCTAATTTTTCGTTTCTAACCCCCTCCCTTTCCCCCCCTTTTGTTGACTTCCAACAGCTTTCCCACCCTCTGTCCCTTTTCCCTTTCTTCTATTAAATTCCTCTGTCTAAAACAGATATACATTCTCCATTATATTAAGCAGTACATCTTTAACTCCTTTACTTATTATACACCCAAACTATACGTCTTTAGATAAACAATTTATCCCATTTTCCAGTTTTGAATATTTCTATATAAACCTATATATCATAGACCATAAAAATTTCCCACATTTAAATCAAACAATTTGATTTGTTCTCTATATATTACTCATTTCATCTTTTTATGGTAATTCTATATAACTCCTCGCATAATCAATCAATTTAACTCTTCTATACATTCAGTTTGGTGCATATAAATCTTATCAAAGAAGGAAAGTATTGTTAATTACTCAATCCTCATGTTTAAACCTTATCATTAATTATTCTCTATCAATGTTCTATCAGTTTACCTATACATATCTATATATATCTCAATCAATTAGTCTAACTGCTTATAAATTCACATTTCTCTTCCTCCCCCGGTAAAGTCACCCCTCTCTTTTATACTTTTATTATACTTCAGTAGTTCTCAAACTGCCACAGTTTTCCTCCCACCTCCCATTTCTTCTCCAAATATTGTTTCAGCTTCTCCCAGTCTGTGTTAAACTGCCCTGAGTCCAGATCTCTCAGTTTTCTTGTCATCTTGTCCATTTCAGCCATATACAGCAATTTGTAGATCCAATCTTCAATAGTTGGCACTTCTTGTACTAATCCACAGCGTTTTTGGATGGTTACTAGCAGAAAAGCTGGATGGATCTATCCATTTCTATGCTTCTTCTCCAAACTGCTTGGATGTTTTATCTAAGCCCCAATTTTCAATTTCACTTTGAACTTTACTATAAGCAAAACTGGGTGATATATTTACAAGTAATATATTGTATTCTCCCTTCCTGCTCCTAGGGTATTTTAGGAGGAAAATCCACACTCTCCTAACCTACCTCAGAGGGTTGTTGCTAGGATCAATTGGAGGAAAGAACTGGATAAGTCGCCTTGGGTAACACTGGGAAGAAAATGAAGTACATGTTACTTCTGCTCCAACTGGTCTAAAAACCTTTAGATACAATAAAAAAACACCACAAAACATTACAAGAATGTTCATGGAAGGTGGTATTTTGCTTTTAATGTAAGTTCTATGATGTTTGATTTGTGTATCATGGTCAGTGGACTTGATCTGAAATGAAGTGAATGCAAATTACAAGAACTGTAAGATACCAAGAGATCCCTGTTTCAAAATGCCTTTAACTCTCACGCTTAAAAAACAAAACAACCTACGGGTGTTAAAGAAAGTAGAATTTCTTTTTCAAAATTTTAAGATATAGCAATCGTTTTCTCTCATTCTCTTTTCCTCTTTCAAAAGAGGGATTCTCTCTTTTTTTTAAAACCATGTGATAGCGTAGATTTCCTCACCTGTAGATTTCTGCCTGTTGTTGATACAAAGGGTAAAAAGTAGTCTGGATGCAGCAAGGATATGTTTGGACACGTCCTGACTTGTGTTTAGTTTTTTATTCATGGCTCACCTTGTTCATAATTTTCCAACTCTGCTTGTCCTACATAAATAAATATATACATTACTTCTTAGAGATCTAAATCAAATTGACTCGAAACTGACTCAAATTCTAAATAGCAGACTAGAAATGGATTGTTAGATTTCAGGGCGAAATTCAGCAATGACGAATTTAGAGAATACCACTTAACAACACTAAAAAAACCTTTATGCCATTTAGTGGGTTGCTTTCAACCTGGTTTTCTGCTGATGAAAAATGAGGAAGAGTCAAGTGACAAGTATCTACAAAACCATGAAAGACAATGGCTGAAAGAAGAAGGCGCATTGGATGAAATTGAACAAAAAAAAACTGTCAGGAACCTACATAGTGTCCACTTTCATTTGCTTATCATTATCTCTTCCACGTTTTTCTTTAGTGCATATTTAACTGCAAACTGAATTCTGCAAAGGACAGATGCATCACAGAATATAGAGAGAATACACAAGCATTGTCAAAGGCTTTCACGGCTGGAGAACGATGGTTGTTGTGGGTTTTCCGGGCTGTATTGCCGTGGTCTTGGCATTGTAGTTCCTGACGTTTCGCCAGCAGCTGTGACTGGCATCTTCAGAGGTGTAGCACCGAAAGACAGGGATCTCGTTTAATACTGAGAGATCCCTGTCTTTCGGTGCTACACCTCTGAAGATGCCAGTCACAGCTGCTGGCGAAACGTCAGGAACTACAATACCAAGACCACAGCAATACAGCCCGGAAAAACCACAACAACCATAATACAAAAGCAGTCAGTAAGAATGGTTATGGTATAGTGGGTGGCAGTGGTACTAATTCAAAGATCTCTCTCTCTCTCTTTTTTGGTTGCAGCTCTGTAGCACCATGATGATAAATGACAGAGAAAATGTCTCAAGAACAATCGTGACTGAGTTTGTGTTGCTTGGCTTCTCTAACCTCCAGGAGATGGAGCTGCCACTGTTCATCCTCTTCCTGACCATGTACATGCTGACAATCATTGGCAATGCTCTGGTCATCCTCTTGATCCATCTCGATTCTCGCCTCCACACTCCCATGTACTACTTCCTCAGCAACCTCTCTTGGCTGGAGATCATCATCACCACCACAGTCACACCCAAGATGCTGAGCCTTCTCATCTCAAAGACAAACACCATCTCCTTCTTTGGCTGTGCTGTCCAGGTAACACTGTATTTCCTGGCTGGAACCACAGAAGTCTTGCTCCTTGGAGCTATGTCTGTAGACCGATACCTGGCCATCTGCAACCCCTTGCGCTACACAGCCATCATGAGCAATCAAGTCTGTATGTTGATGATGCTTTCCTGCTGGCTGGGAAGCATTATTTGCATTGTGGTTGGCATAATCTTCAAATCTGGTCTGCCTTACTGCGGCCCCAATGTCATCGACCATTTCTTCTGTGACACAAGCCCTTTGACGATTTTGCTCTGTGCAGATACTACCCTGATTCAACTTGTAGAATTCATTTCATCCTGCTTTACATTGCTGACCTCTGTGTCTGTGACAACAGTCTCTTACCTGTGCATCATTATCACAGTGATGCGGATGCCCTCAGCTGAAAGTAGAAAGAAAGCCTTCAGCACCTGCAGCTCCCACATCACTGTGGCCTCACTGTACTATGGCAGCAGCATATTCATTTATGTTAGGCCAGCTGGAAGCACTTCCATGGATTTCAATAAGGTGGCCACTGTACTCAACACTGTGGTAACTCCTTTACTCAACCCAATCATCTATAATTTTAGAAACAAGGTAGTCAAGGATGTGATGAGGGATGCAGTGAAGCGCATTGGTGATAAATTAGTGTTGAGGGTTTGATCAAGCATGCGCTGTTTCTTCCAAACAACCTGCACTGGAGTTCTGTTATATATATACAACATAACCTTTCTAAGAAATTAGACTTACCATTCCTCCCATGAAAGTGTAAAATGCTCTCTGTGTTCGTATGTGATGCCAAGGGAAGGGAAGTGCTAAAGGGTGTATTTTGCTTTGCGATGTATGAGAGCACATGAAACCTTTAGTAATTTTATGGTCTTTGATAATATGCAAATATGCTCACTGAAGAATGAATAACAGCACTAGATTACCCCCCAAAAGCAATTGACTCCCCCTTGGAGAAACCCTTCCCACAAAACTCCTTCCTCCAACTTCCTCAGATCTGTGCTTCAAATTGCCTCTTTTTTCCTTTGTATACATTAGCAGAACACTTTGCTCAATCCTGACTAGGCAGAGAGAGAGAGAGAGAGAGAGAGTAACAGTGCAATCCTAAGCAGAGTTACTCCATTCTAAGCCCATTGATTTCAATAGGTTTAGACTGTAGTAACTCTGTTAAGGATTGCACTGCAATAGTAGTATTCCTATAATGGAGTCTTTAGAAAGATAATTTGCTCACCAGAAATCAATCAAAAATAAACAAAAGTGTTGTCACTGGCCTGAAATTCATTGGGCTTTTTGAGGTGCTCTGTCAAACTTTCTGTTCTTGGAATAAATCTGTTTTTGCAACCTTGTTTCATATATATATATATGAAACCTAGTATTCACTAGTATTCAGACTTCACTGATACTAGTGGTATCGCTGATTTACACCAGCATCTAGAAATAAACTTTTTAAAGAGAGAGTTGGAAATATTCGGATCCCCCACCAGTTTTACAACCTCTCAGCTTTGGGTCTCCGTAGAACTAATTAAAATAATAATACCTTCATTGAATGTTGAGTCATTTGTCCTAAGAGGGAAGGTAACTATGGAGGGAATTAGCATCCCAAATAATTTCCATAGTTGATCTTCAGCTTTATATTTTATAATATTCTGGTAATCATAATTCACACGACAATTGCATACTACAATGAAAAGACAAACCATAATCCACTGTCCGTAGAATCATGCCATATATTTCAATTACTCTGTTTTGGACAAATGTGATTCAACAGCATAACAGAGTTATGACTAGAGATGGGCACGAATTGCATTACGAACTTCAAAAACCCACGAAAATGGTGATCGCGTGATTGTGATCCAGTGGTTCGTTATCGGCCATGGCCAACGAACCAGTGGTTGGTAAAAGCCTGGTTTGGTGCATTTGGACGTGGTTCGGGACGCCAGACACTCAGGCGCCAGCAATCAATTACTCTGGCAACGGAGCCGGGGGAATTCCTGAACTCTGTCTGCGCTCCTTCTGTCGCCCTGGAAACCCGAATGGAAGCCCATCTTACCTTGATTGGCAGGTCTTCCTTCCAACCATGGAGCTGCAAAACGATTACAAGTTGGGAGAAAACACCCAGGGGAGGGAGGGGGAAGGGGGTGTCTTGTAGCCATGGGCACTCCAATCTCATCCTTACAAACCCTGATAGGCAGCTCTGATGGCCAAACACAGACCTCCTGCGTTGCTCAATGGAACCTGTGCTTAAAAATAGCTGTGGGCTCTCAGGCTGGGTTTCACTTTCAGTGAGCAGTGGAGTGGGACAGAGCTATTGCTTGCTACTTGCTAGCCTTTGGGGAGAAAGAATGAGAGTATAATTCAACTTGGATTTTTGTGGGAGTTTCCTGGGGGCCTTGCACTGGAGAGGGTATAACTCCAAGATCCGTTTTGCAATCTTGTCCAAACTTGGGTGATGGCTGTAGGAGAGGCTGCAAAAGACTCCCCGGGAATATGGGCTCTGTAAGTGCCATGGGGAGTGTTCCGCGCCCAACAAACGATGAACCACAAACCAGTTTGGTAATGGGAAATGTTCGTTGTGGTTCGCAATCTCAGGATCGTTGTCGGCACTGAACCGTGAACCGCTGGTTCGTTAAATTTTTTTGGTTTGCGCCCATGTCTAGTTACGACTAGGGCTTTCTTACATATTTTGTTCTACTTGCCTACATTCATGGTTTACACTCATTTTATGGATAGTTTGGGTAGCCATGTTGTTCTGCAGTAGAACTGCAGGATTTGAGTCTAGTGATACCTTAGAGACCAATACTCTAAGGGTAAGCTTACACTTAGAGTATTCAGGCAACATTATATCTTTTGCTAAAATGGGTTAAGTTAGTATTTTGAAATTCAAACTTTTAAAAATATTAGATTCAACCTAATCAGGTTCTCCATGGGCAAACGTTGGAGGAAGGGAGCCCTTTTGACTCCTATAAAACATATTCCAGGGCTTATGGGATGTGCCCAAACAACAGCCAGATCAGACGGGTTACTATGAGCAGGAAACTCAGGCAAGATCAAGCTGGTGAGCAGGTAGAATCCGTGAGTTTTAGTGTAGTTCATTTAAGATATAAATGTGGTAGGCCAATGGGAAGTTTCTAATGACAAATATGTTTAGCCAACCATCATGTACAATCTTCCAGATTGTCAGGGTTTTTTCATACATTCCTAACAGTGTGAATGGGCAATTTGTACACAATTCACAATCTACTTTGTGCATGCCTCATTCATATCTTTTAGCAACAGCAGACAGCCCATAGTTGGTAAAGAGACTGCTCCTGTTGATAAACTTTATTGCCGAGTATCTGATTGGATGATGTGCACTTGTATAGTTGGATCAAGGTCAAGATCAATGCTTCTGCTTGTTACAAAAAAGCTTTAGAAATCTCAAGCCCCCCTGACTCACCAGGGGGCACTGTTGCAGGCCGTGGAGTGCAGGGGCTGGGACAGGGAGGCTTGCCAGCAGACAATGGGCTGAGGCCGCCAGGCTGACCAGTCAGAAGCAACCTGGCAGGCTTCACTCTGGTCCATGGGTAGGACTTAAAAGTGGGCAGCCAGCAAGGCTGTGTGTGCAGTTGCCAGCAATTGACATGACAGCATTTCTCTCTAGCAGTTTCCTCGGTGGCAATGGCAGCAGCTTTATTGGCAGTGGTGGCGGGTTCCTTAATGGCGTTGGTGTTTTTCACAGTGGCTGATCCTAGCACTGGTGGTTCCCTTACCTCAGCAGCTCCTTCTTCCTAGATGTGGCTCCTTCTTCCCAGAGATGGCCCCTTCTTCCCGGCAGCGTGTCCTTCCTAGCTATGACTCCAACGGCCTGGTGGCAGCCCTTCTTCCCAGCAGGCCTGTTTCCATGGCAGTGGCTCCTTCCCGGGCAGTGCTACTCCCTTGTTTTTGCTCCTCAGTTACATTTTTAAAAAAACTATCTATCGACCTAACAATCTATCATTATAAGAGGATGGTTGGGAGGGGAGAAAGGGAGCAGCAGGGAGGGGAGACAGTCCTAGCCAGGTGCATTGGAGGGTATTGCCAAGGGCAGTTACACAAAGCAGGTCAAAAGGAGGGAGAACCCATATAGAGCCATGGTTCCTGAGAGGGTGGCTAGGGCCCAAGCCAAGGCACAATATTGGTATTTATAGAGTGTAACTGGTTTGTAGTCCTTTACTGGCATTGCTCCGTATTTACTGATTCGTTTGGGTTCGTGGATGTGAATTAATGGTGTGGTGAACATCCAGATTACACTTTATTGCCTCATGAAGTCCTGACCATGAAACGGGTATTGGAAATATTGCTGGCTGCAACCCATAGCTGAGGAACATGCCCAGCTATACATCTGAATAACTGTTCTGGATTGAGTGCCACCCTTCTGGCTATCGTGCAATACGACTGAAGAAAAAAGAGTCTATTGACCCACGCACTATATGATTGCAGCAAAAGGAATCAATTGATTTATGAACTCTTTGCATGTAATAGAGGACTATCTTATACTGTTATTTTGTATCTGAACGCATATATAGGTCCACTTTGATATCTATTCTATATAGTCATTTGAGCACTTCTACTATTGCAGTTTATATAGCTAGTAAAAATTTTTTGTATGCATTTGTAAAAATTGTTCTGAGTTGTTTCTCTACACCGGTTTTGCTTTGTGTTGTTGACAGAAAGGATGGGAGGGATGCGGCGTGTCATCATGAGCAGGATTTGAGGGACAGGACGTGTCATCATGAGGAGGATGTGAGGGACAGGACATGTCATCATGAGGAGGGGGAGGAGGGGGAAGGTCCCACGCAACTGGCAGGCCAAAGTTGAGCATGCTGGTATTCCCGGCGTGGGGGGGGAAAGGAGGCTGCAATCACCCGGGGGCAGCCTGATCCCCCAGCTACTGGGTGACCACACCTGAGGCTCCAGCTTAGGACCTACCCGACAGCAGCCGACTGTACCCACACACCTTCCTGCCTCATCAGAAAGGACCAGAGTTGCAGGACACGTTCCCACCCAGCTGAAAGAGGTCCTGTCAGTCCCGTAGACAGGGGAACTGCCACATTGTCAACCGACTCTGACCCTATATGGTACAATCTGCCTTGCCAGAAAGGTTGGGAGGGAGAGGAGATGTTGTTTGGAGGGGTTGGAGTGCTCCAGAGAGGGACAGGTCAAAAGAGGGTCTGTGAAGTTGGAAGATCCCAACAGCCACGAGGCCTGCTCTGAGAATCCCACTGAGGAACTCTGCAGCAGCAGCCAGCATCAAACACCTTCTTGCCTTTGTGTAAAGGATGGAATAGGACAGGACCGGAGAGGTTGTTGGGAGGGGACTGAGTGTTCCGGAGAGGGCGAGGTGAGAAGAGGGACTGTGTACTTGTGTGGGAGAGGAGTGCCGAGCCCGAGGCTTCCTGGCTGCATTGTGCAGCAGGACCAGGACGGAGGGACCCCATATCCACCCTGAAGGAGTGTGCAAACTGCAGTGGCAGAGGCTTGTCCGCTCCCCCTGTATCACAGTCGAGGCTGTCGCCAGCATCACTCACCTTCCTGCCTTGGTGGAAAGGACGTGACTGGTCATGGCGGCATTACCCATTCACCACTGCCCAGAGGGGGCAGCAGGTGCCCATGGAAAGGGGGGGTACCATGCAGTGCAACGCTAACACCAGCAACAGCAGCACAGCTGCTCCTCGTGGCCAGCAGCGGCATCAGCAGGCAACACAGCACATTCCAGCGTTCATGGAAAGGACGGGATGGGAAAGACAGGCGAGGTTGGGAGGTATCTGAACAGATCCAGAGAGGGAGAGGTGTGAAGAGGGAACAGGAACTCGTCTGGGAGAGGAGGGCAAAGGGTCACCATCCATGGTGTTAGACAGTGGCTTGCTAAAAGTTGCAATTCAGACTACCTCTTGCAATGAGACATGAATCCATTGATTTCAAAAGATTTACTGAATATAAACAACCATTATAGTCCACTATCCAAGATACAAAGATCTTGGCTGATACACGAGTATTGTTACGAATGACAGGTAAAGGCTAAGGTACAGAATAGCAAACCCATGCAGGCCCCATCCTCCCCCACAGTTCTCAAAACAAACGGCCCGGGGCTGAGAAAATGAAAGCTTCTCAAGACTGGAAAGGTTGTAGTCATAACATTCCTCTTCTCTAAGATATCTTCTTCTGAACTGCTTGCCACCTGCAAAAGAAGCACTTAAAACACTGACAGGATTAAAATGGAGTCTCTTTGGTTTGACCACACATGAAACATAGTCAGAACATGACATTCTGCCCCCTCTAAGATGTCCCTCCCCCAGGTTTGAGAGGGTACAGAGTGTGAAATGCCTTTAATAATTTAGGAGCATGAACATGAATAGATTCCACCCACTCATCATACCCAGAGTCAAAGTCTTTCCATATGATAAGGTAAAACAACTTATTGCGTTTAACTTTAGAGTCCAAAATTTGTTGTACTTCGTAATGGATTTGATCATCAATTAAGGTAGGTATGGGAGGACCGCGGGTGTGCCACTGATTTGCTGGGGGGACCTTTTTCAGTAAGCTGATGTGGAAAGTAGGATGCACGTGATGTAGATTCTTTGGTAAATCAAGTGCTACAGTCACTTTGTTGATTACTTTACGAACAGGGAAAGGTCCTAAAAATTTTAACGCCAATTTACGGCTTGTTTGTGCAACTTTCAAATTCTTTGTGGACAAATAGACAAGATCTCCAGGATGCAATTCCCATTCAGCCACACGATGGTGATCGGCGTATTTCTTATAATCCTGCTTAGCTTTGTCAAGGTGTTTTTGAATGAGAGTCCATTGTTGTGCTGCCTCCCCCCACCATTCTGAAACATCTTTAGAAGCTGTAGCGGGGGGGAGAGCTTCAAAAAGAAATGGTTTAAAGTCATAGCCATAAACTACTTTGAAAGGTGTTTCTCCGGTAGAAGTATGCACACTGTTGTTGTAGGAAAATTCTGCTAAAGGCAATAAGTCAATCAAATTGTCCTGTTGGAAATTGATGTAGCAACGGAGAAATTGTTCTAATATTTGATTAGTTTTTTCTGATTGCCCGTCAGTTTGCGGATGGTGGACGGAGCTTAAACCTTGTTCAATGCACATAAGATGAAGAAGCTCCTGCCAGAAGTTGGCAACGAACTGTCCGCCGCGGTCGGATATCACCTTCGATCGAAAAGAATGGAGTTTTACAATATATTTCAGAAAAATGTCTGCTAACTTTTTTGCTGAAGGCAGAGTGGTACAAGGAATGAAGTGGGCTTGCTTGGAAAACAGATCCACTACGACCAAAATGCAGGTGTGATTTTTGGAGGGGGGAAGATCTGTGATGAAATCCATAGAAATGATTTCCCATGGTCTACTTGGGGTTTCAAGGGGTTGTAAACGTCCAGGAGGCTTGCCTTTTCGCGTTTTGGCGCTGAGGCAAATGGGGCAGGAGGCCACATATTGTGAAACATCTCTGCGCAAGCCCGGCCACCAAAATTGCCTTTGTACGAGATGGAGCGTTTTTAAATATCCATAATGACCAGCGGTTGGGGCATCGTGACAGCGTTGCAACACTTCTTTTCTTAAACTGACTGGTACATAGAATCGATCACCCCAAAGCCATTCCCCTTGCACCGATTGAATTAGTTTCTCTTTGGGCACATTCTCCCCCTCCTTTTCCACTTCGCTTTTCAGTTTTTGTCTCCACCCCTGATCTGACTGAGGAGGTTGCGTTGCACGGCTGCGCGTTGTGACCACTTCTCCTAATTGCGTAGGCGAGAATACTGTGTCCACTGTCTCCTCCCTCCTGCTTTTGAGTTGGGGCATGCGCGAAAGGAAATTCACAAGGAAATTCGTTTTACCGGGCAGGAATTTGAGAGTGAAATTGAATTTTGAAAAGTATTCTGCCCATCTTAACTGTTTGGCATTTAATCTCTGAGGACTACGTAAAGCTTCTAAGTTTTTGTGATCTGTCCAAACTTCGAAAGGATGGCGGGCTCCTTCTAACCAATGCCTCCAGGAGGAGAGCGCCGCCTTTACAGCAAAAGCTTCTTTTCCCCAAACATTCCAATTTCTCTCTGATTCAGAAAATTTTCGAGAAAGATAAGCACAAGGTCTAAGAATATTGTCCTCTCCCTGCTGTAGGAGGACACCCCAAATCACCGCATCGCTGGCGTCCACCTGTACTATGAATGGGCGATTTTCATCGGGGTGTTGCAGCACTGGCTCGGATATGAATTGCAGCTTTAAGAGATCAAAGGCAATTTGGCATTGTGGTGTCCACAGCAGTTTAGCTTGTGGCTTTTTTGCTTGTTCCCCTTTGTTTTTTGTTTTTAATAGTTCTGTGGGGGGAAATGTTCTTTGGGCAAAGTTTTGTATAAATTCTCTGTAGAAATTGGCAAACCCCAGAAAGGATTGCAGTTCTTTACCGTTTGTGGGGGTTTGCCATTCTTGGACTGCTTTCACTTTGCCTGGGTCCATTTTTAGCCCATCTTTTGAAATGCAGTATCCTAAATAACTGAGTTCAGTTTTGTGGAATTCACATTTAGACAATATGATGGACAATTTGTTACACATTAGAGTAGTTAGGACTTGTTGTACTAAATGGACGTGTTCTTCTTCTGTTTCAGAATAAATTAAGACATCATCTAGGTACACAACTACTCCTTTATATAAAAAGTCGTGTAGTACTTCATTGATCATGGACATGAAAACCGAAGGGGCCCCAGACAGGCCAAAAGGCATGACTAAATATTCGTACTGCCCTAAGGGCGTATTGAACGCAGTTTTCCATTCATCCCCCTCTCTTATACGAACGTGGAAGTAGGCATCTTTTAAGTCCAATTTTGTGAAGATCTTACCTTGTGCCATGACGTTGAGTAGGTCTCTGATGAGAGGTATGGGATATGCGTTTGTGGAGGAGACTGCATTAAGTCCTCTGAAGTCGGTGCACAGTCTTAATCCTCCATCCTTCTTTTTAACAAACAGTACTGGAGCGGCATGAGGACTATTTGCTGGTCGGATGAATCCTCTTTGTAGATTTGTGTCAATGAATTTGCGAAGCTCCTCTCTTTCCATTGGGCTCATTGGATACAGTCTGCCTTTGGGCAAGGTGGCCCCAATAATTTCTACTGCACAATCTGTCCTCCTGTGGGGAGGTAAAGTGTTAGCCTCTTCTTCTGTGAAGGCTTGCAAATAAGCTCTGTATTCTTTAGGTATCTGATTAATTTCTTCTTGGGTTAATAGTGCTTGTTCCATGAGGGTAGGATTGTTACCCCAATTTTGGTTCCAACGATGATTTTTGCAGCTGTTGTGTTTAAAAGTAATGCTTCCTGCTGTCCAGTCTATGTCTGGGTTGTGGTCCCACAACCATCTGCTCCCCAAAATCAGAGGGTATTTAGCTGTAGAGCTAATTACAAACTATCTTGTTTCCCAATGCTGTTCCATGCCTGTGATTACAGGTATTGTTTCAGTGGTGACTGGGTTCATATTAGTACCATCCATTTGTTCAAAAATAACTGGAGTTTCAAGTTCTTTCATTGGGAGTACTAATCCATTCACTAGAGCAGGTGCAATAATGTCTCTGGAGCATCCAGAATCAATGAGTGCTTGTACACGAATATGAGTCTTTCTTTCAGGATTAACTAATGTAACAGGCATGAATAAGATGGACCCTCGAGGTCTTTCCACTATGGGAACCGACTGGGGCTTGATCTGCTGTTTGGGTCCGTTTACGACAGATCCATCTCGTTTCCTGAACTGGGGCTCTCGGGTCCTTCTTTGCTGATTAGAGCGGTTGGATCAAGGTCCATAATTTCTTCTAGCTCTAATCCTTTCTCAGGAGGATTCCTTCGGGAAGTACCTCGCCCCCTCGCAGTCCGTGGAGCCGGCATTGGGCGGTATGGTGGGGGAGGGGCGGTAGAGGCTGTTCGCCGTGGTGGGAACAGAGTTCTTTGCACAGGCCTGAGTGGACATTGTGCAGCAAAGTGACCGCTTTGGCCACAATGTAGGCACAGTCCTTGTTGCCATCTAGCATCTCTCACTCCTCTGGCTGCGTATCCTGCTCCCCTTCTCCCTCTCACAATTATTGAAGTCTGCTGGTGCCCTGTCGCTTGCTGTTGCTCTATGAGCCGTATTTCCTGCATGCGGTTTTCTACTTCACATGCCAATTGAATCCAACCCAAGAGTGTGGGGGGATTATCTTGCATAAGGGCTCGATCCAGCAATTTGGGATTCATGCCTTGTTTAAACAAAATTATTTTGGTAGATACCTCACACCTTGGACGTTTGGCGGCTAGTTGTCGGAATTTAGTAACATAGTCTCTGGCCGACATACTGCCTTGTCTAATGGTTTGTAATTCTGTTCAGGCCCTGCTCTCCTCTAATGGATCTTCATATTGGGCTTGGAGTGCGGCTACTAATCCCTGTAAGGAATCTAATTCTGGGGCCCCCAATTCATACAACACTACATACCATTCCGCCGCCTTTCCTTGCAACCGGGACCCCAGGTGTTCAATTTGACTAGCTTCGTCCTCGAATAAATGTCCCCAACGATTGAAGAATTGTAGCGCTTGTACGAGAAAGAATCCCAACTTTGCGGGGTCCCTGTCGAACGTAACTTCTAGCTTCCCCCATCCCATCGGTAACTCTTGAGGTCTGGCTACTGGTGACGGGAGTGGGTAGTACGGTAAAGGCGCTGGCCCTTGTCTTGGCTGTAGATCAGGTCTTCGCGGGATGGGTTGCATGGGAAGTTGTTGGGGTCTTGGTTGTGGGGGCCTCTGCGGTCTCAGAGGTGGAGGACCTTGTGGCCTTGGTGGTGGTCCTTGCGGTCTTGGGGCCGGAGGACCTTGTGGAAGTGGAGGGGGGGCCTTGCGGTCTCAAAGGTGGCAGTCCTTCTCCTCCGTCGTCTCCCGGTGGCCCTTCTGGAGGAGGCCCTTCTGGCACCTCGTCTGGGTGATCCTGGGGTTGGTCAGGCGGTGGTATCACTGGTTCTTGCTGATCATCAGCCGGCAAGACCGGTTGCTCTTCCTGAGGGGGGATCTGGTCTGGTGCTGGACGCAATCCAGATAAAATCCTTTGGAGAGCTGCCACCCCTCGACTGATTGAAACTCTGGTGTGCTCTTCAACTTCTTGTGGGGGCTCCTCTCCTGAGCCTCTTATGACCAACACTGACAATAAGTGAACCGCATGTGCTAAACTCTCCTCCATGCTACTGATTCTCTCTTCCAATCTTTGTACATGTCTTGGAGCTGAGGTTTCGACACTCTCCTCTGGTGAATCCTGGAGCGGTTCGGTTGGAAATTGTGTAGTTTCTACATATTCCACACAGGAAGCGGCAGCTCGGGGCCACGGCCGAATCTCTCCCATTCCGGTGGCCCCAGTACCTTCTACTTCCTCCGATATGCCTACCAGGATTCCTTTCGTTAGCCCCGTTATTGCTGAAATTCCAGTATCAACCGCTAAAGTTTGGCTTTGTAACTGCTGCCAACTTTGATCACTCGACTCGCGTTGCTCCATCCACGGGGTGACTTCCGCGTAGTCCCAACTCATCAGATTGCAACGGGAGGTTTCCCATACCTCGGTGCTTTCAAAACCTCTTAGGTCTCACTGTATTTGGTCTGATTCTCTATTCCAGTAATACCACGGTTGACTACTGGACACTTCCACTGATGAACCGACAACTCGATTCCCATCCATTTGCGATCTAGAAAACACCGTACTCGCTCTCCTCTCCCTCGTCTCTCTCGGCCTCGAACCCCACTGCCTCGGTGTAGGCAGCGATATCAGGGGTTCCACCGCTGCCCTTGGTCGAGCTCCCGCTCCGTCAGGCACGAGGGTATACACCGTTGTACGGCTTGACACCATTCCCCCCGGAACGGGTTGATTTGTAGGTTCCAGTCCTTCCAAGTTGGAGGCATAAGGATAAAACAAAGGGTCCCTGTTGGACGCGGCCTTGGTATCTGTCTCCTCCGGCTTAGGCATTGGAACAGATGTGATTCGTAACAAAATGTTAGACAGTGGCTTGCTAAAAGTTGCAATTCAGACTACCTCTTGCAATGAGACATGAATCCATTGATTTCAAAAGATTTACTGAATATAAACAACCATTATAGTCCACTATCCAAGATACAAAGATCTTGGCTGATACACGAGTATTGTTACAAATGACAGGTAAAGGCTAAGGTACAGAATAGCAAACCCATGCAGGCCCCATCCTACCCCACAGTTCTCAAAACAAACGGCCCGAGGCTGGGAAAATGAAAGCTTCTCAAGACTGGAAAGGTTGTAGTCATAACATTCCTCTTCTCTAAGATATCTTCTACTGAACTGCTTGCCACCTGCAAAAGAAGCACTTAAAACACTGACAGGATTAAAATGGAGTCTCTTTGGTTTGACCACACATGAAACATAGTCAGAACATGACACATGGAAGCAGCCCCAAGAACTGAGGGAGGCTTGAGCCCGCTGTGGACGAGCTGGGCCAGCCACAACCCCAGGGTGGCTCAGAGTCTGGGTAGGTCCAGGTCCACGGGAGGGTGCCCCAGTAGGTTGAGGTTCACCTTGATGATTGTGAACATGTCCACCAGGTCTGGGTGACAGACGTGCGTGGCGGGTACGGAGGAGGTCTCCCAGGTGGGAAAACACCCATTCACTCTTCACACTGGTGGGAGGGCAGGAAAGGATGTTGGTGGCAACGATGGACAGGTTCAGCCAGCGGTCTGATTTCTTTGCTCAATACTGGAACGGGTTGGCATGGGGGGCTCAGTGGGCTCCGAAAGGTACTCACGCACCATGGCCCCTGCCGAGTCCTCTAATGGGTGGGACCTGCCCGCCATGCTGCGGCCAACCATGCTGCCCACCGACGAGGCCCATAAATCGAAGGTGTCCATTGGGGTGGCTCTTCCCTGGCCTTGTGCTCTTTGCACCTCCTGCCCCTCTCCCTCCTCCTCCAACGCCTGTCCCTCACTGTTGCCTGGTTCCTTGTCTCCTGCCCTCTGTCTCTGGAAATGGAGCACCACTCTACGGAGCTCCTACTTCCATTGCTGCATCTGCCCCACCTGCATGGTGATGCTGCCCTTGATGCAGGGGTCACAGAGGGAGGCAAGTTGGTAGGGGGCCTCACAGCAAAGAGGATGCAGACATTCAGCAACTCAGTCCTGGATCCTGCGGACAAAGTCCTGGACCCTGGGGAGCAGCTCTTGACGCTGGAGCTCCAGGGCCAGAAACTGGTCAAGGCTGTGGATTGGGGGGAGGACCTGACCCAGGCTGGTGTGGTAGGATCACAGGAGCTCTGTGGCATCCTTGAAGGGCTTGAGGATCCAGGACATCTGGTCAAAGACTCTCCAGTCCACGATGCTGAGGCCCAACTCCTCTCCCCTACTCAGCACATTCGAGGAGGACAGGATGTCTTGCACCACGCGTCTCTGATCTGCCAGATGACAGATCATGTTGTAGGTGGAGTTCCAGTGCGTGGGCAGGTCTTGGAACAGTTGGAGCTCGGGGTCCCTTTCCTCCCCCTGCCTCTGGATGAGCTCTCGGGACAAGTTGATGCTGTGGGAGAAGTGGGAAGTGATGCGATGGCAGCTGTCCAGCAGACTGCGCGTCCGCAAGGTTCCCTCATCCCAGATGTCCCTCAGCTTGCTCCACAGCCCAAGCACATCCCGCATGACAAGGTGCAGCTTGTGAGCCATGCACACCAGGCCCAGGAGGGATGCCTCTTCTCAGGGCTGCCAACATGTTGGCTCCCACGTCCGTCACCATGTAGCCACACCAACCGAACTACAAAGGAAGCACGCCAAGAATTATATTGCCCTGTGTACAATTATACAATAAAGATTACAACAATTGGTACAATAACAATTTGACACAATAATCATAGGAGCAAGAAAAGTTCCATCATGTTTCTTCAAACATTCAACAGGTAAGTGGTAATCACGTCGCTGTTAATGCATAATGTCCCAAAGTCCATGGGAGCTGGTTGAAGGCATCCAGGAACGCTGAGTTGAAGAAACATAATGGAACTTTTCTTGCTCCTATGATTATTGTGTCAAATTGTTATTGTACCAATTGTTGTAATCTTTATTGTATAATTGTACACAGGGCAATATAATTCTTGGCGTGCTTCCTTTGTAGTTCGGTTGGTGTAGCTTTTCTGAGGAAGCCTCTTCCCTCTTGGTTTTCGTTCACCATGTAGCCATAGACAAACCCTTCCACTTTGGATGTCCACTTCCTCAGAGCCACCTTGACGATGGTGGCAATGTTCTTGCCGGTATGTGTCAGGTTCAGTGGGTATATGAGCTGTACTGTCTCCATTTTCTAATGCTTCTAGTGTTTAAGTGCTTTCCCCACAGGTGCACAAGTTCCCAAGCAGACTTCTCACCGAACGAGATTGTTTTGTCTAACAACGTTCCATCCCAGATTGGCCTTGACAGAATCCAGCTTCCCAAGACTGAAAGATGTTGTTTTGAGAACTGTGGGGGGAGGCTGGCTCAGCTGGGAACTGTTACTTTGTACCTCATGCTTTGCTCTTCATTGGTAACAATGCTCTTGTACCATCCTGGATCTCCTATTCAGGACAGTGGACTATAATGGGTCATTTCTACAGTAAAGTTTCCTTATTCAAACAATGGACTCTTGTTTGCTTGTAGAGGAGAACCTGTAGGAAGGATATTATTTAGCCACAGTCTGACAGTATGGACCTCATCCATTCCCTGGGCCTGAAGGAAAACCGCCCTGTAGCCCGGGCTCAATTTGGGTGCCTTTTTATGGTGACCAGATCTTGGCCTGGGGAGGTGGAGTTCCTGTGATTGCCACCAGTGAGCGATGATGGCAAGGTACCCGTGATGGCAGCTGCTCCACAGGTTGGCCTTGAAGTGGACTGTTCTGCCCCTGGCAGCTGACAGGTCTCTGCGCACCATGTCTTGCACCACCTCGTACAGGGCGGGCACGACTCGATGCCAAATGGTGCGCCATGATGGCATGTTGAACCATGGGGCAAAGTGCTCGAGCAGCAGTTGGAAGCCCACACCCTCCACGACCGACAGGGGGAAGACTTGCAGGGCAATCACCTGCGCCACTGCACGAACACCTGCCTCCTGTGCCCTTGACCTCACCCTTTTCAGCGGCACCACCCCCGACCCCGAGGGAATATCTTCCCCCAGGGAGGCCTGCCTGAGCCTTCCACTCCCACCAGCCACACCCTCGGGGCAAGGCTTCTTGCTCTGGGTGCATTCCAGAGACCCTCCCACTGATCCCAGATCAGACTTGCTGGTGGCCCTCCGTTTCCCCTCGACGTAAGTTTCACTGCCCGAGGACGGATACCACAGGCTCAGGTGGTACCTCTTCAGGTGCCGAGTGAGGTTTGATGATGACAGGTGCTGCAGTTCGTTGCCCCCATACAGCAGGGCCCCACACACACAGCACCACACCACGCGGGGGTCATTACCAATGGCCTGAAAGCGCCTCCAAACATTGCTCTTGAACCGTGTCCCACTTATGTTTCCAGGGGAGGGAGGACAAAGGGTTGCTGCTGGCTGTGCCATGGTGCTGGCAACGGAAGACAGAGTGGTGGGTGGAGTGCAGGCAGGGACAGCAGCACCAGTAGTTTGGGATGGGGATGGGCTGGAGGTTTCCTTGAACCCCAACCATTCCTCCAAGGATCCCTCATCCTCCTCTTCCTCCCCCCCCAAATTTTAAGAGTTCCTCTTCTGCCGCCGGCAAGAGCTCTTGGGCCTCCTCCACAGCCTCAACTGGTGATTTGGGGGGAGTGGGAGTCCCTGCTGCTCCAGAGCCCTGCGCAGCACTGCTTCCCATGCTGCAACTGGGACAATCCCTGCACTTCCCCCCACGACCACATTTGTCCCCCACCCAGAGCCTCATAGTACCAGCCAACAACTGAGGAGGAGATGACACTGTGTGAGCTCTCAGTCAAGGTGCCCACTGAGGGCCAAGCTACAAGTGATGAATGACACTTGAACGGCAAGTGGATTGAGTGGAGGGCAAGTGAACAGGGAGAAATACACTTGCCGTTCAAGTGTCATTCGTCACTTGTAGCTTAGCCCTGAGCTTGGCAACAGGGCCTGGCAGCAGCCGTGGAACCAGAGAGAGAGATGGATCAGAGCCCTAGCCCACCACTCCCACAGACCTGACCAGGCACTAATGTATGTGAGCCCTCAGCCGAGGTGCCTACTGAGCTTGGTCCCAGAGCCAGGCAGCAGCCCTGGAACCAGAGAGTGGGATGGACTAGAGCCTAGCCCACCACTCCCACAGACCGAGGCAAAGACAAACTCTGGTTTGTCTTTTCATTGTAGTATGAAATTGTCATGTGAATTATGATTACCAGAATATTATAAAATATAAAGCTGAAGATCAACTATGGAAATTACTTGGGATGCTAATTCCCTCCATAGTTACCTGCCCTCTTAGGACAAATGACTCAAAATTCATTGTAGGTATTATTATTTTAATTAGTTCTACGGGGACCCAAAGCTGAGAGGTTGTAAAACTGGTGGGGGATCTGAATATTTCCAACTCTCTCTTTAAAAAGTTTATTTCTAGATGCTGGTGTAAATCAGCGATACCACTGGTATCAGTGAAGTCTGAATACTAGTATCAGTGAAGCCAGTTATCTAAATCAGAGTGCATATTTTATACTAATCACTTTACTTGGATTTCAAGAATATGGATTGGATCCAATCAATTCTTCTGCTGGTAAAAAAAGTGTTATGCTAGAGATCACGGGAGCTTCATGGAGAGAGACTATAGTGAGGAATAAATTTGAATGAGACTGCATATCAAAGCCAGTTGGATTCAACCCTATGTATTTAGTCCCTGCAATATAGTTATATCATACCACAGATGTTTGCTTTTTATTACTACAAACAAATTCCACACAATGGAGGTCCAATTGGAATTGATAAAATGGTGCAATCTTTGGTAGCTCATATCCACATGTCAGATTAAAGCTACAATTCTTCTTGGGAGCAAGTTGCATTGAACTCAGGGTTCAAAGAAATGAGATACTGAGTGTTGCATAAATAAAGCTCCCAGTGATTTCATTTCTCTAAAAACCAAGCAGATGGAGACCAATTAGGTCTTAGACTGCAGCACAGTGCTTTAAGATTTTCGTCTTACATTATTTCCCCGATCAGAATCAACCATAGTAAGCTGCTGTTTGCTCCACTATGAAATCAAACGGATATGATATGGGTAAAACTAAAGGGATGAAAGTAAACTGGAGCAAAACAAGAGTAATAGAGTGGAGAATGACTGCGCAGTCCCTCCAAGAATTCATATATATATGAAACAAGGTTCCAGAAACAAATTTATTCCAAGATCAGAAAGTTCGACAGAGCACTTCAAAAAGCCCAATGAATTTCAGGCCAGTGACAACACTTTTGTTTATTTATTTTTTAAAAACATTTTTATTGGATAGGTTGTAAAACATAATCACTTCAATATCTTTCTCCTACAAAATTCATATTTCATCCCAAACCACCCTTCCCCTCCCCTCCCTTCTGACCTCCAACAGCACTTATACCCTTTAATTCACATAGTATTCCCTCTAATTCTATTATTTCTCATACTCTTCTAAGGTAAAGTTACAGTCAATATAAAATTCAACAGATTACATATTACTCATCAAAAGTTGTCCATGGACCACAATTGGTCCTTTACGTCCCAATTCTTTTCCAAATAATCTTTAATTTTTTTCCAATCCATCAAAAATCATCTACTCTCTGTTCTTTTAGCTTTCTAGTTAGTTTGTCCATTTCCACCATATGCAGAAGTTTTTGTATCCATTCATCAACTTCTGGTATATTATCTTGTTTCCAATATTGCGCATACAACAGTCTTGCAGCTATAATCATATACCATAATAATGTTCTATCCTTCATATTTACAGTTTCCATTTTGAGTCCTAACAAAAACATTTCAGGATTTTTCTGCAAATTACACTTCAAAACTTTAACATTTCGACATAAATAGAAGACCAAAATTGTTTTGCATTGTCGCAAGTCCACCACATATGGTAAAAAGAACCTTTATGTTCCTGACATTTCCCACACTTATTTGACATAACATTATTCATATTTGCCATTTTTTTTGGCATCAAATACCATCTATACATCATTTTATAACAATTCTCCTTCAAATTAATACATGTAGATATTTTCAAAGCATTTTTCCATAAATGCTCCCATGATTCCATTGTAATCTCTTTATTAAAATTCAATGCCCATTTCACCATTTGGACTTTAACCACTTCATTCTCTGTATACCATTTCAGTAATAATTTATAAAACTTAGAAATCATTTTTGTATCATCTCCTAATAAAATTTCTTCCATTTCTGAATTTTTCCTTCTAAAACTAAATTTCTTTTTATCTAACTCATACAAGTCTTTCATTTGTCGGTATTGTAGCCATCCATATTTAAAAGATAAGTCCTCTTCTTTCATCATTTTAACCATATCTCCATGCATTAACAGTAAGTCTTTGGAAGTTAGCCATTCCTTCCCTTGATATTCTGAATGCGGTTTTATAACTTCTGCAGGAACAATCCATAAAGGTCTTCTTTCTTCGCCCAAATTTTTATACTTCAACCATATAGAGAAAATATTTTTTTCAACACTTTTATTTTTGATTGATTTCTAGTGAGCAAATTATCTTTCTAAAGACTCCGTTATGGGAATGCTACTATTACAGTGCAATCCTTAACAGAGTTACTACAGTCTATGCCTATTGAAATTAATGGGCTTAGACTGGAGTAACTCTGCTTAGGATTGCACTGTTAGTCTCTCTCTCTCTCTCTCTCTCTCTGCCTAGTCAGAACCGGGCAAAGTGTTCTGCTAATATATCCAAAGGAAAAAAGAGGCAGTTTGAAGCACAGATCTGAAATTTGCAGCTAGTTGGAGGAAGGAGTTTTGTGGGAGGGGTTTCTCCAAGGGGGAGTCAATTGCTTTTGGGGGGTAACCTAGTGCTGTTAGCCTGTTATTCATTCTTCAGTGAGCATATTTGCATATTATCAAAGACCATAAAATCACTAAAGGTTTCATGTGCTCTCATACATCGCAAAGCAAAATACACCCTTTAGCACTTCCCTTCCCTTGGCATCACATACGAACACAGAGAGCATTTTACACTTTCATGGGAGGAATGGTAAGTCTAATTTCTTAGAAAGGTTATGTTGTATATATATAACAGACCTTCAGTGCAGGTTGTTTGGAAGAAACAGCGCAGGCTTGATCAAACCCTCAACACTAATTTATCACCAATGCGCTTCACTGCATCACTCATCACATCCTTGACCACCTTGTTTCTAAAACTATAGATGATTGGGTTGAGTAAAGGAGTTACCACAGTGTTGAGTACAGTGGCCACCTTATTGAAATCCATGGAAGTGCTTCCAGCTGGCCTAACATAAATGAACATACTGCTGCCATAGTACAGTGAGGCCACAGTGATGTGGGAGCTGCAGGTGCTGAAGGCTTTCTTTCTACTTTCAGCTGAGGGCATCCGCATCACTGTGATAATGATGAACAAGTAAGAGACTGTTGTCACAGACACAGAGGTCAGCAATACAAAGCTGGCTAAAATGAATTCTACAAGTTGAATCAAGGTAGTATCTGCACAGATCAAATTCGTCAAAGGGATTCTTTCACAGAAGAAATGGTCGATGACATTGGGGCCGCAGTAAGGCAGACCAGATTTGAAGATTGCACTAATCACAATACAAAGAATGCTCCCCAGCCAGCAGGAAAGCATCATCAACATACAGACTTGATTGCTCATGATGGCTGTGTAGCGCAAGGGGTTGCAGATGGCCAGGTATCGGTCTACAGACATAGCTCCAAGGAGCAAGACTTCTGTGACTCCAGCCAGGAAATACATTGTTACCTGGACAATGCAGCCAAAGGCGGAGATGGTGTTTGTCTTTGAGATGAGAAGGCTCAGCAACTTGGGGGTGACTGTGGTGGTGATGATGATCTCCAGCCAAGAGAGGTTGCTGAGGAAGTAGTACATGGGAGTGTGGAGGCGAGAATCGAGATGGATCAAGAGGATGACCAGAGCATTGCCAATGATTGTCAGCATGTACATGGTCAGGAAGAGGACGAACAGTGGCAGCTCCATCTCCTGGAGGTTAGAGAAGCCAAGCAACACAAACTCAGTCACGATTGTTCTTGAGACATTTTCTCTGTCGTTTATGGTCATGGTGCTACAGAACTGCAAACGAGAGAGAGAGAGAGAGAGAGAGAGAGAGAGAGAGAGAGAGAGAGAGAGAGAGAGAGAGAGAGAGAGAGAGAGAGAGAGATCTTTGAATTACTACCACTGCCACCCACTATACCATAACCATTCTTACTGACTGCTTTTGTATTATGGTTGTTGTGGGTTTTCCGGACTGTATTGCCGTGGTCTTGGCATTGTAGTTCTTGACGTTTCGCCAACAGCTGTGACTGGCATCTTCAGAGGTGTAGCACCGAAAGACAGGGATCTCGTTTAATACTGAGAGATCCCTGTCTTTCGGTGCTACACCTCTGAAGATGCCAGTCACAGCTGCTGGCGAAACATCAGGAACTACAATGCCAAGACCACGGCAATACAGCCCGGAAAACCCACAACAACCATCGTTCTCCAGCCATGAAAGCCTTTGACAATGCTTGTGTATTCTCTCTATATTCTGTGATGCATCTATCCTTTGCAGAATTCAGTTTGCAGTTAAATATGCACTAAAGAAAAACGTGGAAGAAAAGAGATAATGATAGGCAGATGAAAGTGGACACCATGTAGGTTCCTGACAGTTTTTTTCATTCAATTTCATCCAATGCGCCTTCTTCTTTCAGCCATTGTCTTTCATGGTTTTGTAGATACTTGTCACTTGACTCTTCCTCATTTTTCATCAGCAGAAAACCAGGTTGAAAGCAACCCACTAAATGGCATAAAGGTTTTTTTTAGTGTTGTTAAGTGGTATTCTCTAAATTCTTCTTTGCTGAATTTCGCCCTGAAATCTAACAATCCATTTCTAGTCTGCTATTTAGAATTTGAGTCAGTTTCAATTTGATTTAGATCTCTAAGAAGTAATGTATATATTTATTTATGTAGGACAAGCAGAGTTGGAAAATTATGAACAAGGTGAGCCATGAATAAAAAACTAAACACAAGTCAGGACGTGTCCAAACATATCCTTGCTGCATCCAGACTACTTTTTACCCTTTGTACCAACAACAGGCAGAAATCTACAGGTGAGGAAATCTACGCTATCACATGGTTTTAAAAAAAAGAGAGAATCCCTCTTTTGAAAGAGGAAAAGAGAATGAGAGAAAACGATTGCTATATCTTAAAATTTTGAAAAAGAAATTCTACTTTCTTTAACACCCATAGGTTGTTTTGTTTTTTAAGCGTGAGAGTTAAAGGCATTTTGAAACAGGGATCTCTTGGTATCTTACAGTTCTTGTAATTTGCATTCACTTCATTTCAGATCAAGTCCACTGACCATGATACACAAATCAAACATCATAGAACTAACATTAAAAGCAAAATACCACCTTCCATGAACATTCTTGTAATGTTTTGTGGTGTTTTTTTATTGTATCTAAAGGTTTTTAGACCAGTTGGAGCAGAAGTAACATGTACTTCATTTTCTTCCCAGTGTTACCCAAGGCGACTTATCCAGTTCTTTTCTCCAATTGATCCTAGCAACAACCCTCTGAGGTAGGTTAGGGCAGTGTGGTTAGGGCAGGTAAATTACAGACCATGGCTTAGATTTAGCAATTATTTATTCATTTAGAAGATGTATATGCTGCTCCTCCAAAGATCAGCTTGAGGCTGTTCACAAAGTAAAACAATATAATCATTTAAACAACAGCATAAAAATGAAGAACAGGCAACCATAAACAGAGAATGTTGCTTTTGCACTTACTGAATTGCAAGTATCAAGTAGGGCTGGTAAGTTATATGTGTACCGAGGTCAATTTGCTCTGGGCGATCCCTATTCCCTGACAATGCTCAGCTTGATAAAATCTTGGTTGCACGATTATTGCTTTGATTTTCATTAGTCAGTGTCTACAAATCCTCTATCATAGAGAGGAGGAGAAATACGTTAGTCGTCAGGAAGGAGTTATAAAACAAATACTTACAGCATTGTAGTTTCAAAAGGAAGAAGCAAAATCCAACAGTTAATGGTAATAACAGGGGCGCTTGAGCTGCTTGATGAGAAATGCAAAAAGTGTTCATATAACAACAATTAATTTAATTTAGTCCTATGACGGGCCAGCTTGCTTAGCAGTTTTTTTCTGGCATAATCGTTTCTCAAATACAAAAAATGTTAACTAAAATTTGTCCAGTAGTAAATTTTTACCACTCATAATTTCTCCTATATGACATTTTCTGGATGCAAGAAGATAGATGAATTTTTTTAATATTACACCCAAAGAAAATAGTAAATATCCTCATATATGCATGGTCTGAAACTTTAAATGGTTGGCTAGCTGTCTGGATTTAAAGCAGGTCTAAGAGGAATTTTGTTTGTTTAGTGTAGCTGGTTCATTCTCAGCTTTTGATCATTAAAGCTAGGATGGTGACTTGGGATTCTTTCTGGGCAACTCTGGGGATTTAAGCATTGGGGTTTTGAGAAGTCTGCTTGCCAGCTTCCAGCCATTGCTCTTTTTCCTTCATCATCACAAAGACAAAGGGTAGGAACCAACCATCTTTTCTGCCCAGTCACACCCAAGTTTCCTCGCTACTACTTGTTCCATCCTACATGACTTTAGTCCATGCAAGCCCCATGATCCCGCATAGCCTTTTGAGGTGATCAAACTGGACCCGTCAGCCCTTATTTACTAACAGATCCCATTCAAAGACTGTGAGCTAAGGGCAAATTCACATGGCTATTTGCCAACTGGCAGCCATGAGAAATGCACTTGAGAACAGCTTATCCTTTGTGGTACCATCACTGCCAAGGAAGAGGCGAGGAAGAGCATTTCAAGGTCACTCAACTCCAATTTGGTATAGCGGTTAAGAGCGTGGGACTCATCTGGAGAACTGGGTTTGATTCCCCATTCCTCTACTTGAAGCCAGCTGGGTGACCTTGGGTCAGTCACAGCTTCTCGCTCTCTCAGCCCCACCCACCTCACAGGGTGTTTTGTTTTGGGATTAATAATGACATTGTAAACTGCTCTGAGTGGGTGTTAAGTCATCCTGAAGGGTGGTATATAAATTGAATGTTATTATTAGAGATGGATATGATCAGCATTACGACTGGAAAAAAACCCCGATAATGGCGTTTGCGCCATTGGGACCTGGCCGATCGGTGCTGTCCACGGCAACAGATCCAGCGGTCGGGGGGGGGCACTTGTTCAGGGCTTGATCGGGTCAATCGGTATCTGATTGTGATCCAGACACTGTGGTGCCAGCAATCTATTGCCCTGGCAACGGAACCAGGGAATGCCTGAGCAATGTTTGCCCTCCTTCTGTTGCCCTGGAAACACGGATGGAAGCCCAGCTTTCCTTGATCAGCAGGGCTTCCTTCCAACCACGGAGCAGCTAGCAACACACTCACCATTTGGGAGAAGAGACCCAGGGGAGGGAGGGGGAAGGGGGTGTTCTATACCCATGGGCACTCCAATCTCATCCCTGCAAACCCTGAGAGGCAGCTCTGATGGCCAAACACAGCCTTCCTGCATTGCAGCTTGGGACCCAGGCTTATAAATAGCCACGTGCTCTGAGGCTGGGTTTCACTTTCTGCTAGCGGTGGAGTGGGACAGAGCTCTTGCTTGCCGCTTTTGGAGAGAGAGAGAGAGAGAGAGAGAGAGAGAGAGAGAGAGAGAGAGAGAGAGAGAGAGAGAGAGAGAGAGAGAGAGAGAGAGAGTACAATTGTGCTGGGCTTTAGTGGATAGGGAATTAGGGATCTATCTCCTGTGGTTCCAGGGCTGCTGTCTGTCTCTGGGACCAAGCTCAGTGGCCACCTCGGCTGAGAGCTCACATACACACATAAAATAAATATGGTCATCATAAAGGTCTTGCGAAATGAGGATGTAATCAATGATGTAATGCTTTAGTCCCGACCAATAAGTAAATTGGCCAGGGCAGTCTCCCAATGATAGGCTGTTCAGAATGACAAGATTTAACCTGAATGCCATTTGGAAAAGACAGGCATCAGCAAAACTAGCGACTGGATCTAGTGATTGTCGCCTAAAGAGAGGCCATGATTCATCAATTAAATTTAGACTGCCTATTCCGCGTTCGTTAATCAACTGTTCATCAGTATGTCCTAATCTTGCATTAAAATCGCCACCGATAATTAAAGAAGCTGAGGGAAATTTGTCGGTGACAGAATGAATACCATCTTCCAGTTCTTCCCAGACATTTTTGATATCAGATTGTTTCATAAGTGGGTGCATATATACATTAATGCAAATGATCTTAAAGTAAGGAGAAAATATGCTGACAGCCAAATTCCAATTCTTATTGATTTCCAGTTTCCTTGGGGAGGCACCTACAGATGTCGACACAAAAGTACTCTGTCCTCCAGAGGGTCTTCCCCCTTTTGGTCCGACTGTGGCATAAGAATGGAAGGCAAGAAAGTTAGGAATTTTGAACGCGTCTTGCATCCAGGTTTCTTGGAAGAGGATGATTTTAAACTGTGAAACATAGTTAACAAAGTCTTTATCTGATGTTTTAGAGTGCCATCCAGCAATATTCCAAGACAGAAGGAAAGGTGATAGTCAATCTGCCTTGTCAATAGTGTCCAAGGTCGTCTCAGTAGCAAGGAAAATGCATCCATTAAGTAGTGGGTTCCTTGATACTGGAGTAAGGGCAGCAGCTGCTGTCAGATAGGTCCTAAACTGGAGCCTCAGGTGTGGTCACCCAGTAGCTGGGGGATCAGGCTGCCCCTGGGCGATTGTGGCCTCCTTTCCCCCCCATGCTGGGAATACCAGTGTGCTCGACTTTGGCCTGCCATGGGACCTTCCCACCTTCCCCCTCCTCATGATGACATGTCCTGTCCCTCACATCCTCCTCATGATGACACGTCCTGTCCCGCTCATCCTTTCTGGTGAGCCAGGAAGGTGGTTGATGTCTGCTAGTGGTGGTTTTGGCCATTAGGGGCAGCTCAGGAGCTGTTGCATATATGGTTGTGCAGTATGGAACCCCCCTTTCCATGGGCACCTGCTGTCCCCAAGGACAGGAAGGTTGTTGAGGTCTGCCGCTGCTGCTTTGGGGCACGAGGGGCGGCTCTGGAGATGTTGCCGATGTGAGGGTGGGACCGTGCATTGTCTCCCCCTTTGCATGGGCACCTGCTGTCCCCTCTGGCCAGGGGGGAATGGGTCCCCTGACTCATGTCTGCCTCGCGAAGGCAGGAAGGTGGTTGAGTTCTGTTGCTGCTGCTGCTGTCATGTTTCTGTCTCCCCCTCTCAGGAACCATGCTGACCCATCCAAGCAATGTCTTCTGTCCTGCCCATCCCCCACATTCCACAAAAGCAGGATGGTGGATCAGGTCTGCCCCCGGCTTCACAAGGGACTATCCTGTTACTTCTCCCTCCTTGGTTACACAGCTCGGTTATGAATTGCGATCGAGCAGCAGATTGTACCATATAGGGGTAGCGTCGGTTGTCGACGTAGCGGCTCCCCTGTCAATGGGACTGACAGGTCCTCTTTCACCTGGGTGGGGATGTGTCCTGTAACTCTGGTCCTTTCCGGCGAGGCAGGAACGTGGATGGGTGCAGTTGGCTGCTGTCAGCTATCTTACTGTTCTCTCTTTGGTTACACAGCGTGTGATCACGTGGCCAATTGCATTGTGTAAGGATACAGTTGGTTGACAATGTGGAGGCTCCTCAATGGGACCTCTTTCAGTTGGGTGGGAATGTGTCCTGCAACTCTGGTCCTTTCTGACGAGGCAGGAAGGTGTGTGAGGTCAACAGCCACCGAGTTTCTGCTAAGCTGGAGCCTCAGGTGAGGTCACCTAGTAGCAGGGGGATCAGACTGCCCCTGGGAGAATGTCACTTACAACTCCCCCCCCCAGTGGGAATACCAGCCTGCTCCATTTTGGCCTGGCAGGTGGGCAGCTGAAAGAGGACCTGTCAGTCCCATTGACAGGGGAGCCGCTATGTCGACAACCGACGCTACCCCTATATGGTACAATCTGCTGCTCGATCACAATTTGTAACCGAGCTGTGTAACCAAGTGAGCAGCCAGACCCCCCCCCCCCGAGGGGAGGTGGCTCGTTGACACCTCCCTGTGCCTGCCGGGCCTGGCAGCCGCTGCCATCACCCTCTTTCCTTTCTGTGCAGCAATACCAGCCCACTCCTGTTTGGCCTAGTGGGCGGGCACATAGGGGGTGCCACTGGCAAGCAGCCAGACCCCCCACCCCCTGAGGGGAGGCAGCTCATCACCACCTCCCCATGCCTGCCAGGCCAGGTGGTCACCACCAACACACATCTTTCTGCCATCCATTGCTGGTAATACCAGCCCGCTCCATTTTGGCCTGGTGGGCGGCCCCCCCATGAGGGGAGGTAGCTCATTGCCACCTCCCTGTGCCCGCCAGGCCCAGCGGCCACCACCACCACCCACTCTTCCTGTATTTCTGGAAGCAGTGGGGAGTCCTCCCGCTTTGGCCTCCCCAATTCCTGATTCCCAATTCCGAATCCCGGATCAGAAACGGGACTAGATTGGTGTGTATTGGTGACTTGGGTTCAGTGGCGGAGCAGATCCTGTGCTTATAAATAGCTGTGGGCTTCCAGGCTGGGTTTCACTTTCAGCAAGCATTGGAGTGGGACAGAGCAAGGCTCCTCCTCTCCAGAGGCAGAGCAGAAGCACCTGGGCTGAGGCAAGAGCACATGGGGGAGAGCTGCTGCTAGAAGGTATATATTTGGAAGGCAGTCATGTCTACTGAAGCCCCCTTCGCAGTCACCTGCATGGAGTGTGCCATGTTTGTTTTCCTCCCAGAAGAGAAGACAGAGTTCACTTCCCAGAAGTGTAAGCTGGTCAGACTTTTGGAAGAAAAGGTTCAGAGCCTGAAGTAGAGGATTACCACCCTTCAGGACATCAAGGAGGGAGAGGATTTTATTGACAACATCCTAGGAGTAGGGGTGTGCAAGCCAAAAATTTTCGGCTATAGCTGAAAGTAGAAAGCCGAAAGAAGATTCTCTATCGTTAAAGCCGAAAGCCGAAACAAGAATCTCTTTCGGCTTTCGGCTTTCGGGATTCTTTCGGCATTCTTTCGGCATTCTTTCGGCTTTTTTCTATGGGAAAATGCCTCCGTCTTCCAGGACGCCTGGAGGAGGCATTTTCCCACTGAATAAGCCCAGAATTGGTGGGGACCTTCCTCTAACCCTTCTCTAACAACCACCCAAGTTTCAGACAGATTGAACTTTGGGGGGCCATGTTATGGCCCCCCAAACAGGTCCCCCCATCCTCCCATAAGAAAGCGTAGGAGCAGCATATTGTTAGCATGCTGCTGCTCATCTTTCTTCATTATTTCCTATGGGGAAAAAATGAAGAGGCAGGCTTCCTTTGCCAGGGGTGGCATTTTGCATGCAAAATGCCCCCAACCCTCTGGGGCCCTTCTCCCACCCCTCCTCCCACCTCCCACCAAGGCTCAGCCTGCTCCTACTTGGGGGGGGGGCATTTCATGGCCTCCCCAAGTAGGTGCTCTGCTCTCATCTCTACCACTGACAGCTGGGGGAGGTTTGTCTTGCCAGGGGTGGCATTTTGCATGCAAAATGCCCCCCAGCCCTCTGGGGCCCTTCTCCCACCCTTCCTCCCACCCCCCACCAAGGCTCAGACTGCTCCCACTTGGGGGGGCATTTCATGGCCTCCCCAAGTAGGTCCTCTCAGCCCCTAAAGTCCACCCCTTACAGCCCCACACAAACCCAATTCCCCCCCAGCTGCCACACACAGACCCAAATCCCCACATTAGCCCCTCACAGACCCAAATCCACCCCCACCTGCCCCACACCCATAACCCCAGGAACAGGCTGGCAAAGGCCAGCCCTCTCCCTTTGTTCCCTATGCTGGGAACTTCTAAACTCTCTTTCCCTGGGCAATTCTGCACAGCCCAGGGGTGCCACAATGGTGGGCACACTTCTGAGTGCCAGCTGGTCACTGTGAAAGAGCACCTGAACCACAGACACCCTCCCTCAAATTCCCCCACCACCTACAGAGATGGCTGGCCAGCCAGCCCCATTGTTCCCTATGATGGGAACCAACTGCACAACAAAGAATAAAACAAGAACAACACAAAATAAAGTTTTAAAAAAATTATTTTCTCCCTTCCAAAGTACAAGTAGGCAAAGCATTATGACACATTACACCAGCAGTCCCCCACACAGAAAAATTAAAACAAAACTCACTTAACATCAGAGAATCACAAAACACGATTCCTGTCAAAAACACTTTATTCCTTGAACAGCTTTAGGTTACACAGCAGGGGGGAACACCAAAGGGCATGGCAGCACTATCTTACACAAAAATAACACAACTCACTTAACATCAGAGAATCACAAAGCATGATTCCTGTAAAAAAAACACTTTATTTCTTGAACAGCTTTAGGCTACACAGCAGGGGGGGGGGACACCAAAGGGCATGGAAGCAGTATCTTACACAAAAATAACACAACTCACTTCACATTAAAGAATCACCCCAAAAATTGCTGTCAAAAGCACTTTATTTCTGTAACTGCTTTAGGTTACACAGTAGGAAGGCACCACAGAGCAGGAAAGCAGTGTACTACACAAAAATAACACAACTCACTTCACATCAGAGAATCACACAAACACAATTGCTGTCAAAAACGGTGAAGTGGGTTGTATTATTTTTTGTAGTACATTGCTATCATGCCCTGTTGTGCCCTCCTACTGTGTAACCTAAAGCTGTTCAAGAAATAAAGTGTTTTTGCCAGGAATTGTGTTTTTGTGATTCTCTGATGTTAAGTGAGTTGTGTTATTTTTGTGTAAGATAGTGCTGCCATGCCCTTTGGTGTTCCCCCCTGCTGTGTAACCTAAAGCTGTTCAAGAAATAAAGTGTTTTTGACAGGAATTGTGTGACAGGAATTGTGTTAAGTGAGTTTTGTTTTAATTTTTCTGTGTGGGGGACTGCTGGTGTAATGTGTCATAATGCTTTGCCTACTTGTACTTTGGAAGGGAGAAAATAATTTTTTTAAAACTTTATTTTGTGTTGTTCTTGTTTTATTCTTTGTTGTGCAGTTGGTTCCCATCATAGGGAACAATGGGGCTGGCTGGCCAGCCATCTCTGTAGGTGGTGGGGGAATTTGAGGGAGGGTGTCTGTGGTTCAGGTGCTCTTTCACAGTGACCAGCTGGCACTCAGAAGTGTGCCCACCATTGTGGCACCCCTGGGCTGTGCAGAATTGCCCAGGGAAAGAGAGTTTAGAAGTTCCCAGCATAGGGAACAAAGGGAGAGGGCTGGCCTTTGCCAGCCTGTTCCTGGGGTTATGGGTGTGGGGCAGGTGGGGGTGGATTTGGGTCTGTGTGTGGCAGCTGGGGGGGAATTGGGTTTGTGTGGGGCTGTAAGGGGTGGACTTTAGGGGCTGAGAGGACCTACTTGGGGAGGCCATGAAATGGCCCCCCCAAGTGGGAGCAGTCTGAGCCTTGGTGGGGGGTGGGAGGAAGGGTGGGAGAAGGGCCCCAGAGGGCTGGGGGGCATTTTGCATGCAAAATGCCACCCCTGGCGAGACAAGCCTTCCCCAGCTGTCAGTGGTAGAGAAAAGAGCACCTACTTGGGGAGGCCATGAAATGCCCCCCCCCAAGTGGGAGCAGTCTGAGCCTGGGTGGGGGGTGGGGGGAAGGGTGGGAGAAGGGCCCCTGAGGGCTGGGGGGCATTTTGCATGCAAAATGCCACCCCTGGCAACACAAGCCTCCCCCAGCTGTCAGTGGTAGAGATTAGAGCACCTACTTGGGGAGGCCATGAAATGCCCCCCCCAAGTGGGAGCAGGCTGAGCCTTGGTGGGGGGTGGGAGGAGGGGTGGTAGAAGGGCCCCTGAGGGTGAGGGGGCATTTTGCATGCAAAATGCCACCCCTGGCAAAGGAAGCCTGCTTCTTCATTTTTTCCCCTTAGGAAATAATGAAGAAGATGAGTAGCAGCATGCTAACAATATGCTGCTCCTACGCTTTCTTATGGGAGGATGGGGGGACCTGCTTTGGGGGGCCATAACATGGCCCCCCAAAGTCCAATCTGTCTGAAACTTGGGTGGTTGTTAGAGAAGGGTTAGAGGAAGGTCCCCACCAATTCTGGGCTTATTCGGTTGGAAAATGCCTCCCCCAGACGTCCGGGAAGACGGAGGCATTTTCCCATTGAAAAGCCGAAAGAAAGCCGAAAGAATCCCGAAACGTTTCGGCTTTTTTCTTTCGGCTACCCGAAACGTTTCGGCATTCCCCGAAACGTTTCGGCATTCCCCAAAAGAAGCCGAAACACTTTTGTTTCGGCATTCTTTCGGCATTCTGAATGCCGAAACGCACATCCCTACCTAGGAGCGCCACACAGCCAAGAAGAGAAAAGTCAAGGAGGGGAAAAAAGAGTCTATCTCCCTTCTGAGCCTCCTCTCAGATCTATGGTACAAACCCAAAGACATCAATGAAGAAGATGCTGTGGTCCACTTGAGCTCAAGAATCGCTTTGATGTGCTAGAGACGGTGACGGACATGAGAGTAGAAGGAGAACCGCAAAGATCTGGAAGAGGGTGTGCAGAAGACATGGGGCCAAATGGAAGTGGAAAAAAACGGAAAGTGGTAGTCGTCGAGGATTCTTTGCTCAGGGGGTTGGAATACCATGTCTCTGGGCCAGATCCCCTATTCCAAGAGATGTGTTGCTTGCCAGGGGGCAGAATTCAGAATATTACCGACCGGCTGCCGAAACTCATCGAGCCCGCTGATAAGTACCCGTTTGTGCTGATTCATGTGGGAACGAATCACACGGCTGCAAATTCTGTTGCAAGAATTGAAAAGGATTATGAAGCTCTTAGAAGGCAGTTGAAGACATTGGGGGCTCAGGTGGTATTCTCTTCTATCCTTCCAGTCACAGGAAGAGGAGCACTCAGGGAGTGGACCATACTTGAGGTGAATCATTGGCTGAGTTGGTGGCGCCAGCAGGAGCGCTTTGGGTTCTGGGACCGTGGGATAGGTTTTCTTAGAGAAGGCCTTCTATCACATGATGAGTTTCACCTTCAGAAAATGTTTGGAACGAACCTGGAGAACTTCATCAGGAGAGTTTTAAACTGATGCCACAAGGGGAAGGGGATGATCGACATGTCAATTTCAATGATGAAGTGAAAACAGTGGGGACCCACCTGGGGAGGAAAGGTCAAACAAAGGTACAGGGCTACAAGTGTCTATATACCAATGCCCAAAGTATGGGCAATAAGAAAGAAGAGCTTGAGCTTCTATTGCAAACGGAGGGCTACGATATAGTAGGAATTACTGAGACTTGGTGGGATGATTTCCATGACTGGAATGTGCTAGTGGATGGGTATGAGTTGTTTAAGAAAAACTGGAAGGGTAGAAGAGGAGGTGGAGCGGCGTTGTCTGTGAGGAGAGGGCTTGATTGTCAAGAAGTTATGGAGAATGGGGCGGACAGCCCGGTAGAAAGCATATGCGTAGAAATAAGGGGAGGAAGGACAAAGGGTATTATTGTTGGAGTCTGCTACAGACCACCTGACCAGAGAGAAGAAACGGATGCTGCCCTCTTTGAACAGATTGGTAGAGTATCCAGACATCAGAACCTTGTAATTATGGGTGACTTCAACTTCCCCGATGTGTGCTGGGAGACAGGCTCAGCAAAGCATCATGAATCACGCAATTTCCTGACCTGCCTGGCCGATAACTTCCTTTTTCAAAAGGTGGAGGAAGGTACAAGGGGCTCGGCCATACTAGACTTGATATTAACCAACAGGGAAGAATTGGTAGATGAGACGAAGGTGGTGGGGACCTTAGGGGGAAGTGACCATGTCCTTCTTGAATTCCAGTTGCTCTGGGGAGCCAAGGAAGTTCATAGCCAGACTCGTAGGTTAGATTTTCATAGGCACAACTTCGATGAACTCAGAGGCTTGATGAGAGTCATTCCGTGGGGGAGTGTGCTGGAAGGGAAAGGAGCGAGTGAAGGGTGGGCCATTAACAAACACGAGCTTTTGCAAGCTCAAGCCCTCACTATCCCAGCAAGACGGAAACATGGTAAGGGCTCCAAGAAACCGATGTGGATGCACAGAGAGCTCCAGAATAAGCTAAGGGAGAAAAAGGAAATGTTCAGGAAATGGAGAGAAGGACAGAACTCTAAAGAGGAGTATATGAGGGTTACTAGGTACTGCAGATCAGCCATCAAAGAGGCCAAAGCTCAGTACGAGCTGGGTCTGGCCAGGAGGGCTCGCTACAATAAGAAAAACTTCTACAGATATGTGAGAAGCAAATACAAGGTAAAAGAGGCAATTGGACCGCTGTCAGGAGTAGATGGAGAAACTCTGATGCAGGACAGAGAAAAAGCAGACAGGCTGAATGACTTTTTTGCCTCTGTTTTCTCCCTGAAGAACTCAGGCACATCTAGAGGTAGTAGAAAATGTGGCAGGACACCTGAGTGGCTAATTGACATTGACAGAGAGGTTGTGGATGAATACAAATCCCCTGGGCCGGATGGGGTGCACCCAAGAGTGCTGAAAGAACTTTCTAGAGAACTTTCAGAACCCTCGTCCATCATCTTCAAGGCCTCTTGGAGGACTGGGGATGTGCCACAAGATTGGAGAAGAGCAAATATTATCCAAAGCTTTAAGAAAGGGAAGAAGGATGACCCGGGAAACTACCGGCTGGTCAGTCTGACTTCTGTTGCTGGGAAGATATTAGAACAGATTTTAAAGGGATCAATCTGTAAGCATCTGAAGGACCACTCAGTGATCTGGGGAAGTCAGCATGGTTTTGTTCCTAACAGATCTTGCCAGACCAACCTGGTTTCCTTCTTTGATCGAGTGACCAGCTTACTGGATTGGGGGAACTCTGTTGACGTGATTTTTCTGGATTTCAGTAAAGCTTTTGATAAGGTCCCCCATGACATTCTGATGGGCAAACTGGAAGACAGTGGAGTGGACTATAGGCCAGTTCGGTGGATAGGGAACTGGTTGGAGGACCGCACTCAAAGAGTGGTGGTCAACGGTGTTTCATTAGATTGGAGGGAGGTGTCCAGTGAGGTGCCACAGGGCTCGGTTTTGGGCCTGGTACTTTTCAATATTTTTTATCAATGATCTGGATGAAGTAGTGGAAGGGCTGCTCATTAAATTTGCTGATGATACCAAATTGGGAGGGGTAGCAAACACCCAAGAAGACCTGAATACTCTGGAGAAGTGGGCAGCTGTGAATAGGATGCAATTCAACAAAGACAAGTGCACAGTATTACATCTGGGCCACAAAAATGGGAAGCACAAATACTGGATGGGGGATACACTTCTGGGCAGTAGTATATGTGAAAGGGATCTTGGGGTAAGAGTGGACTGTAAGCTAAATATGAGCAGTCAGTGTGATGCGGTGGCAAAAAAGGCTAATTCAATCTTGGGTTGTATCAAAGGGGCCATAGCGTTCAAATCGCAGGAGGTCATAGCCCCTCTCTAAACTGCCTCGGGCAGGCCACACTTGGAGTATTGTGTGCAGTTCTGGAGGCCTCACTTCAAAAAGGATGTGGACAAAATTGAGAGGGTGCAGAGGAGAGCGACAAGAATGATCAGAGATCTGGAGATTGAGCCCTATGAGGAAAGGCTGAGGGCCTTGGGAATGTTTAGTTTGGAGAAGAGGAGGTTGAGGGGGCACATGATTGCTCTCTTTAAATATTTGAAAGGCTGTCATTTGGAGGAAGGCAAGGAGCTGTTTCAGTTGGCAGCAGAGGGTAGGACCCGAAGCAGTGGGCTTAAATTACATGCACAAAGGTACCGGCTGGATATTAGGAAAAACTTTTTCACGGTCAGAGTAGTTCAAAAGTGGAATCAGCTGCCTAGGGAGGTGGTGAGCTCCCCCTCACTGGCAGTTTTCAAGAAAAGGCTGGATGAGTACTTGTCAGAGATGCTTTAGGCTGATCCTGCACTGGGCAGGGGGGTTGGACTAGCTGGTCTGTATGGCCCCTTCCAACTCTATGATTCTATGATTCTTGCTTGCCACTTGCTAGCCTTTGCAGAGAGAGACTGAGGGTGAAGCTACAAGTGACGAATGACACTTGAACGGCAAGTGTATTTCTCCCTGTTCACTTGCTCTCCACTCAATCCACTTGCCGTTCAAGTGTCATTCGTAGGGGTGTGCAAGCCAAAAATTTTCGGCTATAGCCGAAAGTAGAAAGCCGAAAGAAGATTCTCTATCGTTAAAGCCGAAAGCCGAAACAAGAATCTCTTTCGGCTTTCGACTTTCGGGATTCTTTCGGCATTCTTTCGGCATTCTTTCGGCTTTTTTCTATGGGAAAATGCCTCCGTCTTCCAGGACGCCTGGAGGAGGCATTTTCCCACCGAATAAGCCCAAAATTGGTGGAGACCTTCCTCTAACCCTTCTCTAACAACCACCCAAGTTTCAGACAGATTGGACTTTGGGGGGCCATGAAATGGCCCCCCAAAGCAGGTCCCCCCATCCTCCCATAAGAAAGCGAAGGAGCAGCATATTGTTAGCATGCTGCTGCTCATCTTTCTTCATTATTTCCTATGGGGGAAAAATGAAGAGGCAGGCTTCCTTTGCCAGGGGTGGCATTTTGCATGCAAAATGCCCCCTTACCCTCAGGGGCCCTTCTCCCACCCCTCCTCCCACCCCCCACCAAGGCTCAGCCTGCTCCCACTTGGGGGGGGCATTTCATGGCCTCCCCAAGTAGGTGCTCTAATCTCTACCACTGACAGCTGGGGGAGGCTTGTGTTGCCAGGGGTGGCATTTTGCATGCAAAATGCCCCCCAACCCTCTGGGGCCCTTCTCCCACCCCTCCTCCCACCCCCCACCCAGGCTCAGCCTGCTCCCACTTGGGGGGGGGCATTTCATGGCCTCCCCAAGTAGGTGCTCTGCTCTCATCTCTACCACTGACAGCTGGGGGAGGCTTGTCTTGCCAGGGGTGGCATTTTGCATGCAAAATGCCCCCCAGCCCTCTGGGGCCCTTCTCCCACCCTTCCTCCCACCCCCCACCAAGGCTCAGACTGCTCCCACTTGGGGGGGGCATTTCATGGCCTCCCCAAGTAGGTCCTCTCAGCCCCTAAAGTCCACCCCTTACAGCCCCACACAAACCCAATTCCCCCCCAGCTGCCACACACAGACTCAAATCCCCACATTAGCCCCTCACAGACCCAAATCCACCCCCACCTGCCCCACACCCATAACCCCAGGAACAGGCTGGCAAAGGCCAGCCCTCTCCCTTTGTTCCCTATGCTGGGAACTTCTAAACTCTCTTTCCCTGGGCAATTCTGCACAGCCCAGGGGTGCCACAATGGTGGGCACACTTCTGAGTGCCAGCTGGTCCCTGTGAAAGAGCACCTGAACCACAGACACCCTCCCTCAAATTCCCCCACCACCTACAGAGATGGCTGGCCAGCCAGCCCCATTGTTCCCTATGATGGGAACCAACTGCACAACAAAGAATAAAACAAGAACAACACAAAATAAAGTTTTAAAAAAATTATTTTCTCCCTTCCAAAGTACAAGTAGGCAAAGCATTATGACACATTACACCAGCAGTCCCCCACACAGAAAAATTAAAACAAAACTCACTTAACATCAGAGAATCACAAAAGCACAATTCCTGTCAAAAACACTTTATTTCTTGAACAGCTTTAGGCTACACAGCAGGGGGGGGGGACACCAAAGGGCATGGAAGCAGTATCTTACACAAAAATAACACAACTCACTTCACATTAAAGAATCACCCCAAAAAATTGCTGTCAAAAGCACTTTATTTCTGTAACTGCTTTAGGTTACACAGTAGGAAGGCACCACAGAGCAGGAAAGCAGTGTACTACACAAAAATAACACAACTCACTTCACATCAGAGAATCACACAAACACAATTGCTGTCAAAAACGGTGAAGTGGGTTGTATTATTTTTTGTAGTACACTGCTATCGTGTCCTGTTGTGCCCTCCTACTGTGTAACCTAAAGCTGTTCAAGAAATAAAGTGTTTTTGCCAGGAATTGTGTTTTTGTGATTCTCTGATGTTAAGTGAGTTGTGTTATTTTTGTGTAAGATAGTGCTGCCATGCCCTTTGGTGTTCCCCCCTGCTGTGTAACCTAAAGCTGTTCAAGAAATAAAGTGTTTTTGACAGGAATTGTGCTTTGTGATTCTCTGATGTTAAGTGAGTTGTGTTATTTTTCTGTGTGGGGGACTGCTGGTGTAATGTGTCATAATGCTTTGCCTACTTGTACTTTGGAAGGGAGAAAAAAAAATTTAAAACTTTATTTTGTGTTGTTCTTGTTTTATTCTTTGTTGTGCAGTTGGTTCCCATCATAGGGAACAATGGGGCTGGCTGGCCAGCCATCTCTGTAGGTGGTGGGGGAATTTGAGGGAGGGTGTCTGTGGTTCAGGTGCTCTTTCACAGTGACCAGCTGGCACTCAGAAGTGTGCCCACCATTGTGGCACCCCTGGGCTGTGCAGAATTGCCCAGGGAAAGAGAGTTTAGAAGTTCCCAGCATAGGGAACAAAGGGAGAGGGCTGGCCTTTGCCAGCCTGTTCCTGGGGTTATGGGTGTGGGGCAGGTGGGGGTGGATTTGGGTCTGTGAGGGGCTAATGTGGGGATTTGGGTCTGTGTGTGGCAGCTGGGGGGGAATTGGGTTTGTGTGGGGCTGTAAGGGGTGGACTTTAGGGGCTGAGAGGACCTACTTGGGGAGGCCATGAAATGGCCCCCCCAAGTGGGAGCAGTCTGAGCCTTGGTGGGGGGTGGGAGGAAGGGTGGGAGAAGGGCCCCAGAGGGCTGGGGGGCATTTTGCATGCAAAATGCCACCCCTGGCAAGACAAGCCTCCCCCAGCAGTCAGTGGTAGAGATGAGAGCAGAGCACCGACTTGGGGAGGCCATGAAATGCCCCCCCCCAAGTGGGAGCAGGCTGAGCCTTGGTGGGGGGTGGGAGGAGGGGTGGGAGAAGGGCCCCTGAGGGTTGGGGGGCATTTTGCATGCAAAATGCCACCCCTGGCAAAGGAAGCCTGCCTCTTCATTTTTCCCCCATAGGAAATAATGAAGAAAGATGAGCAGCAGCATGCTAACAATATGCTGCTCCTTCGCTTTCTTATGGGAGGATGGGGGGACCTGCTTTGGGGGACCATAACATGGCCCCCCAAAGTCCAATCTGTCTGAAACTTGGGTGGTTGTTAGAGAAGGGTTAGAGGAAGGTCCCCACCAATTTTGGGCTTATTCGGTGGGAAAATGCCTCCCCCAGACGTCCGGGAAGACGGAGGCATTTTCCCATTGAAAAGCCGAAAGAAAGCCGAAAGAATCCCAAAACGTTTCGGCTTTTTTCTTTCGGCTACCCGAAACGTTTCGGCATTCCCCGAAACGTTTCGGCATTCCCCGAAAGAAGCCGAAACACTTTTGAATTCTGAATGCCGAAACGCACATCCCTAGTCATTCGTCACTTGTAGCTTGGCCCTGAGTATAATTCAGCTTATATTTTTGTGGGAGTTTCCTGGGGACCTTGAATTGGAGAGGGTATAACTCCAAGATCCCTTTTGCAATCTTGTCCAACCTTGGGTGATGGCTGTAGGAGAGGCTGCAAAAGACTCCCCGGGAATATGGGCTCTGTAAGTGCCCTGGGGGGTGTTCCACGCCCAACGAACCACAGACCATGAACCGGTTTGGTAACAGGAAATGTTCATTGTGGTTCGCGATCTCAGGATCATTGTCAGCACCTAACTGTGAACCGCTGGTTCGTTAAATTTTTTGGGCTTGTGCCCATGTCTAGTTACAACTAGGGTTTTCTTACATATTTTGTTCTACTTGCCTACATTCATGGTTTACACTCATTTTATGGATAGTTTGGATAGCCATGTTGTTCTGCAGTAGAACTGCAAGATTTGAGTCTAGTGATACCTTAGAGACCAATACTCTAAGGGTAAGCTTACACTTAGAGTATTCAGGCAACATTATATCATTGTCAGCTAAAATGTCCATGGGTTAAGTTAGTATTTTGAAATTCAAACTTTTAAAAATATTAGATTCAACCTAATCAGGTTCTCCATGTCAGGGTTGAAGTATATGTATGTAACCGAAGAGACTCCATATTAATTCATTCAGTGTTCTAAGTGCTTTATTCCCAGGTGCCAAGATGTTCCCAGCAGCTATCTCACGGAAGAGGATTGTTTTGGCTGTCGTGTCTCCAGCCTTGGGAAATTTTCGCTTTCTCAGCTTCAAAGGGATTGTTTTGAGAACTATGGGGGGAGGTTGGGCCTGCTGGGTTCTGATACTTTGTAACTCATGCTTTGCCTGTCATTCGTAACAATACACGTGTACCAGCCTGGATATTGTATCTAGGCCCGTGGACTATAATGAATTCTTTCTTCAGTAAACTTTTGAAAACAACGGGCTTTTGTCTGATTGCAGAAGGTAGTCTGGAGTAAGGACATTATCTAGCCACAGTTCTGACACTCCATGGGCAAAAGTTGGAGGAAGGGAGCCCTTTTGATTCCTATAAAATATATTTCAGGGCTTATGGGATGTGCCCAAACAACAGCCAGATGAGACAGGGGTTACTATGAGCAATAAACTCAGGCAAGATCAAGCTGGTAAGCAGGTAGAATCCGTGAGTTTTAGTGTAGCTCATTTAAGATATAAATGTGGTAGGCCAATGGAAAGTTTCTAATGACAAATATGCTTAGCCAACCTTCATGTGTACAATCTTCCAGATTGTCAGGGTTTTTTCATACATTCCTAACAGTGTGAATGGGCAATTTGTACACAATTCACAATCTACTTTGCGCATGCCTCATTCATATCTTTTAGCGACAGCAGACAGCCCATAGTTGGTAAAGAGACTGCTCCTGTTGATAAACTTTATTGCCGAGTATCTGATTGGATGATGTGCACTTGTATAGTTGGATCAAGGCTTCTGTTTGTTACAAAAAAGCTTTAGAAATCTCAAGCCCCCCTGACCCACCAGGGGGCACTATTGCAGGCTGTGGTGTGCAGGGGCTGGGACAGGGAGGCTTGCCATGCTGCTAAGCCCAGAAACTCCCAGCAGACAATGGGCTGAGGCCGCCAGGCTGACCAATCAGAAGCAACCTGGCAGGCTTCACTCTGGTCCATGGGTAGGACTTAAAAGTGGGCAGCCAGCAAGGCAGTGTGGGCAGTTGCCAGCAATTGACATCACAGCATGTCTCTCTAGCAGTTTCCTCGGTGGCAGTGGCAGCTGCTTTATTGGCAGTGGTGGCGGGTTCCTTAATGGCGTTGGTGTTTTTCACAGTGGCTGATCCTAGCACCGGTGGTTCCCTTACCTCAGCAGCTCCTTCTTCCTAGATGTGGTCCCTTCTTCCCAGAGATGGCCCCTTCTTCCCGGCAGCGTGTCCTTCCTAGCTATGACTCCGACGGCCTGGTGGCAGCCCTTCTTCCCAGCAGGCCTGTTTCCATGGCAGTGGCTCCTTCCTGGGCAGTGCTACTCCCTTTTCTTTTTTTTGCTCAGTTACATTTTTTTTTTAAACTATCTATCGACCTATCAATCTATCGATATAAGAGGAAAGTTGGGAGGGGAGAAAGGGAGCAGCAGGGAGGGGAGACAGTCCTAGCCAGGTGCATTGGAGGGTATTGCCAAGGGCAAATACACAAAGCAGGTCAAAAGGGGGGAGAATCCACATAGAGCCATGGCTCCTGAGAGGGTGGCTTGGGCCAACCTCTGCTGGGGCACCCAAGCCAAGGCACAGCCTGCCAAAAAGAGGGAGGAAGCCCCTATAAAGGGTAGGGGCACTCACTCTTCCCCCCAAGAGCTCCAGTCCAGGGCAAGCATGAGGTGGTGGTGCAGGAGGCCCAGCTTGCCCATGATCGCCCAGGTACTGCACAGGGCAACTTCATGCTACAGGGTTTTGTCAAAGACCATTGAGCAGCTCACAGACCATGTGGAGCAACTGGGTGCTGCTGGGTCTAGGGCCATGGTGGTGGTCACAGTCCAGGAACTTGTCGAGGCACCCTCTCGGGTGGCTGGTGGCACCACTGGGGGTGAGGCTTGCAATGATGCATGAACGTGCTCAGTTCCTCTCCAGCAGTGGTTCCAGGAGCCTGGAGCACAGTGTGAGACAGGCGAAGAAGCGGTGGTGCAAGTCCCATACATCCTCGCACTTCAATGAGGACTCAGACAGCACTGAATTTTCTGGTGAGTTCTCATTCGAGGAGGAAGAGGAAGAGCAGGGAGACTACTGGGCTGAGGCTGCATGTAATCCTACCCTGTGCTATCTAGCAGCTGTTGGCTAGAGGTGTGGGTGACTCTAGTCTTGGGTTGGTTTGAGCAGCTGAGGAGGGAGGGAGCACTCAGTTGATGTCTGTTGTGTATAGTGATGATAAGGACCCCCCAGGGGTCCACCTGGCTTGAAAGGTCTGCAATAGGATCCTGGATGGATATCATGTAAATGTATTCTCCCTGTTTTGCCCAGAGGCTGAAGATAGGAGGAGCACCTCCTCATCCAAAAGGGATAGAAAAAAGGGAAAAGGGAAGGAGGTGGAACAGGTTTGCCAGTTGGATTGAGGGATACACTGTGTTTGTGGAGGTGATACAAGCAGCATTCTCAGAATGGGGCTGGCACTTGTCTAACCACTTAGATGAGGGGATGTGGGGTCATTGCCTGGCAGGTAGGCCAGCTGATTCTTGGGTCTGAGCCCCACGAAGCACCAATGCTCTGTAAAGCTGTTATCAATAAAGTCGCGGCCTTTTCAGTTTCACTTGATGACTATGTTTTCTGTTGCCTTGCCCCTTGCCTTCCATCCCTTGAGCTGGCCATGCAACCCAGATCAATCTCTCACATGCACAGTCTTTCTGAGCTTGCTACTTGATTAGCATCTTTAGATCTATGAAAACAGCATATATAAAGAACAACAGTAACATCTTTTTGATGTCCCTGTTTTAATTGAGCTGGATAATGATCTAGGGAGATAATCCCCTGGTAGCCAAACCAAGCAAAAGGATGATTCCAGCACCAAAGCTTATCCTTATTCTTTGGAATCAACCAGAAACAGAACCCATGTGCAAGCTACCATGCCATGTAATTGTTCCAGTGTTCCAGTGAGAATTTGTTAGAAAGATGATTGTAAAGAGATGAATTGGAAGAAATGCAATTAAGAGAGATTTTTTTTAGAACAAGGGTTTTTACTGACTACTGTAAAAGCAATAATGAACACAACTGTAACTCTGCAATGAGTAACGAACTGATGAAAGATGGGAAATCCTGTCTGGTGTTAGAAGGAAGGTGAGTAAGGAGGAGAGAAAGAAACTGGGAATACACAGATATGCCTGCACACTCATAGCTATCTTGCAAAGGTTGGTACAGAATTACTCCATTCTACATCCATTGATTATAATAGACTTAAAAGAGTTTAACTCTGCTTAGGATTGCAGCTTTTTACCACCCATTGAAAGCAATGTAAGGAGAAGTGGTTTTAGATATAAATATGTATTTTACAACCATGAAATTGACTCCTGTTGATCTGAGAGCCAGTTTGGTGCAGTGGTTAAGAGTGCGGGACTCTAATCTGGAGAGCCAGGTTTGATTCCCCACTCCTCCACTTGAAGCCAGCTGGGTGACCTTGGGCTAGTCACAGTTCTCTGGAGTCTCTCAGCCCCACCCACCTCACAACATGATTATTGTTGTGGGGATAATAATGGCATACTTTGTAAACTGCTCTGAGTGGCCATTAAGTTGTCCAGAAGGGCGGTATATAAATTGAATGTTACTATTATGTTATTGCCTAATCTACCTGCCCACGTCTGTCTTAACTCCATCATTCTCATCCTCAACTGCAACCAACCTTAGTTCAGGGAGTTGCGTTTTCTTACATTTATCTCTGCTCTTTCCTTCCTCTAAGCATCCATCCTTCTTTCAGTTCTGTTACTCCAGGTCCTAAAAGTACAGGTTTATGGAAATAGACTATTAATTTGATTCAAGGAACAGTTCTCAATCAGCTATGTTTTTTTCATGCCCCATTTCCATCTCGTTCCCTTCGCTATCTCCATACAGATCTCTATGTTCTACAGGAGTGGTGTCCCACATAGGACCCGTGGGCAGAATTATGCCCACCGACACCTTACCTTGTGCTCACCAAGAGTTTTTAGAAAGTGAGTGGGACCAGGAGGGGCTTTTGCACAGCAGGATTTCTGATTGGCCATTGAAAATTTGATTGGCTGTGCAGATTTTTGAAAACATTGTTTTGGCAGAAGCTGCTTCCACAGTACAAGAATATTCACTGTGTCACTGAAGGTAAGCTGCAGCAACCATTTTGTTGTAGCATCCACCACAGTGTGTCAGAATTCCAAATATGTCCACAGGCTCAAAAAGGGAGTTGGTGATTATCTGTCACAGGAGTGAGTGGATAGAGGGTTGCATCCACACCAAGAGGCTAAAGTGATAGTGATATACATTCTAATTGAATACAAGTCTGCACAAAAATTTGTTTCCTGGCCTAGGATTGGGTAGAAATGGATTGTATGTAGTTTAGCTACATTCTATTTAGAAGTAAGAATATGGAATGCAAAAACTTGTTAGAAAGATATTTTAATTAATTTTCTTCTTCCTCCAACAGACACAACTGAAGATATGTCTAATATAAGCATCATAACAGATTTCCTGCTTTTAGGCTTTTCAGATGTACAAGAGCTTCAGGTTTTACACTTTGTGTGTTTTTTAGGAGTATACTTGGCTATCTTTATGGGCAATTTTCTCATCATTGCCCTAATAGCTCTCAATACCCACCTCCATACTCCAATGTATTTCTTTCTTGTTAATTTGTCTATTATTGATCTTGGATCCATATCGATCACTCTTCCCAGATCCATGGCCAATGATCTTATGAACAGAACACAGATTTTGTATTCAGAATGTGTTGCTCAGGTGTTTTTTTTCACCTCTTTCCTTTCAACAAATGTTTTCCTTCTCACTGTCATGGCCTATGACCGATACACTGCCATCTGCCAACCACTGCATTATTCTTCTCTCATGGGCAAGAGAGCCTGCTTCGAAAAGGCAAGTGGTGCATGGACTGCAGGCTTTCTGAATGCAGCCATACAAACTTGGGCAACTTTTTCAACACCTTTCTGCTCTCACACTGTCCATCAGTTTTGTGAAATCCCACAGCTTCTGAGAATGTCTTGCTCTGGATTTAACTTCAATGAATATGCAGCTATTGTCTTTACCTCATTATTTGGCTTTGGCTGCTTTGTGTTCATTATTGCTTCTTATGTGAAGATCTTTTCCACAGTGCTGAGAATGCCCTCTCTGGAGGGAAGACAAAAAGCTTTCTCTACGTGTCTCCCTCACCTTGCTGTTGTGTCCTTGTTTTTCTGCTCTGCTTTCTTTGCCTATTTATTACCAACTTCCAGCATTGATCAGAAATTTACTGTGATATATACCATATTACCACCAATGTTGAATCCAGTCATTTACAGCATGAGGAATAAAGATGTTAAAACTGCTTTGTGGAAGCTGTTTGATGGGAATTTTCTGACTGGGAGTCAAAATTTTCACTTTTGAGTTTGATTATAATTCAGTCTAATTAAAACATTAATGTAATGAATATCACAAAAATCCCATTTGGCATATTTTCTTTTCTTTTTTCATTTGTACATGGAAAACACCCTCAGAGTCCAAATATTTTGGTCCCTATTGATTAAAATTCTCACCACCATTTACTGGGAATAGTTGCCCTACCTCAGAATCACCAACAGGTTTTTCATTGCTTAAATATAATTTGTTTTTTTCCTCATGTCATGAATTAATTGTCATGAACTGATATCCAATGATGCAATTCCTCCAATGAAATAGCATTAGCATTTACAGAAGAATTTCTGCCAGTCCCCTTCTCTCAGTGAAGAATCCTATTTTGGTTTCTATTCTCTTCTTGAGGTTTTGCCAACATACAGGAACAAACTTTTTTGGATGGATGTGTGTGTGTATCATTGGACTGTGGTGAGAGAAGAAAGCAGGAAAATTCTACACCATGAAGACAATTGAATATACAACAGTACCCGAGAGATATAGTTGCTGTAGGAGATACTGATCTTGTACAGACTTCGACTGCTCTAAAGGATGCTGTTCCCACAACCACAGGGAAGGAGATAGTTGTGGCTTAGGACCACCATCTTCCCCTATGGTTAAATCTTGACATGTGGCTATGGTGTAAGTGGCTATCTAATTTCCCTTTATATTGTAGTTCTTTTAAAAACACCTTATCAATCTGTACTTTGGAAAACCATCCTGTGTTCTGAAGTTGTGGAGGTGGGGCAAAGAAATTGGGAAGTCTCTGAATTTTTCATGTAACATGGTTGAACTGAAACCAAGGAGGAAGAACAACTCAATGCTGTACATAATCATTATAATGCTATAAATGGGGGAACCAGGAGAACTTATGGGGAGCAGTCTGGTGTCCCATTCCCTCTCTTTTGCTCAATTTTGCCTCCCCATTTTGTCTGTAGCCACTTCCTTACTTTCCCACCCTCACCTACCCACCCTTTTCTGTTTTTCTTCTAGCGGTGTGTGTTCCTGCTCACTCACCTGCCTTTTCCTATTCCCCTCCCCTTCACCTTTACCTTCCAGTCTCCTTTTACTCTTTTTTGTCTCCCCTCCCCCATGCTTACACAAACTGAGACTTTGCTCAGCAATGTTAGTTTTGGGCTTTGTCTAGCAACCCCCCAAATGACCATCAAGATCTCATAACATAGTCTCAAGAGATCCAAGTAGCCCACATTTCTTAAAGAAGAAGACTTCTGTTCTATGATTTGGCAGGCGGGGGGAAGGTTCTAACCCCTAATGCTTTAAAAAAACAATTCATATTTTTCTGTGAATGTGGGACTTCCCCAGGCTTGTGCCCCTGTCTCTGTCTGCTTCTAGAGTGCTAGATGAGATTGAGGGCCAAGCTACAAGTGACGAATGACACTTGAACAGCAAGTGTATTTCTCCCTGTTCACTTGCCCTCCACTCGCCATTCAAGTGTCATTCGTCACTTGTAGCTTGGCCCTGAGTTACGATCTGATTTATCCAACTACTTCTTATGCACTTAAATTAGTGGCTGCTTCAAGGCTATGAACAGATTTACTGAAGGTCCTCTTTTTTGGCCTATAGAGAAAAATGTAATCAAAATTGCCATGGCTACCCTGCCTGGCGGGGAACCACTGCCTGACAATGGCCATCCATACCATAAGCCTCGGCCCTGGATGCACCTACCAGCCCCTGACTACTCACCTCACCTCCCCTGCTGCCAACTAGCTCCCCTCCACCCATCTCTGAACAGTACCCTCTACCTACCTTGCTGCCCCCATCTCCAACCATGACTCAATGCCCACCTTTTCCGCTCCATCACCGGAGCCATGGGAACTGAGATGAAGGATGGCTTGGTGTGAACTACAAGAGAGGAGGCAAAGAAGAGCCAATCAGGGATGGAGAGACCATATGCCCGTACCAGGTGCAGCTTGGTGGTAAAATGAGTACCTTGTCAGTAAAAGGTGAAGAGGGGAAAGGCCAGTTGTGGAAGCAACGAGCTGAATCACCCTTGACCACACTACTACCAATTCTGATTCTGCCTGGCTTCTGTGATTTTGTACTGCCTTGGGCATTGATCTTGGACTGCTTTGGACTATCACCAGGACCTGCTCCAGTGATGAACACCCAGACACTGCTGGTCCTGATGTTGCCTTGCTCTTCTGATTGACTGGACTCTGATCATGCTTTCGCAGGTTTAGCAGTCTCCTCTTGCCTGTGTGAATGGATGGCCTTGTATCTCTCGGCATGTGGGAGAACCTGCGACGTATGGTTATCCATATTTGAAACTTTTTCTTAACATATATAAAAAGAGTTAATTTATTCTTGCTACCTCTCATCTTAACAAAGTCTACATAAAATTAGGGATTACAAGTATTTCATACATATGACTATCTTTTGGCCCTCAGCTAATACATCAGTCCTTGGATTCTGTTTCTGACTTCTGTGAAGTTAGACATTCCTGTTATTCTCAGACACCCTCAGCACCTGGGCCTTAATACATTGAATATATTGGTATGAATTGGATGGCTCTTCTAACCGACATATGGTCATATACTGTGTTAGTCCATTGTTTCATGTCTCTCTCAAAGTTTGTTCTATTCTAGGCCTCTAGACACCCTTTGTGGCATGTCTAGCTATGGAGCTGGGCTAGACCTGTTTCTATAAAGGAATCTTCTATGACTTCCATGGTCATATCTAACAATTGGTCCCCTCTAGTTCTAGTTATATCCATGATAAGAGGAGATAACCATCAGTTCTTATCTGCCTGTTTCATGTTGAAGTCTCTACTCTGCTTTATAATGCCTGCTCCTTCTGGACTTGGTCCTCCCCACTTTTAATCGGCCAGTTGGCGGTGGGAGTCAGAATGTGGATAGATCACCTTCTTTGCTTGCATAGATGGTGGGTGGGCTGGAGCCGTTCAAGAGTCTCTGTACATGTCTTTTACTGTTCCATTTTTTTTTTCTCTCTGTGAAGAAGAAGAGGTGAATTTCAGGTTTTGCATGGGGAATAAACCCTTATGTTTGCATGCATGACCCATTCCTAGAATGCATGAACTGAAATCTTGTTTCAGAAAAGCCTTAGAAGGAAAATGCGTTGGACCCATTCATTGTCATCCATCTCACTTCCTTGCCACACTCCTCATCCTACAAGGCCTTTGTCCATGCAGTTTCTATAATCCCCAACATAGCTTTTGGGAGCGTCAAAGCCTCCCCCTCCCTCTTTATTTCACTACAGAAAAACTGGTTGGACCCAGCCCAATGTTTTGCCTATGTTGCTTTTCTGGTGAGCTTAGAAAGACACAAGTGAGTAAAACTATAGATGCATAATTATGCTAATTAGGCATACTATTAAAAATAACAAGGAGGCTTAGTGCTGATTAAAATCAGCCACAAAGACAATTTTAATCCACAGGGGAAGATGAACAGCTGATAAAAAAAGATGTGTAGACAAATAGTCTGGTTTTGTCTTGCCATGTTAGAATCTGGAGAACTTGAAGCAAAACTGGAGGGGTCTATGGACAATATAGTAAGTTTTTAAAAATATTTTATTTTAAAATATGTTAGACTGCATGGCCAGAAGCCATGTGGGCTGCAGCAGGGAAGAGAATTGGGGAAGACTGAACAAAATATCCGCCAGGATCCAGCTTCCTCTTTCTTATTCATTGAACAGAAATTTAGTTGGTGTTCCATGACAAACATGTGTGAGTTATATAGCTAGTACATACAAACTACAGCTCCAAGGATTGGTTTAAATGATTCTACCATAAGCAAGGATTTTACAACCCAGTTACACTGGTGTTAATCCACAGCATTAGAAATGAATGAACAGGACTACAATCTTATCCACACCTATTTGTGAATATGCCTTTTTAAACGCAGCAGGATTCACTTTGGAGTAAACGTTCTTGGTCTTTTACTCCAGTCCTAACCTTGGTATCGAGGAGTTGAAAAATATATTCAAATATATTAATAGGGTGATAATACTGAAAAAATTCAATATATTAACTGGTTGAGAAAAAATATAAATTGGGAATAAACTGACATTTTATGATCACTGGGGGAGGGAAGAAAGAGAAAGGATAAGAATTACAAGATTGAAAATTAGGTCATTGAGCTGAGCATTCTGATGGGCAGCAGGAGGTGAAAGCCAACTTCAACCAGCAATATGGCCCATCTGGCAGGCAGAGCTACATAGCCTCCAATCTTGAGGTATCCAGTCCTATCTTTAAAGACAAGTAACTGTTAATAGGTGGACCTGCACAAGGTGGGGTGGAGGGGCAAGAAGAGAAATGAAAATTATGAAGCAGGTAAAGGAGAATAAGGGAGCTGGAAAAAGCAAAGATGAAGTAAATGAGGTCAGCAATTGTTTCCTGAAGGGTTTGTCTTGAAAGAAATTGTCTCTTGCGGAAGAGGAAGGAAGCAAATGTAGAGCAAGGAGAAAGTGCTTGGGTTAGTGTACTGCAAATGGAGTTATAGTCCCAGTACTGTGTTTTTCAGTTATGGGATCCTGACAATAAGGTTTGTGAACTACTTGTTCATTATTTTTTCTTCAAGAAAGTAAATTATTTTGATCTGCCACTTATATGACTGATAAATGGTCTTTTCAATGATTTCTGAATTATGGTTCTCAGCACCATGTTCTGCCTCTGTGCATTACTGATAGATAAATGAACGTCAGGCTCAAGTGAGGCCAGTTTAATTTTTTGCCAGTTTTTAAACAGTATTAAACACAAAATAATGTCTGATTCCAATCTCAAACCTTGTCCAGGCATGTTTTAAAATGTGACTAAGAAAGGTGAAGAAATGTGGCTAAAAACATTACTCCTATTTTGATTTCTGAACATTCCTTTGACTCCCTGAGGCCTTAAGGAAGAATCATGTATTTATAGTTCACCAAATTTTTATTTATCTTCTCACTTTTCAGCAAGCAAGATACCATGCCATGTCTAATGTGACCATCATAAAGGGTTTCCTGCTGCTGGGATTTTCTGAAGAACGAGCGCTTCAGATTCTGCACTTTATCGTCTTCTTAGCAATGTACTTGATTGTCCTGATAGGAAATATTCTCATCATCATCTTAGTAGCCCTCAGCACCCACCTGCACACTCCAATGTATTTCTTTCTCATCAACCTCTCAGTCGTTGATATTGGAGCCACCTCCGTCACCATTCCCAAATCCATGTTCAATGCACTCATGAACACGGCATGGATCTCTTATTCTGAATGTGTAGCGCAAATGTTTTTCTTTCTCCACTTTGTGTCCTCAGACATCTTCTTGCTTACTGTTATGGCCTATGATCGATATGTTGCCATTTGTCACCCTCTGAACTATGTTTCTCTCATGAACTGGGGACGCTGCATCCAGATGGCAAGTGGGGCATGGATGGGAGGATTCCTTAATGCTGTTCTACACACTACAACTATTTTTTCACTGCCCTTCTGCTCTAACATTATCAGGCAATTCTTCTGTGAAATCCCATACCTAATTAAGCTTGCCTGCTCTGATTCTTACCTCAGTGAAATCTATGCTCTTGTTTTTAGTTCATGCATGGGCTTTGGTTGTTGTGTATTTATTTTCATATCCTATGTGCAGATCTTCACCACAGTGTTAAGAATGCCCTCAATGGAAAGTAGGCAAAAAGCCTTCGCGACTTGTATCCCCCATCTTATTGTTGTCTCTCTGTTAGTTGGTACTTGGATCTTCAGCTACTTCCTGCCATCCTCTAGCTCACCATATAATGTGAATCAAATGCTTGCTGTGCTTTACTCAGTGGTACCTCCAATGATGAACCCGATCATCTACAGCATGAGGAATAAGGATGTAAAGACTGCTCTGTGGAAGCTGTTTGACTGGAAGCGTCCATTCAATAATAAGATGCGTCATACTGGTCTATAATCCTGCTGCTTTCTTGAACCTCATGTTGAATCAGCATACTTTAAAAGTAAAAGAAATTAGTGTGTTACAGCTGCTGATTGTCCATTTTTTTGTATGGTGGATTTCTGACTAGCAATTTCAGACAGTCCATTGGACTAATGATAGAAGTTGCAGGAACCTCTTTGATATCAAATGAGCATTGCCAGCCCATGGTTTTAATTCAAAATACTGTCTTTGATTATCCTTATATTGTCGTTTCAGGTGGATGACTGCCAGCAGATGGCTGGCAACTTGCAGATTTACTTGAAGGAGTGGTCCACCAATGGCACTGTTGATGATGCAGAGGCATCACTTCCTGTTTGTTCTCTCCTATTTTCTTCTTTATGTTTTTATTATATCTTTTATCTAATAACCTATATGAGTCCAGTTTAACTCTCCCTCTATTATGAGTTCCCTCTCCTTAAATTTGTCCAGTTTTTTACATGGGTCCTTTAGAAATTTAATTTGCTTCTTCTTTGGTGTATAAATGGAGGCAAATGTAATTGTTTTACTTCCATACTGTCCTTTTACAAAGATATAATGACTCTGTCTCTAATTAATTTCTCTTTTTGGAATTGCAGCACTGGTGAGAAAACAATTGTTACTCCCCTTGACTTGCTATTCCCTGGTGCTGTAAAATGTTTCCCATAATATGCATGTTTCATTCATCTTTTTTCTTTTTTACTATGATGTGTCTCCTGAAGCATTATAACATCTAGATGTGATTCTCTTATATAATTTGCTACTCAGTTTCATTTGATCGGTTCACCATTCCTTTGATATTAGCAGTGCAATCCTAAGCAGAATTACTCCAGTCTATGCCCATTGATTTCAGTGGGCTTAGATTGGAGTAACTCTGCTAAGGATTGTACTGTAGATGTATACATTTTAAAATCTCCCTTTGTAGCCATATTCACTCAATAACTTTATAATTCTATGTTTATTTTGTATTCTTCTCTCCTTTTTTTGCTTTAGTCCAGCCAAACATTTAAGGCAAAATTAAACTGGGTAGGTATCAAATCAGTCCCACCCACCCCATTCTAAAGTGAGATGGTGCAAGTTGTTATCACTTGTGCCTTGTTGTAACTAGAGATGGGCATGAACAGAAACCCCCCCGAATATGATGTTCATTGTTCATTGCCATCCATGAACAGGGAGTCACGAAACTTACGAGCATGACCTGTTCATGAACATGTTCGAGGTTGGATGTTCGTGGAGGCCAGCAGGCTCTCTTCCAGCCATCATCCAAGTTTGGAAAAGATCCCTACTGCACCACTCTCAGAAACCTTACCTGAGCAGGCAGCAGGAAAGGTAACAATAATAAATAATAGCTTGGCCCCAGAGCCTGGCAGCAGTCCTGGAACTTGAAGGGATAAATCCCTATCACACCACTTCCAGAAACCTTACCTGAGCAGGCAGCAGGAAAGGTACTAATAATAAATAATAGCTTGGCCCACAGCCTGGCAGCGCCCCTGGAACCTGAAGGCGTAGATCCCTATGCCACTACACACAAAGAAAATTCAAGCTCCAATGCAATCTCTCTATTTAAATGCCAACAGCAGCTGTCTCTCTCCCTCTCCACTGCCTGCAAAGCCAGAGCTAGGAGCCTCCCTCCCCCCTGGTCTTTGCTCCCTTGTAACAAATTTGGAGCTCCACACTTGAAAGGAAGACCTGCCTATCAAGCTAAATTGGGCTTAGATTGGGGTTTCCAGGGCAACAGCAGGAGTTCAGACAGAGTTCAGACAATCCCTGCCTAAGTTGCCAAGGGAATTAATTGCAGGCGCCAGACTGTCTGGCTTGACGAACAGCAATGAACGAGGCTTGCAATGACCACTTGTTCATTTAGAATGGGGCCTCATGAACAGCTTGTTCGCGAACAGCAGATTGGGCTGTTCGTGGCTTTTTTGTTCTTATTGCTGTTTGTGCCCATCTCTAGTTGTAACACCTTATGGGGATCCATTTTCTCCCACACTCTTCCCCATGCCCACACCTTTAACCCCTTTCTTTCTTAACATGTTCATTAATAACATGAATAGCATTTTCTACAGAGCATTTCAGTAAAACTAATATTTTAGTCTAAGTCCTTTCATTTCAAGTCTGTTGTCTTCTTAAGTCAAAATTAACCCTTAACCTTTGTAACCATCTTCATTTGATCTTTGCTCATCTTGAAAGTTTGGGTCACCTTGGTATTTCAGTTCTTTGTACTGTCCATTGAGGTTTTTTCCTTCCCATTATTTTCCTTTGCTGTATCTGCCATTCACTTTCATCTTTTTCTCCTTCTTGCTTTTCTTCTTTTTCTTCTGGATTCTTACCGATAACATCTTCACATTCACTTAGGAGTTCCAGCTGCAAGTCCTTTAAGATCTCTAGAGTCTCTCTTAAAGAAGTAACAACATAAGTTTTATCTTCTCTTTGTATGATTAATTTAATGGAGAATCCCCAGAGGTATTTTATCTTAGCTTGTTGTAATTTTTTTTGTGACTGGATACAAGGAACATCTTCTTTTGAGTGTTTTGGAGCTTAGGGCTTGCAAAAACATCCCTTTATTTTTCTGAATTCTGTTTTGGTGCTCCAGTTTTGTAATACAATATGCTTGTTGAGCAGACTCTTCTGTATTTTTTACGTTATTATCAAACAATTGGTTGTTTATTAGAATTAATAGTTTTCTCCACCTGTCCACTAATTCTTGCTTCAGATCTTGTTTTAATTGTAATAATTGGCTTTCCATACCTTTTAAGATTCTTGCTGTCTCATTATCAATCTTTGCAGACTTGGCTGCTATGTTATCAGCTCAGGTTGCTTGTTTCCTCCATTATCTGTTGAAGGAGGCTTTGTTAACTCTGAACGTTTTAGCTCTTCAGAACATCTAGTTTCTAATATGGCAGGGTTTCCCTATGTCTGATGGTATTAACCTTTTTCTTAGAGGTTTTTTAGACATTTAAGTATGGAGTCCTTGGATTAAGCATCCACCATCATCTGGCTCACCTCTGCCCCCAGAAATATCCCCATTCATTCAATTCATGATGCACCCCAACTTTTCTCACATAGGTAAAATAGAAGAATATACTAAACGGAAAGAAAAAGGGATTAATAGAATGGAAATGAAACTCCTTACTGTAGCACAATTAAAAGAAAAGTTGCAAAGAATCCCAATGAATTGGATCCTTCTTCATTAATTATATTATCTAATTGCAAATTCTACAATAAAGCAAACTATGACCAGAAAGATGATGAAATTTGAACAGATCTTAATGCAACACATGTACATCACAAAATTAATAATTTCCAAAATATATTCACATTTAATTGAAATAGATACAAGTAGTTTAAATTGATTGAAAACAATTTGGGAAAATGATACAAGGACAAAATAGAACAAAACATACAGGAAAAATTATAGATAACTCAAACAATCAGACAAAAACACACCTTTTACACTGCCTGGAATGGTATTCATTAGGAACTGTGACCAAGATTCCTCAATAGGGTTTGGTAGTTTCCAATGTAAAATAGGCATGCCAGGGATCTCACTCTTGCCCATGGAACACTTGGGACTTCTGTTTTGCTGTTCTAGGCCAAAGTCTTCCAGGATTCTAACTCTCATGTTTCCCTGTTACTACACTTTATCTTCTTCTACATTTGCTTCCTAGTTAGAAACAGAAAATAACTCAAACATAGTATCAATAGCACCCAGGGAAAATTCTTTGAAGTTATTACACTGACGGTATATCATCCCAGTATGTATATACAGAATAAACAATGCAAATAATCCCTGGCTTCAAGGAGGTTCATCATGTCTCAACCGGGGCCAGGGCTTTCTTGGTCCTGGCACCTGTTCTGTCTGTGGAGGCATGGTCTCAACAAAATCGGCTATCATTTTACAGGGCCTGTAAGATGGAGATGTTCTACCAGGCTTATGGGGGTTGAGACGGATGAGCCACCCAACTAACCACTCCCAGTTGGGGGGGGGGCGGGATATGTGCCAATTTTATACTGGCTGAGTTTTAACCACCCTGCCCTGTGGGCTTGAGATGTTATGTAGGGTGCAAATATGAACTACCTTGTTTATGTTTAAATGCTGTAGTTTACGGTTGCTACTAATGTTTTAAATTGTTTTAAATTTCTGATGTAAATCCGCTCTGCGCCCACTTGTGGGGAGAGCAGACTATAAACAAACAAACAAACAATGTAAACTACTGGAGAAACTGTGGTCAGCAAGCTGACTATATTATTATGTGGTAGTCATGCCCGGTAGTGTTAAGATTCTGGAAAAAAAATCATAGAAATGAAAAATATCACACATCAAGTTATTTATGCCACACCAACCCTATTAACAATCTGAGGGGAACAAAATTAAAAAATGTCATCAAAGTGGTTGATAGTGTTCATGCTGATGTCAGCACATAAGGGTACAGCAAAGAGCTGGAAGTCAGCAGAATCTTTATCATGCATTAGAGATGGGCATGAAATGAACCACAGAACAAAATTCTGTACGGAATGGCTGGTTCATTTGTATGGAACGCGTGTTTACGGAACAAATGAATTTTTCCAGCCATTCCGTGGCCAGTTTCGAGTTTTGTAGACCCTGCGCAGGAGAAAGGGGCTGTCACTTTCACAGACCCTATGCTGTGTTCAGCTGATGGGCTGAAACTGGTGCGGGGGCTACAAATCTGACAGCCTCTTTTCCTACTGCCCAGGCTGTCAGTTTCACAGACCCCGTGTTGGAACTGGCAAGGGGGCTGTGAAATGACAGCCTTACGAACCACAAACTGGGAAAAGGTCAGAAGTCCATGATTCGTGGTTTGTGGAATGCTACGAATCACATGGTTCAGGGTTTTTTTGGTTCATGCCCATGTCTATCATGCATCTTTGATGCTCTGAATTATGATGAATTGCAATGGCGGAAGCACTGATATACCAACTCAGAGTTGTCAAAAATAATGCTAGAATTCGATTTTTATGAAACGTTATTACATATACTAATCCGAAAAATACCCAACATCAACATTTATCTGAACCCTTTCTCAAACTGCGGAAGAGATTAGATTTGTAGCATACATGGAAATGCTCTAGAAAAAAGGAAAAAATACCATTAAAATTTCCTCTCTTGAGTTCTATATAGTACAAGATACAGTTGAAAAGTCCTCGATTAATGGATTGATTCAACATTGCCTGCTTTCTTTTTTCTTTTTCTCTCAATTTTTTTTATTGTCAGCTTTGTTCTTTTATCATGTTTTTCTTTCTCTATTCCCTTATGTAACTTTGTATGTTATGTCTGTGGCTTAGATGGGTTTTCTTTAAATGTGTTTGAAAATCAATACAATTATTTTTTAAAACTTGTACTTTGGGCAATGGAAATCCAATCATCGTTCAGAAATCAGTGGCCCATTTTAAGACTGCTTAACTATGTCTGCCACAAACAGACAATTTTATCTTCCATTACCAATGCAGGGGTGGGTGGTTCTGTAGATAACCAGGGCAAGGATGTTCCAGTTCCTTTCATTTTTAGCACTGCAGCTCCGACCATCATCCTGAACATTGAGGCCAATTTTTAAATGTCTAGCTTTATTTTTGGATGGTGTATGCCTGTTAGAAACAAGCATAGGCCAGTGTTCCAACTTCCTTTAAGTTTGATTCTACAACACCTATGAACATTATGAAGCTGGTGGCCAATTTTGAGACTCTATGTTTGGATGAGTTATGCATGTCATGGATCAACAGAAGGATGCATAATGGCAAACTTCAATGTCTCAAACATCTGAATGTCTCCTGCCATGAAAACCCTATGGTATTTCCATAGAAATGTCATGAACCTATTCAAAGTTATTTCAGGTCAAGAAATATCCATCCATTGTAACTACATAGATCATTCAAGGAAAGCAATCTTACCCAAAGGTATGAAGGTCACTGGCAAGGAGGCCCTTCTAAGAGGAAGCTGACAATTAATTCAGCTTGCCATATTTACAGGATTTCAGAACCATCTCCTTACAATAGTTGACTGTCCCACTTCAAAGGGGACTCACATTCTTGGCTTAACTTACTATCCTATAACTTCAAACACCAGACAAGGTTATCCATATTTGAAACATTTTCTTAAAATGTATAAAAATAGTTTATTCTTTGCCGGAGAAGCTGAAAAGAAAGCTTGGTGCTGAAATAACAACATTGGAAGTGGTGCAAGCAATACAAGCTGTTACAGTTGGTAAAGCTCCGGGACCGGATGGAATTACAGCAAAATTTTATAAAGTGATGGTAGAGGATTTAAAACAACTGATGCAAAAAGTGATGAATGAGATATTGGAGGGGGCAGAGATGCCAGATACATGGAATGAGGCTAATATTACATTGATATCGAAGGAGACATTAGACTTAAGTAATGTTAAGAATTATAGACCAATATCTCTAACTAATAATGATTATAAAATATTTGCTAAGATATTAGCGGAAAGACTTAAGGTGTGGTTAGTGGAATTTATAGAGGAAGACCAAGCTGGTTTTTTACCGGAAAGGCAAATAAAAAATAACCTACGAGTGTTGCTGAATACCATTGAGTACTATGATAAAAATCCAGGGAAGCAGGTTGGGTTCTTCTTTGTGGATGCGGAGAAAGTGTTTGACAATTTGAACTGGGATTTTATATTTGCAACAATGGAGAAGATGCAGTTGGGAGAGAAATTTATACAAGCAATAAAGGCAATATATAAAAACCAATCTGCAAATATAATTGTTAACTCGGATGTAACAAAAAAACTGGAAATAAGAAAAGGAACAAGACAAGGGTGTCCGCTTTCCCCACTTCTGTTTGTAATGGTATTGGAGATTTTACTTAGGCAAATAAGAGAAGATAATTCAATAAGAGGACTGAGGACAAAAGGATTTGAATATAAAGTGAGAGCTTTTGCCGATGATATAATGGTGATAGTGGAGGATCCAATAGAGTGCATGCCTAAACTGATGAAGAAAATGAAAGACTTTGGAGATTTAGCAGGATTTGTTATAAATAAGGTGAAGTCCAAAATATTGTGCAAAAATATGACTAAACAACAACAAAAGGAGTTGATGGACAAGGTAGAATGTGAAGTAGTGAACAAAGTTAAATATTTAGGAGTGGAAGTGACAGCAAAAAATATTGATCTATATAAGAATAACTATGACAAGTTATGGCAACAAATAGATAAAGATGTGATTAGATGGAATAAAATGAATTTGTCATGGTTAGGTCGTATTGCTGTAATCAAGATGAATGTTCTTCCAAGAATGATGTTTCTACTACAGACAATACCTATTGTTAAAGATAGTAAACAATTTGAAAAGTGGCAGAGAACGATGTTAAACTTTGTTTGGGCTGGAAAGAAACCCAGAGTTAAAATGAAAGTACTGTATGATGCAAAAGAAAGAGGAGGTTTACAATTACAAAACTTTAAATTATATCATGAAGCGGTATGTTTGGACTGGCTAAAGGAATGGTTGACATTGAAGCATTTGAAGCTGTTAGCATTGGAAGGATATAATAAACTATTTGGATGGCATGCATATCTATGGTATGACGAAGTAAAAGCAGACTCTATGTTTTAACATCATTATGTAAGAAGAAGCTTGTTTGCTGTATGGACCAAATACAAGAAATATATGGAAGAGACTATACCAATGTGGATTATTCCTGCTGAAGTAGTAAATCCAAGAACAGAATATGCAGGTGAAGAGTGGCTGACATACAAAGAGATTCTTGAGATAAAACAGAACAATTATTTGCTTAAAGACAATGATGAATTGCGATTCCAATATGGATGGTTTCAATATATGCAGATAAAAGATTTGTATGAGAAGGACAAAAGGAAAAATGGTTTTAGGCTACAAAACTCTGAGATTGAGAACTGCTTGCTTCAGGGGGGGAAGAAAATGATTTCTAAAATATATAAGATATTATTGAAATGGTTCACAGAGGAGGAGGTTGTTAAAGTTCAGATGATTAAGTGGGCAATAAACTGTAATAGGGAAATTTCAATGGAAGCTTGGGAAAAGGTATGGAAAAATACAGTTAAAATTTCAGCATGTACCACGGTGCGAGAAAATGTTTATAAAATGATGTATAGATGGTATTTAACACCGAAGAAGTTGGCCAATGGCAATAGTCAGATGTCTGATAAATGTTGGAAATGTAAACAGCATGAAGGTTCATTCTATCACATGTGGTGGACTTGTGATAAGGCAAAACAGTTCTGGGGGGATATAGTTAAGGTTATGTCGGATATTTTACAAAGGAATATAATTAAAACCCCGGAATTGTTGTTATTATGCATGAACCTAGAAGACTTTGATAAAATGGACAGAGTTATGGTATTTTATATGATTACGGCGGCCAGAATGTGTTATGCACAGTTGTGGAAGACTCAGGAGATACCATCTATGGAAGACTGGATTTTGAAAGTTTTGAATATGGCAGAAATGGACAAGTTAACGAGGAAATTGAAAGAGCAAGAAGTACTGGAATATACATTAAGCTGGGAAAAATTCAAGAAATATGTGGAGAAAAAGTGGGACATGAAGGGGAAATTGTGGACTTTGGATAGTTGTTAAAGGGGAGATAGAAACTTACTTAAGGTTAAAAGGGGGTATATTATTATATTTTATTGGATTAGTACAGAGTTATAGTATTATAGTATTATAAAGTTAAGAGTAAGATAGTATATTCTTATCGGAAGGCATAAGATTGAATAATAAGGTTGTATAGGTAATAGGGAGTATATATGATATTTTAGGGATGTAATAGAAGTAATAGATTTATAATATAGACAATAGGTATTTAAGGAATAGTATATTACATATATATATATATATATATATATATATATATTTCTTTTAGTTAGTATATGTACCTATTATATACTTATATAATTTTTATACTCTTAATTTAGATAAGTATTATATTAAGATAGTTAATACAAGTAAATAGATTAGATTAGTATGTATTATATAGATATATATTATATATATTATTGTAGACTTTAAGAATTTATATGATATATTCTCTAGGTTAAGTTGGGTATGGAAAACTGTTGGGAGTCATTAGAAAAGGGGGGGGAAGGATGGGGAAAATGCAATGGGGTGGAAAATGATAATGATTTTTATGTTTAAGTTTGTAAACCCATCCAGTAAAAATTCTTTAAAAAAAATAGTTTATTCTTGCTACCTGACATCTTAACCGGTTCATTTGGTTGATGAAAACTTCATATCCGGGTCAGAAAATCTTCACTTCCAGGTCAGCAGAAGGTCTGGAGGAAGTCCATCCCCTGTTGCTAGGAAACTGATTGATTGGCACCAGGCTGTCTGCAGTGATGAAACAAAAAATGAACCAAATAAAGCAGCCTAAAAGTTCGTGGCGGTTCGTCAGAAAAGGGATCTGATTAACCGTGGTTTGAGAACCATGAACCAGCCTGGTTCATGCTTAATTTTGGTTCATATTTCGGTTCGTGCTCATCTCTAGTCCTGAGTGACAGAATGTGTTGAACCCAACCTGCTCTTGCACTCAATGCCCCCATATCACCTCCTTACCACACACTCTTCAAGCTACAAAGCCTTTGTCCATGTAGTTTCCATGATCTCCACCAGCATAACTTTTTGGATAGTCAAAGACTCTCTCTCCCTTCCTTTTTTCACTTACAGAGAAGCTGGTTGGGCCCTGCCCAATGTTTTATCTATGTTATTTTGCTGTTGATGGAAGGACAACAGGGAGTAAAACTATAGGTGCTCAAATATGCTAGTTAGGTGTACAATTACAAATAATGAGGTTTAGTGCTGATTGAAATCAGCTAGGAACAGAGTTTTGATTCACAGGGGAAGATGTGGCATCGGTGACATAGCAGCTGATAAAAAAAGAACCGGAGACAAGTATGCAGGTTTTGCCTTGCCATGTTAGAAGTTGGAGAACTTGTAATACCAACTGGAGGGATCTATGGACAATCCAGTAAGTTTTAAAAAATCTTTTATTTTAAAATATGTGAAACTGCATGGACAAAAGCCAGGGGGGCTGCAGCAGAGAAGAGAATTAGGCAAGTCTGAGTAAAATAGTTGCTAGGATCCAGCTTCCTTTTTCTTATTTATCTGACAGAAATTTTGTTGGTGTTCCATAACAGATATGCATTGAATTATATGGCTAGTACATACAAACTGCAGCTCCCAGGACTGGTTTAAATGTTTCTACCAACTAGTCATAAATAAGGATTTTACAGCCCCATTACATCCACAGCATTAGAAACGAATGAACAAGACTGCAATCTTATCCACACTTATAATAACAGTAATAATAATCTGCACTTACATACCACTCTTCTAGACATGTTAGTGCCTTACCCAGAGCGGTGAACAAGTTAGTGTTATTATCTCCACAATATATCTGGGGAGCTGGGGCTGAGAGGAGTGGATTATCCAAGGCCACCTGCCGAGCTCATGGCAGTACTGGGATTTGAACCAGCAGAGTACTGATTCACAGCTGAACCACTTAACCACTGTGCTAAAGCAGCTCTTATTAGTGAGTATGCCTTTTTAACACAGTAGGATTCAGTTTTGAGTAAACGTTCTTGGTCCTATACTCCTAGCCTTGGTATGGAGGAACTGATAAATGTATTCAAATATATCAATAGGGTGATAATATTGAATAACTTCAATATATTAATTGGTTGAGAAGGATTATAAATTGGGAAGCCCTGACATTAAGATTACTGGGAGAGGTAAGAAAGATAAAGAATCAGAGTTATAATAAAATAGAAAATTAGGTCACTGAGCTAAGCGTTCTGATGGGCAGCTGGAGCTGAAAGCAGACTTCACCAGCTATGTGCCCATCTGGCAGGCAGGGCTAGATAGCCTCCGATCTTGAGGTATTCGGTCCTTAAAGAAATAACAGTTAATAGGGGGAACCATAAAGGGTGGGGTGGGAAGGTAAGAAGAGAAAAGACAATTATGAAGCAGGTAAAGGAACATAAGGGAACAGAAAAAAACAAAAGCAATGTAAAGGAGGTCAGCAATTGTTTAGTGAAGGGTTTGCTTTGAAAGAAATCGGCTCTTGAGGAAGAGAAAGGAAGCAAATGTAGAGGAAGGAGAAAGTGCTTTGGTTTGTGAGGTGCAAATGGAGTTTTAGTCCCAGTACTGTGCTTTTCAGTTAGGGGATCCTGACAATAATGTTTGTGAACTATTTGTTCATTATTTTTTCTTCAGATTTTGATCTGCCACATATATGACAGACAAATAGTCTTTTCAATGATTTTTGGATTATGGTTCTTAGCACCATGTTCTGCCTCAGTGCATGACTGATAGAATGTTAGGCTCAAGAGAGGCCAGTTTAATTTTTTGCCAGTTTCAAAACACTATTAAACACGAAAAGAATATCTGAAAAAAATATCTGATTCTCTCAAACCATGTCCAGGCACACCTGTCCCTTCATCATATTTAAAATGTGACTATGCAAGGTGGAGAAAGCTGGCTAAAAACATTACTCCTGTTGTGATTTCTGAACATTCCTTTGAGTCCATGAGTCCTTGATGAAGTATCATGTATTTATACGTTCAATTAATTTATACTTTTCTTTTTTCAGCAAGCAAGATACCATGCCATGTCTAATGTGACCAGCATAACGGGTTTCCTGCTGCTGGGATTTTCTGAAGAACGAGCTCTTCAGATTCTGCACTTTTTTGTCTTCTTCACGATGTACTTGATTGTCCTGATAGGAAATATTCTCATCATCATCTTAGTAGCCCTCAGCACCCACCTGCACACCCCAATGTATTTCTTTCTCGTCAACCTGTCAGTTGTTGATATTGGAACCACTTCCGTCACCATTCCCAAATCCATGTTCAATGCACTCATGAACACAACATGGATCTCTTATTCTGAATGCGTAGCACAAATGTTTTTGTTTCTTCATTTTATGTCATCAGACATGTTCCTCCTCACTGTTATGGCCTATGATCGATATGTCGCCATCTGTTACCCTCTGAACTATGTTTCTCTCATGAACTGGGGACGCTGCATCCAGATGGCAAGTGGGGTATGGATGGGAGGATTCCTTAATGCTTTTCTACACGCTACAACTGTTTTTTCACTGCCCTTCTGCTCTAACATTATCAGGCAATTCTTCTGTGAAATCCCATACCTAATTAAGCTTGCCTGCTCTGATTCGTACCTCAGTGAAATCTTGTTTTTAGTTCATTCATAGGCTTTGCTTGTTGTGTATTTATATTTGTATCCTATGTGCAGATCTTCACCACAGTGTTAAGAATGCCCTCAATGGAAAGTAGGCAAAAGGCCTTCTCGACTTGCATTCCCCACCTTACTGTTGTCTCCGTGTTAGTCACTACTTGGATCTTCAGCTACTTCCTGCCATCCTCTAGCTCACCATATAATGTGAATCAAATGCTTGCTGTGCTTTACTCAGTGGTACCTCCAATGATGAACCCGATCATCTACAGCATGAGGAATAAGGATGTGAAGACTGCCCTGTGGAAGCTGTTTGACTGGAAGCTTCTATTCAAGAGTAAGATGCTTCATACTGGTTAATAATCCTGCTGCTTTCTTGCACTTCATTTTGAATCAGCATAATTTAAAAGTAAAATAAATTAGTTACAAGTTACAATTGCTGACTGTTCATTTCTTTGTATGGTGTGTTTCTGGCTAGTAATTTCAGACAGCACATAGATAGTTAATCGTCTTGGACTAATGATCGGAAAAGGTAGATCCCTTCTTTTTATTTAATAAATTTTATTGGATGGGTTAACATATATTCCACTAATCATTTTACAGCATTTTCCCCCATTGTATTGTTATATGTGGCCCACCCCCTCCCCTCCCCCCTTTTCTATGTTGACTCCCAACAGCACTATGACTCCTTTATTTCTTATCATTAACTCTACATTACTTTCATTTGTCCCTATTATTAAAGGCAAAGTTCTAACTTATTCTTTATTATTACATTTCTATAGTTATCAATAGACTACTCTTATCCTATTAGATCCCGTTTCTTTTCCAAATAGATTTTGAATTTCTCCCAATCTTTAAAAAAATCACTTAAATTTTGTTCTCATAACTTTCTTATCAAATTATTCATTTCTGCCATATACAACAGTTTAAATCCAGTCTTCAACATATTACAATTTTATTTCTTTAACCAATTAAATATAGCTTTACATTTTTGCCGTAAATTCAGTCCCTTAAGTAGCTCTTATAGCTTGAAGCTGGAAACTTAGTCCTTCAGGTAATTCCCATCTGTAGCTTGAATCTTGTACTTCTGTCTCTCAGCTTTTGTGCTATTTCTCTGTTCTTCTTTCTTCCTTGCCTGATCCTGCTAGGGATTCTTACTCTGCTTCCCTCCGTTAACAGAGAATTTTCAAATTGCTTTTTCGAGGTTTCATCTTTTACTCTTCTAGTTATCTGTTGAGCAATATTAACTCTTGGTAAATTCTTCTGCTGTACATAACTGGAGTTGACTCTATATGCCAAATCCAGATTTATTGTTATCTCTTCTGACTGGTTGTTCAAAAATTCTGCCAAAGCTTTGATCATTTGTTCTTGCACACTCTGCATTATTTTCTCTAACACATCGCAAATTCCCAGCTGAACTTCTGTAGGTTTATGTTCCATTACTGCCACACGATCTTGAAATGCTTGTTTTTCAACTGTTAAACTAGGGGCAAAGCTACAAGTGACGAATGACACTTGAACGGCAAGTGTATTTCTCCCTGTTCACTTGTGCTCCACTCAATCCACTTGCTGTTCAAGTGTCATTCGTCACTTGTAGCTTGGCCCTAGGTGACAAATCAGTGGTTTTTTGCTCCATCTCTTGAGCTATCTGCTTTGTTAATTGTAACTCATTTTTCACCTCCACTTCTGCTTTTATTAAATCCTTTATATTTTTAATCAAACTTTCTCCCATTTTCTGCATAGATTGGCTCAATTCTTTATTACCCTCTGTAACTTTTTTTCCAGCGATTCTATAGCCATTCCTATGGCAACCTGCCATTCTTTCTCCACTTTCTTCATGCTCCTAAGCTGGTTTTCTCCCCACCCCAAATATCCGTTTTTGTATTTCACTTTATTTTTAATTTAGTCCAAATCGTCTGTTTTCTTTAATTTAAAAATCCAATCTACTTTAACCTCACCAAATGCCGGGCGGAGATTCTCTATGGTACCTTCCTTCGTCCTTTTCCCTTCTCAGAATGGTGGGTATCTACTTCCTTTTGTCCTCTCGTCGCTTTGTCTCGCGTTTTGTCCTTTGTTTTCCTTCTTTGGTCTTCTTTGCTGTTTCCACTTCCTTCTTACTCTCCAAATTAAGCCTCTCTAGGCAGTGTCTCTTGCTGTTCTCCATGCATTCTGCCCTCTTGCGATATCTGCTCCACAGCTTCCCAGCCTCCTCCCCTTTCTCAATGCCGGGTATCTCCTCCAAAACTGCAGGTATGCATAAACAAAAGTTAATTTCTCTTCTTTAACACTTTATAGTCTATCGAATTCCACTTTTTCCTTCAAAATGCCTTGCTCCTTTCTTGCTCTATCAGCTCAATCCACAATATTGGCTTTTATTTAGATCTCTCTTCTAATCTTAAGTCTGAAAGCAAGATAATGATCTGTACCTCAGTTTGTTCCATTTGGGTCTTTCGTGCCGTTTCTTTCATTTCAAATTGGCCAAATCTGATACTGAAGCTTGGTTTCTGGAGACCTTATGCCAAACAAATGACTCAAAGAGCACTGCAGAGATTTTAGCTCGCCCTTCTCCAAGGGGACCTCAAGGCGATGAGGAAACTCCTTTATCTAGGACCCCCCACTGCCAAGATCACTCACTTTCAGGATCTTGTAGCATCCCGGCCCCTCTTCTACTTGTAGAGGGGTGGCAGCAGGCGTTCTAAGCACCTGGCCTGCCAAAACAGTCGCTCTTGATAGCCCAGCTCCCTGGATCACATCAGGTCTCCATTAATCCATACCGGAAGTCGCCCGGAAAAGGTAGATCCCTTCTAAAGTTGCAGGAACTTTTAAAATTCTGAATAAGGGTAGGCAGCCCGTGGTTCTAATTCAAAGTGTTGTCTTTGATTATAGCTATCTGGTACATTCCAGGCAGATGACTGCCAGTAGATGGGTGGCAATCTGGAGGAGATTTACCAGATGGAGTGATTCACCAATGACACTGGCGATGATAACAAGAACAACAACAGATTTATATACCACCCTTCAGGATGACTTAACACCCACTCAGAGTGGTTTACAAAGTATGTTACTATTATCTCCACAACAAAACACCCTGTGAGGTAGGTGAGGCTGAGAGAGCTCCAGAGAACTGCGACCTGCCCAAGGCCACCCAGTTGCCTTCAAGTGGAGGAGTGGGAAATCAAACTTGGCTCTCAAGATTAGTGTTCCGATCTCTTAACCACTACACCAAACTGGCATCATTCCAGTTTGTATCAGAAGTGCCATTATTAGGCTCTTGTATTCACCTCAATCCCTCTGGTTTAAACATAGTTTTGGGTGAAGGTTAGTGCCAGTTTATGGGTACGGCTTTATCTGTTTGGTTCTAATAAAAGCATATCATGTGACTTTCAGTTTTTGAATTTTAATTTGGTCGAATGGTGCTATCTGCAACTTCTTCGTAGTGAGTAATACATCCTCCAATCATGCATGTTACTTGTTTTCAGTCGTGGATAATCAAGAGAAAGCCATCTGTTTCTCTTTCTTGTCACCAAGGTTGTGAATCTTTTCATGTGTGTGTTATAAACATGAAATTGTTGTTTTTTCTTTACTAGGGGTTCTGCCCCTACTCACCAACTCTGTCTCTTGTTGCTTTTGCTTCTAAATTTTTCTTTATTTAAACTATAAACTATACACCATAACATAATAAACATAGAGAACAACACACAGTTCTAAGCTATCACACTAACAATTCATATATCTATATAATTAAAAGGAAAAGGGGGGGAAAAGTAGATTACACTACGGGTTGAGTTCCGATTTTCTCTGCAACAAGTATATATCATTCCTAGAGTCACACGTATTCTAGGTTAGTCACAAAACCCTTCTTTTTTCTATTTTTCATGTTTCTTAATCCATAAATGCAGATGTCATCAAATCCTTGTTATCCATTTCATGCAAAAAGTCTATTAACGGTTTCCATTCAGTCAAGAAGATAACTAATGTCCTTTCTCTAATCAGTGCAGTAAGTTTTGCCGTTGATGCAAACTCCAAATTTTTTTTCAACCATTCCTCCACCATAGGCAATGTTGTAGTTTTCCACTTTTGTGCATAAAGTACTCTTGCCACTGTAATAAAGTATAAAAACAGTGTTCTAAGCTTTTTTCCAACTGCCTGTCCGTTATTCCCAACAGAAAAGTCTCTGGTTTCAGCTGAAGTTTAATCTTCAAAAATCTTCTGAATTGATGACTGTATCTGTAACCAAAAACTCTTTGCTTTCTTACATGTCCACCACATATGGAAAAATGTCCCTTCTTGTTTGGCACATTTCCAACATACATTTGATTCCCCCTTATACATTCTAGCCAATTTTTCAGGAGTCATATACCAACGATACATCATTTTGTAAAAAAATTCTTTAATACTGGAGCTTAATGTAAATTTCAGCCCTCTTGTCCCCATATTTCCCATTGCTCCATTAATATATCATGTCCACAATTTTTTGCCAATTTAATCATATTCTTTTATTGCTCTTCTTCCATCTCAAACCTCAACAAAAGTTTTTACATTTTAGAAATAACGTGTTCATCATTTGTACAAAGGGCTATTTCAAATTCAGTTTTAGATTTCTCAAGGTCATATGACTCTTGTCTAATTTGAATCTCTCCAAAATTTGCATATCTGGAAACCACTGACAGGCATGCCCTTCTGCTGTTAAGTCCTCTCTTGACTTAATTTTAACTTGATCCTGAGAGAATTCCAATAAATCCTGATAAGTTAACCATTTAGGTGGACTAACCATTTCTCTCTTGCTGTATTTGCCATATTTAGTGATAGTTTGAATACTGAATGAGCAGTTCTGCCTCTTGCAAAATATGCTGCAGCAATACATGATGAAGCAGTAGCAAGAGCGATCATCCTTCATGGACAAATGTGGGCAAAATTAGATTTATAACGAAGGACGTACTCCACCTTTCTCCTTATCGGAGATCCAAAGAGGCTTACGTTGTTTTCCTGACCTCTATTTTATCCAAACTACAACAACAACCACCCTGTAAGGTAGGACTGTTTGAGAAGGTGTGATTGGCTCAAATTTATCCAGAAAGCTTCCATTGGCTGTGGTAGGATTTGAACCTAGAACTCCTTGACCCTAGTCCAACATTCTAAGCAGCAGATTATACAGGCTCCTGATCCCAGCTGGGAGAAGGTGGGTGGGCATTGCCACCTCCTTCGCTCATAATACCCATTGTGTTGAGGCAGTGGTGGGCATTGTAACCTGCTCAGCTCCTATTGCCAGTTGTGATAAGGAGGAGGTGTGTATTGCCCACTCTCTGCCTTAACTCAGCCAGTATTAGGAGCAGAGCAGGTGGCAATGCCCATCTCCAGCCTTAACACAGCCAGTAATAGGAGAGCAATGCCCACCCCCACATTAACCCAGCTGGTATGCCCTCTCCCCTTCAGCCAGCTGATATTAAGAGAGGAGCAGGGGGCAATGCCCACCCCCACCTTAACCCATCTGGTATTAGGAGCAAAGTAGGTGGCAATGACCGCCCCTACTTCAGCCACCTGGTATTAGGAATGGAGCAGGTGGCAATGCCCATCCCCCGCATCAGCTGGTATTAGGAGGGGAACAGGTGGCAAGGCCCACCCCCTGCATTAACCCAGCTAATATTAGGAGCGGAGCAGGAGGCAATACCAACCCCTTTTCAGGCAGCAAGGATCAGGATCGGAGAAGGTGACAATGCCCACACTCTGCATTAGCCCAGCTGGTATTAGGAGCGGAGCAAGAGACAATGCCCTCCACTCTTTCACCCAGTTGGGATCAGGAGCACCCTATTTCTGAGTACAATGGCATGTTCTTTGCCTTTTATGGTCATATCCAACAACTGGTCCCCTATCGTTTTAGTGATATCCATGATAACAGGAGATAGGCAGCAATTATTTTGTGCCTGCTCATGCTGATGTCCCTATATGCTCAGTTTTACAAGGCCTGCTCCATCTGGACTTGGTCCTCTGCATTTTTAATTGGCTAGTTGGAGGTGAGATCCAGAATGTAGATAGGCCACCTCTTTTGCTTGCAGAGATGGTGAGTGTGCCAGATCTATTCAAGGGTCTCTGTATTTGCCCTTTACTGACCCATTCTATTCACTTTGTGAAGAAGCAGGTGTGAATTTCAGCTTTTGCATGGGAATAAATCCTTATGTTTGCATGCACAACCCATTCCTAGAATGCATGAACTGAAATCTTGTTTCAGAAAAGCCTTAGAAGGAAAATGCGTTGGACACAGCCTACTCTTGCATTCAACGTCACCCACTTCTTATCACACCCCTCCTTCTATAAGGTCTTCATCCATGCAGTTTCCATGATCTTTAGCATAGCTTTTTGGATGGTCAAAGCCCCCCCCCCTTCTTTTTTCATCTCCAGAAAAGTTGGTTGCCCCATGTTTTGTCTGTGTTGCTTTGCTGAAAAAGACAACAGGGAGTAAAACTGTAGATGCTCAAAGATGCTAATTAGGAGTGCAATTGGAATCAACCAGGAAAAAAGTTTTGTTCCACAGGGGAAGATGTGGCATCAGTAACAAGGCACCTGATAAAAAAATGCATGGTAACAAATATGCAGGTTTTGCCTTGCCATGTTAGAATCTGGAGAACTTGTGACACCAATTGGAGGGATCTATGGCCAATCTAGTAAGTTTTAAAAAATCTTTTCTTTTAAAATATGTGACTGATTTAAATGTTTCTACCAACTAGCCATAGGTAAGGATTTTACAACCCAGTTACACTGGAGTTAATCCACAGCTTTAGAATTAATGAATGAACAAGACTGTAATCTTATCCACACTTATATGTGGCTATGCCTTATTTAATACAGCAGGATTCACTTCGGAGTAAATGTTCTTGGTTCTGTACTCCTAGCCTTGGTATTGAGGAGCTGATAAACAGATCAAGTATATAAATAGGGCGAATAACTTCAAAATATTAATTGGTTAAGAAGAATTATCTAAACCGGGAAAACATTGACATTAAAGTCATCTGGGGAGGGAAGAAAGATAAAGGATAAGAATAGCAAGTTTGAAAATTAGGTCATCGAGCTAAATGTTCTGATGGGAAGCTGGAGGTGAAAGGAAACTTCCCCAGCTATATGGCCCATCTGGCAGGCAGGGCTAGATGAGCTCTGATCCTGAAGTATCCAGTCTTATCTTTAAAGGAAATAACTGTTAATAGGTGGACCCACACAGGGTGGGGTGGGGGGAGACAAGAAGGGAAATGACACAAAGCAGGTAAAAGAGCATAAGGGAGCTGAAAAAAACAGATGAAGTAAATTAAGTCAGCAATTGTTTACCAAATGGTTTGCTTTGAAAGAAATTGGCGGTTGGGGAAGAGAAAGGAAGCAAATGTAGAGGAAGGAAAAAGTGCTTCAGTTTGTGACGTGCAAATGGAGTTATAGTCCCTATACTGTGCTTTTCATTTAGGGGATCCTGTCAACAATATTTGTGAACTATTTGTTTATTATTTTTTTGTTCAAGAATGTGAATTATTTTGATCTGCCACATATATGACTGAGAAATGGTCTTTTCAATGATTTCTGAATTATGGTTCTCAGCATCATGTCCTGCTTCAGTGCATTACTGATAGATAAATTAACATCAGCCTCAACTTAGGCCAGTTTAATTTTTTTGTCAGTTTTGAAACAGTATTAAACATGAATGGAATGTCTGATTCCAGTCTCAAATCCAATCCAGGCATGCCTACCCCTTCATCATATTTAAGCTGTGACTAAGCAAGGTGGAGAAATGTGGCTAAAACATTACTCCTGTTTTGATTTCTGAATATTCATTTAAGTCTCTGAGAACTTGAGGAAGAATTGTTCACCAAATTTAGACTTACCTTTTCTTTTTTCAGCAAGCAAGATACCATGCCGTGTCTAATGTGACCATCATAACGGGTTTCCTGCTGCTGGGATTTTCTGAAGAACGAGCACTTCAGATTCTGCACTTTTTTGTCTTCTTAGTGATGTACTTGATTGTCCTGATAGGAAATATTCTCATCATCATCTTAGTAGCTCTCAACACCCACCTGCACACCCCAATGTATTTCTTTCTTGTCAACCTGTCAATTGTTGACCTTGGAGCCACTTCCGTCACCATTCCCAAATCCATGTTCAATGCACTCATGAACACAACATGGATCTCATATTCTGAATGTGTAGCACAAATGTTTTTCTTTCTCCACTTTATGACATCAGACATCTTCCTGCTCACTGTTATGGCCTATGATCGATATGTTGCCATCTGTCACCCGCTGCACTATGTGTCTCTCATGAACTGGGGACGCTGCATCCAGATGGCAAGTGGGGCATGGATGGGAGGATTCCTTAATGCTATTCTACACACTACAACTGTTTTTTCAATGCCCTTCTGCTCTAACATTATCAGGCAATTCTTCTGTGAAATCCCATACCTAATTAAGCTTGCCTGCTCTGATTCTTACCTCAGTGAAATCTGGGTTCTTGTTTTTAGTTCATTCATAGGATTTGGTTGTTGTGTATTTATTTTCATGTCTTATGTACAGATCTTCACCACAGTCTTAAAAATGCCCTCAATGGAAAGTAGGCAAAAGGCCTTCTCGACTTGCATTCCCCACCTTATTGTTGTCTCTCTGTTAATTGGTACTGGAGTCTTTAGCTACTTCCTGCCTTCCTCCAGCTCTCCATACAACGTGGATCAAATACTTGCTGTGCTCTACTCAGTCATACCTCCAATGATGAACCCAATCATCTACAGCATGAGGAATAAGGATATAAAGACAGCTCTGCGGAAGTTGTTTAACTGGAAACTTCCAATCAAGAATAAGATGCCCCATACTGGTCTATAATCCTGCTGCTTTTTTGTACTTCTTTTAGAATCAGTGTAATTCAAAAGAAAATTCAATTAGTGTTACAACTGCAGACTGTCCATTCTTTATACTGTGGGTTTCTGGTTAGTAGTTTTGGATGGTCCATTGGTATTTCATGACCTTGGATAGGAGAAGGTAGATCCTTTACAATGTTACGGGAACCACTTTGATTTGAATGAGGGTTGTCAGCCAATGGTTCTAATTTAAAGTGTTATCTTTGATTATAGCTATCTGGTACATTCCAGACAGATGACTGCCAGTAGATGGGTGGTAACCTAGAGGAGATTTACCAGATGGAGTGATTCACCAATGACACTGGCGATGATGCGGAGACATCATTCCAGTTTGTGTCAGCAATGACATGATTAGGTTCCTGCCTTCACCCCAATCTCTATAGTTTAAACATAGCGTATTTGGATGAATGCTAGTGCCCGTTTACTGGAACTACTTTATCTGTTTGGTTTTAATAAAATGGCATCATATGTGTTTCAGTTTTTGGATTTTACTCTGAATCAAGAGGGCTACCTGCATCCTCTTGGTAGTGGAAAATACATCCTCCAAACATGCTTGTCACATATGTTGAGTAGTGGGTTTATCAAACAGAAGCCATCTGTTCCTTTTTCTTGTCACCAAAGTTGTGGATCTTTTTATGTGTGTGTGTGTGATGTGCAGGAATGTGTTTTTATTTATTTACTAGAGGCTTTGCCGTTGCTCACCAATCCTGTCTTTTGCTGCATTTGCATTGTTTAGTGATAGTTTGAATACTGAATGAGGTGTTCTGCCTCCTTCAAAATGAGCTTCAGCAATACATGATAAATACATGACCCACCCTGGAGATATATTGATGAGTTCTCATCTATACACATTGTAATATATCCAAATCAGTATACCATCTCCAGCTGACATTCAATAGTTTTCAGTAGAATATACTCAAAAGTGACCCTATAAGGTTCCAGTTTGGAAAGATACCTTCTCAGCCTCCCACCATCCTTGTATGAAATGTAACAAGTAGTCATATTAATGACTACTTGTTCATGTTTCACTCCATGATGGAATCTCAGGTAAATGGTTGTTACAGTTTCTTACTGCTTATTTTGAGTGTCTTCCAGTGACTATTGCTACATTATATTGTAATTTACTCACGTTGAGTGAAAAGAATTGCTCTAAAATTTATAATGGAATTTTACTATCATTTGGATCCAGAAAAGAGGAAGTGGAAGGGAAAATGCATTTAGTGCAGTTCCACTTCGCAAGCCATGGTACAAACACTACTGTAATGCACAGTGTTTCATTTACAGTTGTGCTTTTTGCTCAGCTATAAAGATTCTTATGAAAATTTTGAAAGTGTGTGTGTTCCTTACATATTAGTAAATAAAACACAGAAAGAAATACACAGTAGTGATGCAATTAAAATGCCTTAGACATATGGAAAGACACATTTAGCTCTAGTAACTTACAAGTGTAAGCTGCCTCATATTCTTGGCAGTTCAGCTTCTATAAAGACTGTTATACATCTTGAAACAAGAACTAGAAGGGAATAACTCTGGTATAATTTCCATGTAGGATTCCATTCTGATTCCCTGTCTATGAATACCATGCCAAATGCAAAGTACTTATAATTCAGTGCCTTCAAGGGGCAGATGAAGGGAGTTTGGAGGAACATCTTGTCCATTGCATAACATCTAAGTGAACACTCATCCTCTTGATTGGCAGGCATTGGTTGTGTGTTAAAGTATGAGCTTTTTTGTGCTAACTTATGTCTTTTGTGTGAGCCATCCCACAAGATTCCCACAGTGTTCAGGATTAGACATGGGCACGAATGGAAAAAAAACCCTGAACACCCTGTTCGTCATTTGGTGCCATCCACGAACAACGAATAACAAACATGGACAAACATGAACTATTCCCAGACGTGTTTGTTGTTCATGGGGGTCAGAACCCCACCCCCACCCCCAAACCCCCTACTTAGCCCCCCTCCCCTCAAACCCACTTACCTGGCCCTTTAAAGATCCCTTTAAACTATCAGCTGGCAGGTGGCAGGGGGGATTCCCCCCTGCCACCTGCCAGCTGATAGTTTAAAGGGTCCTTTCCTGCCATGTGCAAGGGGCAGGGCCCTTTAAACACCCCACAAACTGACCTTCCCAATGTCCAATATCCACCAAATTTGCAGGGGACATAGCCCTCGCTGTCCTCTGAAGACTCCCCAAGGTTCAGAGAGATTTCACCCCAGGAAAGGCATGATCCATGGGTCTCCCCATTGGCTGTCATTTTCTCTTCACAGTGGCAAAAATGGGACTCTCTGCTGGAAGTACTTTGAAGGGTTAAAGCCAGAAGGAAAGCCAGAAGGAGTTCAGACAGAGTTCAGTCCCTCCTTGCCTCGGTTGCCAAGGGGATTGATTGCAGCAGGTGCCAGACTGTCTGGCTTGCCTAACGGCTGCCAAAGACAAAATGAGGCTTTTAGCAACCACCTGTTTATTTAGGATGGGGCCTCATGAACAGCTTGTTCGAGAACAGCAGATTAGGCTGTTCGTTGTTTTTTTCTGTTCATAATGCTGTTCATGCCCATGTCTATTTAGGATGCGACTATGTGTTTTTTTGTTTTCTTTCCTTTATGTGTTTTTTGTTTTCTTTCTTCCTTTAAATTATACATTGGGTCCCCATCAGAAAGAAAAATGGGGAAATAAATTGCCTAAACAAATAAATACATTCACTGAAGTTAATACCAGAGGGGGAAAATGCATAAATACAGAGGAAAATAAATGTGTCAACAATCAAAACCATGTTTAGTAATGCCTTTTTTCAATAAATAACTTCCTACAGTTCAGATCAGGTCTTAGGACAATGATGTAACATTTAGGAAGGAAAATGCAAGCCAGTATCCCAGTGTTGGAGGCCAAAATGGCAAAAACTTCCACAGCCACAACATTTTTCCCCTTAGTGCTTAGATAAGCTGGAACAAAAGAGATCCAAACACAGCAAAAAACCAGCATGCTGAAAGTGATGAATTTGGCTTCATTGAAAGTGTCAGGCAATTTTCTGGCTAGGAAAGCCACAGTGAAGCTAACTATGGCTAGAAAGCCCATGTAGCCCAGCACACAGTAGAACATGAAGAGGGAACCTTCATTACAGCCTGCTATGATGTGACCAATCTCTGAGTGCATGTCAAAATCAGGGAATGGAGGAGATGTAACGAGCCACACAATACAAACCATAACTTGAATAAGAGAGCCAAAAAGAACAATGGAGTTTGTCACGTTTTTGCCCAGCCATTTTTGTGCTCTATTTCCAGGCTTTGTGGCCATGAAGGCCAAGACCACAGTGATTGTTTTTGCCAACACACAAGAAACAGAAATAGAGAAAATGATTCCAAAAGTCGTTTGCCGGAGAAGGCAAGTCACCCGTCTGGGCTTGCTAATGAACAGCAAGGAAGAAAGATAGCAGAGCAGGATTGAGATGAGAAGAATACAAGTGAGGTTCTGGTTGTTGGCTTTGACAATGGGTGAATTCCAGTTTTTTAGAAATGTTTGTATCACCCAACCTGTTACCAAAGCTAAGGAGGAAGACAGTGTAACCAAAGCAATCCCTAATGGCTCTTCATAGGTCAGGAATATTTGAAGTTTAGGGATGCAATCGTCTTTGTTCTTGTTTGAATATTGTTCTTCTGGGCACTTGATACAACGAACTGCATCTGAAAGCAACAATTTTATTTTATTTATTTCAAATTTGTATTCTGCCCTCCCCGCAAATGGGCTCAGGGTGGATACCAACATATTAAAAATACAATTAAAATACAATTAAAAATTCATATTCATTAAAACAACATATTTAAAACAAGATGGTGGACAGCCATCAATAATCACTATTAGAAACATGCTTGATATACTATATAATGTTGTTTTATCTAGAAATAATGTCATTGTGGCCTGAACAGCACAGGCTATTCAGCTCTCAGAAGCTAAGCAGAGTCAGCCCTGATTAGTACCTGGATGGGAGGCCACCAAGGGAGTCTAGAATTGCCATAAAGAGGCAAGTAATGGCAAACCTGAATATTTCTAACATCTGAATGCCCCCTGCCTTGAAAACCTTATGATATTTTCATAATAATGTAATGAACTTGTTCAAAGTTAACGCAGTTTAAGGAATGTTTGGTTTTGATGTCCTTATTGGGCACTCCTGTATCTCCTTTTAGAGGCAATGGCCACTGCTATTACTAATTTACTCAGACAAGTATGGAGCCTTCTTCCATTGAAGAAAGTCTTCCATCAAATGAAAAGCCTCTGCTGTTGAAGGAAGTTTCCTTGGGATGCAGGACAACTCCTAGGGACAGAGGAAGGCATTGTGCTTAGCTGAGCAGACTGGTAGGACACAATGAGCTTAAATGCATCTAGTTCTGTGCTGGTTTGTGAATAAAATTTCTCGAGATACACCCCTTATGTCTAGATGTACCCAGCTCACACTGACAGCTTGTACATTAGTAAAATAAACTATTGGCATATTCATGAGACCCAATTATCTAACTGCAATGGCTTCCTCACAAGTAACTTTATCGATTACTAAGTCCTACTAAAAGTAATGAGACATGTTAGTCATGATCAGTGACAGGGGTGCTCTATGTTATTTTGGTTCATAATGAGCTAAGCTGTTTGCAGCTTTGTTGGACTATGGATAACTTATCTACTCTATTCTATTATTATAATTAAGGCAGAATTACTCATTCAATATTCAAACTACTGTTAAATATCTCAAGCACTGTGAGCTACAGGGTTGGTGAGTAGAGTGAGCAGGACTTAGCCTCAATAGATTCATATATGGGAGGCTCAAGTCAAGCAAACCATGACAATCATTTATCTTGGTAGGTAGGGAATAAAGATGGGGACAAACCTAAATATGACCCAAAAAACCCCACAAACCAGGCTGGTTTGGGGTTCATGAACCAGTGTTCGTGGAAGCTCCTTTTCACAGAACTTCCACAAACTGGTATACTAGTTCGTTGGGTCGTATTTACTGGGGTAGTTTAAACTGCACCTTTAAGGGACTCGCAAGCTGCAGGTCACTTTAAACTGCCTACAAACTGCGAACCTCCTGGTTCATTTTTTTTGTTCTGTGCCCATCTCTAGTGGGGAATAGCTATGGACATTTCAAAAACTGCAGCTCAGCCAACAGGCTACCAAAGCTCCCACAACATTCCATTATGGTTATGATTCTTTAAACAAGTTAATTACTAATGTATAACGGACATTACATGCAATATTAAACTTTTCTCCAGTTTTCTGTTGCTGGAAGAGTACTTGAAATAATGTATTCCAATTTACTGAGATAAGAAACCCATATAATAAGATGTATTAAAAAGTGTAAGAGAAAACATAGTCCCAGACTAACTGGTGCATTCTTGCTTACCTACATGGTTAGAAATCATGTCTTCTGGGCATGGAGTACATTCGTAGCAACAAACTGGTTTTCCCTCTCGAAGTTTCTTGCTGAGCCCAGGATGGCAGCTTTCAACACATGTTGAATGGGGCATTATCTAATAGCAGAAATATTTGGCAAATATGTAGAACTAATCTTTTCACACACACACAAACACACACACACACACACACTACTCAACCATGTCTATCCTTGACAACATAGGAAATATTGGGTTGTATCCTGCCACTGTACTAAGTTAGGTGCTGAGCCTTTTTCTACTACAAAGAGGTTTTCTCAGAAGGAAACGTCTCTTCTACAAGAAAGACGCTTTCTTCATCTTAAGGCCAGATATGCACCCTGCATCTTATCTGTCTCTGCAAATAAACTTGAAATATGTTTGGTATCTTCTAGATTTTTTTTTTTTGTAAAGCACTTCAACAGAGGAGATACCCAAAGCTCTCAAATTACACTCTTATCATAGGTGGAAAGCAACAGAACTTTTCATTCATTAGGAATTTGAAATATGCCATTCATTATACTGTCGAATATATTGTCCACCAATGCCATTCATTCCTACCTCTTTGAATCTTCTGTTCCACACAATGGAAGCTGCATCAACACTGAGCTCTAGATTTGGGGAAATCTTTCCAACCTGAACTTTACGGAAGGATTGATTGGGAAATGTAATCCAGTTGATGATATCATATCCAGCCAAGACTTCTCCATTTTGAAATAATATTTCATGTCCTGCATTGTTGTTGAAATGGATGGATCTCAGAACATAATGGAGCTAGATGGGGAGAGAATACAGCAATATGGCAGAGTGCTGGTTGGATCCAAGCCAATATCCTGGCAGGAATGGAAACCATTACTAGCAGGAGTCTAAGATGGAAACTACCCGTATATATTCTTTGGTATCATCAGTTGTAGGAAATTAATTGGCAAAATGGATTTGGTTATAAGAGCTTGTTGTTGCCTATTTAATACCTATCTAAATGCTACCATACTGGAAGAAGTAGCAGACAACTGAAGACAGAGATAGAATTCAATGAGATCTGAACACACTGGAAAAGTAGACAGATTTGAATAAGATGTGATTTAACAAGGACAGGTGTCATTTTCTGTACCTGGGTAGCAAAAATGTAAAGCATGCATACTGGTTGGGAGATACACGTCTTGGTAGCAGTGTGTATGAACAAGATCTTGGGATGCTAGTGGATGGAAAGCTAAACATGAGCAGTCAATGTGATGCAGCAGCAAAAAAAGGCAGATGAAATCTTGGGATGTATCAACAAAGGCATAACATTCAAATCACAGGATGCCAGTGTCCCATTATATACTGTGTTGGTCAGGCCCTTCTGGAGTACTGTGTGCTGTTCTGGAGGCCTCAATTCAAAATGAATACGGACAAATTGGAACAGGTGCAGAGGAGAGCAACTAGAATGACCAGGGGCCTGGAGACCAAGCCCTATGAGGAAAGATCGAGGGACTTGGGAAGGTTCAGTTTGGAGAAGAGATTGAGGGGAGACATGATTACTCTGTTTAGGTATTTAAATGTCTGTCACTTAGTGAAGGGAATGGAGCTGTTCCTGTTGGCAACAGAGGATAGGACTTGAAACAATGGATCTAAACTACAGGAGGGAAGTAAGAAGTAGAAAAAATTTCTTCACATTAAGAGTAATCCAGCAGTGGAATCAGATGCCTAGGGATGTGGTGGGTTCCCTTTCATTGGCACTTTTCAAGGAGCGTCTGGATGAATACTTGTTGGGGATGCTTGAGGCTGTTCCTTCATGGGCAGAAAGTTGGCCTAGATGGTTTGTAAGGCCCCTTCCAACTCTATGATTCTATGATTCTATGAATAAATGTTAATTAAAACAGAATTTTGGAATTTGATTTCATTTTGTGTATTTACCTGCCATGGTTGAACTTTCATATGGTCTAATTTGCTTTGGTCCATCGTAAGTATTTTTCTGTTCAATTGTGTTGTATGTAGACTGTGAGCTACAGCATAAACAGCATTGTAAATGTTGTAGCTCTGACCTGTCATTTCCATCTCCAGCACAGAACCAGGCACGTTCTTCAGGTTCTCCTCTCCTGTACACTTTTCACAATCTTTGTCGGTTTCATAGGGAAGAACACAACACTTGAATGCATATTTCCAGAACACGCAGAGAAAATACATCAGTGCTTTGTCTGGTTTTAAGGTCTGGAGAAAATCCTGGAATCTTGGCACTGCCTGCGTTTGGATTGAGAAGGACAAGGCTCCATGGAAGCTCATGGTGCTGAAGCCGTTCTTACTGATAGTGCTGGTGAAATCCCAGTGAGGTGGTGTGATCCAAACCTTCCCTGTATATTTTTTAAAGCGAAATTCATTAATTTCTAAGATGAGTGTTAAAGAATCCAGAGACTGAGTGTCCCCGCTGACAATAATCACATTAACTTGAGTGGAAGCAAGTGCCGAGTTAATCTTTCTAAGCTTTAGGTAGTGAAGAAGATGCCGGCCCTGGTTCATTGAAACAGCCCTTTGTGAGAAGGCAACACAGATGCTATTCTGGGCAAGGAGAGGCATCAGGCTCTGTTCAAAGCTTTCTCCATCATCATCATCTGAAACAACGAGGCCAATCCATGTCCATTTGAAATGTAAGAGTAGCTGGACAATCCCTGTGTGGTGAACAGTTTCCCTTGGTGCCATTTGGTACAAAGAAGGGAAATGAGTCTGTCTGCTTAGTGTGGTTTCATACGCACCATAAGAGAGCTAAAAGGGTGGAGGAAGAAATGTGACATTAGAAATTGGAGATATAACTAATTTTTTTAAAAAAAATCTTTTTATGTTCATTTTTTGTTTTTTTAATTTTATGTTTATAAAATACTATCCAGTTGTAGCTGACTTATGGTGACCCCATACTCCTTTTAAGGCAAGAGACAAAGAGAAGCAATTTGAAATTAACTGCCTCTGTGTAGCAAGCAACCCTGTACTTTCTTGGTGGTTTCCTATCCAAGAACCAACGAGGGCCAACCCAGCTTACGCTGCAAGAGCTTATGAGATTGGGCTAACTTGGGCCAGCCAGGTCAGGGCTTTTATTGCATGCCTTCCAGAAATACAATTCTGGAAGAATCCTTGATTTTGATGTGTTTGACTGGTAAATATTTCTGTTAATATAACATTCATCAGAAGAGGGTTTCATAAGCACATATTCAGACACTGGCCATTTCAACACGGTTTATCTTGTTCTGGAAAACAGTGAAATCTCATGCAAAATCTCGCAAGAAGATGTTGTTATTGCATATTCTTGCGTGATAGTAGCGTCTTCTTGTGCGATTTTGCGTGATAACAGTGTCTTCTCGCACGATTTCGTCCAAGATTTTGCTGTTTTCCAGAACAAGGTAAGCCATGTGGAAACGGCCAAAGTCAAATATAAGTCATATTCAGCCTTAAACTCATTTGTAACTTTTAGTGCTCAACCAAATAGATGGATAACAGCTCTGTGCTGCCAAAAATAGTAAATGTAATAGTTTTTATAGCTATAGAAGCCACATACAAATACAGTGGCTATGATTTCCTCATCTGTTTGATTGAATTGGTTGGCAGTTCTCATATATTGTTTGTATGTTTTTCTTATTATGGATGCTCTCTTGGATCCCAATAGGGTTTTTGTGGGTTTTTTTTTTGAGAAATCTCACCCAACTGCTCATCTTAATTACAGTTCCCATAAAACACAATTTTAGTCCATGCAGATGCCATGTCTCCCCACAGGATTTTTGGTGATGAAAGGGGACCCCCTCCTCCCTTTTTTCACCCATGGAAAAGCAGATTGGCTCCAACACTGTGTTATTTTTAAAAAAGTGTATCAGTAAATAATAAAAATGGGGAAAAGGTGTCTTCCACGCTGCCTGTCTGTCGATCCAACCATCCTCCATTATGTCTTACAGTAATGTTGCCTTTCATATTACACTTCAGCTTTTCCAAATCCTGCTATGCTACTGCTTTTCATGGGGAAATGAAGATATTTGGTATATAAGTGAAACAAAGGTAGCCAGACTACATAGTTAAAATAATAGTGAGGAAAACTTTTCCTATATTTTCTACTTTGTTGTGTATAGTATTTACTCAACTGCAGGTATGTCATTGAAGACAAAAAAAAATGAGGGGCTCATCTTACATTCACATATAAGTTACGGTCCAGTAATATTTTTAAAATAATATTTTAAGGGGATTATCTTTCTTTTGAGTAGATATAGTACGCTAAATTTGTTTGTCTTGAAATGCACATGTTTAACAGTTCAATCCTAACCAGACATACAACTTTAAAAGTCCATTCCTTTAAAGGATTTAGAAGAAAGTAACTGTACTTAGAGTTGTACTTTATATGAAGGAATGTTAGAGCCAAGATTAACTGAGCAGCTGTGTACCTATTCATGTACATACCTGTGGAATCTTGTAGACACTCAAGATGGTGGCCATCTGGATGGAGTTTTGTACAGTAAGCCCCCCAATAACAGACAGCACATCTTTTTTTATACCACACTTGTAATTAGGGACATTCATTTTCTGAATGAATAATAGGTCCAAGGTAGTCTCATATGCACTCCCAGAATCAAAAAGATTGTCATAGATGTGGAACCCCAAAGTGATATTGGGCAAGAGTCTGGGATTCTTATTGATCTCTTGAAGTGCAAAAATCAAGGATAGGACATGTTGATAATTTTTAATCACTACGCTGCAATGAGATTGACAATGACAGTTAGAAACTCCTGTCAGAAGTGACATTTTCAGTAGCACAATGTAAACAAAAGCTTCTGAACCTCTTATCACGACCTCAAGAGGAAGGGTAGTTAAGACTGAAAGCAGAGCTGAGTCTCTGTGCTGTGGAATTCTATCATCTGGCTGCTTGAGGAATAAATTCACACTGAGGCTTATTGCTTAGAAAAAAAACAGAAGTTCTTTATTGTAAGAGAACTCGAACCAGAGTAAAGGCTTCTATCTGAGCTTTGATGGAGAGCCATGGTAGAACACATGTCTAGTCCTCATGGTGGAAAGAAATAAGGAAAATGAGTGGAAGGAAAGAAACCCTAAGAATAGCATTCTGGTTAACAATGTGACTTCTGCAGGTATGAACAAAGGAAAGGTCAGGAAGCTCCCTGTCTAGCCCTTTACTGACTTCACTGCCTTCTCCTGAAATTCTGATGTCATTGTACAGTCCATTCCTTCCAACAAAGATCAGAAAGGAAGTTTGAATTAGGGTGTTAGAACAGAAGAGGGTGTTTAGAACAAAAGAGAAGGACCTTTGGTACATGTTCCATCAAAGGAAGGGTAATCTTGAGTCTAATTCATATGAATGATAGCATTAAGCACATGCTCAACATAGGACTGAAAAGTGTTTGATGTTGCTTGCACCCTAGTTTCATTCTTGGTTGCTGATCTTAAATGATCCAAGAATGGATATGTGTGGGGGTGAATACAAAAGTTCTGTTAACTGTGACCCCTTCTTCCAATGGAAGGATGGCTCCTGTTTTAATATGAATGGTACAAAGGCCTGAAACTCCTCCTCAGCCCCATCATTTCATCATTAATCTTTTTTCATTGTCATAAATTCTTCATTTTAGTAATGTTGATCACATATCTATAAAACATGATTAAATATCACAACTGTTTTAAAATTCCTGTTTCTCTATACTCTTCTTTGTCCTAGGTAAAAATCAAACCAGTATAAATCAGATCAATACCATTGTGTTTTAGATATCTCTAATGAAAATGGCAAGGTGTGTACTACTGTGTAGCATACACTGTGTATCTACTGTGTAGCATACTATAGCTTCAATCTTCAATACACTGACCTGGGAATAAGCCCTGCTGGAAAAGAAGGACTAACTTCCGAGTAAACTTGCACAGGGTTGCAGTAATAAGCACATTTTAGAATTGTAAAACTTATTTTATTTATGTTAAATATTGTGTACCTGCCTCAGGTATCCACAACCATGAAGACTTCTAGGCTTTTAATGCACAACTGAGGAGAAATTCAACTGATTTCAGAGCCATGATTTCAAGAGGTTCACCACAAAGTTCACCCTCCCCCAGATCCTTATACAACTGTTTGCTACCTAATCATCCACTGCAATCCTAAACAGAGTTAAGCCCTTCTAAGCCCACTGAATGGTAGCTGCTTGGGATTGCACCGAACATCTTGAAACAGCATTGCTGCTACTAAATTACAAAGATAATCTTACCTATAAGTATCATAACTTCTATCTGGAGGTTCCCTAAAACTGGGTAAAAGAATTCCAGGCCATATCAGAGAAAGGACTCCACCAATTATGGCTTTTCCTGGCATGTACACGTTGTCTTGGATGTTTCTTTTAAAGCCACATTTTCCCTGCATGGCCTCAGACACAAGAAGAGGGAAGAGCAATAACAACAACAGCAATAACAACCACCTAAATGCAAAAAAATGTCTCCCAAGCCCACAGTTATACACTAGCTGCATCATGAATTGGCAACCAGCTCCAGCAGTCCCCACAGCAGGTATCTTCTTACCACTCCAAGCTAAACAAAAGGCAGATCTGTAGTTGCAGTGATTCAAATGGAAGCCATCAGCCTATCTGTCGAATGAATGAACAGATACAGTTCTGTTCCTATATGGAGCAACACCCCAGCTCTGAGTGACACTGTTCAACGTACAACCAAGTTCAGAATTTAACCACATGTTGACCCACACCTGTTTTTCAGCTGGACTTTTTTTGTTACTAATACTACAAAGAGTAAAATTAATAATAGTTATTTTGATAATAATAGGGTACGTTAAAAAAACAACCCTGATGTCATCTAGTTCCTAGGCAACTGAGGAAGAAAAACATATTTCTAATAAGTAATTAAATGTACCTTCTGGTACAAAAAGAGTTCAGTACAAGGTCTAGCTTTTCTGTAACAAACTTTAGTGCAAAACTCATTGCTGAATGAGGCCTCTCAAAAACTTTCATGGCAACCTGCCTAGATCCAGTTTGGAGAAAGAAAGTCTGAGACATAAACAAAACTTGAGTTGTAAATACTCTCTGTCAGCCCTTTTCAAACCAGGAAACTGATTCCTGGAGTATCAGAACCTGTGTGACCTAATAGTAATGTTTGTTTCTTTGTTTGAGTATTCATCTTTCTAATAGAAGAGCAGGATTCGGGTCCAGTAGCATCTGAAAGACCAATTAGATTTCTAGGGTATGAACTTTCTAGAGTCAAAGCTCGAGAGCTCATACCCTGGAAATCTAGCTGGTATTTAAGACGTTATTGGATCCAAATCTTGCTCTTCTTCTACAGGCTAGGGATGGGCATGATCCGAAATATGAACAAAAATTAAGCATGAACCAGGCTGGTTCGTGGTTCGCGAACCACAGTTCGTCAGATCCCATTTCTGACGAACCACCATGAACTTTTAGGCTGGTTCATTTGGTTCGTTTTTTGGTTCGTCACTGCAGACAGCCTGGTGCCAATCAATCAGCTTCCTAGGCAATAGAGGATGGACTTCCTGCAGACCTTCTGCTGACTGGAAGTGAACTTCTGCTGGCCTGGAAGTGATGATTTTCTGACCCGAATGTGACGTTTTCACGAACCAAACAAAATGGTTCACAAACCAGGGCAGGTTTGTGAAAGTTTGTGGTTTGTCAAATTTCACAAACCATGAACCACATGGTTCATTTTTTTTCTGGTTCGTGCCCATCTCTACTACAGACCATCACAGCTACCCACCTGAAACTGAGGATCAAGGCAGATTGCACAGTGTAATTCAATACAATCAACCACTGGAACTAAGAAGGGGAAAGGGAGTGAACATGTCCAATCAGTGCATCTCACCAACAGACAATGTAGGAGGGGCAATTTCATTCCCTTCCCACACTTCAGTGCAACCCACCAACACTGCACAGTCACTGTTAATCCAATGACTATGGAAATCAATCCTGGAGTCAGAAAGGATTGCTGGGAGGAGGGGGAAAGATCTGCACTCATTGAATCCACGGATCGCTGGACCAAACCCAATACAAACAGTATGAGAAAAATTGGTTTTACACTGAATTTCTATGAGTATGTAGACTTGTATCAGAAGTGGTATAGTTTCTACCATACTGAACAAGAACCACTGCCACATGAATGACGGGGAGAATTTGTTCTCCTTTCAATTCAAGACCTCTCTGCTCAACCATCATAGTTGAAAAGTCACCGCGGGTGGAGAGAGGTGGTCTAAAAGGATTTAAATGAGTTGAAAGGAGACAAATTCTCCCCATCATTCACATGACAGTGGTTCTTGTGCAGTGTTGGTGGGCTGTACAGCTATGTTATTTATAATCTGCCTTTCTCTCTGAAACTGCATATTTACATATTTATTGCAAAATGCATCTATTAATGACATTACTGGTGAGGTTGGTGGAAGTATACATGATAGATTCATTGACATATTAGGAGCTAAGTTGATGACGCAAATATATGAAATAAAAATTGCTAAATATTATTGAACCAGTAATCACTATATTTGTGTATTTTTTATGTGAATGAATTAAGAAAAAACAGTCATCATTCAACTCCTGATGTTACCACATAGATCAGCTTACAGTGATCATTCACTGTGTACGCAAAAATGGAAATGTGGTTGAGCAGTAAAAAACTCTTATTAAACATTTTACTAAGTATTCTCCAACTTCATGGTATAGATATTGCAGACTGCAAGTATTAGTCATATAATAACATTAGCAATTTGAGTGGCATGTATTCTGGTATGCAAGCTAGATTTCGGGAAATTAAGTCTAGCTAAAAAGGTTCCATGAGCTGTCCATGAGCTGAGATTTGGTTTGATCAGCAGCTATAGTGGTTTAGTAGTAGTGAACTTTTTTGGAATGTTACATTCAGTCAGTGTATTTTTTTCATCCACGCCAAATAGGTATTCTAAATTGAGGGGAAATATGAAAGAAATTACCTGTGTTGTAAAAAATGTAACAAAAACAAGATGGTGTGCACAAAGCGATGCTACTAGAGCTCTGTTTATTAACTACTATGAAATCCTCTAAGCATTATTTAACATCTCTGAAAGTGAACAGCAGCTGTTCGTGAAGCAAAATTGCTAATTTTTTAATTAGCTTGGCCATTTTGAGACATTGTTAATGTATGCCATTTGGAATGATTTACTGCAAAATATTGATATTGGTATATCATCCGACTGTAAAGAATGTACTTGTAAATAATGTAAAAAAAATGAGAACTAATTGAGATGGGTAAATATCAAGCAGTATACATAACACAGTATGGAAGGCTTAATTATCTTCTTGAGAGATCTATGTTCAGTAGGCTTGCCAGATCAATCCTGGTAATTGGTGGGAGATGGGGAGAGGTGGGAACTGGGGGGCATGATTGGCATCCTCATGTGATGACATCTTCTGGTGCAACCAAGTAATGACATAATCATATGGAGATGCTGATGGTATGCCCCCTTTCTCTGGCCTGATTCTGTCCGTCAATCAACTGAGGATCAGTGAGCAGAGGCAGGGATTTCCAGAAAATCGCCTACTATACAACAGGCACTTGGGAAATTTAATATCCAGTAGAGATGGGCATGAACAGCAAGATGAACAGAAGTTCGTCACAAACTGGGCCAGTTCATGCTTCGTGAACCAGCGGTTTGTGGAAGTCCCTTTTCCACGAACTTCCATGAACTCGTCTGCCAGTTCATTTGTTTCATGTAAAAGCCCAATACCCCTTTCCATGCCACTGCGAAGTGGCAAGGAAGGGGGCATTTAAACCCCTGATCCAAGTATGCGGGGGTGAAATGCCCCTTTCCCTGCTGCTGCAAAGAGGCAGGGAAAGGGGCATTCCCCCCACCGGCTTGGATCAGCTGCTTGTCGGGATCTCCCTGACAAGCAGCTGATCCAAGCTGGTGGGGGGAATGCCCCTTTCCCTGCTGCTGTGAAGCAGCACAGAAAGGGGCATTTAAACCCCCGGATCAGCTGCTGGTCAGTTCTGGTTATGCATGCCATAGATAGCTGTAAGTTCCACTGCAAAAATGTAGTGATAGTGGTGAGGGTGCCCTGACCCGGATAGCCCAAGTGAGCCTGATCTCATTAGATCTCAGAAGCTAAGCAGGGTCTGCCTTGGTTAGTAATTCGATGGGAGACCTCCAATGAAGACCAGGATTGCACAGGCAGGCAGTAGCAAACCACCTCTGATAGTGTCTTGCCATGAAAACCGCAGCTGGGGTTGCCATAAGTCAGCTATGACTTGAGGGCACCATGAGCACAGTGGTGAGGGTCTGGGGGGATTGTGTGAGCAAGGATGTTCCAATTTCTTTCATGTCTGGCACTATTATCCTGAAATCAGTAGCCAATTTTGAAGTTCAGATTGTTCTTTTAGATGACTAGGTTTTTAGATGAGTCAATCATCGCTTTCAATGCAAAAAGTTGGGGATGGGATGGTATTGAGGACCAGGACATTCTGATTCCTTTAGCAACTCTCATTGTCATCCTGAAGCTAGAGGGCAATTTTGAGATTCATAGCTTTAGTTTTGGATGGGTTATGCCTGCCTCAGACAACCATAGCATCCAAAGCAAAAGGCAGAGGGGGGATTATTGGGCATTATGCAGGCCAGGATGCTCCCTTTCCATTCATGGTGACCCAGTTTTGAGCCCTTTAGCTTTATTTTCAGGTGTTATGCCTGCTATATACAACCTTAGCTTCTGCTGCAAATAGTGTTGGGGGCTTCTGCACATAACTTGGGCCAAAACATCTAGGTTCCCTTCGTTCTTAGCAATGCCATTCTATCACCATCCTGAACTTGGTGGCCAGTTTTCAGATGCGTAGCTTTATTTTCTGATGAGCTGGGCCTTTCACAGACAACCATAACTTCCAATGCAAAAAGTAAGGGGGTGGGGGTTTCTGGTGATTATATAGGCCAGGATGTTCCAAGTACCTTCACATGTGGCACTGCAATTCTTATAACCATCCCAAAGTGAATGGGTGTCATTGATTTGGTTGGTGAACTGGGACACCACAGTTCAGTCTGAGGAGCTTAGTAGAGAAGTCCTTTTTAAAACAAGGAAATGGCTTGTGTCAGTGATAGTTCATGAGACAAGAATCCTCCACCACAATTCCCAAACTCAACACACTGTTTAAAAATGGCAGTTTCAGGAACAAAGTGAAGGGGGAAATGATCGAATATATATGACAACATAAAGCTACAAATAGAAATGAGAAGACTGGCCTAAAGTGGCACTAGATGAAGCAAATATACTCAGGTTTGAACCAAAATCCATGCTGCCTGTAAACTAAAGAAGCCCCAAGTTTCAAGTGGTCCAATTCTACAGGGCCCTGAACAAGGTGCCCCCAGTCATCATACTTGTGAAGGTATCAAGGAGGGAGGGAAGGACAACTGCAGCTCTCTGTAGCTTGTCTCCAAAGGTAATTGGGTGGGAGTGCTCTGTGTTTCTCCCTTGCAAGGATGTGATTGGAAAGGAGAAATGGCATTGCGCAGGAAATCCATAGGATCAAAGCAAAACATGACCATATGCTGCATTGCTTGTAAGCAAACCCGGGGGGGGGGGGAATGGATCATTCAGGGGGGGGAGGGAGGGGGGTTGTAATTCCAAAAAATCCTGGATTTGTACCCCTATGCCAGGAAATAATTCTAAACCTGAACCAGTGATTTCTATGTATAAAAGAATTATCATGTAGATCTGAAACCCATCTTCTTAGAGATGGAGCAGCACAGAAGCTGTTGACTGCTTGCCTGAGATGAATGAGATACAGGACCAGATCTCTTGAATGAGGAAATGGATCCAGCGCCAGATTTAAAAAATACCCTACCATACAGAGATAATACCTAAAAATTAATTTTATTTCCTTCATTTATAGCCCACCTTTCTCACTGAGACTATGCCCACTAAGTACGATTGCTATTTTCCAGAATGTTTTAGAACCTAGATACATTACAGGGCAAGTTGTGGTATAATTTTGTGAAATACTGCTTTCCAATGTGATTGGTTAGTAGTGTTAATGGGGAATACTCCAGAAGATGTGGTGCTCCTCTTCCATGCATGTTAGATAAAACAGTGTATCTTCCTGTAGTACTGTGGAGCAAACATGGTTTTCTCTTCCATTTGGTCTCTCGCCACAGCCTTAGGGTTGCCAACTTCAAGATGAGGTCTAAAGTGACTGGTCACCTGATGCATTTCACTGCAGTGTGAGCATTTGAGCTCAGGTCCCCCATGTCCTGAACCAGTGATTTTTGTGTATATCTTTGGCTCAAGAATGTCATAATATGCTCCACTGCATACTAAAGAAATTTATTATTGCTTTGTCCCTTATGTTTAAATTCTGAAATTAAAGCTATTGTGAAAACATGATTTTTTTAAAAAATACACCAAATGCCAACATGATACAGACTTCTGATGGGCTGAAGAAATTCACAAGTTATTTGTCTATTAAATTCCATTTAGAGAATATTCCAACCGCAAATCCCACAACAATTAACAGTGGTTTCTGCAGAAGTCCTTTAGCACATAGCCCCATGGGAACATTTGACTAGAACATTTAGTATGCCCTAAGAATCTGGTTTGCAGCTGCATCTTCCATGAGGCACAGGCCAAACACTTGCTGAGTTTGGTGGGTAAGGCAGAAGATATCATCTTTGTCACAGTATTTTCCAAAATGGGATTACAGAAAGTAAGACTGCTAGCAGTAAACCAAAAAGGTAAAGTACCACTACCAAGCCGAGTTTAGTTATTGTAATTTATAGATAGTATATATTTTTCATTTTGTTAGCTCTTTAAATATGACAAAAATAGTTTGCTGATTCCCAGACTACTCTGTCATTCATAAACATACCGGCATCAGTGAACCCTTACAGGGGACATCATGAAATGATGTAGGAGGGGAACCTAAACTGAAGTTGTTAAAGTGACCCGTAAAGCTAAGGTGGAGTAGGACATGGGAGATAAAAGTGTACTGATGTGAGCTAGAAGGAAGGTTGGAGGTAGGGAAATTCTGGCTGAGAGTACAAAAGGAAAACCTTTTGTTAGTTAAATTAAAATGTATAAAATGCTGGAATCCCTCAAGCTCAAGTTAAATAGCCAATGGCTGATTTATACATGCATGCACACCAGATAGTGACAATAGCATGAAATGATACCTTGCTTGTGTAAACGATCTCTCAGGGCCAAGCTACAAGTGACGAATGACACTTGAACGGCAAGTGGATTGAATGGAGTGCAAGTGAACAGGGAGAAATACACTTGCCATTCAAGTGTCATTCGTCACTTGTAGCTTCGCCCTCAGATAACAGCAGACAAGCAGAACTGGTACCTTAGATGATGCTATTTCATACCTTCAGCTTTTGGGTAATCAAATAACATAACTCTAAGGCCCTTTTCGCACTTATGGTTTAAACCGCCATTTATGAGCATTCGCCCCGATCGCAGTGGCTTCGGCATTGCACCTGTTCATTTCACACTGTCCACTGCGATTTCGATTTGGTGTCTGTGCTTCATTTCAAAACCTCGGTGCAATTTTGGGCTTTCGGGGCCTTGCAATTCACGTCACACTTTTTTAAAAAAAATTGAGCATGTGTAGTAATGTTGCAATGTTGGCACCCTTCCTCCCTTTTTGCTGATTGGGCTGTTCCCTGCCCACTGGAGATGCAATTGGTGGCAGAGTTCTGGGGGAAAACATGTACCACTCTCATTTTTTTAAATCAAGCCAGGAAAGGGTTAAAATGCTGCCGATTCATCTCCTCCCAGGAAGCAGAGGCTTGTTTCCAAAGGGCTGTGCAAAATGCTTGGATTTCCCCCCCTCTTTGGCAAAGTCTGAAACATGCCTGGGAGGGAGGGAAAAGCAGCCATTTAATCCTTTCCTGGCTTTTAAAGCCAGGAAAAAAGTGCAGTAACATTACAACGTTGCAACCCATTCTTGTCTTTAAAAAAGAAAAGAATGTGTGTGCATACGCTAAGGGAGGAAGGAGAAAGCAGCTATTTAACACTTTCCTTGCTTTTAAAGCTAGCAGGGAATTAGCAGCAAGCTTAGGAATCATTCCTGGCTTTTGAAAAAAAATAAAAGAGCATGCATACCGGGAGGAAGGAAACCAACGAAGAAGCAGCCTTATGACCCTCACCTGGCTTTACTATAAAAAATGGTGGACAAGGAGTTCAGAGAGCTGAGGAGGGTGGGAGTGGTTAATTCTGCACAAACCAATCAGCTCCCAGGGAAAAGGAGAGGGGGGGAGAGAAGCAAAAAGGGGGCAAAAGTGTTCACATTAGCAAAATGCGGGCCAGCTGCCAGTCGGCAGTGAACTTAAAAAAACATCGGGGTATGTCCGCAGGGGGAAAAATCGGGGATACAGCGGACAAAAAGTGGGACTGCATCCCATGACTGCTTTTAAGTGTGAAAACCTTGCAAACATGGGATGTGGAACAGGTACAAATGCGCTCTAAAAAACAAGTGTGAAAAGTACCTAAGTGTAAACCACACCAAGAGGATTTCTACCGTGTTTGAAAAGTGATTTCACAGGAATAACATTCTAGTCTCTGCACAAGTTTTCTCATTAATCTTAGCTAGAAAGTACTGGGCACTGAAATAAAGAGAGATTTATAGAGCAGTCCTAAGGATACTTAGGCAGCAACTATTAAGCATGAAATTACCACTTCTTTATATTTTAAGTAATTAGGGAAAGCAAGTGAATTTTTATTTTTTAAAAATTTACTCCACTCTCTGGATCACAGGTGGTTTAAAATCAAATCAAAACTGCAAATATTAATATTTTTTCACAGATGGAGCTCTCAAATCAGCTTCTGCAGAATGGCACAGATGTCAATGAATTTATACTCTTGGGACTGTCCAGCAACCCCAAAGCCCAACTGATCCTCTTTGGTCTCTTTCTCCTTATCTACTTGGTGGCCTTGATTGGAAACACCATTATTCTTCTTGCTGTCTGCTTGAACAAGAGACTCCACAACCCTATGTATTTCTTCTTGGGCAATCTCTCTGTGGTAGACATTGGGTACACCTCTTCTACTGTTCCCAAAATGCTGATGAATTACCTCTCTCTGAACAAGACTATCTCCTTAGCTGGTTGCTTCTTCCAGATGTTCTTCTTCATGTCCTTTGGCACTATTGAATGCCTTATGCTGGGTGTCATGGCGTATGACCGATATGCTGCCATTTGCCATCCCCTGCATTACAGTGTACTCATGAGACCAAGAGTCTGTGCCTTTTTAGCAGCCACTGCTTGGGCTATGGGTTTGGCTAATTCAGGTGTGCATACTGGAATGATGACCCGTTTGTCCTTCTGCTTGAACAATATCATCCATAATTTCTTCTGTGACCTTCCACCTCTCTTCCAGCTTTCTTGCACGGATACTCAGCTCAATAAAGTTGTTATGTTTATTGTTGGAGGAGGTATGAACATTAGTTCTTTTGTGGTTATCCTGGTGTCTTATACCTTCATAGTTTTGGCCATCTTTAGGATCCACACAAAGGATGGGCGTCACAAGGCCTTTAACACTTGTGCCTCTCACCTGATTGTAGTCAATATATATTTTGGCAGTGGTATGTTTACGTATCTTTTGTCTAGTTCATCTTACTCCCAGGAAAAGGATCGAGTCTTGCCTATTCTATATGGGATCATTACACCAATGCTTAATCCAATCATATACAGCTTGAGGAACAAGGATGTGAAAGGTACACTTCAGAAATCCATAAACTGGATGAAACAGAAGGAATAGATGAAATATCAGGGCTCGACTGGATGTGAGTTTCAAGCAGCTTTAACATTTTTAAGCAAAGTTTCAGTCCTGTAATGAAGTGTTGAAAAGTACAGTGGCTGCTTCCAAACCACGGTGATTTTCCACAGTCATCTGGTTGGTGATGTGCTTTTGTGTGAAATTGTGTGAAATTTTGTGCTTGCAACAAAGATTCCAGACAACCCAGGGTAATGCGTTTTTGCTTTGCTTCATTTTTAGTCGTAGTTTCCCTTTCTCACCTACACTGAAACTGTATTCTCACATGATCCTTGGGATTTTTACCCCATGTTACACTGAATAGAAAAACCATTTTTTTTTTAAAAAGAACCCTCCACATATATGCGGACACATCTGATGATCCTCTCCCTATTAAAAGAAAAGAGTACTTGACTGGCTATTCATTGATGTTCAGTAATCACAGTGCCTTCCTTTCAGAAAAAGGAACTCCTCCTGAAGGTAGTGTCCTGCCAGGAAATGCCGTTTTAATAGGCTGAAAATAAAGCAGTTATTTTTGTGGCAAGAACAGGCTGTTGATGACTTGTGCATGGCTGGGTGGCTGAAACATGGGTGATCCTTGTGTAGAAGTAGCCTGTGTCACCTTCTTTGAATTATCTCCTGGCAAGAGTACTACAGATGCTAATGAGCAATTTCCTTTCTAATTATGGTAAGCTATTCCATTTCCATCCTAGATTTTGTGCATCCATTGGATTCGAGCAATGCAGGGATGAGTGACACACTTTCTGGTCTCTGTCTCTACTTTTGGCATAGCAGTAAAATATAGGGGTGTGCAATTCAGGTTTCCAATTTGGGATAAATACCCAAATTGGACCCTATTAGTAAAGATTTGGGATTTCTGAATTGGGCCTGGCATGCTGGCCCTGATTCAGAAATGCTGAATCAAAGCTTTCTGAAGCAATTTGGGTCACTTTCAGGGTACTTTCAAACCCTGCGGCTGGCTCCAGCTATCTGGTGGAAGAGGTTGGTCACCCACCAGACAGCTGAAGCAAGCCATGGGGTTTGAATGTAAAGTGCCCTGAAAAATACTAGGACAGGCAAAATTTGTTTATTGTTGAGACTGACAGTTTGGTCTTCCCAGAGTCTGAGGTAACAGTAGGTATTGAAATGAAGTTTTCCCACAAGTTTTCCTACTTGCTGTTTCACTGCTAATTCTGAAAAAACAAACAAGGCTTTAGTTTGTGAGCAAAGAGCAGAAAGAGGCTATGTTGTTGTTTTTTTACCCATTTTGAATAGAAAGTGAATTCTGATTCAAATGACCGTTAAGAACATGCATAGGAATTTCTTGCCCCAGTTTAAGATTTGCTGCAGAATTCACTGTCATTGTCAAAGAAATACAGGATTGGTTTGACATAACATTTACAGGCGTGGAAGAGTATTGCCGAAAAACGTAAAAAAATGTTGTGTACAAGAGAATTTTTCAGTGCAGTCCTAAGAACACTTTCTGGGGAATAAGCACCATTGTTGAGAGCTGACCAGAAATTTGAATAGAATCCTGTTTATGATTGCTTACTGGCTGTCTAAGGAAGAAAATGCAAAGAATGCCTTGTGATATCAAAATATGTGTAAATACAAATAAATATATAAATTTACAGTTGACACTTGGTTGCTTTTTAGTAATATCCCTAAATCTATCTCCCTTCACCCCAAGTCCAGTGCTGTTCCTTGGTTTGATTGAGAGCAGAAACATTTAGGCTCACAAACAAATACAACAGAGAACCCTCTTTTTTGTTTTAAGGTTCAAAAGCAACTGCCCTTTCACTAAGCACTCTGAGTATGTTATAATTTCTTCTTTACTGCAATTAGTTCTACTCTCCTGTATATTGAGAAAGAGAAAAAGATTTTTGGGAGTATAAATGCATAAGTTTGGAGTGTTCATGTGCCTTCACTTTGCTTGCTCTCTAAGGTGGAGATGAAAATTCCTTCAGTGGCCTTTTCTGCAAGGGGCACTTTAAGCCAGCGCTGCTGTGTACTCACGTTGATTGGTGCTGAATTGGCTTGGGCTCCTGCCTGCACTGTATGACCTCAAGGTGATTTGGTGTCTGCTTTCTTGAGATGTGTGTGTTTGAAGCCACCTTTTGGGGGGGGGGGTTGGAGATGTGCACAGCCGGGGAGGGACTGTTTTGCAACAGCTGTTTCAGAGCACTGCATTACAATCCTTCCCTGGCTGAAGGGAAAAATAAAAATAAAAAGGGAGCGTTTTGCAGCAGCCATTTCTGACCACGGCATTACAAACCTTCCCTGGCTTAAGGAAAAGAAATAAAAAGGAAGTGTGTGCACAGCCGGGGAGGGAGTGGTTTCTATGGGGCGGCCAACCAAGCAACACTCAGGGAAAGGAAAAGGAGTGGGGGAGACACAGTTAGGAACTCAGAATTCCACACACACATAGGACACAGCAGCAGCAACTCAACAGTGGTTTCAGAAAAAAGGTCGTTGTATGTGTGCATGGAAAAAGTCTTGGACAAATCAGGGAAAGGTCAGTTCTGCATCTCATGCCTCCTTTCCTGGTGTGAAAATCTGGAAATTGAGAGATGTAGAACAGAATCAGAGTCACCCTCACTTGTGGAAATCTGGAGATAGAGTAAAGCAGAAGGAAATCAGAATCGCCAGAAATTGACCATGTGGAAAAGACCATTATAGCAGTTAGTTTTTCTACCCCTTTGACTATTGAGAAAGAGAAGAAGCATGATACTGTTTCAGGCTAGAGAAAGCAATACAATATCAGAAATGTTTTAGTGGCGTTCTTTTGCTCCCAAGGAGAAGAGAGACATTCTTGTATACTTTAGAAACTCTTATGAAACACACTTACTTGGCAGGAAACATTTTGGGGACTGTGACACTGAGACATCTCTGTCTTTTGGTGCTACACCTCTGAGGATGCCAGCCACAGCTGCTGGTGAAACGTCAGGAACTACAATGCCAAGACCACGGCAATACAGCCCGGAAAACCCACAACAACCATCGTTCTCCGGCCATGAAAGCCTTCGACAATACATTTTGGGGACTGTTAATTAAATATGCATCGGCTTGGAGTGTTCATATCTGTTCACTTTGCAGAGTTCTCTCTTCTCTTCTCTTCTCACTGCAAACCAACAGGATTAATTGTTTCAATGCTGTTGCTATACTCTACAGTGCAATGTGGCTTATCTTAGTTAAATTATTTCTTTACAGAAATATATCAATATACTATATGACTATATACATATACATATACATATACATATACATATACATATACATATACATATACATATACATATACATATACATATACATATACATATACATATACATATACACTTCCTACCCTGATGCACCTCCACAGGATGTTACTGTGGAGGGAAGCCCAGATGAGGCAGCCAGACCTCCAGAGAGCGTGGCACAGAGCATGTGACAATACCTGACCCTGCCTTCACCCAGCTGGGATTGAGAGTGGAGCAGGTGACAATGCTGCCCCTTGCCTTCACCCAGCTTGGATTGTGAGTGGAGCAGGTGGAATGTCCAACTGGGATAGCCTTCACCCAGCTGGGATCGAGAGTGGAGCAGGTGGCAATGCCTGCCCTCTGCCTTCACCCAGCTGGGATCGGAGCAGTGTGGAGCAGGTGGCAATGCTGCCCTCCACCTTCACTCAGCTGGGATCAAGAGTGGAGCAGGTAGCAATGCTCACCTCTGTCTTCACCCAGCTGAGATCAGGAGCAAATCAGGTGGCAATGCCCATCCCCCACCTTTACCCACCTGGGATCAGGAGCAGATCAGATGGCAATGCCTGCCTGCCCTTCACACAGCTGGGATCAGGAACAGAGCAGGTGGCAATGCTTGCCTATCACCTTCACCCAGCTGGGATCAGGTGCAGAGTATGTGGCAATGTCTACCCAGCCTTTACTCAGCAGGGATCAGGCATGGAGCCGGGGGCAATACCACCCCCCTCCACCTTCACCCAGCTGGGATCAGGAGTAGAGCAGGTAGAAATGCCCATCTCCTCTTAACCCAGCTCAGATTAGGAGCAAAGTAGGTGGCAATGCCCGCTCCCCCTTCATCTGGCCAATATCAGGAGCAGAGTAGGTGGCAATGCCCGCTCCCCACCTTTACCCAGCTGGAATCAGGAATGAGGGAGATCTATAGCAACTATTGTATATAAATAATTTTTATATAATTTTATATAATTGTAAGTATAAAGTGTTCAAGTGAAAAATACAATAATAAACAGTAATAATAAATAGTAATTTCCAATAATAAATAGGGAATGTCCCAATACAAAAATATATTTCCATGTAGGAATCTTCTTTAGTGCAAGCAGCAACCAGGAAGTCCAAACACAATAGTCCATCCACACCCTAAATGAATGTGCATGGACACAAGGTGCTCTCAGAGGAATATATGAATCTGACAGGTATAGGAACACTTGAAGTTGTCATTCATTAACACATGTTCTTTTGTTTTTCTTTCACGTAGGTGGATCCAAAAATATCAGGAATAAGTCCTGTTAAGAACCTGACAAGAGTTCTTAACCTGGCTGGTTAGGCTTGTTTCATCAATAATAATTTCATCAGGAGTCCTCCATCTGTTCCACCAGAGATCACCAGACACACTTGCAAGTTCTTGTGTGTCTGTCCCGGAGCACCAAAAGACCAAGCCGTGCCTATTTGCCGTACCTAAAAAATATGCTTTGTAAGAGTATGTCTTCAGATAGATTCCTGTTCTGTGTCTTTAGTCATGTGTTGCACTGCAATATCAAAAGCAACGGTAGAAAAAAAATGGGATTGGATCCAGCCAGCTTTCATGCTCAGTCATACCCAATCTCCTCCTCCCTACAGTAATTGTCTGACAAGGCTTTTGCCCATGGAGATCCCATGATCCCCAGCATAGCCTTCCTAGGAATCAAAGATGACTCTCTTTTCCCTCTTGGACCAGAGGAAAAGCTGATTGGATCTAACCCATAATCATACTTCTAGTACATTTCCTTCTCATTCATAAACAATAATGGTTCTCCATTTCCACAGAAGTTTAAGGCAGTTACAGATTATTCCAGTATCCTTAAAGCAGCAAATCCCAGTTGGCCTTGACAGGATGGAAAAGCTATGTAAGCTCTCTGCTTTGCTTCAAATAGTGGTCCAGTACCCAGATTGGCTAAACCACCAAACTGGAGGACACAGTGGAGTATCTTGGCTGAGATCAGCCTCTGGCCACATTACTTAGGAATAACAAGCAATGAAAGAATAAAAAGCATAGCTGATGATACTGCTCACATGTTATTTTGTCTGTTGAACCTCTCTCTATAAAATTATTATTTTCTCTTCTTCTCTACTATTCTGTGTGTGTGCGTTCACACACACATATAAAATCTATCAGTGTTCCAGACATTTCCATCTGTTTGATAGCTACAATGAATTAATTTGAAGTGGCAAGTTTTCCAAAACAAGATTAATGCAACTGCTCTTCTTGATTTAAGAAGAAACTGCATCAGAATTTGGCGGAAAACAAGACCTGAGTAAGTGTTGCTTAATTAAATTGTTGTTATTACAAATAAGCTTAATTCGACTCCACATTGTACCCTTACAGTTTGTGGGCCGCTCACTTTCCTTCCTTGAGTCTCAATTTTTATTCAGTTTCTCAAAGCTTGCCATTTGATCAACTTATATCTGTCATACATTGATTTTGCTTTCTCACTCTGTAGCAAAATATTTTAGAGACAAAATATGAGAAACTTTGCAACTGAAATAGCAAAAGTGATGATTTAATGTTTTGACCATGTCCTGAAATAATTAATAAAGTGTTTAGTTGGAACTTCATCTACAAATATTTTTCAATTGTACTATAATAACAGATAATAACCAAAGGATCCAGCCAACTTTTTAAGTTCAATTTGGCCCAGTTATCCCTGTTAAATCAGTCTCTGTCCAACATGGATTTTGTCCATCCCGTTTTAGAATGCCAGGCATAGCCTGTATGAATGGCCAAAGGGGACCTCTTCCTCCCCTTTTCTCCAGCAGAAAAGCTGGATGGAGCCTGCCTGGGTGGATGTTCACTCTTCTGCATTTGGGTTAGTTTTTATATATTTTTAAAAATTAAACTTAAATTAACGTGCCTTTAAATATTGAAAGATGTGTGACATATGGAAAACTGCCGTTCAGAAAGTCCTACCATGAAAAAATTACGATCAACTCTTTTGAACGCCTGTCCCAGACGTGTGATGTCACTTTCCAGCAATAGAGAAATATACAAGAGCTAAGGAAGGGAAGTTTCCTTATTTCATATTAAAGAAATGCAACAGCATTTGAAAAGTATAAGAGTTTAAAAACATAATAGTTTATTACAAAGAGACCAATATTCAGGATAAAGATCAGATCCCACTTGTGTTTAATAAACTGATTTAAATATAATGTGTATGTATATGTGATGTGTGTATGGGGAGCTTTCAAAGGAATCTACCACATTTCTATATTTTTTTCCCCAAAGCAAAGATCCCCCTTTCATTCTCGCCAAATGCTCATGCTGTATTTTAGTTAATTCATCTATCTCAATGGACCCAACCATTTTTTCGGCTGGTATTTTTCATCAGAAGTTTGACCACCAAAATGTATACTGGGAATCTTTAGACCTGTGTATGGAATGGAGGCAGTGGTAAGGAGGGGAATTTCTCTTTTGGTGAGTGCTAGTGCAATGGTGCTTTCATGTGCATAGAAACAAATTTGCTGTTTATTTAAATGTATTTATTTAAAACACCGAGAGACAACTTTTTCACAAACGGTGTCCAAAGCAGCATACAATGCCTAAACATGTAAAACAACACATTATAAAGCTAGAAGATAAATAAATAAAAAGAAACCAGAAACTAATGGAACAGAATAGCAGATAGACTCAATTTAACCATAAAAGAAGTCAATGGTTAACAAGAGCAGGGACAGCTGGCTGAGTGAAAACTCAAGGAAAGGCAGATGAGATTTGGAAGGCATAGAGTAAAAACAGGACCTGTGAGATGGATAAGGCAGGAATGGGTGCCAGGCAGGGGCTATAGTGCTGATGCATGCGACTGTAAAACAACCACTGATGCATTGTCCTTCATGGCAACCTTGATCCTGGATATGCAATTGTTCATCAGGGACAGATAGTCATGGATCTCCTGGAGACCATTGTGGACACCTGGCCTTGGAGGCTTGGAGATGCAGGTGTACTTCTTTGCGTTGCTGTCCATACGGGGGTTGATACCAGAAGCTTTCTTGTCTGGAGGCACTTGAACTAGTTGTCCCCGTGTTTCATTATGTTTTTCTTCAACTTTAGGTGATTTAGTTGTTTCTCTAAAATTATTCTTGCTGCTTTTACAACAATAAATCAACCCTCATGGTTACGGTGAACAAAGCCATTATCCTGCAGGTCTTTCTGAAGCATCTCAATTCTATCAATTCTAGCTTGTTGTTGCATTGTGGCTTCCAAAATAGCATTTTCTGTTGAAAAAACAGTGCATGATGAATAGTGGGACAGTCTCTGTCCTTTCATACCAAATCACCTTATACATGATTGGGAAACAATCAAATCAGACACATACAACGATGTCCATTAGGTCACTTAATGGGAGTTGCTTTTTCATGAGATGGTATCTAATTATTTGAGGATGCATATTTAGAAAATGTATATGCTGCCTCTCTGTGATGGGCACTGAATCATTCCTGCCAAGAAATTCCTACTTGTGGAAATGCAAAGCAAAGCCTGGGATCTGGAAAAAGCAGGTAACAAGCATAAAGGAAGCCACTAAAAGAGCATTTAAACAGCCTTCTCCCTCCCAAAGCTCCTCTGCAGCAGATCTTGCCCTCTTGGTGCTGATATGCATAGGAGAAACAGGAACCAGGCTTAAAGGTACTAGGTTAATGCAGAGCCTTTGTTTCTTTCCTCAGTCAATGAAGTTACTCAACAGTGTAATTCTAAGACCACTTTCTTGAGAGTAAGCCCAAGGCTTTTTCTCCAGCAGTATGCAGTGGTAGCTGTCCTGACCTGGATAGCCCATGTAAACCTGATCTCATTAGATCTCAGCTGCTAAGCAGGGTTGATCCTGGTTAGTCTTTGGATGGGAGACCTCCAGAGAAGACCAGAGTTGCAGAGCCAGGCAATGGCAAATCACTTGAGTGCATGGAGAATAGGTCCATCAGTGACTACTAATCATGGTGTCCAAAGGGAACCTCTGTGTTCAGTGGCAGTACACCTCTGAATACCAGTGCCAGGAGGCAACAATAGGAGAAGGCCTTGGCCTCTATGCTCTGTTACTGGGCCTCCATATTAACTGATTGGTGACCAGGACACTAGACTAGATGGGCCCACTAGTCTGATTTATCAAGGCTCATCTTACATTCTTATTAAAAATAATAAATGATTTTTCCACAAAAATGTTTATACTGTCAGATGTTATGAGGTAAACCAAACCTTGAAAGGATTCCAGTCCAAAAGACATGTTCCAGTGCACTCGTTTGTTGTGGATGAATGAGATGCTATTTCCCTAGCAGACTCTATCATATTTTTTACAATGGGAACAGGCAACGTTCCTGTCTGTTGTGTTCTGGGATGCTATGTTGAAAATGATTATGTGCATGTTACTGCCCGATGCTATTTTATTTTAAATGCTTGGTTCAAGTAATGTTACGGGCAAGAGCATTACTTGATCTCAGCCAGGAACTTACTAGGTTAAGATTCTGACCTAGTTTTGCATTATGGAAGCAAAGAGAATAGAAACATGGAACAGTTCAGTGACTGTGCTGAAAATAGGGATCATTCTCTGACAGTGTATTCCATTGGCCTCCTCTCCTTCAGTTGTCAGGTTACATCAAAAAAGCATCAAATTGACCTGGAAAAGTGGGGGAGGGGATGATAAAACTTTATTTTCACCCATCTACAAAGCCATATTGCTTTATATGTGTATATCTTACTATATAATTGAGAAAGTGTATTTCAGACAACTCACTTTATACCCTTGTGCACCACCAGAGGGCACTTGCATGGAAGGAAGTCTAGGCAACACACCATGTCCTTCCAGAAAACGTGCCATGGTGGGAAGCCCAGGCAGGGAGGAGGATGGGAGCAGATGGCAATGCCTGCCTCCTGCCTTCATCCAACTGGTATTAGGAGCAGAGCAGGTGGCAGTGCCCACCCCCCCACCCCACTTCAGCCAGATGGGATCAGGAATGGAGCAGGTGGCAATGCCCACCCCAGCCTTCACCCAGCTGGTATTAGGAGTGGAGCAAGTGGCAATGCCCACTCATGCCTTAACCCAGCTGGTATTAGGAGCAGAACAGGTGACAATGCCACCCACTGCCTTAACCCAGCAAGTATTAGGAGCAGAGCAGGTGGCAATGTCCAACCTCCACCGTAACCCAGCTGGGATCAGGAGCAGAGCAGGTGACAATATCCACTGTCATGGATCAACCTGGCCCAGCGGAGCAGAGAGACTCAGAGGACTCTTCTGAGGGAGAGGCAGTTGGCAAACCTGACCTAGATCCACAGCCAGTGGCAAAGGCACTGCAGGAGGAGGCAATCTCTGAAGGCTCAGACATAGACCCACAGCCAGGCCCCAGCACATCGGTTCCTCAGCTTCCCAGCCCTGGGCCAGCAGCAGAGAGCCAGGCATTAGCCAGCTCTCCCCATCAGCTTCCCAGCCCTGGACTAGCAGCAGAGAGCCAGGTGCAGGCCAGCTCTCCCCCTCCATCACCAGAGCCTCGGGAGCGCTGTCAGAGGAGGGCTAGGAGAGCCCTCCAAGCCAGAAGATGCAGTGCCAAGCAAGCAGCACATCACCGGCCCAGAATCAGTAGTGATGATGAATGCTTGCAGGAGCAGGACTGAGACAGCTGGCAGGTGCATGCTATAGCACAAGCAGCTGAGCACTGTGAGGGTTAAAAGCAGCCAAAAAGGGAGTGGCTGTGTGGAAGCAATGTGTCTGCTTACTACTGACCTTGCTGCTGTGTTTGGAACTGATTCTCTTGTCTCTGACCTTGGTCTGTTCATGTGGACATGTTTCTGGAATACCCCTTTGGACTTGAAGCTATGAGTGTTGCCCAGCTGGTGCCTGAGCTTTGGAACTGTGCTTTGCCCTGCTCAGACAACTTGGGAGTTGTCCCTTGCCTGCTGCCAGTGTGAGTCTGCAAATGGGACACCCACCCCCTTCACCAAGCTGATGAATATTTGGTTTATTTGAATTATGTATGTGCTTACAGCTTTCAGAGATGTATGGTGAGGAGGTCTGTTGGCCCCTGATGCAGTCTGGAAACAAGCATTGTTGATGACTGGTTCCTTGTTGGGTCTCAGTCCTCAGGGGGTGCTCCTAATACCCACTGTGTAAAGGCAGAGGTGGGCATTGTAACCTGCTCAGCTCCTGATCTCAACTGGCTGAAAGGGGGGGGGCAGCATTGCCACCTACTCTGTTCCTAATACCACCTGGGTTAAGGTGAGGGTTGCCTTAACCCAGCTTCTAATACCAGCTGGGTTAAGGCAAGGGTGGGTATTGCCACCTCCTCTGCTCCTAATAACACCTGGGTTAAGGTGAGGATGGGCATTGCCCCTCCTCCACTTTTAACACCTGGGTTAAGGTGTGGGTGGGCATTTCCACCTTCTTCGCTCCTAATACCATCTGTGTTAAGGCAGGGGCAGGCATTACCACCTACTCTGTTCCAGATCCCAGCTGGGTGAAGGGGGCCAGCATTGCCACCTACTCTGCTCCTAATACCACCTGTGTTAAGATGAGGTCAGTATTGCCACCTCCTCCACTCCTAATACCAGCTGGGTTAAGGCGGGGGTGGGCATTGCCACCTGCTTCTCTCCTAAAGCCAGTTGTGATAAGGTGGGGTTGGGCATTGCCACCTTCTTTGCTTCTAATACCAGCTGGGTTAAGGCAGAGGCAGGCATTGCCACCTACTCAGCTCCTGATCTCAGCTGGCTGAAGCGGGGGTGGCATTACTACCTACTCTGCTCCTAATAACACTTGGGTTAAGGTGACGTCGGCATTGCCACCTCCTCCGCACCTAATACCAGCTGTTTTAAGGTGGGGATGGGTATTGCCACCTGCTCCACTCCTAATATCAGCTGGGTTAAGTCAGCGGTCGGCATTGCCACCTCCTTTGCTCCTAATATCAGCTGGGTTAAGGTGGTGTTGGGCATTGCCATCCACTCTGCTCTTAATACCAGCTGGCTGAAGGGGATGGGCATTGCCACCTGCTCTGCACCTAATACCAGCTGGGTTAATGTATAAGTGGGCATTGCCAAGTGCTTCTCTCCTATTACCAGTTGTGTTAAGGCTGGAGATGGGCATTGCCACCTGCTCTGCTCCTAATACTGGCTGTGTTAAGGCATGGAGAGGGCATTGCTACCTGCTATGCTTCTGTTCCCTGCCTGGGATTCCCACCAAGACATGTTTTCTGGAGTGATATGGTGAGTTACCTGGGCTTTCCTTTGCAGCAGCACCCTCTGGTGGTGCACCAGGGTATAAAGTGAGTTGTCTGAAACACGCTTACTCAATTATATATAGAGATGGCTGGAAATCTCTTTCCAGACTTCATAAAGTCCCATCCCTCAAGTCTTGAAACATTATGGTTTTGATCAGAGACTGAGTGTCTCTCTATACAAAACCTCTTACACAAGGACACTCAAGTGAAGGAAGAGACAATCTTAGCAGGGAAGTGTAGTTTAAAAAGACAGAGGCAAAGGCTCTGTCAATTTCCCCTCTCTAGAGAGCCAGAAAAGATTTGGATTTATTTCAGAGGGTTTATTTCACCTTCATCTCCCTGAACGCTCTGTCAATTTCACCTCCCCTTCCAGGAGGTGAAGATGAAATAAACAAACCCTCTGAGCAGTGATCATTTCTGGCTCTGTAGAGAGGGGAAATTGACAGAGCCTTTGCCTCTGTCTTTTAAAACTATGTTTCCCAGCTAACATTGCACCTTCCTTCACTCCAGTGTCCTAGTGTAAGAGATCTTGTGTAGAGAGACTCAAAGAGAGGAAGCATACAAAAATTGAGAAAATAAGTTGTAATGAGTAAGGGTTGGGTTAATGGTGAAACACTTTCTGAGGATCTGATGCAGGATTAGCAGAATGCTGCCTGATTTAGGGGGAGTTCAACTTCCATCTGGTATGACTTGGCTTATAGAATTGTAAACAGGCAAATAGGTGATAGACTCTGTAAACAACCTGTGCTATTGGTATGAGGAAAATCCCATTCCTAAATAAAAATACAATTCCTAAAGCTTTTATTTGTTTGAAGAATTTGGGGAAGAACCCATTTTAAAAATTTAGCACATGCTGGTGATGTTCACATAGAATGATACAAAAATTGTGATTTTTGAGGGTGAACAATCTGAGAATCACTATTAAAAATGGAATGCTTAAAATCTATGGGGATGGCTGCCTACTACCTATTACCCAAAAAAACTGGGGGGTATTGGGGCAAAATTGTTTTTTATGTTTAAGGGATTCAGAATTCTTTTATTGAATATAACGTAGCTTTTCAGTTGATGAAAAATGAAACAGGGTCCTCCTTTGATCAGCAAAAATGTTAACTTTGAACCTGGTTGGACAAAAGCTACATGGGATATGGACTCTGGCAAGGAGGAGAATTGGATGAGGTTGAGTGAAAAACCTGGCTGGATAGGGATTCGATTTCGTTTTCCCAGCCATGTCGGATGCTCCTCTCCGCAGGTCCGGTAGGAAGCGCCCGAGCAGCCTGACCGGGTGGTTGGCCTGCGAGGGTTAACCCCCAGGACTCCCAGTGAGGGGGTCAAGGTCCGGAGCGCTGCAGGAAGAGCCCCCTGAAGTCGATGCAGGGGGTAAATTGCCTATTTGCTCCTATGGAGGCCGGCAGACTTGCGCAGCACATCGCATGCTGCCGGGCCATGGAGAACGGCAACAAGCAGATTTAAGGTGAAAACCTGAAAGTAAGCGAATCCCTTCTGTTATTCTAAGCGTATGCGAAGGATTGGTGGGAGTTGAAGCTAAGAAGGTTCGGATATCTTCCCCTTCTTTGAGTTTTGGAACTTAGTTGGCGGACTCCCCCCCCCTTTAAGATGGCGACAAAAAAGCAGAGCCCTGCTGTGGGCAAATCTGTTTCGGCTGCTTTGCAGGGGAAAGGAGAGTCTCTTGAAGAGGTGGTTAAACGGTCGGTCGTTGAAGCTATGAAGCCCTTTGTTGATAAGCTAAATGAAATCGGTCAAAGGGTTGGCTCAGTTGAGAACGAAGTGAAAACCATTAAAGATGTAGCATCTGGGGCAGAGCAGTCTGCTCGGGAAAACACACTACTCATGAAAGTAACAAAGAAGTAAAGCTTTTGGAGAATCAGTTGATAGGGTTACAAGTGGATCGTGCTCAGACGGTATTGCGTCTTCAGAATGTGAAGGAGGAGGAAAGTGAAAACTTAAAGGATTTGGTGTTGGAACTTTTGGTGTCATTCGCAAAGGCAACTAAAGAAGAGTTAAAAAGTGATATTCTGGAAGTCCACCGGACATCTTCAAAATATGCAACGAAGCGTCAGCTGCCTCGCGAGATTATTATTTATTTTTCATCTAAGAAGACTCGGGACACCATCTTATATAATTCGTACAATGTGGACCTGGACTTTCTGGGTAACAAGGTTAAGATATTGAAGGACGTTCCATTTTTAGCTCGGAAAAGAAGATTCAAATATAAAAGGTTTGCAGCTCTGCTGAGGAAGCGTGAAATAAAATACAAATGGTTATTTCCGGAAGGCATCTGGTTCAGTTATAAAGACCAAGCCTACAAGATAACATCGGAAGCACAGCTGAGGGACTTTGTGTTTAATCATCAAGAGTTTCAGCAAGGAGAAGATTTAGGATCTGAAGGGGGAAATGGGGAGGAGGGAGTGAGCGCAGCTACTGTAGCTGTTCAGAGAGAGCTGCAACCGAGACGCCGGGGGGGGGGGGGAAGAAGACCTGATCCTGACTGTAGTTCGTACTTTATAAGATCTACCGATCTAATAGCATATTAGAAAGTTTAACTTTAAATAATTGTATTATGAAGGGAATGCAATACTTGTAGATGTAGTCTGTGTTTTTTATATGTTGTTTCTTCCCTTTCTCCCTTTCTCCCTGTTCCCTTTTCCCCTTCTTTGTAGTTTTTGTGGTTAGTAATAATAATAATAATAAAAAAACTGGCTGGATCCAAACTGTAGATGGTTTGGAGAAAAGGGAAGAAAAGGAGGTGGGAAAAGCAAGAGGGAGATGAAAGCATCCTAAAACTTTCTAAGCATTGTCTAAAGACTGCTACACTGAGATGGAACATTTTATTTTATATATATTATTAAGTGAATAATGTTTGAGGATATGAAACAAACCCCCCATAAAACCCACCTCCCCTAAAACATATTGTATGTATTATTTTCTCACAGATGAAGCCACCACATCAAATGCTGCAGAATGCCACCACTGTCACTGAATTTATACTCCTGGGACTCTCCAGCAACCCTGAAGACCAGCTCATTCTCTTTGGTGTCTTTCTCCTCGTCTACTTGGTGGCCCTGATTGGGAACACCTTGATTCTTCTCATTGTCAGTTTCAACAAGAGACTCCACAACCCCATGTACTTCTTTCTGGGCAATCTCTCTGTGGTGGACATTGGGTATACAACATCCACCGTCCCTAAGATGCTGATGAATTACCTCTCTCAGGACAAGACTATCTCCCTAGCTGGCTGCTTCTCCCAGATGTACTTCTTCATCTCCTTTGGTGGCATTGAATGCCTCCTGCTGGGTGTCATGGCATATGACCGCTATGCTGCCATTTGCCACCCATTACGTTACAGTGTGCTCATGAGACCCAAAGTTTGCATCTGCTTAGCTGCTATGGCTTGGATTCTGGGCTTGGCTAACTCAGGTGTGCACTCTGGAATGATGTCTCGTTTGTCCTTCTGCCGGGACAATGTCATTCAGCACTTCTTCTGTGACATCCCACCCCTCTTCCAGCTCTCTTGCTCTGACACTCAAGCCAATCAAATTGCTACATTTGTGGTGGGTTGTGGTGTGGCCATGGGTTCTTTTCTGGTTACCCTGGTGTCTTATGTCTACATAGTCTTGGCCATCCTGAGGATCCGCACCAAGGAAGGACGTCTCAAGGCTTTTTCCACCTGTGCTTCTCACCTTACTGTTGTCAACATCTACTTTGGCACCATATTATTCACATATATGAAGCCCAACTCTACATACTCCCAGGAGCAGGACAGAGCCTTGCCTGTTCTCTATGGGATCCTTACACCAATGCTTAATCCAATCATATACAGCTTAAGGAATAAGGATGTACAAGGAGCACTTCGGAAAGTCTTGGGCAGGGGAACATAACAGGATAAAGCAGCAGACCAATTAACCACAAACAGTTGTGGGTAACCTGCTTTAGCACTGATACTGATGACTTAGCAATGGATGTGTGCTCTGAACATAACAATGGAGTCTTATGATGCCTTAAAGATTAGTTCATTATTATTTGACTAAGCTAGAAGAGTTGCATTCAACAGTGAGATTTATACCCATATTCACAAATTACAGTGTGTGGGGTGGTGGTGTTTGAATCTTTGATTTTAACCACTACACAATCACACTTTCTGGCATGCCCAAATGTTTCTGCATACCTGATAGGACTTTTGATATGCATCTTTAGAACTGCAGCTCCCTGTGCTGTGACATAAATCGCTTTTGAAATTATCCAGTTTTTGTGTTCTGCCAACTAGTGTTTCAGGAACAGTTGGCCGAGTTTGGGATTTCTCTAGACTCTGTCCTCTATCAATGAGTTTAGTTCTAAAGTGTTTGGAATGCCTAAAACCTGGTTGATGAAATCATACACAAATCCCTCATCATTACTCCCTGTAGCTGTCAGCACATGTTAAAGAAAGCCTGGGAGGGCTGTACACACACATTTGTAGGACTGTTAAGAGTTAATCCCTCTCAGATTCAGTGAGCTTTGAGTGGCAGGTGATGTCAGGCAAGTGAACCTATGGACATTCTTAAAGAAGCATGGACAAGATGAGAGAACATTGAAAGAAGAGATGTAGAGCGGAACTACAAGTGACAAAAGGCACAGGTTGGACACTTGTCAGCTTCCCTCAAGTTTTGATGGCAAATGTAGGCAGCTTGGTGGAATGTTGGACAAGTGACAGTTGAAAAGTCCATTGGGCAGCAGTCAGAGAGCCAAGCTGCAAGACTAGGATGCCTACATTTCCTATCAAAACTTGAGGGAAGCTGACAAGCATCCAACCTGTGCCTTTTGTCACTTGTAGTTCCGCTCATAGTCACCAATCTTCAGGCACTACAGGAGATCCTGCAAGAACTGAGAGTGGCTGCAGCAGACAACATGCAAAGAGCCCAGCAAAAAGAGAAGACCTAGTATGACGTCAAAGCTAGAGAAAGAATCTTCAGGCTAGGAGACCACATCCTCATGTTGAAACCTCGGAGAAAGCAAAGTTAGCAGTAGCTTGGGAAGGACCTTTTAGTGTTGTAAATAAGGTTTCAAATGTAAACTCTCTGATATATATAAATTCTGAAGAGGGGCAGTATAAAATGGTTCATGTAAACATGCTAAAGCTTGACCATGAATGATAGAGGTAACTAGTTGAGTTCCAGATCCAGTTCAAGGTGTTGGTTCTGGTACTCAAAGCAAAGACCCTGCATTCTGAACCAGCTGTTACTCCTGGGTCAAGCCCAAGGGTAGTCCAGCACAGAGCAAGTTGCAGTAATCTAACCTGAAGGTGACCATTGCATGGATCACCGAAGCCAAGACCTGGGGTGAGAGAGAGGGTGCCAGTTGCCTGGTCTGCCAAAGAGGAGGCAGACCGGGCAACAACCATAACCTGGGCCTCCATTGAAAGTGTGGCATCCAGGTAAACACCCATTAATTTCAGGTGGCTCTGCATCAATCTTACCACCACAGCATCCAGACCTTTTGCCAAGGCATTTGGCAAAGAGTCTGGCTTGCCATCCATCAACAGATACAGCTGGGTGTCATTCGCATAGCAATGACAACCCAGCTCAAAGCTACAAATTACCTTGGCAAGGGGGAACATATAGATGTTAAACAACATCACCCTGGAGGATGCCACAAACCAAAGAATGGAGTGTTGCGCGTGTTCCTAGGAAGTATATGGCAATACCAGATGAGATGGAGAGGGGTTCTTTACATCTACAGTTCAATACCATTGAGCTCTGACTTAGTATATTGAGATTAGTTCACTCAGTGAGATTCTGGTGACTCCTGTTCAGCTCTTTGGGTATGTGGGAACACCCAGGCTCAACCCAGTTATCTACAGCCTGAAGAACAAGGAAGTGAAAGCAGCTTTTTCCCATCTGGTAAAAAAGGTAGGAAGCTTGAATTTGCAGAAGTTTTCTTGCTGATTGCAAACTTACAAACAGCAAGAAAAGTGCTGCTTTCAGAGATTTCCTCCTAATTTGCAGGATGGGAGGGGGAGGCGGGGGTACAAGTGACTAGACTAGGGGTACAAGGGGGAGGAGAGAGGGAGCACTGAGAAGGGAGGGGGGAGTTAGGAGTGTCCGATCCTGCAGCTGCATCCTCCTTCCAGCCAATAGGTTCTCTGGAAGGAGATGCTGTAGGGGATTTGAATTGGAGGCTTGCCATTTAGCAAGCTTCCATTTTTCCCTGGCCTAGAGAAAGATATTGAAAGAGTCCCTGGATTCTCTGTCTCTGTGGTGGCTTGGGACTTCACTTGGCTTGCCTTGAATATGGATTCTGAATGGACTGCAAGATGGATTCCCTGTGACTTACTGACTGACTTACTGCTGCACTTCAGGAGCCTAGTAGGAGAGTCAGTCAGTCACTGACTCACTGGGTTTTCTCTTTGTGGGGAAGGGGGTTGGTGGTGATTGCTTGCTTGTCTTGGTGGGTGGGGGGAGGAAAGGTTTTTTTTAAAAAAGCTTTACTTTTAATAAATCTTTAATTTATTTGGGGGAGTGAGTGATGAGTGTGTGTTTGTGTGGTGGCTTTGAGTGTTCTTGATTTAAAGTTATTGTGGGGGCCTGGTTTTTCTAGGTCTTTTTGAGGGGGGCTGCTGTGTGTGTTGAGGAGGTGTAAGTGGGCTTGACAGGGGGTTTGCTTTGCTTTGCTTAATTGAGAGGTGCTAAGTTTGTTAATTTTGTTTTCATTTTTTTCCTGCTTTTCTGCTGAAGGTTTCCAGTGTGTGTGTTGGGGAAGTTTAGGTGGGCTTTGTTGGGGGGCTAATTGAGTAGGGGGGATTGCTTTGCTGTGCTTAATGGGGGGGGGCTGAGTTTGTTAATTTTGTTTTAATTTTTTCCTGCTTCTCTGCTGAACATTGGTGCTTTACAGTTTGGGGTTGTTGTTAACTATTGTTGTTTTGTTGATTGGGGGTGGTGGCGTTTGTAGTTATAGCAGTGTTGGGGTAGCATACTTTGGGTTTCCAAGAGTACTGTTCTTACTTAGTTTTAAATAGTGTTTTTGTAAGGTAGGCTAGTTGTAAGCTTTATCATTCATTGAATATTTGCCCTCTAAACTAAATTGTTAGGGAACAAAGGCTAGTTTTCCCCATTAAATATATTTTTGTAAGAAAGGAATTAGCGAGAGTTAGGTTCTGGTCCAATTATATCCAGATAACTAGGCTACCCATTAGTACTCAGTTAACTAGGGTTTCCCTGTCCACTGCTGGCACCCTTGGAGCCAGGGTGGGCATGTTTTTTGTATTAGGCTTTCTTGTATGTATTGTGGTTTAGGGACAGTTTGATTCCTGAAGAGGAATTCAGCTGTCTGGTGTTGTTGTTTAGGTTCATAAAAATAAAAAGGGCCATTTAAAATGATATTTCAGTGACCATCTCCAGGAATAGAGCCACAAAAACAAAGATCTAGAATAGGTAGATAGGTTTTGAAACTAAAACTTTTGGCTAGGTGCTTGGGGGGGAGTGTTTTAAAAACTTAACAGCAAGTAGTTAGAGTAGGTTCAAGTGGAGGGGAAAAATGAGTGATAGGAAAGCTGAGAGGGGCCCTGAGAGAAAGGCCAGGGCTAAGATTAGGGGATGGAGGGGTGGGGGAGAAGGAGAGCTGTGGCTATCCCTCCACATGAGCAGAGGAGGTCCTCCCCAGCACAGCTGCCACTCACCAGCCTGGCTTCAGCAAGAGGCTGGTGACAGCAAGAGGGCTTGCAGGGCCCTCTTTGCTGAGGCAGCTGCTGGAGGGCCACCCCCAACCCAGGTGTCTGAGGCAGAAGCTGGCACTGGGTGGGGGGCCTGCTGCTGAGGCTCCCCCTCCTGCAGCTTTTGAGACCTGGCAGCTGGAGGAAGGGCACCATGTGGAGTCTTTTGGGGTGGACAAGGGGCATGTGACTTTTCTATCCTTCATGCTCATCCCAGGGACCTGTAGGATGTTGGAGGAACTGGCAGACAGCCCTGCTGTTGGTGGAACTTCCCCAGTTTTCTCTGAGGCCAGCAGCAGGCCTCTCATGGCTGTGCAGGAGGAGATGGTGCTGGAGGAAGAGGAAGAGAGTGTGGTGAAAGAGTTCACATCTCTACCACTTCATCCTCATCCATCTGTGACTGCCCAGCTGAGGCATGGTGTGTCTGCCTCAAGCACCTCACAGGAAGTGTCTCCTGGGCCCCCCATAAGCACAGTCCCTGTGTGGCGTGGGGCTCCCATTACCTTCGATATCTAGGAGCACTTCCAGAGAACAGAGGACCCCAGGTTTTCCCAGTGCCGGCTTTGTAGACAACGGATCAGTCGTGGGAGGGAGGTGAACCATCTCTCCACGTCTGGCATGAGGAACTACATGAAGAGGAAACACCAGGCCCTTTTCACACTGCTTACCTTCACTTGCAACAATGTGGAACATTGCACTAAAAATGTGGCAGATTGCATTTTCTCGCATGTTTTCTTGCAACATCACGCAAATCTTGCATGAGAAAACGCGATCTCCCACATTTTTAGCGCCATGTTCCACGTTGTTGTGAGTGAAGGTAAGCAGTGTGAAAAGGGCCTAGGTGGTGCTTCTTTGGGGGGAAGTTCTAGTGGCACCACACAACTGCCAGTTAGCCAGAAGGAGGCAGGCTCCTCTGGTGCTCCCTCTCCACAGGTTCCTGTAGGGCAAGGACACCAAGCATCTCTAACGGAGATGCTTAGTACACAAGACACTAGCGTGCACAAAGGGGGGATCCAGAAGGCGAGCAGGCATGTCATGTGCCATATTGTCAAGATGATTGCTATAGGTAGCCCTTCATTCTCTCTAGTAGATGACTTCAGCTTCCAGGAGCTGCTTCATGATCCCATTCTCTGGTATGCGATCCCTGCTTGCAGAAAGTTGAGCAGGACCATGTTGCCCTCATTTTACAGGTCTGCCAGGGACCACGTGAAGGCACAGTTGTCCCACACTGCTGGGAGAACAGTGCACTTGAGGTTTGACATATGGACCTGTTCTAATGTGCAGCATGCATACATGTCACTTACTGTTCACTGGTGGCAACCAGAGGAACTTCAGGGTGGGGGTGGGGTGCCCATAGTCAGGCTGGGATGGATGGGAGACTGCTGGGCTGGCTACTGCAAGGCTCTGCTACATGCAGATGTTCTTGATGAGGCACACATGGCGGAGAACATCACATCCACCTTGAGGAGGGAGTTGGACGACTGGGTAGGTGAGGGCAGCATAACCATGGGATTCATGGTGATGGATGGTGGCTCAAACATGAGGGCAGTGGTGGCGCTAGTGGGCCAGGAGTGCATTTACTGTGTGGCCCACAAACCACCTTGTGGTGAGGAATGTGCTTGGTTTGCACTCCCCCCAGGGAACCCTAAGACCCCATAACTCATGACCTTCAGTATCTCCTGCAGAAGTGTCAGAGACTCACAAGTCACTTCTCATGCAGTGTGAAGTCCATTCATGAACTGCACCAGAAGCAGGCCAGGGCAGGCATGCCAGAACATCACCAGATCTCTGACATTCCCACTTGCTGGAACTCCACCTCTGTCATGTTTGGGCGCTTGGTGGAGCAGCCGGCCTCCCTCGAGTCATGGCTCTTGGAGAGCGACATCTGGAGGCAGGAGAGTGAGTTCAGCCGAGAGGATTGGCTCATAATCTCCCAGAAAGTGGAAGTCCTAAAGCCCTTTAAGCCCTGTGGTGGTCTCGTCTGACATGGTGACCCTGGATCTGGTCATTCCTCTGGTGTACTTACTCCAGAGTTCAATGGCCTACTTTGTGGACCCAGACACACCATGTGCAGACTTGGTTCCAGCAGTGAGCGTGCTCATGAAAAGGCTGCAGTAAGGCATAGCTGCCAAGCTAAAGCCTCTCGTGGAGAAGGAGTGGTACATGTTGGTGACCATGTGCAACCCACACATTAAGGGCACTTTTGTCAAGTGGGATGGGAACCTCACAAGCACCAGAGATGCTCTCTGTGTGCTGGTGAGGTGTAGGCAGACCAAGAGGGGTCACGTGTCATCAGAGGGGATGGGTGGAGGGGCAACTCTGTGGGTCCCGCTTGTGCCCGTTCTGAGCAGGCTCCCCCTGCAGCCACCACCGGGATGTCCATGGAGATAGAGATGCTCCAGTGGGCCCTCAGCCCCTCTGGGATTGTGAGTCGTGTGAGACAGGATTCAGCAGAGGCAGTGGTCAAGGACTACCTTGCATAGCCCTGCAAGTTGCTCTCCACTGATCCTCTGAGCTACTGGGCCAAGAAGGAGGTGGTTTGGCCAGACCTCTCCATTGAGATGCAGTGGCTCCTCTCATTCCTTCCAACGAGTGTGGAGGATGAGTGTGTCTTTTCTTTTGCAGGCGACATTGTCAGCCTACATTGCACTCGCCTTCTCTCATGGAGAGTTGAGCAGTTGGTCTTTCTGAAGGTCAACATGTGGCTCTTCGATTTCTCTGGAGTGGACTTTCAGAGTGAATGAGGTGAGCCCTCCTTGTGGCCTATGCCCTCTGCAAGTCTATGACCCAGGGAATAGCGCTCTTCCTAAAAGTAAACTTAGGGCCAAGCTACAAGTGACAAATGACACTTGAACAGCAAGTGGATTGAGTGGAGGGCAAGTGAACAGGGAGAAATACACTTGCCATTCAAGTGTCATTCGTCACTTGTAGCTTGGCCCCAAGTTAGATCACCAGCAGGAGGAGGGTGGAACTCAGTGGCAAAAGGAATGCACCCTGCAATTCGGCTGCTCCTCAACCACATACACGCACAGAATGCATCACTGTCCCAGTCCCTGCGGGTACAAATTTAATCTGATAATTGTGAATTGAGGCCCCAGAAATGTTGATTGCCACTGGAATGAGAAGAGAGGAAGAGACAAGTTAGGTTAGGTAAACTAGAGAGGGACACACAACTGAAAACCCAGAGAAGCAGCCAAACTAAGCTGTGCTCCTCATGTTGTTGTTGTTAAATGCTGTTAAATGTTGGTAAATGTTGTTGAATTCTGGTAAATTCTGTTAAATGTTCTCATTGAAGGGGTGGGGGGAGCGGGGACAAATGGTGTGGCCGAGTGCCAGCTGATGATGAAAGCTAGATCCCAACACTGCCTCACAGGCAGTTTTCGGCCTGAAGCTGGCATGGGAGGAGAGGGGGATCCTTTGCAACTGTGCTCTGTGAATGCCATTGTGTTGTGCCTGTTGTTTGGTACTGTCTGGTTCTGCTCTGTGGTGCTTCCCCACTGGCTGAACTCAGAGCCTGGCTGCAGAAAATGACAATGGTTCTGCTGGACTAAGTTGGAAGAGCGTTCCCTGGTTCAGTTTGGTTTGGGTGGAATGGATGTGGTTCTATGGTAAATTTCCCCTTGAACCACTTTATTTTTGTTGGACGGGAGTGTAATCAATGTTGTACTACCATCGTATATGCTGTAACCCCCTCTCAGCCCACTTGTTGGGAAGGCAAGCAAGAAATCGGAGAAATAATTTTTAAAAAACATTTTTTTGGTGTTTGATTCTCTGGTATGATGTTAGGTTTTGTCTCAAAGTACATTGTGATTTGGATGTGCTATTAATGCTGTAATCCCCCCTCAGCCTGCTTGTGGGGAGGGCATGCAAGAAATCCAAGAAATAAAATTTTAAATGTTATTTTTGGTGTGTGTGTGATTCTCTAGTGTGATGGTGGGGATTGTTTAGAAGTTGTGATTTAATAGTGATGTGATGTTTAATGCTTTTATTAAGAAATGCATTTTTTAAAATACATTTTTGATTCTCTGGTGCGATGGTTGGCCCTCATAGGGAAGAATGGAGAGTGGCTGGCCAGTCAGCTCTGGGTGTGATGGGGAATTTTGGGGTGTGCTGTGCTTTCCCAGGGATGATCTTACATCAGGAATATGTGCCTGTGCTATGGCATCCTTGCTCTGTGCATAAGTGCCCCTGGGAAAGAAATTTTTTAAAGCTCTCATCATAGAGAACAATGGAGAGTGGCTGGCCACAGCAAGGAAGAAAAAAGGGGTGGTGGTGGGGAGAACCCACAAACTCAACCCAAACAAGCAGGGGAACAAAAGGGGTTCAGTAACAACCTAAAACCTAAAATTGTATATATATATTAAATATTAAAAAAGTATTTATTAGAGATGTGCACCAATGTGAATAAAAACAAGTTTAAAACATACGGCCTGAATTACAGGCTACATATATACACTAAAACTTGCTAAAACATCTCAAGATACAGATGATGGTACAGTGCAATGACCAACACAAATAGACCAAGGTACAGTACAAAACTGACCAGACGCGTTTTGGCCCTTAGGCCTTCCTCAGTGGTCAATTGTAAACAATTTATGATCAAACACACCCACACATATGGAAACCAATCATGCAGTGCTCCCGGTGTTTTATCTAGAGCTGTAACAAAAGAAGAAGGGGGAAGGATTTTTTTTTTAATATGTATATACATCTATAATAAATATATTTTAAATATTTTATATACACACACACACACTTTTAGAGTGGCTGGCCAGCTAGCTGTGGGGATGATAGGGAATTTGGTGTGGAGTTTGTGTTTGGCTCTGTTGGGCTGTTGGAGGGGTGGATTGTGGGACTGTGGCTGCAGCCACTGGCAGCCACAATCCATGTGTTTTTGCTGGGTGGGAGTTTTCCTCACAGTAGAAATATGGTGTGGGATGGAAACCACCTTTGGGGGGCATAAAATGGCCCCCCAATATGAAATCACCCTGAAACTTGGGGGCGGGCTTGGGAGGACAGGTAGGAGTAGATGCTTAAATCCTCAGATTAGGGCCATATTGAGACAAGGGAAACTTTTCTGCAAACATGGGGGACCTCCCGTATTTCCAAAAAATCTGAAAACTGGGGGTGGGGGGGAATAGAGGAGTCAAATTGCCCCAAATGGAAAATCTCTGTTGGAACTGCTGCCTGGGCTGGCAGAATACAAGGGAGGTGGCAGGGCAGTGGTGAGCAGATGAGATGGCAGAAAGCCAGGAAGGGATAGAAGTCCCTATTGCTGTGAGGAACAGGTTGGAGGAGAAGTTGCTGGAGCCAAGTGGCTGGCAAGGGGGAGGTAGAGGATCTGCTGCCCCTCTCCCCCATTTGCAAAGATGCTGTTGAGGCAGCTGGCTTGGAGGGGTCAGGCAGGAAACCTAGCAAGAATCCCACTCTCTGTGAGTCTGCTTCTGAGGGGTATGCAGGAGCCCAAGTAGTGAACAGTTGTCGGTTTTGAGGTAGATGAAGGAAAATGAGCAAAGGCAGGGAAAGATGGGCTCCTCCCTTACTGCCACAAATTTATGGGTCCCCTCTTGTATTCCATAATATTAAGCAACAGATTGGAGTGGAAATACACGTTATTTATTACCTAGGGATGCTCAAGTGAACCTCAGTTCACATGTCCCCCCTCCAACTTTCCATGCACTTGTTCGCACAGTCACATTTCCATTTGTTCCACGTGAGTATATTCACATGTTAAATATCAGCTCCTCCTCAACTGCTAAAAGTACACCAGGCTCCTTTGCTTCTTTTTAAAACTTGATTGTGAAGCACCAGTGTTTTACATTTTTTCTTTTCAATAACAATGTGGTTTGAAATTGATGCAAACTGTTGCATTACATTTCTATAAAGAAATAACTCTGGCCAAGCCTTTCTTTGCTACTCCTGTAGTTAATCTTTGACAAGGAAATTCTCTGTCTACAAGTGCCAAATCCCCAGTTTCCCCCAACTCCCACATCCATTTATTGAAATGCAGATCTCACACCATAAATACTTTGTAACGTGTATTTCCACTCTGGGTTGATAAGAATTAGAAGAAATGGAAACAGGTGTAATACTGGTGGTGGAGAGTGCTGACTTATGGCGACCCCTGGTGGGGATTTCATGGCAAGAAACTAACAGGTGGTTTGCTGTTGCCAGCCTCTGCAATCCTGGTCTTCATTGGAGGTCTCCCATCCAATTGCTAACCAAGGCCAACCCTGCTAAGCTTCTAAGATCTGGTGAGATTGGGCTTGTGTTGGCTATCAAGGTCAGGGCAGCTTAGGAAATACTAAGAATATAAACTGTACAATCCCAAAAAAGAATAGTAAGATAGGTTACTGAAGGATGATCTCATTGTGGTGATTTAATCTGATTATTTCCACCCATCGATAAAGATTGCGCTCTAAAACATGTAAAACATAGATGGTGATCAGGGAGAGTCCGATATAAATTGTTTGGGTGTGTGCGTGTCTGTGCAGTCAAGTCAAATTATTATGGTGCCTCCAGCAAGAGGCTATCAAGGCTGAAGCTGCCTGCGCTCTGCTGACCAGGGAGGCTACTCCATCGAGGGCTGAGCTTTTCCACCTGCTCAGCCCCGCCCCCTGAGTGCTCTGGCCTTAAAGGAGCTGCTGCCGGGGACTGCTGCTGCTGAAGCTGCCTGCGCTCTGCTGATCAGGGAGGCTACTCCATCGAGGGCTGAGCTTTTCCACCTGCTCAGCCCCGCCCCCTGGGTGCTCTGGCCTCAAAGGAGCTGCTGCCGGGGACTGCTGCTGCTGAAGAACTGGTGCTGTTTATTGCTGCTTAGGATGTTTGTATGCTGTGATAAGGGGATGGATATGAGGAAGGCATCTGAGATAGGGCCAGGGATACCAGTCCTCTGGGGACGGGGGAGGTATGGCGGTGGGGCCTGGTTTAAAGGGAGAAGGTCACGGAGATGTGGAAAGGCTCGGTGCCCTTCTAACCTACGCCCCATCCCGAGGCACGTCGGTGTTGGAGCTAGGAAAAATCCTCCTTCGACACTGATGTTGTGCAATGCCAGGTCCATAAATAATAAGACCAGTATGCTGCATGATACTTTTATGGCAGCTAATATGGACCTGGTATGCGTGACCGAGACTTGGGTGAGGGAAGGAGAAACAGTTGCTCTTGGTGAGCTGACCCCCCCGGGTTATGCGGTCCTTCATCAGTCACGAACTGAGGGTCGGGGGGGAGGGGTGGCAATCCTTGTCCGGGAGGGTTTCTCCTTCAAGCCGCTTCCCGCCCTGAAGATCTCTGGCATTGATTGTGTGGGCCTGGTGTGGAATGCCGAGGAGAGTTTGGCTGTCTGCTTGGTGTACCGACCGCCCGGCGCACCAGCAGACGCCTTACCGCGCCTGCTAGAGGTGGTTGCTGGGTGGGCCTTGGAGTACCCCAGGTTGATGGTGCTGGGGGATTTCAATGCCCATGTAGATGATGCCACCTCGATACAGGCCACAGACCTGGTGTCAGCCATGGCAACACTGGGACTCTCCCAATTTGTATCGGCACCCACACATGAAGCAGGCCACACGCTAGATCTGATCTTCGGGATGGGATTGGATGTGGTTCTGGATAAAGTAGAGTTGGTGCCATGGTCAGACCACGTGGTTGTGAAGGCCCGGCTCGGCGTGCCACCCCCCTCCTGCAAGGGTGGTGAGCAAATTTATGCTCGCCCACGGAGACTGATGGACCCAATTGGGTTCCAGAATGCTCTGAGGGAACCAATGCTCCACGGTGGTTCATTAGATGAGCTAGTGGAGGACTGGCAAGTCCGGCTCTCTGAGGCCATCGATGAAATCGCCCCCCGTCGTCCTCTTCGCTGCCGGAATCGCCGGGCTCCTTGGTATACAGAGGAGCTGCGGCAACAGAAACGGGAGCTAAGACGACTTGAGCGTGTGTGGCGGCGATCTCGTGACGAGGAAGCAAGAACATCTTATAGGCTGTTTATGAAGTCCTATGAGATGGCGGTGAAAGCTGTGAAGAAAGAGTATTATGCAGCTTCCATCGCATCAGCTAGCTCATGCCCAGCTAAATTATTTAATGTGGTCCGTTCATTGGTCTCCCAATCAGGTGGAGACCATCAAAAGTTGAATTTGGAGATAAGCTGTGAGGCTTTTGCGAGCTTTTTTACTGATAAGATCTTGCTTCTCCACCGCGACTTACCAGCCACAGTTGATACAGTAAATGAACTAGAGGCCCCTTGGCCGTCTTCGGGACCCATATTAGATCATTTCAGCCCTCTTTGCGGGGAAGAGGTGGACAGGATTCTGCAGGTGGTACGGCCTACCACGTGCCCCTTGGACCCATGCCCGTCATGGCTGGTGAAAGCCAGTGTTGACGGGCTTCGGGATTTCTTGGAGGCGATTATAAACCTGTCCTTGAGCTCTGGGGTTTTTCCCAAGGTGCTGAAGGAAGCTGTGGTACGGCCTCTTCTGAAGAAATCATCATTAGATCCTGCTGACCTGCTCAATTACCGACCAGTTTCCAACCTTCCGTTTTTGGGGAAGGTGATTGAGCGGGCGGCAGAGAAGCAACTGCAGAATTTCCTGAAGGAGACCTCAGCCCTAGACCCCTTCCAGTCTGGTTTCCGCCCGGGACATGGGGTCGAGACATTGTTTGTCGCCCTCACAGACGATCTCCGCAGACATCTGGATCAGGGCGGATCAGCACTGCTGATTTTGCTGGATCTGTCAGCAGCATTTGATACGGTCGATCATGAGCTTTTGACCCACCGCCTTGCCGATGTGGGGATTCAGGGGACAGCACTGCAGTGGCTGGTCTCCTTTCTCCATGATTGGGGACAGAGGGTGGCGCTCGGGGAGAGGGTGTCATCTCGTAGGCCACTGGTTTGTGGTGTGCCACAGGGAGCGATACTCTCTCCATTATTATTTAATATCTATATGCGCCCCCTCGCCCAGCTGGTGCGGAGTTTCGGGCTTGGGTGTCACCAATACGCGGATGACACCCAGCTTTATCTGTTGTTGGACGGGCAGCCTGGATCGGCCCCTGATGCCCTGGAGCGTGCTTTTGAGGCTGTGGCTGGTTGGTTGAGACAAAGTCGGCTGAAATTGAATCCCACGAAGACGGAGGTCCTGTATGTGGGTCGTGGGGAGATGGCTTTGGGACCCCAGCTTCCTACACTTGATGGGGCAGCACTTACACTGGCCCCGAGGGTTAGGAGCCTGGGGGTGATTCTGGATTCCTCCTTGAAGATGGAGGACCAGATCACTGCAGTTGCCAGGTCTTCCTTTTATTATCTTCGGCAGGCCAGGCAGCTTGCCCCTTATTTGTCTCCCCGTGACATGACTACAGTGGTCCAAGCAATGGTCACCTCTAGGTTGGATTACTGTAACGCGCTCTACGCTGGGCTTCCCATGGGCCTGATCCGGCGGTTACAGCTGGTACAGAATGCAGCAGCGCGGGTCATTGCTGGAGCACCGGTGTGGGAGCATATTACACCGGTGCTATGCCAGCTGCATTGGCTGCCAGTGGAGTACCGAATCAGGTTCAAGGTTTTGGTGTTAACCTACAAAGCCCTATGCGGACTGGGACCGACGTATCTGAGGGACCGTCTCTCACCATATGAGCCCCAGAGGACTCTCCGCTCTGGCGGAAAACATCTTTTAAGTGTCCCTGGCCCTAGGGAGGCCCGCCTGGCGTCGACCAGGGCCAGGGCCTTTTCAGTCCTGGCCCCGACCTGGTGGAATGCTCTGTCTTGCGAGACAAGGGCCCGGCAAGATTTGCTTGCATTTCGCCGGGCCTGTAAGACAGAGCTATTCCGCCAGGCATATGGCTAACGCCGGGCAGTGCCCGCCCCCCCCCATGAAGGGGGGGTTAAACCATCACCCCTATGCAAACACAGAGGCATGTATGAACCACTGTGCAGCATGAATTGTTATATTTAATGTTTTTAAATGTTTTTAAATGTATTATTTAATGTTTTTAAATGTTTTAAAACATGTTTGTATTTGTTATCCGCCCTGAGCCTGCGAAAGCGGGGAGGGCGGAATATAAATATAATAAATTAAATTAAATTAAATTAAGGCAAATGAGAAGCAGAGGTGATTTGCCAATGTCTTCCTCTGCACTCCTAAAAAGATGACCAGGGATGGTCTTACTGAAATAAGATAATCTGTGTTACTAGAGAATTAAACTATTAAAAATACCAGAGATGTTTGAATGAAAAATGGAAGCGTGAGACCTTAATAACAATGAATGTAGACAATATTATTTTTATAATAATAATATGTTTATTGCTTTTCCGGCCGAAGCCATAAGCCATACAAACACCAACAAAATATGAACTGTACACTTGAACATACCCAATTCACACAGACATAACTCGTCATTATCACTTTAAACTATCTAAGCTCATGAAGATTTTGTTTCTTTATCACTGTGGCTAAAAAGGAAGCCACTATAGCAGAGGTTTGATTGTCAGGAAAGTTATCAGACAATAACACTGAGATTGCCCATGGAAGGAAGGGAAGCTTTTCTTTTAACATAATAGGAATAATAAATCTCTCTCTTTCCTTACTCCACTTAGGGCAAAAAACTATTATATGATCCAAGGTCTCTAACTTTCCTTGTCCACAGTCACAAACGCGTTCAGAATAAGGGAGTCCAGAGAAACGACCAGAAAGCACTTTAGAGGGGAAGGAGTTAAGTCTAGCCAATGTGAAGGCTCTGCATTGAGCTGGAATCTTTAAAGAATAGCAATAAGATGGAATAGCCTCTGGGGGTGAAAGTCCCAGGGATAAGCCCGAACATGTACGTCTGGCTCTCTGGAGAGTACTGCTGTAATCGAGATCCTTTAGTTTTAATTTTATAACTCTTAGGGCCTCATTTGTCTGCAATATTATTTTTTAAAAATCTAAGTTATCAGCAGGCAACAATGTTGAAACAGTGTTTTCTACATTTGACAGAAAGCTAGAGGGGCAAATGTAGCTTCTTCGCTTTCGCTGGGTGGTAGTCAGACTAATGACTATAAAGGGCACATGGAAGGTTTTGCAGTATTGGCAGTGGGTTGAATGCAGTCAACTTTCCCCTTCAATCTCACCCAATTCTCTTTACTAGAGTTCCTGTCCCACAGGGGTTTAGACCTTCTAGGTCACATGACCCCCAGTTTAGCCTGTTTTGGTGGTCTAAGGGGACCTCTTCTTCACCGGCAGAAAAGACGGTTGGATTCAACCCAATAGGTGGTTTGCCTTGCCATTCACATGGCATTGCATTAGAGTGCCCAGCAGAAGTCAACAGGGAGGCAGGGAAGAGCTCTGTGGAATGTTTAAAGATCCCTTTTCATACATACAAAGCTTAGTGCAGAGGAATGAATGGATCATGATCTTACCTGTTTTCAAGAAGGATACAACTTTATCTCCAATGAAAGCGATGGTAGTAATGGATATTAATGAATGTGTGTATTGTGCTTCAGGAAAACACACCCACAGACTTTATGCACTAAGATAATAAGAATTCTGATACATTTTTCCAAAAACAAGGACAGAAAAACTGCTATTATGAAAGAGTGTAGAAATGATAAGGTGGTTCTTAGGTTTCTGTCATGTATTTGTACGGTGGTTTCTAGAAAATGTTCTTCCTGTATGAATTGATTCATGGTCGTGGTAGGGTGGAAGCTGCTGAAGGCTTGGTGAAATTCTTCTAGTACTGAAGAGGAGGGTGTTTTCCTCTAATTTAGAAAAATGGATACCCCAGGGCTGAATCAAGACACAGAATTTTTCTCACATTTCAGACACTGATTTTCTGCACTTTGCACCCAGGCTTTATCAAGCAAACTACAGCATGACACTCTGATTTACAATATGCCTCCCACCTTCTGCTTAGAAAGGACACCCTTTCTGTTTGCACTCCTCGTATCTGACGAAGGGGGCTATGACCCTTGAAAGCACTTACCCTTGAAATCTAGTTGCTCTTTGAGATGCTATTGGACTCAAATCTTGCTCTAAAAATAGGATAATTTCAAAAGTAGTTTATGACACAGAAGAGGGAGCCATAGTTCTAAATATGTTCTAAAGATGTATGTCAGAATTTCCATGAAGCATGCAGAAATACTTGGAGATGCCAGAAAATACTGACTGTGCAGTGGTAAAAATTAAGAGTGCTAACACATATCCCCCCCACTGCCTGTCATTTATGGATATAGGTATAAATCTCACTGTTGAATGCAAGTCTTCCATCTTAGTCAATTAATCTTAAAGGTGTCAAAGCCTTCTTTGTTTTCAGAGTGCACATTCAGTGCTAATTCTCCAGTATCAATGCTAAAGCAGATTTCCCACAACTGTTTGTACTTTATAGGTTTGCTGTTTTACCCTATGTTCCTTTGCCCATGGCTTTCCGAAGTGCTCCTTGTACATCCTTATTCCTTAAGCTGTATATGATTGGATTAAGCATTGGTGTAAGGATCCCATAGAGAACAGGCAAGGCTCTGTCCTGCTCCTGGGAGTATGTAGAGTTGGGCTTAATGTATGTGAAGATTATGGTGCCAAAGTAGATGTTGACAACAGTGAGGTGAGAAGCACAGGTGGAGAAAGCCTTGAGACGTCCTTCCTTGGTGCGGATCCTCAGGATGGCCAAGACTATGTAGACATAAGACACCAGGGTAACCAGAAAGGAACCCATGATCACACCACCACCCACCACAAATGTAGCAATTTGATTGGCTTGAGTGTCAGAGCAAGAGAGCTGGAAGAGGGGTGGGATGTCACAGAAGAAGTGCTGAATGACATTGTCCCGGCAGAAGGACAAATGAGACATCATTCCAGAGTGCACACCTGAGTTAGCCAAGCCCAGAATCCAAGCTGCAGCAGCTAAGCAGATGCAGACTTTGGGTCTCATGAGCACACTGTAACGTAATGGGTGGCAAATGGCAGCATAGCGGTCGTATGCCATGACACCCAGCAGGAGGCATTCAATGCCACCAAAGGAGATGAAGAAGTACATCTGGGAGAAGCAGCCAGCTAGGGAGATAGTCTTGTCCTGAGAGAGGTAATTCATCAGCATCTTGGGGACGGTGGATGTTGTGTACCCAATGTCCACCACAGAGAGATTGCCCAGAAAGAAGTACATGGGGTTGTGGAGCCTCTTGTCGAAACTGACAATGAGAAGAATCAGGGTGTTCCCAATCAGGGCCACCAAGTAGACGAGGAGAAAGACACCGAAGAGAATGAGCTGGTCTTCAGGGTTGCTGGAGAGTCCCAGGAGTATAAATTCAGTGACAGTGGTGGCATTCTGCAGCATTTGATGTGGTGGTGACTCCATCTGTGAGAAAATAATACATACAATATGTTTTATGGGGGGTGGGTTTTATGGGGGGTTTGCTTCATATCCTCAAACATTATTCACTTAATATCATATGTAAAAGTGCTCCATCTCAGTGTAGCAGCCTTTAGACAATGCTTAGAAAGTTTTAGGATGCTTTCATCTGCCTCTTGCTTTTCCCACCTCTTCTTCTTCCTGCTCCACCAATCCATTGGCAACTAGTGGCACTTCTACAGATTGAACCAGCCAGGTTTTTCACTCAATCTCCTCCAAATCTCCTCCTTGCGACAGTCCCCATCAAATATGGATTTTGTCCAACCACGTACAAAGATAATACTTTTGCTGATCAAAGGAGGGCCCTGTTTGCTTTTTCACCAGTTGAAAAGCTATTTGGATCTTATATTTAGTAAAAGAACTGAGGAATCCCTGAAGCATGGGAAAAACCAAACTAGTCCCAATAGCTCTTGATTTTGTGTCAATAGGCAGTCAGCCTTAATAAACATATGTTTTATTCTTCATTTTTGACCATTCCTTTTTTTCATAGTGACTCTCAGATTGTTCACCCACTCCAAAATCACAATTTCTGTGTCATTCTTTGTGAGCAGCAGTAGCATATGCTACTTTTTTGAAATTGATTCTCACTCCAACTTCTTCACACGATTGTAAGCTTTGGAAATGGGCTTTTATAGCATCCCTTTCCTTGTATCAGAAGCACAGGATATTTACAGAGTCTATTATGTATTTGTCTGTTTAAAAATATATAAGCACAAGTTATACTGGATGGAAGTTGAACTCCCCTAAAGGATGTAGCACTCTGCTAATCTTTCTTCAAATTCCCAGAAAGCATTTCACTGTTATCCCAACAGCTACTCATCACAATTTATTTTCTCAATGGTTCTATGCTTCCTTGCTTTCTCTCTGCTGAGACTTCCGGTTTGGGATCCATGGAGGTCTAACGCAGCTCTATTTGCGGAGCTGACCGGACTGCCGTTTTAACCGGCCGGAGGGGTGAAAATAACCCGCGGCCGACTGCTCTCAGGCGGGGAGCAGGCAAAGAACGCTCAAGACCCTAGGGTGAGCTAGATCTCGGACGAGGGGGGGCTCTACACAAGGAGTCTCCCCCCCGATCCTTGAGGTCCCACCTTGCGACGGGTCGGCTATAATCTCTGCGGCAGTCTTGGGGCCAATTCGGCTGGCATAAGACCTACATACCCAAGCTTCGATCGGGGAGGGAAGTCGAGAGGAGAATTTAAGATCGAAACAGCGATTACAACCCGAGAAAGTTGAAGAGAAGGTAAAGATCGCTATCTCTTGAAACGGGACAGATTGACAAAAACAGAGAGGAAAGAGAGTAGATTTTTAAACTGCAACAGACTAGTGAAAAGGAGGTGAAGATTCGGCGGGAGTTGTATTTTAAAAGAGACTAAGTTTAAAGAAGTTATTACAAAAATCGGACTATTGTTTTGAATACCTGTGGTTTGGGAGCTGTGGGAAAAAGACACCATCGCGAGACCTGCTGTGGGAAGACGGGAGACAGGAAGTGCGTAACAACAATAGAGTGGCTGGAGGGAAGCGGCCCTTGCCAACGGACAGGAAGTGGGGAATCGCCATTTTTGAAAGGGGAAGGGTCGCGGCTTCAGCGGAAGAGGAAGTAGGCCATCTTGGATTATAATAACATAGAGAAACCATAGAGAAAAGACGCCCGACATTTTGGATACAAAAAATTAATTTTGGCAAAGATTGGGACATTTGAAAAAAAGGAAAACGTTTAATTATACGCCACGGAGCTAAGGAAGAGAGCAGATTCGTGGGAGCGAGCTAAAGCAAGCCCCACGATGTCGAAAAAAGAGTGGCAATCGGCAATAGAAAATTTGTACAAAAAACTTATAGACATGATGAAAGAACTCAAGGACACGAAATTGGAGCTTATTAAAGAGGTCAAAGAAGTTACACAGACAGTAAAGTCGGAGCTGTCAGAAGTGAAAAAAGGCGTGGAAACGATTAGCAGTGAATTACAAGGAACGAAGCAGAGAGTCAAAACAGTAGAAGACGCGATGGAGAATCTAATAGAAACGCAACAAACAGAGATGAGACTGGTGAAGGGGAGGATGTCAGTTGCAGAAACCAAACACATGGAGAAGCAGCTTCGTTTTCGTGGTCTGCCAGAAGTGGAAGGGAAGTCAGCGCAAGAACAGATGACTGAGGTGTTGGCTGAATACCTGGGGAAGGAGGAGGAGGAAATTGTGGCTATCCTAGATGTGGCGTACCGTGTGAATTCGAGAATTGCAACCCAGAGGAAACTACCAAGGGATGTGATCGTGCAGTTTACAACTAGAAACATGAAAGAGAGGATTGTGACAAAACAATTTCAAGATCCATTGGAGATTGATGGCAAGACGATTATTATAATGAAGGAACTGCCCAGATCAGTGTTATTGGACCGGAAAAAATATAAAGTGTTAATTCAGACTTTGAAGGACATGAACATCAGGTACAGATGGGAGCTACCGGAAGGAGTGTCCTTTGAGTTTGGAGGGGCAAAAAAACGCATCAGATCTGAGCGGGAGATGGAGAGATTTATTAAGGACAATGAAAAAGACTTACCAACAAAACTATGAATATGGAGTGTAAAGTATTATCTTGGAATGTAAATGGACTAAACTCACCGAATAAGAGGAAAAATATTTTTCATTGGCTACTAAAACAAAAATGTGATATTGTTTGTTTGCAAGAGACCCATATCAGAAAACAGGATGTAAAATACTTAAAATCTGGAAAATTGGGCAAAGAATTTGCAGCGGCCTCCAACAAGAAAAAAAGAGGAGTGGTGTTGTACATAAAAGAGGAGCTGCAGCCAAAATTTGTTATGAGAGATGTGGAAGCTAGATTTGTAGCAGTGGAATGTAATTGGAATTTAAAGAGAGTGTTGGTAGTCGGACTTTATGCACCTAACGGTGCAAAGGAAAGCTTCTTTGAGGATTTAAGGAAGCATTTAGACGACCATGCATATGACCAGATAATTCTTGCTGGAGACTTCAATGGAGTGACAGATTTGGAATTAGACAAAAAGACTACAACAGCACAAAAGAAAAGAGGACTATTGCCAAAGCTTTTTTTTTAGTTGATTCAACAAGAGACTCTCGAAGATGTATGGAGAAGAGAATATCCTAAATCCAGACAGTTTACTTTTTATTCTGCAAGGCATCTTACATTATCAAGAATTGATATGATCTGGGCCTCAAAAGACTTAGCGCTATGGACTAAGGAGGTAGAAATAATGCCGATGGTAGGCTCAGATCATAACCCAATTATGTGGAAATTTGGAAAAAGGAGAAAAAGGAAAGCCTGGAGAATAAATGAGGACTTGTTACAGGAAAGAGAGAATATGGAAATATTGAGAAGAGAGACAAAGTTTTTCATACAATACAACGTGAATAAAGAAGTACCAACCAGCAAAGTTTGGGACGCGTATAAGGCGGTTGTAAGGGGCATACTAATGGACTTAAATGGTAGAGCAAGGAAAAAGAAAGAGGAGAAAAGACAAGAGATTGAGGAGAAAATAAAAGCCAAAGAAGCACAGTTAAAAAGGAGACCAGGAAAAAAGAAAATATACCAGGAAATCAAAATTCTTCAAGAACAGTTAACAGCAATGAGTAATAAAGAATTAGAGTGGAATCTTAAAAGACTGAATCAAAAAGCGTTTGAGGGCGCTAATAAACCTGGGAAATATTTGGCATGGCAATTGAAGAAGAAAAGGGAAAAGAAAATAATAAATAAAATTTGTGAAGAAAATAAAACGTATCTGGAGCAGACTACCATTAGTAGAGCCTTTTATAAATTCTATGCTAAGCTGTATAATAAAAAAGAAGTAAACAAAGAATCAATAGCATCATATCTGGAGAAAACTAAACTTCCAGAAATCTCGGAAGCTTGGAGAAATAAGTTGAACAGTGAAGTAACTGATGAGGAAATAAGTAAGGCAATACAATCCGCAAATTTAGGAAAGGCGCCAGGGCCAGATGGACTTACGGCTAAATTTTATAAGACAATGGCCAATGAACTGGCACCACTCCTAAAAGAGGTGATGAATGGAGTTTTTAGGGATCAAAGGATTCCAGACACTTGGAGTGAAGCGAATATATCATTGATCCCAAAAGAGGGCCAAGACCTGACTAACGTGAAAAATTACAGACCTATATCATTACTTAACAATGATTATAAAATCTTTGCGAAGATATTGGCGGAGAGACTGAAGGGGTGGCTCTCGGAAGTCATAGAGGAGGAACAAGCAGGCTTTTTGCCAGACAGACAAATAAGAGACAATTTAAGGACAGTGATCAATGCTATTGAATACTATGATAAGCGTTGTGACAAAGAGGTTGGTTTCTTCTTTGTAGACGCTGAAAAAGCGTTTGACAATTTAAACTGGGACTTTATGTTTGCCACTATGGAAAAGCTACAACTGGGAGAAAGATTCATCAGAGCAATTAAGGAAATTTATAGAGACCAGACTGCAGCAATTGTAGTGAATGATGAACTGACTAAGAAATTGACGATTAGTAAAGGAACAAGACAAGGTTGCCCGTTATCTCCATTGTTGTTCATTTTAGTATTGGAGATTCTGATGATACAAATACGACAAGATGAGGAAATACGAGGAATAAAAATAAAGGACTATTCATACAAGGTCAGAGCATTTGCAGATGACATAATGTTAATTGTAGAAGACCCACTGGAGAACATGCCAAAAGTGATAGACAAGATCAAGGAGTATGGAGACTTGGCAGGTTTCTTCATTAACAAAAAGAAGTCAAAGATATTATGCAAAAACATGACTAAGCAGAAACAACAATTGTTAATGGAAACAACGGATTGTGAAGTAACTAGTAAGGTGAAATATTTGGGAGTTGAGCTGACTGCAAAAAATATAGATTTGTTCAAGAATAATTATGAAAAATTATGGACTCAGATAGAGAGAGACTTGATCAAATGGAATAGATTGAATTTGTCATGGTTGGGCAGGATTGCAGCAGTTAAGATGAATGTGCTACCAAGAGTAATGTTTTTGCTACAGACAATACCAATCATCAGAGACTCTAAACAATTTGAAAAATGGCAGAGGAAAATATCAGATTTTGTGTGGGCAGGCAAGAAGCCTTGAGTGAAAGTAAAAGTTTTACAAGATGCAAAGGAAAGAGGCGGAATGCAACTGCCCAACCTGAGACTTTATCATGATGCAATCTGCCTAGTTTGGTTAAAAGAGTGGATGACACTAAAGAATAAGAAATTATTAGCCCTAGAGGGATATAAAAAATTTTTTGGATGGCACGCATACCTATGGCATGACAAAGTAAAGGTCAACTCGATGTTCCTACATCATTTTGTAAGGAGAAGTTTATATACAATCTGGAAGAAGTATAGAATTTACCTACAAGAAGGAACCCCCTTGTGGGTGGTTCCATATGAGGTGATAGATCCGAGAGCTGTTGATAATGAACAACAATGTTTAACATACAAAGAAATAACTAAAATTGAAGTATCTAAACTTAGTATAAAGACGCAAGAGGAACTATCACCTAACTATGATTGGTTCCAGTACAGACAGATTAGAGACTTATACAATTCGGACTCTGCAAAAGGGGGCATACGAACAGAGAACTCGGAACTAGAGCAGACCCTTTTTAAAGAAGACAAGAAAAGAATATCCAAGGTATACCAAGTACTGTTGAAATGGTATACTGAGGATGAGATAGTTAAAACACAGATGGTGAAATGGGCTATAAATTTCAATAAAGAAATAACAATGGAGGCATGGGAATACTTGTGGAAAACTACAATGAAGACAACGACATGTATTAATATTAAAGAGAACATTTTTAAAATGATCTATCGTTGGTACATGACACCAAAGAAGATTGCGCTAGGGAACTTGAATACTTCTAATAAATGCTGGAAATGTAAGAAACATGAGGGCTCCCTCTATCATATGTGGTGGTCGTGTGAGGTAGCTAGGCAGTTCTGGGGGGAAATAATAAGAGAAATGAGTGAAATTTTACAGTTTCAAATAAATAAGAACCCAGAACTCCTGCTGCTAAACTTGGGAATGGAGGGAATTCCAGCCCATCATAGGACGTTGATTTTTTATATGACTGCAGCAGCTAGACTTTTATATGCGCAGAAATGGAAAGTACAAGAAGTGCCAACTATTGAAGATTGGATTTACAAATTGCTGTATATGGCTGAAATGGACAAGATGACAAGAAAACTGAGAGATCTGGACTCAGGGCAGTTTAACACAGACTGGGAGAAGCTGAAACAATATTTGGAGAAGAAATGGGAGGTGGGAGGAAAACTGTGGCAGTTTGAGAACTACTGAAGTATAATAAAAGTATAAAAGTATAAAAGAGAGGGGTGACTTTACCAGGGGAGGAAGAGAAATGTGAATTTATAAGCAGTTAGATTAATTGATTGAGATATATATAGATATGTATAGGTTAACTGATAGAACATTGATAGAGAATAATTAATGATAAGGTTTAAACATGAGAATTGAGCAATTAACAATATTTTCTTTCTTTGATAAGATTTATATGCACCAAACTGAATGTACAGAAGAGTTAAATTGATTGATTATGCGAGGAGTTATATAGAATTACCATAAAAAGATGAAATGAGTAATATATAGAGAACAAATCAAATTGTTTGATTTAAATGTGGGAAATTTTTATGGTTTATGATATATAGGTTTATATAGAAATATTCAAAACTGGATAAATTGTTTATCTAAAGACGCATAGTTTGGGTGTATAATAAGTAAAGGAGTTAAAGATGTACTGCTTAATATAATGGAGAATGTATATCTGTTTTAGACAGAGGAATTTAATAGAAGTAAGGGAAAAGGGACAGAGGGTGGGAAAGCTGTTGGAAGTCAACAAAAGGGGGGGAAAGGGAGGGGGTTAGAAACAAAAAATTAGGGGAAAATTGATTGTAATGTAAAAATAATAATGTTCTAACCCAATAAAAAACTTTTCAAAAAAAAGAAATTCATGATGTTTTAAGTTGCATCAAGACTTTGATGGGTCTGACATTCAGACTTTGATCGGTGTGACATTCAGAAATCTGCAGAGAGCTTTTCAGCCATTAAAGTATATTATTATCTACATCTGAGTCCAGTTAGGTGTAAACGTAATGGCCTGTTTATCAAGCCTGTCAGTTTGTAGCAATCCTGTCAAGGACATAGCTCCACTGCCAGTTGGACAGCCTATTCTTTGCTTTTAAAATGATACACTAGGGAAGATATGCCTTCAAGAATGGTGGAGCATGGAAAAAGAAAGTCTCGAAAACCTAATTAAAACAGGATGCATAATATAAGAATCATGCAATAATAGAGCTTTAGACCCAAAACCAATGCTAAGAGAATAGTGGCTTGTACAAGATATTAAATTTACGTGTTAAATAACACAACTATGCATTTAGCATATGGGGTAAGGCAGGGGGAATCCAGAAAGTACCTGTACAGCTTACTTGTTTTGTGGATGACAGATAGCCTGTTTTAGATTCCCAGAATCTTTCAAGATTTGTTTTCCCCCATAACATCTGACAGTATAAATAACTGTGTGAAAATAATAATTTATTATTTTTAATAAGAACATAAGATGAGCCCTGCTGAATCAGACCAGTGAGTCCATCTCTTCTAGCATTCTGGTCACCAATCAGTTAATCTGGAGGGCCAGCAACAGAGCATAGAGGCCCAGGCCTTCCCGGATGTTGCCTCCTGGCATCAGTATTCAGAGGTGTACTGTCTGCCACTGAACAGAGAGGTTCTCTTTAGTCACCATGGCTATGGGCCTATTCTCTGTGCACTGGTTTAATCCCATTTTAAAACCATATATACATGTGGCTTTCACTGCATCCTGTGGCAGTGAATTCCACATGTTAATCACCCATTGAACAAAGTACTTCCTTTTGTCAAACTTGCATCTGTTTTCTATCGTCTTCATTGGATGCCTCTGAGTTCTATAATTTGCGGGGGGGGGGGGCAGGGGGAGAGAAAGTTTTCTCTCAATGTACCACCCCATTGTTTGCAATGCAATGATCGATGGTGCTGTAAAATTGAGGTATTTGCATTCTTAGCAGTACAGGATGGCTTAGATAATCAGATGCACACCTCTCCGGTTTCCTTTGAGGAGGGATGGCATGCAAAAAAATAATAATTAAAAATTGGATTTAAGACAAATATTTTACATAGTTTGTGTCAGATGGGACAAAGGGGCAGCAGCAGAGAAGGCGGAGGGAGCTGCACTTTTTTTAGGTTGGCATCCTATATCAAAAGGCTGTCATAGGCTTGCTTCTCGGATGCTCATAAGCAGAAGATAATAGAGCAGGTTGTCCTTATACTCACTGTTTGTCTCCAACAGTTGGGCAAAGACACTGCTATGAAGGTTCAATTTAGTTAACATGGCTACTAGTTCTTGAGAGACATATAATCCTCAGATCTGTATAAACCTTGTTAAAAATGGTTTCACTAAATCCATGGTTAGTTAAGTTAATGGTCACCACCACAACTGGTGGTACTGATGGTGCAATCCTCAGCAGAGTTGTGCCCTTTCTACGGATTTCCATGGAAGCGCTACTTAGGATTACACTGTAAATTCTCTAATTTTATTCTACTAACCCTGACATTTTGCCAGCAATTACTCCCCCCCGCCCCCGCCCACATACAACTTGAGACTAAATTAACATGTTTGTGACAAGGGAGAAGAATCAATCTCTTACCAGCTCAGAAAGCAATTCTAAACAGATCTTCAGAATCCTGCTCAGGTCTATTTGGTGGGGCTTACTCAGTGCTTTTTCTCTAAAGAGTGAGCAAGAGAGGTGCCGGTACTTGTGATGTAATCACCACCTTCATGCCCAAATCCACTGCCTGAAAGAGGCACCAATAATACAAAAAGAAATGTCAGTACTGCATACCAGAGCATACTGCCGAAAAAAAATGTCCTGAGGTTCTTCTCACGAAAGTGTTCTTAAAATTGCACCAATAAGAAACTTCATTAACTGAGGAAATACAAACCTGTTCTGCATTAATGATGTGCCTTCAAGCCTGATCCCTGCTTATCCTATGCATTTCAGCACCAAGAAGGCAAGATCTGCCGAAGAGGATCTTTTGTAAGAGAGAAGGCTGTTTAAATGCTCTTCCATTGATTTCCTCTTTGAAGCTATTCTTGCTACCTGCTTCTTTCTGAATCCAAGCTTTAGGTTGCATTTCCACAAGCAGCTACCAGTTCCTATGAAAATTGATGCAGTGTTCACCACAGAGAGGCTGCATACAAAATCTCTAAATGTGCATCCTCAAATAATTAGACACCATCCCCAGCTACAGGAATCATCTCACGAAAAAGCAATTCCTATTCCCGTGAAGCTACAGCTACACCTAAAGGGTATCACTATCATTTGGTTGATTTGTTCTTTCCAAATCACATATAAAGTGATTTGTTGTGCAAGGACACTACTTGTTATGTACTGTTTGGTCAACAGAAAATGCTAGACTGGAAGCCACAAAGCAACGACAAGAGAGAACTGACATGCTTCAGAAAGACAGGATGATGCCTCTGTTCACCATCACCTTGAGGAGTTGGTTTATTGTTGTGAAAGCAGCAAGAATAATTTTAGAGAAGCAACTAAGCCGCCTAAACTTGAAGAAAAACATAATGAAACACAGGGGCTACTAATTCAAGAATAAGATGCTAGAGCTGTGCTACAGGATATTTTGCTACCTGTCATGGTGGCAGAAAACTAAAATACAGCATGATCATTTGGCACAAATGAATGGGGGGCTCTTTAGCATAGAAAAAATAATTTTTATAGAGAAGTGGTAGATTTGTTTGAAAGCTCCTCACACACATATCATGTATAAACATTATAACATTATATAATGTATAAACATTATAAACATTAAAGAGTTTATTAATCTGCTGGGACCTGCTCTTTAGCCCTGAATATTAATATCTTTGTAATAAATTATTATATTTTTAAACTCTTATACTTTTAAAATGTGATACTGTTGCATTTCTTTAATGTGAAATGAGTATTAAATAGGGTAGACAGAAACTTCCCTTCCGTACACTCTTAAACATTTATGCATTGCTGGAAAGTGACATCAAAGACTTGGGACAGTAGATTGCAATTTTTTTCATGGTAAGATTGTCTGAACTGCAGTTTTGCATGTCAGCCCACATCTTTCTGTATTTAAAGGCACAAAATTTTAATTCTAATATTACCTTTTTAAAATGTATAAAAACCAACCCAAATACAAGAGAGTAAACCCTTACCCAGATGGGGTCTGTCCATCCAGCTTTTCTGCTGGAGAAAAAGAGAGAAAGTGGTCTGCTTTGGCCATCCAAAAGGGCTACACCAGGCTTTATAAGACCTGATGGACAAAAGCCATGTTGGCCAGAGATTGAATTAATAGGGATAATTGGGCCAAACTGAGCTAAAAATGTTGGCGGGATCCTTTGCTTATTATCTGTTAAATTACAATTGAAAAATAATTGTAGATGAAGTTTCACCTAAATACTCTATTAATTATTTCAGAACATGGTCAAAACATTAAATAATCACTTTTGCTGTTTTGGTTGCAAGGTTTCTCTTATTTTGCCTCCTAAATTTTTTTGCTACAGAGTGAAAAAGCAAAATCAATGTATGCTGTTCAAATGGCAAGCTTTGAGAAACAGAATAAAAACTGAGATGTAAGGAAGGAAAGTGAGTGGCTCACCAAGTATTAGAGTACGGAGTCAAATGAAGCTTATTTATAATAACAACAATATAATTAAGCAACACTTACTCAGTTCTCCTTGATTTCTCCCGAGTAGCGATGTTGTTTCTTCTTGACTAGAGAAGAGCAGTAACTTTAATCTCATTTTGGAAAGCTTGCCACTTGAAGTTAATTTATTGTGCCTTGAGCTGTCATAGCTATCAGACAGATGGAAGTGTGTGTGTGCGCGCACACAGAATAGAGAAGAAGGGAAAATAATAATTTTATATAGAGAGGTTCAACAGACAAAAGACATGTGAGCAGTATCACCAGCTATGGTTTTAATAGTTCTATTACTTGTTATTACTCAGTAGTGTGGCCAGAGCCAAAGTCCTCCACTGTGTCCTCCAGTTTGGTGGTTTAGCCAGTCTGGATTCTGGACCACTATTTGAATCTCCTGAAGCAAAGCAGGGAGCTTACGTAGCTTTTCCATCCAGTCAAGGCCAACTGGGATTTCATAACTGACATCCAATGCTGCTTTAAGTATGCTTGAATAGTCTGCAAATGCCTTAAACTTCAGCAGAAACTGAGGACCATTATTACTGATGGAGAAGGAAATGTGCTAGAAGTGGGATTATGAGTTAGATCCAATCAGCTTTTCCACTGGTCCAAGAGGGAAGAGAGGGTCATCTTTGATTCCTATGAAGGCTATGCTGGGGATCATGGGATCTACATGGACAAAAGCCATAGCAGACAATTGCTGTAATGAGGAGGAAGCTGGGTATGACTGAGCAGGAAAATTGCCTGGATCCAACCCCATTTTTTTCTACCTTTGCTTTTGATATTGCAGTGCAACACATGACTAAAGTCGTAATACAAGAATATATCTGAAGACTTGCTTTTACAAAGCATATTTTTAAAATACCATTAGTTATCCATAATCACTGAATGCTTGCCTAAACAGAAACTTTGTCACCTTCAAGGGACGCCCATCTTTTTGTAAAACTAAAGAACCAACCAGTTTCAGCACTGGAGAGTAACCATTAAAAATAACCCTTGAGGTATCCTTGTGATGTGAATGTGTTACCCAAGCAGCATGCTGAAGAAACTGCCATTGGCTTATTTTAGCAATCAGCTTGGAGCACAGGGGAAACGATTGTGTTTAAAGCAGGTAAAATTCTAGCAATTTTCTAGTTCTGTTTAAGAAACCAAGCATTCCAGAACACTTCCCAAGCCACGTCTTTTATTAGTGTGTGACCTCCCAGTTCCTTCTTAAATATCATACTGCTATGGTGAGCCCAACCCAAACTTCCTTCTGCCCATTAGAAGCCTGTATCATGTTAGCATTAGCTGTATTTTTTTAAAAAAAAATGTGTTTTCACAGCAGCCTTAATTTCAGAATTTAAACACAAGGAGCAAAGCAATGATAAATTTCCTCTTGTATTTAATGGAGTACATTATGGCATTCCTGAGCTGAAAATATACGCAAAAATCTCTGTTTCAGGTTATGGCAATGATTTTCTGGAATGGGAATACAAATCTGGGATTCTTGGGAATTACGAACCTCTCCTCCTTAAAATCTTGTATTTCTTCTTAATCTGCAGTGAACTGTAAGGGTCATGAAAAGTACACAATTGCACATATGTATAATATGAGTACATATGATTCAGATCAAATATACACGACAGTGGGACTTACAGTGCCAAAAGTACAGGGAACTGGAAATATCCTGGCAAAGATTAAGGCTTTCTCCACCTGTACTTCTCACTTCACTGTCGTCAACTTCTACTTTGGCACCATAATCTTCACATACATGAAGCCCAATGCTACGTACTCCCAGGAGCAGGATAGAGCCTTGCCTGTTCTCTATAGGATCCTTACACCAATGCTCAATCCAATTATATACAGTTTAGGAAATAAAGATGTGCAACAGACACTTTGAGAAGCCATGAGAAGAGTGGCTTGGGATAAAGCAGTGGACCTATTAACAACAAACAGTTGTGGGGAACCTGCTTTAATACTGATATTGAAGAACTAGCACTGAGAGTGATCACTGAATATAACAAAGGAGTCTTATGACACCTTAAAGATTAATTTGTTATTATTTGTAGAAGCAGGAAGAGTTGCATTTGACAGTGAGATTTCTCTAGACTCTGGCCTCTGTTTACGAGTTTCGTTCTAAAGTGTTTGGAATGCCTGAAACCTGGTTGATGGAATCACACACACCTCCCCCACCATTAACCTCATACGATACTGTTAAGTGCTAGATCTGTTTATTTTATTATTTTATTCATTCCTTTCATTTATACCCTGATGTCTCTCCAATGAGGACTCGAAACAGTTCACATTATTCTTTGCTCTTCCTTTTATCCTCACAATGACAACACTGTGAGGTAGGCTAGGCTGAGAAGTGTGACTGTTGGGTTCACATAAAGTAGAACAGGGTCTCAGAATTCCTAGGATCCATCCATAGCATGGAAATGGGAACATTGAGTCAATATTCTTGAGCTTTCCTCCCCGGTAAGAAGACATTAATAGCCTTTGCAGAATACATAATTAAAATAAAAGATAGCAAAATACCAGTCTGCTTAGTATTTCTAATTTATGAGTTTTGGATAGAATGTAGGTATTTCTGAAGCAGGTATTTTCTTCTTCTTGAATAACAGATGTGTGCAACTGTTCATTCTCCTCCCCCCAAACTGTATTTAGCACCATCGTTCCTTTGGCTTTAATGCCATTTTCATCTTTGGTTGTTGATTCTTTCCTGAATTAGTCACATGGAGCCATCTATCCAATTGCTGGTCATGCCTCAGATGGGGTGTTGTTACAATGCTGTGTAGCCAATCAGAAATCAGAAATCGCTATGTGATCTTGCAACTGAGGGTAACACAATAAATATGGCAGGAACTCATCAAAGGGGTTTTTCAGCACATATCCAGATGGCTTGTACACAGATAAACAGAATCTGGGCCAAGGTATTGAGTTTATTTTTGGCATTTTAATATCCTGGATGCCCTGACCTGGATAGTTCAGGTGAGCCTGATCTCATCACATCTCAGAAGCTAAGGAGGGTTTGGCCTTGGTTAGACATTGGATGGGAGACCTCCAATAAAGATGAGAGCTGCAGAGCCAGGCAATGGCAAACAACCTCTGTTAGTCTCTTGCCATGAAAACTCTATTGGGATTGCCATAAGTCAGCTATGACATGAAGGTACCTTCTACCACCAAGACCCTGGATGTGAATTATGGATATAAAGTATATAGAGGTGAATCTGAGAATGGCAGAGATAGGTTCCCTTGGACCTGTCCATTCTGTCCTGGGGAAGAAAGGCTATGATCTGTTGAGCAGAGATGGGCATAAATTGAATTACGACCCAAAAATACAACCCCAGGCTGGTTTGTGGTTTGCGAAACTCGTTTCCGTGAACTTCCACAAACTGGTCTACTGGTTCGTTTGGGTCATAAAGGGGCAGTTTAAATTTCCCTGGGGAAATGGCCATATAAACTTTTCCTGTGGCTTGCAAGCGGCAGGTCCCTTTAAACTATCAGCTGGCAGGCAGTGAGGGGGATCCCCTCTAGCCACCTGCCAGCTGATAGTTTAAAGAGACTTGCCGCTTGCAAGCCACAGGGCCCTTTAAACTGCCCAGGGAGGTCGTTTTTGGCAGTGGAGGAAGCCTAGGAGACTTTCCCGCCCCTCACATGGCTGCTGTGCCCACCATTTGAGGGGCGGGAAAGCCGTTTTTGGCCTCCTCTGCCACCCGACAGATCCACACGCAGTGGTAGAAGAGGCCAAAAATGGGAGGAGGGGGAGGATGCTGCGGGCCCGCAGGGCAAGGTAAGTGTGGGGCTGGGACTAGGGCTGGGGGCTGGGGTTTGGACAGTTTAAAGTGCCTTGCCGCTTGCAAGCGGCAGGGCCCTTTAAACTATCAGCTGGCAGGCGGCAAGGGGGATCCCCTCTGCTGCCTGACAGCTGATAGTTTAAAGGGAACTGCCACTTGCAAGGCAGGAAATGGTCCTTTAAACTGTCAAATGTCCTTTTCCCTGCTGCCGCTAAGTGGCCAGAAAGGGGCATTTAAACTTCATGATCCATGAACCACAAACTGGTTCATAAACTGGCCCCAGTTTGTGCCAGTTTGTGGTTCATGGTTCGTGAAAATCCATGAACCACGAATTTCATGGTTCGGTTTTTTTGTGGTTCATGCCCACCTCTACTGTTGAGTGTCTAGTGACTGATATGAAGACCCTTCTTGGGTTCTTAACAATGTGGTTACGACCACGTTTCCTTGCATTTCTTTATTTAAGCTGGTGGATAAGTTCCTCACTCTCACAATTCTTGCCCATCTCTACTGTTGAGTGTCTAGTGACTGATATGAAGACCCTTCTTGGGTTCTTAACAATGTGGTTACGACCACGTTTCCTTGCATTTCTTTATTTAAGCTGGTGGATAAGTTCCTCACTCTCACAATTCTTGCATAATGCTATTAAGCAAAAGCCAGAAAGATGGAAAGGGGAAGGAAAACATTGACAATGACAGTGGACTTTATACATCCCATTTAACTAAACGTTGCTTGTGTGTTGGGGGAAGAGACATGAAACAGCAGCAGCCATGCTTGAAAAAGGATCGATAGTTTATGATTCATTTGGTCACCAGTTCACAATAATGCCAAGGAGTAATTGCTAGTAAACCCAACATCCTCAAACACATGGCTGTGGGAAAGTATTATTTTTGTTACATTACCCCCGCTGACCTGAACTCCATCTAAGAGATCGTGCTAATGAGCCCAGTGAGTTCTTTTCTTAAAGCTAATTACTTCCATCAGCCCTAGGGAAAAGTGCTTGTATTTAGGGGGAAAAACTGCAAAAATTTGGTCCTGTCTTGTTAAAAGCTCAATAGCAGCAGAGAAGAGATGAAGGTTCTCAGGTGGTGAATAAAGACCTCCCCTAAAAAGCTACAACTGAGAGAAGCAAAAATGGGAATTTTTCCCAGATGGAGATATGAGTGCAGCTCCAAGAAAGAAGAACTCATTGGCAGTGACTGGCAATTCCAACAGCACTCTTAGATGTTGAATCAATATGCCTTGCAGGTAACAAATTGGTTCTTATTGGGTTTTGAGCACAGAATTCTTGTAATGGCTTTCTGGATAGTGAAAGCACTTCAGAAGACAGTTTGAAGGAGGTTTTCTTATTTTTTAACTGTTAGGTGTTGTAAGAGATGTCCTGAAATGGTGTAGAGAGATGGACTGAATGAGGACCAACAAACCAGCACTCAGTCCTGGAAATATTATCTACCACTTCTCTTAGCCAAGTGTGACACCTTCCTCCGGCCAAAAGAGCCTTCTTCCAATAGACATGACTCTTCGTCTAGGAAGACTTTGCTGAGCAGACTAGTAGGATACTGGCTAGGATTCCAGTTGTATTGTCTGCAGATGTTTTATTGATAATGTTTTAAATTGCTTTTATTCAGAATTTTATTCTCTTGCTTGTCTTCTTGTTTCATTGTTCTGTATTTATTGTAAGCGGCCTTTGCAGATATTTATATGGAGAAATGGAACATACATAAATGTTGACAGACCAGAGAATCACATTTTCATCCTCATTTTTCATTCTCCCTCAGATTCCAGTTTCTGTTTTTATTAAACCCATAAACATACTTATGAGGTTGGATCATCCAGCTTTTTAGGCCGATACCCCCCCCCCAATTCTCCTCCTTACTGCAGCGTTTATCCATGAAGATCTCATGATCCTCAGTGTAGACTTTTTGGGTGGTCAAAAAGGATCTTTCTCGTGTTGACCAGCTGAGAAACTGGATGGATCCAACCCATGACTTATGAAAGCTTCGAGGGATACGTGAAATGACTGGTGAACTTTCAAAGCCAGATTGGAATTGAGCAAGGCTTTTTATGGATCAGTTAATGAGAATAAAGACAGTCTTTTCAAATAATAATAAAAGGCAATTTGAAAGGCTTGTGATAAGTAGTACATCCTGCCCATGTCCATTTAGGAAATTCACAGGAAAAAAAGAGAAAAGTTTTTCTGAAGTTGCTTTCAAGAATAAACAAGAAAAGTTCCAGCAAAACAGAGTGACTGTCTTCCTATGGCCGAGAGCTCTGTTGCTGGTATCTTATCACTTTACTTGGCAAAGCCTGAAGCTTTTTCCCAGCCTAAGATTCTTTCTTCTGATGCGGTGGCCCTTCTGTTGAAGGAAGGTTGGAGGAAGTCATCAAACTTTGCTGAGTGGAGAGGTAAGATTCAAGTCCATATCCTGCACATTTCTTTCTGAAGTGGGCAAAACTCGATTTGGGTGGTGTGGCATGATGAACGGGAGAAGCTAAGAGGAGTCAGGAGGAGAGAGCAAACTTTTGTATTGGGCACAATTCCAGGACAATTAGGGCAGTGTAAATGAAACAATCTAAACAAAACAAAGTTTCAAACAGGAAGTGTTGACTATCCTGCCAGGAACCACTTTCATTTTCCTGTGACAGAAACTACTTATAGTTTGGATCCAAGGATAGTCAAAGTCAAATCCAGGGTGACTGCCAAGGAGGACCAATTCTAAACATCCTTATCCTAAGGCTACAGCTTTCAGGGACCTGCAATTCATTTCTATGCTTTCCTAATAGCAGTTTTACTGTCCTTGCTTTTGGAAAAATGTATCAATGCATATTATCTTGGTGCATAAACTGGGTGGGTTTGTTTCTGTGGTGTACAATATACACATTCTTTAGTATCGATTACTATCTTCTCTTTCATTAAGGATACAGTTGTATCCCTCTTGAAGATACGTAAGTGCCTGATTCCTTCCTTCCTGTGCACAACGTTTTGTATGTTTGAGAAAGGATATTTAGGCATTCCATAGAGTTCTTTCCTTTCTCTTCTGTTGGGCATTCTACTGCAGTGCCATGTTAACAGCAAGACAAACCACCTACTGGGTTCAATCCAACTGTCTTTTCTGCTTGTGAAAAAGTCAGGAGAGGTCCCCATGGACCAATAAAGCATTCTAAACTGGGGATCATATGACCTGGAAGGAATAAAGCCTTGTGGGACAGGAGCTTTAGTTAAGAGGAGAATTGGGTGCCATTGAAGGGAAAAGTTGCCTGCATCTAGGCCACTGCCAATACTTCAAACCTTCCATGTGTTTTTTTGTAGCCATTAGTCTGACCACCACCCAGCAAAAGCACAAAATGCTACATTTGCCATTCTAGCTTCCTGCCAAATGTAGAAAACACTGTTTCAACATTGTTGCCTGCCAATAACTTAGATTTTTTAAAGTAATATTGACTTCATTAATTGTTATTGCGGTTTTATTCTTCCCTTTCTAGTTCAAATCATCTCTGGTGTTTTTAATAGTTCAGTTCTCTAGTAACACAGATTATCTATCCCAGTCATGACTTATTCTGAAATCATCTTGTACCCAGCAATTATATGGGTTTTCCACTCTGATGGGCAAACTGTATTTTTATCTTCACATTAGTTGGTAATTACAGTTGCCATTTTTAAAACTTTTGTTTTATGTAATGACAGGCTCATAGTTTCCACCCCAGTCACAATTCCTGGCTGGAATAGGAGTTCAAGAGTGGGTGGAGGCAAGTCTTGCCTGATTTATTTCTTATTGCTAGGAATCCAGCAGCCTACCAAATGTGTGTTTAAATTTACAAAGCAAGTGTCTACACAAAAACTTGTAAAAAATAAAGAGATAATTACCATTTGTTAAATGAGACTGAGACTACACTTTTGGTGAAGAACAGAAGAAGTACTTTTTGAAATCCATCCAAGATCTATTTGGTTCACGAATTCCAGAATAGGGAAATCTAAGAGTCCACTGGAAGTCTAAGGTCCACTGGAAAGAGGACACTAGCTCATCAATAGACTGTGATCTACTTTCTTCCTTGGTCTACACAATGATACATTTTTTGTAGTTTGAGGGTAAAATTGTATTGAGAAAATGTACAATTCATGCAAAGTGAATAATAAAAACTGACTGCAGACTGTCTCTTATTTGTTGTTGTTATGAAACTGCTGACATCCCCAGATCAAACAGCCTTACCCTTTTCTACCAAAGAAGCCCCACTGTTTTTTATGAAGATGGGCATCATCAAGCCTCTGAGAAGACAGAACCAGACCGGTGTCATAGAGTTTGTCCTCTTGGGATTCTCTGTTGATGCAAATAGACATACTTTCCTCTTTGCTCTTGGACTATTCGTCTATCTGTTAACGTTGGCAGGAAATCTAGCCATCATTACATTGATCCAAATAGATCAGTGCCTCCAAACTCCCATGTACTTCCTCCTGGGCAATCTATCTTTTATTGAGATCTGCTTTACTTCCACTACTGTTCCTAAGATGTTGTGGGACCTTTTGTTGGGAGACAAGACCATCTCTTTCATAGGATGTGCACTCCAAATGTATTTCTCTATTACATTAGGGAGCACAGAGTGTGTGCTTCTCTCAGCTATGGCATACGACCGCTATGCAGCTATCTGCCACCCACTGCGCTACACCCTTCTCATGAGCCAGAAAATACGATGGGGACTCCTGGCATCTTCCTGGGCTATTGGAAACTTCAACTCCATCATCAATACAGCTTTGGTCTTTTCCTTTGACTTCTGCCACTCCAACAAAATTAAGCACTTCTTCTGTGACATTCCTTCTCTCCTGCAACTGTCTTGCTCTGATACATTGGTTAGCCAGTGGGTGACCTTTACCATCTCTGGAGGTATCATGATTGCAACTTTCTCCCTGATTCTTCTCTCCTACATCCTCATTGTCTCTTCAGTGCTGAAAATCCGTACAGCTCAGGGTAGGATCAAGGCATTTTCCACTTGTGCTTCCCATCTCACTGTGGTGGGCATCTTCTTTGGTGCCCTCATATACACCTACATTCTTCCTTCTTCCAATCATTCTGTGGAACAGGGGCATATAGCTTCTGTGCTATATGCCATCATTACTCCAATGCTCAATCCCCTGATATACAGTCTTAGGAATAAAGAAGTGCATGGAGCAGTTTGGCGAGCCTTTAGTAAGAAGTGGTGGTAGTTATGGAGTTTGCAGCTTAGAAAGATGACCTCCCCAATAAAATAAAATGGATTGAAAATTGTTGTTGGTTATTGTTTAGTATTTTAAGTATTTCTTTTTGCCAGCTCTCTGTTTTTTTCTGCCACAGCCCTGTTTCTTATACTAGTTCTTAAATAAGGATTTTAACAGAGAATTTCCACGTTCCTAGCAAGTATGTGACAATTACCAATGAAGCTAATACTATTGAACTCTGACTTAGTTTTATTGAGAATATTGCACAAAGATATTGATATCAGTGCAGCTAATGAACTCTTTCAAGGAAGCTTTTAAAGTAAACTCCGGTTGGAAAGAAGAAGGGAAAATTCCCTGCAGGAAGCAACGACACTCAATGTGCAAAATCTCTCTTATAATAATAAATATTTGATTTACAAAGTGCACGTGCCTCTTACTTCTTCAAACAGTGTTACAAATCCATTCATAACTACAATTCCTAAACATACAATAATCCAAAGATGGCGCAATATACAAATGGACTTAGGTTTGGTAGAAACTCAGTCCAGCTCCAGTCCTTCAAGTACTTCCTTTAGTTAGTTTGTTCATTCTTCTCATGTTGTTATTTCAATCCCAGGTTCTTCCAGGTAGGTGATACCGTTCTCAATATTAAGGGGAAAGAAGGACCACCACGCTCAATCTGGGGCCGACTACGAACACAGATTTCGTGCCACCTTCTTCAGGAGCGTGTCACACTCCCTCTCCGAGGAACCATCACTACTTCATATCTCTCCCGTCCTGGACAATGGCTAGACCTGCGCTCTCTTGCGTCCAGGACGGGAGAGATATGAAGTGGTGATGGTTCCTCGGAGGGGGAGTGTGACACGCTCCTGAAGAAGGTGGCACGAAATCTGTGTTCGTAGCCGGCCCCAGATTGAGCGTGGCGGTCCTTCTTTCCCCTTAATATTGAGAACGGTATCACCTACCTGGAAGAACCTGGGATTGAAATAACAACATGAGAAGAATGAACAAACTAACTAAAGGAAGTACTTGAAGGACTGGAGCTGGACTGAGTTTCTACCAAACCTAAGTCCATTTGTATATTGCGCCATCTTTGGATTATTGTATGTTTAGGAATTGTAGTTATGAATGGATTTGTAACACTGTTTGAAGAAGTAAGAGGCACGTGCACTTTGTAAATCAAATATTTATTATTATAAGAGAGATTTTGCACATTGAGTGTCGTTGCTTCCTGCAGGGAATTTTCCCTTCTTCTTTCCAACCGGTATTGTTGCAGGAACAGCCATTTTTGGGTTTAAAGTAAACTCGGCTGGCAAGTACTAAAGTGAAGTTCAAGTCACTTCAAAATCTTCAAAGCATTACCATGTAGATAATCATAAAAATTTACTAAAGGACCAAATTGTAGCAGGACATTTGAATCGCAGGTCCAAATCCCACTCATCAATGAAACCTATTGGGGGACCCATGGCCAGTTGCTTTCTCTCAACTTAACCTATCTCATAGTGCTGTTGTGAGACACAAAAGGAAGTAAAGAACTACAATGTCTGTTTGTTGGAAGGATAAAAGGTGTGTAGATGCAACATATACCTAACTAAAACCTATGAAGCAGGATGGTCACTAACCCTCTGGATCCCCCCACCCCCAGGAACACAATAAACAATCAAGTTGAAAAGATATGTTTCAAAAAATGTCCTCTAATTTTTATATGTATTAAGATGCTCTGGAAAACAGTAGGCATAATAATTCTTTATATTACATTTGTATACTATCTTGTATACTAACTGCCTAGTGGCCCTGATCTGAGGATACATAAATTCAGACAGTGGAACCATGAATCCACTGCTGGCACCAGAGTTTCTGGAGCCTGCAGCCACTTGTACACACGCACGCAGAGCGCGCGCACCATGGACTGTGTGATGACGTCATCATGCGATGATGTCATCATGCAGCACAGGATGGCTGGGGCTGCACGTGGAAGCTGCTCCGTGCTCTGCGCGATGCCCCAGCAGTGGCTCAAGGCTTCTGTGCCTGGCTGGGGCATGTGGGGGTGGAGGAGCGCACAGCGGAGCTGGCATGGCTGGCTGCTGCTACTGCAGCCAGCCAGCCAGCCCCGTGCCTCCGCCACATGCCCCAGCTGGGTGCAGAAGCCACGAGCCACTGCTGTGACGGTGCACGGAGGCTGCTCTGTGCTCCGCACGCCACCTCAGCAGCGGCTCGTGGCTTCTGCGCCCGGCTGGGGCATGTGGCGGCAGCGGCGGCATGGGGCTGGGTGGCTGCAGCAGCCCAGTCACGCCAGCTCTGCTGTGCACACCTCCACCCCCGACACCCCCTCCGGCGCCTCTCTAGTGCCCTCGCGCCCAAGACCACTGCCTACCTGGCCTCAATGGGCATGCCGGGCCTGCATGAATGGGGATAGATCTTCCTATACAACTGGAAAATGTTCCAAGTTTGCGGAGAAATCTGAAAACTTGAAAAAAATTGGAGTATTTTAAACCCTCCAAATTAATAAGAAAAACTTCTTTAGCTTTAACCAGATGCCACCAATGGCTGTTGCTAGGCAGCCATAACACTTCAGCCAGTAATCCAGCCCTGGTTTCTGTCAGGAAAGGGAGAGGGAGAGGACAGGACTCTTTCCAGAGGGATTTTGACATTTGAAGGATGATTCATTAGGCCAGGCCCAGAAGGAACCACCAGGCAACTTGCTATCTTTTGACCTGCATGGTCTGGCTGCTTGCTAGTCTTCAGCACCTCCCTCCTTTCCCTAAGCTCCTCCCAGTCTGCTCACATATCTGACCTTTACCTTTTTTTAGTGAAACTTTTACTGAAAAAATTTAAAAACTAAAACAAGTTTTAAAAGTGTGTGTGCGGGGGGGGACCACGAAAAAAGAGCAAATTAAAAAAGAGAGGAAAGAAACAAAAGATATATAGGAAAAGCTTCTGATTTTCTCTATGACAAATATGGGCATAGTTACAGAATTCGCTTTTGTACTCTTGTTATCAGAATAAAAATTCTCATTTTTCTATAATACTTTTTTTATCAGAGCACCATTTACAATAAATATAAGAATAAATAGTACAATAAATACAACTCTAATATCCTAAAACAGTGTTACAAAAATAGATATCTATGGCACAAGGCTGCGCTCTGTATATTAAAGCTCAACCAGGGCAGAATGGTGGTGGTAAGTAGTGGGAATATATTTTTTTTAAAGAAAATTTTTATTGGGTGAGTATAAATTGCAATTACAAATTTTCCATTAATACCCTTATTTCTAATAACCCCCACTCTTTCCCTCTCCCCCTTTATCTAGGACTTCCAACAGTTTTCCAGCCCTCTGTTAAATTCTATTACCTACATCTCTATTCTTTTATTACATATCCTAATATATTATTATACTGGATAATATCTAATAATTTCAGCATACCTTGACCTCAATCTAATAATAACAATTATAGTTTGTCTTTCTTCTTCTTCTTCTATATCTCTTCCATTCTACAAAATTAATAATTTTCAGTAGTGGGAATATTTCTTGCTGTATTCGATGCATTGGGGCTACATGCATGCAGATGGATAGTCCCTAGTATTTTTGGAGTATATATATGGGAATACCTTGCACTTCTTGCACTCATTGCATTGGCTCTGTTATGACTCTTACTTTTTCTAGGGTATATTTTGCCTTTAATTTTTCCCTTACACCCTCTGGGTAGATTGCTGCCACCAGGAATATTATATTCCAAGATATTTTGTTTAAATTTTCCCTTTGGTAACGTGCCTAAGTGTCAGGCTCCTTTGTGGTTCTATGTGGCCCTGAGGATAGGAATGGGATGTAGCAATGACAACTACTCTGGGATATAATAAAAACAAAACAAACTTTAATTTTTTCAAGAAGCATATCGGTTTCATAAAAGTAGTTCTCAGTTCTTAAAGTTACTTCATTTAAACTCATTCACACAGATCTCTTCTAAGGCTTCACACACAGCCTCTTTCTCTGACTCAATATTTCTCTCACAGACATGCTTAGAGTTACTCAGGCAGCACACGGCTAGCCTCTCTTTCCCCGACTCTTATTCACAGAAATATTAAACCTGCTCAGGCAGCACCAGCTGGCCTCTCTTTCCCTGACTGAGTGTTCTTTCACAAACATGCTCAGTTCAGGTTCCACATAGGTTATATTTCTCTAATAAATATTTCAACATACTCAGGCAGCACACAGCTAGCCTGCTTTCTTCTGACTGAAACTTTTCTCTCTACTCTCAGTCTAAACACATTCCCTCCGCCCACACTCTCAGTCATGAGCCAATCATATCACTCACTCATCCATCTCTTTCACCCCCACTCTTCACCTACCTCACACCAAGCATTTAAAGATACATGCACACATTTACTTGAAATCATTACAGGCACTTTTATTAAAATTGCACTATTGTTACTATCTATCAGGTTTCTGTGGACCGTTTGGTCCTTGTTTGGGAATATTTCTTCAGACAGGGTTCTTCAATATATCAAGAGAAGGATGTCATATATCATCAATGTGGACTTCACTGCTGTTACAACATATTTCTCCTACTCAACAGGTAGCGTCAACTGTGACTCCAAGGTACTGTAGAAGAAGCATGGCTCCAGACCTGAAGCACTATGTGGTGATCCAAAGCAACCTGATTTGTCCCGACAGGATGCTAGCTACTTGCCTGTTTCGTGTAACCACTTTCTCATGGGATAATAATCATTTCAGTTTTTGTCCAGCATATAATCACAACTGAGTTCTTTCCTCAGTAAATGAGCTTACTGGTGCTTTGATATTGACAGTCAATGAGTTTTGTGAATGTGATTTATTATATTGTTCATTCATTGTTACTTGACTAATCTTCTCTAGCGCATAGGGTTATTGGTTGATGCTGGTGGCTGTAATTTATATAATGCCAGTTATTTAAGTTATATAGTCATTGATATTCATGCACTGATCACTTCAACATAAAATTATAAAAAGTATAAATATTGCATTAAAATTTGTTGCTGGTGTATTGCGGGGACTTTTGTCTGTATTGTTGTGCCACTCCTGATCCCAGCTGGGTGAAGGTGGGGAGTGGGCATTGCCACCTGCTTTGCTTCTGATCCCAGCTGGGTGAAGGTGGAGGGCAGGAATTGCCACCTGCCACCGAGTTCAGGTAGCTGGCTCAAGGTTGACCGAGCCTTCCATCCTTCTAAGGTCAATAAAATGAGTACTCTGTTTCCTGGAGGTAAAATATAGATGACTGGGGAAGACAATGGCAAACCACCCCGTAACAAAAGTCTGCCAAGAAAATGTCATGATGCGATGTCCCCCCCCATGTGTCAGTAATGACTCGGTACCTTTACCTTACCCCTCCTGATCCCAGCTGAATGAAGGCGGGGGAGGCCCTTGCCACCTGCTCCACTCCTGATTCCACCTGTTTAAAAGCAGTGGGTGGGCGTTGCTTCCTCTCTGCTCCTGATCCCTGTTGGGTGAAGATGGGGTGTGGGCATTGCCACCTGCTTTGCTCCTGATCTCAGCTGGATGATGGTGAAGGGCAGTCACTGCCACCTGCTCAGCTCCTGATCTGAGCTGGGTGAAGGCAGAGGGCAGGCATTGCCTCCTGCTCCACTGCTGATCCCAGCTGGGTGAAGGTGGCATCAGGCATTGCCACCTGCTCTGCGCCTGTTCCCAGTCTGGGCTTCCTGCCATGGCACGCTCTCTGGAAGTTTGGCTGCCTCATCTGGGCTTTCCTCCACAGCAACGCCCTCTGGAAGCCCACCAGGGTAGCAAGTGAGTTGTCTTGAATATGTTTAGCATTTTATATAGTAGGATAACATTCAATTCATATTTGTCAACATAATACCCAAGTATTTTACCTTCTTTTCAACCTTAAAATCAGAGTTTCCCATCAGTGGTTTTCCACTTTCATGTTTTTGTTAACATTTTTGTTTTCTGCTCATTAATAAACTTGCTAATGCACCAGATTCAATACCCTTTAAAGGATCTTCCAAAACTTAAACCAAGTCATCTGCAAAAACTCTTATCTTATAAATCTGTTCTTAATTCTTTATTCCCCCAATCCACTCATCCTGTTTTATATCTTTATTTTAATATTTCAAGAACCAAAATAAACAAAAAAGGGGATAATAGACAACCTTTTCATGTATCTTTTTGGATCTGACAAGGTTTAGTCAAATTTCCATTAACAATTATTTTAGCTGTTTATGATGTATAAATTGATTTCATTCATTTTATAAAATTCTCACCAAAACCTCAAACAGAAAAGTCCAGTTCAAATTGTCAAAGGCTTTCTCCCCATCTAAAAAAATTAAAGCTGTTTGTTTTTCATTATGTTTTTCCAAATATTCCAAAATGTCCAATAAAGTTCTAATATCTTTCAACTGACTCTTAGGTAAGAAGCCACTTTGGTCTCCATAAATAAGATCTTGCAAAATTAACCATAATCTTTCTGCTAAAATTGTAGTAAATAACTTACAAACCTTATTCAATAATGAGATTAGTCTATAGTTTGGTGTAGTGGTTAAGAGCACGGAACTCTAATCTGGAGAGCCGGGTTTGATTCCGCACTCCTCCACAAAGCCAGCTGAGTGACCTAGGGCGAGTCACAGTTCTCTGGAGCTCTCTCAGCCTCACCCACCTCACAGGGTGATTGTTGTGGGGTAATAATAACACTTTGTAAACCGCTCTGAGTGGGCATTAAGTTGTCCTGAAGGGCGGTATATAAACCGAATGTTATGTTATTATTATCAAAGTCAAATCCTGTCTTTCTTTGTATATCAATGTTATATTGGCCTCCATCCAGGTCTCTGGCATCCCCTCCCCTTGTAAAATCAAGTTCATTGTCTTTTGCAGAGGGATATGGTCGAGGAGCAACATACACTCCCCTTCCCTCTTACCAGCTGCCAGCTTTCTGGCTCCAGCAACTTCTCCCATCCATTTGCCCCAGCAATGGGGGCCTCTCCCCTTCCCTGTCTCTCTGCCCTCCCAGTCACCCACCACTGCTCCCCACCATTCTGTTCACTTACCAGCTCATATTCTGCCTGGCCAGGCAGCAGTCCCAACAGCGATTTGTTGCCCACACATGTGCAGTCAATGCTCCTCCATCTCTCTATTTCCTGACCCCAAGCTAGGGGTTTCCCCCCATGTTTACAAAAAAGTCTCCCTTTTCTCAATGTGAGGATCAGGAAAAAGCTGTAACAGGATGGAACAAGCCAAAACCAGGACTGAATAAATAATAATTGAATCTTAAAGGGGCCGAAAGTAATTTGGACAAAAAATGACAAATCCAACCAGTCATTCAAACTGTTAGGCAGTATAGTATTCAGAGTATGTCTCCAAAAACCCTCCCTCTTATTTTATTATTTATTCTGTTTTTATACTGCTTCTCTTCAGTTAAGATCTCAAAGCAGTTCACAAAAATTACAACAAAAACAATGCAAAATATAATATTCAATAACATCACAATAAAACATCCTAATACAGTAATAATAATAAAAAACACTCTAGTTTCAACCCCAGCCTATAAAACCTTCTGAACAACATAAAAATTGCAGGTAGTGAAAAATGCACAGTAATTTGCTCTGCCTCACAAAAGAATATTGGATTTATCTTTACATTGTTTCTTGTAAGTGAGGTTGGTCAACTTGGGTGTTCCCTTTAAGAGCACTAAGCTAATCAAGATGGGCAGGTACATAAGTTGGCTTATGATCCATGGTAAGGGCGTGCTAAAGAAGATACAGCCGCTACGTCCTAGGAGTGTCCGTGTGAACTCATAATGGGAGCTCTGCAAAGAGGAACAAAGCTCAGCAAAGATGAATGAAGCAGGAGGGGCATTCATAATGGGAGAGGCAGACCTGATGGTATGAGGGTCCCAGACCATGTAAGGCTTGAAGGCTAATTGGTAACCAGTGCAGCTGCTTCAAAATCCTTATCATATGAGCTGACTTGGTCAGCAACCTAGTAGCTACATTCTGTACCACCTGAAGTCTCTGGAGCATCTTCAAGGATAGCCCTAAATAGAGAAAGTTGCAGTAGTCTAAGTGAGAGGTGACTGTTGCATGGATCAATGTGGCAAGGTCAGATTGAGATAGATATTGCGGAAGTTGTCAGGCCTGGCAAACATGGGAAAATGCTGCTTTAGCCACCATGAACACTTGTTTGTCCATGGAAAGCTTAGAATCAAGCCAAATTCCCAAACTCTCTTGAGTCCATGGCAGAAAGCTGGGCTCCATCAAGTAATGGGAGTGACAAATTCTCCATAGCTGAAGTCCTTCCCAGCCATAGGACCTGAATTTTCAAAGGATTTCAGCCAGCTACTGTTCAGCCACCCCACTACAGCATCCAGGTAATGGGCCAAGGAAAAGATATCTACTTGCGGTTGCTTATCAAGTAGAAGGTAGAATTGGGTGTCATCAGCATACTGGTTGCATCCAACCCCAAACCTCCTAACAGTATCCACTAAAGGGTGCATAACACCATAGTGTAGTTCCTGTGAGGATGAATTCTCATCTCCAACGACCACCTTCATTGAGTGTCCCTGCTGCCAGATATAATAAAATGAGCAGTGCACAACTGCCCTTATCTAACGGAAAATGGATGACATCAACCAGAGCTATTAAAGCTGTCTCAGGGCCAAGCTACAAGTGACGAATGACACTTGAACAGCAAGTGTATTCCTCCCTGTTCACTTGCTCTCCACTCAATCCACTTGCTGTTCAAGTGTCATTTGTCACTTGTAGCTTGGCCCTCACTTGTAGCAAAGCCCAGCCTGAAGCCAGACCAGACTGGATCAAGAGACACTGTACCATTCAAAAATCCCTCTGATGCAAGTCAAGATTAATATCACTATGTGCATGTTTAAAATGTGTGGCTTTTCAATAATAAAAAAGCAAAAACTGGTAGACCTGTGATTCATCTCCAAAAATGATACACATGTGGCACTTCTAGAGATTTATTGTTGAACTCCTTGCCTCCCAGCATTGACTGGGAGCATCATGGGCCATCCATGATGCTCCCAGTTTGGCTTGCTGGGCCTTGGCACATCCCAATAGCGTCATCTTTCTCTGCCACCTGGCCTGCTCCATGTGTCACAAAGCAGCAGTGGGAGGAAGGGTCCGGGAGTTTGCCTCACCATTCTGGCAGTGTCTGGGTGTTTGCCCCAGCCTAGAGACCATGCTGATGCCATCTGGGCCTTGTGGGGTGCACTGGCACAATCTGCAATGGTAGGTGGATACGTTGCACATATGCACAGACACACTGTTCTTTTGGGCTTTTTTAAAAAGCCCCTCAATGTATCAGTCTTACTTTTTGTAATTTTTTTTTGCAGCCCTGGGGATTGCTCAGGTTGCAGAAGCCTCTGTTTTGTTTGCCAGAAATCCTAATCAGATGGTTAAACGATCCCCTGGGCAGGGGCACTTAGTATATAAACCAGGTTTAAATGGTTTAACAACTGATTTTTATAATTCTATGATGGATGTTTTATTACAACAAATACAAACCAAATTAAGATTGAAAAATGGGGGGGGGGTGATTGTCTTTATGTTACAAAGTATGCTAATCACATTAAGACTGAAAAGAAAGGGAAAAAAGTGTGTTTTCAATCAACTTTATTTTACTTGGGGGGCGGGCGTCATCTTTTTAAGCTGCCAACTGTATACCTACCACGAGCTCTTATTAAGGGCTCGCCGAACTGCTCCCTGAACTTCTTTATTCCTAAGACTGTATATCAGGGGATTGAGCATTGGAGTAATGATGGCATATAGCACAGAAACCAGGCGGTCCTGTTCCATGGAATGACTGGAAGATGGGCGTATGTAGGTGTATATGATGGTGCCATAAAAGATGCCCACCACAGTGAGATGGGAAGCACAAGTGGAAAACGCCTTGATTCTACCCTGAGCTGTACGGATTTTCAGAACAGAAGAGACAATGAGGATATAGGAGAGAAGTGTCAGGCAGAATGGTGCAATGATGACACACCCAGAGATGGTAAAGGTCACCCACTGGCTAACCAATGTATCAGAGCAAGACAGTTGCAGGAGAGGAGGAATGTCACAGAAAAAGTGGTCAATTTTATTGGAGTGGCAGAAGTCAAGGGAAAAGACCAAAGCTGTATTGATGATGGAGTTGAAGTTTCCAATAGCCCAGGAAGATGCCAGGAGTCCCCATTGTATTTTCTGGCTCATGAGAAGGGTGTAGCGTAGTGGGTGGCAGATAGCTGCATAGCGGTCGTATGCCATAGCTGAGAGAAGCACACACTCTGTGCCCCCTAATGTCACAAAGAAATACATTTGGAGTGCACATCCTATGAAAGAGATGGTCTTGTCTCCCAACAAAAGGTCCCACAACATCTTAGGGACAGTGGTGGAAGTATAGCAGATCTCAATAAAAGACAGATTCCCTAGGAGGAAGTACATGGGAGTTTGGAGGCACTGATCTATTCGGATCAATGTAATGATGGCTAGATTCCCTGCCAAAGTTAATAGATAGACGAATAGTCCAAGAGCAAAGAGCAGAGTCTGTTTCTTTGCATCAACAGAGAATCCCAAGAGGACAAACTCTGTACCTCTGGTCTGGTTTTGTCTCCCCAGAGGCTCGATGAAGTCCATCTTCATACAGAACTGTGGGGCTTCTTTAGTAGAAAGGGGCAAGGCTGTTTGATCTGTGAGTACTGGCAGTTTCATAAAGACAACAAATAAAAAACATTTCACAGTCAATTCTTATTATTCGCTTTGCATGACTGGTACATTCTTTCAATGCAATTTTCCCCTCAGACTGCCAAAAATGTATCATTGTGTAGGCCAACAAAGAGGTGGCCTCTTGAACCTTGGTGGACTAGTGCCTTTTTCCAGTGAACCACTTAGCCCTCCTGATGCTGGCATTCTTGAACCAAATTGGCCTTTGATGGATTTCTTCTGTGCTTCACCAAGAGTGTAGTCTCAGGGCCAAGCTACACATGACGAATGACACTTGAACGGCAAGTGAATTGAGTGGAGGGCAAGTGAACAGGGAGAAATACACTTGCTGTTCAAGTGTCATTCGTCATGTGTAGCTTGGCCCACAGTTTCATTTAACAAATGGCAATTAGCTCTTTATTTTTTACAAATTTCTGATCAGACACTTTCGCTTTGTAAATTTAAACACACATTGGTAGGCTGCTGGAATCCTAGCAATAAGAAATAAATCAGGCAAGACTGGCCTCAACCTCCCCTTGAACTCCTATCCCTGCTAGGAATCCTGACTGGAGTGGAGGCTATGAGCCTGTCATTACATAAAACACAAGTTTTAAAAATGGCAAATGTAACAACCAACTAATGTGAAGATGAAAAATACAGTTTGCCCATCAGAGCGGAAAACCTGTATAATGTAATAACAACTGGGGTAGATCATCTGTATTTTTAGAGAAGTGAACAATTAGAAACAGCAGAGATGGTTTGACCTAGAAAGGGAAACATGAAACCTCAATAACAATTAATGAAAATATTACGTAGGAAAACTGATATCAGCAGGCTACAATGTTCAAACAGTGTTTTCTGCATCTGGCTAGAACCTAGAAGAGCAAATATAGCTTCTTTGCTTTTACTGGGTTGAGGTCAGACTAATGGTAGTAAAGAATACATGGGAGATGTATTGTCGAAGGCTTTCACGGCCGGAGAACGATGGTTGTTGGGGGTTTTCCGGGCTGTATTGCCGTGGTCTTGGCATTGTAGTTCCTGACGTTTCGCCAGCAGCTGTGGCTGGCATCTTCAGAGGTGTAGCACCAAAAGACAGAGATCTCTCAGTGTCACAGTGTGGAAAAGATGTAGGTCATTTGTATCTACTCAGGAGGGGTGGGGTTGAGCTGAGTCATTCTGTAAGAGTTTCCCAGGGTGTGGAATGCTAATGGAGGGAGGCTTCACTGAATCCTGAGAAGGTTCTTTTGCATATGGATTGGTGCTTGATGTGCTAATCTTCTCTGCAGGGCTATTGTCGGGTGTGGAGTGTTTTGTTGGCCTGGTGTTTTTCAGAACTGGAGCCCATGCTCTGTTCATTCTTAAGGTTTCTTCTTTCCTGTTGAAGTTTTGCTTATGCTTGTGAATTTCAATGGCTTCCCTGTGCAGTCTGACAAAGTAGTTGGAAGTGTTGTCCAGTATTTTGGTGTCCTGGAATAAGATACTGTGCCCTGTTTGAGTTAGGCTATGTTCAGCCACTGCTGATTTTTCAGGCTGTCCAAGTCTGCAGTGTCTTTCATGTTCTTTTATTCTTGTCTGGATGCTACGCTTTGTGGTCCCGATGTAAACTTGTCCACAGCTGCAGGGTATACGGTATACTCCTGCAGAGGTGAGGGGGTCTCTGCTGTCTTTTGCTGATCGTAGCATCTGTTGTATTTTTCGGGTGGGTCTGAATACTGCTTGAAGGTTATGCTTTTCCATAAGCTTTCCCATCTGATCAGTAATTCCTTTGATATATGGCAAAAACACTTTTCCTGTAGGTGACTGTTTTTCCTTGGTTGTTTGATTCATCCTGGGTTTGATTGCTCTTCGGATTTCATTTCTGGAGTAGCCATTTGCCTGAAGTGCGTGGTTTAGATGATTAATTTCCTCATTGAGAAAGCGCGGCTCACATATCCGTCTTGCACGATCCACTAATGTTTTCATTATGCCTCTTTTCTGTCGGGGGTGGTGATTGGAGTTTTAGTGTAAGTAACGATCAGTGTGAGTTGGTTTCCTGTAGACCTTGTGACCTAACTGAAAGTTTGCTTTGCGGATGACCAAGGTATCCAGGAATGGATTCCTGGATTCCTCATTCCTGGATACCTTGGTCATCCGCAAAGCAAACTTTCAGTTAGGTCACAAGGTCTACAGGAAACCAACTCACACTGATCGTTACTTACACAAAAACTCCAATCACCACCCCCGACAGAAAAGAGGCATAATGAAAACATTAGTGGATCGTGCAAGACGGATATGTGAGCCGCGCTTTCTCAATGAGGAAATTAATCATCTAAACCACGCACTTCAGGCAAATGGCTACTCCAGAAATGAAATCCGAAGAGCAATCAAACCCAGGATGAATCAAACAACCAAGGAAAAACAGTCACCTACAGGAAAAGTGTTTTTGCCATATATCAAAGGAATTACTGATCAGATGGGAAAGCTTATGGAAAAGCATAACCTTCAAGCAGTATTCAGACCCACCCGAAAAATACAACAGATGCTACGATCAGCAAAAGACAGCAGAGACCCCCTCACCTCTGCAGGAATATACCGTATACCCTGCAGCTGTGGACAAGTTTACATCGGGACCACAAAGCGTAGCATCCAGACAAGAATAAAAGAACATGAAAGACACTGCAGACTTGGACAGCCTGAAAAATCAGCAGTGGCTGAACATAGCCTAACTCAAACAGGGCACAGTATCTTATTCCAGGACACCAAAATACTGGACAACACTTCCAACTACTTTGTCAGACTGCACAGGGAAGCCATTGAAATTCACAAGCATAAGCAAAACTTCAACAGGAAAGAAGAAACCTTAAGAATGAACAGAGCATGGGCTCCAGTTCTGAAAAACACCAGGCCAACAAAACACTCCACACCCGACAATAGCCCTGCAGAGAAGATTAGCACATCAAGCACCAATCCATATGCAAAAGAACCTTCTCAGGATTCAGTGAAGCCTCCCGCCATTAGCATTCCACACCCTGGGAAACTCTTACAGAATGACTCAGCTCAACCCCACCCCTCCTGAGTAGATACAAATGACCTACATCTTTTCCACACTGTGACACTGAGAGATCTCTGTCTTTTGGTGCTACACCTCTGAAGATGCCAGCCACAGCTGCTGGCGAAACGTCAGGAACTACAATGCCAAGACCACGGCAATACAGCCCGGAAAACCCCCAACAACCAATACATGGGAGGTTTTGCAGAATTGGCAGTGGCTTAGATGCAGCAACTTTTCCTTCAAGTTCACCCAATTCTCTTCTTTACTAGAGCTCCTGTCCCACAGGGTTTTAGTCGTTCCAGGTCACAGGACCCCCAAGTTTAGCCTGTTTGGGTGGTTAATGGGGAGCTCTCCTCCCTTCTTCACCAGCAGAAAAGACAGCTGGATTCAACCCCATAGGAGGTTTGTTTGATGTGCACATGGAATTGCAGTAGAATGCCAAGCAGAAGGTACCAAGCTGGCAGGGAAGAGGCTCTATGGAATGCCTAAAGATCCTTTCTGAAGCATACAAAACTTTGTGCAGAGAAAGGAATGGATCGTGCTATCGTCTGTCTTCAAGAAGGATGAAACTTTATCCCCAATAAAAGAGATGATAGCAATGAATACTAATAAATGTGTGTATTGCGTATTTCAGAAACACATCTTCACACTTTAAGCATTAATACACATTCTGATACATTTTTCCAAAAACAAAGAAAAATTGGTATTAGGAAAGAGTGTAGAAATGAGGTATAGGTGCCTGGAAGCCGTAGCCTCAGGACAAGGAGGCAAGAAATTGGTCCCTCTTGGCAGTCACCCTGGATTTGAATACCTGGTACCGACTTGAACACCCTCAGAACCAACCTCACAGTTACTTCTGTCAAAGAAAACTGGAATTGCCTGGGGGTAGGAGGGTCAACAGTTTTTGCTTAAAACTTTGTTTTGTTTTATTTCATTTGCCCTGCCTGGTTGGCCTGGACTCATCCCCAGTACGCATCCCCCTCTCCTCCTGACTCCCCTTAGCTTCTCCCTTTGATCCTGCCACACCACCCAAATCGAGGTTTGCTCACTTGAGAAAGACACGTGCAGGATATGGGCTGGAATCTTACCTCTCCACTCAGCAAAGTTTGACATGTTCCTCCAACCTTCCTTCAGCAGAAGGGCCACCTGCATCAGAAGAAAGAATCTTAGGCTGGGAAAAAGCTTCAGGCTTTGCCAAGTAGAGTGGGAAGATACCAGCAATAGAGCCTTCGGCTGTAGGAAGACAGTCACTCTGTTTTGCTGGAACTTTTCTCGTTCGTTCTTGAAAGCAACTTCAAAAGACTTTTCTTTGTTTTCCCTTTGAATTTCCTAAACGGACATGGGCAGGATGTACTACTTATCACGACTTATCCTTTCAAATTGCCTTTTATTATTATTTGAATAGATTGTCTTTATTCTCATTAACTGATCCATAAAAAGCCTTGCTAAGTTCTAATCTGGCTTTTGAAAGTTCACCAGTCATTTCTGACATCCTTCGAATTTTTCTTACCCCATGGGTTGAATACAGCCAGTTTCCCAGCTGATCCCCTTTGACCACCCTAAAAGACTATATGGGATCTGCATGGACAAAAGTTGTAGCAAGGAAAAAAAATGAAGATGAGCCTAAAAAGCTGGCTGGCTATACGTATGTTTATAGGTTTAATAAAAACAGAAGCTGGAATCTGAGAGAGAGTGGAAAATGAGGATGAAAATGTGATTCTTTGATCTGTCAACATTATGTATGTTACATTTCTCCATATAAATATCTGCAAGGCCGCTTACAATAAATGCAGAATAATGAAACAATAAGAGCAAGAGAATAAAATTCTGAATAAAAGCAATTTAAAACATTATCAGTAAAACATCTGCAGGCAATACAATTGGAATCCTAGCTGGTATCCTACTAGTCTGCTCAGCAAAGTCCAAAGCCTTCCTCCAGCCTCTGCTAGAAGAAGAGCTGTGGATATTGGAGGAAGGTTCCTTGGGTTGGAGAAAGATGTCACACTTGACTAAGAGGAGTGGTAGATAAAAGGCCCAATTAAACTGGAGGTGATTTTAAAATCCTGGAAACCACTGTGCTAAGAATTAGAAGTAGCCTTCTAACACAGTGGTGGAAGAAAAGTAGGGGAGTTCAGCAGAAAAGGCGTAAGGAAATGAAATAGTCTTAGGCTGCCACTTAAAAGGTTGAAAATTCACTGCCAAGGGAGCTTCTCCGGGGACAGAATGCAAACCCTTGGGAATCACGGCTGACAAAGGGATGTCTTTGATAGTCACCCACCTAGCTTGTGAAACAGGAGGCAGGGTCTTTGGTGAAGAAGATGGATCTTCACTGGCTGGAAAGTTCATACAGGATGCCGCACTCCTTCAGGTATTCCGGCTTCATACTGTGAAGAGATTTACAGGTAAGTAGAAGCACACTTAATTGTACCAGTAAGCAACTGGCAGCCAGGGTTTCCTGAATGACCAAAATATGGGCCCTGTAACTAGTGTCTGTTAGCATTCTAGTTGCTGCATTGTGACCTGGTTGATGCTTCCAAATAGCATTCAAAAACAGCTCATGTAGAGTAGATTCAAGTACTCCAATCTAGATGTCATCCGAAATGGATACCTGGACAAATCACCTGTCTCAATGAAAGAGTTCCTTTGGCAGCCAGGTTAAGCTGACTAAAGGCACATCAAGCTATGTGGACTTGTGCCTCCATCTCTAGCCCTGGATCAGAAAGCATGCCAATCTTAATTGGCATGCCAATATTTCCAGGACTGAGTGCTGGTTTTGTTACCAGAACTGCTCTTTATTATAATGGGGAATTAGCTGCAGCAGTCTGTAACTATTAATATTAAGCGAGGATCATAACCTATGTATACGGAGGTCCCGATCCCAGACACTCTAGTGAAAGAGAGGCAGACAAGGAGTAAGGTCCAAACACGTGTATTGAGTGTAGCATAAGCCTAGCTTGCACAATCATACAAAGAACATACAAGGTCTAAGAAATACAGAGTAGGAAATACAGAGACGTTCGCATTAGCGGGTTCCCAACGATGATAAGGGAAATACTCACAATCCTGGAGCGAAGCAGAGACGCAGCAGCGAGGGTGGCCCAATGCCAGCACTGGAACCACAGACGGACAGCAAGGAGGTCTGGATAGGGAATGGCCGAGGCACCGAGTGGTCTGGGAGACCAGCTTAAATACCCCAAAATGTACCCTGGGGCTGGTGCTGTACTTGGTGGTTCTCACAGATTAAAACAAAGGGTCTAATGGGCTACTGAATGGCTTGGATGGGCCACTTTGGTAATCAGATTGTGATAAGTGACACCTCAGGAAGAGGGGACAAAAGAGGGAGGGGGAAATCCAAGTGGGCTGAATGGATGTTCCAGCGGACAGGGCTTGTCCTGATGTCATCAGCTTCTGGAATGCGGAGGTTTCTTTGAGATGCATTCTCCAAGTGCTTGGGATGGTCGGCACTTAGTTCCTTCTCCGGGGCGGCTCCTAAGATATGCAGAGCGGGGCGAGGTACTCTCGCTGCGGACGTGGTGTGCCCGCTTCGCCGAAATGGCTTCTCAAAGCAGTCTTCTTCCCAGGGTCTTCTGGCTGCCTGAGAACATGGATGCCGGCTGGGCATAGCTGGGGCTGGTTAGCAGGTTGCCCGGTAGCGAGGGCAAGCTCGGCGACCGGCTCGCGGGAGGCTCCAGGCGGGAACTGACCAGGGAGCGCCTAGCCAGGCTCGCTGGAGGTTTCCCCGGCAGGCGCCCGGCTGCTAGCAGCGGCTTGGGCCCATATGAGGCAGGCTTCCATGGAGGCAGGGGGGACAACACTTTAAAACACAGTCCAAAGCAGGGAACAGGCACGGTCCGTGGCAGATGGCAATGCAGGCACGGGGCATACTTGTAACAGAGTCCAAACACACACTGGGAATTCCAGATATAGGTCAGGGCAGGGCTGCCCAGAAAAAGAGTCCTTTTGTGCAGTTAACCAAACATGGAGTCAGTAAACTACACAGTCTATAGTGGCAGCAAGGTAATTGACACGCAGGCAGGAAACTGACACGTGTACCAGAACACACACGTGCAAAGCAGTCTTTGGTGTAGCAGTGAAACAGCAATGCAGGAAACTTTAACACAGTTCATGGCAGGCCTTAAAGCAGGGGAGGGGGCCTACTTGGCAACAGTTTGTTGGTCCTCATCCAACTCATCTCTCTCTACACCATTTCAAGAAAGCTGTTACACCTGACAGTTAAGAAAAGAAGAAACCCTCCTTCAAACTGTCCTCTGAAGTGCTTTCACTATCCAGAAAGCCATTACAAGAATTCTGTGCTCAAAACCCAATAAGAACCAATTTGTTACCTGCAAGGCATATTGATTCAACATCTAAGAGTGCTGTTGGAATTGCCAGTCACTGCCAATGAGTTCTTCTTTCTTGGAGCTGCACTCATATCTCCATCTGGGAAAAATTCCCATTTTTGCTTCTCTCAGTTGTAGCTTTTTAGGGGCGGTCTTTATTCACCACCTGAGAACCTTCAAGTCAGCTCTGCTACTACTGAGCTTTTAACAAGAGAGGACAAAATTTTGCAGTTTTTTCCCTAAACGTAGACACTTTCCCCTGAGGGTGATGGAAGTAATTAGCATGAGGAAAGGAATTCACTAGGTTCATTAGCAAGGTCTCTTGAATGCAGTGAGGGTGGGAGATAACAGAAATAATCCCTTTCCACAGCCATGTATGTTTGAGGATGCTGGGTTTACTAGCAATTGCTCCTTGGGGTTACTGTGAGCTTGGGACCATAGATCTTTTTAAATGCACGAGTGCTCCTGCTCCGTATTTCTTCCCCACACCTGCAAGCAATGTTTAGTTGAATGAAATATGTAATGTCCGCTATTACACTCAATGTTTCTCTTCCCCATTTCACTTACCTGCTTCTACTTTATAGCATTCTGCCAGAATGGTGAGTGTGAGGAACTTATTCACCTGCTTAAGTAAAGAAATGCAAGGAAACATGTGGCCATAACTAGAGATGGGCACAATCCAAAAAAAATCAACGATCCAGCTGATCGTGGATCGGCGCCGGCGATGATCCCGAATTAATGATCCACACTGATCATCTCCCGTTCCCGATCCGTGGATCATGGAGGCTAAAGTAGGCCGCGCTGCTATTCCCAGCTATGTGGGAAGGTGGTTAGTGGCGGCGGCCGCCAGGCCTGGTGGGCACGGGGAGGCGGCAACAAGCCACCTCCCCTCAGGTCCCATTCAGCAACACAGGAGGTCTGTGTTTGGCCATCAGAGCTGCCTATCAGGGTTTGCAGGGATGAGATTGGAGTGCCCATGGCTACAGAACACCCCATTCCCCCTCCCTCCCCTGGATGTCTTCTCCCAACTTGTGACTGCTTTGCTGCTCCATGGTTGGAAGGAAGCCCTGCTGATCAAGGAAAGCTGGGCTTCCATTCGGGTTTCCAGGGCGACAGAAGGAGGGCAAACAGAGCTCAGGCTTTCCCCTGGCTCCGTTGCCAGGGGAATAGATTGCTGGTGCCTGAGTGTCTGGATCCCCGATCCGAGCCTGAACGCAATGATCCAGGCCTCTCCTGATCACTGGATCATTGGCCATGGACGATCACAATCCGCTGGGTCACGATTGCACGATCGCCATTATCGTGGGGTTTTTTCGATCATGATGCAGATCGTGCCCATCTCTAGTCATAATCACATAGCTAAGAACCCAAGTGTAGCAGTCAGACCCTTCCTCATACTAAAAGGGCAGTTTATGGATATGAAATATCATAAACCTCTTGCCAGAAATCCCAGAAACTGCCTGGATCCAGGCGGAGTGGATGCCAGCTGGCCTGGAGACTGGAACGTTACCAGGACATGAGTCACAGGGAAAAGGACTGACTGAACAGTCCCCAAGTCCTGGAGAGCAGCAGAGATAATGAGGCTTCCATCCTGAGACATCTCCTTGCCTAATCTCCTCAAACCTTCCTCCATCCTTATCTCTTCCACTTAAATAATTGATGTAATTGAGAGCCAGTTTGGTGTAGTGGTTAAGAGCGCGGGACTCTAATCTGGAGAGCCGGGTTTGATTCCCCACTCCTCCACTTGAAGCCAGCTGGGAGACCTTGGGCTAGTCACAGTTCTCTGAAGTTCTCTCAGCCCCACCCACCTCACAGGGTGTTTTGTTGTGGGGATAATGATAACATACTTTGTATGTTACCTCTGTATTCAAGATTGTGTTTATTTTCAAATTTCTGCAGCCCATTGTTACCCAAAGGAAGGGTCTCCTTGAGAGAATTGGCATATAAGGAGAAGCAGTGAGGATCTCCACCAATATATACAAGGATCATTCCCTCAGAAGAGACTCAAATAAACAGGCAGATGTTCAACAGGAACAGTTTTTATTCAAGGAGCAGCAAGAGAGTAATCACATGAAACCCAACACACACATACAAAGCTAACTAGGAAATCAGTGAAAAAGAGGGAGAGGAATTCAAGTAAGGGCTATATTTACCAGTCCTGTGAGAGAAGAAGGTCCATGGGAGTAGCAGCGAGGATGGCCACCATCTCATGGAAGGGGATAGGGGAGGGCTCAGATGTATCTGAGAGTGTACATATGGGTTCACAATACACACACACTACGATGTCTGAGAGCAGCCCAATTATACTATGGAACATACCCTGGGGCAGGATCGCGTCTTCTGCCCCCAAAACTATAGCTAAATCGCTGTCTCTGGAGGTGAAACAATAAAACTGGGAAAGGTATGATTGTGCATATCTGGGAGAAACTATAAGTAAAAATAGTGACTTATGATGACCTACAATATTTGAATAGGAAGGGCTTATCTGACCCCAGAATAGTTCTGAGTGGGAAGGAAGATTTGGAAGAGTGTGGATGAGATAAAGCAGGAGCTTCTGGAATACCTCTTTTGTCTTAAATCTTTGTACATCTCTGAGGGAGTGGGGCTGACATTCATGACTCACATTCCAGTATTTTTCCATCTATAGCCTGAGTTGGGAACCATTCTGCTTGAAGCACATGGGGGAAAAGGATTATGATATGTCTGTATTCATAATCTGTTCTTTCAGTATGAGGGAGGGTCTGACTACTAACACCATACCCTATTGTATTGTTCATTAAATGTTCCAGCTGTGGGTTGTATTGATTTACATGGTGTAATCTGCCTTAAATCTCAGTAAGAAAGGTAGATAATGTAAATACATACATACATACATACATACATACATACATACATACATACATACATACATACATACATAAATGCATAAACAAACAAACAAACCAGAACGCCAAGGTGAAGTATGACCTGGGTAGCTTCACTCAGCATTACCTCATTAGGTGCTTCTTGCAACCTGTCATATCTCATAGTGCTGTTGAAACGGCAAAATGAAATGAAAGAACCACTCTGAACTCTTGGAGGAAGGATAAAATGAATATAGATACAACACTCTATCTAAAAGAAGTCTATAGGAGGCAGATCACCAAACCTCTGGACTTTTCCCCCAGCAACACATTTAACCAATCAAGTTGGACAGAAGTGTTTCACAAAATGTGGGGGTAGTAGAAGGTTCTGGAAGAGAATAGGTCTATTCACTGCAGATTATACATATAGCATGCAATGATAATCTGTTAGAATCTTTCTTTACATCATTTTTATTTTATTTTATTTTATTTATAGTCCGCTCTCCCCGCAAGCAGGCTCAGAGCAGATTACCAGCATATAAATATATATAATAAACACAAATAAAAACACTGGTAGCAATCATGTAAATATAGCACTAAAACATATTAAGGCAACTCGCATTGCTACATCTCAGCATCCTCAAAATCCATGGGGCAGGGTGGCTAAGATTTAATCAATACAGGGTTGGGGGGCACTAGGGGTCGCACGACAATGGCAGACGCATAAAAACCTCGCTCCACGCCTCCTTGATCTCCCACGGCCTCTTTTAAGCATTCTTAAAGCGGTAAGCCCCCCCAAAATATGGGCAAAGCAGGAAGCAGGGTAGCTCCTCTTTAAAAAATTTTCTGGAGAAGGCAGAAGCTAAACAAGCCCCGGTGGGAGGCAGACAGGCCCCAGCTAAAATGGCTGCCGAAAATGCTGATAAGCCTGCAAGGGAGCCTGAGAAATCTCATGCAGTTGATGGGGGAATATTAGCTGCACTGGAAAAGCTGGAAAACAAAATAGTTACAAGAATGGAAGCTATAATTAAAGATCAAACAAGTGAGTTGAAGGAATCGATCAAACAAGCTGCACAGACTGCAGAAAAGGCTGAGCAATTAGCCACTGAAAATCAAAAAGAAATAATGGAATTACACTCAAAAAATGATCAGCTCCAGGAGAAAGTTATTGACTTTGACAACAAACTAAGATCCAGCAATATTAAGATCAGGGGTTTTGCTGAGTATGAAGAAAATAACACTGAACTCACTGCATTTATTTCAGAATGGCTGGGAAAAGAACTGAAATTAGAAGCTGGTGTTACCCCTGTAATTTCCCATGCATATAGAGTTGGAGCACTAAATGTCTTAAGATCTAGGCAACTACACAGAGACATTATCGTTATCATAAAACCTATCACAAATAAACTGACTGAAGCTGATATTAGGTATCGTTGGGCCTCCTCGACCAGGGTGCTGGTGCACTGGCAAGGAAAGTCATATGAAGCCAACGCTCTGAAGTCTGGCACCAAACTGCTTAAAGACCTTCAACTAGAGTGGCAGTCCATCTCCCCTAGCAAATCTCTCCCTTACAGAGCAAGACCATCACCAGCTACCTGGAGCAAGATCCCAGTAAAGAAAGATGAAGGAGGGATACAGGTGGATTCACTGTAAAGGCACCTAAGGGAAGCAAGGAGGGGGAAAAGATTTTTTTTCCCTTCTACAGACTACCCCCTGGAAAATGAAGAAATAGGACTGAGCAGGTCAAAGTGACAATTTAACCACATTATCCATATTACTGTTGTTTTCTCTCCTCCACTCTCCGCCGTCTAAAGAGAAAAAATGATGTTAAATGAGGCTGGGGTGGGTGGGAGGGGTGGGTGTGGATATGAGGTATATTTGGTCCCCAAGTTGGTTTTGGACCCCAGATACTGGGCCCTTTTTGCTTTTGGTAATTTAGGGCCCAGTCTTGGAGAGTAACAAAGTTATTAAAACATCAATTAAATATATATATATATATATATACCCTTCCCTGAAAAGAAGGGTTTCTGGTGGGTTCCTCCCTAAGGAAACTTAGGGAGAGAGGTAGTTGTTATTTTCCTTCTATTTTTCTTTCTATCTCTATCTTTCTTTCTTCTATCTTCTAATTTACTCTTCTTTCTCAAACCTCTTTGTATTTCCTGTACTTTGTCTTCTACGTCTATTACTAAACTTGGTAAACCAGCATTTTATAAAGTATAAGAAACAGTTTACTGATAACTACAGATTGCTCATCGATACAAAAAAGAATATATACTGTATTTGTGCAGAGAGTATAAATAGTTAATTTCTTGAATTGTTGCTTTTGTATATTCCCCAGGTAATGGAGTACAAAGTTCTTTCTTTAAATTGTAGGGGTCTAAATAATGTAATCAAAAGCAAGAGGGTACAGTCGATGCTGCAGAAACAACGTCCTGATTTTCTTTTTCTACAAGAAACTCATTTATCATCACGGGTGCAACAGGTGTTTAAATCAAAGTGGTGGGATTTCCAGTGCTTAGCCCCAGGGAACTCAAAATCTAGGGGGGTGGCCATGCTTATCTCAAAAAATGTCAGGACTGAAGAGCTGGTAGTAGAAATTGATACTGAAGGTAGATATATATTCCTTAAAGGCGTTAATGTGTATTGTGTTAATTACGGGGATTAAGATCTTTATTGGTTGTTTCTGATTCCAGGTGGGTAAAAGTGGAGGGTGGGCATTGCCACTTGCTTCTCTCCTGATCCCGGCTGTGTGGAGGTGGATGGTGGGCCTTGCCACCTGCTTCACTCCTGATCCCAGCTGGGTGGAGGTGGAGGGTGGGCATTTCCACCTGCTTTGCTCCTGATCTCAGCTGGGTGGAGGCAGATGGTGGGAATTGCCACCTGCTCCTCTCCTGATCCCAGCTGGGTGAAGGCAGGGGGTGGGCATTGTCACCTGTTCCACTCCTGATCCCAGCTAGGTAAAGGGAGATGGTGGGCATGACCACCTGCTTCGCTCATGATCCCAACTGGGTGAAGGTGGGGGCAGGCATTGCCCCCTGCCCCACATCTAATCCTGGCCTGGGCTTCCTGCAGCAGGGTGAAAGCAGAGGATGGGCATTGTAATCTGCTCTGCCTTTGATCCCACCTGGATGAAGGTAGGCAGTGGGCCTTGCTACTTGCTTCTCTCCTGATCCTAGCTGGGTGGAGGCAGAGGGCAGGCATTGCCCTCTGCTCCACTCCTGATCCTAGCTGGGTGAAGGCAGGGGATGGGCATTGCCACCTGCTTTGCTCCTGATCCCAGCTGGGTGAATGCAGAGGACAGGCATTGCCACCTGCTCCCCTTCTCATCCCAGCTGGGTAAAGGTGGGTGGTGGGCATTGCCACCTGCTCCGCTCCAGATTCCTGCTGTGTGAAGGCAGAGGGCAAGCATTGCTACCTGTTCCACTCTGGATCCCAGTTAGGTGAAGGTGGGGAATGGGCATTGACACCTGCTCTGCTCCTGATCCCAGCAGGGTGAAGGTGGGGGGCAGGCATTGCCTCTTGCCCCACATCTAATCCTGGCCTGGGCTTCCTGCCACAGCATGGTCTGTGGAGGTCTGGCGGCCTCATCTGGGCTTCCCTCCACAGCAGCGCACTCTGGAGGCACACTAGGGTAGCAAGACAGTTGTCTTCAATATGCTTAGCCTTGTATACAGTAGGATTAATAAATAAAATGGTGATAGTCGTTAACAAAAGAAGAAGGAGAAGGAGGAGGAGAAGGAGAAGAATACATTTAAACAACTCAGCCATTTGGACAGCCAATAGCAATACAGTTAAAGAAAAGTTTCCAACCTGACCATTTCCCCCCTACCATGCCCACCCCTACCATTTCCCCCCTACCATGCCCACCCCTGTTTACAATGAGTTAGTCATAATACATTTTCTAGCATTTACAAGTTGCCTGTTTATTAAGCTCTGTTTAGAAAATGTTCTAACCTGAAATCCCACAAACTAATGAGATTGAAAAGTGATGAAGTACGTGGTCTACTGGGAGGATCCATAGAATATTTAGCATGCCTTGTGAAGTGTAGTTTGGTGTATCATATTTGATAAGGCACAGGCTAAACAGATGCTGAGTTTGGTGTGAGAAGTCAGAACATCAACTTTATCAGTGTTTTCTAGACTGGGACTACAAAAGGATTAACTAATAATGAACAGAACAGGTAAACTTCATTGTAAAGTTTAGTTTAGTTATTATAATTTTTTTGTTTTGTTAACTCTTTAGCTATGCAAAATAACATAATTTATAAATCACCCTGTAATTCACGTATCAGTTTTGCAGATGAAAAAACAGATACTTGGACGGTTTTCTATGTTATAAGCAATTGTACAACCATTACCAATGAAGGATGAGAAAGAAAAGGGAATGCATGTGCACACATGTAAGGGTGTACAGACAGATATTGATAGCATGTTTGCATGTATAGATTTTAATTCTGATTTAGTTTTATTGAGAACAATTCACAGCTAATGGAATATTGCAGGTGACCTCTCAAAGCAAAGAGTGAATGGAGGAACTCAACTGGAGGTGTTCAAAACATTAAAAGTATTCAAAGCATCAGATAGGTGAAGATAAGCCCATATTAGAGAACCAGGAAGTAGCACAGCCTATGATAGCTGGGTTCAAATCTCCACTCAGCAGAGAAGATAGCTTTGGCCAGATGGCTGCTTTCAGTCTAATCTATTTCAAATCCTATTATGAGCATCTGGGAGCAAAGATAACAATGAATATAGAGACACAATTCTACCTGTCTACACTGTTCTAACTATCTAACACTTAATGAAGGAGGAGGGTCACTTACCCTCTGGACTTTCACCTTGCAACTGAGATAACCCATCAAGTTGGAAAAATGTTTCACAGAATGACCTCCTATTTTTGCAGGTACGGGGACATTATGGAAAGTAGGGGACTTATGAATTCCAGATTATACCTCCGCATGCTATGGTTTTTGCCTGTTACTAGGACAGGTAAATCACACCACTGAAATCTAGTCCATTATCTCAGTGGTCTCAGACAACCACTCAAGCTTTTGTGTGCTGTTACATTTGTCTCGAGAAATTAGACTTAGGATCATTGCTCCTTTACACCAGAGTATCTCAGAACAAGTCTCAACTTGTGCAAGACTAATGGCTTGATGGAAATATCTGAGTTTGAGCTTAAGGTTGGTCCACAGATCTTGAAGTAATCTAGTTCTCTGGACCAGACCACATCTAATACTTAGTTATTTGATCAGAGTAAACTGATGGGAGGTGGAAGACGGGATGAAGACAGGTGTAGTGTGAAATGGAATTTTTTAATCTTAACCCTTTACTAAAATATCAGTTCTAGTGGTACACATTGATCTAAGAATATCATTAAACATAGTAGGAATTTCTTCTCGTCAGACATCCACAACTCAGGAAAAATGTGCTGTATGAAGTATGACTTAAAACACAGATAACAACATGTAGTGGAGGATGCTCTAATTGTGGCAGTTAAAGCTTGTCTTCTCATCCATTCAACTTGTTTGACGAAATGTGTTAATATAACTTTCTCCAGCCATTCACACTCTTGGGGACTTGGATATCTTTTTCAGTGTCTTGCAGAGATGGACCATGCTGCACTGATTATCTGGTACTGCCTTGAAAACTCTACAGCAACTTAAGAACAGGGTCAGGAAACAACTGTACAGTTATAGTAAAGCTATCAGAAATTATGTTTGTTTTATCGTTCAGAAATGTTGAGCCTTGGGACTCACAAGAATGTGATAGTATCAACTGGGTAAAAACATTTTATTCCATAACATATGTTGACGAGATGGTTTCTGATCAAATAAAAATGATGTAATTCCTTCACAGATGGAGTCTCCACACCAGATATTGCAGAACGGCACAGTTGTCACTGAATTTATACTTCTGGGACTCTCCAGCGACCCTGAAGTCCAGCTCATTCTCTTTGGCTTCTTTCTGCTCATCTACTTGGTGGCCCTGACTGGGAATGTTCTTATCCTTCTCACCATCAGCTTGGACAGCAAACTTCATAGCCCCATGTACTTCTTCCTGTGCAATCTCTCTGTAATAGACATTGGGTATACATCTTCCACTATCCCCAAGATGCTGATGAATTACATTTCACAGGACAAAACTATCTCTCGCTCTGGTTGCCTCTCACAAACATACTTCTTCATCTCCTTTGGTGGCATTGAATGCCTCCTGCTTGGTGTCATGGCATATGACCGATATGCTGCCATTTGTCATCCACTGCAGTATAGTGTGCTCATGAGACCCAAAGTCTGTGCCTCTTTAGCAGCCACTGCTTGGATTCTGGGCTTGGCTAATTCTGGCGTACACTCCGGCCTGATATCCCTTTTGTCATTCTGTCGGGACAATGTCATCCATCACTTTTTCTGTGATGTAACTCCTCTTTTGCAGCTTTCCTGCTCCAACACTCAAATCAATCAAATTGCCGTGTTTGTGGTAGGTGGAAGTGTAATTGTTGGTTCCTTCCTGTGTACATTAGTGTCTTATGTCTATATAGTTGCATCCATCCTCAGGATCCGTTCAAAGGATGGGCGTCTCAAAGCCTTCTCCACCTGTGCTTCTCACCTCACTGTGGTCAATGTATTTTATGGCACAGCTATCTTTACATATATTCTCCCCAGCTCCTCTTATTCTGAGATAAAGGACCAGGTTTTATCTGTTCTGTATGGAATCATTGCACCTATGCTTAATCCTATTGTATACAGCTTGAGGAATAGGGATGTAAAAAATGCCCTTCGGAAAGCAATGGGTAGAATGTAACAGAAGAGAATGGTGGGTTTTCAAGACCGAAACAAATGTGTACTTTCAGTTGCTTTAACATTCTAAAACAGATAAAGTAAAGAAAATGAACTATGGGATTCATTCAACCAGTTATTCTGTTGGTAAGAAAGGGATAATGGGTCTTTCACCACATGCAAAAGCTATGCTTGGAATCATGGAACATCAATGAACCAAAGTCATGTGAGATGGGGTCTTTATTAAGGAGGAGAATTGAGTGAGAAAGAGTGATCCAACTCAAGATCTCCTTGGTTTGTGTCATTTTTTCCAAAGCAAGCAAGGAATGGATGTCTATAGTCTCCTAGGCTGTTTCTTGCACATTTCGCTTCTGCCAGGCAGGTAAGAGGTGGCAGGGGATGGAGACGGGGAGCAGGGGATCTCCTGCCTTCATCAGTGGAATGGGATCCCTATTAACACAGCACCATCTCATATAGTATTTATGTATTCAAGGTCCATGATTCTCAAAAGTGACTTTCAGTGTGTTAAAAAGGCCCCTCTTCCTTTTTTCATTATAATTTTATTAGATCAACATATAAGTAAATGTGGGTGAGGGTTCTAGATATCTTTTACACGCTTTCCCAGCAACATGTGACTTGCTGGTTAGTGGCTGACTAAAATGACCCAATCATATGGAACTGATGTATTTTGATTAGTGGAAGAAGTAGAAGTATTGAGAAACGGCAAGAAGTAAACATGTCAAGATCTCAGTGAGAGAAAGAGAATCAAACCTCATTTGGCCTGACTTGCATTAGATCCCTGTGGAATGACATTCACATATACTCTATACTAGGAAGGCACATGGAATGTCAGGACTGCCATTTTGCTGCACAGGGATGTGGTGGGTTCTCCCTCATTGGCAGTCTGCAAGGAGGAGCTGGATGAATACTTGTTGGAGATGCTTTAGATAGTTCCTGCATTAGGCAGGGGGTTAGACTAGATGGTCTGTAAGGCCACTTACAACTCTATGATTCCATGATTGAAGGTCGTTTTTCCTATTCACTCTGCTCACTAACTCCATAGCTTGCTGCTCTTGCAGTATTTAACAGTTGCTTGCATACTGAATGAGCACTTCTGCCTCCAGCTGAAAGAATCATAGCAATACAGGATGACACAACAGCAAGAGCAATCCCTTTTTGGCCATTTCCACACTCATTGAATAATGGACTTTCAATGCACTTTAGCAATCCTTTGGAAGTGGATGTTACACACATGGAAAAGCAGTTCCAAACGTTCACTAAAGAGTATTGAAAGTGGATTATCCAGCATGTGTGGAAGCAGCCCTAGTTAGTGAGCTGATGTCAGCTATGCACTCCAATGTATCTGCCATGAAAGTGTTTTACATATGTTGCTGATCCTCTGAAAGTACAAGTGATGTATTACATTATGCATTGCTGATATGTATCAGCCAAGCATAGATCTATTTCCCTTATCTCATAGGTGGCTACTGTTACTGCTGGAGTAGACTGAAGATGGCCTTGGATGCCAGGCGAAGTTTGAAAGTTGCAAATGATTTCATTCTTGCATCCTTTCCCAGGCTCTCCCCCGCCCCTTGGGAATTCTAATTGTCCCAATCCTAAAAGGTGGGAACTCTCCCTATAACTAATCTTACCTTTCATACCCCCTTCACTTCTGCCAATGAAGTAGTCAAGTGTACAATGAACTGTAGAACCTGAATAAAGCAACTTTAACTCATGCACCTGGAGTGTTTGATGTGAAGTACTATTTGGGGTCTAATTGGCAGAACCTGACAGCTGAGGGTGCAATGAGACATAAGAGAAATGTCTTACTCCACCTTTCTTTCCAATGAGGACTCAAAGTTACTCCAGTTCATCCTCACAACAAGAAAATAGCCATCTTACTTGTGGAGAAAAAAAGGCCCTACCCCTACAAGGATTGGGAGAGAAGGAGAAGGAGCAAGCCAGAAATGCAGATCTGAGAGGCCTTGCACCTGATTTGTATGGGCTGGGAGCCACCTCCCCCCAGGACACAGCCTTGATTCAGTAGAATCACTTCCTGGCAAGAGCCTGAACATGAAAAAATTCATAGATTTTTCAGGGAGTGTTTTTTTGTTTGTTTGCATGCATAGATTTTAATTCTGATTTAGTTTTATTGAGAACAGTTCACAGCTAATTGGGTATTGCAGGTGACCTCTCAAAGCAAAGAGCGAATGGAAGAACTCAATTGGAGGTTTTCAAAACATTAAAAATATACAAAGCATCAGATAGCTGAATATAAGCCCATTTTTTGTAATTCCCAAGAATCCTGAATTTGTGCTAACCAACAGGGGTGCTCAAAATGAAACAAACAAGCTGAAAATAAACAACGAGATCACTGTTTTGTTTTGTTAAAGCAGCTTCTGGGACTGTGAACCAAATCTGGGAAACCAAGTTATAAAGGAACACTCTCACCAAAAAGGTTGTGTGTTTTCTTTTGGTTTAGTAGAAAAGAGCAAGAGTCCAATAGCACTTATAAGACTAACAAAATTTGTGGTTCTTTTGGTTCCTCACTCTTAACAGCATCAGTAGGTAGGAAAGCAAGCAGCAACTGGGTTCACACAACAGCATCTCATTTCCCTTAACATCATTCACCAATAACTGGGAAACCAAGTTATAAAGGCACACTGTCACCAAAAAGGTTGCGTGTTTCTTTTTGTTTAGTAGAAAAGAACAAGAGTCCAATACAATTTATAGGACTAACAAAATTTGTGGTTCTTTTGGTTCCGAACTCTTAGCAGTAGAGATGGGCACGGACTGGCATTTGCCTACGGACTGCCAGTTCAGAGTTCGTGGGCTTCCACGGACCACGGTCCATGAACTTTTAACGGACCAGGCCCGGTTCAAGAACCGGTTCGAGAACCAGTTCGAGTCAGAAAAGGCCTTGGTTTTCCCACAGATTTTCACTTCAGTCGACTTTCCCCACCAAAGGTTCTCGTGTAATGCTCCTCGATTATCACTTTTCCAAAGAGACAAACAACTTCCCCTCCCCTATTCTGACTGACTCTTACCCACCCTTGGGGGAAGGAGAGAGACTTGTGCTCCTGTCCAGGAGAGGTGGCTGCCCACAAAACCCACCTACATGGGGCTGCATCAACAAGAGATGCCCTCCCCGGGGGCAGGGAGACCAACTTTCCATGATGGGAAATGAATGGATGTACTTGAGTGAAAGCCAACTCCGCAACAGGATCATGTAGCAATTCAAAGGACCCTTGCTGGAATGGAAGGCATGGGAGGGATGGAAAGGATGTCTTCCACACCTTGAGGGAAGGAAACTTATGCTACCCTGTTCAGAGGGAGCCTCTTTGGGCAGTGGACAATGAGTCCCACCTTAGTGACATGGTGTGTCAGCTTGCTTGCTATCAAGCAAGCTGACCTGGGCCACTGTCCTACTTCTCACTGGACTTTGGGGATTGACCCTCAGAGAGGCACTTGCGCTCGCAAGAGCAGGACGGTCGCCGATGAAACCCACTTCATCGAACGTGATGCAGTCCATCAAGGAAGCTCATCATGTGCCTTAGACTGTTTTGTCAGCATACAAATCATATCAAGAAAAAGAGGAGGTACTTAGAAGGTGCCAGGGACAGGGCTTGTCATTGGGAGGAGGATAATATATGTTTGTAAAGCTCAGTCATCATATCCCTTACACAGTTTCGTCAATATACAAATACAAATCCACTATTTAGGGAGTGGAAAAGGCTTAGAAAGAAGTGAAGCAGACAGAGCCCCCCAAAATGTGCTGCCAGTGGTTCTAGAGTGGGTGTTTCACAGAGGCCAGTAGCAGTTTCCCCCCTGCACCTCAAAAGCCAGGCTGGAAATGCCCCCCAAGTCACCCACTATTTAGGGAGTGAAAAAGGCTTAGAAAGAAGTGAAGCAGACAGAGCCCCCCAAAACCTGCTGCCAGTGGTCCTAGGGTGGGTGTTTCACAGAGGCCAGTAGCAGTCTTCTCCCTGAACCTCAAAAGCCAGGCTGGAAATATCCCCCCAAGTCACCCACTATTTAGGGAGTGAAAGGCTTTGAAAGGAGTGAAGCAGAGAGCCCCCCCCAAAGCGAGCTGCCGGTCACCAGAGAGTAGGTGTTTCACAGAGGCCAGTAGCAGTCTTCCCCCTGCACCTCAAAAGCCAGGCTGGAAATGTCCCCCCAAGTCACCCACTAAAAAGGCTTTGAAAGGAGTGAAGCAGAGAGAGCCCCCCAAAATGTGCTGCCGGTCATCAGAGAGTAGGTGTTTCACAAAGCCTAATAGCAGTCTCCCTCCCCTTGCATCTCATCAGCAGCCAAAAAAAAAGTGGGGGAAAGAAGGCAAGAACTCAAGCAGACAACGCCCAAAGCTGCCTTGCATCCACTGTGGGTCTGTGAGTGGGGTGGCGTCACAGCACAATAGAACCCACCGGCAACCCAGAAAAAAGGAAGAGATTGGGGGGGAGGGGGGATTAAGTCCGAGAAGAACCCAAGGACTCAGTCAATCTTTATTACGGTCATAGACCACACAATAATAGCATAATATAATAGCTCAAATAGAACAGACATGGGGAGGTTTGGAAATGTATATTTGGCAATTGATTAGAACAAACCCAGCCGCTCATGTTGTAATGGGAGGGGACTTTAATGCTAGACTGGGAAGAGATGATAACACCTTACACAATAGCTACAATGCTTGCCCCCCTATTTTAGAAACATCCCACTTACCCTATTCTAGGTTATCGAAAGATCTAAAAATTAATTATGCAGGATTCATGCTGGCACGTATGACGTATGCCTTGAACGTAAGAATCCTAAATGGTTCTCATATAAATGACCATCCTGGGGAATATACATACTGGTCTGGCACAAGGTTAAGTGTAATTGACTACATGTTGATCTCAGAAAGTTTGGTTCATTTTGTGGAATCATTTGAGGTGGCCACATATTGTGGTGGCGATCACATCCCAAGGACTCAAAACACAGAAAGAAATCAGAGTAACCCAATAGTGCAGTAAAAGGATTTTTTAAAAAGTGCTCTAGAATAGAAATGAGGAGAAAAAAAATTAAACAGGAATGGAGAAAAGAGAAAGCTCTCTTGCACCAGAAGCCCCAAGGCACAAGCCGCGCTCTCACAAAAAAAAACCCCTTCCGCACAGCAAGCAGTTGCTAAGCTAACTCGCATCCTTGCACCAGCAAAATGGAGCGGAGTTTCGCGCGCTTTGTCTTTTAAGCAGAAAGGCTGGTGATCTCTGTTTGGCTGACAGAGCTGCCAATCAAGGTTTCCTGGGCTAAGATTGGCGTGTTCCAAACGGGGAAGGTGGCTCCACACCGCTGCCGAGGAAATTGTTTGAGTGGGAATCCTGACATGACGGGCCAACGGACACACGGACAGAAAGCCCCAATGTTTGGCGGTTTCGTGAGAAAAACATGCGCCCACGGGCCGCGTGTTCGCGAAGGACGAACTGGGTAAGTTCGTGACGAAATTAGGTCCGTTATGCGGACCGTGCCCATCTCTACTTAGCAGCATCAGGCAGTCAAGCAGGCCTCCTGGGATTTGAATTTCCTGGGTGCGGGGGCCAGCCCAACGGACTGGCAAGGGGGCAACATGGCATTTGTCATGTTTCTGCACCCCTCCTCTGCCCCACAGGCTGCAACTTGGCCCCCAAGTGAGTCTGGGGGAGCCTACATTATTTGAAGCAGCTTTTTTTTGCTGTGAAGAAGACATCCTTTGCTCTTCATAAACTGCCAATTTTACTCTCATTTACTCTCATTGCAAGCATTTGATTTACTCTCATTGTAAACATTCTCTTTTGGCTTCTCCTACATATGTAGATAATTGGAGTGCATTTGTAACATTCCTCAAAGGGACATCTTCTACATATTCCCTGGAGAAAGAGGGGTCATTTCGTAGAAAAAGAGCTGGAGGAACTCATTAACACAACTCATTAGCATAACTCATTAGCATGTGCCACACCCCCTGCCATCACTGGAAGTGTGTCATTAATATAACTGATTTGCATATGCCACACCCCCTGACATCACCTATCCTGGCTGTTTTGGACCCAATCCTGGACATTCAGGGCTGAAATTGGGCCCAAAATGGCAAAAGGGGGCTGAAAATGGCTGAAAGGGGGCCCAAAATGGTCAGGGCCAGGCCACTGCTGAGAGAGTGATCCACCACCTGTCAGAGGCCCGATCCAGGCTGTTTCATCCCCAATCAAGGCTGAAATGGGCCCAAAATGGCCAAGGGTCAAATGGGTGGGGCCACCTGACATTTGACCTCTTTGGGGAACAGCCGGAATTGCATTCCAGTGCGTTCCCCCTCGAAATGAGCCCTGTGGAGAAATACTGTAAATGTAGAATGGGTATTGCCATCTGCTCTGCTCCTGATCCCAGCTGGGTGAAGGCAGGGGATGGGCATTGCCACCTGATCCCAACTGGATGAAAGCAGAGGACAGGCATTGCCACCTGTTTCACTCCTGATTCTAGCTGAGTGAAGGCAGAGGGCAGGCATTGCAACCTGCTCCGCTCCTGATCCCAGCTGGGTGAAGGCAGGGAAGGGCATTGCCACCTGTGGAGAAATTTCTCCCTGTGGAGAAATACTGTAAATGTAGAATGGGTATTGCCATCTGCTCTGCTCCTGATCCCAGCTGGGTGAAGGCAGGGGATGGGCATTGCCACCTGATCCCAACTGGATGAAGGCAGAGGACAGGCATTGCCACCTGTTTCACTCCTGATTCTAGCTGAGTGAAGGCAGAGGGCAGGCATTGCAACCTGCTCCGCTCCTGATCCCAGCTGGGTGAAGGCAGGGAAGGGCATTGCCACCTGCTTCGCTCCTGATCTCAGCTGGGTGAAGATGGATGGCAGGCATGATTAATTGTTTTGGTCCTGATCCCAGCTGGGTAAAGGCAGAGGGCAGGCATTTCCACCTGCTTCTCTCTTGATCCCAGCTAGGTGAAGGCAGGGGATGGGCACTGCCAGCTGCTCCACTCTTGATCCCAGCTGGGTAAAGGTGGATGGCAGGCATGACTAACTGCTTCGCTCCTGATCCCAGCTGAGTAAAGGTAGAGGGCAAGCATTACCACCTGCTTTTCTCCTGATCCCAGCTGGGTGAAAGCAAAGGATGGACATTGCAATCTGCTCTGCTCCTGATCCCAGCTGAGTGAAGGTAGGCGATGGGCATTGCTACCTGCTTCTCTCCTGATCCCAGCTGGGTGAAAGCAGAGGGTGGGCATTGCCACCTGCTTTGCTTCTGATCCCAGCTGGGTGAAGGCAGAGGGCAAGCTTTACCTTCTGCTCCGCTCCTGATCCCAGCTGGGTGAAGGAGGGGGATGGGCATTGCCACCTGCTTCGCTCCATATCCCTGCTGCATGATGGTGTGTGTGGGGGGGGCAGGCATTGCCACCTGCTCCGCTCCTGATCCCAGCTGGGTGAAGGCAGAGGGGTGGGTATTGTCACCTGCTCCGCATCTGATCCTGGTCTGGGCTTCCTGCCATGGCTTGCTCTGTGGAGGTCTGGCTGCCTCATCTGGGCTTCCCTCACAACAGCATTCTCTGGAGGTGCACTAGGGTAGCAAGTGAGTTGTCTTTAATACACTTAGCCTTTTATCAGTAGAATTAATAAATAAAATGGTGATAGTCATTAAGAAAAGAAGAAGAAAAAAAATACATTTAAACAACCCAGCCAATTGTACAGCCAATAGTAATAGAGTTAAAGAAAATAGTTAAAGAATAGTTAAAGAATAGTTAAAGAAAAAAATTCACCTTGATCATTTCCCTCATACCATGCCAATGAGTTGGATGTTTTTCTAGCATTTACAAGTTGCCTGTTTATTAAGCTCTTTAGAAAATATTTTAACCTGAAATCCCACAAACTAATGAGATTTAAAACATAACATAAGAGAAGCAATGTTGGATCAGGTCAATGGCCCATCCAATCCAACACTCAGTGTCACACAGTGGCCAAATACCAGATGTCCTCAGGAGGTCTGCCAGTGGGGATGGGACACTAGAAGCCCTCCCACTGATTGATCCCCCAAACACCAAGAATACAGAGCATCACTGCCCTAGACAGAGAGTTCCATCTATATCTTGTGGCTAATAGCCACTGATGGACCCAGGGCTTTTTTTCAGGGGGAACGCAGGGGAACGGAGTTCCGGAACCTCTTGAAAATGGTCACATGGCTGGTGGCCCTGCCCCCTGATCTCCAAACAGAGGGGAGTTTAGATTGACCTCCACACCGCTGGAGCGGCACTGAGGTCAGTTTAAACTCCCCTCTGTCTGGAGATCAGGGGGCGGGGCCACCAGCCATGTGACCATTTTCTCTGAGGGCAACCCCCTGAGTTCCACCACCTCTTTTCCCAGAAAAAAACCCCTGGATGGACCTCTGTTCCATATGTATATGGAGATTGAGAAGAGAGGAAGTACATGGTCTACTGGGAACATCCATAGAATATTTAGCATGCCTTGTGAAGAATAGTTTGGAGTCGCTTATTTGATAAGGTACAGGCTAAACAGATGCTGAGTTTTGTGTGAGAAGTCAGAACATCAACTTTATCACAGTGTTTTCAAGAATGAGACTACAAAAGGATTGACTAACAATGAACAAAACAGGTAAACTTCATTGTAAAGTCTAGTTTAGCTATTATAATTGTTTTTGTTTTGTTAACTTGTTAAATATGCAAAATAATGTAATTTAGAAATCACCCTGTGATTCATGCACCAGTTTTGCACATGAAAAAACAGTGTCTTGGAAGGTTTTCCATGTTATAAGCAATTATACAACCATTATCAGCGAAAGATGAGAAGGAAAAGGGAATGTGTGTGCATACATGTAAGGGTGCACAGACACATATTGATAGCATGTTTGCATGCATAGATTTTAATTCTGATTTAGTTTTATTGAGAACAGTTCACAGCTAATGGAGTATTGTAGGTGACCTCTCAAAGCAAAGAGCGAATGGAGGAACTCAACCAGAGGTGTTCAAAACATTAAAAATATACAAAGCATCAGATAAGTGAAGATAAGCCCATATTAGAGAACCAGGAAGTAGCACAGCCTATGATAGCTGGGTTCAAATCTCCACTCAGCAGAGAAGATAGCTTTGGCCAGATGGCTGCTTTCAGTCCAATCTATTTCAAATCCTATTATGAGCATCTGGGAGCAAAGATAACAATGAATATAGAGACACAATTCTACCTGTCTACACTGTTTTAACTAACACTTAATGAAGGAGGAGGGTCACTTACCCTCTGGACTTTCACCTTGCAACTGAGATAACCCATCAAGTTGGAAAAATGTTTCACAGAATGACCTCTTATTTTTGCAGGTTTGAGGGCATTATGGAAAGTAGGGGAGTTATTATGAATTCCAGATTGCACTTCTGTATGCTATGAATGTTGCCTGTTACTGGGACAGGTACCTCTCATGCCACTGAAATCTAGTTCATTATCTCAGTGGTCTCAGACAACCACTCAACCTTTTTATGGTGTTACTTTTGTCTTGAGAAAGTGGACTTTGGATCTGTGAGACTACTCCTTTATACCAGAGTATCTCAGAACAAGTCTCAACTTGTGCAAGACTGATGGCTTGGTGGAAATATCTGAGCTTGAGCTTAAGATTGGTCCACAGATCTTGAAGTAATCTAGTTCTCTGGACCAGACTACATCTAATACTTAGTTATTTGATCAGAGTAAACTGATGGGAGGTGGAAGACGGGATGAAGTCAGGTGTAGTGTGAAATGGGTATTTTTGATCCTAACCCTTTACTAGAATATCAGTTCTAGGTATTTAAATAATGAATGATGCTGGTCCTGATTGGCCATCTGGGATTTGAATTTCCCGGGTGCAAGAGCCAGCCCAACAGGTCAGCAAGGAGGCCACACGGCATCTGCCATAACTCTGCACCCCTCCTCTGACCTGTGGGCTGCAAAGTGGCCCCAGGTGAGTCTTGGGGAGTCTACGGGCCAAGCTACACATGACGAATGACACTTGAACAGCAAGTGTATTTCTCCCTGTTCACTTGCCCTCCACTCAATCCACTTGCTGTTCAAGTGTCATTCGTCATGTGTAGCTTGGCCCTACATTATGTGAAGCTGTTAAGAAGTCTTCCTTTGCTCTTCATAAAGGTAAAGGTAGTCCCCTGTGCAAGCCCCAAGTCATTACTGGCCCATGGGGGGGACATCACATCACGACATTTTCTTGGCAGACTTTTGTTATGGGGTGGTTTGCCATTGCCTTCTACAGTCATCTACACTTTACCCCCAGGAAACTGGGTATTCATTTTACTGATCTTGGAAGGATGGAAGGCTGAGTCATCCTTGAGCTGGCTACTTGAACCCAGCTTCCACCAGAATTGAACTCAGGTAGTGAGCAGAGCTTGGGCTGCAGAACTGCAGCTTACCACTCTGGGCCATGGGGCCCTTTGCTCTTCATTTAAGAAAAAATTGCTCTTCCTAAAGTGCCAGTTTTTCATATCTATTGATTTACTCTCATTGCAAGAATTCCTTTTTGGCTTCTCCCACTTGAGAATATATTGATGACTGAAGTGTATTCATATTCCTCAAAGGGACATATTCTACATATTCCCTGAAGAAATATTGTAAATTGCAAATGGCTACATCATTTCAGCTTGTTATATTTCATCAGGAAGAAATAACAGATAAAAGGCACAGCTAATGAAAGAAGCTTATTTCTTGACCTCAATTGCCATTTGAAAATGCTGGCAGGATGAACAAGGTTGGTGTTCGTGTCTTCCAAACTAAGGGAAAATGTGTTTGTGATATTTCCCAATATGAGGTTTAAGTTACACGGAGATCTACTCTTTAAATTTGGGTTGACTGTAAAGAGATCAATTTTCAAAACAAAAGACTGTTCTTTAAGATGTATGTTCTAATGTGTCCATACCTGTAAGTTTACCACCTTGCAGTTATGTCCCTCAATGTCACTTTTTTCTCACCAGGGTTTCTGCCCTTTAAGGAACTGGACAATTGCAGAGGGTGTTAGAGGATATTGCAGAGCTGATAAAAGTATGGAAGAGGGAAACCAAGATGATTATAGGGTTGGAGCAGTAGGAGGAAAGGCTGAAGGAGTTCAGTCTTTAAAAAAAGGCAGTTAAGAGAGCTAAAAATGAGGCTTATAAAATTATACATGGGATCAAGAAAACAGACTGTGAGAGCTTTTTCTTCTCTCACAGAATACTAGAATTCCAGTGCACCCAATGAAGTTGTTGAGCCTTAGGTTCAAGACAGGGAGAAATACTTCTTTATTTATTGAGTAATTAAATTATGAAATCAAAAAGAGTCCAGATGCATGACTGACGAAGAGATGCATCTAACGAAGAGAACTGTGGTTCTCGAAAGCTTATGCTACAATGAAGTTGGTTAGTCTTAAAGGTGCTACTGGACTCTGTCTGACAGACTAACATGGCTAACTCCTCTGCATCTTTTAAATTGTGAAATTTACTGCCAGGGAATGTAGTGATCAGCGAATGGTCACAAATACAGATGACTTTAAAGATGAGTTAGATACATGGAGGACAGGTCCATCAGTGGCTACTAGCCACGGTGAGTTAAGGAAACCTCAATGTACAGAGAAGGTTAGGGCAGACCTGCATTTAACATAACAGGTATTCTACTGTCAGGTATAGTCTGTGCCCTGAACAAATTTGGGCTGGGATCTAAACAACTACCTTTCACTGGCATTGGAACTTGGTAAAACCATATAGTACTTGGGGGTGCACTATGGAGCTCTGTTGTTCACAGAAAGCAACTGTTTCTGAAAGTCCCCTGAGTTTCAGAAATGGTTTTGTAGGAAGCCTGAGTGGTTGTTGTTAAATAAATGCATCTCCAAAGCTCTTCAAGGTAGATAGTTTTAGCACTCTGGCCTTTGCTGGTTTCTTACTTTTATCTTCTATTGTTATACAGATTCCTTAATATTCCTTCGGTCTTTAACCTCAATAGCAAGCCAAGCCTTGATAATGGTTCACAAATGTATCAGTATCAGTAAGCTAATGGAGTTGTACAGGTAACTTCTCAAAGCAAATTGGGAATGGGAGAACTCAATAGGTGGTGTTCGAAACTTCAAAAATTCATAACATCAGATAGATGAGCAGTAATGTTTTTACTCTTCAGTCTAACACTTCTGAAGGAGTATTTTCTCATGCAACCCAACTAACCAATGAATTTGGAAAAAATGTTTCACAAAATGACTCTAAGTTTTGTACATTCTGGGATATTACTAGAAAGCCAGGTTGTAGCACAGCCTCGGATCCTTGGGTTCAAGTCCCTACTCAGCAGTGAAGCTTGGTTAGTCAGTTGCTCTCAGTCTAACCTATCTCAACTGCTTTTGTGAGCTCCATGGAGCAAAGATAATAATGCAGAGAGATACAGAGTTCTATCTATTTACACTATTCTAACTAACACTTAATGAAGGAGGAGCGTCACTGACTGTTTAGACTTACTCTCTGCAATCCAAATAACCAATCAAGTTGAAAAATGGTTGTTGTGGGTTTTCCGGGCTGTATTGCCGTGGTCTTGGCATTGTAGTTCCTGACGTTTCGCCAGCAGCTGTGGCTGGCATCTTCAGAGGTGTAGCACCAAAAGATAGAGATCTCTCAGTGACACTGACAGTGACACTCAGAGACACTCTCAGTGACAACAACCATCGTTCTCCGGCCGTGAAAGCCTTCGACAATACAAGTTGAAAAATGTTTCACAAAATTACCTTTAATTTTTGTAGATACTGGGATGTTATGGAAAGAGGGGGACATATTAATTCCAGATCACACTTCTGCATGTTAGGATTTTTCTGTCTGTTACGGGAACAGCTTCCTCATGCCACTGAAATCTAGTCTATTGTCTCAGTGGTCTCAAACAACCACTCAAGCTTTTTTGTGCTGTTACATTTATCTTGAGAAGTTGAGCTTTGGATCCATTATACCATAGTGTCTGAGAACAAGTCTCAGCTTGTGCAAGACTGATGGCTTGATGGAAATGTCTGAGCTTGGGTTTAAAGCTGGTCTACAGCTGGTCTACCTCTGGACCAGATCACATCTAATCAGATCACATCTAATACTTAGGTATTTGATCAAAGTGAACTGATGGGAGGCAGAAGATGGGGTAAAGACAGGTGTAGTGCGAAACAGAATTTTTTCATGAATTTTTTCATTCCCTTGGGTTTAAAGCTGGTCTACAGCTGGTCTACCTCTGGACCAGATCACATCTAATCAGATCACATCTAATACTTAGGTATTTGATCAAAGTGAACTGATGGGAGGCAGAAGATGGGGTAAAGACAGGTGTAGTGCGAAACAGAATTTTTTCATGAATTTTTTCATTCCCTTGGGTTTAAAGCTGGTCTACAGCTGGTCTACCTCTGGACCAGATCACATCTAATCAGATCACATCTAATACTTAGGTATTTGATCAAAGTGAACTGATGGGAGGCAGAAGATGGGGTAAAGACAGGTGTAGTGCGAAACAGAATTTTTTCATGAATTTTTTCATTCCCTTTACTAGAATATCTATTCTAGGCATTTAAATAATAAATGATGCACACTTATATGGGAATATCATTAAACATAATAGGACTTGCTTTTCAGCAGACATTCATAACTCAGGAAAAATGTGGTAGATGTAGCATGATTTAAAACATGGTTAACAAGGTATAGTAGAGGATGCTGTAATTGTGGCAATTAAAGCTTATCATTCCATACATTCAGCTTGTTTGACAAAATGTATTAATATAACACCTCAATGGCTGATCAGAGAATGTGGAGTTATGTCTTCCTTAATTTTATTTCCTTGGTTTTATTTATTTTACTAACACATAACACAAACATAAAAGACACTCATCCGCACAGAAGATCATCCAGTAAATGTTAAGTGTAAAACATAAAACATAATTCAGTAACTATGGGTTTAGTGCAGTTATAATAAAGCTATCAGAAATCCTCTTAGTTTTACTGTCCAGAAATGTCAAGCCTTGGAACTCACCACAACTTAGTTAGATCAACTGGTTGAAAACATTTTAGAGGATATTTTTATTCCATATCATATGTTGAAGGGATAGTTTCCAAACAAATAAAAATGACTAAATTACTTCACAGATGGAGGCTGCACACCTGATATTGCAGAACGGCACAGTTGTCACTGAATTTATACTTCTGGGACTCTCCAGCAACCCTGAGGTCCAGCTCATTCTCTTTGGCCTCTTTCTGCTCATCTACTTGGTGGCCCTGACTGGGAATGTTCTTATCCTTCTCACCATCAGCTTGGACAGCAAACTTCATAGCCCCATGTACTTCTTCCTGGGCAATCTCTCTGTAGTAGACATTGGGTATACATCTTCCACTGTCCCCAAGATGCTGATGAATTACGTTTCTCAGGACAAAACTATCTCTCGATCTGTTTGCATCTCCCAAACATTTTTCTTCATCTCCTTTGGTAGTATTGAATGCCTCCTGCTTGGTGTCATGGCATATGACCGATATGCTGCCATTTGCCATCCACTGCATTACAATGTGTTAATGAACCGCAGAGTCTGTGCCTCTTTGGCAGTTGTTTCTTGGATTCTGGGCATGGCTAATTCAGGGGTACACGCTAGCTTGATATCCCTTTTGTCATTCTGTCGGGACAATGTCATCCATCACTTTTTCTGTGACATCTCACCCCTTCTGAAGCTTTCCTGCTCCAACACTCAAGTCAATAAAATTGTTGTCTTTGTGCAGGGTGGAATTGTAATTGTTGGTTCCTTCATATGTACACTAGTGTCTTACATCTATATAGTTGCATCTATCCTCAGGATCCGTACAAAGGATGGGCGTCTCAAAGCCTTCTCCACCTGTGCTTCTCACCTGACTGTGGTCAATGTATTTTATAGCACTGCAATGTTAACATACGTTCTCCCCAGCTCTACTTATTCTGAGGTAAAGGACCAGATTTTGTCTGTTCTGTATGGAATCGTTGCACCTATGCTTAATCCTATTGTATACAGCTTGAGGAATAAGGATGTAAAAAATGCCCTTCGGAAAGCAATGGGTAGAATGTAACAGAAGAGAATGGTGGGTTTTCAAGACCGAAACAAATGTGTACTTTCAGTTGCTTTAACATTCTAAAACAGATAAAGTAAAGAAAATGAACTATGGGATTCATTCAACCAGTTATTCTGTTGGTAAGAAAGGGATAATGGGTCTTTCACCACATGCAAAAGCTATGTTTGGAATCATGGAACATCAATGAACCAAAGTCATGTGAGATGGGGTCTTTATTAAGGAGGAGAATTGAGTGAGAAAGAGTGATCCAACTCAAGATCTCTTTGGTTTGTGTCATTTTTTCCAAAGCAAGTGCTGAATGGATGTCCATAGGATCTTTGCTTCCCATCTAAGACAAGTAATAGCATTTCTATCCTCGATTTTAGTGATCTAGTCAGACAGAGTGAAGCAGGATTAGAGGCCACAATTTCTAAATTGAGTAAAATGTAGATCTAGGGCGACGTTTGTTTACTTCCAGGGCATTAGTGGATACTGATTTGATGTGATTTTACCATACTGTTACCCAAATAGGCAGTCTCCTAATTGGTTGGGGAAAATTATCTTAAAGGCGACAAAGTGAGAAGGGGTAACTAGGGTTCTCTGCCAATGGCGATTTGCCCCTCAAGAGTACTCTCAAAATAAACAACCAGATGTTCAACTAGGAAGGTTTTTTTTTTTAAAAAAAAGAGAAATAAAAGAGCAATCATACAAATGCACACAGAATACATACAAGGCTAACTAAGAAGAAATCAGGGAGGTGAGAGGAGAAAGCAATTTCAGGGAAGGCTATAATTGCTAGTCTTGAAGATGGAGATCCGTGGAGGCAGCAACAAAATGACCAGCGCACACACACGCACACACACACGCATGCGTTCTCTCTCTCTCTCTCTCTCTCTCTCTCTCTCTCTCTCTCTCTCTCTCTCTCTCTCTCTCTCTCTCTCTCTCTGGTGGCTAGGGCAAAATGTTTCCTGGAACATGCTGAATTTCAGGGGGTTAAAAAAGGCCCCTCTTCCTTTTTTCATTATAATTTTATAATCAAAATAAAGTCCCAGATCAAAATAAGTAAATGGGGATGGAGGTTCCAGATATTCTTCATGTGCTTTCCCAGCAGCATGTGAATTGTTTGTTAGTGGTTGATTAACACTGCAACCATAGGGCTGCCTCTGGTGCCTGTGGCCATGCATCAACGTAAATGCAGCGTCACTCGTATACTTCTTAAGGACTTATGTGGGAGAGATGTGCCAGCCAGCCAAGCCCAGCAAGGCACAGCCAGGAGTGAATGCGCTGTTGTTGCCCAGGCAATGCTGCCAGGATCAACCAATTGCAAGGTGGCAGCAGTTGACAGCACTGTGAGTGTCAGGGGAAGGTGTAGCCAGTCTTGGGCTGTGTTTCCTGTCCCCAGCTGCCAGGCCCTCTACCCACAGGGAGAGATCCCCATGATCAGGTTTACCATACCCCAACAGAGGTGTCTGCCCCAAGAGGCACACTGTTCCAGAGGGTGGGACACTGATGGTACAGATAGGGTGCTTGCCCACCTACAAGTCCAACCCCATTCCCAACAAGGGGCACACTGGCAGCAGAAACACCATTCGCTTGCAAACTCCGCCACCACCACCACTGCTGCTGCCCCAAGGAACATGCACCCCTCCCGAAAAGTGAGGCCAGAAAGGCGGAAGGACCCAGAGAGAGCTGTACTCACAGCCTGCAGCACTGGGGCTTAGCCCCCAGGTCCCAGAGAGACAGATGAGTGACAGGAATGCCCATTGGAAACCACATGAGAGGCCAGAAAGCCCATTGGGGGTGATGGGAAAGAGAAATGCCCATTGTCTTGTGGCAGCTCCATTTGAACACATCAGTGCATCACAAAGATGAGAGGAGAATGTAGGTTGGACCTCAAGAGCCATGCTCCAGTCCTGGGATGACGCCCCTGAGAGTGGACTGATGGCCTGCGGGACCAGAGAAACTGCTCAGGCCATCACACACACACCCGGTGCCAGATTCCCCATTTCAATCCCTGCCTCCACAAACAGCAGAGAAGTGAATTGTGGCTGACAAAAGTTCATGCCCTAACACTAATTTTGTTAGTCTTATAGGTGCTACTGGACTCTTGCTCTTTTCCACATCTGCAAACAGCGAAAAGGAGGGTGGTCCATCCTCTTAGAGGAGGAGCCCCAGAGATTTCAAGATGTTGCTCCAAATCCCCCACCTCCCAGCAGCAACACCCCCCTTCCCCCACTTGCAGCAGCCATCTACCTGGCTTATCAGACACTCGCAACTCTGTCAGAGAATGAGAGTCCTCAGTGGTTCCCCCCTGGCACCACCAGACGTACACGGGCCTCATTACAATCTCCACCTCACTGCCTGAAGTTACATTGAGGGGTGGAAGGGGGCAGGGAAGCTGGACAGGGCCCAAGGTGCCACTGGATACCTGCTCCTTTTGGCAGCAGAGCTCATCCCATCCATCCCAGCCCTAAGCCAGGAATCATTCCCCGGGATGTGTGAAGAGACATTCCTACGCGAATTGGGGAGGCTACTCTCATCTAAAGACAAACAAGGTGACAGGTAGTTCATCGTTTTTCAACACATATTTTATTAAACTGGAAAAGGTGAGGAGGTTGCCTGGACATATGTCTTGCCAATGTCCCTCAGCTGGAAAGGGAGCAAAGGTAGTTTGCGCAGCAGTCAGAACCGCAAAACCCATTCCTCATCCTGCCCTCACAGAAGCGAGGTTGAGATGTGGGCTGCCTTTGGGAACTGCTCCCTGGGCTGGACCTGAATGGCACTCGCAGAGGATCATTGGAGACTGGAACAGTCATGCACCATGGTCTCCCTGATGAGTTGCGACCTGCCTTCAAGGGAAATAGACACATGTGTGGCAAGGGACCCAGCCCATTCCAAAGCCAAGTCCAGTCTGCAATATTCCGGGAGGGTGTCCACGGTTGGGAACGGTGGCAGCTCCAGTGTCACAGATGCAGCGTGCAACCAGATGATGCACAACCCTCTGGTGAGAAAACACTCTGCATTGGGATGGTCTTATCCTGTGAGGGAGAATGTCAAGGGGCTGATCACCCTCCATCAACAGGGAATTACAAATACCCAGTCAACTCAACCTGCGGCTGCACTTCCTCCTCTGCCAGGAGGTGCTTCGACTGAAGGAGTCTAAACAGAGCTCCCAAATGGGTAGCTGGCACCCCCCCCCCAATGGCTGCATCAAGAGCAGTTCCCTGAGCAACTGCTACCCCCCCCCCCAGATGAGCCCATCAGTGGTAGCGTGCCTTGGTTGGCCGCTGGCATAACAGGGTTATACCCATGTAAGTGAGAGTTATTCCTGCACAAGCCTTAGTCCTCTTCCTGAGTGCTTCCTCCTCTCCCCAAGGATCGTGCTGTAAATGACTCAACCATATGGGGCAGATGCATTTTGATTAGCGAAGCACAAGTACTGAGAAATGGCAAAAAGTCAATATGCCAGACCTCAGAGACAGAAAATCAAATGTGATTTGGCCTGACTTGCTAGTGCCAATTCCAATATTTATACAACACTCATCGCATAATTAAAATGCAAATGCTACAACGATTATGATTCATAGAGCACAATGTGCCACCCCACAGTCATAACATTGCATAGAAATTCTGCAAGCAGACAGCTTGTGGATATAAGTGGAGGGGAAGAAGAAGTCCAATCAAGGACATGCCATCTGACAGTTGCACCGGTTCCTGGGCATAGGACCGTTTCAGATCCTATGCCCAGGAATCGTGCGCACTTTATTATGAATTCCTTGTGAGGGTGATGGGCTGACGTGAATGGTAAATTGTCATCCTATTATAAGCGAAGTAAGGTTTGTGTGAGCTTTTGTTTGACATCCTGCTGTCTTTGAAAAATATCCGAAACATTTGCACTTTAATTATACGAGTATTGTATAAATACTGGAATTGGCACTAGCACTTTATGTTAAAAAAAAACCCTGTATGAACTCAACTTATTGTACTGCATTTTGCAGCTGTCGTGGCAAGGTTTGTGTGTGTGTGTATGTGTGTGCAATTGGTTATCTTGAATATTGTTTATAAAATGCATGCTGAAATATTGTAATAATTGGTTTGTGAGAGTAATTATTATTGTACTTGTTAGTTAGGTCGTCACGATTTTTTGTTTTGGCTACTATTTTTTCTCTAGGAAATAAAAGAGAATATCAGGGAAGCAAATCAAGGAAAGCAGAAAAAGCCATGAAAACTAGCTAAGGCAAAAAGTGTAACACAATTCAAACCTAAGTAATGCCAAACTGATTTCTCATTCAGCATATTTCATTTTTAAATTTAGTAACCATACCAAGTCATATTTCCTATAGACAATATACTTTCTGCTTTAGTTTTCATGGCTTTTTCTGTGTTGTCTGTTCTTTCTTCAGACTTCCACCATTCCAATCAGATAGACCACTTTTCCTGTGACATTCCTCCCCTCCTGAACTTCTCCTGCCCTGACACTAAACTGAGGAAGCTAATGACTAGAGATGGGCATGAACCTCATTACGAACTTCAAAAACCCATGAAATTGGTGATCACACGATCGCAATCCGGTGGTTCATGATTGTCCTCGTCCAACGAACCTGCGTTTGGAAGAAGCCTGGTTTGGTGCGTTAGGCCACGGTTCGGGAAGTCAGACACCAGCAATCAATTCCCCTGGCAATGGAGCTGGGGGAATTCTCCTCCTCCTGCCTGCGCTCCTCCTGTCGCCCTTGAAACCCGAATGGAAGCCCAGCTTACCTTGATTGGCAGGTCTTCCTTCCAACCATGGAGCTGCAAAGCAGTTACAAGTGTCAGGGCTTGCTGCAGCTGCAGCTGCCGCTGGGCGTGGCACTGGGAGGTCTGCTCCTGACCCTGCTCTGTGGAAGGAGGGGTGGTATACCTCACCCAGACTCCCTCTCAGTCCACTCGCTGGCCTGCTCAACCTGGCCTGCTTACCCTCTGCATCCTCCTTCATCTCCTCCTTCCAGAACTCTCCTCCAAGCCTCCACCCTTGCATCCTACTGCTCTCCCTCCACATCATCACTCCTCACTCACACCCACCACCTCAGAGCTCTTCCTAGCCACCTTATATAGGGCTTCCTTTCCCCGCCCTCCTTCTAGGCTTGTGCCCTCTCCTGACTTGGCCCAGCTGTGCCTTCCCTCAGGTGTTTCCCTCCTACCACTAATCCCTTCTTGGCTTCCTTGCCTTGCTGGCAGGGTGGGGTTGAATGCGAGCCATCCCCAGCTGAGGTCTCCTTGGCCTTGCTCATGAGGAGCTGCCCCAGCCGGCTTCTGTGCTGCTGAGCCTGCCTGGCCTTGCTCACGAGGAGCTGCCCCAGCCGGCTTCCGTGCTGCTGAGCCTGCCTGGCCTTGCTTGCAAGGAGCTGCCCTGGCCAGCTTCTGTGCTGCCTGTTCATTGATGCCGGGCGGGGCTACCCATCTCCTCCCCCAGAATGCCTGTGGCGGCTCCACCTGGAGGGGCTTGGCTTCTAGCACCTCCTGAGCCAGGCTGCTGTCCTCTAGCCAGGGTATGGCTCTGGGCTGTAGTGGCTGCTTCTCCTCCTTGGAAGGTAAGGGCTCTGTTTGGGCTGTTGCTGTGTCCCTATTCCCCTTGCCTTGGCCCTTTTCCTCTAGCTTTCTTAGCCCCCTCTCTTCCCCATGGGGGGTGGGACTAGCTGGCTTCTCCCTGCTCCCTCCAGCCTTCTGAGGCTTTGGCCTTTCGCCCCTTCCCCCTGGAGTAGGCAGGTTCTGGCTCTGTTTGCCAGACAGAGCGGTTGAACTGCTGTCTCCCGGCTGCCCCCTGCCGCTGTCTGTCAGCAAGTCCGGGGGCTGGGCTGCTGACCCCCGACAACAAGTTGGGAGAAGACACCCAGGGGAGGGAGGGGGAAGGGGGTGTTCTGTAGCCATGGGCACTCCAATCTCATCCCTGCAAACCATGATTGGCAGCTCTGATGGCCATACACAGACCTCCTGTGTTGTTCAATGGGACCTTTGCTTATAAATAGCCGTGGGCTCCCAGGCTGGGTTTCAGTGAGCAGTGGAGCGGGACAGAGCTCTTGCTTGCCACTTGCTAGCCTTTGGGGAGAGAGACTGAGAGTATAATTGAGCTTGGATTTTTGTGGGAGTTTCCTGGGGATCTTGGATTGGAGAGGGTATAAATCCAAGATCCCTTTTGCAATCTTGTCCAAACTTGGGTGATGGCTGTAGGAGAGCCTGCAAAACACTCCCCAGGAATATGGGCTCTCTAAGTGCCATGGGGGCCATTCTGTGCCCCACGAACTGTGAACTGCGAACCGGTTTGGCAACGGAAAATGTTTGTTGCGGTTTGCGACCTGCGGCACCGGACCATGAACTGCAGATTCGTTAATTTTTTTTGGTTCATGCCCATGTCTACTAGTGACTTTCACCATGTTTGGGTATGGTATTACCATATCCTTCTTTCTAAAAATGCTCTCCTATATCTTCATTGTTTCCTCAGTACTCAAAATCTGTACATCTCAAGGTAGGATCGAAGCTTTCTCTGTTTGGGCATCCAGTCCCACAGTGATGAGCATCTTCTATAGCACCCTCACCTTCACCTACTGAATTCCCTCCTCTAGTTACTCTGTGGAACAGGAATAGTTGGTCTCTGTGCTGTATATAGTAATTACCCAATTTCTGAAACCTATTATATGCAGCTTCAGGAATTTTCAAGGAGCCATTGGTATGAATAGATAGTAAAAATGGAACTAATACTTTGGTCAATTCAATGAGCAATGACCATGGGATCCAATAATTTTTTTGGCTCAAATTCACCCTTCTTATTGCAGCCTCCATTTCATAAATCTTTTGCCTGTATACGATCCTCAGCACAACTTTTTTGTTGTGTAAAAGGAACCCCATCTTTCATTTTTTATCAGTGAGGAACCTGATTGGATTACATCCATTAATTCTGACTATTTGATGTGTGTGTGTATGTTATATGCCATCAAGTCGCCTCTGATCTATGGCAACCATATGAATGAAAAACCTCTAAAGCGTCCTATCATTAACAGACTTGCTCAGATCTGGCAAACTGGAGGACATGGCTTCTTTTATTGAATCAAGCCATCTTGTCTTAGGTCTTCTTTTCCTACTGCCTTCCACTTTTCCTAGCATTATTGACTTTTCCAGAGAATTTTGTCTTCTCATGATGTGACCAAAGTACGATAGCCTCAGTTTTGTCATTTTAGCTTCTAGGGAGAATTCAGGCTTGATTTGATCTAGTACCCACTTTGGCCGTATTTTTGGAAGTCCACAAAACTCTCCTCCAGCACCACATTTCAAATGAATCCATTTTCTTCCTGTCAACTTTCTTCACCGTCTAACTTTCACATCCACACATAGTAATGGGGAATACCATAGTTTGGATTATCTTGATATTGGTCTCCAGAGATACATCTTTATCTTTAAGGATCGTTTCCAGTTCCCTCACAGCTGCTCTTCCAATTCTAAGTCTTCTTCTGATTTCTTCATTGCAGTCTCCCTTTTGGTTTATTATTGAAACAAGGAAGAAAAAATCTTAAATAATTTTCATTTTCTCATTGTCAACTTTAAAATTATGCAATTTCCTCAGTAGTCACTACTTTTGTTTTCTTGATGTTCAGCTGTAATCCTGATTTGTCACTTTCTCCTTTAAACCTTCATCAGTAGTTGTTTCAAGTCTTCACTATTTTCTGCCAGTAACGTGGTGTCATTTGCATGTCTGAAGTTGTTAATGTTCCTTCCACCTATTTTCACCCCACCTTTTTCTAGATCTAATCCAGCTTTCCTAATGATATACTCTGCATAGTAGTTGAACAGGTAGGAAGATAATATGCATCCTTGTCTGACACCTTTGCAAACTGGAAACCATTCTGTTTCCCCATATTCTGTTCTGACAGCAGCCTCTTGTTTAGAGTACAGGTTGCACATAAAAAGAAGCAGATGTTGTGGCACCTCCATTTCTTTTGACATCCCATTTCTTTTGACGCTCTCCGTATCTTTTCATGATATACACAGTCACAATCTTTTCTGTAATCTATAAAACACAGGCTGATTTTCTTCTGAAATTCCCTAGTATGTTCCATTAGCCATCATAAATTTGCAATGTGATCTCTGGTGCCTGTTCCTTTTCTGAATCCAGCTTGAACATCTGGCATTTCTTGTTTCATATATGGTAAGAGTCTTTGCTATACTCTTTGAGCATCACTTTGTTTGCATGGGAAATTAATGCAATAGTCCGATAGTTGCTGTACTCATTGGCATTCCCTTTTTTGGAATTGGAATGTAAACTGAGTGTTTCCAGTCTGTGAGCCATTGTTTTGTTTTCCAAATTTGTTGATAGAATCTTGTTAAAAATTTGATGGACTCCATTTCTGTAGCTTGAAATAGCTCTATTGGTATTTCATCTGTTCCAGGTGCCTTATTTCTCCCAATTGCTTTGAATGCAACTTTTACTTCACTTTCTAAGATTTCTGGTTCTTTGTCAAAAATATTTGATACTTCATTTATATTCTTTGAAAAGCAGATTCATTTTTGTGTTATTTTTTCTTTTTTGGTTTTTTAAATACATTTATTAAAATTAGACATCATAATGAAGTCCCAACAAATTGACCTTCCTTTGCTCTTTACAATCCACCAATTTCTCATATCTAATGATTTACTCTCATTGCAAGCATTCCCTTTTTGCTTTTCCCACTTGAAAAAATGTTGATGATTTGAGTGCATTCGTAAATACTCTCAAAGGGACATATTCTACCTATTCCCTGGAGAAATAATATAAATTGCACATAGCTACGTCATTTCAGCTTGGTATATTTCATCAAGAAGAAATAGTTAATATGCACAGCTAATGAAAGGAAGCTTAATTCTTGACTTCGCAATTGCCATTTGACAATATTGGTGGAATGAACAAGGTTGGTTGGTGTTTGTGTCTTGCAAACTAAGGGAAAATGTGTTTGTGATATTTCCCAATATGAGGGTTAAGTTACAAGGAGACCCACTTTTTAAATTTGAGTTCACTGTAAAGAGATCACTTTTCAAAACAAGAGACTTTTCTTTAAGATGTGTCTGCTAATGTGTTCCTATACCTGTAACTTACCACCTTGCAGTTATGTCCCTCAATGTCACTTTTTTCTCACCAGGGTTTACCCTTTGAGTGAGGAAGGGGGCAGCTGTAGAGAGGGTTAGAGGATATTGCAGAGCTGAAAAAGGTACAGAAGAGGACAATGAAGATTGGAGCACCTCTCCTATGAGGAAAGGCTGAAGCATTTCAAACGTTTCAATGTTTTCTAAAAAGGCAGTTAAAAGAGTCATGAAAGAGGTTTATAAAATTATGCATGGGGCGGAGAAAATAAATGGAGAAAGTTTTTTCTGCTCTCCCATAATACTAGATTTCTGGGGTACCCAATGAAGTTGTTGGGCCATAGGTTAGAGACAGAGAGCTATTTCTTTACTCTATGAGTAATTAAATTGAGAAATTCACTGCCAGTGTATGTAGTATGGTCCCAAATACAAATGGCTTTAAAGGCGAATTAGATACATGGAGGACAAGTCCATCAATGGCTGCTAGCCAAGATGAGTTAAAGAAACATCAACATACAGAGAAGGTTAGGACAGACCTGCATTTAATTTGACAGGTCTGCTGCTGTCATGTATAGTCTGTGCCCTGGACAAATTTTGGCTGGGATCTAAACAGCTACCTGTCATTGGCATCAGGACTTGAGAAAACCATATAGTGCTTGGGGGTGCACTGTGGAGCTCTGTTGTTCACAGAAAGCAACTGTTTCTGAAAGTCCCCTGAGTTTCCGAAATGGTTTTGTAGGAAGCCTGAGTGGCTGTTGTTAAATAAATGCATCCCCCAAGCCCTTCTAAGTAGATAGTTTTAGGACTCTGGCCTTTGCCAGTTTCCTACTTTTATCTGCCGTTGTAATACAAATTCTTTAATATTCCTTGAGTCTTTAACCTCAGTTGCTCAGGTTAGCCATGTCTCTTCTGATCTCAGAAGCTAAGCAGGGTTGGCCTTGGTTAGTAATTGGATGGGAGACCTCCAAGGATTGCTGTGCAGAGGCAGGCAATGAGTAACCATATTTGTTAGCCTCTTGCCTTGAAAACCCCAGCAGGGATCAATATAAGTTGGCTACAGCTTGATGGTACTTTTCATCACTACCACCTTGTTCATAAGCTTAATTAGAAATGCAGTTAAATGTGCCTGTGGAGAAACAATACAGAAATTGCTAGCAAAATGACTTTGGATTCTCTTAATCATAGAAGCTGCATATGTATTATGTGTTGGATCTAACCAAATTTTTTGCACCTGGTAAACAATAAAGGATAAGGGTCACACAACCTCTTAGACATTTCCAGATTTTTTTTATAGGGAAGGAAGTACAGATATCCCCCCTTCCCCCACGAGGCCTCTCATGTTCCTGCTAATGCAGGTCTAATAGCAAAGTATCCTATCAGCTATGCAGACAGAGGCTATACTTAACTACATTAGCAAATGTGACTCCCGAATCTATCTAGATGCCTTATTGGGTGATTAGTCACACAGAAAAAGAGGCAGACTTCCTCCACTTAAGGTTGCCTGTCAGACATCCACCACAGCCTGTTCCTTTTCTGCAGAGTCTTCCACTTTGTGGAATGGACTCCCTGAGGAAGGCTCCATCCATAAGTTGTTAAAAAACTGTTTTATTTACTAGGGCCTTTCATGGGGGTGGATGAGTGAGATGTACACTAGGAGGGGCTAATCAGGTGTTTTATATTTTACTATGGATGGTTTTAATTTAGACTTGAAAGCCATCTTAAGCCACAAGGCCACGTTCAGATATACCTATTTAAATAAATAAATAGAACCTTCACAATTCTGTTGAGGGATAAAATTGTCATTCATCTTCCTTTTAATAGTTGCGGAAGGTTTTTTGAGCTTTAATCAGTAGGTGGTAAATTATCTGTATTAAATGTTGCCCTTCTCCTGAAGGTACAGCTCTTCGTGCCATGATGGAATCCCTCTGTGGTCATCCAGGTCTCTACTAGATACATAACTCACTGGCAAAATGGAAAGAAAGAACAAAACAAGCCTGACAGAATTCATTCTTTTGGGACTGTCAGATGACCCTAACATCCAACCTCTCCTTTTTGCTACAGGGCTGTTGATATACATGCTCACGTTAGCAGGGAACCTGGCCATTATTTTTTTGATTCAGACTGACCAGCACCTCCACACTCCAATGTACTTCCTGCTGAGCAATCTGTCCTTTACTGAGATCTGCTACATCACCTGCACCATGCCAAAGATGCTATGGGACCTTTTGTCAGGGGACAAGACCATCTCTTTCACTGGCTGTGCGCTCCAAATGTATTTTTTTCTAACCACAGCAGCTACGGAAGGTGTCCTACTCTCAGTCATGGCATATGATCGCTATGCTGCCATCTGCCACCCACTGCGCTACACTTTACTCATGAGCCAGCCTGTGCTCAGATGGCTCCTAGCAACTTCGTGGGCCATTGGAAGTCTCAATGCCACTGTCAACACAGCCTTTGTGTTCTCCTTGAACTTCTGTGGTTCCAATAAGATAGTGCACTTCTTCTGTGACATCCCACCTGTCTTGCATCTCTCTTGCTCTGACACCTCCCTTGCTGAGCTGGTGACTTTTATTATCTCTGGAAGCATCATGATAGTAACTGTCTCCTTAATTGTCCTCTCCTATGTCCTCATTGTCTTATCTGTGATCAAAATCAGTACGGTTCAGGGCAGGATTAAGACATTTTCCACTTGTGCCTCCCACCTTACCGTGGTGAGCATCTTCTACAGCACAGCCATTTTTACTTATATGCGACCTTCATCCAGTCACTCCATGGACGATGACCGCTTGATCTCTGTCCTGTACACCATCATCACTCCTTTGTTAAACCCCCTCATTTACAGCCTCAAAAACAAAGAAATGCAGGCAGCACTTTTGAATGCTCTGGGAAAGAAACAACGCTGTCAGTTGTGAAAGCACATGATGTATTGCTGTAGACAAGCTTGGAATTGCCTCAGAATGTAGCATATTATAAGAAATCAGTTGATGATGCAGACCTGTCATTTATTATATGGTTTGTGAGCCACAGTTACAATGCTGAATTGTCTGAAGTAACCACAGTAGTTAGCATCTTACTCCTTCTACACTACACCCTGTTTTGTTGGCTAAAAAGCGAGAACATTATTGAACTTACAAATGAGGAGGGAAAAGGAAGGAGAGGAAGAACTGGATTATTGTCATGTCCTTGAACTGTTACTCATATATCATAATTGTCAGGAGCTTCAGTTACTGAGGGCCAAGCTACACATGATGAATGACACTTGAACAGCAAGTGTATTTCTCCCTGTTCACTTGCCCTCCACTCAATCCACTTGCCGTTCAAGTGTCATTCGTCATGTGTAGCTTGGCCCTGAAACTCTGTTTGCAAATTAAAGTGAATGCACCTACAATCTGAGCAGTGTACATTTGATTGTTCTTTGAATATGCATTGAATAATTTTCGTGTTACAGTCAATGTATGTACAGTTGAACGTGTAACGCAAAACCCTGTAATTTTTCAAGTGCTAGTCCCTGATTTCATTCATAAAGTAAACACATGTTGGCCGTTTCTTACAAACAAGTGTATGTACATAAAAGGCAGGATACTCACATTCACTGTAATATTTGAACAAGGCTTATGACAAATTACTAATTTATAATAATTATATAATGATTTTCAAGATAAATAGGTTTTGCAAAAGTGGGAAGGATTCAGAATACACTTAGAAATGTTAACAGTGAACATATTGAAAACAATATATTTTATAATGCAAAAGCATTTTGAATTTGACAAGAAACCTCTGGGAATTTTTAGCTAGAATCTTTTGGAAAGAAAAAGGAAAAAATATGTTTCAAGGTTCTTGGTACATGGTCAATCAATAATAAATGAAGCAATATAGATCTAATGTATATTATTATCCAGTGAGGGAGCAAAAAAAAATGGTTAAATCCAAATAAAGATCTCTTACAAATGACTTCTTATACATCAATATTCTGATGAAGATCAGACAGCATTATTAAAGAAAACATGTTTATCTTTTAATAATATGGCTTCTGAATATCTGTAATAATAAAAGTATCTGTCTATCTGTCAGTTGGTCCATCTGTCTGTCTGTGGTAGGCATAAATCTTCCGAAAATAAAGCTAGGCACCTCAAAATTAGCTGCTGGCATCAGGATGATAGTAAACAAAAAAAGACGGTTGGAGGGGAACTCTCAAAAACTCACCCCAAACGAACAGTAGATACCACAAGGGTCAAGCTAAAAACCTTTAAATATCCTTTTTTTTACTTTCAAGCTCCTTTGATCCAATGATTTTGAACAGTGGATATAGAGTCTTTATTTCATTAAGGAAAATATGGAAGAGAGAGATTTGGCCAAAGCCAAAAGGTTTTGGTCTCCTCTGCTTCCCTGTGGGCCTGCAGGGCAGCAGAGGAGGCTGAAAATGGCCTTCCCGCCCCTCAGAGGAGGAGACCGTAGGCCCACAGGGTGGCTGGGCTGCTGCCTCCACCACCCCAGCAGCAAGGTAAGTGTGGGGCTGGGGCTGGGGCTGGGGTTTGGGCCGTTTAAAGGGTCTTGCTGCTTGCAAGTGGCAGATCCCTTTTAACTATCAGCTGGCAGGTGGCAGGGGGAGATTCCCCCCCACCAGCTGATAGTTTAAAGGGACCTAATGATTAAATGCCCCTTTTCCTGCTGCTAAGCAGCTGGAAAGGGGCATTTAAACCCCATGGACCATGAACCACAAACTGGTTCATGAACTTGCACCAGTTCGTGGGAGTTCATGGTTCATGAAAACCCATGAACCATGGATCCCATGATTTATTTTTTTAAATTCATGCCCATGTCTACTTATTATACAGTGTACACAGTATTCAAATTAAAAACATGGGGCCTGAATAGCAGGCTATGCCCATTTGCTTAAAACAGGTATAACATTCTACAAATGCAGCTGATGGCCAGCACTAAACCAGACCATATGCATTTCAGCCCCACGGTCTTCCTCAGTTGTCAATCATACAATTTTTGTAATAAACAAACAAACCCACACATCCAGAAACCAATATGAATGAAAATGCTCCTGATGTTCTTATCTCTTATATTGCATGATGTGATATAGATTATTGCAGCTGGCCATGGATCACTTCACATTGCAAAAGCACTCACACAAAGCTCTTCATTTGGGGTTATATTCTGGTACTACATTTCCAATGTTTCTGGATACGTATCATTAATCCGTAGTTGAAATCAGACGGCCATTAGATTGCAACCACAGACTGATTATATGCTGTATAATCAGTACTTATTTTAAAAATATTTTAAAGGTTTTTGGCTTTACCCTTATTACTTCAGGATGATAGTAGCAGTTGCAGTGGCAAACATGAAAGGGACTGGAACATTCTGGCCTATGCAATCTCCCACCCCTACGCACAGTTTTTTGCATTGGGAGCCATGGTTGTCTTTGTAATCATGACTCATCTGAAACTAAAGCTAGGAGCACACTCTTATGGCAGCACAACTTCCTCCCCTCCCAAATTCCATTCTGCCCAGACACCACCCCCAGATCTGGGAATGTTCAGTTTAGAGAAGAGGAGGTTGAGGGGAGACATGATTGCTTTCTTTATTTAAAAGGCTGTCACTTAGGGCCAAGCTACACATGACGAATGACACTTGAACGGCAAGTGTATTTCTCCCTGTTCACTTGCCCTCCACTCAATCCACTTGCCGTTCAAGTGTCATTCGTCATGTGTAGCTTGGCCCTTAGAGGAGGGAAGGGAGCTGTTCTGGTTGGCAGCAGAGGATAAGACTTGAAACAATGGGTTAAAGGTATCAGCTGGACATTAAGAAAAGCTTCTTCATGTTAAAAGTAATTCAGTGGTGGGATCAGTTGCCAAGGATGTGGTGGGTTTCCTTCATTGGCAATCTTCAAGGAACGGCAGGACAAATACTTGTCGGGGATGGTTTAGGCTGTTCCTGCATTGGACAGGGGGTTGGATTGGGTGGTCTGTAATTCCAACTCACAGTAGCAAAGTGGTTAAGTGGTTCAGCTGCAAATCAGCGCTGTACTAGTTTGAATCCCACTACTGTCATGAGTTCAGTAGGTAGCCTTGAGTAAGCCACTTCTCTCAGCCCAGCTCTCCAGTTGTATTTTGGGGATAATAATAACACTAACTTGTTTACCACTCTGGGTGAGGCATTAATCTGTCTAGAAGAGTAGTATATAAGCACAGTTGTTGTTGTTGTTGTTGTTATCTTGAACACTATAGGGAAATGCCAAAAGGAAAAAAAGGAATATCTCTTCACATTAAGAAGATTATTTTCAAAATAGTTTATTGATTTTTCTTACTAAATATCTACATTTAGATGGTGGGGCTAACTCCCAATACTCTGAATTCCAAAACATTTAATTTTATGATCCTTGAAAGAAAGCTGTACCATGACCACCAGAGGGCACTTGAATATATTAACATCCTTTCCATAACAGCTGTGACTCTTAATAATGCCAACATTTAGAACTTTATCATTGTCCAACTAAATTTTAAAGCATTTCTTCATGATGAGGCTCATTGTTCCTTTCATATTTGAGAGGTAGAGGTGACCAAATGAAGGGGTTTTGCTCAAGGATTTTGTATAAATCCCTGACAGAGCTGAGGTTTGAATCCAGGTCACAAGCCTGCCACCCTAACCACTTCATCTAGCACCTCTGAAAATGGCAGTATTAAATACATTTGTTTGTTTTGAGAGAGATAAAAATGCACCTGTGATTCACAGGTCTCATGTGGGACCTCCCAATAGAGCCTGAAGCCTTTAAACAAACGATTCTACCTCCTTAATTTAAATGGTTTTTCTAAGGTAAATGAGTTTACTAATTACTACAATAGATAAGAGATGAAGAATCTGTCATGTATTTTACAAGAATTACTCTTGGTCAAGTACTTTGAAACAAGCATTCTTTTAATGTAGCTATGGTAGAAGATATTTTTCTATGGATGAGCGCTAGGAGGGATCCTTTTGCAAAATTATTCTGATGCATCTATATGCCTGAGAATTCCATGTTACACATGAACTGAGATGGCGTCTATGTCAGAGAGTCAAAGCCGTTAAGTACAGAACTATACCTTCTGCCTTTGAATGGAAACTCAACAAGAAGAGGGAAAGAGTAAGTATATAAAAATTTGCTACCACACACAACGGCTTGGATCCAGAGACATACAAGTGGAATACAAGTGCTCTAGTGCAAACAGAAATTTTGTGCAGGATCCAACCTCCTGTCAGTTCAGTGCTGGAGAAAAGCAGACAGAAAGGGAGCAAAGATTTGAGAGGATGGAGAATTTACAAACAGAGATTATTTATTTCACAATATCACTCTTACTCTCCCCAACACAATCTCACAATCAAGTCAACAAATAGCAATAGCATATAGAAAGATTAAAACAGCATGCACAGCAGGAATGGTGATGAGCAAACAAAACAACAACACCACCCCTTAAGTATTGAATGCCCTTCAACGCAGAATTTTATCATACAGCATATTTATGGGAAAACCTGAAGCTATGGAAGATATAATAAGTCCCACTGAATAACACTGGACTTCTAATTGGACTTGCTTAGAATTTCTCCCTTATGGATGATTATGGCCAATTTAGAGCGGAACTACAAGTAACAAAAGGCACAGATTGGACACTTGTCAGCTTCCCTCAAGTTTTGATGGGAAATGTAGGCAGCTTGGCGGAATGTTGGACAAGTGACAGTTGAAAAGTCCATTGGACAGCAGTCAGAGAGCCAAGCTGCAAGACTAGGATGCCTACATTTCCCATCAAAACTTGAGGGAAGCTGACAAGTGTTCAGTCTGTGCCTTTTGTCACTTGTAGTTCCTCTCTTGGGCTAGGGAGATACAGTCACACCACTTTGGTATGGCTTTTCTTAGATGACAGAAAACATTGTTGAAGGGCATTTCTTACAGAATTTCTTTTGTTTCTTTTGATTTCAGCAGGATTTCTTCCCAAATAAATATGGGTAGGATTTAGTCTTTTCCAACATAGTGATCTTGTCAAACAAAGGGCACCTCCAGCTTTGTTAATCTACACTGTGGGAATCTCAGGGCCAAACTACAAGTGACAAATGACACTTGAATGGCAAGAGTATTCCTCCCTGTTCACTTGCCCTCCACTTGCTCTCCACTCGATCCACTTGCTGTTCAAGTGTTACTTGTAGCTTGGCCCTCAGTTGTTAAAACAGTAGCTGTGAATGTGATAAAACTTTGCATATGATATTGGGAGCAGCAGTGGTGGTGGTATCAGTGGGGCATAGGAGAGACTGTGTCTCAGTGGTACAGCATCTATGTCACACACAGAGGGTCCTAGTTTCAGTTCCTGGCAGCTCCAGCTAAAAGGATTGAGTATTGCGGAAGACATTGACTGAGACCCTGGATAGCTGTTGCCAGTCAGAGTAGACAATACTGATGTTGGTGGATCAAAGATCTGATTCAGTATAAGACCACTTTGTCAACAAAGCTTACCTAATTTTTACAAAAAGCAAGAGGCTGCCTCTCTCCTTTGTAATTAAGCACTCTCTCATAGTCACTAGTCAAGCCTTTCTCCTTGCTTCATACACTAACCATTCTGCTGATTATCATTTACCTATTGTCTGGTAATGAAAATTATATTTCTTTGGCTATTGCCAAATATATTTTGGCTACTCTAAAGATGCTATTAATTTAATGCCAGGATAACTATGAAACAAGTTTATTATTCTCTTACATTCTAATCTATATTATTTAGAGATAAATATTTATCCTTTCTTAAATATCCTGAAGTTTTAGCCATATTTCTATTTTGTAGTATTTGTCTAAAAGCCATGTGCAATGTAGACATTTGAATAAATAAAACCACCAGTTTAACGGCAAACATGACATTCCATCCTTTTTATGTCTTGCTTCTGCCATTCACTGACCCACCATACTTATGGTCCAAGTAGTAGTAGCAGTAATAAAAGCTCCTACTGTACTAATCAAAGCAAGCAATCTTTTTATGAAGGAAAGGGGGGAGGAGGTTTAGAAAACAAGCAGTTCTGTCTCCTGTGAGATCTTATTGAATATTACATTTGAGCTCAAACTTTTAAATCCATTATTTGCATTCTTCCCCCAAAATCAAGATAAGTGCTGGATAATGGCTTGTGTGAGAGAAAAAAGATCTCCAGGGAGGGTTTCTCAAACATTTGGGGCTCTCCCAATTCCAGCAACTTGTATCACTTAACATAACAGGCATGATTCAACCAAAGTTATGAATTTTTATTTCACATAGAGAGATTCAAGATATAGGCTAGATCTTTCATGGAAAACTGGAGTATTAGCTGTGTTAATTTATTGAAGCAATAATAAATGGCAGCATAATGGCACCTTTAAGATTACTGTTTTATTCTTGTGCAAATTTTGTGCACTAGAACATAAGTAAAACCTGCTACATTAGATCATGCGTCCATCTAGTCCATCATATTGTTTAACCCAGTAGCCAATTGCTCTAGGGAGCCAAAAAAACAGAGCACAGAGGTTGAGCCCCACCCCCACCTCCCAGCACTAGTTTTTGGGCTTTCTGCCTCTGTAGACAGAGGCTCGCTTTATTCACCATGACTAGTAGCCATTGACGGACCTCTCCTCCATGCATAAATCTACCCTCCTTTTAAAGCTATCTATGTTTGCGGCCATCAGTACGGCCTCCAAAGCATTCTGTAGCTTAATAACTCATAAAGACTTCCTTTTGTCTGTCCTAAACTTCTTTCCTAAGAATTTAATTGGGTGCCCATGAGTTCTATTATTATGGGACAGGGACAAAAAAGCTCCCTTATTCCTTTTCTCCACCCTATGCATATTTTTATAAACCTCTTTCATGTCCTCCTGATCATTAGATGCAGGTTAAGATGCAGGATGGAGGTTACATCCTATTGAATGGGACATAAAATTTATTTGGATCTTACCCACTCAAAGGAAAACTGAATAGCTTATATCTAGAGCCTGTGGATTGTTGGAGCCAAATGGGTACATGTACCTATGAGTGGTAATCACAAACCTCCCAGAGTATATAATGACAACATTATCTATAGTATGCAGTAGTATAGAGCAGGGCAGAGGGATGTAATGAAAAATCATTGATTGATCCATAAGTCATTCATCTCTTCCAAGGTTATCTACCAATATCGGGTATGGATTATGCCCCAGGTGGGTGTCATTTTTATTATTTCAAAAAGAGACTTTAATACCACAAATGATGCTAAATGAATAGGAATTAGAGCGGAAAGGAAATAAAGGGCCTAATAGCTTCCTAAGTTATGCTACTTCATTCATGGTATTTCAAAACCCGAGAGAGAGAGAGACTTGTGTGACTATCAGGGGCATACTGAAGTAGGCTATTGCCATCAAAAACTCTAGCCTGTGTGTGTGTGTAAGTGAAGAGAGAGAGAGAGAGAGAGAGAGAGAGAGAGAGAGAGCACATTGTTTCTAGTTCCTTGTTTTTTTAATTTATATTTTGATTACTTTTTATGCTCTAGGTTCACAATAGTTCAAGCGTGTCCTGGGGAACATGTATCAGTAGGATAAATTAAAGAAACCTTTTCCAATAGATCATCAATATGAGCTTAAGAAACCTTTCCCAACCCATCATCACTGAAGTGGTTCTCCTTGGCTTCTCTAATCTCCACCAGCTTCAGAAACCACTCTTCTCCCTCTTTCTTGTCATGTACACACTGACTTTGCTTGGCAATGGGTTGGTGATTCTTCTGATCGAGATGGACCAGCGCCTCAAAACACCCATGTACTACTTTCTGAAGAATCTCTCCTGGTTGGAGATCATCATCACCACAACTGTCACACCCAAGATGCTCAGCCTACTCATTTTAGAGGACAACACCATGTCTTTCTTTTCCTGTGCTCTACAAGGATACATCTACTTTGTGGCTGGTTCTTCTGAGGTACTCTTGTTAGCGGCTATGTCAGTAGATCGCTATATGGCCATCTGTAACCCGCTGAGATATACATCTATAATGAGAACCCAGGTCTGCCAGCTGATGGTGGTGTCTTGCTGGTTGTGCAGTTTTTTCTCCATAACGATATCTATGGTGCTAAAAGCTGGACTGCCTTTCTGTGGCTCCAATGTTATTGATCATTTTTTCTGTGATAGCGGTCCTTTGCTAGAGATGATTTGTGCTGACATTCACTTTCTCCAAGCCTTAGACTTGGCAGTCTCCTGCTGCAACCTTCTGAGCTCTGTATCTGTGACTGCTGTCTCCTACATCTGCATCATTGTTACTGTGATGAGGATTCCCTCTGCCAAAGGAAGGAAGAAAGCCTTTAGCACTTGCAGCTCTCATATCACTGTAACATCACTCTATTATGGTAGCTCCATGTTCATCTACATCAAGCCAGCTGGGGGATCCTCTATGGATTTTAACAAGATGGCCACAGTTCTTAACACAGTGGTAACCCCTTTGTTGAATCCCATCATTTACACCTTCAGGAATAAAGTTGTGAAGGAGGCTGTCAAAGATGTCATTGGGAAAGTGCAGGCTGGATTTCCAAAATGAGCTCTAACATTACATGTTACATCACCCAAAACAAAACGATTGAAACAAAATAATGATCCTTTAATTACTTAAAATGCCCCAAAGTAATCATGACATACAAAATATGTGTAGCTCATTACAGCATGTGTTCTTTAAAGACCTGTTGATAGGTTTGCCAGGTCTCTTGATTCCCCCGGGGGGAGATTGGGAACCTGGCACCTACCTTACTGGGCCCTGGTTCTGGGTTTTGCATGCACGCTCCCAGCTTGTGCTATGACTTCACTTCCAGGAAGTGAAGTCATCGTGCAAGGTCAAAAGGCAGCTTGGCGTGCTCCTGCAGGCTGGATTGGCCCACTGTGGGCCAATTCAGCTTGAACGTGCCCACTATGGGGCACGTTTCAGTCTGGTTTAGACTGCTATGGGCATGTGAGGGCACCACGCCGCCTGGGGTGCGCTGTGCTGCCTGGGGGGGGGGGTGCCCCAGGGAGCGTGCCCCCTGCCAGCCAAGTAAATGGGTGCAGGGGAGGGAATGGTAGGAGCAGGGGATCCCCCGCACCGGGTGGGGGAATGGCACACCTACCTGTTGATAGCAGTCAATATATGCCTACTAGGGAGGTTTCCATGTTGCTAAACATGCCATGTAAATTAGTTGCGTTTTGTTTCAGAAAGATTTCATCTCTGTGCTTGGCTTTATGCTTGTATTTCAAACTTTCTGCTACCATACCATCTTTTATCTCTTTCATTGAATGTCCTTACTGTTGTTCATTATTGTACTTTGCTCAGTGAGTGTTCTAGCTGTTGATTATATTGTGTTTTCATTTGCACTCAGTAATCAACCTTGGATCTCGGTGAGAAAGGTGAACTGTAAATTAATAAATAACCATTAGCCACAGCATAATTGCTCTATGATTAAGAAAATTGCTTACAGAGCTATCACAAGGCACCAAAAGATAAAATTTCTTATTTGCCATTACCATCAAATACTTCATTAATCAGAGTACCTTCAAAGTACAGAAGACTCATAGGATTGGGTTGAACCAGCTTTTATGCTGGGGAAAAAAGGAAGGAAAGGGTCTCCTTTATGTTGGAATAAAGATTACTCAGCATGCCTACACACTTGGGGGGAACTATTTCTCCCTTTTCTCTCAAACCAAACTGTGTATATGTATGATGCCTCTCTTTGTCTGAGACAGAAGTGTCTCCCTGACTACTCCTTTTTCTGCACTCTTTGTACTCTCTCTTGTCCTGGTTTTGCAAGAAGCAAGCCACCTCTACAGAGCTCTTCTGTGCAAGCATTTTGAGACACATCCATGCTCTCGTGTACAGCTGGATTAACTGGCCACTTGCAATAGGGAATAGTGTTACTTAAATCAGGTTTCTATTTCTCTTCAGCTATGACAAAAAATTTACATGAAAGTGAATCAGCTTCAATAAAAGTAGGTTTTATCTGTTGCAACATACTGGCTTGGAGAGTGTTTCATTGTATGTCATACCACACTTTCCTAACTGCAACTTTGCTACATTAAATAACAAATGCCCCAATACTTTGATCAAGTGGATAATGGTAGGCATTATATACTTGGACTTCCAAAAGGCATTTTGGCAAAGAACCTCACCAAAGACTCCTGAGTCCTGACTAAACAAAACAATGGGATGGAGTGAGTTACAGATTAAAAATGGGTTAAATAGACAATTAACAATGGGAAATAAGTAATGGTGTCCCACAGTGCTATTTAATGTGTTAATGAATTATCTGGAATTGGGGGGAACAGTGAATCTGAATAGCTTTCTGAGGATACCAATTTATTAAGGTCAATGAAAACCAAAGAGGATTATGAAGAACTCCAGGATGCTGTCTCTAAAGTGGATGAGGGCAATGAGAAGACAAGCGAGCCACTTCAACCTCCCATCATGTATGCACAGGTCAGAAATGCTGGGTCACTCTGGACCATATTGACATATGTCCTTTCCCAGGGTTTTTCTGCCAGAACATGCCGGAATAGCATTCTGGCACCACTCCAAAGAGATCACATAGTGGTGGTCCTGCCCCCTGATCTCCAAACAGAGATCAGTTCCCCTGGAGGAAATGGCCACCTGTTTTACAAGGTAAACCTGCTCCTGTGAGGGGGGGAAGGACATGCAGCCAGAGGGTGGGGAAACAGCATGCTGGCCCATGCCAGGCACCTTCCCTCCACTCTGTCAGGGAGGTGGGTTGGGACCCCCTGCCCCCAGCCAGCCATGGCTTAGCTGAGCAGCACTCGCCACTGTTTCACAGAGGGCTGTGGTACACTCACTTGCCCAGCCTGCATCCCTTGGTGTAATCGAGGTAAGAGGCAGGGAGGCGAGCTGGCACGAATCATGGGGAGTGCTCCAGAGGGCCCGAACATGTGTAATGATGTCACTTCCTGGAAGTGATGTCATTGCACAGTCCTGGGACCACACACTTCGGCCATGCATGTATAGTGGGAGGTTTGCCACCTCCAGTCAGGAGTTACCTGGGAGATAGTTCCCCCACCCATTTCTACTGAAAAAAAGTCCTGCCTTTGCATGGTTCTCATAGTTGTGTCTTTTGGGTTTAAGTGATGAAAAAAATCCACTCATGAAGCTCTCCAAAATCCTTAGTGGCTGAAGGATTTGGGATGAACCACACCATAGACAGGAGGTCCACCAGCATTCGCAATATAGATTTGTAAAATTTCATAAAAAGAGAACTACAGTGCAGGGCAAGAAAGAGATGAGGTGAAGAAGCAGAAAAATATTGAAAAAGGATTCAAATAAGGGAGAGTCAACGTTTTCAGCAATGAGCTCTAAATTCTTGTTGCACTTATTTATTTATTATAGTCTGCCTTTCTCACTGAGTATCAAAGTGGACACATTGATACAATCAATATGATGAGACATATAATAAGCAATATACCCTGACTAGGATTACAGAAATCTGAACAAGCATAGCATGTTAGACATGAAAGAGTGCACATACAATACAAAAATAAATGTGTTACATCAGTAGAAAATAGTGCGGTGACAAGATAACATGTGCAGCAAACAGATAATACATCCTGTACGCAGAAGTATAGTCCATAGTCCCTTTCCCTTGTTTATTACCCAGATTTGAGGACTGTACTGCTAATCAGCTTCCATAGAGCAGCTTGGATCTCTTTGTTCCTTATACTATAGATGATTGGGTTCATCATTGTTGGCACCGCACAGTAGATCACAGCAACCACCAAGTCTAGATTAGATGGGGATCGAGAGATTGGTCTCAAGTAGGCAAAGACGCAGGTGCAGAATAAATAAGGAAACAACAATCAGGTGGGGAAGGCAGGTTGAGAAAGCTTTTTGCCTCCCCTTTAGAGAAGGAATTTTCATCACTGCTTTGAAAATATGTATATAAGAAATTGTTATGAATATAAAGCAGATAGAGACTAAGCATGCACTGAAAACAAGGACCCCAACTTCTATAAGATACAGGTTAGAGCAGGAAACCTTCAGTAGCTGTGGGATCTCACAGAAGAACTGGTTGATAATGTTGGGGCAGAATGTGGTTGCAAAGGTGCTACCAGTATGTATTGCACCATAGAGAATGCCACTTATCCATGCGCTCACTGCCATTTGAGTACAAGCTTTCCTACTCATAACAGTTGTATAATGCAATGGATCACAAATGGCAATATACCGGTCATATGCCATAATGGTGAGGATGGAGACATCCATTGCCATAAAGAAGATGAGGAAGAAAACCTGGGCAGCACATCCAAAATAAGAAATCAGCCTGGTGTTGGTCATAGACTTGGGGATGGTGACAGAGATAGTCCCCATGTCTACAATGAATAAATTCAGCAAGAAGAAGTACACAGGAGTGTGAAGGTGATGGTCAAGGGATATGATGCTGATGATCAGGATGTTTCCCATCAGAGCTGTCAGATAAGCTGTTAGCAACATGGCAAAGGGCAAAAGCTGAAGCTCTGGAACATCAGAGAATCCAAGAAGCTGGAACTCAGTCATGCTGCTTCCTTTAAACATCTCTCCACAAAATACTGCTGAGGACATGGAAGAAAGGAAATTATAAATACAATAATACATTATGTGTGTGAGCATGTATATAGTTTATTCGTATGTCATACTGTGTGTGTCATTTGCCGTCAAGTCATCTCTGACCTATGGTGACTCTATGGTGACCCATATGTCATATGACACACACACAATACTTGCCTTACTTGGAAATGAATCATTTGCATGAGCATAACCAAACAACATGGCATCATCATATGAGTGGATGATTTTAAGCACTAGGAAAATGTTATGAGAGTCAGGCTGAATACTTTCCCTCATTGTTTTCCATTACTATTACAGGAACCCGTGTATGGACTATACAAAATTCAGAAAGAAAAAGTTATCCAGCGGAGGCATGCTAGTGCGTTGATTCCTCCTCAGAAAGAAAACTGAGAGCCAGTTTGGTGTAGTAGTTAAGAGCTACAGGACTCTAATCTAGAGAACCAAGTTTGATTCCCCACTCTTCCACTTGAAGCCAGCTGGGTGACCTTGAGTCAGTCACAGCTCTCCGGAGCTCTCTCAGCTGCACCCACCTCACAGTGTGATTATTGTTGTGGGGATAATAACGACATACTTTGTAAATCACTCTGAGTGGGTGGTAAGTCATCCTGAAGGGTGGTATATAAACTGAATGTTGTTGTTGTTGTTATAGCTACACTGGGGCTCCAAAATTCAACTAGAAAGAGAATGTCAGCATCTCAGCTATGACAATCATGCCAGTAAGGTAAGGTACTCCTTAACTCTGGAAAGATCTGGAATGAAGCTCTGTAGGGTTATAGTCCTGCAGAGATGCTGCAGGAAGTCCATATATGTTGGTTCTCTTGTTGATCTCTTTATCTATCACATGATTTATCCCACCCTTCTTCCAGTGATCTCAGGGCAGCATACATGTTGAAATAGGAATAACATTTTGGAATATGTTAGATTGAAAGAGACAGTGACCAGCTGACAGTCATTCAGGATGCTTCAAGGCTGAGAGCCAAGCTACAAGTGACGCCTGACACAGGTTGGACACTTGTCAGCTTCCCTCAAGTTTTGATGGGAAATGTAGGCGTTCTGGTTTTACAGCTTGGCTCTCCATTACAGCTGCAAGACTAGGATGCCTACATTTCCCATCAAAACTTGAGGGAAGCTGACAAGTGTCCAACCTGTGTTGGGCATCACTTGTAGCTTGGGTCTGAGTGGGGATTGTAATCTGGGTCCTCGCAGTCCTCGTAAAACACTATGCCACTCAGTGGTAGAGCATCTGCTTTGCATCCAGAAGGTTCCAGGTTTAACCCCTCACATCTCTGCTTTGAAGGATTAGGTAGTAGGTGATGTGAAAGACCCCTGCTTGAGATCTTGGATAGTCACTGCCAGTTGGCATGGACAACCAATGATCTGACTCAGTATGAGGCAGCTTCATGTGTTCATGAATTCATACTGGTTCTTGATATGAAAACAGTAGCATGCCGCTCAATGTGACCATATAATCTTGACACTCTGCATTCCCAAGAGCTGAACAGTTGCACTCATTCTAAATGTTGGCATCTTCAAACAGGCAAAAAATGAGATGTCTCAGATTCAGCAAATTGAGTTGGATGCAGCCAGGATTTTCATCCATTCTTGTCTAATTCTCCTCCTTAATATAGCCTCAGTCCCATTTGGCTTCTGCACAGGCAGACCCTATGATCCATACCATAGCCTGTTTTGGCAGTCAAAGGGGCACTCACCTCCTTTTTTCACCAGTTGAAAAACTGGTTGGATCCAACTCATTATTGCAGAGGTGCTCCTACTCTTGTGCAGGAAAGTAGGGCATGTGCACATCCAACAATTTAATTTTAACAATTGTGGTATGCATTGTGTCAAACAGTTTTATTCCTCACCCAAACCTCCAAGGATTTTTAAAGAGAAGCCATGATGATTAATCTAGCATTAAAACCAATATATTTCAAATGCAAATACGCACAAAATCTTGGGAAATGTGGGGGGTGACAATAAACGGGGATAGAAGAAATCCTAACCCAGTGAAAAACACATTTTGTAGAGCAATTATGTCTCATAGACAAAAGGGAAGAAACAGCAGGATTGAGTCCAATGGCACCTTAGAGATCAAGAAGATTTTTCAGGGTATTAATTTCTGAGAGTCAAAGTTACTCCCTTTCGATACAGGGAGAAAGTAATTCTTCAAAAAGAGAGATTATTATCAAGCTCCAATGCACTCTCTCTATCAAAACGCCAACAGCAACTGTCTCTCCACTGTCTGCAAAGTCAGAGCTGGGAGCCCCCCTCCCCCCTGCTCTTTGCTCCTTTGTTGTAACAAATTTGCAGCTCCACACTTGAAAGGAAGCCTATCAAGCTAAATTGGGATTAAATTGGGGTTTCCAGGGCAACAGCAGGAGTTCAGACAGAATTCAGACAATCCCTGCCTAAGTTGCAAAGGGAATTGATTGCAGGTGCCAGACTGTCTGGCTTGATGAACAGCAATGAACAGCAAGGAATGAGGCTTGAAATGACCTCCTGTTCATTTAGAATGGGGCCTCACGAACAGCTTGTTCGCGAACAGCAGATTGGGCTGTTCGTGGCTTTTTTTTTGTTCGTATTGCTGTTCATGCCCATCTCTAAACTTAACCCTACTATTTTAAAAGCATAAGACACAGTTGGGAATCTGTAAAAATGTTTATTTTAAATAAAGCAATCATTTAAAACTGTTACACTACTGAAACCGGGTGACGGGCGCCCGCCGTTGGGTAAGGAGCACCTGCCACCAACAAAGCCACCAACAAAACAATCATTTTAACTGTTACAATACTGAAACCAGGTGATGGGTGCCTGCTGCCAGGTGACCACTGCCTGCCACATCCAGATGCAACCAAGCACTGAATATTAGCAGTAGCAAGCAACATCAAAGGAACACCTTGGCCTCTATGCTGTGTTCATTGACCCTCCAGAGTAACTGGTTGACCACTATGTGATACAAGAAGCTAGACTAGATGGATCACAGGTCTGAGGACTCTTCTCTGTCTGGTCAGTTTAATGTAGTGCTTAAAGTGTCAGACTAGGATCTCGGAGATCCAGGTTTAGATTCCAGTTCCAATTCATTGAGTGATGCCGGAACCAGTCATTCTTTCTCAGCTTAACCTACCTCATAGGGTTGTTGTGAGGATAAAAGGGAGGAGAGGAGAAAAATGAGTAAAAATATCTAAAATACCTATAGTCTTGTGTTCTTATTTGGAGCTGAATTTTTACGGTGTCTGCCAGTCTTGATATTGTCTAAAACATGTGCAGCAGCAATCCTGCATTAAGAAGTAAGGAAGATGTATGTAGATTGAAAGGTACTTAACTAGGAGCTCTGAATCCCCACTACAACCAGTTTGGTGTAGTGGTTAAGAGTAAGGGACTCTAATCTGGAGGACCGGGTTTGATTCCCCACTCCTCCGATTGAAGCCTGCTGGGTGATCTTGGGTCAGTCACAGCTCTCTCAGAGCTCTCTCAGCCCCACCCACCTCACAGAGTGATATTGTTGTGGGAATAATAATGACATACTTTGTAAACCGCTCCGAGTGGGCATTAAGTTGTCCTGAAGGGTGGTATATAAATTGAATGTTGTTGTTGTTGTTGTTGTTGTTATTGTACAAGTATGAGAGGGGATGGGGCCCAGTTTGGAATGAGTTGGTGTGCTATTTTGGAGCATAACCATACAGTTCTAAGCAGAGTCACACCCTTTTAAGCCCATTGTCTTCAATGGACTTTGAAAGGGGCAACTCTTCTTTGGCTTGCATCAATAAAGGTAAGAACCAGCACTTGAACTGCACCCAGCCCCAGCGACAGATGGACAGCCATTGTAAATCTCTAACTGTGCCACTATTCCTAGAAATAAACCAGCATTCACACACTAACAGCCAGAAAAGACCCAGGAAGAACCCAAAGAATGTTAACCTTGCAAACAACACTGTATTTTACTCAACCATGAAGCAGCAGAAGTTTCAGTGAGATAATATTGCAAATGATTGCCCTAAAGGTGTTACTGAGTTTGTTTTTTTTGTGGCACCTCAGGCATTGCCTAGAAACTAAGTGTTAATCAGGGCAGCTATCCAACTTATTTAAAACATTTTTCCATATAATATGAGTTGGTGACCTGCTTGGAGAAAGCCAGGAGTATTATTCCCCAGATACTCCTATCCCATAAGAAAGCAACAGTATTTAGGAGGAAGAAAAAAACATCAAAGTGAGCACTCAACGTTCATAGATTGGAAAAAAGGTATGCATCACAGTGCTGTGGGTGGGGTGAAGCTGGAAATGCTAATTTTAATAACCAACTGCTAATAACCCATTATTAGTGGTTTCACTTCTGATGTGTTTTACAGATAAAATGAACCTGCATGTTTATTTATTTAATTTGGCTTATACCCCACCCTTCCCACAAGTGAGCTCAGGAAGACTGCTTCCAACAACTTATACAGTTAAAAGATACAAGAAAAACGATAACCGCTTGACCCAAATAACATGAAAAAAGCCCAGGCGCCACTTAGCAAATCAGGCTACTGCAAAATCTCCACAAACCATGGGCACATAGCCTCAGGGATGCACAGCAGCTTGTCCAGGCCAGACTCTATAGCAGTAATTGAGTTGAGCGTGTATTTTATGTTTCCTTCATTCAGTCCTTCTATTGTATGACAATCTTTGCTTCAGAGGTCCTTTATAATTCCATTTTTTTTCTATATGAGGCTGAAATGGGAGGTATGAGCACACTTGCCGCTGACTTCCACAGCTCAGAGAAATGGGTTCCATTCTGTGGTGATGTCATATGCGTTGTTCAACAACCCTCATTTAGGAATGTGGATCTTGGGACATTTGCTTATAGTTCAGATGGTATATTGCTACCATCTATTTGGCTCTTGTGGGCATGGGCACCCTGGGTGCAGAACCCTGTTAGGTGGTCAATTCTTTACCAACCTCCTCTCTTCTGCTTTTACATTTGTATAATCTGCAGATATAAACATTTGATAAAGCTGATATCCATGACATCACTTACCTATGATTGCATATCCAGATACTAGATTGGAGCCAAACAGCTTTTAAACTCAATCTTGCCCAACTTCCCTCAATAATATTCTCTCTCTCCTACGTGCCTTATGCCCATGCATGTCCCATGGTCCCCAGCACAGCCTTTTTTTGTGGTCAAAAGAGGATTCATCATCCTCTTTTCACCAGTATAAAACTGTATGGATTCGACTCCTGAACACGAGCAAGACAGGGCATTTTTTTCAGGTCACTGGATTTTAGACTATTCAAGAAGAATCTAATTTTTTCACCTCAAAAATATTTAAACAATTTAGAAGACAAACAGGGGGGAAAGAGCGTGACTGACAGAATGGGTTAAATTTGAAAAGATTTAATACAGATAAATCGTTTGGTTTGATAAAATTATGTCTATGTGGGGCCAGTGAATAGCTATGGACGTGGCACTGGGAGTGGATGTGGAAAACAGTTATAGGGGGAAAACCCTTTAGGTTGATCTACTGAAATTGTTAGCCTGAAAATTTAAGACAAGTACTAAAAACAATTTCTATGAAGGACAGAAAAAGGTACATGAAACATAGTGGTTATGATGGAAAATAGCATCAAATGTTTGCTTGTTTATTTTGTTTGTAGGGTATGGAGAAGCCGTAGTCAATGAAGGGGTATTTGCCAAGTTAACTAAGCATACAATCTCACTGTTTAATGCCAATACATTTCTATCTATTACTATTTTGAGCTTCAATCAGTCATATTCTCCTCTATTGTTACCGCTATTTTTGTATAGTTTTATGCTTATTTTGAATGGTAGGCATCTTTTGGGGAGGAGTGAGGGAATGGAGGCTCATTACTTTATTTTGGTTTTAATTGTAAAAGTTTTTAATCTAGCATTCTAAGCTGCCTTGCACCATCATGAAAGGAAGGGCAGAATGTTTACATACATACATACAAACATACATAAAAAACAACTTCTGAAGGAAAGGTTTTGGACAATTTATACAAAAATAACAACAATATCACATCACTCTAGAATTCTCAAAAGAGCACATTGTCTTCATATTTTAATAGAATAATAATAACAACAATATTTGAATTATATACTGTTCTTCAGGACAACTTAATGCTCACTCAGAGTGGTTTACAAAGTATGTCATTATTATCCCCACAACAAAACATCCTGTGAGGTGGGAGGGGCTGAGAGATCTTTTAGAAGCTGTGACTGACCCAAAGTCACCCAGCTGGCTTCAAGTAGAGAAGTGGGGGATCAAACCTGGATCTCCAGATTAGAGTCCCAGCACTCTTACCACTACACCAAATTGGCTCTGCATAGGTAGGATTCAGCAGGACTTTTCTCAATTTCACTTAATTCTTCTTCTTTGCCACATCATTTTGACCATGCAGTACCCAAGAGCCACAGCATTGCTTTTTTGTGCGGACAGAGAAGCTCTCCTTTTTTTACCAGCAGAAAAGCTGGTTGGGTCCCACACCTTTTGCATTATTTAAAGTCTTAGAATGCTGATAGTATGAGATTCTGAACATCCTCAGAATATCTAGTTCAGTTTTTTTAATCCCCAAATATAAGTAAGCTTTCACTTTGGCCCAATTTAATGTTCTTTCCTCTGCACTTTTGGAAGGGACATATTGTGGTGTGCCATAATAACAACAAATTATATGCCCTTGTGCATGGGGGATAATTTGGGGCATGTTGCTGCATTGCCTCTTCTATAGCAATCTCAGATTGCTTTTATCACTCCTATCCTCTAAAAAATACAGGGTAGATTGGAGGAAGTTTATACCTACCTTGAGGACCTTGAGCCCACTATTATGAGCTTCCAGATTTTTTGCAGCTTCTAGAGTCTACTGTAGTTCATTGATGATTTACTGAATTATATTTACTATTATTGTACCTTCTATGTGTCAGTTTCCCATGTAAATATTTCTGCTATTGCATGTTTTATTTTTCTGGTTTATGACCATAAAAAGCCATTCATTCTAGTCCAATTCTTGAAACAGCAATTATGGCCATTGCTTGATTATTTCCTTTGCTTTTTTAAAAATGCCATCATTGCTTATCTGACAGGATGATCCAAAGGAATGACACTTCAAGAACGACAGTTACTGAGATTGTGCTGCTTGGATTCTACAGTCTTCAGAAGCTGCAACTGCCACTCTTCCTCCTCTTCCTCATCATGTACACACTCACCCTGCTTGCCAATGGTGTGGCCATTCTCTTAATTCGCCTTGACCGGCGCCTCCACACCCCTATGTACTACTTCCTCGGTAACCTCTTCTTGCTGGAAATCCTCATCACTACAACTGTCACTCCTAAAATGCTGAGCCTCCTTGTCTCAGACCACAAGACTATCTCCTTCTTTGGCTGTGCTATTCAGACCATGGCTTATTTCCTTGCTGGCACGGCTGAAGTCCTCCTGCTGGCAGTCATGTCTGTGGACCGTTATGTGGCCATCTGCCTCCCACTACGCTACTCGGTCCTCATGAGCAGCAAGGTTTGTGTGCTAATGGTTGTATCTTGTTGGATTATTGGTTTGATTTCTATTGTTGTTATTGCAATCTTCAAGGCTGGGTTGCCATTTTGTGGACCCAATGTCATCGATCACTTCTTCTGTGATGCAGGACCCATGGGGGATCTTATCTGTGCTGATGTAACCTTTGTCCGTGCTCTTGAGTTGGCTCTGTGTAGCTTTGTGCTGATAAGCTCCGTCTCTGTGACAGCAGTCTCCTACCTCTGCATCATCATCACTGTTTTGAGAATGCCTTCAGCCCAAAACAGGCAAAAGGCCTTTGGCACCTGCAGCTCACATATCATGGTTGCTTCACTCTACTACGGTAGCTCCATCTTTATTTATGCCAAGCCAAGTGCTGGCTCTTCCATGAACTTCAACAAGGCAGCTACAGTTCTTAACACAGTGGTGACGCCTCTGCTGAACCCCATCATCTACAGCTTTAGGAATAAGACTGTAAAGGAAGTGATGAGGCAAGCCCTAGGAAGAATGTGCCATGCCATGCAAAAAAAATAAGGACTATCTCCTCCACTTTTGCAGCAGAAATAGATAAACCACTCAAAGTTTGCATTTTCCATATGGTATCTGAGCTCCATATCCAGCAAACTGGCAATTTAGAGTAGAATACACTCAATGTTTTTAATTAATATCACCCTTTTCTCCTATTTACTACAACCCCTGTTCTACATGCATTTTTTCATGACCCCTTTTCAGGAGGTCAAACAGGATACCTCTTTCTTATTAGCTTAAAAGCTGATTGGATGCAAACCTTTGGTTAGTACCATAAACTCAGTGTATTAAGGGGTTTATCTAATTCTTACATAGATGCTTCCAAAACTCTCCTCGTCCTTCCCAGATTTTGGTATTGTGAATCACCTGGTTTTATTCCAGAGTGGAAAAGATACATCTAGGGTTCTCCACTGGTCCCTTTTTTGTTTAATGAATGTTTTATGACCATATTGCCAGAGCTTTCCCTTTCTTCATATGCATTTCCCCTCTTGATTTTTTCAGTGTGCATTGATAAAATGCTAAAGGAAAGCAGCCTTGATATGATTGTACACGTCATGAAACTCACACAAGCAACACAATCCTATGCAGAAGATGTTCCTGTTCCCTTTATTTGGGGGACTGCAACTCCAGTCATCCCACAAACAATGTTGATTTCCATTGCAAATAGCCGATGGTTCTTCCAGAGATAATATGGGGCACAAAGCTTTGATTCCCTTTGTTTTGGCCACTTTAACTCCCACCGTAGTCCTGAAACGAGTGGCCAATTTGAGGTACTTAGCTTTGTTTTCAGATGTGTTATACCTTCCGGAGTAAATCATGATTTCCATTTGGAAATGCAGGGGTGACTGTGGATGATTCTTCACATGACTGCAGAAAAATAATTGTGATGCAATCGCATAAACAATCATGCCAAGACTGTTTTCAAGCTGTTTTCTCTCACAGTATTTGAGTATAACAAAAATAGAGGTGTAAAAAATCAATGGGAAAAAACTCAAAGAGGAAGGAGATGGTGCATGATCTAATTTCTTAATTAATTTTCACTGTCTTTTCCAAGTTAGAATCAGAATTAAGGGAGAGCTGAATGCAATACCAAATAAAATTCTGGAAGAAAAAGGAATCAAAACAAAATCTCTTCACTCCTAATTTTTTTTATTATTTGGGGAATCCAGTCAATATTAGAAAAAATATGACATTCAATAGCAAACTTAAAGACCAACCAAGTGCCTAGCTAATGACCTTATTACAACTCTAGCTTCATCATTTATTTGAAATATGACCAGCAAATAGTTAATGTTATTAAAAACCCTTTAAAAAACACCGTCTTAAATTGTTAATATTTTAAAGAGGAGGACAGTCTTGCTGTTCAATTCTATTAGCAACTGTTAGTTTAGAGAGAAACTGAGTATATTGGTTTCATTTTATTGTCCTCTGAGAAATGCATTTAATAATAAGGTGAGGAGAGGTGTAGACAGACAGATAGACTGGCAGGCAGACAGACAGACAGAGAAATACTAGTACTAGGCTAGGATTCAGCTCAATTCACTGTGCCTTAGGACAGTCACTCTCAGTCTAACTTTTAGTGGAATCCTAAGCAGTGTAATTCTGCTTGGCATTTCAGTTATTTACAAGCTCACTGTGAGGATAAAATGAGGAGGGAAGAAATATGAAGAAAGGTATAATAAAAATGCCATAAAATACATAGAAGACAAGGTTAATAAGGACGCATATTGCGTCTCCCTTCCCCAACAAATTTCTCAGCTTGCTCTCACAATGAGCCAAATATTCCCCCCTCTAAATGTTATTCCTGGTGGAGGGAAGAACGTTGAGCTTGGTGGATAGAAGGATCCAATACCTTATGTTTTCACATAAGTGAATTGTGGAAAATATCAATGTCTGTATAGAGCAATGGTCAACTGTAAATAGTTTATTGATTGTATTTAGTTTTAAACTCTATTGTTCTGACTATGGCCATTTCCACACATGTTGAATAATGCACTTTCAATGCACTTTCGCAATCCTTTTGAAGTAGATTTTTTGTTCCACACATGGAAAATCAGTTTCAAATGTTCACTAAAGAGTATTGAAAGTGGATTATCCAACGTGTGTGGAAGCAGCCTATGTCACATCAATTTTACTTAATTATTTGTTTCTGTTTTTACTCTTCAATATTTGTGATTTGTAAGGGCCTATGGCTAAATACAATAAACTTTATTACTTACTTAGTATAAAGCAAAGCATTTTAATGAACAAACAGACTGAACAGAAACAAAGTTACAATATATAATTACCCCCAGAGGGAATACAGGGAAAATATGTATGAATACAGAAACTTTCAGACAGTCCAGAAAATTAATGTATCAAATCAGATAATCCCAGGAGAATACCAAGATATTTGTTTTTTAAGTGTACTCAAGGGACTATTGGTACCTTGGCAATATCTTTAAAATCAGTTAGGGCAGGGCTTTTTTCTGGGAAAAGAGGTGGTGGAACTCAGTGGGTTGCCCTTGGAGAAAATGGTCACATGGATGGTGACCCCGCTCCCTGATCTCCAGACAGAGGGGAGTTTAGATTGCCCTCTGCACTGCTGGAGCAGCATGGAGGGCAATCTAAACTCCCCTCTGTCTGGAGATCAGGGGGCAGGGCCACCTGCCATGTGACCATTTTCAAGAGGTTCCGGAACTCCGTTCCACCATGTTCCAGCTGAAAAAAAGCCCTGAGTTAGGGGTTCTTTTTGTTTAATCTCCTCTGAAATTTCTTTGTGCAAGAAATTCTTGAATGTTTGTATAGATGTATATGTGTTAGAATAATAAGTTTGTGAGCACAATAGTTTTAGAAAAAAATGTAATTAGAAATCTGACTAGAGTTGGTTTGGCCTTTCAGGACTCATTGGTGCCAGACCCACTAGCAAATATCAGCTGACTTGTATGACTCATCTATAACCAGCTGTTTGCTACTGTTCAACAACAGCCACCCCACAAAAGTCCTTGTGGCATAGTGATTAAAGTTTCATACTAGCATTTGGAGACCCAGGGTTGAATCCACACTCTGCTCAATAGGTGGCCTTGAGTCTGTGACACTCTCTCAGTTGTAACCTACTTCAAAGGATTGTTAGGAAGGGTCTTTGATTTGAGTGAGTGCTTGGAGCTCCCCTAATTTTAAGTTCCCCCAGTGCACTCTTGCCCTGCCACCTTGTGAGCCCACTCCTAGCTCATGCTCTAAATCCCCACAGCAGAGTGCTCTCAGACAGGGCCTCCAACTGGACCTCCACTTACCTGGGGCCATGGTCGCCCTGGGCAGAAGATGAGGATGCTTTAGGCAAGAAGGAGATTCTTAATGGCATCACTGCCCTGGAGCAAGCCAGATGTGCCCCTATGGCTGGGATGGCTGGAGCCAAGAGGCAGAGGTTGGCTAGGATAACCTCTGCTGCAGCTTTTCAGAAGGAAGTGCTAACCCATTTTTCTGCTGTTGAGGGTCCATCTGGCATTGCTGGTGGTGAGGGAAGTGGAATCTAGACATTGGAGAGCCCGACAGCAAAGGCCGAAGCGGTGGTAACTGAGCCAGGTTGCTTGATCATGTACCAATGTCCTCAAGTTATGTTTTGACACCATACGGAGACATTTCTTTAATTGTGTATTTAACACTCATTCAATATATAGTTCTTTGTTAATCATTTCTTCAGCAGATAGTGATTTTCAGCCTTTGGCATTCAGAACATTTGCTTTATGCTCGCAAGAGACAAGGCTTTGAGTAACTGCTAGCCATTGAGTTCCACTTACAAATCATCTGAAAGGATGGAGATTAGCTAACCATCTCTTTCAAGATACTGGCCTCTTCAACATCCTTTTGAAAGTTATTATGGATGGGATATGAGATCTCTGGAGTCGGGAGTTTGGATGGGATATATTTCAATGGTACACTTTTTAAAAAAGAAAAATCTTTATGCTATACAATGCATATTATCAATGACAATGATCAACATCTGGGGCAATATTCACACCATTTCACTCACTAGGAATAAGTTAAATCTATCATTTAGACCAGGATGTTTAATTTCAAAACAATAGAAGAAAAATCAGAACAAAACTACCACAGGATAATTTTGTTATTAACAGCTGTGTTTTCCTTTTACTCTTAAAAATGTTGACATGTCTAAACTGAGTTGTAGACATGTCAATGTTCTTCTCCATCTAGTATCAAGGTTCAGTATTGCTTCCAACTGGACATGTAGAACTGAGGCCAAGAGATGGTGTTTTGCTCATAGTCACTCCATGGGACCCTGGGTGAGGTGAGGTTTGAACCCAGGTCCAAAGCTCACCACCCTAACCACTGAAGCAGTAACGAAAATGACAACATTAAATGTTTGTTTGTTTCTAGACAGATGAAAACACATTTACGTTTGATAGGTCTCCTGTGGCACCTCCCAAAGGAGCATGATACTTTTAATCAAATTCTCGTTTGCCTGTTTTAATTGGAAGGGCTTTGCTAACTTAGAAGATATTACTAATTACAAGACTCTGAAATGCATACATAAGTCAAAAATGGATAGTACATATTTCCCAATTATTTTACAGGGTTACATTGCCTAGAAATAAATTTGGATGTAGCAGAGCAATGGTATAAGAGTTCTTGAGTTGGATCCAGCTAGCATTTCCATTTGATCTTACCCAATTACAGTAGCCATCATTCCACTTGCCTTTTGTCTCTGCTAGTCCCATGACCCCAGCATGGCCTTTTTACTGGTCAAACAGAAAAGCTAGTTGGGTCCAACACTGGTGGGAACCTTGCATGGGGTGATAGCAGATAAATGGCTGGCAGCCTTGCATATCTTACTTAGAGGAAGGCAGAGTTTTTTGCAAAATTACTCTGAGCTATCAGTGTATATGAGAATTTAACAACAAACACCAATCAGAGGATGAAAAGATGGGATCCATTTCAGTGAGGATGACCACATAGCGACAAAACCAAAGCTTCTGCCTTTGAACTTACACTCACGAACATGGGGGAAAGAGTAAGTACAAAAAACTACGAGCACATTAAATGTCAGGGCTGTGTTTTTTTAAAAAGCAGATGGAACAGAACTGAGAACTTAAGAGCAGACATTATTTATTTTCAAATTTCCATCCTGCTCTCCCAAGCTCAGAGAATCTAACAAGAAACTCAACAAATACTAATAATAAGGATGTATTGTAGAATTGCATGACATCCCCATCCATAGTAAGTAAAAAGATTAAATAGCCCATACAACTACAATATCCAGTGGGGGGAAATACAATTTAATCACTGGCTGCCCTTCAAAACAGACACACACACACACACATTCTAAGCAATGATGATAAAAGAAGGAAATGGAAAATTCTGGTTAAAGATTATCTGTTAGTACTTGTAAATATTGGGTAGCAGAACAGCTAATGGAATGAGATCTACTACTTTCAGAAGAAATTATTTTTGAGGGTATGATTTGTTCCAAGGTATGAAGGTCATCTTAGGATCCAGCCCAATAAAAAGGAAATTGTGGGTATAACAACACATGTCAATTTATTGGGTAATATATTTAAATTAGGAACTACAAGAATATTTTAACAGAACAAAGACGCAAATGTGTTTGGGATTTCTTCAGAGGCCACTTGGAGGAGTAAAGAAAACATGTGATTCAAGAAAGTGTTGGATACATTTTAAAAAATACTGTTTGTTTTTTTCCATCTGATGTCTTGCTTATAGCTGATTTAGTTGATGTCTCCTCCTTGCCTCTTTGATATGGTTTAAGTAGGATGATAAAGAAGAATGGTAGTCACTCAGTGGCTTAGGAGCCACATAAAGCTCTTTGACATGCCACTTGTTTTTTAACCAGCAGAAATCCTGGTCTTGAGTGAATATATTGGTTATGCTGTTTCCTAAAAACAGGAAGATGTGCTGGACAACTTTGTGGGACACAGAAAGAGATTTCCAGACTCTCCTATCTCCACTAATGTGTATCATTTGTCATCTACAAAAATACCAGTCACAATTCAGCTAAATTTATGAGTTTTTATTACAAAGGGGTGCATTCAAGGTAGAGGCCAGCTTTTCCATGGAATTCTTGAGAATGGATGCTTGGAGCAGAATGACTGCATGTATCTCTGGGTGGCTTGCCAAGAGATATAGTGATGATTATAGGATAGTATACACATCATTTGAGTGGGCAGTTAGTTAAGGAAAAAAGGCCCATTGAATGTTATGCCAGTACCTTCTTCCAAGTAGACATATAAGACAAGGTCTTATGATCCAAGTTATTGATTCACGACAAATCTAATAACATAGACTTAAACCAATGTGGAATAAACAGTAAGTAGGGCTGAATGAGGATGAAGAAGAACAAAATTGCTTCTCCAACTCTTATGCTTCATTCATAGTATTTCAGAAAAAATGGTATTTGAACTTGCCTAGCATTAATTATATGTTAGGATGGAGATCATCATTATCTACAAAAGCTGGTGGGTGGGGGAATACACACAGGTTTCCAAGCACATACATTGCTTCTTGTTCTATGATATTTATTACCTTTTAATTACTTTTTAAAAATCCCTAGATTGACAGCATTCCCAATTCTTTCAAAGTGAAAATGTATTGGTAGGATGAATTTAAGAAACTTTTCTCAACCCATCGTCATCACTGAAGTTATTCTACTTGGCTTTTCTAATGTCCACCAGCTTCAGAAACTGCTCTTTTTCCTCTTTCTTATCATGTATATATTGACTTTGCTTTGCAACGGTTTGGTGATTCTTCTGATCGAGATGGACCACCGCCTCAAAACACCGATGTACTACTTTCTGAAGAATCTCTCCTGGTTGGAGATCATCATCACTACAACCGTCACACCCAAGATGCTCAGTCTACTCATCTCAGATGACAACACCATGTTTTTAATTTCCTGTGTTACTCAAGGATATATTTACTTTGTAGCTGGTGCTGCTGAAGTATTTCTGTTAGGCTTTATGTCAGTAGATCGCTACATGGCCATCTGCAACCCACTGAGGTACACCTCAATAATGAGAATCCAGGTTTGCCAGTTGATGGTACTCTCTTGTTGGTTGTGGAGTTTCCTTTCTGTAACAACTTCTGCAACACTGACAATCAGATTGCCTTTCTGTGGTCCCAACATTATAGACCATTTTTTCTGTGACAATGGTCCACTGCTTGACATGATTTGTGCTGATGTTCACTTTGTCCAGACCATAGACTTAGCCCTCTGTTGCTTTAATATTTTGAGCTCTGTATCTGTGACCACTGTCTCCTACATCTGCATTGTTGTTACTGTGATGAGGATTCCCTCTACCGAAGGCAGGAAGAAAGCCTTTAGTACTTGCAGCTCTCACATCACTGTAGTATCACTCTATTATGGTAGTGCCATGTTCATCTACATCAAGTCACCTGGCAGATCTTCTACAGACCTCAACAAGGTGGCCACAGTACTTAACACAGTGGTAACCCCTTTGTTGAATCCCATCATTTACACCTTCAGGAACAAAGCTGTGAAGGAAGCTGTGAAAGATGCTCTTGGGAGAATGTGGCTTGGTATTCCTAAGTGAATCTTGAGATGACGTTTAGGTGGGTAGCCCTTAAAGACCAACAACATTTTCCGGACTGTAAGGTTTCAAGAGTCAGAGTTCTTTATCTTCCATCCAAAGGTGGGTGGGATGTACTAGAGAGGGCATCAGTTATAGGTATAATGCAGCTTGACTGGATGGGATGGGTGTTGCAAAGGAAGATGTCAGGAGGTAAAGGTGCAATGTACCTCAATGTACCTCAGAGGAGAAATCATCATCTGAAATGAGATAAGTATCCAGTCTCTGTTCAGCCCTGGGGTGATTCCATTGTTCTAAATTTGTGAATCAGCTCCATTTCAGCAATCTCACGTCATTCTCTCCCCTTGAATTTTCCCTTTTTGAGGACAATCACTTTTAGATCAGCAATGGAATGTACTGGAGGATTATAATGTTCTCACATTGGGTTTTGAGTATTATGATTTCTATTGTCTGCTTTATTTTCATTTATTCTTTTCATAGGGACTGACCTGTTTGTCCAATGTAGAGATAGAAGGGTGTTGCCGACACTTGATAGCATTTATAATATTGGAAGATGAATAAATGAATGAACCTGAGATGGTATAAGTTGTGTAAGACAAATGTTGGCTCTTCAGCCAACTTCCCAGTTAATCTGTTCTTTTGCCCCAATCTGCTTCCTGTCTACAATTCTGCCATTCCTCACTGTAAAGATGTTGCCCTTCATAATATCTAGTTAAGCATAGATAGGCATTATGTTATTATGTAATCTTTGTCCCCAACTCCCAATATACTGATGCTAAGAGTATAAGTCCAAGGGTCACATCAAGCAATGTGTTAAAACAAAGCAAAGTCCAGTGTGGAACCAGCTCCATCTTTCCTTTAAGATCCAGTTAAGCATTGGGTTGAATCCAGCCAGCTTTTCACTCAATCTTGCTCAATTCTCCTTCTTTTTACACTCCAGATCCCATATGTAGGTCTCCTGACTCTCAGCACAGCCTTCTCTATGGTCAAAAGGGATCTTCCTTCCTTCTTTCCTTCTTTCCTTCCTTAACCAGCAGAAATGTTTGCTGATCCAATCCATTCAGTTTTGCTCCTGAGTCAATATGTTGGTAGTGCTATTCACTAAAAACAGGAAGATGTGGTGGGACATTTTTGTGGATACAGATAGAGATTTCCAGAAAGGGTTTCTCAAACATTTTGGACTCTCTGCATGCCATTAATGTGTATCATTTGACATCAACAAAATAAGCAGTCACTATTCAGCTGGAAGTTTTCAGTTTTTATTACAATGGGGTGGGCTCAAGATAGAGGCCATCTTTTCCAGGGAATTGAGGATTAGTAACGTTAATGGTTTGCTGCAAAAATGAAGAGGAGTCTTTTGGTACTTCAAAGTCAATCATTCCAGCATGAGATATTGTGAACTCAGATGTAGGATCAGAGGTAGAACAGAGATGAGAGACTTAGTGTGCTGAAACTTGAATGGATTATGCCACATTAAAGGGGGGAAAAATACCATGTTCCTGTGGGAATTAACTACATCCAGAGTTGGTGGAAGCTTGGAGCTGAATGATTGCTTGTATCTCTGAGTGGCTTGCCAAGGGATATAGTGATGATTATAGTGTATTGTACATATGGTGTAGTTGAGCAGTTAGTTAAGAAAAAAAGGCCCATTGATCCCTATGCCAGTACTGTCTTCCAAGCAGAGGTGTAGGGCCAGGTCTTGATTATGACCCAGTTGCTAAGGTTTTTAAAAATTCAAAACACAACAGACCAATATTGGAATTCCAGAAAAAATGGACAGTGTTTTTTGATTAGGTAGCTTGAAGCTTAGAAAAATTAAGAGTGGAAATAGATTAATTATAGTATCTTAAAAATGATGAGTATAAAATATGAAATAGATGACTAATTAAAGACTGTTGATATGAAATTTTAGGAATAAGAAATTAAAGAGCAGAAGAGGAGAAACATTCCATAAGTTAGTTGTGTTGCCATATTTCTGTTGTAGTATATTGTCTAAAACAGCTGATGGGTGGGGGTACACTGCTTCTTCTATGATTTTTATTATGTTTTAATTACTTTTTAAAATCTCTAGATTGACAGCTTTCTCAATTCTTTCAAAGAAAAAATGTATTTGTAGGATGAATTCAAGAAACTTTTCTCAATGAGATTATTCTGCTTGGCTTTTCTAATATACACCAGCTTCAGAAACCACTTTCCCCCCTCTTTCTTGTCATGTACACACTGACTTTGCTTGGCAATGGGTTGGTGATTCTTCTGATCCAGATGGACCACCGCCTCAGAACACCAATGTACTACTTTCTGAAGAATCTCTCCTGGTTGGAGATCATCATCACTACAACTGTCACGCCCAAGATGCTCAGCCAACTCCATTTAGAGGACAACACCATATCTTTCTTTTTTTGTTTTCTACAAGATTGCATTTACTTTGTGGTTGGTGCTGCTGAAATATTCTTGTTAGCTGTTATGTCTGTAGATCGCTACATGGCCATCTGTAACCCACTGAGATATGTATCAATAATGAGAACCCAGGTTTGCCAGTCAATGGTATTCTCTTGTTGGTTATGGGGTTTCCTTTCTGTAACAACTCCTGTGACACTGACAATCACGTTGCCTTTCTGTGGCCCCAACATTATAGACCATTTTTTCTGTGACAGTGGTCCTCTGCTTGTCATGATTTGTGCTAATGTTCACTTTGTCCAAACCTTAAACTTAGCCCTCTGTTGCTTTAATATTTTGAGCTCTGTATCTGTGACTGCTGTTTCCTACATCTACATTGTAGTTACTGTGATGAAGATTCCCTCTGCCAAAGGCAGGAAGAAGTTGCAGCTGTCACATCACTGTAGCATCCCTCTATTATGGTAGCTCCATGTTCATCTACATCAAGCCAGCTGGGAGATCCTCTACTGACCTGAACAAGGTGACCACAGTACTTATCACAGTGGTGACCTCTTTGTTGAATCCCATCATTTACACTTTCAGGAACAAGGCTGTGAAGTAGCACCTTTAAGACTAATCAACTTTATTGTAGCTTACAGTTATTGGACAAGGCTTTGGGTCACTGCTGGATATTGAGTTCCATTACAAATCATCTGAAAGAGTGGAGATTAGCTACCCATCTCTTTCAAGGTACTGGCCTATTCACCATCCTTTTGAAAGTTAGCAACAATTGATGGGATATGAGATCTTTGGACTTCTGGGGAGGAGGAACACATTCAAAAGGGGAAACTTTATAAAAAGAAAAAAAATTACACTATGAAATGCATATTATCAATGTCTGGGGTAAATATTCACATCAATTATCTCACTAGGATTAGGTTAAGTTTATCTTTTAGACAAGTGTGCAAATATTTTATTTCAAAACAACGGAAGCAAAATCAGAGCAAGACTACCACAGGATTCTCTGCTATTAACACCTGTGTTCTCCTCGTACTCTTAAAAATGTTAACTTGTTTAAACTAACTTGTAGGCATGTCAATGTTCTGTTCCTACAAGTATCACGGTTCAGTATTGCTTACAACTCGACAAATAGAACTCAGGCCAAGAGATGGTGTTTTGCTCATAGTCATTCTATGAGACCCAGGCAGAGGTGAGGTTTGATCCCCAGGCCAAAACTCACCACCCTAACCACTTAACTGGAGCAGTACTAAAAATTGAAATATTAATTGTTTGTTTGTTTCCAGAGAGATTAAAACACATTTATCTTTCATAGGTCTCCAGTGGCACCTCCCAAAGGAGCATGATGCTTTTATTCAAATTCTCTCATTTGCCTGTTTTAATTGGAAGGGCTTTTCTAACCTAAAAGCTATTACTAACCAGGCTCTGAAATACATACATAAGAATTCAAGAATAGATAGTGCCTGTTTAACAAAAATCATGCTGGGTTATACATTGCCTAGAAATAAATCTGGCTGTACCACAGCCATGGTATAAGAGTGCTTGAGTTGGATCCAGCCAGCGCTTCCATTTTATCTCACCCAATTAAATAGCCATCATCCCACTCTCCTTTTCTGTATGCTGGTCCCATGATTCCAGCATGGCTGTTTTAGTGAGGAAAGAAAAAAGCTAGTTGGGTCCAACCCTGGTGTGAACCTTGTACAGGATGCTGACGGATAAGCTGCTGCCAGCCTTACATATCATACTACAGCATATTAGGAAAAGATGGGTTCTTTTGCAAACTTGCTCTGTTCTATCAGTATATTTGAGAATTCCACAGTGAACACCAATCAGAGGATGAAAAAGTGGGATCTATTTCAGTGAGGCTGAGAAAGTAACTACAAAACCAAACCTTCTGCCTTTGAACTAAAACTCTCCAAGACAAGGAAAATAGTAAGTACAAACAACTACTACCTTATTAAAAGTCCATGTTGTGCTTTTTAAAAAAGCAGAAGAAACAGAATTGAAAATTTATGAGCAGAGATTATTTATTTTAAAATTTCCATCCTGCTCTTCTGAGCTCCAAGAATCCAGAAAGTCAACAAATAGTAGTAATAATGTACTGTAGGGTCACAACCAACTCATGGCATCCTCATCCACAGTAAAAGAAATGTTAAACACCCCTGACAATTAGAATGTTCGATGGGGAAAAACACAAATTAACCACTGACTGCCCTTCAAAACAGAGATACACACACACTCCAAGCAGAGATTTAAAAAGAATTTGGTTGACGATTATGTATTCTTTCAACGGACAAATCTTCACATGATTGATTTGTTAATGACCAGATGGCACACCCAGCTGCATGTGAAACATGCTTAGGCTGGGTGCCACTTTTGCCTCACTGCACGGATGGAGAGACAGCTTTACATTCCTGGGCATCCAGGTTTTGGGAGGTGGGGCCTGGCCCTGTAAAAGGCGGCTCCGCCTCTGTAGGGCTCAGTCAGCTTTGAAAGCTCGGCCCACCCACCACACCCTATGGCAGTACAGGATTAGCTGGTTGCTGGTTACCAGGGCCAGGTAGGAATTTTTTCTCCTTTTCCCAAATTGGCACAGGGAAGAGGTGTTTTTCGCCTACCTTGTACTGTTTTGTAGGTGTGGTATTTGGAGTGGTGGAACTGCAACCTAGGTCCCTGGCAGGTTAGATTTGGGTAGACAGAGCGGGCCGGTGAGCACCCAGTGGCACCTCCCCATTGGTGGGGAATAGGGGTCTGTCAGGGATTGGCTGGCGGGCTGTACGGCTGCCAGCTGAGAGGGCAGACTGCCTGTGGGACCCCCTGTACAAGTCCTTCCCTCGGGCTTCACGGCTGGGGTGTATGGAGCTTTAAGGGGGGGACCATTCACCTGGCCGGCCAGGTTACAGACATTCACATGGATGGCTCGCACCTGGGGCAGGGGGTGCTCGCCCAAGCAGGTCGAGGAGTTGGTCCAATTGACCCCTTGTTTTGACCTGTAGTACCGCTAGTTATACCCTTGCAGTTATTAAGTTTAATGTTGGTAAATAAATGGCCCAAATTTATACCCAAGCCTTGTGTCTGTGTCTTTATTCCGAATGGGGGGGGGCAAAGACACCTTATCCTTTGTTTACTTACTATCCATCAGTTTATACGATTGCTTATATTATTCATTGGAGAACGAAGCAAAGTAAGTTGGTTTAACCGTGTACTGGGCCTGAAAACTATACATGTTTACAGTTTGAAATCTCTTAGGAGCTTATAGTCATGGATACCACAGCAGATACATTTTTTTTACTTTTACATAATTTTAAGAGGAACAGTATCCAAACCCTGCCTAGCTACTAATTCTCCGAGGCCCCTAATGAACTCCCTGCCTAATCACTTAACAACCTCTGAACCACTCTCCCTTAAAAACCCACTCTTCAGCCAACTCCCCAGTTAAACTGTTTTCCCCACCAACATTCCAATCTGTTTCCCGCTTCCTCTGAAGGGTGTTAGATATTACTGAAGGAGGCAAACTCTTCCTCATCCATCATAGGATACTGATGATTTAGTCTTTTCTAAACCCTGTGATTTTGTGAACTGTAGATGGGCCCATCTAGCTCTGGCAATCTGTGCTGTCAGACTGTCAGCTGTTGCTGCAGTTAGGCATTTGTTCATGCCTTTGATAGATGCTATCAAAGTGACAAAAATATTGCATGTGATTTTGGGAGAGATGGTGGTGAGTGACTTCCATGAGGTGTATTTGCTATCTTTCTTTCTTTTTATTTACAAAAAGCTACTTCCAACTGTAAAGAGGTTGCCCTTCATAACATCTAGTTAAACATAAACTTGAAATTAGGATATTATACTATGTTTGTTCATGCCCCAAATACTGATGCTAAAAGTGTAAGTGCAATTTATAGGACAAGGATGAAATCAAGCAACATGTTAATCTAAATATTACAAAGCAAGGGGGCAAAAAAGTCCAGAATGGAACCAGCTCTGCCTTTCCTTTAAGATCCAGTTAAACATTGGGTTGGATCCAGCCAGCTCTTTCACTCAATCTTGCTCAGTTCTCCTTATTACACTCTAGTTCCCACAAGCAGGTCTCCAGATTCACAGCACAGCCTTCTGCATATTCACAACGGATCTTTCTTTTTCTTTTTCTTTTTCTTTTTCTTTTTCTTAACCAGCAGAAATGCTGGCTGACCAACCCATTTTCAGCTTGGCTCTTATTGTTCTCACAGGAAGATGTGGTGGACATGTTTGTGTGATACAAAAAGAGATTTCTAGGCAGGGTTCCTTCAACATTTTGGTCTCTTCTCATTCCATTAATGTTTATCGTTTGACACCTACAAAAATAGCAGGCACAATTCAGCTAAACAATTCAGCTAAAAAGTAGAGGCCAGCTTTTTGATGGAATTCTAGAGGGTTAGTCAAGTTAGTTGTGTATGGAAAAAATGAAGAGGAATCTTGTAGTACTTTAAAGTCTATCATTCCAACATGAGCTTTTGTGAACTCAGATTTAGGATAAGATAAAGGATGGAGATGAGATCCTCTTGATAAGACTTAGCATGCTGAAACTTGAATGGATTATGCCAATTTAAAGGGGGGAAAACCCAAAAACATGTTCCTGGAGGATTTACCTACACCCAGAGTCTATTTGGTTTGGAGTCAAATGACTGCATGTATCTCTAGGTGGCCTGACAAGAGAGATAGTGATGATTATAGAGTAGTGTACACATGGTGTGGCTGAGCAGTTAGTTAAGAAAAAAAGTATAGGACCCGGTCTTGATTACAACTCAGACTTGGGTGCTATTAGACTTTCAAAACAGATCACTTTATTGATTTATAACATAGACTTGATACAATATTGAATGAACAGTAATTAGAGCTGAAAGAAGAACAAAATTTCTTCTCACACTCTTCTGCTTCATTCATGGTGCTTCAGAAAAAAATGGTATTTGAACTCGCATGTCTTTTGCTATATGTTAGGATGGAGATAATGGAATAGGATATTGTCTACAAAAGCTGATGGAGGGGGGTACACACATGTTTCCAGGCATGTATATTGCCTCTTGTTGTATGATCCTTATTAACTTTTTCTTACTTTTTAAAAATCTCTCGATTGACAGCATTCCCGATTCTTTCAAAGGTAAAATATACTGGTAGGATGAATTTAAGAAACTTTTCGCAACCCATCATCATCACTGAGGTAATTCTACTTGGCTTTTCTAATATCCACCAGCTTCAGAAACCGCTCTTCTTCCTCTTTCTGGTCATGTATATATTGACTTTACTTTGCAATGGGTTGGTGATTCTGCTGATTGAGATGGACCACCGCCTCAAAACTCCAATGTATTACTTTCTCAAGAATCTCTCCTGGATGGAGATCATCATCACCACAACTGTCACACCCAAGATGCTCCGCATACTCATTTTAGAAGACAACACCATATTTTTAGCTTCCTGTGTTCTGCAACTGTACATTTATTTTGTGGCTGGTGCCACTGAAATATTCTTGTTAGCTGCTATGTCAGTAGATCGCTATATGGCCATCTGCAACCCACTGAGGTATACATCTATAATGAGAACTCAGATTTGCCAATTGATGGTACTCACTTGTTGGTTGTGGGGTTTCCTTTCTGTAACAACTCCCGTGACACTGACCATCACATTGCCTTTCTGTGGCCCCAACATTATAGACCATTTTTTCTGTGACAGTGGTCCTCTGCTTGATATGTTTTGTGCTGATGTTCAGGTTGTCCAAACCTTAAACTTTGTACTCTGTTGCTTGACCATTTTGAGCTCTGTATCTGTGACCACTGTCTCCTATATCTGGATTGTTGTTACTGTGATGAAGATTCCCTCTGCCGAAGGCAGGAAGAAAGCCTTTAGTACCTGCAGCTCTCACATCACTGTTGTATCACTCTATTATGGTAGCACCATGTTCATCTACATCAAGCCAGCTGGCAGATCCTCTATGGACCTCAACAAAGTGGCCACGTTACTTAACACAGTGGTAACCCCTTTACTCAATCCCATCATTTACACCTTCAGGAACAAGATTGTGAAGGAAGCTGTGAAAGATTCTCTTAGGAGAATGTGGTTTGGTGTTCCAAAGTGAGTCTTAAGATTACATTTAGGTGGGTAGCCATGTTGGTGTTTTAGAGTGTAAGCTTTCAAGTGTCAGAGCTCCCTTTTTCAGACATGAGTAGGAATGGAGACCCTGAAATCTTTATCTACAAGCTAAAGTTGGGTGGGGTATATAATGGAGGGCATCAGGATGGTATAATGGTATAATTGTATTTGATAAGAAGGGAAGGAAGACGACGATGTAAAGGTGCAATGCAACTGGATTATAGAAGAAATTAGCATGTGAAATGAGATAAGAATCCCAAATCTCTGTTCATCCTAAGGTAGGGGTGTTCCATTGTTCTTAAACTCAATTTCAGCAATCTTATATTGCAATCTCCCCTGAAGTTTTATGCCCATTTATTTTTTTGCATAGGGACTGACCTGTTTATCCAGTGTAGAAAGTAGAAGGGTGTTGCTGACACTTGATAGGATCTTTGATACTGAAAGATGAACAGGTGACTGAACTTGAAATGGTATAAGTGGTGTTGTCTGGTCTAGTGACCATGCTTTCAGAGTAAATATGGGGACAATGCTGGCATCTATGGTACCACTGGGATAATATCCTTTTTAAGAATATGTGCTACAAAATAAATATACACGTAAAGTTGTAATCTTGGTTTGTATTTCTGCATTGCCATATATATGAAGAGGATTAGGAGAAAAAGTAAACTGAGATGCCTTCTGAACCTTCCCATTACCACTTTGTCATGTTTGAGGTCCAAGCATCAGGGAGAATTTCCAAAATATTAACAGAATAAACAGTGCTTGTGTGGAAGAAAAGATGTTATTGGTTTAATCAACTTTGAAACTGAGAGCGGAACTACAAGTGACAAAAGGCACAGATTGGACACTTGTCAGCTTCCCTCAAGTTTTGATGGGAAATGTAGGCAGCTTGGCGGAATGTTGGACAAGTGACAGTTGAAAAGTCCATTGGACAGCAGTCAGAGAGCCAAGCTGCAAGACTAGGATGCCTACATTTCCCATCAAAACTTGAGGGAAGCTAACAAGTGTCCAATCTGTGCCTTTTGTCACTTGTAGTTCTGCTCTGTGTTTCAGGAACACCCCCCCCCCCCCGTTCAACCTGCCAGAATCAGGTGCAGAGCCTGTCGGTAATCTCCCCACTCCACCCTGCCAGAATCAGGCGTGGAGCAGGTGGCAATGCCCTCCCCCCTTCACTTGGCCGGTATCAGGTGCAGAAGAGGTGGCCATTCCTGCCCCTTCTTCATCCAGCTGGAAACAGTTACAGAGGAGGAAGGAATGCCTGCCTGCCCACCCTACCCTTTCTAGAGACCACTGTATTTTTCCCTCAATGGGTTTTGTTGCTAGTAATAACTGTAGACTGTTCTAAGTGGGTGTTAAGTTGTCCTGAAGGGCAGTATATAAATTGAATGTTGTTGTTGTTGCTGCTGCTGCTGCTGTTGTTATTATTATTTGTCAGTGCATCCTCATCTCTTCAAGCCAAGACTCTGGAGCCAAGGTACTTTTTAGGGTTCCTGTAATAGGAAATGTTAACTGAAATTCTGTATTGAGCTTTTCCCCCGTTATGTGAGTGCAAAGTGCTCACCGAATCTCTCAATGTCCAGTCTGTGCTCTATCCCCACCCCCGAGATGCCTTGCATTCTAAGTCTTGAGGGCAGAGGACTTTCAGGTAGAGCCCTGTGTCAAGTCCCTTCTTACTTAGTTTATGGGTGCCCCAGCAGGAGTTTATGTGTGGATGCCAGGGAGGTGGCTTGGTGGCCATAGGGTCATGGGCAGACTGGTCCCATACTTTATTCAGCATCCTGTGCTCCTCCAGGCTGTTTGGGCAGGGCTGTGCAAATTATCCAAAACACAATCAACAATAAGCAGAGGTCACGTGTTATTATTGATTGGCCTTGCTAAGCTGATACAAGCTTCCACCAGAGACCTAAGTATCAATGAAATATCGGCATAATATGTACACTGTTCCTAGTAGCACTGTTTTTTGCAGTTCTATGTTATGTCAGAAAGCTGCAGTTTTTCCATATGAATGGCAAAGGTTTTCAAGATGGTTCCAAGTGCCCTGATGACAATGGGGACTACTGTTGCATTCTTCTTCCATAGTTGGGTGGTCTCTATTGCCAGATCTCTATATTTAATCATTTTTTCTTGTTCTTTTTCTTTGGCATCCCCAGGGATTGCAATGTCGATTATCCAGACTTTTTGGTTTTCCACGACTGTTACGTCTGGTGTATTATGTTCAAGGTGCTGATCAGTTTGAATTCTGAAATCCCACAAAATCTTGACTTGTTCATTTTCTAGCATCTTTTCCACCTGATGTTCCTATGAATTCTTTGATACTGGCAAGTTATACTTTTTATACAATGACCAACGAATCAGCTTTATGACCCTGTCATGTCTAGCTTTGCAGTCCATCTGTGCAATTTTGCTGCATTCAGAGATAAGGTGGGACACAGTTTCATCTTTTTCCTGACAAAGTCGACATTTTATGATTTCATAATGTCACCATTTTTCAAGTTCTATTCTGTCAATATTTTTTACTTTTGCCCCCCCCACAGTCGGAAGAAAGAGGCAGACACAGTATTTGGAACTAAGGGCCGCTTTATTAAACATAACAATAACATTAAACTGCGGCAAGGCCAACTGCGGTACAGGTCAAGCCACGGGGTCCAACCAGTACCTCCGCCTTGACCTGCCTGGGCGAGCCCCGCTGCCCCGGGCTTGAGCCATTCGAAGAATGGCCTAGACCCGGCCGGCCAGGCAAAGGGTTCCCCCTCAAGATCCTAAAGCCTCAGCCATACAGCATGAGGAAAGGACTTGCACCCGGGGTTCCCAGTAGGCGGTCTAGCCAGGTGGTGGCAGCCATGAAGCATGCCATCCTTCCTGACAGACCCCTTTCCCCACCTATGGGGAATTGCCAAAGGGGGTGCTCACCGGCCCGCTCCCTACTCCCCGACTTTCTCCTGCCAGGACACCTACACAGCGACACCCAAAAATAGCCTCTCGTCCTGCTACAATACAAGGTAGGCGAAAAACCCAAACCCATATGGCCAATTCAGGAATGGGAAAAAATTCCTACCTGGCTCAACAGCAGCCGGCTAATCCTGCACTGCAACAGGGCGAGGCGGGTGGGCCGATTGCGTGGAAAGGACTGCTGCTGGAGGGCGGAGACGCCTACTAAGGCTCCTGTCTCCGCCCACCAGCCAAGGACCCGGATGCCCGGGAAAAGTCTGTCTCTCCTCCAGCCGTGGGAGCAAAACCAGCACCCAGCTAAGCTGCAAAGCAGCAGCTGGGTAAGTGCTGTATTGCCCCCCCACAGTCGGAAGAAAGAGGCAGACACAGTATTTGGAACTAAGGGCCGCTTTATTAAACATAACAATAACATTAAACTGCGGCAAGGCCAACTGCGGTACAGGTCAAGCCACGGGGTCCAACCAGTACCTCCGCCTTGACCTGCCTGGGCGAGCCCCGCTGCCCCGGGCTTGAGCCATTCGAAGAATGGCCTAGACCCGGCCGGCCAGGCAAAGGGTTCCCCCTCAAGATCCTAAAGCCTCAGCCATACAGCATGAGGAAAGGACTTGCACCCGGGGTTCCCAGTAGGCGGTCTAGCCAGGTGGTGGCAGCCATGAAGCATGCCATCCTTCCTGACAGACCCCTTTCCCCACCTATGGGGAATTGCCAAAGGGGGTGCTCACCGGCCCGCTCCCTACTCCCCGACTTTCTCCTGCCAACGCGGATGGCCAAGCCTCTGCTTAGGCCCCCGCGCCCCACAGGTGGCCTAGCGCCAACCTGAGGCCTAGCCGCAGATCATCTAAGAAGACATCATTACCTGCCGCCGACAGGTGAACCCCGTCAAACCTATAAAGGTTGGCAGAAGCGGCCCTAATCCTGGGGTGCGGAAGAAAAATCCCCAACCCCTCAGCTAAAGCCTTCTGAATGGCCCTATTGGCCCGGCGCAAGGCCCGCGCCATGCCCCTAGGCTCGAGGGTCTCTCTCCATGCCCTTCGAGGGAGCATTGCAGACCAAAATATGTATGTACGCGGCCAACGTGCCTTGATCACCCGGAAGTCGGCAATCACTTGCGCCGAAAGGGCCCGACCTTTAAAAAGGCCAAGGTCATTGCCGCCCAAATGAATTAAAACAACATGCGGGGGAGGACCCCTCTTTCCCCTGAACAAAAGCGGCAACAACCCTGACCATCGAAGCCCCCGTCGGCCGCACCATTCAATGACGGCACCGTCGCTCAGCCCGAGCTGAGATCCAATCGGGGATTTTCTGGCATGCGCTGCAGCCCAGAACACCATACTGTGTCCCACAATAAGGATCCGCTTCCGATCTGGACGCCCTGCCACACCTAAAGAAAATAATCAGTCAGTAGACAGTCCACACACCGGCAACGGACGCACATATGATCGATAGGCAGGAGAACGCCATCTGCCCAACCTTCGAATCGTGTCACTAGAGTACCCCATTACAGCTACAGTAGAGGCGGCCCCAATCCGGAAGGAATGGGTGCCAAACCTAACTCCCTCTAGACCCAAACGCTTTAAGGCCCTACTGGTTACAGACCAGAATTGATAGCGTGTCAATGGGGAAAGATCCTCATGACGAAACAGCACCCCCGGGGCGCTGCCCCGCACGACTAAATAGCGCTGCAGAGCCTTCACAGGGCATAAACCTTTTTCACTACAGGGGCCCAAAACAATAACTGACCCCCTGCCCATCTGATCTGTCTTAGAACGCCTAACCCTAATAGAAACCTGGCCATCAGGAAAGGTGAGATCCTGTGCCTGAAGGGCCCGGCCAGGATCACCAAGCCGCGACTGGACAACCAGCTCCCCCACCCTCAGAGCACCAAAAAAGGCAGTAAGTGAGGCCGCGTGAAAGAGCCGTACTTCAAACTGAGAAGCACAGACCAGTCCCCAAACAGCTCGAAGACCCCTAAGAATCGAAGGGGAAATAGGCTGACGCTTATCTCCGGAAACAGAAAGCTCCCTGGCCCAACCCTCGAGCATTTTCCTTAAACGGAAATCGCCACTGAAATCAGCGAATCCGCGGGCCTTACTAATGAAAGCAACTGCGGCAAGCTGCCCCCTAATGGACCTGACAGCCATACCGCGCTCACGCTGCGCAACGCAAAACTGCAACAGGTGGTCGACTGGAATGGGCCAGTGTTCCTGCAACCCAACCCGGGCCCGAAAGTCCTGCAACTGTCCTACCGCACGTCCATACGATTTTCGCATGCTGGGGGCAATGGCCAACAGAATAGCTCTGTTCACTTCAGATTCCCAAGCCGCCACACCTCTGGGGGGACTCTGCAGGGAAACCTGTCAGCGTCGGGGGCTAGCTGGTGAAAACGGTCCATCTGTTGGCGAGACAAGGCATCTGCCAGACCGTTGTCCACGCCAGGGACATGCCTGGCCCTAAACAGAATGTTGAGCCGAAGGCACCTCAGCGTAAATGCCCTAACTAAACACATAACCCTGGCCGATTTGGAGGTAAGGGAATTAACTACTTGAACCACCGCCATGTTATCGCACCAGAAGTGCACAACATGGTTTGATAGTTCTCGACCCCATACAAAAACCGCAACCAGCATGGGAAAAAACTCAAGGAACGTGAGATCCCTGCCTAGACCCATGGCCAGCCACTCCCGCGGCCAGCGGTCAGCACACCAGTGGCCCCTAAAGTAAACACCAAAACCTATGGTGCCTGCGGCATCTGAAGAAACCTGTAAACCATCGCCCACCAGGAGGTCATCCCTCCAAAAAGTGACACCGTTAAAAGACCCCAAAAACTCGTACCAAATCTCGATATCCGCCTGCATACCCCTATTAATCCGGAGCCGGTGGTGAGGCGCACGGAGCAATGCCATTGCATCACACATCCTGCGCAAAAAGGGGCGCCCGGGAGCAACAGCCCTGCATGCGAAATTCAAATACCCCACGAGCTGCTGCAACTCTAGCAAAGAAACTTTCCTTTTGCCCCTAATGTCTTGCAAGCGCTCCCTAAGCTTGACCACCTTGTCCTCCGGCAGACGGAAAGTCTGGTGGACAGTGTCAATCTCAATGCCCAAAAAGGTTAATACCTGGGCAGGGCCTTCAGTTTTCTCCTCCGCTAGAGGAACGCCCAATTCCTTTGCGAGGGCTTGAAAACCAGCTAAGAGCCTGGCGCATTGGGCGGTACCTAACGGCCCAACGAATAAAAAATCATCAAGGTAATGCGCTGTGTCGCGGCAATGAAGCCGCCGACGCAACTCCCACTCTAAAAACGAACTAAAACGCTCAAAGGCAGAGCATGATATTGAGCAACCCATAGGAAGGGAACGATCCATGTAGTATCCTCCCTCAAAATAAAACCCCAGCAATTCAAAATCATCCGGGTGCACAGGGAGAAGGCGGAATGCTGACTTAATGTCGCATTTCGCCATCTCAGCTCCACACCCACACCGACGCACAACCTTGACCGCCTGGTCAAAAGAGGTGTAACGCACGGAACAAAGATCCCCGGGGATGAAATCATTCACCGAAGCTCCCTTAGGGAAGGACAGATGGTGAATTAAACGAAATTCACCCGCGGCCTTTTTGGGGACTACCCCCAACGGAGAAACCCTAAGGCACTGTACAGGGGGTGTGGGAAACGGGCCTAGGACTCGGCCCTCAGCACATTCCCTCCTGATTTTCTCACGAACAATGTCCTCCATGCCGACCACAGAACGTAAGTTGTCGGACATGAAGGGGGCTCTAGCCCCCTGAAACGGTATTCTGAAACCAAACTGAAAACCTTCAAACAAATATAAGGCATCCTGACGCCTAGGGTAACTTTCCAATAAGTTCTCAAGCACTCTCACCCTTACCGGGCTGGGGCCCTTTACTAGGAAACTGGTGGGGTCCCCCACCGCCTGGCTTCCGGCCGCCCCCCCCAGGCTTGGGTTTTGGACAGGAAGAGTAAGGGTGGGGACCCGAGCAAGAAGGGCATTCATGCCTATACTTGCACGACCTGCGGTTACACACTCCCTTGGACGTGAAGTCCCAGCAGAGCAACCGGGGTTGAACCGGCTCCCCCGCCTGAGAGCGGGTCAATGACGCCGCCTGAGGGCGATGTATCAAATGGCCACTGTCGGCCCTGTCACCCGCATTTGGCTTAGCAGGGGACATAACCTGCAGCCATAGTTGCTGGTGGATTTCGTCCCACGGCAACTGAGGGTGAAGTGCAGCGCGCATCCTAAACTCTTCGTCGTACTGCAACCATGCAGCACCAACGAAGTCCGTGTACCCGCGGTAAATAATATTCAGGTACTGGAATAGGGCAACGGCCCGTAAAGGCTGGGCCCTGCCAAGTACCCCCGCGTAAATAAGAAAACCCGGCAGCCAGTTGTGCCAGTTGCGGTCCACTTTCCTCCGCTTAATCTTTTCTTTATCCCGATCGTCCAAGTCTTCCTTGTCCTTCTTCTCCAGATCCCTGAAGAGAAGGCTGAAGACATCGACATATTCCCCTTTGACTATCTTGTCCCTTGTAGCCTGGGTGAGATGATCACCCAATGGAAGCGCCGTGTCGCCAAAGGGCAAAGCGCGGTAAGGAACCATTCCATAAGGAGACATACCATAAGGAGGGAACCCCCAAGAAGGATAAGTTGTAAACTGACCCGTAGCTGACTGGGCACCAGTATGCTGCCCCTCACTAACCCCCCACGGCAGTTGAGGATACCCCCCCACAGCCGTGGGGGCACCAACCGGGGGTAACCCAGGCCATCCCAGATAACCTGCTGCAGGCTGAACGGGTGCATTCTGTGTATGTGAAGGTGTAGCAAGACCTGGGGACCCGGAGGCAGCGGCCTGACCCCAGGGCCCCCATGGCCATGTGCATGCCTGAACAGGCAGGGGGGACTTACCCTCCACGCTGGCAGGCTGTACGGCCACAGCCACCTGCTCCCCTTCACCTAGATCACCCGATTCCACCACAGCCACAGCAGGATCCTCCGACGGTTCGGCTTCCATCTCCTGACTGGGTCCAGCTCCAGCCGCTCCAGCTGCAGACTCAAGGGCAGAAATCCGTTTTAAGACCTCCATTCGAAAAGCTGACTTGGAAGCAGCTCTAACCGGCCTAGAGCGCTTCTGCGCTTCCACAGCACCAGGATCACCACCCTTAGCTTTCTCTAAAGCCTCAAGGCATTTCAGGATTTCAAAATGGAAATTTTCTTCCCCCTCATCATCAGATGAAGAAACAGCCACAGGAACCCGTATAGAAGGCTGTCTCTTAGCAGGCTGCTTGCCCTTGGAAGGGCCCTTGCCTTTCTTGGAGGCCATCAGTAAACTGTAAATGGGCAAAACTGCACCAAGGCTTAAGTACCAAGTGCACTAACGAGCAGTGACACAGCCCCAACAATGGTTGCAATACTCCAAATGGAACAATATTAGTGGGGCCTAAATGAAACCAGCCTGCCCCAACCCAGAGACCAGGGCTCAAATTGGCCACTAGCCAGAGTTGAAAGAAGAGGAATCTTATCCCTCCCAAAGCCCCACAGCCAAGAAGCCCAAGGAAGCCGATCCACCAAGGGGGGGGGCAATGCGCCGCAGACGCGGACGCAGGTAAAATGGCGGCCGGGCCTGCCGAGAGGATGGCACCCCAGAGAGGGCCAAAAAGAAAGGCCCGGGCAACGCCGACAACGCGGCGAACCAAGCCACCCAAAGCCCGCCGGGGCAACGCCGGCCGCAAGCAAGCCGAGCCGCCCAAGGATTAAATAAAGCCGCAAACGCGGCGCAAACCGTGCCGCCGCGACAAGCGGCGGCCGACGATGTGAAGGCCCCCGGCAAGGAGACGGGCGCAGGGACTCGCCGCCGCTAAGCCGCCGCTCTCCTCGCCAAAGGCCGATCCTCCGTCGTCGCCCCCTCCACGGATCGCTGGGAGCGTGCGAAGCACGTCCTTCCCAGCCGATCGCGTGGAAGGGACTGCTGCTGGAGGGCGGAGACGCCTACTAAGGCTCCTGTCTCCGCCCACCAGCCAAGGACCCGGATGCCCGGGAAAAGTCTGTCTCTCCTCCAGCCGTGGGAGCAAAACCAGCACCCAGCTAAGCTGCAAAGCAGCAGCTGGGTAAGTGCTGTATTCCCTACTGCATGGAGAGTACTGCACATTTGTCTAAGCCAAATTTCATTTGAATATCATCCCTGTAATCTTCACTGTGTTAAGCAATGATTCAAGTTAAGTGGGACTCTTTGTATACAATTTGGTTTACTATGGTTTATTATTATTATCATTATGGTTTATTGTTGTTGTTGTTTGTTGTTGTATTTATAGCATTTTGAGCTAGGCACTGCTGATTCACCCACAAAGAACATCTGCTAAATCAAAATCTCCATTCTGACTTCACACAAAAATTGGTGCTGGTATACATAACCCAACTGGAATCTGGATGGGATTGAGAAATCAAATTGACAACTACACTTGGTATCTTGGAATCTCAAAGGCTGGGGAAATAAATTACAGAAGCCAGAATTTTTCCTGGTTTTGCACAAATGTGATGTTCTCTATTTGCGATTTAATCTCCATCTCTCCAAGAGTAATATTCAAGCTCCCCCTAGAGGGTGAGGTAGTGAGGGATTAATTATTAGTTGTATGCAATTCACCTCTGGGAACCATCAAAAAAGTCAGATGTATGCCAATTTGGCATGATTCAGTTTTGCCAGTTCACCAAATTGCTGTACTTTGTTCCATCTTATCTCAGCACCAAGGAGAAATACATGGTAGCTGTGCAGATCTTCTCTATCTTGGCCTCAACTGATGGGCAGCTTGTTTCTATATACTTTCTTAAATGCTACACAATTATCCTGAGGCCTGAGCTGAACAGTAGTGACCAGCTGAAAAGGAAGTAAGAAGATAAATGTAATCTAAGCTGTGATTTTATTTAACATTACATTGTTCTTAAAGCAGAATGCAAAACAGAATCAAGGATTTAGAGCTCAGACTCAGAGCTTGTGCCTGTACGAATCAATTTCCTATGGTTAGCCATGTGCCATCACAGAGCTCACAGAGTTGAAAATACTGTCCCTCCCTCGTTCTAATATCTTTTTAATATTGCCCTGCTTCTCCATCTATTCACTTTCTTGCCCCACCTCATGGCTCTAGTTTTATGGTATGTAATATATCTCTATTGCCAACCATGGTGGACCTCAAATGTGTGCTGTATGTGGCTTGAAAAACATTCCTTGAACACTAATGACTTCAGATAGCTGCATGAACAGATTTGTATTGCTTAAACCCAGAGTTCACAAGGAGTTGAATAATGCAGAGTGGAAGGATTTGATGTAGATGTGGTTGATAATGACCCAAGATTCCTGAACTGTGCATGAATGATGTGAAGGAGGGGAAGGGGGGAAGGAAGGGCTCACTGAACTGTATGGGAATTCTACATATGTGGACTCTCTGCCTAGAGAGAAACCAGGGCCAGTTTGGTGTAGTGGTTAAGAATGGCACGACTCTAATCTGGAGAGCCATGTTTGATTTCCCACTCCTCTGCCTGGGCAGCTGGGTGAACTTGGGCTTGTCACAGCTAGACATGTACACAAACAGAGAAAAACCTGAACATGGTGTTCATTGTTCATTGCCATCCACAAACAACGAACAACAAACATTGACGAAGATGACCTGTTCACGAACATGTTCATTGTTTGTTGTTCATGGGGGCCAGCAGGCTCTCCTCCAGCCATCAAGATCCCTACCACACCACTCCCAGAAACCCTGCCTGAGCAGACAGCAGGAAATGTGCCAATAATAAATAATAGCTTGGCCCCAGAAGCTGGCAGCAGCCTGGAACCTGAAGGGGTAGATCCCTACGGCACCACTCCCAGAAACCTTACCTGATCAGGCAGCAGGAAAGGTACCAGTAATAAATAATAGCTTGGCCCAGAGCCTGGCAGCAGTCCTGGAACTTGAAGAGGTAGATCCCTATCCCACCACACACAAAGAAAATTCAAACGCCAGTGCACTCTCTCTCAAAATACCAACAGCAACTGTCACTCCCTCACTGTCTGCAAAACCAAAGCTGAGAGCCCCCCTCCCCCCGCTCTTTGCTTCCTTATAACAAATTTGGAGCTCCACACTTGAAAGGAAGACCAGCCTATCAAGCTAAATTGGGCTTAGATTGGTGTTTCCAGGGCAACAGCAGGAGTTCAGACAGAGTTCAGGCCGTCCCTGCCTCCGGTTGCCAAGGGAATTGATTGCAGGTGCCAAATTGTCTGCCTTGATGAACAGCAACGAACAGCAACGAATGAGGCTTGCAACGACCACCTGTTCGTTTAGAATGGGGCCTCAGGAACAGCTTGTTCTTGAACAGCAGATTGGGCTGTTCATGGCTTTTTTTAGTTCGTATTGCTGTTCGTGCCCATCTCTAATCACAGCTCTCTCATCCTACCCACCTCACAGGATAATAATAACACACTTCTTAAACTGCTCTGAGTGAGTGCTAAGTTGTCCTGAAGGAAGGTTTAAAAATCAAATATTATTATTATTGTTTTTATTCCTAAAGATTTATTTTAAGTGCATGTCTAACAACAGCAAGTGTAAATGATACAAACAAGTGTTTGCAACCACGTATATAATAATATTACGATGTCAGAAAATTAAAACTGAGTGGCGGAAACCTTGGATAGTTGCTTTTCCAGACATCTCTTGCAGATCACATACCATTGTCCTCAAATTTTAAGTTTTGTTTTGACATCACACCGGGACATTTCTCTAATTGTGTGCTTTCTTGAAAATAAAGAACATTTGAAACATGATGCCTTCTATTTTGAAATTTGTATTTAACACTCATTCAGTTGTCTTTTTCAGCAAATGAAATTATTTTTAGCCTGTGGCATTCTGAACATTTGCTATATGTTCACAAGAGGCAAGGCTTTGGGTAACTGCTGGCCATTGAGTTTGGATTCCAAATCATCTGAAAGGATAAAGATTAGCCATCTCTTTCAAGGTACTGGCCTCTTCAACATCTTTTTAAAAGTTAGCAATGAGAAACTTTTTAAAAAGAAAAATCTTTGCACCATGCAATACATATTATTAATAAGAATGATCAACATCTTGGGCAAATATTCACATCATCTCACTCATAAGGAATAGGTCAACAGCCCAATCCTGTGGGGGAAGCACTCAAGGAACAGACCCAGACTTATATGGATATAACCCCTCCTGCTGCACCCTGGTGAGGCACACCACTGCTGTGGCTTGCTGCCAGCGGGAGTAGTGCAGGATAAGAGTGCACCAGGGGGATGCTGCAAATTTTGGGGAGTGCTAAGCACCCACTCAGGGTAGGAGAGCAAGGTCCTGAATGTCTGCCTAACTACTTTCACGCAAGTTCCCTTGCAGGCTATCCAACTCTTGTGTCCTGGCTGAGGGAGGGCTGAGAGCGCTGCGACAGGTAAGGAGGAGCTGGAAAGCCACCTTCTCCAGCTCACTCATTCATACCAGCTAAGGCTCTGGCTCACTCATTTCTCCTGATAGACATTTGCGGACAAGGCTCGCCAGGGAGGGGTGTGGCCCCTGCCCATGAGCCTGCATGGTTCATGTCTGGCAAGGAGAAAGGCACCTAAGGAGCCATGCTCATCACATTTGTAATGGGGTGGATGGATTCCAGCAGCCCATGCCAGCCCTCTGATCTAACGCCCTAAGTTGGGCTTCCCATCCAGGCAGGGGAGAGAGCGTGGCCACGGGTCAGGGTAACTTGTGTTTGCACTTGTAACTCCTTGTTGATGGTGGGAGCACAATTCCTCAACTGTCTCCCACAGAGGATCAGAGCTGCAACAGCCATGGGAGAAGACAATCCAGATCCAGATGATGAGTACCATCTTAGTGGAGGGATATGCATCATCTGGTTGCTGGCAGGACCTGTCACAATGGAACTGCCTCCGCCACCCCAAACCATGGACTGTAACATCCCAGGATGTTACAGACGGGGCTGGGGCTTGCCAGTTGCCTTGCCACACATGTTTCTTCTTCCCTTCCAGGCAGCTTGGAATCTGACTGGAAGGCCAAGGATTATGGCTGTCCCAGGCCCTGATGATCCTCCTCGACTTCCAGTAAGCGAGCAGTGTTTCAGCTGTCAGCCTGGCTCTTGTCGGTAATGGAGGTTGGCTGAGTGATAGGACAGATGTCCTGTCTGCACTTTCAGTGTATCCGCCACCTCTGGAGACAGTGCTCCTCTCAGGGCAGTTTCCTCTTCTGAGGTGTGGCGAGCCCGATCATATGAGTCTTTCTGCCCTGTCCTCCCACACTCTGTACAGTGGGAGAGTACCATGGGCAATGTGTGGTCCCCAGTTGCCTGCTCCCTGGCAGAGGGAGATGGAGTCACTGGGCAGTGGAGATTGTGGCCTGCCCATTGGCTGCACCACTGCTTGCCCCATGTGCCCTTGTCATGGGGGCAGCATAGCCATTGGCTGGTGCTGGTGGGGTTGTCACGGAAACAGCGGGGTAGGTGCTCTCAGCAGTGGCCATGCCATGCTGTGCCAGGCTCGGTCCCTGGCATGGCTCTCCCTCATAAGTCCATAGGGAGTGCTGGAGTGGCGCTGCTGTTACGTTGCCACATGGACACGTGCTGGGCCAACTCTTTGGATTGGTCTGCCCATCTATCATTTAGACAAGGATGCTAACATTTAATTTTTAAAAAATGGAAGCAAAATCAAAACAAAACCACAACAGGACATTCTGTTCTGAACAACTCTGTTCTCTGCTGACTCTTCAAAATGTTAACTTGTCTGCACTAAGTTGTAAGGCATGTCAATGTTCAGCTCCCTCTAGTATCATGGTTAAGTCTTGCTTCCAACTGGACATGTAGAACGGAGGCCAAGAGATGGTGTTTTGCTCATAGGCATTTTATGGGACCCTAGCAGAGGTGACATTTGAACCCAGGTTCAAAGCTCCCAACCCTAAGTACTTCATGGTAGGGCCAAGCTACACATGACGAATGACACTTGAACGGCAAGTGGATTGAGTGGAGGGCAAGTGAACAGGGAGAAATACACTTGCCATTCAAGTGTCATTTGTCACTTGTAGCTTGGCCCGTAGTGACACTGAAAATGGCAACATTAAACGTTAATTTGTTTCCAGAGCCATGAAAATACAATTATGTTTCCTAGGTCTCCTGTGGCACCTCCCAAAGGAGCATGATGCTTTTCATCAAATTCTCTTGTTGGCCTGTTTTAACTGTAAGGGCTTTTCTTACCTAAAAGACATAAGACTAGGAAATGCATACATAACAACTCAAGAATAGATAGTATCTATTTCACAAGAAGTATGCTGGGTTACATTGCCTAGAAATAAACCTGGCTGTAACACAGCCATAGTATGAGTTCTTGGGTTGGATCCAGCCAACTTTTTATTTTTATCTCACCCAATTACAATAGCTATCATCACACTTAACTTTTGTCTATGCTGGCCCCATAACCCTAGCATGTTTTTTTAATGATCAAAGAGAAAAGCTAATTGGTTCACACCTGGTGTGACCCTGATAGGGGATACTACCAGGTAAATGGCTGCCAGCCATACATGTCTTACTACAGCTTATTAGAGGAAGGCGGACTCTTTTGCAAAATTGCTCTTATCTATCAGTGTATATGAGAATTCCTCAGAGAACACGAATCAGAGGACGAAAAGATGGGATCCATTTCAGTGAGGATAAGTAAATAACTTATTTTACTTATAAGTAAAAACTCACCAAGACATGGAAAAGAGTAAGTACAAAAAAACCTACTAGCACATTAAGAGTCAGTGCTCTGTTTTAAAAAAGCAGAAGGAACAGAACTGAGAACTTATGAGCAGAGATTATTTATTTTAAAATTTCCATCCTGCTCTCCTGAGCTCAGAGAATCAAACAATAAATTCAACAAATATTAATAATAAGAATGTACTGTAGCGCCACAACCAACTCATGGCATCGCCATTCACAGAAAATAGCCCATAAAATTCAATGTCCAGTGAGGAAAAATACAAATTAATCACTGATTACTCTTCAAAGCAGAATCAAAAAGAGTCCAGTAGCACCTTTAAGACTAACCAATTTTATTGTAGCATAAGCTTTCAAGAATCACAGTTTTCTTCGTCAGATGCATGGAGGGCAAAAAGAAACTAGTCAGATATAGTGGAGGAGAGGGGAGGGCGGAGTAGATGCAAACAGTTCCTTCTGATACGGAGATGCAAACAGCTCCTTCTGATATGGAGATGCAAACAGCTCCTTCTATGGAGATCAGTTTGCTTCTGTTAAGGAAATCAGTTACCTCTGATAATGAGATAACCATTCATAGTCCCTATTCAGTCCCAGCTTGACAGAGTCAAATTTACATATGAATTCCAATTCAGCAGCTTCCCATTGGATTTTGTTTTTGAAAGGTTTTTGTTGAACTACAGTGACCTTTAAGTCGTTGATGGAATGTCCTGGAAGTGTTCTCCCGCTGGTTTCTGGACGTTGCCATTTCTAATGCCAGATTTGGTTAGTCTTAAAGGTGCTACTGGACTCTTTTTGATTTTGCTACTACAGACTAACACGGCTAACTCCTCTGGATCTTCAAAGCAGAGAAACACACAATGATAACAAAAGAAGGAAATTTAAAATTTTGTTTAAAGGTTATTAATAGTTAAAAATAGTAGGGGGGCAGTTCAGCTAATGGAAAGAGATCTACTACTTTCAGAAGGAATGCTTTATGAGGGTATGATGTGTTCCATGGTCTGAAGGTTATCTTAGGATCCAGCCCAATAAAAAGGAAATTGTGGGTTTAAGTAACACATATCTGTTTTTGGGATGATATATTTAAATTAGGAACTATAAGAATATTTTAACAGAACTAAGAAGCAAATGTATCCAGGATATTCTTAAGAGGCCTCTTGGGGCAGTAAAATAATCAATATGTGATTCAAGAAAGGGTTGGCTGAATTTTCAAGAATAATGGGTTTTTTTCATCTGATATCTTAGTTACAGCTGAACTAGTTGATGTCTCCTCCTTGACTCTTTGATATAGATTAAGTTGAATGATATAGAACACTTGAAGCTCTTTGATGTGCCACTTGTTGCTCTTCTGAGCCCTTTCCCCCCAAAAGGCATGTTTCAGAAAAGTAGGCAAGGCCCTTGTTCAGAGGGGCTTGTAGTTGGCAGGTGACTTCTACCTTGAATCAGGCACCACCAAAGGAAAAGGTGAGGTGTAACTTTCCTTGAGGCGCAGGCTTTGCACCAGGAATGGAAATAAATTCGCTCTTTTAGTAGACAGTAACTGTGAATGTGGCTGTAACTACTACTGTTATAGAGTTACGTCCAGTTACTTCAGACTGGATTAGGTTGTTACACGGCACCATTCACACCTGTTTCTTCACCTAAAACAAGTTCAGGTTTGAGGCAGTTATATTCTTTGGACAGACAATTCAACCCCTACCCAGCCGTCAGCCAAAGGTTTGAGGCTGGGGGCCGCATTTGTCACCACGGAGGATAAGCGGCAGTGTTTCCCCAGCCCCATAGGGTCATGTGGGTGAGGGCAGAGCTATGTGCCTTAATAGGACTGCCCTGCCCCCATAATGGCACTTGCCACCTCGTGCTCAGCCCATCCACCGCCTGGCGACAGTGCAGGTTTCGACCGGTCGCCTTTTTGGGGGGGCCAAGTAGGAAAGAGAATGAAGTGGAGTAAATCAGCGAAACATTGAAGTGGGTGTGAAAATCCAACATTTTTACAGTCTGAAATCTTTTAGGAGTTTGTAGTCGTGGATACCACGGTAGATACATTTTTCTTTTGATCTGATTTTTAGAGGAACAGCACTCAAACCCTGCCTAGCTACTAATTCACTGAGGCCCCTATTGGATTCCTTACCTAATCGGCATAACTCTAACCACTCTCCCACAAAGGTTACTGTTCAGCCAACTCCCAGTTAAACTGTTCTTTTCCCCATAACGTTTTAATTTGCTTCCCGTGCCCACAGAAGGGTGTTTAGCTATTGCTGGAGGTCTTTTCTAACCCTGCGATTTTATTGCTGGAGGTCTTTTCTAACCCTGTGATTTTATAAAATGGGGATGGGACTATATAGCCCTGGCTGTGAGACTGTCAGCAGTGAGACTGTCAGCACTTAGGCATTTCTTCATCTTCCTTTCCAGATGCTGTCAAATTGATCAAATATTGTATGTGATGTTGAGAGTGATGGTGGTGACTTCCAGGAGGCTTATTTAATTTTTCTTTTAAAAAAATTTGGGAGCTACTGCCACTCCCGTCTGTAAACAGGTTCTGCTCCATAACATCTAGTTAATCATAACTATGACATTATGGTATTATGTTAAGTTTGTTCCCCACCCCAAAAAACTGATGCAAAAAATGTAAGTGCAATTTATAGGGCAAAGATCGAATCAAACAGCATGTTAATCTAAATATTACAAAGCAAGAGGGTGAAAGGGCCAGTGGGGAACCAGCGCTATTTTTCCTGTATGATCCAGTTATGTATTTGGTTGGATGCAACCAGTTTTTCATTCAATCTTGTTAAATTTTCTTCCTTATTATAGTCCTCCCTCCCAAATGGCTTTTGCACATGAAGGGTGCTTCCACACATGTTGGATAATCCACTTTCAATACTCTTTAGTGAACATTTGGAACAGCTTTGCCATGTGTAGAACAAAAATTCCACTTCCAAAGGATTGCTAAAGTGCATTGAAAGTGCATTATTCAACGTGTGTGGAAATGCCCATAGACTCCCTGATTCCAATGTGGACACCTTTGAGTGATACAGAAAGAGATTTCCAGGAAGGGTTCCTCAATCATTTGGGGCTCTCTCCACTCCATTAACGTGTATTATTTGAGATTAACAAAAACAACAGGCACAATTCAGCAAAAGCTATGAGTTTCTATTACAAAGGAATAGATTTAAGGTAGAGGCCAGCTTTTTTATGGAATTCTAGAGGGTTAATCATGTTAGTTGATTGCTGCAAAACTGAAGAGGAGTCTTGTGGTACCTTAAAGTCTATCATTCCAGTATGAGCTTTTGTGAAGTCACATGTAGGATCAGACATACGATGGAGATATCCTATTGATAAGATGTAGCCTGCTGAAACTTGTATGGATTATACCAATTTAAAGAAAAAACAAAACCATGTTCCTATAAGAATTACCGATATCAAGAGTCTATGGATGCTTGGAGCTGAATGAGTGCATGTATCTCTGAGTGCTCCCCCTCCACCATCAAGGGCTACAGTGATGATTATTGTATAGAGTACACATTATGTAGCTGGGCAGTTACTCAAGGAAAAAAGTCCCATTGATCCCTATGCCAGTTCCACTTCCAAGTAGAGGTATAGGACCAGGTCTTAATTATGACCCAGTTGTTTGGTTTTTTAAAAAAAATTACAACTAATCTAATAACACAGACTTAAAGCAATAACAACAACAACAACAGCATTCTATCTATATGCCACCCTTCAGGGCAACACCCACTTAGAGAGGTTTACAAAGCGTGCTATTAGTATTGTTATGACAATCACCCTGTGAGGTAGGTGGGGCTGAGAGGGCTCCAAAGAGCTGTGACTGACACAAGGTCACCCAGCTGGCTTCAAGCAGAGGAGTGAGGAATCAAACCCAGTTCTCCAGATTAGAGTCCAGCTGCTTTCAACCATTATACCAAACTGGCTTGGAGGAATGTTGAAAGAACAATAATTAGAGCTCAAAGAAGAAGAGCAAAATTACTTCCAAAGTCTTATGCTTCATTCATGGCATTTCAGAAAAAGTGGTATTTGAACTTGCACAGCATTTGTTATATGTTAGGCTGGAGATCCTGGAGTAGGGTATTGTCTACAAAGGTTATGGGTGGGGGGTATGCACACATATCCAAGCACATACATTTCTTCTTGTTCTATGATTTTTAAAACCTTTTTATTACTTTTTTTTAAAACTCTAGATTGACAGCATTCCAGATTCTTTCAAAGGGAAAATGTACTGGTAGGATGAATTTAAGAAACGTTTCCCAGCCCATGTTCATTGAAATTATTCTGCTCGGCTTTTCTAATGTCCACCAGCTTCAGAAACCGCTCTTCTTCCTCTTTCTGGTCATGTATATATTGACTTTGCTATGCAACGGGTTGGTAATTCTGCTGATCGAGGTGAACCACCGCCTCAAAACTCCAATGTACTACTTTCTGAAGAATCTATCCTGGTTAGAGATCATCATCACCACAACTGTCACACCCAAGATGCTCAGCCAACTCATTTTAGAGGACAACACAATCTTTTTAGTTTCCTGTGTTCTGCAACTATACATTTACTTTGCGGCTGGTGCCACTGAAATGGTCCTGTTAGCTGTAATGTCAGTAGATCGCTATATGGCCATCTGTAACCCACTGAGATATACGTCTATAATGAGAACTCAAGTTTGCCAATTGATGGTACTCTCTTGTTGGTTGTGGAGTTTCTTTTCTGTAACAACTATTGTGACAATGACAACCAGATTGCCTTTCTGTGGTCCCAACATTATAGACCATTTTTTCTGTGACAGTGGTCCTCTGCTGGGCATGTTTTGTGCTGATATTCACGTTGTACAAACCTTAAATGTAGCACTCTGTAGCTTTGCCATTTTGAGCTCTGTATCTGTGACCGCTGTCACCTACATCTGCATTGTTGTTACTGTGATGAGGATTCCCTCTGCCGAAGGTAGGAAGAAAGCCTTTAGTACCTGCAGCTCTCACATCACTGTAGTATCACTCTATTATGGTAGCACCATGTTCATCTACATAAAGCCACCTGGCAGATCCTCTACAGACCTCAATAAGGTGGCCACATTACTTAACACAGTTATAACCCCTTTACTCAATCCCATCATTTACACCTTCAGGAACAAGGCCGTAAAGGAAGCTGTGAAAGATGCTCTTGGAAGAATGTGGTATGGTGTTCCAAAGTGAGTCTTAATATGACTTTTAAGTGTGTCACTATTTTGGTCTGCAGTAGAACAGCAGGATTGGAGTCCAATGGCACCTTAGATACCAACAAAATTTTCATGTGTAAGCTTTCAAGAGATGAGGTCCCTTCTTCAGAGACAAGTAGCAATGGAGATCCTGATATTTTTATCTTCCAGCCAAAGTTTGTGTATGCAGTGTAGGTTTGTGTGTACAATGGAGGGCATCAGGATGCAGTGGTAAAATGCAGCTTGGTTAGATGGGCGGGGTATAGCAAAGGAAGATGTCAGAATGTCAAGGTGAGATGCAACTTGACAAGAAAAGAAATTAGCATCTAAAGTGAGATAAGAATCATAAATCTCTGTTCAGCCCTGTTCATCTGTGATTTTATTTAACACTCCATTGTTCTTAAAGCAGAATGCAAAAAGGAATCAAGGATTTAGAACTCAGAGCTGAAAACACTGTCCCTCCCTAATCCCTTTTTAATTTTTCCCTGCTTCCCCATCTGTTTGCTTTCTTGCTCTTCCCCGTAGCTCCCCTTGAATGGTATTTTATATATCTCTATTGTCACCAGTGGTGGACCTCAGATCCATGCTGTGTGTGGCTTGAATAAAATCCCTCAATTATTAAGGACTTTGGATAGCTGCATGAACATATTCTCATTGCCTAAATCCAGAGCTCACAAGGAATTGAATAATGCAGAGTGGAAGTAATTGATGTAGATGTGGTCCATAATGATTCGACACTCCCAAGCTGTACATGAATGATGTGAGGAGGGGATGTGGGAGGTGGGGGAAGCAAGACTCACTGATCCCTATCGGAATCCTACATACGTTATCTCTCTACCTGGGGTGAAACCTGATTGTTCCTTAAGATTTAAGTGCACATCTACCAATAACTCATTTAAATGATACAAACAAGTGTTTGCAACACATATATGATCATATATTGTCAGAGAAGTACAACTTAGTGTCCTAAATTGCTTAGCATCCACTCTGGAAACCTTAGTTAATAGCTTTGCTAGACATTCTTTGCAGATCACGTACCAATGATCTCAAAGTTTAAATTCTGTTTTGACATCACACTGGAACATTGCTCTAATTGTGGGCTTTCTCAAAAATAAAGAACATTTGAAATGAAATGGCTTCTATTTTGAAATTCGTGTTTATCAGTCATTCAGTACAAAGTCCTTTGTTAATCATTTTCTTCTTTAGCAGATGAAATGATTTTCAATCTGTGGCATTCTGAACATTTGCTATATGTTCACAGGAGGCAAGGCTTTGCGTAACTGCTGGCCATTGAGTTTGGATTCCAAATAATCTGAAAGGATGGGGTTTAGCTAGCCATCCCTTTCAAGGCCCTTAATAGCTTCTTCAACATCCTTTAGAAAGTTAGCAATGATTGATGGGATATGAGATCTCTGGCATTCCAGGGGTGGGGGGAGGGCACATTTCAATAGGGAAACTTTTTATTAAGAAATTTTTTTGCACCATGCAATGCATATTATCATTGACAATGATCAACATCTGATGCAAAATTTCACACCATCTCACTCATGAGGATCAGGTTAAGTCTATCATTTAGACCAAGACACTAACATTGAATCTGAAAACAATGGAAGCAAAATCAGAGCAAGACCACCATAGGACACACTGTTATTAACAGCTCTGTTCTCCTCTGACTCTTCAAAATGTTACTTGTCTAAACTAAGATGTAGGCATGTCAATGTTTGGCCTCCTCTAGTATCACAGTTCAGAATTGCTTTCAACTCATCATGTAGAACTGAGGCCAAGGGCTGGTGTTTTACTCATAGATATTCTATGGGACCCTGGCTGAGGTGAGGTTTGAACCCAGGTCTAAAACTCACCACTCTAACAACTTCACTGAAGCAATAAAGAAAATGGCAACATTGTTTTTTTTTTGTTTCTAGACAGATGAAAACATATTTATGTTTCGTAGGTCTCTCCAGTGGCACCTCCCAAAGGAGCATGATACTTTTAATAAGATTCTTATTTGTCTGTTTTAATTGGAAGGACTTTGCTAACCTAAAAAGATATTACTAATTATAAGACTCTGAAATGCATACACAACAATGCAAGAATGGATAATACCTATTTCACAAGAATTATGCGGGGTTACATTGCCTAGAAATAAACCTGGCTGTAGCACAGACATGGTATAAGAGTTCTTGTGTTTTATCCAGACAGCTTTTCCATTTTACCTTAGCCAATTACAATAGCCATCATCTGACTTGTCTTTTGTCTATTGTGGTCCCATGACCCCAGCATGGCCTTTTTAGTGATTAAAGAGAAAAGCAGGTTGGGTCTAATCCTGGTGTGAACCTGATAGGTGATACTAGCAGTTAAATGGCTGCCAGCCATACATATCTTACTACATCATATTAAAGGAAGGGGGATTCTTTTGCAAAATTACTCTTATCTATCAGTGTATATGAAAATTCCACAGTGAACACCAATCATAGGACAAAAAGATGGGAGCCATTTCAGTAAGCCTGAAACTACGTAACCAAAGCTTCTGCCTTTGAACTAAAACTCACCAAGACGTGGAAAAGAGTAAGTACAAAAAAACTACTAGCACATTAAGAGTCAGTTCTGTGTGTGTGTGTTTTAAAGTAGCTGGAACAGAACTGAAAACTTATGAGCAGAGATTATTTATTTTAAAATTTCCATCCTGCTCTCCTAAACTCAGAGAATCCAGCAATAAAGTCAAGAAACAGTAATAATAAGAATGTACTGTAGAGCACTGATAACAAAAGAAGTAAATGAAAAATTTTGGTTAAGGATTATTTATTAATAGTTATAATCTATTAATAGATAATCCATTAGTTATATATATAAATAATTATAAATTGTTATATCTAGTTATAAATAGTGGGTGGAAGTTCAGCTAATGGAATGAGATCTACAACTTTCAGAGGGAATACTTTTTGAGGGTATGATTTGTTCCATGGTCTGAAGGTCATCTTAGCATCCAGCCCAATAAAAAAGAAAATGTGGGTATATCCACACATGTCAATTTATTGGATAATATATATAAATTAGGAAATACAAGAATATTTTAATAGAACACAGAAGAAAATGTTTTTGGGATTGTTACCTGGTCTCCTTGTGAGTAAGAGAATTTGTGTGGGGGAATTAGCGAGCAAGGGAGACAGTTACGTAAGAGATCAGTAACTATGGGATATTTTTAACCAATAATTTACGGAGTCCTTTCCCAAGGATACACACATGAAGCCGGTGTTCTTAATCAAAGGGCAATTTTTATTCAAGGCATACACACGCAAGAAGCCTAAGAAAAGCAGTAGTGAAGGGGAATAGATTTGAGGGATTGCAAGGAGATAATTACCTGTATGGAGAGCAGGGAAGTCCGTGGAAGGAGAGCTTCAAACGCCAATGTTTTCAGCCAGGAGAGCAAGAGGCTTAAGGCAAACCTCAAGGGAACAGCGCTTTAGATCCAATAAGCATGTGCAATTTGAATGGGGCCGGGGCACTGTCTTTAGGTAGAACATGCCCTGAGGTGGGAGAACCCACCTAGCTGTTAGAACAGACTACAATGGTCAGTTCCTGGGACCAACAAAAAGTTTGATTACCTTGATTAGTAGCTGGTGGGGCGTGTGAAAGAGAATGCAAAATTTGTTCTAGCACTGCACAAAGGGATAGTTTGTTAATGAAGTCCACCAGAGCTAACTTGATGAATTTAGATGCAAAATGTACCTTCCCAGGACTGAATTATACATACTTATGAATGTTATTTCATTAGCTCTTCAATCAAGGACAGGAGATCTCGTCATGGAAGGAGGGAAAGGAATGTGTTACATGGGAATGACTCTGTGAGAATTTTGTTGCACTGAATTCCATTAGGGGCCGGGGGGGGGGGGGACTGCAAATCCAATCACCACTCCACATTCCTATGCGGCATTCCATTCATGCCTGGGTCTCCTGGGCGGGACTCAGCAACTGTTAGCTGGAGGTCCTCTGGCTGCAATACAGGCTGCCATTTTAAATACAGAGGCCTGGTGATTTTATATCACAAGATAGCCACGTTAAAATGGCAGAGGCCGGACTGACGGATTATAGGATAGTCTTCAGAAATGTAAATAAAGAGATCAATAAATTATCAAAATTACTGGGGGGGTTTCCATCTGAAGTGTTACTTAGAGATGATTTAGTTGATGTCTCTTCCTTGCCTCTTTGATATGGTTAAGTTGGATGACATAGAAGAGTGATGTGGGAGCCACATGAAGCTCTTTGACATGCCATTTGTTGCTCTTCTGAGCACTGTTCCCCAATACAGCACATGCTCCATGTTTCAGAAAACTAGGCAGGCCCTTGCTCGAAAGGGCTTGTAGTTGGCAGGCAATTTCCACTTAAAACAGCCACCACCAGAGGAAAAGATAAGCTGTGAGTCTCTCTGAGCTGCAGGTGTTGGTCTAGGGATGGAAGTAAATGGGCTCTTTTGGTTGATGGAGAATGTGAATGTAGCAGTCTGTGAGCTGTGGAGTGACTTCTACTGATATAGAGTTGCATCAAGGTACCTCAGACTGGAGTACGTTGTTACACTTCACCATTAACACCTATCCCTTCATCTTTAACAAGAAATTCAGATGTCAGGCAAAGTTATATTCTTTGGATAGACAAATCACAGGAAAGGTTTGTTAATGATCCAGACAGCTTACTCTTTGTTTATCTATTACCCATTAGTTTATACAGGGCTTTTTTTCTGGGAAAAGAGGTGGCAGAACTCAGTGGGTTGCCCTTGGAGAAAATGGTCACATGGCTGGTGGCCCCACCCCCTGATCTCCAGACAGAGGGGAGTTTAGATTGCCCTCCGTGCCACTGAGCAGCGCAAAGGACAATCTAAATTCCCCTCTGTCTGGAGTTCAGGGGGCGGGGCCACCAGCCATGTGACCATTTTCAAGAGGTTCCAGAACTCTGTTCCACCGCATTCCTGCTGAAAAAAAGCCCTGAGTTTATATGATTGCTTATATTCTTCACTGGGGACACACAGAATGAAGCAAAGTAAATTGTCTTATCAGTGAACTGGGTGTGAAGAGTATACATATTTACAGTTTGAAATCTTTTCAGAACTTGCTGTCATGGATGTTCAATACATTTTTTTACCTGATTTTTAGAGGAACACCATCCAAACCCTGCCTAGCTACTAATTCACTGAGGCCTCTATTGGACTCTCTGTCTAATCAGGATAATTCTTAACCACTATCCCTCAAAACCCACTCTTTAGCCAACTCCCCAGTATAATTGTTTCCCCTCCTAATGTTCCAATCTATTTCCCACCTCCACCGAAGGGTGTTTAGCTGGATGAGGCAAATGCTTCCTCATCAAACAGAGTAGCTCTGGTAATCTATGCTGTGAGACTGTCAGCTGTTGCTGCAGTTAGGCATTTGTTCATATTCCTTTCAAGATGCTGTCAAAGTGATGAAATATTGCCCGTGATGTTGGGAGTGATGGTGACTTCCATGAGGCTAATTCCATTTTGTTTTTTTTACAAAAAACTATGAGCTACTGCCAGTCTTCACTGTGAAGAAGGTCCCCTTCATAACATCTAGTTAAGCATAGATAGGCGTTATGATATTATGTGATGTTTATTCCCTACCCCCAAAATACTGCTGCTGAAAGTGCAATTTATAGGGCAAGGATTGAATCAGGCCACATGTTAATCTACATATTACAAAGCAAGAGGGCGAAAGGTTGTGGAACCAGCTCAGTCTTTCCTTTAAGATCCACTTAACCATTGGGTTGGATCCAGCCACCTCTTTCACTCAATCTTGCTCAATTTTCCTCCTTATTAAACTCCAGATCCCATATGCAGGTCCCCTCATTCCCAGCATGGCTTTCTGCATGTTCAAAAGCGATCTCTTTTCTTTTAACAAGCAGAAATGCTGGCTGATCCAACCTATTCAGTTTTGCTCTTCAGTCAATATATTGGTTGTGCTGTTCCCTAGAAACAGGAAGACGTGGTGGGCATCTTTGTGTGATACAGAACGAATTTTCCAGGCAGGGTTCTGTAAGCATTTTGGACTCTCCCCAGTCCATTAATGTGCATACTTTGTCATCTACAAAACAGGAGGCACAATTCAGCTAAAGTTATGAGTTTTTATTACAAAGGGATGGATTCAAGGAAGAGGTCAGCTTTTCCATGGGATTCTAGAGGATTAATCAAATGAAGAGGAGTCTTGTGTTACTTTAAAGTCTGTCATTCCAGCATGAGCATTTGTGAGCTCAGACGTAGGATCAGATATAGGACGGAGAATGGACCCAGTTGATAAGACTGAAACTTGTATGGATTATGCCAACTTAAAGGAAAAACAAAAACATGTTCCTGTGGGAATTAACTACATCCAGAGTTGATGGAAGCTTGGAGCTGAATGATTGCTTGTATCTCTGAGTGGTTTGCCAAGGGCTATAGTGATGATTATAGTGTATTGTTCATATAGTGTGGCTGGGCAGTTAGTTAAGAAAAGAAGACCCATTTATCCCTATGCCAGTACCCTCTTTCAAACAAGGTATAGACCCAGGTCTTGACCCACATGTTTTGGTTTTTTAAATTCAAAACAGATCTCTTTTATCGATTCACAATGAATCTAAACACAGACTTGAAACAATGTTGAATGAACAGTAAGTAGAGCTGAAAGAGGAAGAGCAAAATTACTTTGCAAGCACTTGTGCTTCATTCATGGTATTTCGGGGAAAAATGGTATTTGAACTTGCATAGCATTAATTATATGTTAGGATGGAGATAATGGAGTAGGATATTGTCTACAAAGGTTATGGGTGGGGGGAGATACGCACATTTCCAAGCATGTACAGTACTTCTTGTTCTATGTTTTTTATTACATTTTATGACTCTTTAAAAATCTCTCGATTGACAGCATTCCCGATTCTTTCAAAGGTAAAATATACTGGTAGGATGAATTTGAGAAACTTTTCTCAACCCATCATCATCACTGAGGTAATTCTACTTGGCTTTTCTAATATCCACCAGCTTCAGAAACCGCTCTTCTTCTTCTTTCTGGTCATGTATATATTGACTTTACTTTGCAATGGGTTGGTGATTCTGCTGATTGAGGTGAACCACCGCCTCAAAACTCCAATGTACTACTTTCTCAAGAATCTCTCCTGGATGGAGATCATCATCACCACAACTGTCACACCCAAGATGCTCAGTCTACTCATCTTAGAGGACAACACCATGCCTTTCTTTGCCTGTGTTCTACAGGGATACATCTACTTTGTGGCTGGTTCTTCTGAAGTATTCTTGTTAGCGGCTATGTCAGTGGATCGCTATATGGCCATCTGTAACCCGCTGAGATATACATCTATAATGCGAACCCAGATTTGCCAGTTGATGGTACTGTCTTGTTGGTTGTGGGGTTTCCTTTCTGTAACATCTTCTGCATCACTGACGATGAAATTGCCTTTTTGTGGCCCCAATATTATAGACCATTTTTTCTGTGACAATGGTCCTGTGAAACACCTGATATGTGCTGACATTCACTTTCTCCAAACCATAGACTTGGCAGTCTCCTGTTTCAACCTTCTGGGCTCTGTATCTGTGACTGCTGTCTCCTACATCTGCATCGTTGTTACTGTGATGAGGATTCCCTCTGCCAAAGGCAGGAAGAAAGCCTTTAGCACTTGCAGCTCTCACATCACTGTAGCATCTCTCTATTATGGTAGCTCCATGTTCATCTACATCAAGCCAGCTGGGGAATCCTCTACAGATCTCAACAAGGTGGCCACAGTACTTAACACAGTGGTAACCCCTTTGTTGAATCCCATCATTTACACCTTCAGGAACAAGGTTGTGAAGGAAGCTGTGAAAGATGTTCTTGGAAGAATGTGATTTGGTGTTTTAAGATTACGTTTAGGTGGGTCAGCCTTTTGGTCTGTAGAATTTGAGTCCAATAGCACCTTAGAGACCAACACAATTTTCAGTGTGTAAGCTTTCAAGAATCAGAGCTCCCTTCTTCAGACATGAGTGAGAATGGAGATCCCTAAGCCTTTGTATTCTAGCCAAAGGTGGATGGACTATACATCAGGATGTAAAAGTACTATGCAGCTTGATTAGAGCAGAAATTATAATCTGTAGTGAGAGAAGAATTCTAAATCTCTGTTCACCCCCAGGGGATGGAGTCCATTTTTCTGAATTTGTGAATAAACTCCATTTAAGCAATCTTGCGTTTTGATCTCCCCTTGTGGTTTCTCTGTTTGAGAACAGCATCTTTTACATCAGCAATGGAATGTCCTGGAAGTTTAAACCATTCTACCACTGGTTTTTGAGTGTTCTGATTTCCACTGTCAGATTTATGTCCATTTATTTTTTTGTGTAGGGACTATCCTGTTTGTCCAATGTTGAGAGTAGAAGGATGTTGCTGACACTTGATAGCATACATAATATTGGAAGATAAACAAGTGAATGAACCTGAGATGGTATAATTGGTCTTCTTAGATCCAGTAACCATGCTGTCAGAATAAATACAGGGACAATGCTGGCATCTAAGGTGCCACTGAACTAAAATCCTGATCAAGATTGTGTGCTACGGCCAAAATAAATATACCAGCAAAGTTGTTATCTTGATTTGTATTTTGCATTGCCATATATATGGAGTTTAGGAAAAAAGATAAACTGAGATACTTCCTTCGTCTCCTCATTACCACTTTGTCTTGTTTGAGGGCAAAGTGTCAGGGAGAATTTCCAAAACATTAAAGGAATAAACAGTGCTTGTGTGGAAGTATAGATGTTATTGATTTAACCAACTTTGAAATTATGTTTCAGGAAAAATCAATCAAAGTCCAGTAGAAGGTTACTTACAAACCACCAGAAATCTCATACATCTCTACCTGACACCTAAGGATACCATGTAACATATGGAGGATACTGATAGACAAAGTTTGAATTAAAATAAAAACCATGTCATTCCACATGTTGAGGTCAACAACAATGATAGAATACACTGTACAAGTTTTTCAAGTCATCCATGTACTTGTTTTCATCTGTATAAAAGAATTCTTGCTTGCCAAATATAGATGCTTTTGTAACTATTTCTGTCCGAGTTTTTCCTGGCATTTTGATATTCCAAATTACCCTGCTGCACTGAGAATTCTCCATAGCTTCATGTTATGTGTCTACGTTTGGTTCAGAATGAAGCTTGATGTGTCATTTGCTACAGTTTTCATCACATTTACAATTACTTTCTCTTTTATGAATGCTTTGATACCTAACACTATGGTAAAGCACTACAAAAAGGCAATTTTGATTGAAGTGATTTGGGGGTTACAACAAAATTCTGTTTGATTATGTAATACTAGGTGATCTGCCCCTGCTTGCTTTTGTTCACCTACCCCATAGCTTGCTGAACTCCTGATAATTAATGATAGTTCAAATACTAGATGAGTTGCAACAACACCAGGGAAGCAACAGCTAGAATGATCCTACTTCTGCCAATCTGTAGCCAAAACTAGGTTTATAGCGCATCATACACTGCCAGTGCAATCCTAAGCAGAGTTCCTCCTGTCTTAACATAGAAACAGAGCTAGTCTGGTTCCATACCTAGATATGCTACAGAGGGAGTCTAGAGTCATGTAATCTAACTCCCTGCACAATGCAGGAAATTCATAAATACCACCCTTCCCCTTCCCCCACACACATCCAGTGATCCTTACTCCATGCCCAATAGATGGCAGAGAGCCTTGAGTGACAGGCAACTCCAAGGAATCTGATTGGGTAGCATGAACTGAACAGAGAAAGACTTCTGAACTGGATGCTGGGGAGAAGGGAGTCTGATTTCAGCCCTAGCTGAGAGGAGTTGAGTACTGACAGTTTGGAGATTCAGCCCTGACTGAGAGCAGTTTAATACAGACAGGAGAACGGGGGGGGGGGGGGCGGGGGGGAGGGATTAGCATGGAAGTTTGAGAAGTAGGTGCAGACTTCCATTTGGGCCAAAGAAAGGGGATAGATCTTCTAGTGAGAGGAGAATTTCCCTACCCAGTCAAACAGGGAGTTAGTTGTGAAGAGTAAAGAGTTATCTGGCCTGATGTGGTTAGAAACTGCCTTTGGAGTCCTTAAGAGGAGCACACGTGTTTCAAGAAAAGAGGTTTGGATACTGGAAAGAGGGTACGAGCCTTCGGGGGGTGGGGGAAGAGTGAGGAAATAGTCAAAGAAGGCACTAGAGTATTTGGAGAAACACTGCAACAAAAACCTCTCATCATAAAGATTTAAATAATTGTGAATAGCTTAAGAAAACCTCATTAATGTGAAATATAAGAACTAAAGTCTTTGCATGTACTGATTTTATCTCAGAAATTTTCAACCCCTGATTTCACTTGACCTTTTCCCTCTATGTCAAATAAAATATATTTTTTTAAAAAATTCAAAACACCTTGAGTGTCATTTAAGTTGTTTAAGAGAGACTGGATGGGTGCCATAATGGGCATGAAACATGACTAATACAGTTGTATGGACTTATGTAGATTAGAAGAGCTGGCTAACCAATGTCAATAGATAATATGTACTGAGGCCCAGGTGCTGGCAAATGTGCCCCACCACCACCACCCTGAGATACACACACCTGGACACACCTGGGAAAGTAGAAAAAGAAAGGCAAGACGTTCATGAACTCCTTGGACAGGCTTGAACCCACAGACCCTGCCACTCAGGATGAGCCCTAAGCCCCAGACCCAAGAGGCGGTTCCCTAGAGACATGCCAGGCAGGATGAGGGAGTTCTCTGCAACTGTGGCATCACCTGCAGCTACATAGAGTGGGCTGGGCTTGATTGATTGATTGGATTTTTAGCCCTCCATCCCCGCAAACAGGCTCAGGGCGGGTTACAATCATAGATAAATTACGACAAATAAAACCAGTAAAATACAACTCAGTACCAATATGGATTTCAACATTCCAGGTGGTGCACCCTTCCCCTTTCCCTGCCCACCATACACAGGGGAAGAAAAGGGTGGAGGTGTGGGTTAGTGAACCTCTAATTCCTCAAGCATGGGGAGGCAGATGGACCATATGCTCCCCCCCACTGGCAGGAGACCGGCAGGGAAGCTAATTAGATGGATCCAGTGCTGGCCTCAACCATATGCCTGGTGGAACATCTCTGTCTTACAGGCCCACTGAAAAGATACAAGATCTTGGTGGGCCTGAGTGTCTTCTGACAGAGAGTTCCACCAGGTTGGGACGAGGACAGAAAATGCCCTGGCCCTGGTTGAGGCCAGCCGAGCCTCCTGGGGCCCAGGGACCACCAGTAGGTGTTTACTTGCAGATCTAAGACCTCTCCGAGGTACATATGAGCAGAGGCGGTCCCTCAGGTATGCTGGTCCCTGTCTGTTTAGGGCTTTATAGGTCAGAACCAGAACCTTGAACCTGATCCAGAATTCCACAGGGAGCCAATGCAGCTGCTGCAGAGTTGTAGTCACATGTGCTCTGGACACGAGCAGCAGCATTTTGGACCTGCTGCAGTTTCCGGGTCAGGCCCAAGTGAAGCCCTCTGTAGAGCGAGTTACAGTAATCTAATCTGGACGTGACCGTTGCATGGATCACTGTCATTAGGTCATGGGTTGAGAGATAGGGGGTAAGCTGCCTGGCCTGCTGAAAATGGAAAAAGGAAGTTCTGGCAGCTGCCTGGACCTGCGCCTCCATTGACAAGGAGGAGTCGAACATCACACCAAGGCTCCTGACTGATGAAACAGGCACAAGTGGTGCCCCCTCAAAGGCCGGGAGCTGAATCACCATATCTATTCCCCCACGGCCCAGGTACAGGACCTCCGTCTTTGTAGGGTTCAACTTCAGCTTGATAGTCAGGTGCCCCCGAGACCCATCAGTCAACTTCAGCTTGATAGTCAGGTGCCCCCGAGACCCATCAGTCAACTTCAGCTTGATAGTCAGGTGCCCCCGAGACCCATCAGTCAACTTCAGCTTGACAGTCAGGTGCCCCCGAGACCCATCAGTTTGACCAGCATGTTGCTCCACAACTCCCCCTATCCCTCACCCCGTCCATGCATCAACCATCTACCTGGCTTACCAGGTGCCAGCAGTGCTGTAGGAGACTCTGAGATCTCCTTAGAGCTCCCCCCCACCAAGTAGACATATGCGGACAACATTCCAAGTTCCACCCTGCTGTCTGCAGTGAGTCTGAGGAGGAAGAAGGAGGTGGATGGGAAGCTGTGTATGGCATCAGCTCCCAGGGAGTCACTAGCTGAGCAAAACAGAGGTCCAGAGGCACCAGGAGCATCTTCTGGAGCCAACTCATCCTTTCCAGTCTGGAGCCAGAGACCATCCCCTGGGACATGTGAAGGGGCAGGGGGAGAACCTGGGTCAGGAAGGGGAATGATCATCCATAGGCAAACAAACAGACAGGGAGAGAGTTGTGTACAACACTGACTTTACTGAACTGCCAAGTGTGAAGAAGTTGTCTGGACACAATAAAGGTGATCAATTTTGACCCAAAATCTGCACTTCAAAGAGCCCTTTTAATACGCAGAAATCTCATGAAGGCTTCAAGAAGACAGCATTAACCACCAGCTGAAAGAGTTTTTCCTGCCACTTGGTTCTTCTTCACTTTCATCAGATCTACCCTAAATATTCACCCACTTGGTGGTTATATCGCATTGCAGAATCCCAAATCCCATGTTGTACAGCACTTGAGATCTCTTTTAAAATGCAAAAGTACACCCATCAACTTGTAATCAGTAGGGCCTCTACGACAAGTAGACTCCTGCTGATGTTTGGAAACCCATTGCATCAAGCAATTTTTGTTTTGAAATCTAAGGAAATATTTCCATCTTGCGATTACAATAACATTCTAACATTCTCACATCCACAAAAGGGATGAAGGAGAAAATCTGAAATCACCGGCAATGATTTTACTCTTGGGAATTTGAATTTCAATAAATAGGTCTGTTGCTCCTTAACCTACCACACACACTCCTGCATGTTCTAGCAGGTACTGTGTGCATTCAGACCCTCAACATCAGTATTCCTTGTGTCATAACAGTGCTATCCTAAGCAGAGGTCTGCCCTTCTTATCTCCATTAATCTCAGTGGGTTTCTGAAGGTGTACTTCTGCTGAGCATTGCCCTGTACATTTACTAAGAAACAGAAACAGCGACTTAAGCTGAGGAGATTCCCAGTCCCCAATCTACTGGAATGGACTCTTGGGAAATGATTTCCCAGAAGCTCAAACAGACATTAATAAACCTCCTTCCCTAAAAAGTCATCTTCCACTGGCACTTGGAATAAAAAGCAGCTGCATTCACAGTGGCGAGCTTGAGACAGAGGCTAAGAGTTCTTGGATGGCGGCATGAACTCGTGCATTGTGGCCAGTTGAGAACTATATCTAAAGGTGACAGCAGTGGATGGAAAAGGTAAGATTTTGAAAACAATTTCACGAATGCTTGTTTCCATTCATCATTCTTCTACACTCTCCCCACCTACTACATTCTCATTTTGTTTTCATTCTTTCTGCATTGTCTCCATCATGGAAGTCAATGGAATTCTCCAGGAATAAAACAAAGACTTGAATTTTATTGGCTTGGATTGAGTGGTTTGATTCCCGCTATGAAGACATCTGGAGGCAAAGTACAAAGCGAAGTAACTTCTTAGACAACCTGGCATCAGAACATTGAGGGAGAAGCCCCTGCATAGTTTTATTAGTGTAGCTACTGGTTAGGGACTGTGCTTCAGTGCTTTAGAAAACAGACTCAAACTATTACAGCACTTTTGTCAGGAGGCTGGAGTGGGGAACGGTTCAGTGGAATCAGTGTGAGTATGCACATTGGTAAGGCATGGAAATGATGCAAATTAATTTCTTCTCCTGTTTCTCTTATTCTCTTATTTTATATTGTTGATAACGTGTGTGGTGAAAGACAATAGAAGGCTGAGTCTGAGGGTGAGTTGAATGGCTGAGATATTTATATAAAGGGTAACTCACCTTCAAACTCAGCCTTCTTTACACTGATAATGACTCAGATTATACATAGAGACTTGTACTCTACCACTCCGCTCAGCAAACATTTGAAGCCTGAGGAATCATTTGCAGATGGAAGATGAATGGCTGAGAATATCTCAGCCATTCAACTCACCCTCAAACTCAGCCTTCTTTACACTGACATTTATTTATATATTTAAACATTTATATTTATATATTTATATAAGGAGGGGATATTTTAAATTTACTGTTTTAGGCCTTCCTCTTTGGATGGAGATTAATTGTTGCTAACCTATGCTCACGTAATAGAGCATTACAGAAAAGAAAGTTCCCTTTGTTGTATTGTCGAAGGTTTTCACGGCTGGAGAACAATGGTTGTTGTGGGTTTTCCGGGCTGTATTGCCATGGTCTTGGCATTGTAGTTCCTGACGTTTCACCAGCAGCTGTGGCTGGCATCTTCAGAGGTGTAGCACCAAAAGACAGAGATCTCTGTCTGGTGACACTGAGAGATCTCTGTCTTTTGGTGCTACACCTCTGAAGATGCCAGCCACAGCTGCTGGCGAAACGTCAGGAACTACAATGTCAAGACCACGGCAATACAGCCCGGAAAACCCACAACAACCACAGTTCCCTTTGTCTTTGTGTCAGCATGCACTTCACAACGTTTTAACTCATTCCACTTAATGGACAGTTGAGAGAGAAATCTGATTTTTTTCACTTTTTTATATTTGTAAACTAAACATTTATTATAAGCTACAGGTGGCATACAGCATGCTGTTAAATTTATCATTGTCACCTTCTCCTCCTTACTACAGCCCCCACCCATCCCACATGGTTCATGTTCCCTAAAAGATCCCTTTGCAATAGTCAATTTTTTTTACTCTTTTTTTCACCAGAGGAAAAGATGGTTGGATGGTTTAACCAAACAAATCTATATTTATGAAGGAAGTGATATTTCTGCTTCTTCTTTTCATAGGTAGAATGAAAGGCAACACCAGGAACGAAATGTCCAATCTCACTTTCCAGTCTGAATTTTTGTTGCTGGAATTTTCAGAGGTCTGGGAACTGCAGTTCTTACAATTCCTTGCATTCCTAATACTGTACTTGGCTACCGTGACTGGAAATCTTCTCATCATTGCCGCAATAGCCCTTGACGATCACTTGCATACCCCCATGTGCTTCTTCCTCATGAATTTGGCCACACTGGACATCGCCTCTGTTTCTGTCATCATACCCAAATCGATAGCCAATTCCATTACGCACAGCAGGTCAATCTCTTATTCTGGATGTGTTGCTCAAGTTTTCCTTTATTTCTTATTTGCGTCAACAGATTTCGCCATCCTGACTATTATGGCACGTGATCGCTATGTCGCTATCTGCAACCCACTGCAATATGAGACAATTATGCACAAAGGAGCCTGCATTCAAATGGCAGGCAGTGCATGGATTATTTGTTTTCTCTACTCTGCAATGCATACTGGTTGCACCTTTTCTATGAATTTCTGCTCTAATGTGGTCAATCAATTCTTTTGTGAAATCCCATCGTTACTGATTATTTCCTGTTCAGACTTATACCTAGTCGAAGTTGGACTTCTTGTGTTTGCTTGTAGTTTGTCATTGGGATGTTTCATTTTCATCATTGTAACTTATGTGCAGATCTTCACTGCCGTGCTTAGAATCCCTTCAGTGCATGGTCAGAAAAAGGCCCTTTCTACTTGCATTCCCCACCTCACTGTAGTCTTTCTGTTTGAGTCCACTGCAGTCTTAGCATATACAAGGTCCCCAACCAAGTCTTCATCTGTCCAAGACCTGGTCATTGCTATTATATATTCCATGGTTCCACCCATAATGAATCCAGTGATCTACAGCATGAGAAACAAGAACATCCAGGTTGCACTATGGAAATTGTTGGGTAGGAGTACTTGAGATACCATTTCCAGATTCCAAGTGTGATAAAGTATATGTGAAAGGGTATGTGGCCAGTGAGAACTATGAAAAAAGTCAGTGGAATTTTTCTTGTTCATAAGGGGAGGATTGCTATCAGAACAAAATCTAATTTTTTCTCACTTGCACATTTGGTTACCAACAGGCCTGGAGAAAAATCTCATGTTCCTTTAAGGGAGGCTTAATGTGTAGAAATAGGCAGGTGAAACTTTTCCAGGGAAGTAAGTAACGCCACCTGGTAAATAACAGCCCATTGAACTTCTATTAAAGGGACAGGACTTTTTAATCTCCAGGCAGTTGGCAACCCTAATTCCGTACTCTAAGACAATGGGCTCTACACAATCAGCTTTTCTAGTCTTAAAATGGCTATGCCAGAGATCCAGAGAACTAGTTTTATTTTTTGCCTACTACTTAAAGCAATGCCAGAACCCCAACCCTGACCAGAGGAATGGCAAGTCTAGAGAGGTGTCAACATACCTCTTTAGCTGCTGTAACATACTGGTTAAGTGGTTGGATTGCAAATCAGTACTCTGCTGATTCAACTCCAGCTATTGCCATGAGCTCTGCAGGTGGCCTTGGGTAAGCCGGTCCTCTTAGCCCCAGCCCCCCAGCTGTATAGTGGGGATAATAATCAAACTGACTTTGTTCACCACTCTCAGTGCGGCACTAATCTGTCCAGAAGGGCAGTATATAATCTGTTGTTGTTGTTATTGTTATTATTATACTTGGAAGGCCTATAAACCATCATACACCCTTTACGACATCACTGGAGCATGTTGAAAAGCATCCAAGTTTATATCTTTCCTGCACAATTAGGCACTTTTCATGACTGTTTCTGAGGGCAATGGGAGCAATAACAAGGGGTCACCATGTGGTCCGATAGGCTTGGAGGCCTCTAGACCACACCTTGAGGTGATTCTAGAACTATGGAGATTAGTGGCTTCCAGACCGGGGGGCGGGGCGGGGAGATCCAAAAGCTAATCTGTGTCTTAGATTATTCTCTGGATGTCCACTTATCAATTTAGTTTTCTTATGTAATTACAAATCTGAATGTTAAGGAGAGTGGGGTTTGACTTAATGCAGTGCTCGGAGGGGTAACAACAGCGGGAAGCTTTGGCCTTGCTTATAAGCCTTCTTGGTGCATGTAGATACTCCTGGGGGAAACAGGATTCTGGCTGCTTTTACATTTTTATGAATATTCCTACTTAACATCATTTTTGAAGCATAACATTTTCCTGTTACCACTGTAGTGAAATCTGTATGATAACTCTTACGTATTCCATCAATATATCTGATAATCAATGTGGTCCAATCTGTGGATACTTAAAATCCACAGATCAAGGTACACTGAGAGAAGGGGAATTTTTCTTTAAATTTGAGGGACCTTATAGGTTTGCAAAACAATCTGAAAATGGAGAGCAGGGTCCCACAACAGAAGAACCCAGTGGGAAAGGGAAGAGGGTGGGCACACAATGTGGTGGGGGTAGGTGAATGGAAAGACAGAGCAATAGGAAGGGAGATGTGATGATGGGCACAGTGTGAGGAGGAGCCACTGCTGACTCCACTCATATCTTTAGAAACCCCTACTGAAAATGTTGAGAAATTTTGCTTTTTATTATGGTTATGCTATGGATGATATTAAAAATATTCTAGATTATATGTTTCGGAACTTAGAGTGATGTTAATTGGAGTATCTTATTATCCACAACAAAACCACATATCCACAGAGCTCATATGGTATGGTGGTTGTACTAAGACTTGGAAGACAAATGGGATTTAAAAAGATAATGTATATCCATCACCATTGAAGTCACACTATTTTTGCATTTTTCCTCTGTGAGTGGAGAAATTAAGTGTGTATGCTTCAGAGGTATGTGTGCGTAAAGTGTCATCAAGTCATAACTGATTTATAGTGACCTCTGCCAGAGTTTTCAAAGCAAGTGAGAGAGGTGGTTTGCCACTGCCTTCCTCTGCAGAGTCTTCTTTGGTGGTCATCCATCCAAATATTGACCCTGCTTAGCTTCTGAGATCAAATGAGATCGGGCTATACCATGCTGCCTTCCCTCCATGTTTCAGAGGTACTCTTCAGTATTTCCCATCAGTAAGTTAGGAAAGCCCTGGCATGTTTCCCAAACTAAGAAGAGCTATACAATGTCTCTAGTGACACACTAGTGCGTCAGAGGGGCAGTAGAGCTATTAAAGCAAATAGGCCAGTTTCCTCCATATCCTTCTTCTTCTCTGTTTTGCTGCTGTCCCAAACTGCTGCTCTTAGGGATTTCCTCCTTTCTAGCTGCCTTCTTTTCTTCCTGATTCTTATTCTAACCTCCATGAGAACAACATGTGCTCTCAGCATCTCTTTCCATCAAAGCTTAGATAACTACAGTGCCTAGTTTTCTTCCTTCTTTCTGTACTCTTTCTCAGACAGTTCAACATAATTTATTGATTTGCTGAATGGGTATATGACAACATCATCTTCAATCTGTTTTAGGCAACCCGGGAAAGCACACACCTGAAGTGACATCTTCGTGCTGGCCATGGGCATGCTCCTGCACTTCATTGGTGCCAATTTGGCTCCAAATGGGCCAGGGATTAACCCTGTGCAAAGCATGGGAGCACACCCATGGCCAGTGTGATGATATCAGTTTCCGTAAGTGACATCATCATGCCTCCCTGGGATCTTACAAAAGAGGCCTAAGTCCAAGGCTTCCCATCTCTCATGGGAAGGGGATAGCAACCTGGGAACCCTATAAACAGGCTGAGGGGTTATCTGGCTTGGCTGCATTTACTGGCATGTATTGGAGCTCAGGAGGCTACATTGTGCTCTGGCCAGGATCCTGCAAGGAAGTATCCCACTCAGTGTTCTGTTCTGCGTCTGCAGGGAAGTGGCACCCTGCTAGCCTCGCACTTGGCCTCCTTTGGGCCGGCTTTGCCTGGGCCATTCACCACCACCATTCCTGCAGCATAGGAAGGAATTCTGAGGGGCTATGGGCCTGGGTTCAAATCCTACTGGGTAGGGTAGTCTCTGAGACTCACTTGCAAGTTCTGGCAGATTGGTCTCTAGTGCTTCTGGAGCATGGTTGGCCAACACCTCACTTGTATGCTGTGGTAGGGCGGACTCTTGCACTACTGGCAGCACTAGGCTCTTCCTGACCCTGCTGGTCCTTAAGATCTTCCTCTGAGCCTCCCAGGTCTGAGTCACTGGTCTGGTAGAGAGCTGGTCAGAAAGAGTCATAATATAAAAATGGAATAAATAAATAAAAAATAACACCTAGCATGTTGAATGTGGGATGTTTGTGGAATATCTTACTGGTTTGGGCAGCAAATGGCAGTAGCCATTTTGTGATCGTGCCCCTCACCTGGCGTCAGAATTGGAAAGGTGTACTCAGGTTTGAAAATATCAGGGCCCCAGCTCTATGGTATACCATAGGTTCAAGGTGAAATTCCACCCCAAACTGCTCCCTCTGGTTCCTGGAAAGGCCGGATAATTTTTTTCTAAATAATAAAAAAAAATCCATCGTAAGTCAAGGGTCCATAAATGCCAGTCTTCCCATTGTTAGGTGGCACTTCAGTACTTCAAACTAGCCTAGAAAAGCTCTTTGAGGCCATCATCATGTCTCATTCAGACCTATATTTCAAAACCACTTGAATGTCTTTGTTTCTCGGGGTATAAATGATGAGAGTCGTGAGTGGTGGCAAAACTGCATGTAAAACAGCAGCAAACAAGTCTACAGATGGAGACAGCATCTCCTGTGGTCTCATGTAAGTAAATGTGCCAGTAAAGACAAAAAGAGAAAACATAGTCAAGTGTGGGATGCAGGTAGAGAAAGCTTTATACTTCCCCCGGTCTGACTGAATCTTGAACACAGTAGAGAAGATGTAGCCGTAGGAAACCAATATTAACACAGAGCAAATGGAACCCAAAGTAAGAACACAGACAAAAGTGAAGATCTCATTAAACTTGGTATCTGTGCAAGATATCCTTAACAACTGAGGGATATCACAGAAGTATTGTTCAACAACATTGGACCAGCAGAAGTGCAGCCTAAATGTGTTTGCTGTTTGTATCATTCCATTAATTAGGTTGAAGACCAGTGCAGCAGCTGCCATTTGGAAGCAGGCATTCCAGTTCATGATCAACGTATACTGTAGAGGATGGCAGATTGCTACATAGCGGTCATAAGCCATGACAGTGAGCAGGGAAATTTCTGCAGTGGCACATACAGTAACAAAAAAAGGCAGGCTGACACATTCCCAGAAAGAAATCCGGTTGTCATTTATCAAGAAATTGACCATGGAATTGGGAACGGTGGAAGAGATGAAGCAGGTATCTACAGATGACAAGACAGCCAGGAAAAAATACATGGGGGTGTGAAGATGAGGAATCAGGGCCACGGATATGATGATGAAAAAATTCCCCATCAATGTTGCTAAGCAGAGGGAGAGAAATACCATAAAATGTAAAATTTGTAGCTCCTGCATGTCAGAGAAACCTTGAAGGATGAATTCATTCACAGTTGTTTGGTTTACCATTTGCTTAGTTAGGAAAATTCTGTGGGGACAAAGGAATAAAGGAGGTTGGTGCCTCTCTTTTTGGTTTCTGTATCACATCTACTAAGAGATGTGTTATGAAACTCTACTAAAATTATGAGAGCTCCAAAGTTGGGCAGGTTCAACCATGGTTAGTAGTTGGATGGGAGACCACCAAAAAGGCTAGGGTTGCAATGCAGAGGAAAGCAATGGCACCTCTGGTCATCTCTTGTCTTGAAAATCCCGTGAGGGGTCACCATAAGTGTTACAGGAGGAGAATTTAACACTGTCCCTTTCCTCAGGTTTAGAGGGGGACAAATCAAAAAGTTAGAAAGAGAGGTCAGGGCATCTGTTTACTCCTCACTGCCACGAACTATCCTTTGATGTGTAGATTGCTTATCTCACGGCATCCTTCTATTCCCTCCTTTGTCACACAACGATCTCTTCCCTACATCTTGCTCCATGGATGCAGAACTTATCCTGCTATTCATGCCCATCCTTAGACGAGATAGATAGAAATCTGTTTCTCCTCTTTCCTATCGAAGTATGGGGTTTCTATAATAAAGAACTCTTATTTCTTTTCTAAACCTATGCTAAGTGTAAGTTTATTTTCTCTCTCACACTCACACCAGCCAGCAAGCTCCAAACACCCATCACGTTCTCTCTGCTATTGATGCTACTTTGCTACCCTCCTACTAGTTTATGGAGGTCCAGCTTTTTTAATAATAAGTTAGTTGCTACTTGACAGCAATGATTAAGAATATAACATAGCTATGTGTTTTTCAAGGTGTCAAAAACATTAGAATTAGCCTTCAACGGCAAACATGGGATTCCCAATTCAGTACTAGCTCTTAAAGTGGATGCAGGATGGAGAAAGGAGGAGAGAGATGATAGATTGAGAACATCATCCTTTGTCAGCCTCAGCTTTCCCCTCTACAGCATGGCCCCCATCACTTTTTCCCTTCTTATCCTCCTGCCGAGCTCCAAGACAAAAGGACCATTCACTGCTTCTTCTCCGTAAACGTCCACTTCAAATTTTGAAGTAAATTGACGGTTCTGTTTTTGTATTATAATGGCTAGTGTTGACCTTATTAATAAAATGGAAGATTCATATGAAGACATAGGCATCATTCTAAATAAAAAATCATAATTACCATGCTGTTCCCTTCTTTTCAGAATTACTTCATTTGGCTGTGAGAAGATGGGCTTTAACTGCATACAGGAGATTGCCTCATTTCTTATTAGGTCTTGTTTAGGTTTCCATTATAGGTTTCCATTATGTATTTTGAAGAGCTCCAAGCATACATATGTTCTGGAGGGAGAAATTGAAAATATATCTCTCGAACAAGCATACCCAGAGCCACCTGGGAGCTCTTGATGGTAAGGTCCTTCTAGGGATGTTTGAAGGTTTTCCTTCAAAGACTATGTTGCATTTTAGGGAGGATGGCAGGTGACAAGGCCAAGTCAAGATCAGGGTAGGGGTGGGGAAATAGGCCAACATTCAGGTGTCAGTGGGTGTAAAAAGAATCTCTCTCCCTCCACCTCTTTAGAAATTATGTCAGTCACTATGGCATCTCCATTTCTTAGGGAACTCTGAGATATGTCACTTTAGATTCATTGAACAAAACAAAGGCAGTGGGACAGATGGCACCAGACACTTAACAGGTTGCTTTGGCATCCCACTGTCATCTCAGAATGGGCCAGCTTGGTTATGGCATTAAAATTATGGAATAACTTCACCAGGAAGATTCATCTATCTTCCTCTATCGTCTTCCACTAGTGAGTGAAGAATTTTCAGTTTTGTTTGGCATTCTCTCACTGGTGCTCCTTCCTGTTTATGTGTATTATTTAATCATTTATTTTAATTATTATATTCTGTCAAGCCACTGCCGATTTATGGTGGCCTGGTAGGGTTTTCCAGGCAAGAGATGCCGTAGCCAGCTGGTTTTAATTTTATGATTTTTTGCCACCTTGGGGGCCCTAAGTTGGCTGGAAAGGTGTCATAAAAACATTTTAAATAAATAAATAAAAATAACTGTGGGAAGATGCTCGGTACAGAAAATTAACAGTGTAATCCTAAGCAGAGTTACTCTAGTCTAAGCCCATTGAAATCAATGGGCTTAGACTGGAGTAACTCTGTTTAGGATTGCACAGTAAGTTGAAAATGGACAATCACTTCTCACATGGAAACTGTTTCTAAAATGTCTCATTGCTGGTGATAAGTGGTCAGGCAAAATAGAGTATTTTATGCATTCCTTCCTCACCATCATGAAGGGGTGTGCTCCTGTGCATTGGTAAACCACTTCACAAACACACACACACACACACACACACACACATCAACTGAAAATGATATTTAAAAACAGAATAAGTTTGAATTTCTTATCCCTACTGTTTTTACTCCAAAATGTCCACTTACTCTTTGTCTCTGTTTTGTGCAAAATGAACCCATGATTAATTATTTTCATGCCAATGTCTTTTCTTCACATCAGATTTCCCCCATAAAATGTAATCAACAACAGTACAATCCTAAACAGAGCTACATCCTTCTAAGTCCATTCAACTCAAACCTCTTTCAAACTTCATAGATTCAGAGGAGTTAGCCATGTTAGTCTGTAGCAGCAAAATAGTAAAGAGTCCAGTAGCACCTTTAAGACTAACCAACTTTATAGTAGCAGAAGCTTTCAATATGATGAAGAGAGCTGTGGCTCTCGAAAGCTTATGCTACTATAAAGTTGGTTAGTCTTAAAGGTGCTACTGGACTCTTTACTATTTTTCAAACTTCAGTGTCCAAAAATCCATTGGCAAATTGTTAAAATGTGACACAGTGAAAACAGTGACAGAATATAAATTGTAATACAGAGGATAACTGGAAAAAGAAACCAATGGAAAGTCAGAGAGACAGAAGGGAGAAATCAGAAGAAAAGGAGAGATTGAGAAAAAATGCAAAATAATTTGAAGATACAGATATGTTGATGCCTTTGCTATCTAACTATAATTTTTATACAGGAAGAAAGTGGCAGAATTAAAAGAGAATATATAATGGAGAAGTTAAATACAAATGTATGAACATTAATGATATTGAGTCAGAACACTGATCCATTTAGTTCAGAATGAATGTTCAAAAATATGTTTCAAGAGATCTATCAAAACATGAATCAATTTTGTTAATTACATAATGTTCTGGAATCCCCTGAACTCTGTTTCAGAGAAGATAATGACTTATAGAGTTGGTCCCACAAACTGCAGTTCACTCCAGACTTTTTTTTTAACACAGAAATCAACTGTGAGGTCCACTAAATTTTCTATTTATTTAGAAAAAAATTGTGCTACATCCCCAGAGTCCTGCTTGACTGCTACCCTAGAATTCATCTTGGCCCTTATGTGCATCATGATGACTAAGTAGATTTGAACACTCCAGAAATCCCATATCAAGCTAAGTGCCATATGCACCATCACAGTGTTATGTGTTAGAAGGTCATGTATCTCCAATTCTCTAAACAACCTTGGAAAAACTCTTTGAGGCCATCATGTCATGTTTAAACCTTTTCTCTTCCTCAGCGCCACTTGGATGTCTTTGTTCCTCAGGCTATAAATGATGGGATTCATGAGTGGTGGCAAAACTGCATACAAAACAGCAGCTAACAAGTCCACAGATGGAGACAGCATCTCCTGTGGTCTCATGTAAGTAAACATGACCGTAAAGACGAACAGAGAAAACATTGTCAGGTGTGGGATGCAGGTGGAGAAAGCTTTATACTTCCCCCGGTCTGACTGAATCTTGAACACAGTAGAGAAGATGTAGCCGTAGGAAACCAAAATGAACACAGAGCAGAATAAACCCACAACAAGAACACAGACAAAAGTGAAGATCTCATTGAACTTGGTATCCGTGCAAGAAATCCTTAACAGCTGAGGGATATCACAGAAATATTGTTCAACGACATTGGACCAGCAGAAGTGCAGCCTAAATGTGTTTGCTGTTTGCACTATTCCATTGATTACACTCAAGACCAGTGCAGCAGCTGCCATTTGGAAGCAGGCATGCCAGTTCATGATCAGCAGGTACTGCAGAGGGTGGCAGATTGCTACATAGCGGTCATAAGCCATGACAGTGAGCAGGGAAACTTCTGCTGTAGTGCATGCAACAACAAAGAAAAGTTGAGTGACACATCCCCAGAAAGAAATTCGGTTATCATTTATCAAGGAATTGGCCATGGATTTGGGAACAGTGGAAGAGATGAAGCAGGCATCTACCAATGACAAGATAGCCAGGAAAAAATACATGGGAATGTGAAGTTGATGAACCAGGGCCACTGTTATGACTATGAGAAAATTTCCCATCAGTGTTGTTAAGTAGAGGGAGAGAAACACCATAAAATGTAACATCTGTAGCTCTCGCATGTCAGAGAAACCTTGAAGGATGAATTCAGTCACAGCTGTTTGATTTACCATTCACTTGGTTGGGAAGATTCTGTGGAGAGAAAGGAATACAGGAGGTTTGTGACTCTGTTTTTGGTTTCTGTAACACTTCTACTGAAAGTGGCCTTATGGAAGTCTATTAAAAATTCAACCAAAAATACATGTGTTGTCAGATGTAGACTCAAAATAAGTAATGGACACATCTGTTTGCATGTGCTTGGTAGCTGTTGAGTGCCCTAGGAGCCTCAGTATGCATCCACACTATGTTAAAAGATGAAGGTATCCCCTACACTTTTAAAGGCATAAGATGAAGCAGAAGATCATTCACGGCTATACTTTTTCCTGAAATTCAGTTAAGAATATAATATCTATTTGTCTTAGTCAAAGTGTCAAAAATATTAGAACTAGCCTTAAACAGCAAACGAGATATTTCCACCTTAGTATTTGCTGCTTAAAGGAGATGTAGGAGGGGAGACATTAGATACTTTGCAGATTGGATACATAATCTTTTGCCATCCATAACTTTCTCTACTACAACATGGTCCCCAACAACTTTCCACTTTCTTATACTCCAGCCAGAGTTCCAAAGTAGAAAAAATAGTTTGTGAACATTAACAGTGCATTGGCCTTCAAAGACATAGAACATACCTTTAAAAACTCTAAATTTGTACTTGTACTATGCGTCTTTATCACCTTATTCCATTACCTCCTGATAGAATTCTGTTAGTTTGGGGGACCATCTGATATTATTCATCTCTGTTTTAATATTTTAATGCAGAATTAAGATTCTGATGTGCTAGCCAGAAGGGAAGCATCTTATCTGACCAGATGTTTTCACAGAACAACCTAATAAGATTACTGACCTGTTCTCTTCAGAATTACTGAATTTGGCTGTGAGAAGATGGGGTTTAACTGTATACACGAGATTGCCTCATATCTTTCTGTTTGGGTTTCAGTTACCTGTTTTCCCTAGCTCCACAAGTAAATGTGTCCCAGAGAGAGAAACTGAAAACATCTCTTGAGTGAACTCGCCTGCAGCCATCTGGGAGCTCTTGATGATACAGTTCCTCTAGGGATGTTCCAAGCACTTTCTTCAAAGTAACTCCATTTTAGGGATGAAGGCAGGTGCCCAGACTAGGCCAGGCCAGGGGCAGGGGAGTGATTTTCGAACAGTGTGTTGTCAGTGAGTCTCCTTTTCTCCTCCTCTTCAGACATGTCAGCCTGGCATCGACAGGGAGCTCTGAGATATGTCATTTTGCATTGGACAAAGCATCTCAGGCACGGGAGTTAGGAGTTAGGGTTGCCAGCCTCCAGGTGGTGGCTGGAGATCCCCTGCAATTACAACCAGGCAACAGAAATCTGTTCCCCTGGAGAAAATAGCTACTTTTGATGGTGGACTCTATGGTATTATACCATTCTGATGCCCCTTGCCAAATTTTGCCCTGTCTAGCTTTCACTATCAAAATATCCAGGAATTTCCCAACCTGGACCTGGCAACCCTAGCTCAGGTGGAACCAAACAGTTAATGGGACCAGGTGCCTGATGCTCATGGGGAGAAGGACCCCTTGTGACCCAGCTGAGAGCTATGCTGGGAATCACGAGATGTGGGACAGAGCTGCAGTAAAGAGGGGAACTGGTAGAAGTCACTTTCTCCCTCTTGTGCCAGCAGAACTGCTGATAGGATCCAACTGATTTCATTGTAAAATATATATACATTTATGCTATAAATAGGTTTCCCACAGGAATATTATGTTAAAGTGAAACATCCAGATTCATTGTGATACATCTGAGCTGACCATATATGGCTTCATTTTTCTTCTTCAATGGAACGTGAAAAAATCTTTAGACTGCAGGGGCATTATGACAAAACTAAAACTCTTGTGAGCATTTTTCTCAGACCCACCTGTTAGTAGTCAGATCCCTCCTCTCGCTGAGGGGCAGTTTATGGATAGAAAACATAAACACCTTCCCTCAAATATCCTAAGTGCAAGGCGCTGCCTGACCCAAAGTACATGCCAGCCAGGTAAAAGCCTGGGAAAATATTTCAGAAGGAGAGTCAGAGGGCCGCCTGAATAATGTCCCCCTCCATGTCCCAAAGAGACACATAATTTTGGACAAGTGATCCTCTTCATTAATCTTGTCAACACCCGGCTTCACTTCCCCTCGCCCATTTACCCAAGCACTATTTACACCTGTAGTCCACATCAAGCCTCTCCCAACTTATTATCCACCTCTGGAAAACCCATCAAGTTGTTTTTTGGAATGATTATATCAGCTTGCCCCAGGAAACATTTGGCCCTATATCTGGACTCCTCAACCACCAGCGTGTGTGTGTTCTGGAACCCATACATAAACACCAAAATTCGTTTGGGCCTTGTGTTCTGAATGTGAAACACTTTCTGCTCTGCTGCTGCCTCCATCTACCTCCATCTTTGAGTTTGGTAATTATAGCCTTCCCCAAAATAGTTTGCTCCCCTCTCCTCCCTGATTTCCTCTTAGTTAGCCTTGTATATGTTCTGTGTCTGTTTGTATATTTGCTCCTTTATTTCTCTTTTAATAAAAAACCTTCCTGGTTGAACATCTGGTTTGTATATTTTGAGAGTTCTCTTAAAAGAAAAATCCCTGTAAATATTGGTGGAGAATCCCAGTTATCCCCTCTTGTTTTGTCCCCTTTCAGCTAATCTCCCCCCCACCCCCGGTCACTAACTAATTAGGAGACTGCCTATTTGGGTAACACATCTGGACCTCTTTGTTCCTCAGGCTTTAATGATGTGATGATAAATAAACTATATAACAAGTCAGCCAGCTGAAAATTGACAACCACTTATCACATTGGAACTGTTCTTGAAATGTCTGTTGTGATGGAGGTAATGATGTGGGGGCAGGGCATTCATTCATTCTTGCCTCACTGTAGGGCACCAAGTCTCCTCCTGCCCTGGACACCACTGCTCCTGCTGCTGCTTAGCGGAGCTACATGAGCAGAATTAGAGGGGAAATTATAGTTGTGCGAACACTGTGATGTCACTTGCAGAGTGAATCCAGAAGTGTAATCATTATGGAGGGGGTGATACTCTAGGATTCACACAAACTCGATGGTAAAAAGCATAGAGTTTGGATAAATCTAGAGCATCACCAATGTGATGACTCATGAGTTCACACCTGAAGTGCTGCCATGAAGTCTTTATAATGCCGATCAGCAAAATTTGCCCCTTCCCTATGCTCCCCAGTTGTTGCCAGCCAATGCTGAACTGGTAAACCTTCCCCACGGTGATGATGCAAACATGATATCATGCACTAAACCTTTCACAGAAGCTTGTGCAAGACCAATTACTCTTGCAGTGGATAGACACATCTATGCAGGAAGCAGGGCTGGATTGACGGGGGGGACGGGGGGGTAGTCTGCCCCTGGCGCCGCCAAAGAGGGGGCACCGGGTGCAGTTGCCAGCCCCGAGAGCGCACCTGGGGAAAGGCAAACGGCGCGGGCGGCCTGCCAGCCACCCGCACTGCCATTTGCCTTTCCCGCAGGACAAGGGGCGGCCGGCTTGCGGGAAAGGCAAAAGACAGCGCGGGTGGCTGAAAGGCTGCCCGCGCCATTCGCCTTTCCCCAGGACAAGGGGCGCACAGCAAGCCGGCAACCTGAGAAAGGATGAAAAAATAAAAACTGGGGTGAAATACAAGATTCAAGTCCAGTAGCACTTGATTTCTAGGGTATGAACCAACTTGATTTCTAGGGTATGAATTTAAAGTCTAGAAATACAAAAAAAGTTTCCTGTTTTTTATGTATCTTGTAGTTTTCTATTCTTCTTCCAAGGAACTAAGAACAGCTTATATGGTTTTCCCCTCCTCTATTTTATCTTCACAACAACTCTGTTAAGTTGGGCTTAGAGTGAATGATTGGTACTAGGTTAGCCAGTACGTTTTATAGAAATCACGGATTTGAACACAGGTCTCCCAAGCTCTAGCTTGATATTTAACAATTGGTGGAATGATACAAATATCATTTATTTGGTGGCTATTTTAATTGGTACTTGGACTCCATTGCTGAGCCCTCCATGGCTCTACCATAGAGTTTCCATTGTTTCCTAGAGGGGTGTGATATCACTACCTGGTTTTCCTAGAAGTGACATAACACTCCTTCCCCTCTGATTTTTAAACTTTTCCGCCTTCCACTGAATACCCGTGTTGGTGGGCAGCAGATCTCCTGCCCCCCATGGGCAAATAGCAAGGTGGCTGGTATTATCAATATGTTACCTTGAGATTCCCTTTCCCAAGGATGCCCTGAAAGAAGGAACTCAGAAACCGTAGAGCATCTGAAGAGCTGGATGGGCAAAGGAGAGATTCTCTTCACACTTGCTGACTGTAGTTTATTGCCTGGCCTAGCCTCAGCAGCAGTTTTCAGCATTCAAAGAAAGGTCTCAGAATCCCCTGGAGAGACCAGAGAATCATGGTCTCCCATGTGGCTGAAGGCATCTTGTTAAAGAACTGTTTTACTGTCTCCCTCTGTTGCTACAAATGTGGAGCTTTGGAGACCAGACCCCTGAAACCTTTACAAGGGAAGAGATACAGCAATCTCCTCTATAGTTACATCCCATCTTCTGCCAGTTCCACGTCCTCACTACACAGCCAAGACTGGCAAATCTGAAGAGGTCAGTAATCTTACTATTTCGTTCTATGAAGAGTATCTGGTCAAGTGAGTGTTTTATTTCTGTGCAGCATATCAGGTGTTTTTTCCTTCCAATCTGTGTATAAATATAAACTTGCATATGTACTTTTTGTTTTATTAGTAAGGCCAGAACCAGGAATTAAATAACAATAAGAATAGCCAATAACAGGCCACAGGGCTTCCAAACGCATATTCCTTACTCATTTGCAACTGACAGACAAAGGGGGGGGGGAGAGAAATGTATAAATATTTTCTTTATCCCTTCCTATTCATAGAACTTTCCTGACCAAGTGAATGGTAAACCAAACGGTTGTGACAGAATTCATCCTTCAAAGATTCTCCAATGTGCGAGAGCTACAGATTTTGCATTTTATGGTGTTTCTCTCCCTCTACTTAGCAACGCTGATGGGGAATTTTCTAATCATCACATCTGTGGCACAGATTCCTCACCTTCACACCCCCATGTATTTTTTCCTGGCTGTCTTGTCATTGGTAGATGCCTGCTTCATTTCTTCCACAGTTCCTACATCCATGGTCAATTCCTTGGTAAATGACAGTCGGATTTCATTTGCAGGATGTGTCAGCCAAGTGTTCTTGGTTGTTGCCTGTGCCACTGCAGAAATTTCCCTGCTCACTGTCATGGCTTATGACCGCTATGTAGCAATCTGCCACCCTCTGCAGTACCTGCTGATCATGAACTGGAATGCCTGCTTCCAAATGGCAGCTGCTGCACTGGTCTTCAGCCTAATTAATGGAATGATACAAACAGCAAACACATTTAGGCTTCACTTCTGCTGGTCCAATGTTGTTGAACAATACTTCTGTGATATCCCTCAGTTGTTAAGGATATCTTGCACAGATACCAAGTTCAATGAGATCTTCACTTTTGTCTGTGTTCTTACTTTGGGTTCCATTTGCTCTGTGTTAATATTGGTTTCCTATGGTTACATCTTCTCTACTGTATTCAAGATTCAGTCAGGCCAAGGGAAGTACAAAACTTTCTCTACCTGCATCCCTCACTTGACAATGTTTTCCCTGTTTGTTTTTACTGTCATGTTTTCTTATATGAGACCAAAGGTGATGTCCTCTCCAACTGTGGACTTGTTAGCTGCTGTTTTGTATGCAGTTTTGCCACCACTCATGAATCCCATCATTTATACCTTGAGAAACAAAGACATCCAAGTGGCACTGAAGAAGAAAACAGGTGTCAATGCAAAATGGTGACCTCTAAGAGCTTCTCCCTGAAGATGGAGTACTGAAGTGATGACTGTCACCTAACAACGAGGCTATGCCTATGGGGCTTATATGCGTCTAATCAATAGATGTTTCCCAGTTTTGCATTTATAGTCACTCTATATGGTGTAATAACTAAAATTAATCTCTTGTTTTGCTAGCCTAAGGAGCTCCACATTTTTTCTTTTGAAAATGTATGCATTAAAATATTTGAATATTGCCTTTCCCCATGTTGCTTGTAAACAGGGGTTTATAGTAAGTATGACTTTACTATCTGAATGCAGATCCATGGTTCTTTTATTTTTTTGCCCCCCTCTTGGTACAGTTGTAACTACACAATTGCTGAAACCTTATGGCTGTTTCTGCTGTAGTCGGTCCCTGCTGGGGCCAGGACTTGGTTTCCACCTGGTTTCCACCTCTGTGTGCATTGCAGCCTTCCATCACTTCCCAGACAGTAATGACTCACCAAATCAAACTGTGCAGCTTGACCCAATGCCAAAGTGAGATTTAGTTGCATTGGAGTAGATGAATTTGCAAAAGCACATGCTTTTATTCATTGCACAACATACACCACAAATTATTCCACACACACACACACAGAGCATTCGAAGAACTGCACCATCTACCTCCTCCCCCATCCTTTCTTTTCTATTAATGGAATGGGTGAGGTTCTATTTTGCTTTGAAAGTCTTTATTTCTTGGAAAAAAACAAGTATCTACAAGGGTTGAAAAGGATTCCTTTTGTCTGTGACATTTATTTTGGAAAGCAGCTAAGGCAGAGAGGCTGACATTTGGTTTACTCAAAAGTGATCCTGTGGAGAAATGTTCTTTGCCCAAGAATTCACTGCAATATTGCAACCATTAGTCAGACTGTATTCAGGAACTCCTATGCAAATCTGTAGCTGGCAGAGAGGAAAAGTAGCAGGAATGAGGTATTATCCATCCTCCAGAGCATTCAAGCTCATGTGCAAATAACGGGCCCAGGAACAATGAGTTGCCATCTCACACCTTGCCAGAATATCACACCTTGAGGGTCAGAGTGGATAGCCAAATGTTCAGTTCTCTCTTCTGCTTGAGGCAAAAAGATGCGAATGGCCACAAATGGGGGAGGGGGGGGGCTCCCAAAGAGAGATTATAAATTCCAAAGAAGCTGAAGGTTCATTCCTTCACAGCCCCAGAGTCTTTTCCTTAATAACTACATTATCAGTACAACGAATGTGTTGACTTTATCATTGTGCATAAACAACTGGTTTATTCCACACCCTGATGTTTGTGATGACATCATTTATCTCAATCAAGAGATTTCATGCTGGGTGCTGGTCTCATTTTCTGAAATAACTGATTTCTGAAGTAATCATTATGGATGGGATTCAACCACTTTTACTTAACCTCCCCCATTTTTCCTCACTACAACTCCAATCCCATGTTTTTCCCATGAAGATTCCATGGTCTCAAGCATAGCCCTTTCCCCTTTTTTACCAGTGGAAAAGCTGGTTGAATCCACTTCATAAGACAGTGAAATGATAAACCAGATTTAAAAAATAAAAATTCACATATTATTGGACTAAATTCAAGTGTTTCATTTTTTCCCCAATAAATCCAGACTAGGGTGTACAAAATGTGCAAAAAATAACAAATTTGGGTGCCAGCAGCGACACCTTGGGTCTCTATTGTCTTTTGATCTTGCCAGTCTACATTTTTGATTTCATGTAGTCATCCTGCACAAAAGTTTTGATGCACTTGTTAGAAACGAAACATTCACTGAATGTCATGGAATGATAACCTTATGGTTTCAATTACTTCTCTCCATTTGTATTTTTTAAAATTTTGTAACGTTTTCCTTTTGCATTGTTTCTAATGTCCCCTTTTCGTGTTAACAGAACACCCACTAACCACCAGAAAACTATTATATTGTCATCTTTTTAATTATCTTCAGATGGGTGTGCGATTGTGTACAGATTGTATCCTCTGTTGCCCAGTATGAAATCTAAAGGGTCTGTTCTCAAGAGCTCCACAGAATTAAAGAAACCACAACTTGTTCTAAGAAAATAGTATACCGATGTTCCAGTCTACACAGTCATAGACAGCCTGGACCTTGCATACCCCATACAAATATCTTGTATGTCCAGTCATGATTATGGAATTGACTGGAGACTCTCTTAAAAATATCTTTTTATTAAATCAATCAGAACTAGGTGGATATGCATGGACACATTTGGGTAGCTGCACCGTACCTTTTAAAAATTTTTCACCAGCAACTTCCCAAAGTTCTGGAACATATATTAGGGAAGTTACCAAATTCCTTTGCTGTCTTGGCACTTGAACCCAGAACTTGAAGTCATTAAGTCTAAACTCTGGCTGTGTCAGCCATCTGACCGCTTGGTCTGAGCTACTGGTCCAGTCTCTGCTTTATCACAGCATCCTCATCAAGATGGCCAGTACAGAAATTACACCTTGCCTCAAAGGATCTAATGAAAGCAGCTGCAACCAGCAGACAAAAAGTTCCTATTAGATTATGCTAGTGTAAAGCCGCAGGGTCCCTTTAATCTGAGCAGCATTCCCATAGCGAAGACTGGTGTTAATTCTGACGATTTCATCAGAAAATAGTTACCATGTCTGAGAAGTGGCCAGATTTCAGGTTATCAAATTCAGACCACCCTGCCATACATTATCTCAAAATCCCTCTGCCACTTGCAATGGAAGGCTGACTCACGATGAGGCAGGAAGGTAGAGGCAGCACAGACAGGGAGGCTAGAAAATACACCCTCCATTACAGAGAAAAGGGGAAGGGTCGAACATCTTCCTTGACCTATCAAGTCAGTTTTGCGCTGTGATTTCTGTATCTGACTAGGATCTACAAAACCCAGGTTTGATTGGCGTCCCAACATAAAAGCTTAAGTGACATCTCAGCCTACCTTACATAGCAGAATGTAAGTTATAAGGATAAAATGGCGGACAGTGGAACAACATGCAACACCTTAGGTTCATTAGGGGGAGAAAAAATATTCCCTCCTTTACGAAAGCATATATATTAAGGAATTTGCTATGAGCCCACATACTGTATTGGTGTCTGGCTAGAATTTAGGGACCCAAGTTTGCTTGGTGACTTTATGCTAGCACCTACCTTAGCCAGCTATTTCACGGGGTTGTTGTGAGGATGGAATGGAGTACAACGTAAACTGTTTTGGTTTCCCATTGGGGAGTGGCGACATCTGTTATAAATTTAATTTTGGCTATAGTTCACTCTTGCTGTTGCTTCATCAGGCATTGCTGCAACTCTTTGGGTAAAAGGCAAAACCACTCCTTCATTCAACATACTGTATAACGTGAATGAGTAAGCAAGGCAGAGCCCCTAGTTTCTTAAAATATACTAAAGTGGTAGCAGCGTTACTAAGATCTGTGCGAAATAGTATGCAGATACCACACTGTCAAATCCTCTAACCTGTGCTGGGCATAGGAGGCACTTTGATTCATGATTTTGGGCCTCCATGAGATTTCATGTTCTTATTGCTTGTTAACAGCCACTTTAAATCTAGGGCTCTCTGTAAGCCACCACTGGCCTGCCGCCTCCACAGCTTCTCTGAAAATAGCATCACTTTTCAGATCAGTATTTACGTCTCTTATGACATACAGCACTCTCACATCCCAGCTGCTGTAACATAAGGGCTAAGTGGTTGGGCTGCCAGTCAGCATCTCTGCTACTTCAACTCCCACTACTACCATGAACTCTGCAGATGGCCTTGGGTAAGCCACTCTTCTCAGCCCCAGCAATATAGTGGTGATGTTAACACTGACTTTGTTCACTGGTCTGAGTGGGGCACTAATCTGTCTAGAAGAACAGTATATAAGTACTCTTGTTATTATTATCGCAGCCATTTGACATAAGGAACACCCATTCTAGAAAACGTAAGGGTGACTATTTTCATCTCCTTGGTCACTCCATCAAAGGTTTCAGAGTAGTCATCTCCAAACAGTGAACAATTTATTCATGTATCTAAATATGCTTGTTATAGAAATGGATTTTCTGTCTTTCCCTGAAATAGTCTAACTAGTAGAATGCCAATCTTGATAATTTAAGACTTGAACAGTCTGTATTTCTGCTTCTTTCCCCCCAAGTCTCTATGGAAGGCTTTTGCCAAAGAGCATAAACAGAAAAGAAGTAAAGACTGCACAGGCTCCAATCCTGTAAATGAAAATGACACACACTGAATACCTACATGGCACTTCTAATTTATACCAGAACACCTCTCTAGTTTGGAAACTGGAATAATTGTTTCTTTTATGCAACTGTGCAGGGTATCTGCGTAGATTCTCAGCCACTAAATTGAAGAAAGTATAGTATCAGCCTACCAACACAAGAAGAAGCAATTCCTTAGATACCTTATTCAGAGAGAGCAGCAGCATTGAAACCTTCAACCTTCTCTGGAGGTCATTTGCAAGGATGCCACATTGACCTCCATGCACAACTTTGTCTGATACTACACAAAAGGCCACGGAATGCATGGATTTACAGCAAGTTCTTTGAGCCTACCCCACAGCAGACAGACTTGCTCAAGATACAAGTCATGTTTCTGATATTTTTATTAGGATCTTCTTTCCTAGAGGGAAACAATATAGTTGTCTTCCTTTTCTTCAGAGGCAACCTCTTTCAATCCAGCTTCAGTCCTGAGTTTAGAACAGAAATAGCTTTAGCTGCACTGGAAAATTTTTAAAACATGGACAGGGGAAGTCATCTCTGATGATACTATTAGATCTGTCAGCAGTCTTTACCACTAACTCTGTGTTCCAACTGATGGATAAGAATGGTGAACAGGATTTAGACTGAATACATGAAGTGGTCTTATCCTAAGTCAGACCCTTGATCTATTAAGTCAGTACTGTCTTCTCTGTCTGGAACTGGCTCTACGGTGAAGATCTTTTGTATCAGCTATCACCCAATCCATTTATTTTAAGATGCCAAGGACCGAACATGGGATCTCATGCATGTAATGCAGATGCTCTACACCTGAGCCATGGACACTCCAATCTAACTGAGCTGGACCCCCTAACGGAGCTGGAACCAAAGAGATCAATTCAGACATTTCCTTAAGGCATACCAGGGGACGGCTTTCACTTACAATAGGATAATTCTTTCAACATCATTCACTTCCAGGCAAAACAAGATGTTGTGTGGGTGTAGGGGAGGGGGGAAGAGTGCAAAATCATTTTATTTTGGCAACAAAAATTAGAATAGCAGACTTTGGGATCAAGCACAGCTTAACAAACCTGTGGGATCATAAACACATGGTCCTACAGAGAGGACCTCTGATGCAGGCAGCCAGATGCAAAAAGAGGCTTGGCTCAATGCTCAACTGTGTAAAATACTTTAAAAGAAAGTAGCCCAGAGAAGGAAGAAAGGCCCTAATGCACAAGAAGCATGTTAAAATCAGAAATCTAGAGGTCAAATTTCAAAGTTCTGCAATTTTACAACCAATGTTTGTGCATGATGGAAACTTCTCAGACAGGCAAAATACTGTATGATAAAGAACTACAGAAACACAGGCCAAAATGGAGAATGGGGGCAAAGAGAAAATAGATTGCCTTTCAACCTTAGACACAAATCCAGAGGAGACAGGTACTCAGGAACAGGCCATTCTTGCCATGTCAAAACTGTTCCTTTCTGTTGTCTGCTGGAGGATGTGGCTGAGATTTGAAGTGTGCAGAGAGAGCTCTACAGATGGATGCTATACTACAACATCAAGTACATTACTGGGAAATGGTAATCAATTAGGAAAATACTGAGACCAGTCCTCCTGACTTGCTGTTCACTGCATTTAGCACCAGAACATTAGCACGGAATTTTTATGTACCTTTTCAGCCAGAGATGAGTTTTACATAGAGGAAGACCAAGCTCAGCCTGGAATATGCTTGATGAAAACTCTACCTCTACTTCCATTAGTGAAGCTCTCCACAAGAACGTTGTGCAGGTAGAATGTGGACACTGAAGCAGGTTTTCGGTTGTCCATCGACTAGGAGACCGTAAGAACACTAAATCCTTTAGGGACAGCTGTACCGCCATACAGAGAGGGCAGGAAAAATAGGCTCATTTTGGACATATCCAAGTCTTAATCTGAACTACACAGCAGGAAAGAATCCCCAGCACCAGCTCTCTGCACATCATCCCCCCCCCCCACCGGCAGATAGACTTTGATCCAATGCAAATGATGTGTGGATTGCCACCTTAAGATGTGTAAACTTGCGAAACGTAACATTCATCGCTGTTGTGTGAGAAAGGACAGGGTTAAATGAATTAACCATATCAGTACAAAACTTCTAAATCTGTTATGTTTTCCTCCTTTGGGGACCTAGAATTCCCAGTCATCCAGCTTGAGCTGCTCCAAATTCGATGCTACTTCATAAATACTGCTTGGTTCTTGCACTTGCAGGCCTTCAAAACAAGTCATTGGTGTTACAGGATACAACAGTTCAGGAAGTGCTTCAGATGGACGTCGTTTGATCTGGAGGAAAGAGAGTAAATTTTAAAAAATCTAACACAGACGTAATTCAAGGCATTGTGCAAGACAGTTCTTGTTTCACTCGCTCATTGTTCTAAGCCTCTCATCAGTCTTCTCGCCTCCCACCAGCACAAAACCTCCCAAAGAGAGACCCAAAGTAAACAAGGCAATTCAAACGCAGTCTCTGAGTCTCAGAAGCTCTTTGGTTTCAAGCTATTAAGTACAGGAGGAGGTTTCAACATCACTGACCACCCCACCTTCCAGAGGCCTACTATCCTCTCAATTGTGTAGAAACAAGACGGAATGTTACTGAGGTGAAAGTGAGGAGACAAACCACTTACCTGTTTGAAAAAGGAATGGTTGAGCAAGGCACTTGCGCTTGGTCTGTGCAAGAGAAACACAACAAAGAGGTCACGAGTCAGTAGACCAGGGAACAGGATGAGGAGACAGCAAGTTGTTTCTTCTCTTCTCAGGATTCTCAAGCCCCTAGCCTAGCAAGCTCGCCTACTGACATGAACAAAGAGGGATGCTATCATTCCAGAAAATGTGCAAAGCAGCAATGGTCCAGAAGCGTACCTTCACGTGGTTATTGCATTGCTGTTTGTAATCTCATCTGGAACTGCTTGCATTATGCTACATTGGTAATTGTTGTTCACACTGTCATTTAATTTTGTATTTCTCGTTCTAATGCATTGGTATTAACAATCCACATGGTATTCCTAGTTCTATTGTACTGTTCATTTGCACTGTTCATTGTATAATATACGTTAACATTGCTGCTCACACCGTCATTCAATTTTGGACTACAAGTCCTATTGCATTGTTCATACGACGTCTTATACTGCGTAAATATTTTTTCTCTTTCTGTACTCTGTAATTTGCCTTGTGTATCAGTGATTATGTTGGGTAAAGAAAGAGTGAGCGAGAGAGACAACGAATGAGGTGCCCATACTCTGTGTGCCCCCACTACATGTCATACATATTCTCCATTCTCTTGGGCAGATTCCTACCAGACCAATAACCCCCAAATTGGTCTTTAGCAGTTGTGAATGTGGCCCCAGCTGCAGCCCTTCTAATGGTTCTCCTGACTGCATCACAAACACAAAACCCAGTTCTGGCCTATTGTGATCCATGATAAACCATTACAAAGAGCAACTGGAATACAGAACTGTAAACTGTGCAAGTTTTAGCAGATAGGAAATATGTGGTTTTTAAAATCTGAGCGCACATGTTTTTGACGCAGCACTTCGCCCCTTTCCTATCTGCTAAAAAAATCAACTATACAGGCTTACACTCTAACTATTCAAAGTATTCCTTATTCTCATTTGCTATTATGGCCCTAGAAACTTGCCTCTTCTAAAAGAGGATCTTGAAACCATGCTTTTCAATTGTCCAAATGCTAGAAGTGACATCAAGTAGAAACACTGTTTTACAGAATCTATGCCCTATTCATCCTAGGTTCTGCCACCAAAGAATGAGAAGCCTTGAAACCCTCTGGTTAGTGACAATGGGGGTATAATTTGTAACAGCAGAAGGCAGTGTGAGAGCCTTCTTCTAGAAGAAGCAAATTTCTTCTGGAAAAAGCTTGAATTTACAATGAACAACGTTTTTCTCTTCCATTTCAAACCTCCCCCAATTTATTCTTGCAGTACCTTAGTTCTGGGTTCCTCTGAAGGCATTGTTCTACGAAGTGGTGAAAGTAGGGTGAGAAGGTACGGAGGTATGGATGTGGTGCTGCCTCACCATTGGAGGCCTTGGCATTGCTGGCTACCATATTTTCCCCGAACCCCATGCTGGCTCCTGATCGCAATGGTTTTGTATTCAGCTCCTCTGGAGGAATGGTGGTGGTGTCCAGAAGACAAGGAACCGTGCCATTTAGCTTCTCCAAAAGCATCTGAAGTACATGAGGAGAAGGCAGGTTTGTTTTAAAGGGCGTCTGAAACTCATGCCACAGTCATCCAGTTAAGTGTCCCAATATGTGTAGCTTCCTTGCTCTGTACAGCAGAGGCAATAACAGCCTACCTGAGTTACAGGCATATCCTTGAATGGGACGTGGCCATTCGCCAGCTCACAGGCTGTGATTCCTACACTGTAGATATCGGATTTTGCATCATAGCCCTGAAGATTCTAAAACCATAAAAATGAAAATATGTTGGAATATTTTGGGACCTTCTTTAAATTGAAGGGAAAATGAATACAGGAAGGAATTAAATAGAGGAGCATGGTGGCTCACAATGGCAATTTATAGGTGTTTATAGATGATTTTGTCAAACAAAAGAAAACCCAATGAAAGGATCAACAATGCAAAAGGAAAAGAGGAGCAGGAGCGGGAGGAGCCAGTCCTGCTATGTAGTTTCAGTTCAGGCTTCACAGTGTCTTTAGAGGTGTCTTTTTAGACAAGTAAAATTTGCTGGCTGAAGCAGTATGGGCTGGAAGCTGGATGCTGAGGCTGTGTGCCGTACAAATAATTTTATCAAGGAGAAAACTTCAAGAGCCAGTGTGGTGCACTGGTTAAGAGTGAGGGAGTGGGATCTGGAAAACCCAGGTTCAAATCCCCACTGCCATAGAAGCTTGCTGGGTGCTCTTGGGCCATTCACCCTCTACCCTTACGCCAACCATCATGTGAAGCTGGTTAAGCTAAAGCATAATGGGTGATAATGTATAAGCTAAAGATAAAGATAATTCATGAATAATGCTGTAAGCTACTTTGGTCCCCACTGAGGAGAAACAAGGTATGTTAAATAAATACATAAATAAGGTTGCAAGACTTAATCCTGGCCACTCCAAAGCTACAAACATAAGACCAAGCAAGAATCAACGTACCTGCTGCAAGACCTCTGGGCTAAGCCATGGTAAGACTTTGATGCTGTACTTGGGGAAGTCATGCACTACTTTCAGGCGTTGACCATGACTGATCATGCTTAGATTACTGCGCAGGCCAGACAGGTATACCTTTCCATCTGCAGAAATCAGGACATGACTGGCCTTCACACTCCTGCATGCAAAGAGGACAGAGAGAAAGCAGCCACAAACCCCCCTCCCAAGTCTCCAAAAATCTAGACCACAAACTTAGTCCGAGAGCAGAGCAACAAATTATTTGGCTGTTGAGCAGAGGCAATGCTAACATGAGTAGAAGATACAGCAACTGCAGCTCATGGAGATTTAATTTCTCATTCTTCAATTTGACCTGAAACTCAGCAAAAGGTTGAAGGCTCCCAAATCCGTTGCACATGTCTCATTCTCACTCAAAATGGCATATTCTGTGCTAGATTTGGCTCCTATCTGGCAAACATGCAGCATGCCCTAATGTTTGGAGCATCCTGCAAGCTATGAGAACAAGTTCTCATCACTGCCTTTCAGTTCTACTTGTGCCTACTCAGGCTTACAGTGCCACAACATAAACATGTCATGGTTTATGCTATATGACTACATTCTGAATTCAAACTGGCTTCAATCCCATTTAAATAGTATGGTTTTGAACAAAGTTGGGAACTGAAGTTCTACCAACAGACAAGAACAGAGATGTCAAACAAATTGGCCCACCGACGGCACTCTTATAGCCTGCAAGGCAGCCCAGGAGAACCCCAGTCCACTGTCACTTAGTTTAGAAACAGCAGGCAACATAACCATCCAGCTTGTCACTCCAGTGTTTCTAGACAACTTTACAGGGCACTAGAGAAGATGTTAAAAAGTCTAGAGCAGTGCAGGAGCCCAAGGCAGCTAACAGCAATGTAAGCCACTCGGATTAGCTCAGCCACGTGTTCTCTGCTCTAGCCTCCTTATTCTGCCTCCCCCCACCCACGATGACAGGGCAAGGCCAGACAAGCAGGGATTGTGGATGAGGAGGTGGTAGCTCATGGCTGTTTCTCAAGACTGGGTGGGGGAAAATACACCATCAAGAGAAAGGCAGATGTTAAAACTTTAATTCAGTTTTGGTGTAATAATACTAGTTAATTATTCCTATAATGAAATTAAGTATATTAATAATACTCTGTGCTGCAGAACTTTTGCTCCACTGATTCTGACATCAGCACGATCGGAAGACCTTAGACTAAATTTCTCCTAACTCAAGTCTTTGCTTCACAAATTCTATCTATGTTTGGGTCAACGTATGTTTCTTAGGACTTTCTAATGAAGAACTCTCACAAATACTACAGTTCCCAGATTTTTTCTTCTTCTCAGAAGCCAAGATAATGGAACTGATTTTAAAATTGCTGAAGTTTTGTTCTTTCTTGCTTAAAGTGCAACGGCCTTGCTTACCTGTGAACATATCCCATATGATGAATATAATCAAGAGCCTTCAATACCCCTTGCAAGATATAAGCCATAGCTAGTTCACTCATACCATCCATAAAATGTGTACAGATTAAATCTTTAGCAGAACCTGCAAAGAGAGAGAAAAAGGGTAGCACAAGAAAGTCAAACCACTTGTTTTTAAGATTTCCTCCCCCCTGTATTTATATTAAATAGGCAAATGACTACATGTCTAAAGTCTCAAGATTTGCACATACAACTACTTCACCATTCAGAAAAACAAGTGGGGGACCTGCAAAGACACGGGGGGAGAAATCCCATTCAAGTAAACTGGTCCTCCTCTCCATACTGTCTCCCTTGCTGGCGCCAGCTTCTCCTTAACGATTGGCGCTGGCTCTGATTTCCTCCCTTTGCTCCTTTTCCTTCCTTCATCCACCCACCAGGGCCAGATCTAGGGTTCCTGGCGCCCAGGGCAACCCTAATCTGACCCCTTGCGCATGCGCGCAGCACACTCCCGGCACTGCATGATGACGTCACTTCTGTAACATCATCACACAGGGTGGAGCGTGTCGCTCGCACGGTGCACCGGCGGAGGCAGTGTGCGGGGCTGGGAAGCCACCTGCGCCATTCGTCTCCCCGCAGGACAGGGGGTGGCCAGCCACTCCCTGTCCTGCAGGGCAGGCGAATGGCGCGGGCAGCCTCATAGCACCCCCCCCCCCCGCTGCCTTCTGTCTGCCCCGCAGGACAGGGGGCACGCAGCAAGCTGGCCGCCCTGTCCTGCGGGGCAGGTGAAAGGCAGTGCGGGGGGTTGGGAGGCTGCCTGCACTGCTGCCCGTGCGCTCCCAGCAGCTGGCAGCTGCTCCCGGCGTCCCCTCCCTGGCGGCGTGGGGGACCGACTACCCCCCTGCCCCCCACTCAACTTTTGTTTGATCTCCAGGCTGCTTTTGCCCCTTCTCTCCCTTTCCCACGGCCTCTCTCAGCTATCCATCCACCTACCTGTGTTGTTCAGCCACTCCAACCAGAGGGGGGAGGGGCTTTGAGCTGGAAATGCAGGACAGGCTTTCAGTTCTAAGCTTCCTCTTATCAGCCGGCTGGTGGTGGCTGGAAGGCAGTGCTCTAGCCATTGCAAATCACCCAGAAACGGGCTCAGTAAAACTGTGCATTCTGTTGCTTGGCAAGGATACAACTTCCCCACCCCTTTCATGAAAATTCTGAGGTGGAGGCTGGATCATTCCCTGCCATAAAAGCTCAGAAGACATTCTGACATCTTTGTCTTCACATAGGAGTCAAATTTTAAAAAATGGATAGTATTAAAGAGAATGTATTAGCCCCCCCCCAGGCAATCCAGAATAAAGGAGACTGTGGGACCACTGTCAGTACACAAATGCACCACTCAGTCTGGCTTTTCTGCTAAAAGGCCACATCATAGCTGCATGAGCAGGGCTGGTCTAACAGGCTGTACGTACCATAAGCCATGAAAGAGGTCACAACCCAAAGCTCATTGCTGACTATGAAGGCTGCTTTATATGGCACAAGGTTGGGGTTGCTGAAGAATTTTGAGACGTGAAGTTCATCCTAAAACACAAAAAACAATAAAACAACCACAGATTCTTAGCCAATGAGAGAGCCAAACACATACAGGAAAATTCAGAATGTTTCAACACTCACTGAAAAAACTAGTTTCTTTGGACTTGGGCTTTCACCAGTTATACAGAATTACAGGGGTGTACAGAAGCGTCAGCAAACAAGTGCTACTTGTTTTACAGTAATGCAAATCCAACAAACTCTCTCTCTCTCCAGAACAAACAAAGCCAAGCTATCTGTATAAGACTGCCAACTCTACCTGCAAAAATGCCACCATTTCATTGGTACAGGCCTCTAAGTTGATCCTCCGAACTGTGACAAACTCTCCTGTATGTTTATAACGTGCTAGATGCACAGTCATTAGGTCCTCGAAGCCCTTCCCTGGAAAGATAAAGCCATCATCATTAGAACGACTTCAGTAACATCTTGAAATTTTCTTTGGCTGTTTTAACAACATGGTCTTTTAACAGTTTGTACTAGCTTTTAGCCGTGTTTAACTGCATATCAGTTTTAATTTGTTTGACCACTTACGATGTTTGTGTCTTGCTGCTTTTTCTGTTTCGCTAGCCACCCTGAGTTTGCAAAGATAAGGTGGGGCATTAAACATTTTAAATAAAAGTAAAAATAAAACCCTAATTCAGATTACAAACAAATCCTTTCTGACTGCCACCATACATCTCTCTTGCAGAAAACATCCTTGATTTGATTGATTTTCCACATTAGCATGTAACTGTTCTGCATTCAATCACTCAAAGGAACGTAAGTATTTACAATTATTTCATTTATACCCCACCTTTCTCCCCAATGGAGATCTAAATTTATTATTATTATTTATGTTATTTATAGTCCATCTTTCTCGCTAAGACTCAAGGCAGATTACACACTGCGAGTCAGTACAGTTAATTCTAAAGGCATTTCAATAAACAATGTAATATGCAAATTTGCAAAGATTTAAAACCAGCAGAAACCCAAATACAGTGATTAAGAAATGCTGAAACAGAGCATAAGTTTGACATATTAAACAACATAGAAACTACCTGGTACGATCATACTTCCAGCAACAGACAGTATATAGTAATAAAGTTTATAGCCCCTATAAATTTTTAAATCCTTCCATTGTTGCAGTGAGTTTTACAGGTCAATCAACCCCTGCTCTGGGTGTTGCCGTCACTTCCTCTTTGAACATGGGGAAAATCCCTCTAGGCAGCGGGACTTGCTTCCAAGTAAACGTGTGGTGGCTTACATCATTCTCCTCTCCTCCATTTTGTTTTGTCCGTTTGAAAAGCTTTCTCCACTTTTATATTATAAATATGTCTGATTTTTCTTGGTCACGTGTATTTTAAAACCTAACACCCCCCGCTCTAGCTAACTGTTAATATCTACATTTGCTTATTTCCATATAAGCTCCATGTTTCTTTTTTATGAACTTCATTTAAACCATCTCGTTCTTGTCAGTTTGCTCGTTTAGCCCTCAGTTATCAATCCAGATTAAGATGGGTCAACTATAATAAATACTATCTCCTTGAGAATTTTAAATTCCTGCTAGGACCCAATGGTGATGTCGGGTTGGCAGGAAATCCTTTAGGGTGGTGTATAGCCCCAGGAAAACACAAGCAAATCAGAACAACTTCCCTTAGCAAAATGGCCAACTGGGTCAATATAAACCTGGGAAGAGATTTGGGAGTGCTTATTGGGGCACCAAGTAAGTTCTCATCATGTCCAGAACACATATACGCAATTATCCTTGTTTCCTCAATATCTAACAATTGCACGGAGGGAGGAATTTTTCTTCCATCTTGCATAGATGGCATGTAATATCGTTTATTTTAAAATGATGCATTTTTTTAAAAAAAAACATTTTAATGCCACCATTCCACCAAACTTAGGATCCCCGATCAAAAATATTAAAACAACTTTAAAATACCCACAGCCAGATGACAATTTAAAACAATTCAACAAAAAATACAAATACATAAATTAGGAGGGCTAGTGATAGAATGGAAAACAGAAAAAGTCTCAAACAGCAGGGAGCACCCCCCCCCCCCGCCAAAGCAGGGCCCTTGAAGATGACTGTCATGATTGGGTAGGTTTCTATGGTAATAGGTGGTCCTTAAGGCATGCTGGCCCCAAGGGCTTTAAATGTCACCTTGAACAGGGGCAGTCTTAGTCCTGGGCATCTGTCCTGAATCTCACACTGAGGAGGGGATAAACTGGCACCCCCATGCAGCCACCCTCATTGCTGCTTGTTGCCTCTAGGCTGCCACAGGAGCTGTTCTAGGATAGGCAGGTAGGAGCAGAACCAGGGAGAAGGGTGAGGGGACAGGGGGTCTGAGAGTTATGACTGCTTCTAAGGTAGCAGTGGCCTAGCAATTGCTGTAGGGTGATGAAAAGAGAGCAGACAGCCTCCTCACACCCAGTTGCTAGAGTTGCAATGGTGGCTTCTGGCATGAGTACCCCCAACCAGAGGGGAGGTGAAAAGGGCAAAGGATGGGAGTGGGGGGGGGGGTTCCAATTAGTCACTGTTTACCACTGCAGAATGCATTGCTCCTAGTGGCGGCAGCAGCCTGGCACTCAGCTGGGGTAGTGAAGAGGGGCAGCCTCCCTTCACTCTAGTTGCCTCTGGAGTCACAGCGGTGGCAACTTCTGCCCTGATTCCCCCTTGTGCACAACAGCTGATTGCCAGGCTCAAGCGGCAGTGTGTGCGCAGCCCAGCAACAGTGGGGGCCATCACGGGGAGATGATGCTGACCTGCAGATACTGCTAAAGCTGCCAGAGCCAAAGATGAGCCTCCACAACTTCCTTCTCTCCCTACCCTCTTCCCCCCATAGTCTGTGGGCTATGCTGGGCCATGCCGGGCTGAGAAGGAAAGTTCCACCATATCTGAGGGACCACCTCCTACCCAGAGGCTTTCCTTCATCTCCACCCCCCCCCCCGGTCCAATATCTAATGACAGGAGACGTGTTATGGCAGCTTCTGCTCTGAAGCCCTCTCCCCCCACTCCAGAGATGATGAGGGCTAGGGATGAAACCTGCGAAGGTGATGGGGGCCACCGTTGACTCTGGACCAGGACCCACACTACCCCAGATCTTGAATTGGACCCAAACTAAATTGGGAGCCAATGTAGATAGAATAAGACAGAAAAGATATCATCCCTATGGCCCACTCCATTCAGCATTCTGGTCTCAGCATTCTGTAACAACTGTAGCTTCTAGACATTCTTCAAGGGCAACCCCACATAGAGTGCACTGCGTTCGTCTAATAATCTAGATATCACCAGGGCATGCACCACAGTGGCAAGATCTTTTTTGACCAGGAAAGGCGGCATCTGGCTCACCAGCCAAAGCTGATGAAAAGCACCCCTGGCCACAGCCACCATCAGCTTATCCAATAGGAGATCCAGATCCAGCAGCATCCCTAAACTTTGAACCTGCTTCTTTAACTACTGTGAAAGAGTAGTATATTTTAGTTCCGAAATCAAAGTTAGTTAAAGAAATACAGAGATCAGTACTTTGTCAAAGTACTTTTCTGGGTTGTTGTGGGTTTTCCGGGCTGTATTGCCGTGGTCTTGGCATTGTAGTTCCTGACGTTTCGCCAGCAGCTGTGGCTGGCATCTTCAGAGGTGTAGCACCAAAAGACAGAGATCTCTGTCTTTTGACCACGGCAATACAGCCTGGAAAACCCACAACAACCATCGTTCTCCGGCCGTGAAAGCCTTCGACAATACTTTTCTTGGATTGGAAAACTTACCTATTACAGTCAATAACTCATAGAGACTGTTATCTGGCAAATAAGTACTCATTGTGTCCCTTTTGGGAAAATGTGCTATTGACTCAGAGCTTGCTTCATTAGTCTGGAAAAGAAAAAAATGACACAAAGAAATCAAATAGACACAGAAGCAGCTGGGTCAAAAGAAACTTTTGTACAGGCTAGTTTTACACAGGGCTTTTTTTCAGGGGGAACGCAGTGGAACGGAGTTCTAGCACCTCTTGAAAATACTCGGCAATAGTGCTTGAAAATAATATGCAGAGAAGTTAGCCGTGTTAGTCTGTGGTAGCAAAATCAAAAAGAGTCCAGTAGCACCTTTAAGACTAACCAATTTTATTTTAGCATAAGCTTTCGAGAATCAAGTTCTCTTCGTCAGATGCCTGATACAGAGTCGAAGAGAACTTGATTCTCGAAAGCTTATGCTAAAATAAAATTGGTTAGTCTTAAAGGTGCTACTGGACTCTTTTTGATGAAAATAATATGATTTCAAAGAATCCCATGTATTTCTTCCTCATTTCCCTCTTGAAAGTTCCGCCACCTCTTTTCCCAGAACCCCCCCCCCCCGTTTTACATATGCTAAAAGTGGCAGGATACACTTGCTTAAAGCAGCTTTTAAAACCTGAGTTTCACTCTGAAATTTCTCTCATGCAAGGGTCTACTATTCAATGGCTGCAAAATAGCAACTTAGCACCTCCCATCTTATGCTTGCATTTCTAGCAGAATGTTCCTGAATTTCAAAATGAGAAAGAGCATTAAAAACTAAATTTTGAAATCTAGCTGGATTCAGTCCTCATTATTTCCCATAAAAGGGCCTGGACTGAGAAAGTCTGCAACTTTGCAGAATCACTGTGAATAGAGAATGAGGTGGACACATCTATGTTCCTATCTACACATCTTCAAGCTGGTCCTCTGCAGACCCTCGACAAAAACGCCTCCTGCTAAAGCCAGGCGATACCTGCATTTATTTTGGTGCAAAGAGTTTATTGCCCCTTTACAGCGTTTGGCGTCCTTCTCTTTTTAGGACCCAGCGGACTACTTCGGACGGGCATCCCTTTCTCCAGGAAGCGCCTCGGCCGGGACTGCTCCGGCTCACAGCCTCTCCGGACTCCTTCCCTTCCTCCGGAAAGTCCCTCGTGCCTGTGCCGGAGCCTCCTAGCCTGGGGGGGAAGGCTGCGAGCGTCATTTCCGGCCCGTCAGCGTTTGCGTTCGGTCGGGGCGTTTGAAGTTCTTCCCCTTCACACTAAGCTTCTCAAAGTTGCAGCATTGCTTCCTTTGCACTCTAAAATACTCGTCTGCTCACCCACCCTCACAGCACCTTTAACTTCGTTGTTTTTCCTTTTCTAAAGTTCAAATGTGCTTTATGGAATTAAAATAATAAACTGTGAAGAATGTCCAACACAGGAGGGAAATCACAAAAGCAAACCTTTGGAATAAAGTCAGCCTGGACAGCCACTTTACAGCATTTTATGGCAGATAAAGTAGCTGTGGACGTTTAGCATTTACAACTTAAAAGTTTTGCACATGCCTTATACGTATTCCAATGGAACTAAATGACATGGAACTGCGTCCATTTTTTGACATACAATTTGCCTATAGAGAGAGGCAAATTGTCTATTAAAAACCCCTCTATCCAGAAGAATTTTAGTGAGGGCTCAACGTTCTGTATAATCTTAAGAAAATTAAAACTGACGCTATTGGTGAAGCCCAGCATACAAAAAGCTCTCAAGAAAAACAAAAGCTCAAAGGATTCAATAAAGCTTTTTTTTTTTTTGGTGCAAATACTGAAAATTTAAAGAACAAAAAAAATCTCTTGTTGAAAACTTGGTATTTTATTAAACAAGACCAGCTTCTAAAGATAGGGATTTTGGAAACAGAACAGGACACAAAATTTCAAGAAAGATTGCACCAACGCAATTGGAAAAACAGATGCAAAGGTAGAAACGAGCTAAAAATTACAAATTTGTCAAAACTGGAAATGGCAATGCCTTGATGCTGAGCAGTTAAGATATGATGACACCACAGACACTCAACCAGTGATAGGGAAGAGAGAAAGTTCAAAGACAAGCAGTCAACAGTTTTAAACCTACTCTCTTTGAAGTTTATGAGTTATTTGATGTAAAGGGAGAGTAAGAGGACTTACACCAGGCTTAATTTTGAGTCAATTTGTAAGTTAAAATGCATGTCATGCCCATATATTCTTACAACCACATATTCTTGCAGCCCGATCCTCTTCCGAAGTTAAGGGCCGTTATGCAAGTTCAGGAGACTGTGCAAGGTGTAATGAGCTAGCTTTACTCTGACCTTGTTTGCTTTTATTTGGGCTAGAGAGAATAGCTTATGCTAGAAATGATCAGCTGTATATGGGATGGAGGGGAAAGAAACCAGAGGTATGAAGGATACAGAGGAGAACACAAGACAGGCACAGGAAACAGTATGTATCATCATGAACAGATGTACAAAAGTCAGCAAGATGTTTAACTTTGATTCTAGGATTATTCCTGTTTCTACTCTTACCTCCATTGTTCATTCAGTAGTTCAAGAACTATACAGTGTAGCCCATTGCTACTGTTTTGGGTGCAGTAGAAACAAGCAGTGACTTCTGACAACTGTGGACCACAGGCCACTACTATCATGGAATGCAAAACCAAGATAATCAGGCATTGCATGCTTGAAGCAGTGACACCTGGCCAGCTTTCACAGGAAGCAAGATCTCAGAACTCACACCAGTCACAAAAAGGGAACACAGCAGCACTTCACACAGCTACACCACCAAGGTCACGCAGGCATGCTTAACAGGAGGGCCAAAGAGGTAGGTGTCTTCAGGGTCAGAAAGCTGGCTACGCCCCTGGGATTCTTCCAGCTCTAGCCCTTCTATGAAAAGTTTTCAGGGAGTTATAAGGTGCCAGAATTAACTCCCTTAGATTCAGTTTTAAAACAAGGTGTGTTGTGTTTTGACTTTTTAGCAGCTGACAAGCAACCTCATTTTTAAAAATTTCTTGTATAAGGAAGCTTTTTATAAATTAAAAATAATAACTGATCAATGCAGTCATATAAGCTGTACTACTGGTGGAAACAGCCATTCGAAAATCCAAAGTTTACACCTAAAGTAAATTCACATGCCATGCTTCAAAATCTGCTTTTCTGAGCAAATCTTGTTCCTATGCATGTAAAGCTGAACACATTAACGTACACACAAGGTGCAGGGAGGGTGGGGGAATGCTCACAAGGAGTCAAGGAGATACCCATGCAAGGGGCCACAAACCACAATCTGCAAAGGTCACTTACTTTTCTCCGAGAGTCACCTGGAGGTTGCTCTACAGTAAAGAAATTGATCACTCAATTGTGTGTGTTTTTAAAGCTATAATTTAAATCAGTGGTTCTCTATGGCTTTGCAGAGCACTGCCACATCCCACAATTAAGGTCAACTGAAAGAACAACAGGACTGCTAGATGTGCTGGATACCACCCCATCACATACACACATCAAATAATGTAAGTGTTAACAATATGTAGCTGTGCATATGCATGTAGGGTTGTCCCTTCCCACAACTGAACCGTAGCCAATCCTTCTGTATCTGAAATAAGGGGAACGGCTTACCTCTCTGCCTTAGTGCTATCTCCTCAACATGAAGCACAGCAGGCCAGGCAAGAGAGTGAGGATGAGAGAGCCATAGGTGGCACATCATAGAGCCACGTGGTGCTCCCAGGCCACTGAACATCACTGACTTAAAGCAACAAAAATCATTGGCACAACTGACAGCTCTTATCAAAACATCTTTTCCTTTCTTAGCATTAGCAGCAGAAGAACTACATACCTGGTCACCTATACTTCTCAACTAAAAATTATTACATCACATGGGTTTTATAAGGTTTTTAATTAGGAGTTAAAGAAATGGTTCTCAGGAATCATTATACAGAGACTGCTAAAAATAGGTTATAATCCTCAGGTTCAAGGCAAACTCCTACACAAACAGTGTAATCCTAAAAAGAGTTACTCCCATCTGAGACCATTGATTTCAAAGGTCTTAGACTGGATTAACTCTGTTTAGGATTGCACTGAAAGAGTTCTATATCTATAGTATGTGTATGCACTGATTTCAATTTTAATTTCAAAGTCATCATGGGAAGATTATCTAAAGAAATAGTTAACAGTATTCATTCTGGTCCATCAATTTGACCGACAGGCATAAATCCAAAATTCAGTCTTAGAGTGATTCAATATTTGTATCCGCTGGTCTTTAGCACCTTGGGGTATTTTAACAGCTTCCCCAACAATTCAGAAGATCAGAATGCCTTGTCCTTCTAATTAGCTCCAGACTTCTTTCTACTCATGCTGACCTGGCTATTTTCAAATACTTTCAGGTTGCCTACAAACCTTGGTTTTATTGTCAAGTTAAACTCATGGGCTAAAGTTCTTGATTTTTGGTCCAGGGACGACTTCCCATTATCTTGCCTGCCTGATCTATTCTGATGGGTTCCTTTCCTCTCCTTTCTTTCTACTATCATTTTTTACCGCTAATGTCCTTCTTCAAAAAACAACATATTTCTTTGGGAAAAAATCCGCGGGGTATGCCTACCACTTGAAACGAGTAAGAAGCTTTGAGGCTATGCCATACACTAGCAGTGTCACACACACAAACTTCCTCCCAAACAATCAGAGGCTTCATAGAGAGCAGCATCATATTAGTTCATCTTTTACACTATCAGACCTATTCAATTTCAAGGGGAAAGGCTGAACAAAAAAGTTTCAGGATTGTGCTGCTTGTGCAGACAAGGCCACAAATTAACCTTCCTAGCACTGACAAACCATGATGCATAAGTCAAAGTAGTGATTCCTTGGACTTACCTCCAAGCAGGTCCAACTCCCTCAAGCCCTCAACAATGAACTTCTCGGACACCCACCGCTAGAAAAGAAACCCCAAACAAGTGAGACTTAACAAGACATGACAGAATTTTATTTTACCACAGAAAGAACCCTATGTGACTGACTTAAAAAGCCGTAACAGAGTGAAGAGATGCACTCTGCAAATTTCTTCCTTAATAATAACATCCAATAGTCTGGCTTTGCACTAGAAATTCCAAAAGGCAAGGCCTCTATATTCTTCTCCATTGGTACGTAGTAAGATAATACCATTTGCTTTGCATCATCTTCCCCTTTGGTAAGCAAGCACAAAGCAGCTAAAAGTCAGTTCAGACAAGCCCCAGTGAAAGATGCAGAGCCTGAGTTAGGGCCAAACTATATGTAACACAGGCAGTCACACTTATCATCCTGTTCACAGTACAGTGGGGAGGGAGTCATTCTACTGTTTACATCAAAAAAACCAATGTGCTATAACAGTTAGTGCTGAACTAAGATCTGGGGATCCTGGTTCAATTCCCCACTCTGCCATAGAAGCTCGCTGGGTGACCTTAGGCCAGTCATACAATCTCAGCCTAATCTATCTCACAAGGTTGTTCTCAGGATAAAAATGGAGAAGAGAACGATGAGAGTCATTTGGGGTTTTCATTAGGAAGAAAGGTGAGTCATAAATGAAGTTTTAAAAAGGTGCCCATTGATGACTTGAACCCACTTCCCCTGACTTGAAACATTTTCCCCCAGATTGTTCCCTAGATTGGAAACTGTACTCGAAATGTGCACAGGGATGTAAGGCAGAGGACAAAGGAGGGTTAATTCCACTTGCCTACAAACCTCTCTTAGTTATTACAAACACTACCACTACTTTGTGAATGGAGCAGAGAGGTGGACAAAAGTGCCTATTGCTCTTTGACTCCTCTACTTTTGCCCTAATTTCAATGGAATGTTGTCACACCTAATTTTATTTGGACCAGGGCTACAGTATTTTGACAGGTAACATTCATCGTAAGGGAAACTGATAATTTCTTCTACTGCAACTCCCACTAACAAGTATTAAAATAGGTAGATGAGCTAAAAACAATAAAGGACTTGGCTTAATGGGGAAAATGCTGTAAGTCAGAGAACTGAATTTAGATCTGGAAGACATGACTTCAAATATTATTGCACCCAGGCTGGACTACTGTACTATGCCTTACATGGAACTGTCCTTAAAGACAATGTAGAAGCTAAAGAAGAATTCAGTAGGCTGATGGCTGACAGGTCTCTTTTATAGAGAACATATTATACCTGTCCTGAGACAACTGCACTAGCTGCAAACTGGCTTCTGGGCCCAGTTCAAGGTTCAGATCTTGACTTTTAAAGCCTTGTATGATTTAGGGATCAGGGTGCTTAAAAGACTGCCACCTTCCATATATTCTTGCGGATCGGCAGACATTTGTCACAAGTCCTGTGTCATTTTCCATCTATAGCAGGAGCATAGTGATCTGCTACTAAGGAACAGGGCCTTTTCTGTAATGGCTCCTCAGCCTTGGAATATGCTGGAGTAGAAATGTTTTTGGCATCAGATAAAGATATTTTTGTTCCCCTGGGCTTTTTTAAACGGTGGGCTTGGTTACTCTCTTGGCTTCATTTACTGATGATCCTATTGCCTTAGTGGGATAGTTAATTTTTATTATTTTAACTGTTTTATTGATCTGCTTATGTTAACACTTGCAGTGCTGTGGTCTGGGGGATCTTGTTTTTATTATGATTGCTGGTTTAAACTGGTATTGAAGTGACTTTTAGATGGTGTTTTAATATTTATTCTAGTTGTGTATTTATGGTGCTAGACACTCCAATAGCCTTTGGGCTAACACACAGCATACATTTTTTCATTGAATAAAAATAAATAACGGACTGAGATAACTTGGGTAAATGATTAACAGACTGTTTTCCATCTGTAAATAAAGAAACCTATCCACAGTGTTATTGTTGAGAGCAGATATAGCAAAGACTGTAAACTATTATTTCAAAGCAAAGATAATATATGAAATACAAACAGTAGCACTACTCTAACAGATTTCCAGTCTGAATCCCCACTCTACCATGAAAACTTGCTGGTTCTTGGGCCAGCAATAAACTCTCAGCCTAACCTACCTCACAGGGTTGTTATGAGGGTTAAACAAAAGAGGGGGGACAACCTTGGGCTCCTTCGAGGAAGGGCAAAGTTAAAAAGTACTAACATAAAGCAAAAACTATTTATGCATTTTTCAAAATTGTTCCTTTCCCCATAACCACAGAAATGGCAAATACCTTCCTTCTCTTTTAGTTGGCCAAATCTTGCTCAAAATTTATGAGCAACAAAGAGGCTGTTGACTTTACAGAGGGCAAATGGAGTGAAATGCCCTCCAGCTAGAAATTCACCCAGGTACTCATGAGAAAAGCGTAGACAATCAGTAAAAACGAAAAATACAGCTATTTAAAAGGCCTGACTATTCACATCCACAAGTAGAACTTCTTTCAGATAGCAATAAGGCATCATTTCACTGGAACGTGCACAAAAATTTGTCTTGTGCTCAAGTAACAGTTTTGAACTAGGTAATCTTACTGGCACCAGCCTGATCCTAAATGCGTTTATTGCAGTCATGTTTTGAGATATTTCCTTACTGACAGGGCCATCCTAAGTAGAGTTGAAGTCAGTGGGCTTAGAAGGGTATAACTCTGCTTAGGATGGTAAGGCTCTGACCTAGGCATCAACCTGGAAAGGAAAGACACAATGATCATTAGTAATTCTTGAAAGTGTTGGGACACTCACCCTAATTTGTTCTGGTTTACTTACAAGAAAAGACATGGAATCCAAACTTGATGATTCTAGTCCACAGGTATGAATTTTTAAAAAATTAACCTGATGGCAAAAAAGAGCAAGAATAGTATTTCAAAAAGCTGAAAACAAATGGACTGATTCTTCTTTGTTCTTACAATCAAAGGAAAATGACAATGACAATGACTGCAATCTAAAGGCACTTTTCCTGAAAGTAAACCCCGTTTAATAAGATGGGACCTACTGAGCGGACCTGCTTAGGATTGCTCCCAATATTCGGCGAAACAAGGTATCAGCCACACTAGCTGGTGCTGAAAAAGAAGCCAGCATTGTACAGTGAGCCCTGACCAGAATAGACAAAAGTTTAACTATCAAACAATAAGGTTTTACATAGAGATTTATCCTGCCTCCCTTTTCGTATGGTATTAACATTTTAATGTGTATTTTAAATTTTTTGTGTTTTCTGTGTTTCATATTTTATATTTCAGAAGATTGATTTGTTTCCCATTTTTCTGGGAGTGCTGTGACTGTGCATTAGTGATTCTTGGTGGTCACTGACCATAAATGAATGAATCAGTCAGTCAGCTGAGGTGAGCCCAATCTCATCATATCTCAGAAGCTAAGAGTTGGCCTTGGTGAGTAATTGCATGGGAGATCACCAATGAAGACTAGAGTTGCAGAGGGGTTGCCATAAGACAGTTATGACTTGAGGGCACTCTCCACCACCATTGTAAACTGGACCATGTTTAGCATACGAGGTCTAAATGCCTCTTTAATAAAGCTCATTGCTGATTTTATAGAACTCAGTCTCACATAAACTGGATTTTGTGGTGGTGGAGAATGCCCTCAAGTCATACTTGACTTATGGCGACCCCTAGTGGGGTTTTCACGGCAAGAGACTAACTAACAAAGGTGGTTGACCATTGCCTGCCTCTGCAACCCTAGCCTTCGTTGGAGGTCTCCCATCCAATTACTAACCAAGACCAACCCTGCTTAGCTTCCGATGAGATCAGGCGCACTTGGGCAATCCAGATCAGGGCAAACTGGATTTTATTTTACCAGTTATTGTTTGACTTTGGAAGGATGCATCTGTGCATACTCTAGATCTGTGACACTCAGTGGCTTGGGAGCCACAGATAGCTTTTTGACATGACACGTATGACCCTTCTGAGCTTCATTCTCCAATGAGACACCTGCCTAAGTTCCAGGAAAGTGGGCAAGAACTGTACCCAGTGGGGCCTGTGTTTGGCAATTGGCTCCCACTTTGAACCAGCTGCCCCCAGAAAAGCAGGTAAACTCTGAGCCTCCCTAAGGGGCAGACATCATGCCAGGGATGGAAATAAATGTGGGTAATTTTGTTGATGATAACTGCCACTGTGGCTCCCTGTGAGGCACAGAGTAAGTACTACTGCTCTAGATCCTATGACTTTAACAATGTATGAAGAAAAAAGCTCTTGATGTCCATAGCTCACTGAAAGTGTCAAGTAAATGTGCTGCAGCAATTTAAAAAAAGGCAAATTCAGTGTTAAAAAGAGAACTGAAAATAAAACAGTAATGATTACTATTATATATCTGTAAACTGCACCATAGAAGATATGATCAATAGATTCACAAAATGAAACGGACATATCCCAGAGGAGGGGTGTTCACTGTAAACCTGAAGGAAGCCCCGGGCTTGCAGGGGATTAAAACTTCCCAAAATAACAGATGCAACACCTATAGCTTTACAAAAAGAATGCCTATTTTCAGGTTGAGGGGGTGTGTGCTTATGCTACCACTATATTGTCAAGCCTTGGTTTCTGTAAACAAGGTGAGGGAAGCAATAGTGGACTGGCCTGACAGTTGCAGCAACTATGTAACTGGTTGCTGCAACCATGCAGCTAGCAATCATGCAGCCTGACCACACTTTTCCAAGGGAGAAGCTATGGGGCAGGGAAGGAGGGAAAGCTCAAGATGGGGAGGGGGGTAAAGGTAGCTTGGCTTGTGGGTGAGACGGAGAGAAAAACTTGGCCCAGTCTGGCAGTGGTAGCCATCAAGCAACTGGCCTAGCAGCCATGGACTGAAAATCTTTGCAGGTCCCCCACTTATGGAAATCTAAGACACAGCCACATTCAGAACGTAGACAAGCCAAAGCCAGCAGTTATAGCAGCTGCGCTTCGGAGAGGCACCTCAGAGAAGCCGACTTGGGACCAAGTCCCCTGACTCTTCAGTTACCAACTCTGGGTTGGGAAATTCCTGGAGATTTTGGAGATGAAGTCCTGGGAGGGCATGGTTAAGGGAGGGGAAGGAGCTCAGGGGATATGCCACAGAATCTACCCACCAAAGCAGCCATTTTCTCCAAGGGAACTAATCTCTGTGGCCCGGAAATCAGTTGTAATTCAGGGAGATCTCCAGCCACTGCCTGGAAGCTGCAAAAGGCACAGAAAAAGGCAACTCCGATGGCCCGGAATGAGGTGGACCTCTTAACAAGCGGGCCTACTCTAATTCAGGAAAGCAGTCGCTGAAGAGGTTCCATGTCAAGCAAGGTTACCAACTTCCAGGTGTGGCCTGGCGATCTCCCAGAATTACCGTCGCTCTCCAGAATACAGAAATCAATTCCCCTGGAGAAAAAGACCACATTGGAGGGTGGCCTCATTGATATTATACTTCCCTGAGCTCCCTTCCCAGGCTGCACCCCCAAATATCCAGGAATTTCCCAACTCAGAATTGGCAACCCTAGAAGGGAACCCGTTTTGAAAGACGAGGTCAGACCCTTCTTTCCGCCACTCAGCAGGGCCTGGCCGCGCGTTCACAAGAGCCGGCCGGATCCCTCACTACCCGCGCCCGCAGCGGCTTCCCCCAGCAGGAGCTCTGGGCCAGGGCAGGGCAGATGCGGCTCCCTCCAAAGCCAGCGGCACTGGGAGGTGGACTGGGAGGGGAAGTCCGCTCGGCGCGGCCCGGCCCCACTCACCCCAGCTCAGCGCCGTCAGGCAGGCCGCACGGTCGCTCCGTTTCCTAGGCGACCCGGAGAGGCAGGAGGCGGGCGCGAACGAACGGCCTGGAGGCGGTGCGGCGCGGCTCTCGCGGGTTGGTCGCTTCCTTCGGGAGGCGGAGCGCCGAGAAGAGGCCGGGGCTGCGCGGCGGAAGCGGTTCGGGCCTGAGAAGCAGGGCGGTGTTGCGTTGGGTGGAGGGGGCTGCGTTTGACGACGTCAAGCTCTCCTTGCGTGTCAGGCGCTGCTTTCCTCGGGGCTTGAGGGAAGCGCCGCCTCTTTCGCGCCTGCTCGGCCGGGGAGGCTGGCGGGCGCCTTCCCCCTCGCGTTGGCCAGCTGGTCGTTCCAGCCGGCTTGGAGAAGGGGGTGGGGGGCTTCAGGCAGTGGACAAGGGCCTCTTCCCTGCTCCCTTCCTGTGGAAAAAAGGCGCCTCTGAGGCGAAAATCAAGGATGCCGTTCCCTTCTGCTTGCAAAATGCTCGTCCTCCTGGACTTTCGTGATATTTACACGGAGTCACTCAAAAGGCACCATCCATTCACGCGTTCACGTTGCATTCACAGAGAGAAACACAAAAAAAACCCAGATCCATTGCTTCGTGGCGCCTGCTGTGGCATAGAATCATGAACTCTGGGCAAAACCTGTGCAATCTGGCTTCCCTATTACTTTGGTGAAAAGAGGGAAAGGAGGGAATGTGATGAAGAAAAAGGGAATGGCCGAATGGCTCGTTGAATCTTATATATTACTTCCATGGTGCAGAGGAAGGCTTTGGCCCATACATTCTGTACTACTTGTAACAAGGAAACCAGGATGCATCCTAGTAGTGAGAAACCAGTTCTTCACCAGGGGTGGGGTGTAGTGGGTGGGTTTTAACTTCCAGCTCTAAAGCAGCCATTTGGAGAAGCTGCTCCACATACATTTTGGAGAGACTGCCTTCAGATCCAAAAGGAAGGAGATGGCAAGGTGTCACGTGCTTTATTGGTGACATCAGACTCCGATGATTCCTGTTCTTTTACAGCCAGCTTTGAGACCACTGGTTGTGCTAAAGCTAAAGAGAGCTCAGTGGACTTAGATGGGTCTTGAGCAATGGTAGTCTGTGTCGGGTGCAACAGTGAATGAGGCAGAAGAGCCCAAAGGAAGGAGGTCCCTTGATGGGAATCTAGGCTCCTATTATAGTATGTATTGACAGGAAAATGGACGTGTACAAAAAAGTGGTGTTTTTTGGAGTTGGGTATTGGGACTCCAATAAATATTCCCAATATTTAGATCCTAAAAACCAGTATAGCATTTGGATCCAGGTTTTATTTGGAAATCTGGATATATTTGGCTTCATTAAATAAATACATACGCTAGTAATGTCATACATCCTTTTTTGGCTAATATCCAGCTTTCTCTTCATTATTTTACTTCATTTATACCCCACTTCCCAATGGGAACCCAAAGCAGCTTACATTTTCTTCTTTTTATTCTCACAATCATATTGTGAAGTAGGTTGGGCTGAGAGTTTGGGGCTGACCCAAGATCACCTAGCAAGCTTCTCTGGCATAGTGGGTGAATCGAACCTGGGTCACCCAGGTCCTAGTCCATCATTCTAGCCACCACACTGGTTCCAGACTATAAAACAGTAATGCTAGGATAGAAAATCCAACACTTCAGTTTTTTGGATTATAACTTTCTTTCATGTGCTCATATATGCATTTTTCTAAACAAACTAGTTATCACTTTACCTTTGCCTGCTAGATGATAAATGTCTTTGGGCCAAAATACATGTTATGGTGGCTATGGGTCCAACCAATGCCCAATAATGCCATTTTGAAGGAGAATTTAGCCATTGTTGCAAGTTAGCTGTTTTCCTGATTGGGTCTGAAGTGTGCCCCCCCCCCCAATGCCTTTTCAGTGCTGAAACAGATTCCCACAACTGTCCCAGCACTTGAAAAGGCATGAGGGAAACAAGATTGCATGGTGCTTGTGGCAGCTTTTGGCCATGATTGGACCTTTACTCCAAAGCAAATAGCCAATCAAATGTTTATCCTTGTGCTGCAAATGAACACAATCCCACTCCAAGATTCATAACTGTCTGTCATATACATATAGGGATTCTTCTTATTGCCCTTTTTATAGATTGAGATTATTATTATTACTTTGACCTAGATTTTAGTCATTTTACCCTAGAAATAAAAATATAGCATTAGCATGAGGCCATGCCTGTCAGGCTATGGATGACAGGCTATGGTAGACAGATCCTTGGGCCATTGCAGCAAGACACAGGTTCTTGGTTAAATGGTTATATTCAGAAATCCAGTTCTTTCCATATATATGTCCATAGATTTACTCAGAGGCAAGAGAACATCCAAGCAGTACATGCTTCCCTGATAGGAACAGAGACTTGAGGAAAATACAGTTCTAAATACTCCAACATCCCCCCTCCCATCTAGACCACAGAATTGCCCAGGAAGGAGTCTGGGAACTTCTTCTGGAGTTTAGCTAGACAAGACAAAAAAGCATACATAGAAACGGCAACATTTCAGATGGTACAAGGTCATTTCAGTGAACTTCAAAGAAAGAGATAACACAGCTGTGTTCTCAGGCTGGTAGAGGGAGAGAAATGAAAGTGATGATTAAAGCATTTGTAACCTGAAATAAAGGCACAGTATTAGCAGTGGTGCAGCACTTAAGACAAATGACATGGATGCAGGGATGCAGACATGACAATGCCCCTTTATGTTAGACGTAATTATCTTAGAGGAAATATTTTGTTTCATTTATTTTGCTTCATTTATACCCTACCTTTTCCCTAGGGATTCAAAGCTGCTAACAGCATTCTCCCCTTTTCTTTTTTATCCTCACAGCAAATAATGTTTTTGGGTTTTTTTGGTAAACCACAGAGTTTACGCAAAAGATTTAGGAGCTACAGACTCTTAAATCAAGCCACTGTACTTCTTAATCTGTATGAAGCCTAACCCTTTCGATCATCTTATCCACTGAAGAAAGCATTTTAATAATTTTGAGGCAGGGAGAACATTCATACACGAAGCGTATTCATAAACTAGAACTTCAGAGATCGAAGTATTTTCTACTGCTGACAACATAAGCACAGATTATGCTACACCCTTCATTGATGAAAACTGTAATGTTTGATTTAAAAATGCATTCTGACCTTTTCATAATCAGTGCACATGAATAGCAAAGATTCAAAAGTGAACATGAAACATTCTATTTGTTGTTGGAAGCTCCCTGTAAAACAGTTTCCATGAGACAGTCTTCAGGTCCTTATTGCTCATGCTGTAGATGATTGGGTTCTTCTTCATCAAGGGTGGTACCACAGCACAGAACACACTGAGGCCTTGATTCAGATTGTATGGTGAGGTGGAGGTTGGTAAAAGTGCCTATTAAAACAGAGACAGATACAAGTGGAGAATGCTTTTGCTTCCTGTAGACAGCATTCTCCACACAGTGCTGAAGATCTGTACATAGGGCCACAGCATAAGCATCCATTAAAAACAAGGACTCAAATTTCATTCGAGTATGGATCAGAATAAGAGAGCTTCATTTAGTGAGAAATTCACAGAAGAACTGATTAGAGCAGAAAGGTATAGAAACAGTGTACAAAGCTGCATCAAGAAATCCCATCAATCATGCCCCATCCATCATCTCTGTGGCATCCCAATTGCATAATGCAGTGGATAGCAACACATGGGTCATAGGCCATTACAGTGAGAATGAAGAGAGTTGATGACAAGAAGAGAAAAAAAAGTGATCTCTCTGAATACAAAATCAAGTTTATGCGTTTGAGAGAATTGGCTATGGATTTGCGAACAATGGCAGAGGAGGAACCAAGGTCACCAACTAATAAACTGAAAAGAAAGAAATATGTTAGCAAAGGTGGACTGAGGCTGGCATAACTCATCAGAAGATGAAGCTGGGCCACCAAGCTTTAGGATGGGCATGAGAGTTGCACTGCCAAACAGGAAGGGAATCTGATAGGGTTGCCAACTTCTAGGTGGTGGCTGGAGATCTGCTGGAATTACAACTGATCTCCAGGCCACAGAGATCAGTTCCCCTGGAGAAAATGGCTGTTTTGCAGGGTAGACTCTATGGCATTATACCCCACTGAGGCCCCTCCCTTCCCCAAACTACTTTTTCCAGGCTCCATCCCCAAAATCTCCAGGAATTTCTCATCTTAGACTTGGCAACCCTAGAATCTGACCTGGATTATCATCAGAACATTCTCCCCACCCTGTTCTTTGTATGTGATAGGCATAACTCATAAAAATGAAGCTAGGCATTGCAAAATTTGCCACTGGCTTCAGGATGATCATGGTATATGTAGTGCCAAAGAATAAGGAAATTTGAACATCCTAGCCCAAGTTATATCCAGAAGCTCCCTCACCATCCTGTTTGCAATGAAAGCTAAATTTCGTTGTTTGTGGTAGACCATGCCATTCTGTTGAAGCATTTAGAGACAGAAGTGGGCATCAAAGGATGTGCATTGGACTGGTTTAAATAATTTCTTATGGAATGGACTCAAAGGGTTGCGATCTGAGATCAGCTGTCTCCAAAATGGGAGTTATCTTGCAGGGTCCTCAGGGCACAATCTTATCTTCTATGTTATTCAACTTCTATGTAAAGCCTTTAGGAGAATTTGTTTGCAGCTATGGCATTGGATGTCACCAGTATGCAGATGCACCCAGCTCATCTCGCTATCCAGTTCCTCACAGGATGCAGTGGAAGTCTTGGATCGCTGCCTGATTGCTCTGGTGAAATGGCTGAAAACAAAAAAATTGAAATTGAACCCAGACAAGATGGAAATGATGCTTGTTGGGAAGGCAGAGATCTTGAAGGACATGGTACTCCCCACTAGTGGTGTACAACAAAAAAGATTTGCAAGTGGCGCTTGCAAGCGGTGCAGAAAGGAGGTGTGGAAAGACGGTGCAGAAAGGCAGTGTGGAAAGGGGTATTTTAAGTTTTAAACCCCACACGGCTTGCTTCAGCTGACTGGTAGGGGAGCCTCTTCCTCTGCCTGTCAGCTGAAGCAAGCCGTGTGGTGTTTGAAAGCGCCCCTTTCCACGCCGCTTGCAAGTGGCATGTAAAGGGTGGCTTCAAACTTCCTGCCCTGCCGCATTTTCAACCACGGGAGGGGGAGGAGGCAACCCCCCTCCCATCAGGTGAAAAAAGTGGCAGGGCAGGAAGTTTGAAAGCAAACAGCACTTTTCTTGTTGTTTACAAATGCAAACCGCCAGAAAAGTGCTGTGGGCTGCTCCTGCTTGACCTGAAGCTTTCTGAAGCGATCGAATCACTTCAGAAAGCTTTGATTCGGTATTTTTGAATCGGGCCAGCAATCCTGGGCCCGATTTGGGAATCCCAAATCTTTCCTATTCAGGTCTGATTCAGAGGATTTTTCCAAGTTGGAATTCCAAATCACACACTTTTGATAGAGTTCATCTGACCCTTGCAGACTTGGTTATGAGCCTAGGAGTTATACTGGATCCAGTATTACTACTAGAAAAACAAGTTAAGACAGCCACAAAAATGCCTTTTACAACCTCACTCTAACCTGGAAGATGGCTTCTTACCTTGACATGGCCGACCTAGCCACCTGGATCCAGGGGAAAAGTCTATGTGCAGTAGCATTCCTTTTGCCTTTTGCCCTTGATAAAAGTTGTTAGTAACACTCATTTCCTTACTAACATTGGAGATTAGAGCACAGATCAATATAGAAAACTTTTTGGTCTAAATTGTAGAAAATACTGGACTTTGACTGTATGTTTGATGAGTTTTTGTATGTTTATTTAATATTTATGTACCCTTAAAGTGTATTATAAATTATTGGTGATGCTGGATAGGCTGTGATTTTTATAGATGTTCTGCCAGTTTCCCAGTGTGAAGAAGGGATGGAAACACCAAAATGTGGGATTCCACTGGATAGTGATTTCACTGTCACCTGTGTTTTGGATATTGCGCGAACTCTTACATGATTTTTTGGACTTTTAGAGGTTTTTTTTGGGATATTATATTAATCTTTGTATTTTTGTACTGACTGATGTATAGTTCATTAAGAGTTACCAATATACTACAAAGAATATTTTCAACATACTTTACTGTCTAATTATTTGTATTTGGGTAGCACTGTATTCCAGAGTGGTTTTCTTTCTTATCCTGCTTGTACCCCAGAGCAGTCGCCAGCCTTCTACCCTGTCCCCCAGTTGTTCAGGGCTGGATGAGAGGTTTAGAGGAGCCATAGATTTAACACCCTTGATCTAGTCTAACAAATAGTTTCACACAGTGGCCAATCTGTTGCCCTGGAAGACCAAACAAGCAGGGGATAGAGTTCAAGACTTTCACCAGATGTTGTCTCCTAGCAATTGCCCTGCACTCTGCAGGTAGGCCTGCTCAAGGTTTTTATGAAGAAGATACCTCAGGCCTAGCTAGTGAGACTTGGAATCATAGTGGAGCTGGAGACAATAAGCTGTTGTGCCTAGTGCCTAGTGGACCTAGGGTGGCCACATGGGTTTGGAATAATACTGGATCCTGGGGAGAGATGCACGGCATTCACCTTTTTTAACACTCCCTAATGTGATGATGTCACTGCCAGATGTGATGCCATTGTGGCTATTCAACTTCTGGATACCAGGCTGGCTGACCACTCCTCGGTGGTGCTATGCAGCTGCAGGAGGCTGTCTGGGTACTTGGGCTGGCAGGCCACTCTCACTGGCACTGTGCAGCCAAAGGAGGCTGAGTAGTCCTCTTCAACCAGTGCTGCACGGGAGGTCAGGCACCTGGCTTAGACTGGCTGGCCACTTCTTTGGGTCAGTGGTGGAACCACACAGCCACAGAAGACCAACCAGGCATCCAGGCACAACCTGCCAGGTGAAAGGAGCCAAGTGTCTGATATTGAGGGAATGTTTTCCCCAGACAGTCCCCCCAAACATTGGACTGTCTGGGTTAAAGCCAGGCACATTACAACCCTTCGTAGACCAGTTGATCCAGCAGGATTAGGGATCCCATTCTCCCAGTGGGGGCAGGGGATTCCTTACTCCCACTTTTCACCCCCGCCACCACTTACCTGACTGGTAAGTAGTGGCGGGGAGTGTGCCCAGGAGGGCACACTCCCAGGGCCAGTGTCTTGAAAGTGAGAGGGCAAAGGAACCTGGTAACCCTAAGAAATATTCCCATCACAGCACAAGGTTTCAACAGGCTGAGAGGGGAGCAGTAGTGCCTGTTATGGAAGTAGCACCTGAGACTTCACTTGTCAGGTCTTAACTGGGGCAAGAGGATTATGTGCTCCGGAACCCTGGTTTGGCCCAAGCACACGCTGCAAGTCTGTCTCTGCACTGAGCTATCTTCCTCTAGTGCTCCTGCTGGTTGGAGGTGAAACTTGGTGGGCTTGTGGGCTGGGGTCTTTAGCTGGCACTTAATTGCCTCAGGACCTTGCTGGACAATAGGGAAGTCTGGTGGAGGAATCTCAACTGCAGGCCCCTCAGTCAGGAGCAGCCTCTGGAACTGCTATGCTGGAGGTATCTGCCACACTGGGGTCTTCCAGAATTCTGGCTCTGCAGGCTTGTGCTTTGAGTCATAGACCAGACTTGGCTCAGTGAGTCTCATGACAGCAGTGGTATTCAGACATTTGGTGCCTCTGTTTATGGAGGTTTTCTTAACTCACCATGTTAGTAGTAATTGATTGACCTATCCTACATAAATCTGCCATGCCCCATTTTAAAGACTTGTATGCTCTTGGCTATCAGTATCTGTGAGCCAAACTACAAGTGACACCTTACACAGGTTGGACACTTGTCAGCTTCCCTCAAATTTTGATGGGAAATGTAGGCGCTCTGATTTTACAGCTTGGCTCTCCATTACAGCTGCAAGACCAGGATGCCTATATTTCCCATCAAAACTTGAGGGAAGCCGACTAGTGTCCAACCTGTGTAAGACGTCACTTGTAGTTTGGCACTGAGATAATGATAGAGCTTTAGCTCTATTGTTTTTAAACAAACTGCCCTTCCTGCTTTTTTTCAAGGAGACGGGAGCAAACTGTCCATTAAGGCAATGGGGAAAAGTCTGGTCTACCAAGACTCACTAATTGAGACTCATTAATTACCTGTTTGGGCTCATTAGGAAAGCTGAAGTTTATATTCAGAATTTCAAAACACTTAGTTATGCACAATTCATGGGAACAAAAAATCCCACAAGATGTACAGTGACATTATTTTAAAAACAAAGATCAGCTCTATACTTTCTGAGTGGAACGAGAGTGATATTTTACATTTTCTGCCAATATGATTGGAAGCAGATGAAAAATTTCACCCTAAACTGAATGAAAGCTCTGGAAGAAAAAAAGTAAGTTATTCATTTAAATATTCCTTAAGAAGTATCCTTTTCAATGTTTCATCATTTTTTTACTTTCTATTTTCTTGTCCTCTCTCTAGTTGTGTACTGTAGCGGTGTAATGAAAGTGGTAGTGTCCAAGTGTGCATTACTAAGTTTACATATGTAAAAATATATATTCTTAGAAATCAACTTGGCTTCCAAGTAGATAGGAGTTAAGGCTACAATGCTACAAGAACACTTTCCAGAATGTAAACCCTGCTGAATTCATTGGGCTTACTTATGAGTAGGCCTTCTGAGGATAACCTGGGCTTTATCTGAGAAAGTTTCTGGATCTGTTAACCCCGAACATAAAGGGAAGTCTAGGTAAATTCACTGCCTGTTGCTTGTCCTTATCCCTGCTTCCTTTCTGCTAGATGTTAATAGCACCTCTGATCTCGTTTACCCGCTTGCTGTAAGGACAACCAAGCTAGCGTATCTTAAACAAGCTGAACATTTAAAAGTGCTTCCAAAGACTAAATATTATTCTTCCCTATTTTCACTTCTTTTCCAGTGTTTATTTTTGTTCATCATATGTTCTGTGAGTCAGTGAGATCAGAAGGATAAATATATAAGTAGTATAAATCTGAGTGCTTCAACTTTTTAGGGTTAAGGATCATGTTATAGGACTCCCCCCCTCCCAAAAAAACAGACTGAGAAACTAGATACATATTATAGTGATAGTGACTTTCAGACCCCAGCAAAAAAACATCTGTTCAAATCCAAATCTCCTTTCATTGTCTGATTATTCAGATCCTCGCAGAGTTAGGCCCAGGGAATCTGGCATTGTTGCCTCTTGATTACTACAGAATGGGCTGTGCTGCTTTAGACTCCAGATGAGATGGTCGTTTATTTACACTTCTCTCTGTCTCTCTGACATTATTAATGTAGGGAACTGTGAAAAATCGAATTCTGCATCTGCAGTCTGAACTGGTACAGTACATCCTACCACATCAGTACACTGTCACCTTACTGTCACCTTATTATGCTGCATGTGTAGACCAGCTCTAAGACTCATGCCTAATCTTAACTGCAAAGCCCATCATCGGACCTTTTTCTTATTCACAGAATAGTGAGTCAGAATGTTAGGTGACAGATGTTTTAAAGCAGTGTTTCTAAAATGATCTATTCAGACATAAGTCCCATTTTATTGAAAGAGTGCTTAGAACTACAGCAAAATTAGCAGATGGAAAAGAATAATCTGTGCTCTCACTTTATGCCCTTCCAGTCTACCACATCATCTATAGTATATATTGGACAGTATGTTATATGCAATACATTTCATTTTATGATGTACAAGATAGAACTTACTCTAGGTATCATGTAAAAAAGTACTTTTTCTCCAAGAATAAATCAGTTATGTACTTGATGCACATCATAGAAGCTGGGGCTGTAGGCTTGTGTCAGAAGCACTGCATACCCACTTTCCAGATTCCTTTGGTGCAGGCAGATACTCTCCCACCCTGCCTTCCATGTGCTTTGCTCAAGGGCAGGAGTGTATTTAGTAAAGATAAGAACAAATGTGTATAACTTTAAGCAAAAAACAATGGACACTGCAAAAGATAAAGACAGAAATGATGAGTAAAAGGGAGGATGTACATTTCCACTAAACAGCTGCCTCCAAGCTTCATGCCACAACTGCCTGGTACACATTATTATTATATTATTTTCTACTTGCTATTGGTGATCCCCCCCCATGTCCCTCTTTTTCTGTAGATCTACACCACTCCTCCATTGTTCCAGGGATTCACCCTCTCAGGGCACTGTGTGGAGTACGTAGCAGACTGACCCAGAGCAAGAAAGGTTAGAAATTCTACTTTAATGAATGTTACTATGCTTGCATGCTTGTATAACTTTACAATACATTTATCCAGCTCAAAGGCTTGAGATGAACAGTTAGTTTTTGCTAAGCTAAACTTTTTAAAATCCCACAATAACCTGTGGTGTGTTATGTGCCATCAAGTTGATTCTGACTTATGGCGCAAGTATGAATGAATAACCCCCAAGTGATCCTATGATTCACAGCCTTGCTCAGGTCTTACAAACTGATAGCCATGACTGCCTTTATTAAGTCCATCCATCTCATGCTGGGTCTTCCTCTTTCTCTACTGCCCTCAACTTTACCTAGCATTATTGTTTTTTTCCAGTGAGTCATGATGTGACCAAACTATGAAAGCCATAGTTTTATTATTTTAGCTTCTTAGGAGAATTTATTTATTTATTTAATTTATAATCCACTTTCCCCGCACACAGGCTCAAAGTGGATTTACATCATAAATACATGAACAATTAAAAACAGTTAAAAACATTGGTAGCAATCATGAAAATACAGTATAAAACTTAACAGGCAGCTCATTTTGCCCCTACATCGGCATTTTGAGCCCACAGGGCAGGGTGGTTAAAATTCAGTTTGTCTAGGGTTGGACAATTTGATATGATCTAGGCTTGATTTGATCTAGAGCTAACTTATTTGTCTTTTTGGACATCCATAGAATCCATAAATCCTCCAATACCACATTTCAAATTAATTTTCCTCCTGTCAGCTTTCATCATTGTCCAGTTTTCACATCCATATAGTAATAGTAGTTGTAGTACATTTATTGTCTATAGGCCATCACAAATTATCACATCATCGAAAAAACAGTTTTACATTATTGCAGTTTTAAAGAATTAAGTAAAACTGTACAGTATACCAAGCTATCCCAGGAATCACAAAACCGCCCCATTCAGTACCACCTTAGATCTAATCTTCTTGGTTGCAAGTGCAAACTGAGAGACTCTGTAGGATATATGGTTATCAATGTCTGATAACAAGAACACAACCTTCTCGATTTTGGAATATGTGTTTGTGGCTGGTAGGATTCTGACCAAAAATTTAGCTCTGGGCACACTGCATCATGGACAATAAAAAAGGTAATGGGGAAGATTCTCCACTGTGGGTAATCCACAAACACAGATGCGGTATTCTACAGGAGTATGTAAATAGCGACCAGCTGAAAGAGCTGATTGCATCGTCTGAAAGCGCAGAGCAGTAAAAGACACTCTGAGATTAATACAGTAATAGTATGAATTATCTTGGTCTCCAATGACACTTCCTTACACTTAAGGATCTTTTCTAGTTACTTCTTGGTTGACCTGAATCTTCAATCTCCTTGTGATTTCTTGGTTGTCGTCTTGCTTTTGAATGATGATTGAATCAAGGAAGAGAAAATCTAAAAATTTCAGTTTCCTCATTGTCAGCCTTAATGTTATGTAATTTCTCCATAGCCACTACTTTTGTCTTCTAAATGCTCAGCTCTAATCTTGCTTTGGCTCTTTCTCCTTTAACTTTCATTAGTAGTCATTTCTTCACTATTTTCTGCCAGTAATGTGCTGTCACCTGCATATCTCAAATAGTTAATGTTCCTTCTTCCAGTTTTCAATCCAGCATCGTCTAAATCTAATCTATCTTTCCTTATACGTTCTGCATATAGATTGAACAGATAGGGAGATAATATACATCCTTGTCTGACACCTTTGCCAATTGGAACTATTTTGTTTCCCCATATACTGTCCTAACTGTAACCTCTTGTCCACAGTACAGGTTTCACATCAAAACATTCAGATGTTGTAGTACACCTATTTCTGTTAAAACAGTTAATAGCTTTTCATGATTGACACAATTGAAGTCTTTGCTGTAATCAATAAAACACAAACTGATTTTCTTCTGAAATTTCTCTCATATACTCCAGTAATCATTGTAAATTTGCAATATGGTCTCTAGTTCCTCTTCCCTTCCTGAATCCAGCTTGAACATCTGGCGTCTGGCATTCCATATATGGTGGGAGTCTTTTTAATAAAATGTTGAGCATCATCTTGCTTATGTGGGAAATTAATGAGATGGTCCAATAGTTGCTGCAGTCTTTGATGTCTCCTTTTTTGAAACTGAAATATAAATTGAACTTTTCCTGGTTGTATGCCATTCTTTTGTTTTCCATATTTGTTGGCATATTCTTGATACAATTTTGATGGACTCAATTCCTGTAGCTTGCAATAGTTTTATGCAGGGCTTTTTTTCAGCTGGAACGTGGAGGAACGGAGTTCCGGAACCTCTTGAAAATGGTCACATGGCTGGTGGCCCCGCCCCCTGATCTCCAGACAGAGGGGAATTGAGATTGCCCTCTGCGCCGCGCAATCTCATTTTCTCTGCAGGCAATCCACTGAGTTCCACCACCTCTTTTCCCAGAAAAAAAGCCCTGGTTTTATGGAATATGGAAACATAAGCAAGATTGTCGGTGATAGAAAGTTCTTGAAGTCATTAATTTATAGGGTCATCATAAGTTAGAAGTGACATAAAACAGACATGACAACCAACTCCTAGTGTTGTTATATCAGAGAGAACAGAGGTCCTGTATGGTAATTTTTGAATCTGGAATTAATAGTCCAGATGGCAATGCTTACTTCATATATGAAGATCCATCCTTCTTCTGGGAGCACTCTGCTTAGCATTTGATCTGGGGCCAAGAAGTCAAGCCATGATGTCATTACTGACAAATGAATATTTTTCCTGTTTAAAAAGTCTTCTCAATGACACATTTCCTTTTCTTTCCACAGAGTTTTATTTCAGTGAAGAAATGTCCAATCAAACATCTGTCACCCAGTTCTTCCTGTTGGCATTTTCTGACCTCCCAGAGCTCCAGATTTTACATTTTGTGGTGTTTCTTTCCATTTACTTAGCAACTCTGCTGGGGAATATCCTTCTTGTCCTGGCAGTAGCCCAGAATCCTAAGCTTCATAGTCCCATGTATTTCTTCTTGGTCAACTTATCTTTATCAGATGTTTGTTATATCTCTGCCATCATCCCCAAGTCCATGGCCATTTCTTTGACAAGCGACACACTGATTTCTTTCTCTGGCTGTGTCATCCAAGTGTTTTTAGTTGCCTTCTGTGCAACTGCTGAGGTGACCTTTCTCTCTGTCATGGCTTATGACCGCTATGTGGCAATCTGTCATCCTCTGCAATACACAATGATCATGAACTGGAATGCCTGCTTCCAAATGGCAGCTGCTGCTTGGATTGCCACTATAATAAATTCTGGGGTGCAAACTGCAAACACGTTTAGATTATGTTTTTGTGGGTCTACAATTACAAAATTTTTCTGTGATATTCCTCAATTATTGGTGCTTTCTTGCACTGATACAGCAGCGAATATATGGTGTCTTCTTGCTTTTGTGCTTACTCTGGGATCATTTTGCTTCTCTTTAATATTAATGTCTTATGTGTTCATCTTTTCTACTGTGTTAAAGATTCGGTCAGCTCAAGCCAGGTACAAAACCTTTTCTACCTGCACTCCACACCTGACTGTATTTAGTTTGTTCTTTTCTACCATTGTGTTTTCTTATTTTAGACCCAAGTCCTTATCTTCACCATTAGTGAACCAGCTAGCTGCAGTTTTATATGCCGTTTTGCCACCACTCATGAATCCCATCATCTATAGCCTGAGAAACAAAGACATCCAACAAGCAATGCAGAAAATGTCACAGAAGCTGTTTGGAACTCGTTTGATGATCTGATAAACCTTCCATTGAAGTGGTTTAATGTGATACCCATGTATTTAGCTTACCTATACCATTATGGATATTGACCAATTCACACTGTCCAGATATTTCTAAGGAAGATAAATAATATAATTGATACATCATTTTATTATTGATGTATTTGTTCATATCAAAATCATTACAATAAACTCTTTTATAATCACATAAGGATCTGTATGGACTGTCCAATTAAAAACCTTTAGCTTTATGTGCTGGTGAGTTATGCCTTCCACAAAAAACCTTAGCTTCCATTGCAAATAGCATTGGGAGGTTTCTGCAAATAACCTAGGGCAGGTTTTCCTTATCCCCTGTGTATTTGGCTTTGCTACTCCCCTCATCATCCTGAAACTGATGGCCAATGTTCAATTTCCTAGGTTTACTTTCTGATTAGTTGTGCCTGCTATAGACAATCACAGCTTCCAAAGCAAAAAGTGAGCAATTTGGGGGGTGGGGGGTGGGGGGGATTCTGCAAAGTGCATTGGCTAGGAAGTCTCAATGTCTTTCCAATTTTGACTCTGCAACTCCTGGAATCATCCAAAAGTAGCAGGCCAATTTTTAGGTTCCAATTTTTATTTTTTTAATAACTTATGCCTCTCCTAGATAACTTTACCTTCCATTGCAAATAGTATGTGTAGGGCAAGAAGCCAAGAGGGGATATTTTAGCCCTCAAAACCTTGATAGGAAGCTCTGGCTGCCAACCAGAGAGCTCCCATTCTGCTCTATGAGAGCAAAGAGTATATAACTCAGAACTCTCAGCCTCGTGGTTTCACTTTCCAGCAGGCAGAGAGACAGGGAGGAACTGCTACTGGAAGTTGGAGTGAGAGAGGGAGGATTGTGGAATATGTGTTCAATTTTCTGCTTAAAACAGACTGAATATCAACAGTCTCTTTCCTATTTAGAGCACCTGTCCCGGCTGGGAAGGTCTTTGGGTGGTGGGTTAGAGCTCTTCTCCCATCCCAGTCTCAGGGCTGCTGTTAGGCTCTGGGGCTAGACTTAGTGGGTTCCTTGGCTGAAGGTTCTTATTATTTTGAATACCTCTCCCAGCTGGGAAGGTGCCTGGGTTGTGGGTTAGGGGCTTCCCCCACACCACTGTTTTCATCTCCAATGCCTATTTTTCTCCCACACAAACTACAAGCCAGCTACCTGTCTTGGCAGTAATATGTGCAAGAAGGATCAGGGATCTTAGTAGACCTTACACTGAACATGAGTCAGCAGTGTGATATGGTAGCTAAAAAGGCAAGTGGGCTGTATCAACAGAAGCATAGTGTCCAGATCATGTGAAGTGATGGTATCTCTCTTCTGTGCTCTGGTTAGACATCACCTAGAGTATTGTGTTCAGTTTTGGGCACCACAATTTAACAAGGATATAGACAAGCTGGAACATGTCCAGAGGAGAGCAACGAAGATGGTGAGGGGTCTGGAGACCAAATTCTAGGAGGAAAGGTTGAAGGAGCTTGGAATGTTTAGCCTGGAGAGGAGACAGAGGTGATATGATAACCATCTTCCAGTACTTCAAAGGCTGCCATATAGAGAATGGTGCGGAGTTGTTTTCCACTGCTCCAGAAGCTTGGACCATAACCAATGGCTTGAAATTAAATCACTAGATGACCCTAGAGGTCCCTTCCAACCCTATGATTCTATCCAAGACTCAGGGCCAAGCTACACATGACGAATGACACTTGAACGGCAAGTGGATTGAGTGGAGGGCAAGTGAACAGGGAGAAATACACTTGCTGTTCAAGTGCCATTCGTCATGTGTAGCTTGGCTGTTAGTGTCCAATCAAAACACTGTATCTCAGTTTCTGCTTCTAGGATTCTCTGACATGAGGGAGTTGCCAATGCAAAGCTTTGGGTTGTTTCTAGTTATTTACATGGCTTCCATTACTGGGAACACCCTTGTCTTTACAGTTATAGCTACTGGTCACCATGTTCCTACTTCCCCCACACTATGTTTATCAACTTTTTAATTTTTTTGAGGAAATTTTTAGAACATTTTTATAAACAGTGTAGAAAGTGCTGCATGCTTTGAATAAATTGTACAAAATACAGGTAATAAATAATATTTATACAATAAATATCTACAACCTTCAAACCACTCTTCAATAAATCAATTGCATAATAGCCAAATATAAACCAGTACATCTGTAAATTTAAATAGTCAGTCATGGTTCTTCTCTCTGTGGTGCCATGGCTTCATTCAAACTATAAAGTCCTTCTATGACCAATAGTCCTTCAAAAATGAATGTGTTCTTCTTTCTTGTAATCTTGGATGTTCAAGATTAGTATCCAGTCGTGGAACTCCCCCGGGACAAAAGTTACCCAACAAACTGCTAGCCATCTTTGTTTTGCTCTAATGCGTTTCCTCAGGGGCAGTTATATTAATGTACTTTCATTCATACACTGGATGTACTTGCTCTTTCATCTGATGGATGCCCCTTAAATTTACATGGATTGTAAAATAAAATGCTATTTTTAAAAAACATTCTCTTTGATAATTGAGTATAATAATGTTCATTTATTTAGTTGTTAAAACATCTTTACTTGAATTTTCATTGCAATGATGACCAACTATGCTATTATTTCAAGCAAAGCATTAGCTGTTGTGTTGTGATGCTTCAATGTTTCCTAACACACCCATTTAGAAGCAGGGATGTCTCCCCATCTGAACTTCTCCATTGAACCTGGACTTCTGAGTTATCTGGAATTTTACCTGAAATCCTCCATTATTTCACTTTTATTTTTGAATGTTTTACTTAGTGCCGTGTATGTGCAAAGCAAGAGGCTATGCTCCCCACAACTAACTGGGAGTCCAGTTTGTGGACCACTGGGTGCTGGGTGCTGGCCCATAGTGGAGGCTCCTGCTGCAGCTTCTCAGCCTGGAAGGCGTGCCTGAGTGGGCGGACCTGGGTAGCCTCATTTACTTTTATGTCCACCTGGCAGGGTTAAAAGATAGAGTCACCCAGGCTCCACATGCAGTTCTCTGTAGCCAGCAGCAGCGGCAGCAGCCGGAGCAAGTGGCTAAGCAGTGATGGAGCGCATGATTGAACATAGCAATGTCCAAGCACAGTGGTGGCCAAGGCGAGGACGCAGCAGCAATGACTGTCAGTGATGAGCAGAGGCAACAGCACAGCACTGCAGCCATTGCTTCACTTGCCTGGCCAATGGCAGCTGCTACGTTGCAGCCGGTAATCCTCAAGAGGCAGACTCGGCAGCGAAGGGAGAACAATGCTCATGGGGAGAGGCCCTGCAGCAGAGGCTTTCCTCTTGACGTTGGGGAGCTTCTGGGACTGGGTGCCAGGGGATAGTCCCCCATCATGTTGAGGGAGCAGGAAGTTTACTATAGATTCACCTTCACGGGGCAGTCGCCCCCATCCTGGTCTTTTGAATGGGTTCCATGGGGCTAATTTAGGAAGTAAACTTTCACACACAAGTAAGATACGGGGGGAAAAAAATTCTTCTTCAAACCTTTTGACAATTAGCACATATTGATGACATCCAACTCCATAGCTGTGAATGAGTGCTCCTAAAGGCTTTATATAGAGATTGAATAGCATGGGGGATAAGATTGCGCACTGCGGAACCCTGCAAGATAGCTCCCATTCTGGAGACAGATCTGAAGGATTAGATGAAATACCTGCAAGCAACTACCAGCCATCCTAAGCAGAGATACATGCTTCTAAGGTAAGTGAAGTCAATGGGCTTAGAAGAGTCTAACTCTGCTCAGACGGGTGATGTGAGGGAATCTCAATTAGATCTTCAAACTTTCTCACTTAGGGCCAAGCTACAAGTGACGAATGACACTTGAACGGCAAGTGTATTTCTCCCTGTTCACTTGCGCTCCACTCAATCCACTTGCCGTTCAAGTGTCATTTGTCACTTGTAGCTTGGCCCTCAGACACATCATAGCTGATATAACATTCAGCTGGGATTTAGACACATTTGCATCTTCTGCCCTAATGCCTTTGGTGCACTTTCAAATATTGTAATTTTCCAGCTATACTGTCTTCATATCTGTGGAAGAACCAGCTATTTAATTCAAATTTAGAAAAGAATGGATGTTCTCTATTTCATTTCTGTTAGTATTAATTTGTACTAGAAGCGTGCCAGCTTGCTCCCCTCCCCAATCCTGTCGCTCGCTGCAGTCATGATAGCTGTAGTTTGAATCCTGAAAGAGCAGTTCTGCTTTCTGCCAAATGAGCCAAATACGAGGAGTCCTCCGAGTATGGAATACTCTCAAACAACTTACAGTCCTTGAAGGTTATATTAGATAATTTTTATATATTTTGTACATTTTTAAAATTCAAACAAAAGTGCAAGTGCTCAAATGTAATAAATATACTACAATAAATGAGCACCATCAAGACTAGATGTCTTCATTAAATAGTTCTCAAGTTAGAAGAAAATTGTAAACACTCTTTAAAACATTAAACAGTTTAAGTAAACACCTAGTTGAAAAGAAAAGAGAGTAGAGTAAGTGCCAGGGAGATCAACGGATCTAATGCCTTTTCTTCTCTAGGACACAGGCCCTGATCTCATCTTTTCCTCCCTTTCTACTACAATATATAATGACATTAAATATTGAGAACTTTTGCTTCAGCCAATCCACTTTGGGGTTTCCAGTATAGTTTCCATAACTTCTGGAATGTCTTTCCTGGATTGTAGTTCTTGGCTCACACCACAACATTCCTAATCTCAGGCAAGGATTGCTGTTGCTTTGTGACCCATACTGGTGCATACATGTTAAAAATATCACAAACTGGGAAATCAAAAGCAAACCATCTTAACAAAAATTATTGTTTTAAAGTTCAGAAGTTCTATGGTGATGATCACCTTTCCTTGATGCTAACTTCTATACATTATCCCTTTTAAGCACCAGTCATAGTGGGTTGTATCCTACACAGTTTTTTCAGTAGTGAAACCATCCTAAAGGCTATGCTGGGATTCTTGGGACTTGTGTTGGCAAAAGCCACATGAGACAGGTTTGCATTGAGAAGTGGAATTGAGTGAGCTCAAGAAGAAAAAGTGGTAAGATCAAACTGTAGATGGATTTTTACAGGATACCTTAAATGTAAAGATGTTCTTGAAAATCTCCCAGATGAAATATTAAGTGGGTAGAACATATCTGGAGAGATGGACAGAGTGATGCACACAATAGACTGCCACTTTTATGGAACACCAGTGACCACAGCTGATTTTTATAATTTTTTTTTCTAAAAAAAAAAATTATTTTTCTAAAAAAGAAGCACTACTTCTTTAAATGGAAACGTCATACATTAAACACCTCTTTGTGGAAAGGGTAGGGTATGATGCTTATCCACTCTGTGAATCGGGGCATCGTCCCTACAGGCACATAATCCAGTGAATATTTTTTATCAGAAAGTCATTGCAGTCTACAGGCAGGAATAACGTCTCTTGGGACAACTGTTATTGAACTCATCTGGGATCTGTGGTGAACATCACCAAGAACACTGCAGAACAGACACACATAAAAATTTCTTTCTCACAAAGAAGAGAATATGGACTCAACAAGCTCATTATGGCAGAGGATGTGGATCGACATGAAATTTCATGTAAGCTGTTGGGCATGTCTTTGTGAAAAGAAAAAAAATCAAAGGGGAAAGAATGAGAGTGCCACCGTGAGAGGTAAAACTCTGTTAAGTCAGCTCCCCATCAACCCTTTTCCATTGCCATCCGACAAGAATCTTCTTTGACAAGTCTACAGTATGTGAACCTGTGAGATGGTAAAGAGGTAATCTATACCAGTATCCCTATGTATTTGTATCTTTTCCCTTATTTCCTTTCATGCTGTCATAGTGAGTGTTATCATTTTGATTTTGGATGGATTTAGAGAACTTTATGGCTTGATCAATACATATTAGTTGAGTGAGTTCTCCATATGAGTAAGCCTACAGCGAGTCTGCATATGAATAATGTGTCTGAGTAACATGTCTGATTTCCACAGCCTCATTGATCACAATCTGCTTCAGCATATTATTAGTAGGTTAGATCCAGGTAACACACAAGAAGGCATGAGGCAGTGCCCTGCATCCAGTACTGGGGATCGTAGGATTTGCATGTGTGACTATTTATGGTTTAGACCTTGTTTGAAGTCTTGTTTCATTTTTAAAAAAAAATACTTTATCATGATGCCCAAACCAGACCAAATGACAAACTGTGGTTTCTTAGGAATCCTGAAAAAGCTTGTCTTCAACACAAGCAATAGAAAGCAAAGGGAAACAAAGGATCACAAGGAATTAATGCATGAGTTCTGATAGCAGATTTACAACAGAAAAGCTGGTTGGTTTCAACCTTTTGTCTTACTCTGCACTTGTGAACAAACTTTTACTGTTTCCCCTCTTTCTTTTAGATAAAATGAAATTTTGTTGACAACATACTGGGTTTTATTGCACCACACTGAACGGTTAGAGAAATTTGATGAAGGCTGGATTAGGGAAAATCTCTAATTTATTGGTATACAAATTTTCAGAAAACAAAAAAAATCCCCGGACAGTTTGATGTAAACGACACATACATGTGCACACAAAGTTCAGGACAACAGCAACCATCTTTTATAGTGGGCTGTCATACTTTTGCATGAGGGACACTCCTTTGCAACCACACTGAAAGGTTGCCGCTGTCAGCTGTTGCATACAAGAGACATTGCCCCAATATTCCACTACTCAGAGCAGAACCACAAGTGACAAAAGGCACAGATTGGACACTTGTCAGCTTCCCTCAAGTTTTGATGGGAAATGTAGGCATCCTGGTCTCCCAGCTTCGCTCTCTGACTGCTGTCCAATGGACTTTTCAACTGTCACTTGTCCAACATTCCGCCAAGCTGCCTACATTTCCCATCAAAACTTGAGCGAAGCTGACAAGCGTCCAATCTGTGCCTTTTGTCACTTGTGGTTCTGCTCTGAGTTTCTATCTGTGATCATCTCTTGATGCTTCAGGAAGTTTTTATGGTGTTTAAAGGTGTATTAGACAACTCAGTTCCTGAATGTCAATGCATTCACGGCATATCCCAAGTCTATTCTAGTTATCTTCATGATTAGAAAATGATAAACACAGGTAACACAAATGTTGTTGGATCTGGCCAGCTATTCTGATGAGGAGAAAGGAAAAGGGATCCCTTCCCCCCCACAAAAAGACCGTGTAGGGAATCATTGGATGGTTATGTTCAAAAGCGATTTGGAATTGAGGCTGTAAGAAAGAGGAGAACGGGATGAGATTGAGGGAAACTGGATAGTTGAATCCAATCTAGTAAAACAATGATTAAAATCTGAATGAAATTCTATTTTTTCTTCCAACAGCAATCCAGTTAAAGTCCTTGCAAGGAAATGACCAACTCAAGTGCGATTACGACTTTTCTTCTTCTGGGTTTTTCTGACACTTGGGAGCAAAATGTATTGTACTTCATTCTTTTATTAGTGATTTACTTGGCAGCCTTGATGGCAAACTTTCTCATCATTTTAGCCGTTTCCATGGACCAACAGCTGCATACTCCCATGTACTTTTTCTTGGTGAATTTATCAGTTGTTGATCTTGGATCCATATCTGTCACTATCCCAAATGCCATGATTAATTCTATCTTGAACAGGAGGGAGATTTCCTACTCTGGATGCATAGCGCAAGTGTATTCCTTGTTCGTTTTCTTGATCTCAGACTTGTTCCTCCTCACAGGCATGGCCTATGATAGATATATCGCCATCTGTGACCCACTACACTATGAGACATTAATGGATAGAAAAGCCTGCATCAAGATGGCAGCCAGCGCATGGGTTGCTGGTCTTCTTTACTCAGGCTTACACACTGGCAGCACTTTTGCTATCACCTTCTGTTCCAATGTCATCAATCAGTTCTTCTGTGAGATCCCACAGCTGCTGAAAGTATCTTGTGACAATTTGTATCTCATTGAAGTTGGAGTTGATATTTTCAGTGCATTTTTAGCCTTCTCTTGTTTTGGTTTCATAATTGTTTCATATGTGCATATTTTCAAGTCAGTGCTCAGAATCCCCACCACCCAGGGAAGGAACAAAGCCTTCTCGACATGTGTCCCCCACCTTATTGTGGTCTCTTTGTTTATCAGCACTGGAAGCTTTGCCTACCTTAAGCCAAATTCACGATCCCCTTCAGATCTGGATCTGGTGGTTGCTGTATTGTATTCTGTGGTACCTCCCCTGATGAATCCGATCATCTATACCATGAGGAACAGGGACATCAAAGCTGCACTTTGGAAAATGTTTCAGTGTGGCATTTGTTCAGGAAGAAAATCAAGGTTTCCCCTTATCAGTCTAATTCCCAGGCATAATTTGGCAAAGGGACAATGATAACATAGCACACAACATCATCAAAACCTGCTACTTTGTCTCAGGCCTTAATAGTTGTGAAGGAAACCTTTTCAGACTATGATTTTTAGATTACTATATTCTTAAATTTTTCAACCGAGTAATATAATTTAGGATAACTTCTTTCCCAGTGCTTTTGTCCCAATGAGATCATTCTTGAGAAGTATACCTCTGGTTAATAGGAAATATTTAAAACATTGCTGCAACAAATGATCTTAAAATCAGTTGCTTTTTAAGCTAAATATTGCATATATCCTAGACCAGGAGCTTGTTTGAATCCCAGAACATATAAAGCTGCTTTGTACACCGTCGAGCCATTGGTCCATACCATTGATTGAACGATGTTCTTTTGCATGCAATATACGTGCTTCATCACTGAGCTATAAAACCATTCCTAACTCCCACTCTGAAATCTCTGCCTACTTTTAGGAGGGAATGGAGACAGTCTGAAAAAGGCAAAAGGAGGAAGAGAAAATAAATCTGGTGCAAGAAGAAGCAGAAAAGGGAAAAGAGGAAATATGAATATGGAGAGAGGAACAGAATAGGTGGGTGAGGGAGGGGGCAGAGGCTGTCGGGAGGAGAAAAAAGAGGTGAGTAGTTGGGTGGGAGAGATGGAAGTGGGAGACGCTGCAAGCACTGCAGAAGGCAAAATGCAAGAAGGAAAAGGACAGTGAGTTTCTCCCCTTCCACGAGTCCTTGAAAATTTCCCCCTTGTAGGTCTTATAATAAAGACCCAATTGGAAGTAGAATTGATTAGAAGTATCAGAGCCTTTAATCCAGGTCAGCTGTCCTTTACACTTACCATGATGCCTGCTGTTTTTGTACCCATTTCTTTTGTTTGTGTGAAATATATTGCAGTCCATTGAAAGTGACCCAGTGCAAGCTTCTGGAAATGTCTTTTACTGATTGCATTGGTGTCCATTAAATAGAATTTCTAAGCATACTAGTTGTTGATTCAGTCCATAACTATTCAGAACACTACCTCTCCTCCCTGCAGAAATATGTTTATAGAGCTTCAGAAATAACAAATGCAATAAACATGGTGGTGGAGAGTGCCATCTAGTCATAGCTGACCTATGGCGACCCCTGGTTGGGTTTTAATGGCAAGAGACTAACAGATGTGGCTTGCCATTGCCTGCCTCTGCAACATTGGGCTCGCCTGGATTATCCAGGTCAGGGTGCAACAACTGTACACAACCCTATTTCATAGATCCGGAGGAGTTAGCCGTGTTAGTCTGTAGTTGAAAAAAAGTAAAAAAATCCAGTATCACCTTTAAGACTAACTAACTTTATCGAGGCATAAGCTTTTGAGAACCACAGTTCTCTTTGTCAACTGCATCCTATTTCATGCAACCCTATTTCATGTGTCCAAGATTTATTGAAAAAGAATAAAATGAAAATTTCAACATGTACCTTGCTTAAAAGATTTTCTAATATCAAGAACTGTAGAAATTATAATAAAACTTGAAAGTCACAGGAACTGAAGTTCAATAGAACCAGGCAGACTCGGCAGCAAAGGGGAGAACAATGCTCATGGAGAGAGGCCCCGCAGCAGAGGCTTTACTCTTGATCTTGGGGGGCTTCAGGGACTGGGTGCCAGGGGATAGTCCCCCATCATGTTGAGGGAGCAGGGAGTTTACCATAGATTCACCTTCACGGGGCAGTCGCCCCCATCCTGGTCTTTTGAATGGGTTCCATGGGGCTAACTTAGGAAGCAAACTTTCACACACAAGTAAGATACGGGGAAAAAAATTCTTCAAACCTTTTAACAATTAGCACATATTGATGACATCCAACTCCATAGCTGTGAATGAGTGCTCCTAAAGGCTTTACATAGAGGTTGAATAACATGGGGGATAAGATTGCTCCCTGCGGAACCCTGCAAGATAGCTCCCATTCTGGAGATATTTGATCTCTGATGGCAACCCTTTGAGTCTGTTACATGATAAAACTGGGGTTTCCCCAGAAGTGATGTTGTCACAACCACAATGTCCCTTTTTTAACATTCCCCAAGCAGAGGTGGTCAAAAGGAAGTTGCCCCTGAGCAGCTCTAGTTATGTCCTACCTGCTTTTCTGCTGGAGAGAGAAGGAAGAGGGGCTCTTTTTGACTAATAAAAAGTGCTATGCTATTACTATGAGGATAGGGGTTACAGTAAAGAAGGGAATCGAGAAGATTGATTGGAAAGACTGGTATGATGCAATTCAGTGGGTATAGGTAATTTTTTAAAAAGTCCCTTAAGGTGACAGTGGTCTTGAAAATTTGAATATAAATATGAATATAATGTCACATAATGTCTTTGTTTGTGAGTGCTTGTTTTGTTCATAAAAATCCCTTTTTGGTGCAAGAAAGATTGTGCCAATCAGGGAATCATGCAGAATAGAAACATAACACATGCCTTGTGGAAAAGTTGAGTCAAAATGTTGGTCCTTCACTTATGGGACTTAGAAGGCTATTCCTATATATGGATAAACTCAGTGATTAATTAGATGACTTACAGCAGTCTACAAACAGTAATAATTTATCTTGGGACCATTTCTATTGAACTCTGTTAGGCTCTGTGGAGAACATTCCAGAGAATGTGTGTAGAGATATATTAAAAAACCTCTTTCCCATAAGGTACACATTTACTAAGAAACCACAGAGCTCATTATTGCAGAGTACGTGGAAGCTTTCAGATTTTGCTTGCTACTTTTTAAAACAGAAGAAATCAAATGATAATGAACAGAAGTCTTTCCCTGAAAGGTAAAGTCTATCTATCGCTCCTTCTCTGCCTGTCTGTTGATCTTTCTTTTCACCTTCTCCATAGTTATGCAACCAGTTCTCTGTATATTCTGCAATATATGAGGCAGGTAGATACAATACACTATTATTAGGTCAAAGTAAGCATCCTTACCCCTCTCGTAGCCCAATTTTGGGATGATTATAATAGTATTGAGCTTTACATGAGGATGAAATTAGTAAACTTAAAACATACCACTTGTAGGGCTACCTCTGAATGACACCATGCATGCTTTTAGCATTTTGTAGCCACTCTTTTTCACCCTGTATATCACCCTCCACTATGCAGATATGCTTGCATATGTCTACCAGTTCCTTCAGCTTTATTGTTGTCATGCTATATCTCATTTGAGTGTGCATCCTTTTGTATGGTAGAGGCATCATACATATAGAAAACAAAGAAACTGAATGTATGGATGAGACAGATGTCTGTATCCCCTCCATCTCTTCCCTCACTGCCTTCCACATAGACATACTACCCCACACATTCATTTTGCTATTCTCTGAGGAACTGTTTACAAGCAAATTATTCCCCCACTACACACCTCTCTCCCACACAACTGCCTTCTCTTTCCTGTTTTCAGAAAACCATTATTCTCAATCAATTCTTTCAAGCTCAGCAAATCAACTCTAGAGACAAGGCTCCAAGAACTACATCACTCTAGATATTCAGAAATAACATTAAGAACAACATAAGAATGTAAGAAGAGCTCTGCTGGATCAAACTAGTGGTCCATCTAGTCCAGCATCCTGTCTCACACACTGGACAACCAGTTACTATGGACTGTTAACAACAGGGCATAGAAGTTGAAGCGTTACCCTGAAATTGTCTTCAAACAATGGTATTTAGAAGTTCACTGCCTCTGAATGTGGAATGGTAAAGAGTCCAGTAGCACCTTTAAGACTAACCAACTTCGAGAACCACAGTGCTCCTCATCAGATGCTACTACAGACTAACACGGCTAACTCCTCTGGATCTCTGAATATGGAGGTTCCTTTTAGTCACCGTGCTTAGTTTTCACTAATAGATCTATCCTCCATGAATCTGTATAATCGCCTTTTAAACCTGTCTAATCCCCATTGGCGATAACTACATCCTGTATCAGTGAATTCCATATCTTAATCATTCATGAATACTAACTACTACTTAATATGACTATATCTTAATACCACTTTATATTACTACTTAATTACTATTTAATTTAACTTATCAGGCAACTATGTTCTCCTGTCAACATTCCTGGGCTGAGTGGCCTGTGGTAAGCCAGTGAGCCTCATGCAAGATTAGAGACTTAAATCCTGACTTCTCCGGTCCTGATTGTTGCCTTCCCTCTACGAATTCTTGAAAGGCTGAGACATGGGGGGAAGCCCCACCTTCATCTGTTTGCTCTTCAGATCCCATCCTCTATTTCATTTTAATGTCTAAATTTCCAGAGGTAGAGCAAGATTTCTGACAATAACATTTTAAATTAAGGAGTAAGTGAGAGGTCCTACAAGAATCTTGGAAAATCATTCTTAGCTGGAGCTGCTACATCGTCGTATCTCATCTCAGAATTTCTCAGAGGATAACAGCCTTTAGGAAACAGACAAGAAATCTAATCATCTTCATGGTCCTTTTTCTGGTATTATCCTACTGACTGTTTTTCTCCTACACAGACAACAAGTCAACTTACTAAAGACACCATGTCCAACCAAAGCATTGTATCTCAGTTTCTGCTTCTGGGATTCTCTGAAATTAGGGAGTTGCAAATTTTAAGCTTTGGGTTGTTTCTGGTTATTTACCTGGTCTCCATTACTGGGAACATCCTTGTCTTCACAGTTATAGCCACTGGCCACCATGTTCATATGCCTATGTACTTTTTCCTGATGAACTTATCCATCATTGACATTGGTTCCATCTCCATCACCCTTCCCAAAGCCATGGCTAATTCCTTGCTAAACACTAGACTAATTTCATATTATGGGTGTGCTGCACAAGTATTTTTCTTTTTCTTTTTGTTGGCCTCAGAGTTGTTGCTTCTGACAGTAATGGCATATGACCGATACATTGCTATCTGTGATCCCCTGAACTATGGACGAGTAATGAACAGGAGATTCTGTTTTCAAATGGCTATCGGTGCCTGGATTGGAGGACTTTTTAACGGAATTCTTCACATGACTAGCACATTCCTAATCACTTTCTGTTCCAATGTGATCAATCACTTCTTTTGTGAAGTTCCTCATATGCTCAGACTCTCCTGTTCTAATTTTTATCTTATTGAAATTGGGGCAATTATCCTGTCCTCATGTGCAGGCTTGTATTGTTTTGGTTTCATAGTTGCATCTTATGTTCATATTTTCAGAACTGTACTAGGAATGATTTCTGTGGAAGGCAAGAGGAAAACTTTCTCGACATGCATTCCTCACATGATGGTTGTTTCCATGTTTCTCATTGTTGGTATGATTGCCCATCTGAAGCCAGCTTCCAGCTCCCCATCTAACTGGGATCTTGCTCTTTCTTTAATGTATACTGTGGTACCACCAACAATGAATCCGATAATCTATACAATTAGAAACAAGGAGATCAAAGCAGAATTTTCCAAAGTCTTTTATCGGGTATTCTATGATAAGAGAAAAATGGCAGTTTTTTCACCTTAACTTGTTCATGATTTTCAGAATGTTCTTTAGTGAGGTTTTTTTTTTTAAAAAAGCAAATCTAATGGTTGCAACAAATTAACAGTTCAGTTATGGAAGAAAAGTGATTAAAATATTTTATTAAATGTACATTTTGTTTGTATCTGGAAAAGCAGTAACTAACCAGATGAAGAAAATGAAATAGCAAATGGGGGGGGGGTAGTGTTTTGTCACAATAATGTGGGCCAGGATGTTCTGATTCCCTTTATTTTTGGCATTGCAACTCCCATGATCAGCCTGAAGCTTGTGGCCAATTTTGAATCCTGCAGCCTTATTTTTTGAGGAGTTTTCTGCAAAAAAAGCCTCACGTCTGCAGAAAAACTTGAAATCTTAAAAACAAAACACAGATCTGGTGGGGGGAATAAAATCTTCCAAAATTATAAAAGCAGTACTTAAGACATGAATGCCCTCAGTGACTATTGCTTGGCAACCACAACAGTATTGCCAGCCTTCGAGCCTTAGTTTCTGTTATTAAAAGGTGGCAGGGGGAGGGCCATTTTCAGCTCTTCTTTTGTCCTTTGAGAGAGAACTCATCAGGACCAGATCCAGAAACAACCACTGGGTTACTAGTTGGTTTTTAAGGTGCTACTGGATCTGAATCTTGCTCTTCTACTATGGACAAACATGACTACCCACCTGAAATTTGCTACCACTCAACTTGTATGATTCAACCAGGCCCAGTTCCTTGCTACTGTTCAGCATCAGTCACCTCATGAAAACCACCATGGTGTAGCAGTTACAGTTTCAGACTAGGATCTGGGAGCCCCAGGTTCAAATCCCCACTCTGCTATGGAATCTCACTGGGTGACTTTGGGCGAGTCATACATTTTCAACCTAACCTATCTCACAGGGTTGTTGTGAAGATAATATGGAGGAGAAGAGGTGATGTAAGCTCTTTGTGTCCTCATTATGGAGTAAGACAGGGTATAAATGAAGTTAGTAAATATCAACATATCTAAATATGGGATGCAGATAAAAAGGTAGGTAGGTTGATGGATGGGAAGGAAAGAAAGAAAGAATGTGGGAATTGCAAGTAGGGAAAGAAGAAATGGGGGTAATGGGACAAAGTTACGTGCACCCCCCCCCCACACACACATCCTTGTGGGTTTTCCACGGCACAACTAGGCCATAGTATTGCCAGGTAGAGGCTGCCAGGGAGAGGGAAGGACGGAAAGCTGAAGACAGGGGGTAAGGTAGGTTAGCTAATGGGGAAAGGAGAGAATCAGGAAAAGAAGAGAAGCTATGGGGGCTGACAGGGAAGGAAATGAGGAATTAGTGGGGGAGGATTAAATGAGATGACCTTGCAAGTCCTTGGCCGATTCCAGATGACTAACCTTAAGTCGCTTCATGCCGCCCTCTTCCGGATCGCGACGGGGAAAATGCGAAATATCGCGTTTCCTCGCGCGAGTTTTGCGCGACGACGCGCAAAACTCGCGCGAGGAAACGCGATATTTCGCATTTTCCCCGTCGCGATCCGGAAGAGGGCGGCATGAAGCGACTTAAGGTTAGTCATCTGGAATCGGCCCTTGTGGGTCCCTCAGTGCTCATCATAATAGCAATGTAAGCCAAGTATTATGGATCAAGGATATTGTTGTGTTTCAACAGTAGAAGTCTCCTTGCTCCTGAAGAATGATCTGTCAATCAATTTAAACACTCCCCCCTCTCGCTCCCGTAGTGAAATGTCTTCTAATGAAATTCATTTGCCACTGCTGCTTCATAAAAATTTCCTTCAATTGTCTAATTTGTGGGAATTTCCAAGGAGTCATACTATGTATAAACTGTAACTTTATTTTTGTTCATTGGAACCCATTGTTTAAAGAGTACACTTATGAAGACATTCTGTGTCGTGGTGGAATATTAGTGGATATAGTATAAAAATAAAATTGTGGGATACCTTGCAATAGGTGGAATTCCATTGTGGGTCCCCCTGACCCAAGCTGCTGTTCATCGGCCATCTGAACTTTTGGCCCAGCAGCCATGGCTAGCAGCTTGTCTTCTGATGGAACCAGGGTCCAGGAACAACAAGGTCTGCCAGAGATTCAACCACTCAGGGATGGATCGATTGGGGGCAGGGGGGTAGTCTGCCCCTGGCACCGCCAAAGAGGGGGTGCCGGGTGCAGCTGCCAGCCTCTGGGAGCGTGTAGGCAGTGGCATGGGGGCTGGGAGCCCACCCGCGCCATTCTCCTGCCCCGCAGGACAGGGGACGGGCAGGCAAATGGCACAGGCAGCTTCCCAGCCACCCACGCTGCCTCTGCCAACTCTGCAGCACACTGGGGCAGCTGGCGAGCCATGTAGGTGGCACGCTTCTCCCAGCGTGATGACATCAAGGAAGTGACATCATCACGCAGCCCCAGGAGAGCATGCACATTGCGCGTGCATGCAAGGAGCTGGACTTGGGTTGCCCTGGGCTTGCCACGCACCCCCTGTCCTGCGGGGCAGGTGAATGGCAGCGCGAGTAGTTGGGAGGCCACTCGCACCATTGGACACTATGGTGATGGTGATGACTGAATCCCCAGCTCATTTAATTTATTTTAAAAAATGTATGTGCTGCCTCTCCAGAAACCTACTTCGAAGCAGTTCATAAAGTAAAACATGATTAGCAGCGCAATCCTAAACAGTTAATCCTGTCTAAGTGCATTGAAATCTGTCAATCATAAAACAGCATAAAATAATTGTAATGAGCAAACTATAAAAACCAAGCTGAAGAATAAAAATGGAACAAAACTTTTTAGCGACCTAAAATGGCCCTCGTTAAATAGTTCTCAAGCTAGAAGAAAATTGTAAAAACTCTTTAAAATATTAAACCATTTAAGTAAACGCCTAGGTGAAAAGAAAAGAGAGTAGAGTAAGTGCCAGGGAGATCAATGGATCCAATGCCTTCTTCTCTAAGACACAGGTCCTGATCTCATCTTTTCCTCCCTTTCTACTACAATATATAATGACATTAAATACTGAGAACTTTTGTATTGTCGAAGGCTTTTCACGGCCGGAGAACGATGGCTATTGTGGATTTTCCGGGATTTTTCTGAGATTTTCCGGGATTTTTCTGAGAGATCTCTGTCTTTTGGTGCTACACCTCTGAAGATGCCAGCCACAGCTGCTGGCGAAACGTCAGGAACTACAATGCCAAGACCACGGCAATACAGCCCGGAAAACCCACAAGAGCCATTGAGAACTTTTGCTTCAGCCAATTCACTTTTGGGTTTCCAGCATTGTTGGTTCCATAATTTCTGGAATGTCTTTCCTGGATTGTAGTTCTTGGCCCACACCACAACATTCCTAATCTCAGGCAAAAATGGCTGCTGCTTGTGACCCATACTGATACATACATGTTAAAAATATCACAAACTGGGAAATCAAAAGCAAACCATCTTAACAAAAATTATTGTTTTAAAGTTCAGAAGTTCTATGGTGATCATCACCTTTCCTAGATGCTAACTTCTATACATTATCCCTTTTAAGCACCAGTCATAGTGGGTTGTATCCTACGCTGTTTTTTCAGTAGTGAAACCATCCTAAAGGCTATGCTGGGATTCTTGGGACTTGTGTTGGCAGAAGCCACATGAGACAGGTTTGCATTGAGAAGTGGAATTGAGTGAGCTCAAGAAGAAAAAGTGGTAAGATCAAACTGTAGATGGATTTTTACAGGATACCTTAAATGTAAAGATGTTCTTGAAAATGTCCCAGATGAAATATCAGGTGGGTAGAACATATCTGGGGAGATGGACAGAGTGGTGCACACAATCCATTGCCACTTTTACGGAACACCAGTGACCACTACTGATTTTTATAACCAAAAGTCTTGCTATTCTAAAAAAGAAGCTCTACTTCTTTAAATGGAAACATCATACATTAAACACCTCTTTGTGGAAAGGGTAGGGTATGATGCTTGTCCACTCTGTGAATCAGGGCATCGTCCCTAAAGGCACATAATCCAGTGAATATTTTTTATCAGAAAGTCATTGCAGTCTACAGGCAGGAATAACGTCTCTTGGGACAACTGTTACTGAACTCATCTGGGATCTGTGGTGAACATCACCAAGAACACTGCAGAACAGATACACATAAAAATTCTTTCTCACAAGAGAATATGGATTCAAAGAACTCATTATGGCAGAGGATGTGGATCGACATGAAATTCAATATAAGCTGTTGGGCATGTCTTTGTGAAAAGAAAAAAATCAAAGGAGAAGAATGAGCGTGCCACCGTGAAAGGTAAAACTCTGTTAAGTCAGCTCCCCATCAACCCTTTTCCATTGTCATCCGACAAGAATCTTCTTTGACAAGTCTACAGTATATGAACCTGTGAGATGGTAAAGAGGTAATCTACTACTCTTCTTTTATGCTATGCATCCTTCCTCCTAATCTGTTCCATAAACTTAACTTTCAAAGTTTCTGTCATCATTATTAAAATCAGGCATAGAAGGAGTTTGGAATACATGGAATATGCTACATAAATATCGTAAGATCTAGCTTTTAAGGGAAACTATTTACAGTTTACTATTTGGACTATCTCAGGGCCAAGCTACAAGTGACGAATGACACTTGAACGGCAAGTGGATTGAGTGGAGGGCAAGTGAACAGGGAGAAATACACTTGCTGTTCAAGTGTCATTCGTCACTTGTAGCTTGGCCCTGAGTGAGGGTTCATACCCATCTTTAGTCACAAGGCAGATCTTCTCTTTACTACAGCCCCTGATCCACACAGCTTTTGTCTCATGATCTCATGATCCTCAGCTTAGTATTTTTGGATGGTCAGAGGAGATCTCTGCTCCCGAATTCTCTAGTGGAAAAGCTGAATGGCTCCAACTAACTTTTTCATTAAATATTTTATACTTCACCATGTATTTCCATAGAACATTTTTTGAAGAATTCTGCTATGGTAACATGGTAATCTCACTCGTGCAAATTCCTTTATGTAGTGAAGACACTCTTTAGACATAAGCATGAGAAACTGAATGTATGCATTAAATCAGTATTCCTATCTTCCCTCATTTCCTTTCATGCGGTCATAGTGGACGTTAACATTTTGATCTTGGATGGATTTAGAGAACTTCATGGCTCGAACATTACATATTAGTCGAGTGAATTCTGCATATGAGTAACCCTACAGTGAGCCTACATATGAGTAACATGTCTGAGTAACATGTCTGATTTCCACAGCCTCATTGATCACAATCTGCTGTAACCTGTAGAAGCAAATAAAACTTCAGTATATTATTAGTAGGTTAGATCCAGGTAACACACAAGAAGGCATGAGGCAGAGCCCTGCATCCAGTACTGGGGATCGTAGGATTTGCATGTGTGACTATTTATGGTTTAGACCTTGTTTGAAGTCTTGTTCTGTTTTTTTTTTAAAAAATACTTTATCATGAAGCCCAAACCAGACCAAATGACAAACTGTGGTTTCTTAGGAATCCTGAAAAAGCTTGTCTTCAACACAAGCAATAGAAAGCAAAGGGAAACAAAGGACCACAAGGAATTAATGCATGAGTTCTGATAGCAGATTTACAACAGAAGAGCTGGTTGGCTTCAACCTTTTGTCTTACTCTGCACCTTAAACTGTTTCCCCTCTTTCTTTAAGATAAAATGAAATTTTGTCAAGCACAACATATTGGGTTTTATTGTACCACACTGAACGGTTAGAGAAATTTGATGAAGGCTGGATTGGGGGAAATCTCTAATTTATTGGTACACAAATATTCAGAAAACAAAAACTCCCTGAACAGTTTGATGTAAATGACACATACATGTGCACACAAAGTTCAGGGCAACAGCAACCATCTTTTATAGTGGGCTGTCATACTTTTGCATGGGGGGGCACTCCTTTGCAACCATACTGAAAGGTTGCCACTGTCAGCTGTTGCATACAAGAGACATTGCCCCAATATTCCACTACTCAGTTTCTATCTGTGATCATCTCTTGATGCTTCAGGAAGTTTTTATGGTGTTTGAAGGTGTATTAGACAACTCAGTTCCTGAATGTCAATGCATTCAGGGCATATCCTAAGTCTATTCTAGTTAGGGCATATCCTAAGTCTATTCTAAGTCTATCTGCATGATTAGAAATAGATAAACAACAACACAAATGTTGTTGGATCTGACCAGCTATTCTGATGGGTAGAAAGGAAAAAGGGGTCCCTTCCCCCTCCACAAAAACACCATGTAGGGAATCATTGGATGACTATGTTCAAGAGTGATTTGGAACTGAGGCTGTAATAAAGATGAGAATGGGATGAGATTGAGCAAAACAAGATGGTTGAATCCAATCCAGTAATACAGTCACTAAAATCTGAATGAATTTCTATTTTTTTTCTTTCAACAGCAATCCAGTTAAAGTCCTTGCAAGGAAATGACCAACTCAAGTGCGATTACGACTTTTCTTCTTCTGGGTTTTTCTGACACTTGGGAGCAAAATGTATTGTACTTCATTCTTTTATTAGTGATTTACTTGGCAGCCTTGATGGCAAACTTTCTCATCATTTCAGCTGTTTCCCTGGACCAACAGCTGCATACTCCCATGTACTTTTTCTTGGTGAATTTATCAGTTGTCGATCTTGGATCCATATCTGTCACCATCCCAAATGCCATGATTAATTCTATCTTGAACACGAGGGAGATTTCCTACTCTGGCTGCGTAGCGCAAGTGTATTCCTTGTTCTTTTTCTTGATCTCAGACTTGTTCCTCCTCACAGGCATGGCCTATGATAGATATGTCGCCATCTGTGACCCACTACACTATGAGACATTAATGGATAGAAAAGCCTGCATCAAGATGGCAGCCAGCGCATGGGTTGCTGGTCTTCTTTACTCAGGCTTACACACCGGCAGCACTTTTGCTATCACCTTCTGTTCCAATGTCATCAATCAGTTCTTCTGTGAGATCCCACAGCTGCTGAAAGTATCTTGTGACAATTTGTATCTCATTGAAGTTGGAGTTGTTGTTTTCAGCGCATTTATAGTCTTCTCTTGTTTTGGTTTCATAATTGTTTCATATGTGCACATTTTCAAGTCAGTGCTCAGAATCCCCACCACCCAGGGAAGGAACAAAGCCTTCTCGACATGTGTCCCCCACCTTATTGTGGTCTCTTTGTTTATCAGCACTGGAAGCTTTGCCTACCTTAAGCCAAATTCACGATCCCCTTCAGATCTGGATCTGGTGGTTGCTGTATTGTATTCTGTGGTACCTCCCCTGATGAATCCGATCATCTATACCATGAGGAACAGGGACATCAAAGCTGCACTTTGGAAAATGTTTCAGTGTGGCATTTGTTCAGGAAGAAAAGCAAGGCTTCCCCTTATCAGTCTAATTCCCAGGCGTAATTTGGCAAAGGGACAATGATAAAATAGCACACAACATCATGAAAACCTGTCACTTTGTCTCAGGACTTAATAGTGTGAAGGAAACCTTTTCAAACCATGATTTTTAGAGTACTATTTTCTTAAATTTTTCAACAGAGTAATCTAATTTAGGATAATTTCTCTCCCAGTTCTTCTCTCCACGTAAGATCATTCTTGAGAAGTATACCTCTGGTTAATAGGAAATATTTAAAACGTTGCTACAACAAATGATCTTAAAATCAGTTGCTTTTTAAGCTAAATATTGCATATATCCTAGACCAGGAGCTTGTTTGAATCCCAGAACATATAAAGCTGCTTTGTACACTGTTGTGCCATTGGTCCATACCATGGATTGAACTATGTTCTTTTGCATGCAATATACGTGCTTCTTCACTGAGCTATAAAACCACTCCTAACTCCCACTCTGAAATCTCTACCTACTTTTAGGAGAGAATGGATACAGCCTAAAAAGGCAAAAGGAGGAAGAGAAAATAAATCTATCTGGTGGTGAGAAGAAGCAGAAAAGGGAAAAAAAGGAAAGAGGAAGAGGGGAACAGAACAGGTGGGTGAGGGAGGGAGCAGAGGCTGTCGGGAGGAGAAAAAAGAGGTGAGTAGTTGGGTGGGAGAGATGGAAGTGGGAGAAGCTGCAAGCACTGCAGAAGGCAAAATGCAAGAAGGAAAAGGACAATGAGTTTCTCCCCTTCCACAAGTCCTTGCAAATTTCCCCCTTGTAGGTCTTATAATAAAGACCCAATTGGAAGTAGAATTGATTAGAAGTATCAGAACCTTTAATCCAGGTCAGCTGTCCTTTACACTTACCATAATGCCTGCTGTTTTTGTACCCATTTCTTTTGTTTGTGTGAAATATATTGTAGTCTGTTGAAACTGATCCAGTGCAAGCTTCTGGAAATGTCTTTTACTGACTGCATTGATGTCCATTAAATAGAATTTCTAAGCATACTAGTTGTTGATTGAGTCCATAACTATTCAGAACACTAGCTCTCCTCACTGTAGAAATATGTTTATAGAGCTTCAGAAATAAAAAAAATGCAATAAATGTGGTGGAGAGTCATAGTTGACGTATGGTGACCACTGATTGGATTTTAATGGCAAGAGACTAACAGAGGTGGTTTGCCATTGCCTGCTTTTACAACCATGGTCTTCCAATTTCTAACCAAGGCCAACCCTGCTTAGCTTCCAAGATTTAACAACACTGGGCTCGCCTGGGTTATCCAGGTCATGGTGCAACAACTATACACAACCCTGTTTCATAGATCCAGAGGAGTTAGCTGTGTTAGTCTGTATTTGCAAAATAGTAAAAAGTCCAGCAGCTCCTTTAACCAACTGTATTGAGGCATGAGCTTTCGAGAACCACAGTTCTCTTCATCAACTGCATCCTATTTCATGTAACTCTATTTCATGTATTCATCCAAGGTATGCTATTGCAGAAAATGGTATTACCAGGGCCGGCTCTTCAACAGAGGTGGGGCCGGCGGCTGCCTCAGACGCTTCTTTCTGAAGGAGGTGCTGTGTGCAGGCCCTGGCCCCACCCCTGACAACACCTCAGCCCAACCCAGCACCAGTGCAGCAGTGAGCAACAGACCCACGGGCCACATGGTGCAGAAGCAACCAGGCTGTGCCTGTTGCTTTGTGCCATGCTTTTGCACCCCCCAGCCCTCCTCGGCTGGCACAAGTGCGGCAGCGCCGCAGCCGCCAATCCCCTCCCTGGCACTCCATGTGGTGCCTGTGTACACACCAGAGCCCCACCCCACCATGCTCTCATTGATGCATGGGAGGCCATGTGTCCTGGTGCGCGTGTGGCGGAGGCTCTGGGGCACAACCGCAGTCCTTCTTCAAGCAGAAGTGTGCGCTGGCCTTTTGTGCTGAGCAGCAGCACACACACATCCTTCATTGAAGTACGGACTGGCTATGCCATGCCTATCCAGGTCCCTCAAGGATGGCATCAGTCCACCATATCCTGCCCTAGGTGGCAAAATGTGGGTGCCAGGTGCTGGTGGGTCTGTGGGAAGCCCAGCAGTAGTCTGGTATGAGGACCCAGCCCTATACAACTGAAGGTACCTCGGCAGCATGGAGCATCTCCCAAATGTGCCAATGCCTTGTTTGGGGGAAGAATGTTCCTAGGGACGGGAAGCTCCCTCCTTCCTGGCTGGTCTCCCCCACTTTTTGGTCAGGTACCAGACAGCCTGCTGTAGTTCATTTCATTAATCACCCTTCCCACCCAGAGAAGACCAGTAAATGATGCCTGTGCGGACACATGCTTCGACTGGGCCATCAGGTTATCAGCAGTGTGCAGTTGGCAGAGAAAGGTGACACTGAGTTGGCATTTTGCCTCCTCCAGATCCTGCCTGCAGACTCTTTGCTTTTGGGTTGTCATTCAAGCACCACCCCTACATGGGCAGGGCTCTGCCAACTGGGTGCTCTGTTTCCGGTGTGGCTTTTGGCTGCTTCAGCTCTTTTCTTGAGGGGGCATGTAACACTCACCCACAGCTTTAACACAGCCATGATTATCCCACAGTTTCCATATCTCAGTTTTAGGATTACAGCAGGCATGCGGGGGGACCTCTAAGTACGGGGGGGTTCTCAACTCCTTTAACTGTGTCACTTTATGGAGGGAGGCCTGTTGCTAGTTGGTGTGCTTTAGGCCTTCTCCAATGCCTCCTTGAAGGTCTTTTGATGGCGGCCCTAGTTAGCTTGCCCTTGAGGCCGGTGGATCCCTGGCCTGGATTCCTCAGGATTTCCACCCTCCCCAACTTGGAAAGCAGAGGTGTACAGGGCAATCTAGTTTGCCATGTTATTCAGCACTCAGTGGGCTTTCAATACTGCTGTACACCTGTTTAGGTGGAGGGGAGGCATGGCAACTTTGGTTTAGCATGCCTCCCAGCTTTGATGTGACAACACTTCTTTCAGCTGTTCTGCCTTGTTGTGGCCTAATCCCTTAAGGATGGGCCATGAGGTGCCTTTATGGCTCATGACACAAATCTTACAGGTGACATATTTGCAAACGAGCCAAAGGCAATGGGGCTTAGGAGGCTATTGGGCCCCAGGGTGGTTGGGAGTTATGCCCAGGGGTCCCCTTGGCCGGTACATGGAGGTCCAGTGATAGGATGTGACCGTTGTTCTGACATGCATGGCACACCCCCATCTCAATGCCTGAGTGGCCTGGTGGCTGGAAGGGGGATGTAGTTCTCTGCCTTGCCTCCTGGTCATTTAGGTGCGGTCCTCCACCTCATGTTGGTCATTCACCCAGGCAAGTAGTGGCCTGATAGTTTGAGGGGAGGTGCGGTCCTCCATCTCACATCCTGGTCATTCGCTGCTTGGTGTTGACCTTGTCTCCCAGGGCTTGGCCCCTTTCCTTACAGGCTCACACAGATCTTGGATTGTGGACTATAATGGTTGGTTACTGGACCGCTCCAATGACGAACCGACAGTCCTTTTCTCATCCATCTGTGACCTGGTAAACACCGTGCTTGCTCTCCTCTCCCTCGTCTCTCGCGGCCTTGAACCCCACTGCCTCGGTGTAGGCAACGATATCAGGGGTTCCGCCGCCGCCTTTGGTCGAGCTCCCCAGTCCTTCCGGACATCCTGGGTACCAGCTCTGTCGGGTGCGAGGGTATCTCCCTTGTTGTTTATGAACATTTCTCCATGAAGCCATGTCTTTGTGTTTTTCCATAATCATTTAGATATAACTCTCATTCCCTAGGGACTAATTACTACAAATTCCAGGGAAGAGTTCTCTGAACATCCTTAGAGATGAAGTAGAGATAAATTTTGCGGTCAACAAGGATTCAGTCACTGTTTATGGTTAGCACAGTGAACCTATTTAGCAAAATTAGCTTGGGTATCACTGTTCCTTTTACAGCGTTAGATAGACAGACAGCTGATTTTGTACAAGTTACAGAAATACAAAAACATTCCTAGGTAAATATTGGAAGACCACTGGAGTATGATTTACAAGAATTCTGTTCAGTAAAGCAGTAAGTGATTTTTACAATCTTTTGATCTCTTTTTCTTTTGTTGAGTACATCACATTGGTATACTATTTTCTTAGTAACTGAAAATTCTTATAATATTCCACTTGTACAGGTCAATACATGATTAGTTCTTCACATAATATAGCACAAGCAATTGTGTAACTGGGAGGGTATGAGAGATGTTCAAAACATATATTATGTGTATTTTCCAGATGAGATTAGTTTTCCTCACACAAAGTTCTTGCATATGCGCCTCATGAGAGGGAAACTACTGTGTCCAGAGCTGGTTTCTCTGAGGCATGGGCAGAATATTGAGAGCTGTTGTAGCATAGTGGTTAAGTGATTGGGCTGCAAACCAGGACTCTCCTGCTTCAAATCCCAGTACTGCCATGACCCCAGTAGGAGGCCTTCAATAAGCTGCTCCTCTCAGCCCTAGTTCATCAGTTGTATTGTGAGGATAATAACAGTGGAACACTGGCTGATTCCGCACATGTTGAATAATGCACTTTCAATGCACTTTATCAGTCATTTGAGGTGGATTTTTTGTTCTGCACACAAAAAAATCCATTCCAACTGATCTATAAAGAGGATTGGAAGTGCATTATCCAAAGTGTGCGGAATCACTCACTAATTTGTCTAGAAGAGCGGTATATAAACACAGATATTATTAATATCTAGGGAAGCACCACTGTTCTCTCTTTTACTCAGAGGAGACATTAGTGGCTGCTCACAGGCTTAATTTAGAACATTATTGGAAATAAAATTATCTCAGAATAGTGGGGGTGGTCTTCACTATCTTAAAGACCTGACAGGAACATTGACTTCTGGTAAGGCTGATACTGTTGGGACAGGTTTGAGTTCTTACCTGGTAGTTGCGGAGGCCCACCTTGCAGATGCCATTAAAATAAGTCTGCATCCATGAACAAAACAAATATTCCAAAAGGAATATGCCTCATTTTCTTAGAGATATGAGCTTAAACATATTCTTGAAAAAAGGCCAGTTGAAATAAACGGAGCTGTTTCCAAGATCTAGAATTACTGAGCTGTTCAATACATTTCAGTGGAATTTGATGGACGCCTGCACACCCTGTCCATAATAATAGATACATTTTATTTTATATTTCAATTTATCTATGATCTATGAGAAGGTTTGCACTGGGCTCCAGAATGTAGGTTCTCCATGCATAAAGATAGGGAACTGAAATAGAGATAAGAACTTGACATCAAGCTCCATCCATGGCATTTAATGTTCAAAGTAAAATCAGAATCTACATGACTCATCTGTCTCTTTTTTGTGGTAGGTCATGCACGATGTGCCACTTGTGGTTACATTTTCACACTTTCAGGCCCTGACTCATATTCAAGATTAATTTCACAATGGGAGAAATTAAAGTTCATTTACAGAGAGAACCATAAAGACTCTGAGTAATTGCAAACTAATCTATGGCAGGTAATTTACTAAATTTGCAGGACAAGGCACCCTGGGAAGCCAGCTGGGTTCTATATATAGTACCTGAAATATTAAAACTAATTAGTCTGCACTCAGCTTTTGAAAGTCAAAGACTTTGATCAGTTATTTCCAAGGCATTTTGTACACAGCATACTGCAAGGACTTGTACAGCTCAGTCTTATATTCTATTTCCTCATTTATCCTGTAGACCACATAGGGTGAGATCCAAACAGCTCTTCTGCTGGTGGAAAGTGAGAGGAGGCCTTTTCACCACCCAAAAAGGCTATGCTAGCAGTAACCATTGGACCCTCATGGACAAAAGCATTGTCTGCCAAAGGCTGGGGTGAAAAAGACCACTAGCCTAGGCAAGACTGAGCAAAACAGTTGGCTCATCAGCTATAATCTCAGTTGCCATCCATTGCTTGTCCTCCATTTCTCTTTGAAATTTAGAAGAAATTTTATAATGCCTTATGTAAAATGAATGTACAGTTATCATTAGTGTAATTTTATCATTTAAACTATTGCTTAGGAATTTTGACTCCCTTTTAAATTAAAACTGAACAACATCCTTAGAGAATCTTTACTTTGTAAAAGTCAATATAGTCCTTAATATTTTGTCAATACTTTTTATGAACTTTTAAGAATGCATACATTTATTTTAATAACAAAAATAACATGTAAAATACAAGAGACCATGTCTGATCCACAGAGAGGACTATACTTATGGAAGTTGAGTGGATAAAGCAAAATAACAGTCAAGTATGATCATTATTACATTTCCACTGGCGGCGGTGGTAGAGAGTGCCCTCAAGTTATAGCTGACTTATGGCAACCCCTGGTGAGGTTTTTATGGAAAAAGACTATCAGAGGTAGTTTGCCATTGCCTGCCTCTGCAACCCTGGTCTTTGCTGGAGGTCTCCCATCCAAGTATTAACCAAAATCAAACCCTGTTTAGCTTCTGAGATCTGACAAGATCAGGCTTATCTGGGCTATCCAGGTCAGAGTATTTCCACTAGCAAATGTTTCAATACTACCAACTTTAGAAATAAGTGATTGGATCCTCCTAGCTTTTGTACAGGTGAAAGATGAATGCTGTTGGAGATTGTAGGACTTACCTGAGACAAGTACGGTGAGGGTTATAATGATGAATCTATTGAGGCAAAATTGTGATGAAAAAGCTGGTAGAATCTAACCCATAGTTAGATCTAACCCTGTCTTCCTATGTAAAAGGTTTATTGTAGATTAGCTTTTTTTTTTATAAATCAGACTTGCACTAGGCCGAATGCAGTCAACCAATTATTGAAGACTTATATTCCACCTTCTCCACAAATGACATTCGCAATATAAGTAAACAGTTCTTAATGAAACAAGTCTATTTTCAAATAGCAGTAAAATGTGAAATTAAAGTGGAGGGAACCATATCGATCAACTAAAACCGTCATAGCATGTAAAAAGAACATCAGTATACAAAAATAATGAGATGGAGGGAAAAAATAGCCTCAAGGGAATCCAACAATAAATCAATCAGATAAAAATCTAGGTGCAATAACAAAAGTTCTTGGGCTGTCAAGAAAAGGTATTCAGTGATGGCCCAGGAGCAGGGAGAAGAGAATGATGTTCCAGAGATGGCCCAAGGGCAGCGAGAGGAGTAGGGTGTTCCATAGACAGGAGGTGCACACTGAAAAGCCCTTTCCTTGGAAACCAACTGCCTCACCCCTGAAGTCTGTGGAATGTGACATAGTACTTGAAATGATGAATGTAGTGATCAGGCAAGATTATATCGGGGTTGGACTAGATGGTCTGTATGGCCCCTTCCAACTCTATGATTCTATGATTCTATATGCTTGATGAACCCCCATTCCCCTTTTTTGCAGTCCTGGGTCTGGCAGTTAAACTGAGGTTTAACCAACTATGTGGTTGACTTCCATGTATGGATCTACATAGCATTTAGATCCACTTCATTGTGTAATTGGCATATAATGCACAATGCTAATTTACTGACACTGTTAAGAACATTGAAAAAGGTATACATTTTGTGATGCAAAGAAACTGAACATGGTGTGAAAAATAAAGAACCACAGGTATGATTTGCACAAAAGATGCAAAATCAAAATGGAAATTTTCCAATTAAAACAACAGGGATGAGATCTTTGAAACTGCCCTCAGCTGCCACAAGCTTGGAGAGGTATTAGTTGTGCACATCTCTCATAGACCAATGAAAGGTTTTTGTTTCCTAACTACAGGCAGCATACACTTTGTCAAGAAAGAAATGACCAACAGAAGTGTTGTGACTGACTTCCAGCTCTTAGGATTCTCTGATATTCCAGAGCTGCGCATTTTACATTTTCTGGGTTTTTTGCTAATGTATCTGGCAGCCTTGGTTGGGAATCTTCTCATGATAACAGTTGTAACCCTCAACCAACATCTTCATACTCCAATGTATTTTTTCCTGGCTAATTTAGCTCTTATCGATCTCAGTTTCATCTCCGTCACGGTGCCTAAAGCCATGGTGAATTCTCTGACAAAAACCAGAAGGATTTCCTATTTTGCATGCATGGCCCAGGTCTTCTTCTTCTTTTGGGCGGGGGCATCAGAATTCTTCCTCCTGACAGTCATGGCCTATGATCGCTATGTTGCTATCTGCAACCCCCTGAACTATGTGAAGGAAATGAACATGGAAGTCTGCATGAAATTGGCTGCCAGCGCATGGCTATTTGGGATTTTTGATGCAGTGCTGAACACTGCTTGCACATTTGCCATCCCTTTCTGCTCCAATGTCATCAACCAGTACTTCTGTGAAATCCCTCAGCTGCTGAAGCTTTCCTGCTCTGACTCCTACCTCATAGAAGTTGGAGCTCTCATATTTACTGCACTGATATGTATGAGCTGTTTTGGTTTAACCATTGTTTCCTATGTGCACATTTTTAGAGCTGTATTTAAAATTCCTTTGGCACAGGGAAGGAAAAAAGCCTTAACTACATGCCTTCCCCACCTTGCTGTGCTCTGTTTGTTCTATTTCACAGGACTCTATGCTTGCTTGGGGTCAACATTTAGAACATCATCATCAGGTTTGGATCTACTTCTTGCTGTGCTGTATTCTATGGTCCCTCCTTTTATGAATCCCCTCATCTATAGCATGAGAAACAAGGACATCATAGCAGCACTTTGGAGGCTTTCCCATAAAAACAGAAACCCGAGTTCCATTTAGAAACTTATTTTCAGACTGCACAGACCTAATCCCAGTGAGGTTAACTATGGCTGAATTCAGATGGACCTGGCAGAATATTTGTTTATTAAAACATTCATACCCTGCCTTTCCATGTGGTTCAAGGTGGTTTCCAACAATAGGTAAACACAACAACATTTCCAGCTAAAACCAGGATAAAATTACAAACCCCAACTCTCTCGCTCCCCCCTTAAAAGATGCTAGTGACAATTAAGTAGTTATGTGGATTCTGATGGGACTACCTTTAATCAATTTGGGGCATATGCATTTATGAAAGCTGATATCTTGCAGGGCAGTGCAATTTTCAAAAATATCATGTAAAATTATATTTTCAGCTGGTAGACCCCCCCTCAATTTTCCCAATACCTTCCACTTCCCAGTTGTAATTCGATTTCCTATGCCTTGTCATGTTTAGTAATAAGCAAACTCATTTCAGATTACACTTGCTTTTTATGAGTACATCATCAGAATGCCTGGGGGAGGGTGGGGAATCATTTTTTTCATTTTTTTCATTTATACCCCACTTTTCTCCCCAGAGGGGGGACAAAGAGGCTTATAACATTCTCCCCTTCTATATTTTATCCTCACAACAACCCTGTGAGGTAGGTTCGGCTGAGACTGTATGACTTGCCCAAACAAGCTTCCATAGAAGAGTGAGGTTTTGATCATGGGTCTCCTAGATCCTAGTCTGACATTCTAACCACTACACAATGCTGAAGTAAATTTGATTTTGATCCTAGCTTAAACACATAACACACAGAGAGAGATGCTGGGACTCAAAGCTTTCTTGAAGCTCTATCCTTTCATCTGGAAGCTGTTCTATCGAAATCCCAGATATGTGGGGATTCTAACAAGGAGAGGAAATCTCTACACCAGCTAAAGAGCACTTCAACCAAATCTTTCCCTTCATATGCTTCAGCTGAAAGCAGATGCGAGGGCCAAGCCATGACACAGGTGAAGCCCAGCAATCTATTTGCCTCTCTTTTGTTCCGCTTGAATTCTTTAATCATTTAAATGTATATCTTTGCTTACAGAGAGTTTTAACACACTCAGTTAGACTCCAGAGAATTATCTCCAGATGTCAAGTCAAAACAGATACATTGAAACCTTCCAATAAAGATATTCTTCTACTTTGGAGGCAATATGGAACCCACTTCACACATTTTAGAAATTTATAGCATAATAAAATAGGATCAAGAAATAGATAAAGTTATGCAGAACACTGATGTAGATGATGTAAATAGACAGGAGAAGAATCACAGAAAATGAGGATGGGTTGGATCTTGCCAGTTTTTTTACTTAACTTTGCCAACTTTGCATTCTTTTTACATCCTCCATCTGACATGACTTTTTAAAATGCATGTTCTATGTTCACCACCATAGCTATCATCATAGTGGTCCTTTTTCACCAGCAGACACATCTTGTGGGATCTAACTGGAAATATCAACATCTGTAAGTAAAAAAACTACCTCTGCTCAAAACATGGTAGAGGAGGAGGCTGGCTATTGCAATGAGTGCCCATTGAACAGTTGAAAAACAGGTGAGAGAGAAAGACTTCCAGGGTATAGGACAAGGTGATGGAGTATTTTGGAGTGACATAATAGGGAGTAGATGGATGGAAAGAGTAACTGACGAACACAGACAGATGGATAAATGAAGTGAATACCCAAATATATAGTTAATTTTTCCTAATTATCATTCTCTCCTCTCTATTTCTTTCCCTTGTTGATTGTTCAACTTAAGTGTCTACTGAAAAAAAAATTATCTGTGTTAAATAAGTGGTAACTTCATTCCCACAGGGAATGTATCTATAATACCTCCATGAAGCTTGTAAGACTTACATGTTTGGGGTAACATCCAATAAGCAATGTCATGAGAGTTTTCATAATCTCCCCCCGCCCCCTCCTCACCAACACTAAAATGTTGATCCACATTTCTACCAGACCAAATGATGGGAAAGAAATGAAGCCCAGTAAAGAGAAAATAGAGCTCAGTGAATATTTCTGAATGGGGCCATATTTGGCTGCTTCCACACACGTGGGATAATGCACTTTCAATGCTCTTTAGTGATCATTTGGAACTGGATCTTTGTGTGTGAAACAAAAATCCACTTCTAAAGGATTTCTAAAGTGTATTGAAAGTGCATTATTCAATGTGTGCGGAAACGGCCTTTCAGTGCTAAAGGGTATGATGTGCAAGGATGACATCACAGAATGAAAGATTGAAATGGATTTACAATAAAAGTGTTGAGAAAAACCTTTGCCTAACCCCCAGAGTGAACTCCAATACCTTCCCTTAGGCTTAAGTAACAACAGTGGACTTGTACCAACCAAACCTTACTGTTGCTAATGACAGTTGCTAATATTACTAATATTGAGTGGAATCTGTTTCCATATGAATAATAATAATAACAACATTCGATTTATATACAGCCCTTCAGGATGACTTAACACCCACTCAGAGCGGTTTACAAAGTATGTTATTATTATCCCCACAACAAAACACCCTGTGGGGTGGATGAGGCTGAGAGAGCTAGAAGCTGTGACTGACCCAAGGACACCCAGCTGGCTTCAAGTGGAGGAGTGAGGAATCAAACCCAGTTCTTCATATTAGAGTCCTGCGCTCTTAACCACTACACCAAGATCATAAGCTAGGCCCTTGTCAAGCTTCTCTAATGGTCCAGTAGTTTGATGGTGATTCACAATGGCTACTGCTACAATAGAAGTTTAATGAACACAAATTAGATATTCCACTTTCATTACAACAGCATTCTCCCCTCTTTCATTTGATCCTCACAGCATTAACCTCATGAGGTAGATTTGACTGAGAGAGAATGACAACCAAAGGCCTCCAAAAAGCTTCCATAGCAGTGGAAATTCAAACCTAGGTGTCTCAGGCCCTAGCTCACTTAACATTGTTATGGGGAGCAGAATTTCTTTTTTGACATTCACTTTTTAAATATATAGCCATTGATTCCTCTCACTCTCTTTTTGTTTTTCAAAAGATGAATTTCTTTTTCATTTTACTTTGTCATTTTCTGTTAGGCCTGTATACATGCCTTGATAGCTTCTGCCCTTGCAGGGTTTGTTTGCTTGTTTGATGTAAGACACCACAGGAGAGGAGGAAGCTTTGGGCAGACATTGCTTGCCTCTGAGCATCAGGTGAATGAAATTCAGAAATTCTGTAGAACTTCCCTTCCTGCCCCTTCTCTCTTCAAATTTCTCTTTTGATCAACATGGAATTTATTTGAAACAGACTCCAATCCCTAAAAAGAGAAATGGATTTCTGGATTTCAGGGAGAAATGGGTAAGAAGGAACTAAGATAATTCCTCTTTGCAATGCCTGTCCCAACCACTACACCATGCTGTATCCTGTGCTGTATTTATAGTGCAAATCCTTGGCACTTGGCAATCATGGTGGGGTTTCCCTTCACCCCTTGTTAATATTAGGGTCACTGGCATTTTCTGATAATTAATGAAACAAATTGAAATACTTGGGGTGCATCACCAGATTATCTCTATAGTGTCTTTTTGAGTCTTTGAAATCAGTGTAAAATAGTTTGCAATTTAATAAAGATAATCAGATGAATATCTTTAGGCCATTGCAAATAGTTTGCAATTTAATAAAGATAATCAGATGAATATCTTTAGGCCATCAGCATCATCTCTTTCACCTGAGAAGAAGAAATGTGTTGGGATAAGCAATCTACAGTTTTATTCCTTCTTAAATGTTCCCTATATATCCTAGACAGAGGCAATGAAATATTGACTGCTAACAATTAGCTCTATTTATTTTATAAATTAGTATGATAGAATCTCCTAATGTTGAATTGATGCCTATACTAGATTTATATTCTATTTCCCCCTTTTCGTTTCTCCCTTTCTCCAACAGAGACATCCCACACAGAATACTGAAAATGATATGGCCGACCAAAGCATTATGACTGAGTTTCTTCTCTGGTTGTTCTTTGAAATTCCAGCGATTTCATACTTTTTGCCATTTTTCATCACCTGTTTGGCAGCCCTGATTGGAAATCTGCCAGTGACAGTTGCTGTAACCTTCAACCAACATCTTCATACTCCAATATACTTTTTTCTGGTTAATTCAGTTGCTATGGACTTTGGTAACATCCCGGTCATCATCCCAAAAGCCACAACTGATTATTTATCCACAACCAGGCAAATTTCATATTCTGAATTTGTGGCCCAGGTCATCTTCTTCCTTTTTATAGCATCAGAATTCTTCCTATGGACTATCATGGCCTACGGTCAATATGTTGCCATCTGCAACCCATTACAATATGATCAATTTATGAACAAAGTATCCTGTCTTCAAATGGTTTTTAGCATATTTAATGGTATTTTAGATACGAACTGCAAGTATGTATTATGTGCCGTCGAGTCACCTCTGACCTATGGTTACCCTATGAATGAAAGATCTCCAAAACATCCTCTCATTAACAGACTTGCTCAGATCCTGCAAACTAGAGGACATGCCTCTTTTATTTAGTCAAGCCATCTCGTTTTGGGTCTTCCTCTTTTTCTAGTGCCTTCCACTTTTCCTAGCATTATTGACTTTTCCAGAGAATCTGGTCTTCTCATGATGTGACCAAAGTACAATAGCCTCAGTTTTGTCATTTTAGCTTCTAGGGAGAATTCAGGCTTGATTTGATCTAGTGCCCACTTATTTGTCTTTTTGGCCATCCATGGTATCTGCAAAACTATCCTCTAGCACCTCATTTCAAATGAATTCATTTTCTTCCTGTCAGCTTTCTTCACTGTCCAACTTTCACATCTATAAATAGTAATGGGGAATACCATAGTTTGGATTATCTTGATCTTAGGGCCAAGCTACAAGTGGCAAATGACACTTGAACGGCAAGTGGATTTAGTGGAGGGCGAGGGAACAGGGAGAAATCCACTTGCCAATCAAGTGTCATTTGTCACTTGTAGCTTGGCCCCCAGTTTCCAGAAAAACATCTTTATCTTTAAGGATCTTCTCTAGCTCCTTCACAGCTGCTCTTCCAAGTCTCAGTCTTCTGATTTCTTCATTGCTGTCTTCTTTTTGGTTGATGATTCATGATTAGAATAGAAAATCTTGAAACAAACTAGACGTTAGTTTTTTTTCACAGGATAACCATGGAGATTTGCAGCCATGCTGCACATGCGAAAAACACAGATGGGCCCAAATCTGATCATAACAGTCTTGCAGGCTCCTACCTCCCCCCATGCCATTTTCAACAAGTGAAACAACCTGGCAGCAAACACATGAAGAAGTAATGTCTAGTTTGGCTCCTACACACTAGTTGTACACTTGCAATCACCTTCTGTTCCAGTGTTTTCAACCATTTCTTCTGTGAAAGCTCATGGCTTCTCTTGATTAGGATACTGTCATCTTGTCTGCATTCTTAGAGTATTATAAATATTTCCTATCTCTGGATTTTTAGGGAAGTACGGAAGATCCCTGATACACAAATAAGGGGGGAAAGCCCGCAACCTCACTCAATTGTCCATTCCTTGTTCTGTGTCAGTAGAAACATTGCTTATCTGGTAGCCAATCATGGGTCTTCAACAGATTTAGGTCTTGTACTTGCTGTGATATATTCTCTTTTATAAAGTCTATCATTTATTGCTTGAGGAATAAAAAGCTGATGACAGCACTTTGGAGATTTTTTGGTAAAAATAAAATTTTCACTTTCACTTCCAAAACATAGTTATGTTTTGTAAGTTTTATGATAGTTATGTTTACAAAACATAACTATCAGCATGTACCATTTCCTTCCGAAACTAGGATCCACAGGGTAGTTTTTCAGAGGGGGGGGGCAACTATTCTGTCTAAGATATAAAATGGGTTGTATCAGGATTTACTTCCAAACTTAAGTCTTAATAATGAATTAAACAAATATCCGGTCAAGTGGTTGGATCTAGTCAGCTTTTCTGCTGGTGGGAAAGGGAGAAGGGATTCCCCCTTTGGCCACCCACCAGAAAGCTATACCGGGGGGGGGGGGAGAGGTCTTGCAATGTGCAGGTGAGATGGATTCAGTAAAACTGGGAATAACTGACTGAAAAGAATGAATGGATCCAATCCTTCGCCATTACACTGGCTTCCTCACAATGAAATATCACAGGAAAATTAATCATTATAGACAGAACCACACAATGCAAGACCATTTTGGATTCAGGTTTAATTATTCTTCTTTTCTTTTTTTCTTTTTTAAGAAACTTTGCGGAGTTAAGATCAGACCTTAGAATAATAACATAACATCTGAGGAGAAAGAGGCAAGCCAATAGATGAATGTTGGCAGCCAAGATGGCAAAAACTTCCCTAGCCACAATAATAAAGTGTTTGAATCTTCTATAATAAAGGAGATTCAAACACTGCAAAAATACCAGCAAGCTGACTAGGAAAGCTACAGTGAAGATGATGGTGGCTGAAAATCCAGGAAGCCCCATAAAAAGCAGAACATGGAGACGGATGCTTGATTACGTTCTACTGTGACACAGGGCCAAGCTACACATGACGAAAGACACTTGCCTGGCAAGTGGATTGAGTGGAGGGCAAGTGAACAGGGAGAAATACACTTGCCGTTAAAGTGTCATTCGTCACTTGTAGCTTGTCCCTGAGCACGTCTAGAATGCGAATGAAGTTGTGATCACCAGCCATATAATACAAATACCCATTTGTATGAAGGAGCAGGAAAGAATGATAATGCTGACCACCTATTTCTCTACTAAGGGTGAAATTACAAGTGATGAATGACACTTGAACAACAAGTGTATTTCTCCCTGTTCACTTGCCCTCCACTCAATCCACTTGCTGTTCAAGTGTCATTCGTCACTTGTAGCTTGGCCCTAAATTCCTCATCCTCTTGCTTTTGTTTATGGTCATGAAGGCCAGACACAGAATGACAGGGTTTTTTAAAAAAAAAATTGCCAAAACATAAGGAACTGCAATGGGAAAATAATGTCGAAAGCCACTTGTCTGAAAAGGTGGGTCATCTTTCCAGGCTTTCAAAAGAAAAGCAGGGTGACAGCAAGAATATAATGTGTTTCTAAGTATTGGCTTTGACAATGTAAGTACTCTTTTTTTAAAAATGAAAGATTTATATCACCAATCTTGTAATCACTTTCAAAAAAAGGAATCCAGTGTCCACCACAATGAAGTCAGTTGTCTCCAAGCCATCGAACTGGAACTGTTTCTCCCACTCTCCTGTTTCGTAACAGAGGACAAGAGTGAAATGTGGGCCTTGTCATGCCAGGGGCATTTTGCTTCAACCGGTTGGACTTTTGGTAGGTAAATGCATGCCCTGCTCACCAATCGGTAATATCCTTCTGGGGTTTCCCAGGCCTTCTCACCTTTCTTTAAGCAATGTGGGATAAGCAAGTCACTTGGTGGCCAAGTGCCTAAAAGCCCCATGGCGCAGAGTGGCAAGCTGCTGTACTGCAGCCAAGCTTTGCTTATCCTGGTAGAGGCCGGGTTCAGGTAGCCGGCTCAAGGTTGACTCAGCCTTCCATCCTTCTGAGGTCAGTAAAATGAGTACCCAGTTTCCTGGGGGTAAAGTGTCAATGACTGGGGAAGGCAAATGGCAATCCACCCCGTAACAAAAAGTCTGCCAAGAAAACGTCGTGATGCGACATCCCCCCATGGGTCAGTAATGACTTGGTGCTTACATAGGGGATTACCTTTTGGGGGCCAAGCAGAAATTTATGGGTACTTTCTGACTGAATGTTGAAGGACCCTTTTATCCTGCTTCATATTGCTGTGCTGTGGGACAATTAATTTTAAAAGACCTGGTCATAGGACTGGGTGAGCCGAAACTAATGAAATAGCTCACCCCAATGGTCCACTCTATTTATCTGACAGCCCCGATGACCTCACATTCCAGAAATATGCTTGAAAGAAAAGGTCAAAGGTTTCTAATTTTTTCACACCACTACTCAGACTCTTGCCTATAGGTGCTTTTTAATGTAATAATAATAATAATAAATAATAACAGTGTGCTTAAATACCATCCTTCTGGACAGATTAGTGCCACACTCAGAGTGGTGAACAAAGTCAGTGTTATTATTACCCCCACAATACAGCTGAGGAGTGGCTTACCCAAAGCCACCTGCAGAGTTCATGGCAGTAGTGGGAGTCGAACCAACAGAGTGCTCATTTTTAGCCCACTATGCTACAGCAACTCTCTTTCACTGAATGTGTACACAAGTTATAGAATCTTGGCTTCTGAGCTTTGCTACCCTCAGGGAATGAATCTCTAAACACCCAAATATTAAGGATATGAATAAAGCTTCTTTCCAATCAGAACCTTTGTCATTACTGCTCTATTCTAAGGTACAGAGAGATAGAATATCGAATGGATGGAGAGACCACTGCTTCAAAAATTGCACATGGTGTACAAAGGTATAGCAGAGGGAAAGAATGTTGGCTAATGGAAGAATTCTACCACAAGATTATGGAATAGCTTGCAGGAGAAGGTTATCAGGGAACCGTCTGAGACAGTTGGGTAGTATATTCTGTTCTGCAGAAGGCTTTGCTGTTTTCTAGACTGTATCAATAAATGTTTGCATTGTGATGGCCATATGTTAGCATTTGTATTCATGTCTTTTTGATTGTCAAAATACTGTATTGTTTAAATTGGTATGCCTGTAGATGTGCTGGGATGTCAATGTTTAAAGAAAGAAAGAAATCTCATCCTTTACCTGTACTACTCAATTTTTCTCCCATGTAGCCTCTTTCAGTACCTTGTAATACCCACCTATGGTTACAGTAGCCCACTATCATACACTAAATATGAAACATCTTTTGGCATAAATACAATTATGAGAGGAAGGAGGGAGATGGAGCAACATTTCAACACATCAGATTTTTCAGTGCAATGAACTTTGGTCTAATTTGAACAGATGATTGTGGATAATTTTAGCTAAACTCCTTTTAGTGTGGGTTCCAAGAGACGAACAAGACCCTACTATTGATATGCAGCATACTTGGTTTTCAGAGGCAATGGACCACTACCCTTGCTTTTATGTTTCAACAGATTTCATTATCTGAAGCCCCAAAAGCCTTCAACAGAAACTGCTTTGTGTCATTTGGACAGATAACTTTAAATCATTTTAGTTGAACACATTTCAGGGTGGGTTTCAAGAGATGAACGGGGCTCCAAGAATGCTGAGGAATCTTTATTTTCATTGACTCAAGCAACTTGACCTTAGTTTCTACCTGAACTTGCAACTACTTTCTTTGCTCTTCTATTGCAGAGGCAACAAATGAATCTCCTGAGGAGGAAATGCCCAACAGAAGCGTGATAACATACTTTCTACTTGTAGGTTTTTCTGAGATCCAGGAGGGACAAAATTTACATTTTGTAGTATTTTTTATAACCTACCTTGTGGCTCTGATGGGGAATCTTCTCATCATCACCATAATAGTTCTCAACCACCACCTCCATACCCCAATGTATTTCTTTGTCTTAAATCTGTCTATTGTTGACCTTGGATACATCTCAGTCACCATCCCCAAAGCTATGGCCAACTCCTTAATGAAAACAAGGTGGATCTTGTATTCTCATTGTGTTGTCCAAACATTTTCCTTCGTTCTTTTTGGAGCATCTGAATTCTTTCTCCTGACTGTTATGGCCTACGATCGCTATGTTGCTATTTGTCACCCACTGCATTATGAAACTGTGATGAAAAGAGGTGCCTGCATCCAAATGGCAGGCTTTGCATGGACATTTGGACTTCTAACAGCAACTTTACATACTGCAGCCACATTTGCAAGCCCTTTCTGCTCCAACGTCATCAACCAGTTCTTCTGTGAGATCCCACAACTGCTGAAGCTCACTTGTTCCAACATGTATCTCCTTGAAGTTGGAGCTCTTATCCTAACTGGTTGCTTATATTTTAGCTGCTTCCTTTTCATCCTTATGTCTTACATGCACATCTTCAAAGCTGTGATGAGAATCCCATCCGTGCAGGGAAGGCAAAAGGCCTTCTCTACCTGCCTGCCCCACATCATTGTGCTCTCCATGTTCTATTTTTTTGGTGTCTTTGCCTACTTACGACCGATCAACAGGACTCCATCAAGGATGGATCTGCTGGCTGCTGTAGCTTATTGTGTTGTGCCACCATTCATGAACCCTTTAATATATAGCATGAGAAACAAGGATATCAAAGCAGCTCTTTGGAAACTGATTGACTAGAGCTAGTTTTTAGTTTCACGTAAAGGCATGACTTCATGAACTTCATCTCAAAGTATCATTGCAAATGAAAATAATGCTTGCAAAATTCTGGATATGAGGTTGGGTCCCACCAACTATTCTATTGGTGAAGAAAGGGTCCCGTTTGACCTCCCCAAACACATGTTGTCAAAACCCATATGGGATGGGAACTCTATTAAGCAGGGGAATTGGATGAGTTTGTGGCCTTTTTTGCACAATTTTTGTCACATTTGGTTCCATACCTCTTCAATTTTTCTTCTGAAATCCAAACAATTAACTCCCCCTTCAGATTTCAACGTGATGTTTCAAGGGTTCTCTTCTGAGTTTTCTGCCTGTACTTTTTCTGTGTGGGGAGAAAACTCTTGAAACATCACATTGAAATTTGAAGGGCAAGTTAATCATCTGGAATTTGGAAGAAAACCTGAAGAAGTACGGAGCCAAATGTGGCAAAAATTGCGTGTGCAAAAAAGGCCTGTGTGAAAAAACTGGCTTGCTCCAAACACTGTTTAATTTTTTCCCCTAGTTTCTCCAAAGGATTTTTTTTAAAAAGAAAGTTGACTAAAATGTGTCATATGGAGAGATGTTGCAGGAAATCAAATATTTCAACTTTGTAATTAATTTTGTATACACTTCACTGGGGATCCAGTGAATTGTAGTAGTTATTGTCAGATTAGAATCAGGCAGTGCAACCATTAACATATATTCTCAGAGATAAATCACACTGTGTTCAGTGATTTATTTCCTCTTAAGAAGAGTTATATTCTAATATATCCATTGACTTCAATGGCCTTAGAAGGCTGTAGCTCTGGATCTCTTACAGTGTCGTACTAACACTATAACCCCACCTGGCCATAAAACTCAATGCATGACCTTATGCCAGTCACCCTCTCACACCCTAACCCATCTCATAGGATGTCTGTGAGAATAACTCAAGGAAAGGAGAAGTGTGTATACTACTCTGAAATCCTTGGGGGAAGGGCAGGATCAAAAGGCACTGAGGGAGAAAATGCCTCCATAAATGCCATTTCTAGTTTTGGCAAGCACTCTTATTTAACAAACAAATGTAATAAATACATTTGAACCTCTTGAAAGATCCTAAGGACCCTGCCATGTTTTTTTTAAAATATACAATACAATACCGCTATCTCTAATAATGATATGAAGGGCTCGCCTCAGTGGTGAGAAGGTGACATGGTATAGCCTGATCTTTTCAGATCTCAGAAACTATGCAGGGGCAGTACGTGGGTGGGAGACCACCAAGGAAGACTGGGGCTGCTCGGTAGAGGCAGGCAATGGCAAACCACCTTGGCTCATTTCTTGCCTTGAAAAGCCCTTGATGGGGTCACCGTAAGTTGATTGCAACTTGGTGGCTGATATAAGCTTGTGTCTTTGTCAATCATGAAAGCAGTAAAACCAGGCCATACACAGACAATGAAACAGTTTCTGCACATTCATTGATAGCTCCAGTTATATAGAAAAAATATCTTTGTAAATTAACTAAAAGGGAAAGGGGGCACCCAGAAATGTCCCACCGAGGTGTGAGTATTTTCTAGAAGATAAGGAATGTTGAGAGCTGTTGTGGGTCAGAGAAAGGACAAAAAAGAGATAGATGGGGAAACTGACTTGGCCTGACAGCTTATACAATTGTAGAAGAGAAGAAGTGATCTTGTGGGAGGTCACAATATTTTTCTCCTTCAACATTTCAAATTCCGTGCTTGCAATTTGTCTTACACAGATGAATATTCCTAATGACAATTGTTTTGTAATGTAAATCTATCCCTTTTTCATATGGAACTCAATAAATGTTTTTGTAATATAAATTAGATTTTTCTGTGCATTTCTATTGAGAAACTGCAGGCCTTGGATTAACAAGAGTATTATATTACTGGGAAGAGAAGGAAATTTCAAGCTTCAATGCAATGATGGATGAATAAAGAGATTTTATATTTAAGATTAATCACTTTAAAAACATTTGTTGTGGCCTTTCAAATCTGTATCTCAAATATGTATTTCTTCTGATGAACTACATTTGCAGGGGTTTTTTTAAGCCAGAACGTAGTGGAACGGAGTTCTGGCACCTCTTGAAAATGGTCACATGGCCTGTGGCCCCGCCCCCTGATCTCCAGACAGAGGGGAGTTTAGATTGCCCTCTGCGTACGGCGATTTAAACTTTTTTAAAAAAACCCTTGTTCCAACTGACCCAAAGTGACGCCATTGTATGGTCCCGGAAGTGTGTGCACACTTTGCACATTTGGTACCGGGGCACCACCTCCCACCAGGAGTTGCCCCCTGTGCTGGCAACCTACTGAGTTCCACCACCTCTTTTCCCAGAAAAGAAGCCCTGATCACGTGTAGTCAGAAACATAGTGGCGGCTACTATAACATGACAATTCTGTAAAAATAAAATTAGTGAAAGATTATATTTTTTCAAACAGAGAGGTCTAAAATACATACCAGCTTTCTGCTGATGCAAGAGGGAAGATGGATGATTTCATGATTCCCTTACCACTGAAGTCCTTCTTTCTGCCATATGTCTTTTTGTCTTATGGAAAACTTTTTTAGAGGTCAAAAGTGGCTAGCGCAGGAAGGATAAGACTGGGCATGATTTGCTTTTGATAGTGGAAAGTAGTGTGATACAACTCATTCTGCTTCAGTCTGTTACATAAAGTTGACCATATTATTCATAAGATTTCAGTCTTTTAAATTAACATCAAAAGCAACATTGCTAATCCAATGTTTTCTAACAGGGCTCTCCTTGCAATGGTTTGCATCCTACCAGCATTTTTACTCAATCCTACTATATAAAAGGCAAAGTGTATTCCTGACAATTTGCCTCTTACTCTGGTGCACCTCCAGAGTGGGTTGCTATGAAGGGAAGCCCAGATGAGGCAGCCCATCCCTCCAGAGAGTGTGCTGTGGTGGGAAGCCCAGGCTAGGAGCAGGTGAGGAGCAGGTGACAATGCCTGCCTCCCACTTTCACCCAGCTGGGATCAGGAGCGGAGCAGGGGTCAATACCCACCCCCGGCCTTCACCCAGCTGAGATCAGGAGTGCAGCAGGTGGCAATGCCTGTCCCCCCTTCACCCGACCAGAATCAGGCACAGAGCAGACAGCAAAGCCTACCCCCCTTCACCAAACCAGAATCAGGTGCAGAGCAGGCAGCAATGTCCCCCCTTCACCAAGCCAGAATCAGGTGCAGAGCAGGTGGCAATGCCCACCCCCCTTCACCAAGCCAGAATCAGGCACAGAGCAGGAGGCAATGCCCACCCCCCTTCACCCAACTGGAATCAGGAGTGGAACAAAGATAAAGGAATCAACCCCCAAATAGAACCCAAAGCCAAAGGAGAGAGAAAAACTCTCACTGAGGGAACAAAAACCAATTTCTACATATATAAATATTTATAAAGTGCTCTAGTGCCAAAGCACTAATGAATATCAATAAACATCAATATCATAGTTATAACAATATAGAATCTCTTATCCTGATAAGTACACAATCTAAGCAGACGGATAAATATTTCTGTAAACAGTAAAAAGTATACTTGAAGTGGCTGAACAATGCAAAATATCATTTAAAACACATTAAAGACTCAATGTCACAGTCCATAGGATACCTCTAATGCAGTCTTTGTCTTTACTTCTTGCAGGTGCAGCGAGACAAAGAAGGGAACTTCATCCATCTGAGGTAAGTATATGAAGCTTGTTAACCTCCTAGATGTGGTTTCTCTATAGGTGGAACCAGTATGCCAGGGAATAACCCTAAAAACCCTATAAGGAGCCGGCTAATCAAGCACCTATTTTGTATGCACACTTCATCAAGAGTTGTGCAATAAGTCCACCATATATCCACACAAGCATAATAATTATCTTGTCTGTTTGTGTAGGCACACCTCAGTAATCAGCTGTGTGCACAGAACAAGTGCTTGATTAGCGAAACAAGTGCTTGATTAGCTGGCTCCTTGTAGGGTTGTTGGGGTTGATCCCTGGCATAGCTTCCAAGATCTGACAAGACAGAATTATATCATACTGCCACCTCTCACAGAAAATGGTGACACATCAGTTTAAAAACAAAGCAATGGGAGTAGGATAATACATATAGTCAACAGATAATACAAACTATGCACAGAGAGCGGCATAGTTCACAGGGAGGAGGCTCAATAAGGGAACACCAAATGAAACAAAAGGTGTTCACCTGCTGGCAGAGCATAACAGTACAGAGGGGCAGACAAATCTCCCTGTGGCAAGAATTCCACACTTTTGGTGCCTTAACCAAGAAGGCCTTTCTCAGGTTGCCACTTGTCTAGCCTCAAATGATGGAGGCACCCAAAGCAAGACCACCAAAGATAACCATAAATGTTGGTTAGGTTTATATGGGGGAAAGTGGTCCTTAAGGTAAGCTGCTTCCAAGCCACATAGAGATTTAAAGGTGAAAACCGGCACTTTAAATTGGGCCCAGAAGCAAACTGGAAGCCAGTGTAGATTAAACAAGACTGGAGTGATATGGTCTCTACAACCTGCTTCAGTCAATGTTCTTTCCCCAGCATTCTGTACCAGTTATAGTTTCCAAACACTCTTCAAGGCATCCCCACAAAAGCCAATATCTTCCAAAGTTCTCCCTTGGCCCCTGAGGCGACTCCTCACATGTGGTTCCAGATTATGAGTGGGTAGGAAGATCACATGTCAAAAACTTAAATTTACCATAAACTTCTTTAATTAAATTTTTAAGAGCAATTAATTAAAAAAATACAGAAAAAAGCACATAGCTAAAAAAGAAAAGAAAAAGAAAAAGATATTGGAAGTGGGAACCAGATTTATCTGTGAAAAGATATATAAGCACATGTCAAAAGCTTATGTGAAGAAGGCAAAACATGCATATCTCACTTCAGCTCCCTTATTGGTTCAACTATAACTCATCATGCCTCATTTGTAATTTAGACAATGATATTCTTAGCTCAACAAACCCATGCATGGCCTTGTCACAGACCTACCTCAAACAGTAAGAAATGGAAAGACGAATGTGTTAATATTTCCAGGCATTCCGAATCCCCCCCCCCATTGTATAGAAGAACCTTATCCTTGAACATCATCTGTGCAGCTGTGAGAATATTGAAATGAGCCACCTACTTGTGCAGGGGTATATTACATGGGTTTTTCAATTGAATTGCATTACACATGCAGAGAGCAATCTTAAGTAGATTTATCCAGAATTCTTCAAAGTCAATTCTATGGGGGTTACTCCCTGGAAAATGTTCTTAGGATTGCATTGTAATTGGATACAAATTCTACAGAGAAAGACTCTCACAACAATGCCCAACAAGAATGTGATCTCAAGCAGATTTACACCCTTCGAAGTCCATTGAAGTCAATGGGCTTAGAAGGGTGTCACTGTTTAGGATTGGACAGAATATGGCCTCCCAGCCATGGAAGAAACACACAGATAAGTGGCCTCTGTGTATCTGGGAGAGTGTCTAAAGGACATCTGGGCAAATAGAACCTAAAAGGCCAGATGTGTCCTTGGGTTGGGCGGATGACAGCTTGTTTATAATGATATTACTGAATGGAGTGAAGGAAAGATATTTTTGTCATGTGAAAATCAAATCAATGATCACTTATTTGCTTCTCTTTTACACAATATTGTATTAATGCCCTGATCTGGATAGGCTGGGCCAGCCTGATCTCTTCAGATCTCAGAAGCTAAGCAGGGTGAATCTTGGTTAGCAATGGGATGGGAGACCTCCAAGGAAGATTAGGCAGACAATGGCAACTACCTCTGTTAATCTCTTGCCTTGAAAACCCCACCAGGGGTCACCATAGCTCAGCTGTGACTTCAGTGCAATCTCCACCAATACCACTGTATTGACAAAACACACAGACAAGATACCCTATTTTGTTTTTGCAACTGAACTGCAAAAAATTCATCCTTTTTGGAAAAGAAATTGTACTCATGAATAAAAAAGAAATTATTGCTTTCTATAAGATGTCTTAATTAATATCCTAGGGAAATGAGAAGAAAAAAATGATACTTTCTTTCTGGCTCATTTATTAAGCGAAAATACTTTCAAAGCTAGAATTAGAACAAGGTTTGCATTAACTTTGAGCTTGTTGTTCACTGGGGAGTTTAACTCTGTAATGTTAGTTATAATTATTATCATTCTTTAAAACTCTGAAACAGTTGATTTACACTCCATTTAATTGTCTCTCTAAAGAGAAATCAGAAAGAAAATTAGACATGTTCACAAGGTTGCTTTCGATGATCACATTTTCCAATTAGTATAATGAAGTACTGTATAATGAAGAGCTTCCCAGGTGTTTTGTGGACTCCTTTTAGAAATTAATTGATCCTCAAGTGTTCAGGTCACATTACATCGTTGTACAAGTTTAGCTAAGAACACACCAATGTTTAAAATAGTGATTAGCAGTATATTTTCCAAGAAGGTTAATGCTTATGAGAAAAATACATTTCAAATATTACAGATACATTTCAAGTGTAAAATATTCTAACCAAATAGCCTCCAATCCTATAGAAAAAGATAGCTGGAAGTTGGATCCAACCAGTTTATCTGCTGGTGAAGAAGAGAGTTCCCTTTGACCCCCCCCCCCCCACCCCAGGAGAACTGAGCAAGACTGAGCAAAGTAACGGCCTGAATCCAATCTTTTGAATTTCATGTCCCTGCTGTTTCAAACCCAGACTTATTTTAATTTTATTTTACACCTTTGTGCAAACTGAACCTTTTTTAGTTGCTCAGTTCTCCCCCCCCCCACTGAAACCTGTACACATTTTAACTTGCAGTTGATTTACATTATAAATATGAATTGCATGTATTGTATGTATAAAAGTCACATAACTGCACATAAAGAACTGTAGAACTTATACAATATAAAGCAAACTGTAAGCAGAAAACTGGAACACTGGCCAATACGTATAAAATATACAATAAGATAAAATGGACATCATCTCATCCCTTCTATAGAAGCTCATCCTGTCGACTGCATTGGCTTGCATTGTGTAATATGCCTTGATTCTCAGTGAGAAAGGTGGAATAACAATAACAACAATAAAAGACATTCATCTCAGGATTTGTTACATTTGCAGCTTCATAATCCTGTCCTGGCAAATGGCAACAGCATTAATAACAAAAAGAAAAAATTCTTTTCTTTTGAATTAATTGGTGAGTTGCATAGACCAAGGTATTGAATCTTGTGATCAGTCTTCTCATCTATCAGTCTTGTCATGCTGCCAACTCTGCCAGCTCCCAGTCCAGGGAAAGCAGTGTCAGCCTTGCTGGCCATCTGCCTGTAAGCTCCAGGCCCACCGCTGGCAAACACGGACAGAGTGTTCCTTGCCAAGATTCAATTCATCTCTCTGCTGAGGGCCAGGTTGGAGACTGCTGGATTCCCGTTGGGGAGTTTGGGTCTCACTCTTTCAGGAGCGACGCAGTGACCAGCACGGAGGAAGCAGAGTTGCCCGTATCTTGCATACAATTCATTGGGTGCTGGGCTTCGAGGGCATTTAAGGGACATGTAAGGAACCATTCTGATGCTAACACTGCTTTGTTCTGGTTGCAGTCTTTGGGTCCCCGGAGGCTGATTGGCTGGTGAGTGAGCACAGTGATGAAAGTGGCATAGCATCTGGCAGACTGGGACGGAAACGCTGGCATGGAGGGATAGCGGGCTGAGATGGTCACGGCCCAGGTACCCGGAGTCATTTGGTGCTGGTTGCCCTGTGGGGGCCAGGAAGGAATTTTCCCTGCAGGCCAGATTGGCCAGGGCCCCTGGGTTTTTCTTCGCCTTCCTTTAGACATTGGGGCTATGGACCTCCTTGGGTGGGGGTGGGGGGTTCCAACTTAGTTGAAGCCATTGCAGCATTGGCGGGAGTTGATCCTTACTTGGCCTCCTCTTCAGGTGATTTTTGGGGAATTGGGCTGGATCCACTGGGCTGAGAGCAGTAGGCTCACCTGCATTTCTATGGGTCCCCTTAAGGGATTTGGAGCAAAGCTGAAGGGTATGAACCCAGGCTGGGGAGATAACATCAAACCGCAAGGGGTTGTTTGATGTGGCGGATCCATTGCCCTATGCCCTACCAGTGCTCCAATGGCTATAATCAATAAAGTTGTGGCCCATTTCATCCAATAAACTGTGCATGGTATGTTATTTGCTGGGGCACCATCCTCACCATCGCCAATACGGGTGCAAAATGATGATAGGAGTCTCAAAATTGGCAATCAGCTTCAGGATGTGTTTGGGGATTGTAGTGCCAAATGTGAAGGGAATCAGAACATTGGGGCCCAAGTAGTCTCCAGAAAGCCCCACCATTGGATGCCATGGTTTACTCTGGCAATGATAACTCATTCAAAAATAAAGATCAGAACCTTGACAGTGCCAAATATGAAGGGTATCAAAACATTTTGCCTCATACAGAACTCCTTTTGCAAAGGAAGCAAAAGTTGTCTGTGGCAAGCATAACTTATCCAAAAAAGAAAACTAGGCATTTGAAAATTGGGCACCAAGTTCAGGATGATTTGGGGGGAAACCGAGGGGAACCAGGAAGCAGGCTGGGAGGCGGGCTGTGGATGCAGGTGCATCCACACCCAAGTCCCCAGCCCATGACATGATTTTCTGTGTGACCCAGAAGTGATAGTCAAGCCGGGGCTGATTCAGCAAAAATGCAGACCCTCAGACGTAACTGGGTGGATCAATTGCAGGCAATGCAAGAGGAGGGTAGGATGCTGGGTGGCTGCCACATTAGAGGGTGGTGCGGGCTTCCAGCACCTTGGTCTCAGCACTGGCCTGCAAATCAACTCAAAACATAGCAAAAAGGCTATGTTTTGGGCTAATTTGTACTGAATCAACCATGGGGGTGCAACCTTTTGGGTCATGCTGGAAATGACATAATTAACAGGGGACATGGGCATGTACACTTTGTGTGCATGCACAGGCAAGCACTTGTCATACTCCGCCCCCATTTTTATATAAAGAGACCTGGCAACTGTAGTGTAGCAGTCTCAGTAGGACCATGACTAAGCCAGCTCCTTCACAAGCTTACCTGGGACAGGCGGAGAGGCAGGAGTACAGAGGCATCCATGTAAAGCAAAGGAGCCCAGGGATGCACTGCTGCTGGCAGCTGCATCATGACACCAAAACTATGTAACTATTCCTAGGCATGTACGTGTGACCTCTTCCATCACTGTTCTCTCCTGGAGGGTGTGAAGCCTTTTTTGGTTTATCTGACATTGCCTCAGTGATCCCTTCTTCCTGCCCTATATTTTAATTATAGTTTTATGTGCTTTTAATATGTATTTGAGTTTTTGGTCTTAATCATTTTAATGAATGATTTTAATAATATCCTACTATATGAAAGGCTAAGCATATTCAAGACAACTCACTTACTACCCTGGTGCACCTCCAGAAGGCGCAGCAGTGGAGGGAAGCCCAGATAAGGCAGCCAGAACTCCAGAAAGCATGCCACAGAGGGAAGGCCAGGCCACAATTGGGTGCAGATCATGCGACTATGCCTCCCCTTGCCTTCAGGTGCAGACCATACAACAATATCTGCCCCCTGCCTTCACCCAGCTGGGATCAGGAGTGGAGCAAGTGGCAATGCCTGCCCCCACCTTCACCCAGCTGGGATCAGGAGCAGAGAAGGTGGCAATGCCTTCCCCCTTTCACCCAGGTGGGATCAGTAGCAGAGCAGGTGGCAATGCCCACCCACCACCTTTACCCAGCTAGGATAAGCAATGGAGCACATTCCAATACTTGCCATCTGCCATCATGCAGCTGGGATCAGGAGTGGAGCAAGTGGAAATGCCCATTCCCTCTCAGATCAGCAGCAAAGAAGGTGACATTGCTTGCTCCCACCTTCCCCCAGCCGAGATCAGGAGTGGAGCAGGTGGCAGTGCCTGCACCCTGGTGGGATCAGGAGCGAAGCAGGTGACAATGCCTGCCCCCTCATTTACCAGCTGGGATCAGGTGCAGAGCAGGTGGCAATAGCTGCCCCCTCTTCACCTGGCTGGGATGAGCCACAGAACAGGAGGAAATGCTCACCCCCCCCCCTTTGCCCAGCTGGGATCTGAAGTGGAGCAGATGGCAATGCCTGCCTCCCTTCACCTGGCCGGGATCAGGTTCAGAGCAGGAGGTAATGCCTGCTCCCAACTTCACCCAGCAGGGATTAAGAGTGGTGCAGGTTCCAATGCCCACCCCCTTCACCCAGCCAGAATCAGGCGCAGAGTAGGAGGCAATGCCCATCCCTTCTTCACACAGCTGAGATCAGGAGTGGAGAAGGTAGCAAGGCCCACCTCCCTTCACCTGGCTGGAATCAGGCACGGAGCAGGTGGCAATGCCCACCCGCCACCTTCACCCAGCCAGAATCAGGCGCAGAGTAGGAGGCAATGCCCATACCTTCTTCACCCAGCTGGTATAAGGAGTGGAGAAAGTGGCAATGTCCACACACACTTCACCCATCCAGGATCATGCGTGGAGCTGGCAGCAAGGCCTGCCCCTTCACCCAGCTAGGATCAGGTGCGGAGCAGGAGGCAATGTCCACCCCTCATTCCCCTGGTCAGGATCAGGTGCAGAGGAGGTGGCCATGCCCATCTTCCCTTACATCATTTGACCAGAGTCAGTTTCTGAGGAGGAGGGAATGCCCGCCTGCCTGCCCTCCCCTTTCTAGACCCCGTTGTATTTTCCCCCACAATGGACTTTGTTGCTAGTGTTTTTATAATGGTTTAACTGTTAGCCGCCTTGGTGGCCCTTACTGTGCAAATGGCAGAATACAAACTTTGTAAATAATTTAATTTTAAAAATACTGATTATTCATTGGGTTTCTAGTAGTGGCTGTAGATATTGAGTACTAGGCATTATCTGGACTGCTTGTTTTGCTAGTTCTCCAGTGCAAGCAGTTGCATTATTCCTGCTATTAAATATTTTTCTAACCAGTTCTCAGTGTTACTTCCAAGTAACTATGACTTGTCCCTCAGTAACACAGATCCTTTATGACTATTGTGCATATAAATATCTAGATCTGAGGGATTCTTTTTGTTGAGAATAGAATTGAAGCCAGCAGCTACTGGAGTGAAAAATGGTACAAGGAAGAGAGCAACCTTATGCTGAAACTTAGTGTGGATTTGGCTTTAAATCTGAAACTAGGTCATATTGACCCTGCCATTTATTTAGGGTATTTGCTTCTTCTGATGTCACACTGGAGTAGGGCCGTTTCCAGACGGCCCCCCGCCTCGCGAAACGTCGCGCGTCGTCGCGCGTCGTTGCACAGAAAACGCGAAATATCGCGTTTTCTCGCGCGAGTTTTGCGCAACGTCACGCAAAACTCGCGTGAGAAAACGCGATATTTCGCGTTTTCTGCGCAACGACGCGCAACGACGCGCGACGTTTCGCGAGGCGGGGGGCCGTCTGGAAACGGCCTAGGTGGCATAACCCACACTACTGGTAATGGTGGCTACTCTGATTGCTTGGGGCAGATTCTCTCGAGAAAGTTTTGTCCTTTGGCTCACAGCGTAACAAGCTACTGCTCTCTCAATCACTTTGCACAGAAAGGGCAGATTAGAGACTGGGCAATAATTGGCCACATTGGTTTTGTCTAGGGATGGTTATGAGTTAGCGATTGATTTACAATAGATCTCAGTTTTTCACTTATGTGATCTTTACTTGATTTTAAAAGCCAAGGTGGGTAAGGATTGAGCACAGAAGTAGTGGCTTTCATAGATGCCAGGATCCTGCTAAGGTCTGTCATTGTAATTGGTTCAAAGCAGTCCAAATGTAGGTCAGATGGTGTATTAAGTATTTCTTCAATCCCATTTGCATTGCAGTTAGAATATAGATCAGAGCGTATTCATGCTATTTTATCAGCAAAAAACTTAGCAAAGGCCTCGCATCTAATTGTCTGTTCTTGGGACTGTAAAGGTTCAGATTTAGAGGTTAGAAGGTGTCTGGATATCTGAACAATTGGAATGGTCATCAACTAGACCACACTATGGATGCCGAGAAATAGCATTTCTTTGCCTTTTTCATTTCCACTTCTTAGATCCTCTGGCGTGTTCTGTAGCTAGCTCTATCAACTTCCATGCAAGTTTTTCACAAGCATCTTTCTGAACCCTCTTCAGGTCAGCCTGCTGTGTGGTAAACCATGGTGTGGGCTTCCATCCCAAGGGCCAGAGGGGTTGACAAGGAGCAATAGTGTCAATAGCTTCAAGGAGCTTTGTTTTCCACGCTCCTAGAACAGCTTCTGTGGAGCATGTGTCTGGAATTCGAAACCCCCCTAAGGCATTTTGGAATCTGGAAGGGTCTATGAGCCTTTGTGGGTGAATCATTTTAACTGGACCCCCAATTTTGTGGGGAGTTGGGGCTATATTCACTTTTACCTTCAGCAGATAATGTTCTAACCGTGGTTCAGGCTGAATCTCCAATGTTGAAATAAGGTTTTCCCTCAAAGGCTCAGTGCAAAATATTAAGTCTAGAGTGTGGCCTCATTAAGGGAATAGGGCACAATATAGGCACCTGTCTTTCCCTTATATTACAGGTAAACGCTGCCCAGGAAGGTAGTTTCAATAATGGAAACCACATGGAGGGGAGTCCTGAATTAGAGGCTGAGTTTGAGGGTCATACAATATTGAATGTGTGGTGGGGGTTTTAAAACTGTTTTTAATCCTGATTTTAAATTTTCTCTTTCAAAAGAATATTTGCATTATAGTAATAATAACTCTGAAAAGTATCCCTGCCATTTTCTATCCCCCTCCCCCAAGCCATTTGTTGCAAAGTAGGTGCTACTTTCACATAAAGCAAAATCTGAGCTTTGTTTTTGATCAGGGAAATCATCTTAGACATTTCAAAGAAAGAAAAAAACATTTATCAGGTTAGTGATTTATTTAAACATAGGCTTCACCCTTCATTGTTTAATATCCCCTTTGCGTTTAGGTACAGTGGTATTTTTATATTATTTCATATTTTAATTCAGTTTTGAGCCTCTGCCATCCAAGTAGAGGAATTGGTTAATATTGTCTTCTTGTTTTATCACACTTTCAGTTTTTGACATAACTCAGATTAGTGCTGAATATGTATGAAAGGAATTCCATATCCCAATAAATGCTAACAAGAGTGTATCCATGTGTTGTAGCTAACTACAATAGAAATCAAGTTGGACTGTTAAGAGTAACCAAGATTTATATCAGCATAAGCTTTCATGATAATGAGTCAGGCCTCAATGTCGTACATCTGAAGACTTTGAAAGTTTATGCTGAAGTAAAACTTGGTTATCCCTGAAGGTGACACTTGAAATCAAGCAGCAGAAGGTAAAAAAGAAATCTTTACCTTCTGCTGCTTGTCTTTCTATTTTGTCTAACAGGGAACAAAATGCTCAATGAAACTACTGAAACTGTTTTCTTTCTTCTGGGATTCTCTGATATCCGGCAGCTGCAGATTTTACTTTGTGGGCTTCTTTCTCTTCTATTTGGCAATCATCATGGGAAATCTTATCATTATATTAGTATTCCTCAGCTACCACCTTCATACACCAATGTAATTTTTCCTGGTCAGTTTGGCCATTGAAGACATTGGCAGCATCTCAGTGAATGTCCCCAAAGCCATGAGCAATTCTCTCATGAATATCTAGATTTCCTATCTAGAATGTGTTTCCCAAGTCTTTTTTCTCATCTTCTTTGCAATGACTAACTTAGTTCTATTGACTGTCATGGCTTATGACCGAAACATTGCCATATGCAACCCACTGCGATATGAAGCAGTGATGAATATGGGAGCCTGCATCCAAATGGCAGGTCACGCGTGGATCATCAGCATTTTCTATGCTGCTTTGCATATCAGGGGCACCTTCTCGATAACCTTGGCCGATTCCAGACGACTAACCTTAAGGCGCTGCATGCCGCCATGTTCCGGATCGTGACGGGGAAAATGCGAAATATCGCGTTTTCTCGCACAAGTTTGGTGCGACGTCGCGCCAAACTCGCGCGAGAAAACGCGATATTTCGCGTTTTCCCCATTTCGATCCGGAACATGGCGACATGCAGCGCCTTAAGGTTAGTCGTCTGGAATCGGCCCTTCTCTTCCAGTCATACAATATTGTCATACAATATTGAATGTGTGGTGGGGGTTTTAAAACTATTTTTAACCCTGATTTTAAATTTTCTCTTTCACTTTCCTGTGAAAGTCCACAACTGTAAATTGTGTATCAGCAGATCCAATCATGAAACCTCAATTCCACATATATTTTGTCCTTAGGAATCACAATATCAGAATTTTGATTAATATTACAAGCTGTCCTTGTCCTGATTAGCATTTTCCTCATGAGTAAACAGGTAAACAAAACTATAATTCACCACTGAGCTTCTTAACTGAGCTATGATAATCCCCAGTGAACAGGTCTCCTATGAGCCAAAAGAGAACAAAAAAAGAAAAAAGGATAAATTGGGTTAGCATGCAAAACATTGTGATATTGCTCATGTTGCCTAAAACACACACATGCGTACACACACCTACACCCCCACACACTCCTTCTTGGCAGACTTAAGAGCCAGAATCAGTGGCTGGTAAGTAGCAAAAGTGTTAGAATCTGAAAATCTGTGTTCTGTTCATTATTTCTAATCAGACTTATATCTGGTCAGTGCCTATATGGGCAACCTCCTGGGAATCCAATGTAAGCAATCTTATACTGTAAAAAAGGTTGATATAAATGTAAGGGGTTGGTTCCTAGAAGCTTTTATTTTTGCATAGGAAGAAAGAGGTGATCTCACTCAGTTCCCCTCCAGGCTACAGCTTCATTTTGCAAGCCTTTTCTCCATAGGTGTCCCACAATTCCTGGCATACCCTTTGTGTGGGTCAAACCTGACCTCTCTTATAGCACCAGTGAAAAAAGCTTCTTGATTCAATCCAATAAAAAAATAGCAGGATATTAAAAACCCAGCCCCATGAACCAGTCCTAAACTAGATTGAATTTGTGGATCACACAAGATTGAATGTGCTTGTGTTTTAAAACATAACAATCCCACCCCTACCCCCAATTTTAAATGTTCTCTCACAAAATAAAAACTGCTGGATTGTAATAACTGTGTTAGGTACTCCTTTCATTTTCTAGTGTTCATTCCCCACGCAACCCCCAACTTCCTGAAACTGTGTTATCAGAGATGCCGCTGAGATTTTGTTTAAAGCAAAATTGGAGGCTTCTTCCTTTTCAACCAAAACATCTGATACATTTAAAAGAAACTAAAATAGTGTGTCATTTTTAGAAACTTCAATAGAAGTTTCATTCTTAGATGTTAGACAGATATCCTCATTGCATTGAGGCACAGAAATAGTTCTAGTTATTGAGGTCTCTGCAGCTTCAGAGAAGGAACTGGTTGTGCTCTCTTGCTTTCCTACTCTTCCAGCTTTTGAGATATCACATATTAATCCCAAACCATGAATGTTATCTAATTCAATGGGATAGATGATGTGAAGTAAGAAGTCTTGTCAGGTGATGTAGCATTCTTTCAACTGATACCATTTACTTTTAGCGTCTCCCTCCACCTTGAGATGTCCTCATTTTTATCCCTCGTTCCTTCTCTTTCAGTTCTGAAATGGATTGAAATTTACTGGGTTGGTTCCAAAACCAAAACCTTTTTCTATTGGCTATACATGGGATCATGTGAACTTCATGGACAAGAGCCATGAGGGACAGAAAACTTAGTAAGCAGAAGTTTGAAAAAGCTGGCTGGTTCCAACTTATCCTATCTGAAGTAATGTGAGATAAGCCCATGCACATAAACAAATCTTCTTTTGCTTGAATGACCATACATGTGTGAAACAGGCCATATCCCAGTAATTTGTACTTACTGTCTTTCTTTTCCTTCTAACAGGGAACAAAATGCCCAACCAAACCACTCAAGCGGTTTTCCTCCTTCTGGGTTTCTCAGATATTCGGCAGCTGCAGATCTTACACTTTGTGGTTTTCCTTCTGATTTATTTAGCAACCATCATGGGAAATCTTGTCATCATCATATTAGTCATTCTTAACCGCCATCTTCATACACCCATGTATTTTTTCCTGATGAATTTATCTATTGCAGACATTGGCAATATATCAGTGAACATCCCCAAAGCCATGAGCAGTTCTCTCATGAATACTAGGCTGATTTCCTATTCAGAGTGTGTTTCTCAAGTCTTTTTTCTCATATTCTTTGCAATGACTGACTTGGTTCTATTGACCATTATGGCTTATGACCGATATGTTGCCATATGCAATCCACTGCGATATGAGATCAAGATGAACCTGGGAGCCTGTATCCAAATGGCAGCTGGTGCATGGGTCACTGGAGTTTTTTGTGCTGCATTACACAGTGGGGGCACCTTTTCCACCACTTTCTGCTCCAATGTCATCAACCAATTTTTCTGCGAAATACCACAACTACTCAAACTCTCCTGCAATGACAATTATACAATTGAATTTGGGGTCATTATATTTGCTGCATGGTTAGCTTTTGGCTGCTTTGTCTTCATCATTTTTTCTTATGTGCAGATCTTCACCAATGTGCTCAGAATCCCTTCTGGGCAGGGAAAGAAGAAAGCCCTCTCTACCTGCTTACCTCACCTCATTGTTGTCTCTTTGTTCATCTTTACGGGCACCCTGGCTTATTTGTGCCCAACAAACAGGACCCCAAATGATGTGGTTATGATGATTGCTGTTCTATATTCCATATTGCCACCCATGATGAATCCAGTGATTTATAGCATGCGAAACCAAGAAATTAGATCTGCACTGTGCAAGCATTTTGGATGGAGCTTATGTTCCAGTCAGCAAATGTCAATTGTCCTCTTTTAGTCATTCAGGTGTGTGCATCTTTGTAAGTTCTATACAAAGAACACTGGGTTAGTAGGGACCTACTTTTCTTCCAAGAACTAATGGTATACACATGCTTCTTTTTTCAGTCCAAGGTAACTTGGCTTTAAAATCATACTCTTTTTAATAAAAGGAACATGTTTAGGATTTTTAAATGTGGCCATTACATTTTCCTCTGAATCCTTGAGGTGTAAATGTTTTAAAGATGTATCTCAAATGATTTGGACTTTGGTCCTACAAAGTTTTACTAATAAGGATGTTAATCTTTTTCAAGGAAGCTTGCTCCCTACTAAGTGTGTCTAGCATAACAGCATTCATTGTAGTTCAATCTATTTGTATGGTGAGCCTTACATAATCTTCTCATGTATGATATACTTTATTATTGGGATGCTTTGAATGCTCACGTTGCACCACTTAAGATGTGAAAACCCCACAGCGACGTATAAGAGTGTTCCAAAGTAATCGGATGTTTGAGAATTTTAATCAATGTATTAATAAAATGTAAATATGGAAATAGATACACTTTTACCTTTTCTGCAGGTAAAAACACGCATGCAACATTGACTGAAAACTGCATTATTCTGTTTAGCAAGATGTCTGTGCCTTAGTTTGAATGGATACTGCAGATAATGATCACGTGCCGTGCAAAAATAGTTAAGATTATTTACTTATTTAATTCATTTAAACCCCACCATTCCCCCCAGGGCATCTTATGTAGTGCCTTTCTCCTTTTTACCCTCACAGCTCTGTGAGATAGGTCAGGCCAAGAGTGTGACTGGCCCAAGGCTTACCGGCAAGGTTCCTTGGCTGAATGGGTATTCAGCCCTGCTTCTCCCAAATCCTATATCAAGGGGGAAATCATGCATCTGATTTTATTTTATTTATTTATTTTATCAAATTTATACCCCACCCTCCCCACAAACGGGCTCAGGGTGGCTAACAACATACAATATACATTAGAAAACCATATACATTACAAAATCATATACATACCTTAAAAACCTATAAAAACAATACAAAAAACTGGTGCCGTAAACAATTCAGGCTATAATTGGTATCTAAAAACCAGAGGTAGAGCTAAGCATGCATATACACAAGAGAAAGTGGGATAGGGAATTTTGTAGTCAAATGTCTGAAACGTAATGCCAGCATGGGGAAATACAAAAATACCCACCAACTAAAATAAAGGGATGTTTTGCATCTGTTTATCTTCTGTTTTGAGCATCTTTAGCATTTGCAGGTCTAAACTGGCATAGCTACATCTACTTGTATATCATGCTGGGCCTCTTATAAGGCAGCCTCACTGGATGTGCTCTAGGGATGCAGGCGCACAAAGTTGGCTTTGAATTATACATTTATTCAGAATCATAAGCAGCAGTGGGCTATATATTTCTAAGTTGTCAATAAATGAAATGGGCCATCTCTCCCCATATAGTCCCAATGCACCAAAGATTAGAGTGGTCAAGAATTATCCATTTTATCTGTCACAGAGATTGCTATCTCAGCCTAGAAGCACATTCTCTAGGTGAATAGTCTACAACCTATTTGAAACTCTGGGCACTTTGGGAACCTTAAAGCAGGTTAGCAGGTGCCACAACAAAATGTCTGCCACAGGAAGTGCAGCTAAGCACATGTACACACACAAGAGGAAGAGGGGTGGGGAATATAAACAGAAAGAGGATAATATAACCAATGGAGGAAAGGAAGGATAAAACTGAGAGAGAGAGAGAGAGAGAGAGAGAGAGAGAGGAGGAGGAGGAGGAGGAGGAGAACATAGCCAATTACTGGTTTTGCTAGAGTTGCCAGGTCCCCTTACCCTCCTGGCAGTGGGTGGGGCTGACAATTTGCTGGTTTCTTCTCTTGAGAAAGTGACATTATTGTGCCTGTGAGGAACATGCCAGCTGCGCATTGGCCTGTGAGGTTTTTTGCCTCCCAGGCGTATTCTCCAAGTCCTTTCCCCTCACTGGTCAGGTGAATGGTGGTGGGGGGATGAGGTTGGGAGTGGGGGATCCTTCCGCCTACCAGGGGATTGGCAGCCCTAGGTTCTGCTTGAAATGACTCCAACTACTTTCCAGAAGTACATGAGGGTGCCTGAGAAAGCACCTGTGGGTGCCAAGGTACCCACTGTGTGTTAAATACAAGAAGAGCAACATTATGCTTATATACTGCCTCTCTGGGCAGATTAGTGCCACATTCAGAGTGCCAAACAAGTCATTGTTGTTATTATAACCATAAAACAGTTGGAGAGCTGGGGCTGAGAGGAATGGCTTATGTATGGCCACCTACTGAGCTTATGTCAGTAGCGGGAGTCGAACCAGCAGAGTGCTGATTCACCGTCCAGCCACTTAACCACTATGATACAGCAGATCTCCTCTATATCATCATTCCTTCATTGGTTGTTTAATTTCTTGTATGTTTAGCTTTGTAGCACTCACTGTTTTTCACTCCAGCTATAGAACAGAAAAAAAATATTGGACTTTGCACAATTTCATAAGCCATTAAAGTACTTGATCGATCAGAACCTTTACTGTCTGTTTGCAGGTATCTCTCCATAAATGCTAAATATGATATGAACTGCATAAATTATACTTTTGGAAACAAAACTAATTCAGCAACATTTTTATGCCCAAGTGCATATAAGGAGCAGACCAGTTTAATGATGCCCATTAGAGTATTTTTTTTAAAAAAACCCTAGGATGCCACTAGCTGTAGATTCTCTAACTCATATTCCCCTATATACCACCACTCATAATAAACAATCAGAAGCAGTTTGGGATGTTGTACCATTCGGTACCATATTTGTTTGTGATATTTTTGACATCAGAATTATTTGTTACAATTTATCAATGGATGTATTCTATTATGTTTGTGTGTGTGTGTTTGGTGTGTTATGTTGATGCATCATGAAGAATATGGATCATTTTCATAAAGACAATATTTGGTCAAACATGGGGAAATGAAAAGGATCAAGCAGAAACACAACAGTGAGGTGGGAAAGACACACAGTTCTAATGGAAAGTTAATGGCCAGAAATTTTCAGTATAGCGCTAACTAGACATGGCCACGAACCGTATTACGAACCAAAAAAACCCATGAACCACCTAATCGTCTGTTCGTGAACCAGCGGTTTGTGAGGCTCCATGGCCAATGTACCAGCATTCGTTGGAAGCCTGGTTCGTTGTGTTTGCCTGCAGTTCGTGAAGCCAGACATTCAGGCACCGTCAATCAATTCCCTTGGAAATGGAGCTGGGGGAATGCCTGAACTCTGTCTGCACTTCTTCTGTCACCCATGAAACCTGAGTCGAAGCACAGCTTACCTTGATCGGCAGGTCTTCCTTCCAACCATGGAGCTGCAAATTGGTTACATGGGAGAAGATACCCGGGGGGAGAGAGGGGGAAGGTGTTCTGTAGCTATGGGAACTTCAATCTCATCCCTGCAAACCCTGATAGGCAGTTCTGAAAGCCAACCCCTTGTACACTGGGCCAACGTCAACTGGTGGCTCTAATTGGATCAAGTGGGAGTTTCCTGGGGGCCTCGAATTGGAGAGGGTATAACTCCAAGATCCCTATCGCAATCTTGACCAAACTTGGTTGCTGGCTGGAGGAGAGCTTGCTAAACACTCCCTGTGAATATGGGCTCTCTAAGTGCAACGAGGGCCATTCCGACGTTCACGAACTGCGAACCGGTTCAGTAACGGGAAATGTTCATTACGGTTCGTTTGTTCGGGTTCATCGGTGGCACCAAACCACGAACCACAGGTTCGTTAATTTTTTTTGGTTTGTGCCCATGTCTAGTGCTAACCAGACTTTCATCCTTGTAAATTCATTGAAGCCAGTGAGTTTAGAGGAATACAACTCAGCACAGGATTGTGCTGTTAGGTCTGTTCTTATGTTCTCTCAGAAGGGGATAGCATTTCCACTTATTTTACTTTCTGCTGCAATCCAAAGAGACCTCCAAATCCTTGTTCTGGAGTTTAGCAGGTCTGCAATGAGAGCAAGAAATCAACATGAATAGCCATTCCCTCTGAAGAAAACCCATGTGCCATAAGTTTGGTTGGGTATAGGCCCATATTTTCTACCTTGGTTTTAGTTGAGATTTTGGTGAGTGTAAATGCTGATGTAATGCCATATGCTGGTTTCAGTGAATCTCCACTCTGAATGTTAACTTCTTTAAATTGTTTGTTTTTAGCTGCTGGTTACTTCTGACATTCTAAAGGAAGTGGTATGTCAAATTAATACAATTTTCCACAGTAAGGAAAACAAATCTGGCAAATGATACTTTTGACTTGTATGTGAAAAGTAGCTGCTGGTCATGAAATCAAGACATGCGTTTCTTTTACCGGATTATACCAGAGAAAATTATTCAGTGATTTGTGTGGATAGCAGTGATACATCACCCCTTTAACATATAGTAAAGTCCAAAGAATGCAGCAGGGAAGGTAAAGGAGAAGGCTAGAAATCGCAGGGGCTGAGGTTACGGGAGAACAAGGAAAAAGTGTCATGAAGTACAACCTGTCATGAAAAAGTGTCATGAAGTACAACCTGTCATGAAAAAGTGTCATGAAGTCACCGGTGTGGAGAGTAGTCTCAGGTGTGGATGTTGCTGTCAAGATTTATCATATTTCATGTACTCAGACACAGATAGACTGCACTAATCAAGTTACGTTGGTTACAAAAATAGAAGAAAGAATCCAGCAGAGGGAAAAGGGAATTCAGCATCACTTTGTAGTATGATGAGCTGAACTCTTGGGAGTAAGTTGCCAAGCACAGAATAGAGGTAGAATTCTCATTTATACAGCATCTGGATTTTGTTTAGACAGAAATTAGCAGTATACAGCGTATCAAGTTCCATAGCATTGGTGAAAATCTGGTGAAAGCATGTGTGAATTTAAGCATCTGGAGAAGACATTGAATGGAACACTATCAAGGTTCTTGTTCATTTTCTCATTGTATTGCGTTTAGTTGTGCTGATTTTTTTGCTCTGTCTAGCTGCTCCCAGAACTCTCTCCTAGCTTGATTGTTGTGTTAATAATGAATGCTGCTTATCTGTCTGACTATATGAACACCTAGAATGAATATTAGCAACTCAACTTTACAATCTGAGCATAAATTGAAACAGGAGATTCCAAGATGGAAAGTGGTAGAGAAGAAAACAACTATTTGAACAAGTACCTTCTCCCAGGTATTCAATAAGTTATAATATCAGATAATCAGTCTGTGTTTCTCTCTCTCTCTCTCTTTCTCTCTCTGTGTGTGCATAGAATTATTGCAGAATACTGTTAAAGTTACGCCGTTCCATCCGTCATAAACTTTTACTTAGCTATCTGAAAGTGTTGTACTGCACCTAAATCCTGATTGATAATTAAAGTTACTACACAGCCTGTAAGCAAAGATTAGCAGTGTGGATTAAATCAGGAAGGTATCCACTGGCCTTTCATCAGTTTCCATGCAATTTTCATTACACAACATTAATATATGTACAAGCTACAAAACCTCTGTGAGGTTTGGTATAGTTCCAGATCAAGTGGGCAGAATCTAAAAGTATGGAACGTATATGAGCTTAGGTGAGTCTAGGATGAATGATTTCATATGAGGAGATAGTGATTGAGGACAGCAGAGAAATCTTGATCCCTCTCCGTTTTGTCCCTGATGCAGAATGTCTCATTTTCAATGCAAGGCTTCTTGCAGACCGAGATGAGGAAATGGAAAAACAAGGCTAATTTTAAACTGATATCAGTAGAAGAAAGGAAGGTGGCGTGGTACAGCCTGCTCTCATCAGATCTCAGAAGCTAAGAAGGGCCAGTACTTGGATGGGTGATCACTAAGGAAGACTCTGCAAAGAAGAAGCTGGCAAACCACCTCTGCTTCTCTTTTGCCTTGAAAGCCCCTTGCTGGAGTCTCCATGAGTCAATTGGAAATTCAGCACACACACACACACGCACACACAGTAGAATAAAATGGTTGCTCTGATGTCTCCTACAGGCAGACTACAGCTGGATGCGGTGGCCATAATGCCCAATCTTACCACTACATCTGAGTTTCTGCTCATGGAATTCTCAGACATCCGAGAACTACAGATTTTACACTTCTTTTTGTTCCTCACAGTATACTTGATGGCAGTGACCGGCAATCTTCTTATCATCGTTGCTGTTGCCCTTGATCATCGCCTGCACACCCCCATGTACTTCTTCCTCTTGAACTTGGCCATTCTGGATCTTGGCTCAATTTCTGTCACGGTACCCAAAGCCATGGCCAATTCACTCATGAACAGCAGGTCCATTTCTTATTCTGCATGTGTAGCTCAAGTTTTCTTTTTCTTCTTTCTTGAAGGCTCAGATTTTGCCATCCTAACAATAATGGCACATGATCGGTATGTTGCAATCTGTAACCCGTTGCAATATGAGACAATTATGCACAGAGGAGCCTGCATTCAGATGGCAGTCAGCGCATGGATTACTGGGATACTCATTGGTGCATTGCACACAGGAGGAACTTTTGCCATCAGCTTCTGTTCCAATGTGGTCAATCAGTTCTTCTGTGAAGTTCCACAGATTCTAAAACTCTCCTGTTCTGACATGTATCTAGTTGAAGTTGGCATTATTTTGTTTCTCTCTTTCCTTGCACTAGGATGCTTCATCTTCATCATTGTCACCTACATGCAGATTTTTGGAACAGTGCTGAGAATTCCTTCTGTGCAAGGTCAGAAGAAGGCCCTCTCCACTTGCCTTCCCCACCTCACTGTGGTGTCTCTGCTTGTATTTACTGGTATCTTTGCCTATGTGAGACCTCGCAGTAACACATCATCTGAACTGAATGTGCTTTTTGCAATAATGTATGCTGTACTCCCTCCCTTGTTCAATCCATTCATCTATAGCATGAGAAACAAAGAAGTTAAGACTGCGTTTCTGAAGCTCTCCAATTTAGGGCATTTTTCTAAATTCCTTGCTAGCAAACCTTTTCTCAAAAATGGAGTTGAATAATTGTGCAGAGAATTGTTTTTATACCTCACATGTTGGATACAAGGATGATTTGGTTGTATTCTTTGAAGCTTACCAGAAGATGCTGAAAGAGGCAGAAGTGTTGAGTTTCCCCTTCTCCCTAGGATGCATCTGCGAAGATGACGATGTGATGGTGGATTAGGGGGGTTTCACGTGGAACCAAACCCATCCCAAATACATAACCGCAGTAAGGAAGAAAACATCAAAACCAATCCATCTGCTCATGGTTCCATTGGCGCATCTAGCTCTTTTGGAAGGTTTCTTGTGTTGGCAACAAGAAATCCTAAACCCGGTCTAATAATTCCATTTGTGACACAGATAGCTATCTTGCCCTTCTAGCACATTCCACATTGTTATTTCACATTTCCCTTGCAGTCCTCCAGGTCAGCCTCCAACTGGACTTTCTCCCCTACCAGCAAGGTGAGTGGCAGAAGGGGGCAGATGCTGGGAGCAGGGGATCCCCCACCCCCTCCAGGGAACCTGGCAGTCCTATGATGATCAAATCCTAGCTTATATTGATGACGGGATCTACTTCAACAGTTATGACTCTTTTAATCATGATCCATTTTCTGTTGTTGTTTCAGACTAGGATATGGTAGGCCTTGGTTCAAATCCCTCTTCTGCCATATAGCATATTCGATGGCTTTGGGCCAATCACTGTTTCTCAGCTTAGCCTACCTCACAGGGTTGTTGATGGGACGGAGTGGAGAAGAGAGAAAGAATGCAAACAACCTGGGCTCCCTGGAGCAAATGCAGGATAGAACTGTACTCAGCAATGTAATACCAATTAACAGTATTTTACTATTGTAAAATAAAACTTTACTCAATATATGTTTCCAACTTTTTAAGGGTGTATATATGCATAGTACTCTTTCAAACCCCAAATAAAGAAATCATATGAATTTACAGGACAAAGAGAGGGAACATGGCAAAAAGCCTATTGCTTGGTCTAACCCAATGTTCTGGACTGGAGAAGATTCCATCTTCTTTTCTCCAATAAGATCAATAAGATTCAAATAGGCTGAATGGAATGCCGAAGAGGGATCAAAACTGAGGGGAGTTTACCATCAACAACCAGAAGAGTGGGGTTTGGAGGGAAATAGGACAGCAGGTATCCTGGCTAGGCAGGGAGTGCAGCGTACGGTTTTAGACAGCCCGGGTTTGTATGCTGTTCTCAGTTAAAAACAGTGAATTATGAAAACTATCCAGTTATTATCTTTAAGTCTGAACTGCTGAAGGAACCAGCATGGTAACTATAATGTATTTCATGTAACGTTTTTAAATGTGTGTTTTATTTCTGCTTGCTTATGTGGAGTTTTTATAGTTGTTACTGTGCATTTAAATGCCTGCATCTGAGGAAAGAAAGGGGGGGCGGATGGGTGAGTGGAGTGTGCTCTGATCGGACAACAGCTGTACCCAAGGGGACAAAAGGAACTGTAGTTTTTAGTCAGTGCTGAGGGAAGAAGTTTGCAGTCATCCTTTGTATATCTCAGAGAGGTTATTCTGGCCAGATCAGGCCACCTGTGCGGATCCAGTACAATTTGTGTATTTATTCTGCCAAGCCCAATGAAACTGTAAGTGCCTGAGAGAGTCTGTATGTTTCTCAGAGAAAGGGTTCTAGCTAACAATCTTTCTACACAAGGCTACACAACACATCTGACACAAGGATGTTCAAGTGTAGGGAAATGCAAAGTTAGCCGGGAAGCATAGTTTAAAAAGACAGAGCCGGCAGAGATTGCTCCTAAGAGGGTTTGTTAATTTCATCTTTGCCTTCCCAAAGGCTCTGTCAATTTCACCTCTCTACATAAGGGTAGTTTAAAAAGACAGACCCTGCAGAGATTGCTCTGCAGAGCAAAGGGGTGGTAAAATTGACAGACCCTTTGGAGAGGAGCGATCTTTGCTGGCTGTCTTCTTTAAAACTACACTTCCGGGCTAACATTGCTCCTCCCTACACTAGAGTGTCCTTGTGTAAGATATTGTGTATAGAGTGACTCTAAGTCAGGAAGGCTATATGGAAGTCCTGAGAGCCTAATTCTAGGTCAGGCAAACTGTGTATGCTCCTGAGAGAGAAGCTATGCATATCTGAGAGATTATTCTTTCTGGGTCAGGCAAGCTGTGTGGGAAGGCCAGAGTGAAGCTATGTCTGTGTGTACGTGAAAAGAGTATATTCTGTTAGTGAAGACCTGTGTGAAAAATTACTTCATGCGACAGGGTCTGTGAAAATACCTTTAAGGAGTTATAATTTTATTTGAAACTGCCAAGTTTAAGATCTATTCTGAAAACAATATGTATATCAAAACTCTGCAACCATCACATTTATGTACCTATAAATAAATTCTACTTTTGTTTAAGAGAAAAAGATCCTTTTTTACCTCACAAACACCCTCGTGTGCTGACCCTTCTGTCAAACTACCATCTATAACGATGCATTCCTGTAGTTCTAGTTAAGCAGAAGAGATCTAAGGAGAAGCCTTTGGTGGCAGCAAAAACTTTTTCAGGAGGCAGCAATATATAGGTTATACAAACAAGATGTTCTTAAGGTATAAGCCTGAGTAAATTAAAGAACACCTGAAACTCTGTGTGAATGGAAATAAAGGGAGTGTTGATTGGGACCAGCGTCCTCCTGAGGTACAAGTTTAAGGTAATGTAAGGAGGTGCAAAGCCAAAGGTTTAAAAGACTAAAAGCTAAGCAAAGTATTACATGGTGGTACCAAAAATATGCAAAATGTTACAGTAACCACATGTATAGTGCACCTACCAAGTTTGGTAACTCCACCAGTTAGAGTGGGAAGGCATTATTTATAGGTCATACATAAATATATGCATTTTGTTATATGTCACTCCTATGTTATTTTCACTCCTAATAAAACACTTCACATTCTGTAAGATCTGGAGGAAAGGGTCTGGATTTGTAGTTGATATGCTCTCTGGGACAGGATTAAATAAATCTGTTTAAGTTTGAAAGAAACCACACTAAACATACAACTTTATCTGTTGATGAATGGCCAGCTGGGTGCTGCCCCTGATACCTTGGCCAGGATCTTGGAGGCTGTTACTGGATGGTTAAAGCAGAATTGACTGAAATGGAATCCTTCTAAGATGGAGGTCCCGCACCTGAGCTGCGGGTTGTTAGGTTCTGGGATCCAGCTCCCAGCCTTTGATGGGGCACCTGTGCCAGTGGTGAGATGCTTAGGTGTGGTCCTGGATGCTATGGAGGCCGAGATCACAGCAGTTGCCAGATTGGCATTTTTCCACCTCCACTGTTTGGCCACTTTCCCCCTACCTCTTGACTCATGACTTAGCTACAATGATCCATGTATTTGTCACCTTCAGATTGGAGTATTGTAACTCGCTTTATTCTGGGCGACCCCTGGGCCTGCTCCAGAAGTTACAGCTGATCCAGAATGCAGTGTCATGTGTTTTGACCGGGACTCCGTTCTAGTCACATATAACACCAGTATTGCTCCAGCTGCACTAGCTCCCAGTGGAATTCCAGATCAGGTTCAAGGCCTTGGTCTTAACCTTTAAATCCCTTAGCAGACTGGGACCAGCGTATCTATGGGAACGCCTCTCACCCTATGTTTTCCGGACGGTACTCAGATCAGTGAACAAAATCCCCAGTGAGGCTAATAGGATTCTGGATCAGGTTCAAGGCCATGGTCTTTAAAGCCCTTAGCTTTAAAGGTTGAACCTCTGTTCTGTTAACATTTAATAGCTGGCCATCTGACCCCATGGATTACTGTTTGGGTTGTGCCCATGTCTAGTACAAACCAGACTTTCATCCTTGTAAATTCATTGAAGCCAGTGGGTTTAGAAGAATACAACTCAGCACAGGATTGTGCTGTTAGGTCTGTTCATAAGTTCTCTCAGAAGGGGGTAGCATTTCCACTTATTCTACCTTCTGCTGCAATCTAAAGAGACTTCCAAATCCTTGTTCTGGGGTTTAGCAGGTCTGCAATGAGAGCTTGAAATCAACATAAATAGCCATTCCCTCTGAAGAAAACCCACGTGCCGTAAGTTTGTGTTGGGTATAGGCCCATGTTTTCTACCTTGGTTTTAGTTGGGATTTTGGTGAGTGTAAATGCTGATGTAATGTCGTATGCTGGTTTCAGTGAATCGCCACTCTGAATGTTAACTTCTTTAAATTGTTTGTTTTTAGCTGCTGGTTACCTCTGACATTCTAAAGGAAGTGGTATGTCAAATTAATACGACCTTCCCTCCTGGCAGCTTGCTGCTCAGAGGGGGTCGCACATTGCCTCCTCGGAAGGAGGAAGAGCAGAGGAAACTCCCGGGCATCCGGGCCTCTGCTGGGTGGATGGAGTCTGTAGACTTCTGGGACGGCTCCGCTCACCCACCCTCAGTGGGTTTCAATGCTCGGAGCAGGCAGACGCATTTCTGCACTCCCAAACGTTGAGGCGCCAGTGTGCGGCGGCGGTGGCGGAGTCCCGGCGGAGGCTTGGGTTGTTAGCAGTGGCGGCAGCGTTCGTCTGTGGAGTCCCGGAGGAGGTTTGAGACAGCTGCAGCGGCAGCGGCGCTCGGCTGCGTGGCCCAGCTTGGGCTCGTGGTTTGCGGCATCATTGTTGCGGTCCTTTGCGAGGGCTGTGTGCGGAGGCTTCAGCAGCTGCAGCGGTGCGTTTGCTGCAGCGGGAATGTTTTCAGCCGCGGGGTGCTCAGCCACGCTTGCCGGGGCTTGTCCTTGCTGCGGCTGCAGCCTGCGGCTGTGTTGGCCCAACAGCGGCGCAATTAGCAGGGTGGGAGCTTCTCGCTGAACGCCCCCCCTCTTCTTGCCTTTAATTGTCTTAGAGGGCCTTTTGAATGCTTTTGAGCCCTGTATATATATATATTAAAAAAGGGGGGAGAGCGAGCGAGCGAGTGAGAAAAGAGGCTGGTGCAGAGGGCAGTGTGGGGCACTGGGTAGAAGTCACCATTTTGTGGTTCCCCAGGTGGCCATTTTAGGCATCATTGGCAGCCATTTTGGGGGATAGTTGGTGGCTGGCTGTAGGACCTCAGTCTTGGGTCTTCAGTAACCCCGCCCCCGCTTGTGTCCCAGTGCAGCTTGGCTTGCTGTATCGCTATATCCTGTGGGTTATTGCCTACTTATTGTTCAATACTAGGGGGAGCAGGCTACTAGCGGATTATGCCACCCAAAAAGGTGATGGTCCGGGTAAGGGCAAGCAGCCTGCTAAGCGGGACCCAGCGAAGTGACCTGCACCGGTGGTTTCATCTTCAGAGGATGAGGAGGACTGCTTTAACCAGCAGTCTATTCTGAAGCACTTAGCAGCCCTGGAAAGGAATAAAGGGGTGAGTAAGGGGGCCGTGCCTGGTATAGAGCAGGTACAGCCCATTCGTGGAGCATCTAGAGACGCAGTTAACAGGGAGATCCTGAGATGTCTTTCTGTTCTGGAGGGGTCAAGAGGTGCCGAGGCTGGCCACTCTAGTGGAGCCCATCGGGCGAGTGAACAGGTGGCTGAGGAGCCGGTGGTGGACGTCACACAGGAGACAGCAGAGGAGGCTGCAGTGGATCCCGTGCCAGTGGCATTGGTGGTTGAGGACCCTATTTCTGCCACAGTGGCTGCTGACCCTGCGGGGGCTGGAGTTATGGACCATGCACCTCACACTTATTCTGCTAGGCCATGGGGGCCATGGGGCCAAGGTACCCAGCAGGGGACTGCTGCGATAGCTTCAGGAGCTAATCAGCATTTCCCAGCGAGCTGGGCCCCGTTCGACCAGCATCCCTGGCAACCACAGGGTGTGGGCTTGGCAGGTGTATAGGCAGGGCCAGCTCAGCCTGCATGGGCAGTCCAGATAGTCCTTGGAATCAGGGTCAGGTAGGAATGTGTGGGTATGTGGGTGGCCCCTGGGGCTTTCATCCTTATCCTGCAATAGCCTATGGGAATGTGCCTTTTAATGTGCTCCCTTTCGGGGATACAGCACTTCCATTAGGTGACCATCTTACCCAGGCGATGCGGGATAAGATTCTAAAGGGGGAATATGTTGACGTGTTTACCCTTCTTTTCCGAGAACTGCAAAAGAAGGTTAAGGAGGATTTAGATGACAGGGATAAGGAGCGGTTGAAAAGATGGTGCATGGGGACTTCCGGTTTGGGATCCATGGATGTCTAACGCAGCTCCATTTGCGGAGCTGACCGGACTGCCGTTTTAACCGGCCGGTGGGGTGAAAATAGCACGCGGCCGACTGCTCTCAGGCGGGGAGCAGGCAAAGAACGCTCAAGACCCTAGGGTGAGCTAGATCTCGGACGAGGGGGGGCTCTACACAACGGGTCCCCTCCCGATCCTTGAGGTCCCACCTTGCGACGGGTCGGCTATAATCTCTGCGGCAGTTTTGGGGCCAATTCGGCTGGCATAAGACCTACATACCCAAGCTTCGATTGGGGGAAGAAGCTGAGAGGAGAACTTAAAATCGAAACAGCGATTACAACCCGAGAAAAGTGAAGAGAAGGTAAAGATCACTATCTTCTGATACGGGACAGATTGATAAAAACAGAGAAGAAAAAAAGTAGATTTTTAAACTGCAACAGACTAGTGAAAAGGAGGGGAAGACTCGGCAGGAATTGTATTTGAAAAGAGACTAAGTTTAAAGAAGTTATTAAAGAAATCGGACTATTGTTTTGAATACCTGTGGCTTTGGAGCTGTGAGAAAAAGACACCATCGCGAGATCTGCTGTGGGAAGACGGGAGACAGGAAGTGCGTAATAACAATAGAGTGGCTGGAGAGAAGCGGCCCTTGCTGGAGGACAGGAAGTAGGGAATCGCCATTTTTGAAAGGGGAAGGGTCGCGGCTTCAGCGGAAGAGGAAGTAGGCCATCTTGGATTACAAAATCATAGAGAAACCATAGAGAAAAGACGCCCGACATTTTGGATTCTTTAAAATTTAATTTTTACAAGAAGATTGGGACATTTAAAACAGAAAAACGTTAAATTTTACGCCACGGAGTTAAGGAAGAGAGCGGATTCGTGGGAGCGAGCTAAAGCAAGCCCCACGATGTCAAAAAAAGAGTGGCAATCGGCAATAGAAAACCTGGATAAAAACTTGGATAAAAAACTTTTAGATATGATTAAAGAACTTAAGGACACGAAATTGGAGCTGATAAAAGAGGTTAAAGAGGTTACACAGACAGTAAAATCGGAGCTGTCAGAAGTGAAAAAAGGTATGGAAACAATACGAAGTGAACTACAAGGAACGCAGCAGAGAGTTAAAACAGTAGAAGACGCGATGGAGAATTTAGCAGACATGCAACAAACAGAGATGAGATTGGTGAAGGGGAGAATGTCAGTTGCAGAAACTAAACACATGGAGAAGCAGCTACGTTTTCATGGCCTGCCAGAAGTGGAAGGGAAGTCAGCGCAAGAACAGATGACTGAGGTGTTGGCTGAATACCTGGGGAAGGAGGAGGAGGAAGTTGTGGCTATCCTAGATGTGGCATACCGTGTGAATTCGAGAATTGCAACCCAGAGGAAATTACCAAGGGATGTGATTGTGCAGTTTACAACACGAAATATGAAAGAGAGGATTGTGACAAAACAGTTTCAAGATCCATTGGAGATTGATGGCAAGACGATCATTATAATGAAGGAACTGCCCAGATCAGTGTTATTGGACCGGAAAAAATACAAAGTGCTAATTCAGATTTTGAAGGACATGAAAATCAGGTACAGATGGGAGCTACCGGAAGGAGTGTCCTTTGAGTTTGGAGGGGCAAAAAAACGCATCAGATCTGAGCAAGAGATGGAGCGATTTATTAAGGACAATGAAAAAGACTTACCAACAAAATTATGAGTATGGAGTGTAAAGTATTATCTTGGAATGTAAATGGACTAAACTCACCGAATAAGAGGAAAAATATTTTTCATTGGCTACTAAAACAAAAATGTGATATTGTTTGTTTGCAAGAGACCCATATTAGAAAACAGGATGTAAAATATTTAAAATCTGGAAAACTGGGCAAAGAATTTGTAGCGGCCTCTAACAAGAAAAAAAGAGGAGTGGTGTTGTATATAAAAGAGGAGCTACAGCCAAAATTTGTTATGAGAGATGTGGAAGCTAGATTTGTAGCAGTGGAATGCATTTGGAATTTAAAGAGAGTGTTGGTAGTCGGACTTTATGCACCTAACGGTGCAAAAGAAAGCTTCTTTGAGGATTTAAGGAAGCATTTAGACGATCTTGTATATGACCAGATAATTCTTGCTGGAGACTTCAATGGAGTGACAGACTTGGAGCTAGACAAAAAGACTACAACGGCACAAAAGAAAAGAGGACTATTACCAAAGCTTTTTTTTTGAGTTGATTCAACAAGAGACTCTCGAAGATGTATGGAGGAGAGAATATCCTAAAAGTAGACAGTTTACTTTCTATTCTGCAAGGCATTCTACATTATCAAGAATTGATATGATCTGGGCCTCAAAAGACTTAGCGTTATGGACTAAGGAGGTAGAAATAATGCCGATGGTAGGCTCAGATCACAACCCAATTATGTGGAAATTTGGAAAAAGGAGAAAAAGGAAAGCATGGAGAATAAATGAGGACTTGTTACAGGAAAGAGAGAATATGGAAATACTGAGAAGAGAGACAAAGTTTTTTATACAATACAACGTGAATAAAGAAGTACCAACCAACAAAGTTTGGGATGCGTACAAGGCGGTTGTAAGGGGCATACTAATGGACTTAAATGGTAGAGCAAGAAAGAAGAAAGAGGAGAAAAGACAAGAGATTGAGGAGAAAATAAAAGCCAAAGAAATACAGCTAAAAAAGAGACCAGGGAAAAAGAAGGTATACCAGGAAATCAAAATACTTCAAGAACAGCTAACAGCAATGAGCAATAAAGAATCGGAGTGGAATCTTAAAAGACTGAATCAAAAAGCGTTTGAGGGTGCTAATAAACCTGGGAAATTCCTGGCATGGCAATTGAAGAAGAAAAGGGAAAAGAAAATAATAAATAAAATCTGTGAAGATAACAAAACGTATTTGGAGCAGACGACCATTAGTAGAGCCTTTTATAAATTCTACGCTAAGCTGTATAATAAAAAAGAAGTAAACAAAGAATCAATAGCATCATATCTGGAGAAAACCAAACTTCCAGAAATCTCGGAAGCTTGGAGAAATAAGTTGAACAGTGAAGTAACTGACGAGGAAATAAGTAAGGCAATACAATCTGCAAATCTAGGAAAGGCGCCAGGGCCAGATGGACTTACAGCTAAATTTTATAAGACAATGGCTAATGAACTGGCACCATTCCTAAAAGAGGTGATGAATGGGGTTTTAAGGGATCAAAGGATTCCAGACACTTGGAGTGAAGCGAATATATCATTGATCCCAAAAGAGGGCCAAGACCTGACTAACGTGAAAAATTATAGACCTATATCACTACTCAATAATGACTATAAAATTTTTGCGAAGATATTGGCGGAGAGATTGAAGGGGTGGCTCTCGGAAGTCATAGAGGAGGAACAAGCAGGCTTTTTGCCAGACAGACAAATAAGAGACAATTTAAGGACAGTGATCAATGCTATTGAATATTATGATAAGCGTTGTGACAAAGAGGTTGGTTTCTTCTTTGTAGACGCTGAAAAAGCGTTTGACAATTTAAACTGGGACTTTATGTTTGCTACTATGGAAAAGCTACAATTGGGAGAAAGATTCATCAGAGCAATTAAGGAAATTTACAGAGACCAGACTGCAGCAATTGTAGTGAATGATGAATTGACCAAGAAATTGACGATAAGTAAAGGAACAAGACAAGGTTGCCCGTTATCTCCATTGTTGTTCATTTTAGTATTGGAGATTCTGATGATACAAATACGTCAAGATGAGGAAATTCGTGGAATAAAAATAAAGGACTATTCATACAAGGTCAGAGCATTCGCGGATGACATAATGTTAATTGTAGAGGGCCCATTGGAGAACATGCCAAGAGTGATAGATAAGATCAAGGAGTTTGGAGACTTGGCAGGTTTCTTCATTAATAAAAAGAAGTCAAAGATACTATGTAAAAACATGACTAAGCAGAAACAACAATTGTTAATGGAAACAACGGACTGTGAAGTAACTAGTAAGGTGAAATATTTGGGAGTTGAGCTGACTGCAAAAAATATAGATTTGTTCAAGAATAATTATGAAAAATTATGGACTCAGATAGAGAGAGACTTGATCAAATGGAATAGACTGAATTTGTCATGGTTGGGCAGGATTGCAGCAGTTAAGATGAATGTGTTACCAAGAGTAATGTTTTTGTTACAGACAATACCAATCATCAGAGACTCTAAACAATTTGAAAAATGGCAGAGGAAAATATCAGATTTTGTTTGGGCAGGCAAGAAGCCTCGAGTGAAAGTAAAAGTTCTACAAGATGCAAAGGAGAGAGGCGGAATGCAACTGCCCAATCTGAGACTTTATCATGATGCAATCTGCCTAGTTTGGTTGAAAGAATGGATGACATTAAAGAACAAGAAACTATTAGCCCTAGAGGGATATAAAAAAATATTTGGATGGCACGCATATTTATGGCATGACAAAGTAAAGGTCAACTCGATGTTCCTGCATCACTTTGTTCGGAGAAGTCTATACATAATCTGGAAGAAGTACAGAATTTATCTACAAGAAGGAACTCCTTTGTGGGTGGTTCCATATGAGGTGATAGACCCGAGAGCTGTTGACAATGAACAACAATGTTTAACCTACAAAGAAATAACTAAAACTGAAGCATCCAAACTCAGAATAAAGACACAAGAGGAACTATCACCTAATTACGACTGGTTCCAGTATAGACAGATCAGAGACTTATATAATTCGGACTCTGTAAAGGGAGGTATACGAATAGAGAATTCGGAACTAGAGCAGACCCTTCTTAAAGAAGATAAGAAAAGAATATCCAAGGTATACCAAGTACTGTTGAAGTGGTATACCGAGGATGAGATAGTTAAAACACAAATGGTGAAATGGGCTATAAACTTTAATAAAGAAATAACAATGGAGGCATGGGAATACTTGTGGAAAACTACAATGAAGACAACGACATGTACTAATATTAAAGAGAACATTTACAAAATGATCTATCGTTGGTACATGACACCAAAGAAGATTGCGCTAGGGAATTTGAATACTTCTAATAAATGCTGGAAATGTAAGAAGCATGAGGGCTCCCTCTATCACATGTGGTGGTCGTGTGAGGTAGCCAGGCAGTACTGGGGGGAAATAATAAGAGAAATGAGTGAAATTTTACAATTTCAAATTAATAAGAACCCAGAACTCCTGCTACTGAACTTGGGAATGGAGGGAATTCCAGCCCAACATAGGACGTTGATATTTTATATGACAGCAGCAGCTAGACTTTTGTATGCGCAAAAATGGAAAGTACAAGAAGTGCCAACTATTGAAGATTGGATTTACAAATTGCTGTATATGGCTGAAATGGACAAGATGACAAGAAAACTGAGAGATCTGGACTCAGGGCAGTTCAACACAGACTGGGAGAAGCTGAAACAACACTTGGAGAAGAAATGGGAGGTGGGAGGAAAACTGTGGCAGTTTGAGAACTACTGAAGCACTGAAGTAGAGGGGGGAGACTTTACCGGGGGGAGAAGAGATAAATGTGAACTAATAAGCAGTCAGATTAATAGATTGATATATATATAGATATATACAGGTTAACAAACAGAACATAGATAGAAAATAATTAATTATAAGGATTAAATATAAGGATTGATTAACTAACAATATTTTCTTTCTTTTTGGTAAGTTTTGTACCAAACTGAATGTCTGAAGATATAGATGAGGCAAATTGATTGATTACGTGATGAGTGATATATAGAATTATTACAAAAAGATAGAATGAGTAATATATAGAGAATATGTCAAATTGTTTGATATAAATGAATGTATGATCTATATGGTTTATGATATATAGAAATATTTGAAATTGAAAAATGGGATAAATTGTTTATTTAAGATGGAAACAAAGACCTACAGTTTGGGCGTACAATGTTAAAAATAGTTAAGGATGTACTGCTTAGAATAACGGAGAATATATATTTGTTTTAGATAGAGGAAGCTAATAAAAGTAAGGGAAAGGGGACAAAGGGTTGGAAAGCTGTTGGAAGTCAATAAAAAGGGGGGGAAAGGGAGGGGGTTAGAGACGAAAAAATTGGGGAAAATTGAATGTAAATGTAAAAATAACGGATTCTAACCCAATAAAAATTTTTTCAAAAAAAAAAAAAAGAAAAGATGGTGCATGGATAGGACCTGGACCAATTGGCTGCCAGGCTTTCTGATTTACGCTGGGGTACTGGTCAGAGCACAGCCTCATAGGGCTGCATCTTTGTTCCAGTATCTAGATATTATTTATAAGGGCTATACTGGCTTCTCGGGTGCTGCATGGATGCAGTACGACGAGGAGTTCAGCATGCGGGCAGCCCTTTACCCCAGTTTGCCTTGGGATCGCATTCACCATCAGCTTTGGCTGCAAGTGATGGTGCCGGCGAAGCCCAACCAGGGGGACTGCTCTGACAGCGGCCACTTAGTCCAGCTCCCGTCTTCGGTTCCTTCTGCCCGCCCTGCGGTGGGGCAGCAGGTTCAACACCGGCTGCTTTGCTGGGAATTTGCCTTTAAAGGCGGGTGTAGCAGAAAACCCTGTAGGTTTCAGTATGAGTGTCCTTCCTGTGCTGGACAGCATGCGTATAATGCCTGCCCCAAAGCCAGGCAGGGCGGTGGTGGCAAAAAATCAGGGGGCAGTGGGGCTGGTGGCCACCAAGCTCCTGGTAAAGGGACCCAGCCCAGTAAGGCTGAGGGTCCTTGAGCACCTGTTGCGGGCTTATCCGAGGAAACAGGATGCTCTTTTTCTGTTGCAGGGTTTTACTTTTGGTTTTCGAATTCCAGTGCAAGGGCAGCGTTCGCCTTATATGTCGAATAATTTACGTTCAGTTTTTGGGATGGAGGACATTGTTAAGTGTAAGATTGACAAGGAATGTGCCGAGGGACGGGTGTTAGGCCATTTTGATGCTCCTCCCGTGCATAATTTGCGGGCGTCCCCTTTGGGTGTTGTACCCAAAAAGGCAGCGCGGGATCACCGCTTGATTCACCACCTCTCCTTTCCGCGTGGGGAGTCGGTGAATGACGCCATCCCTCAGCATTTATGTTCAGTCCGGTACACGTCAGGGTGGTCTGCCGTTGTGGGGTGGGGGCCGAGATAACGAAATGCGACATCAAGTCTGCATTTTGCCTTCTCCCTTCCACCCTGATGATTTTGAACTCCTGAGGTTTTCTTTTGAGGGGAAGTTTTATATGGACCGGGCTCTCCCTATGGGCTGTTCCATTTCCTGTGCTGCCTTTGAACGTTTCAGCTCCTTCTTAGAATGGGAACTACAGTGCAGAGTGTGTAATAGTGACTCCGTGCATTATTTAGATGATTTTTTGTTCGTTGGGAAGGCGGGGTCTGGGCAGTGTGCCCGGCTGATGGCCACTTTTATCCTACTTGTGGAGGAGCTGGGCATCCCTTTGCCGTATGAGAAAACAGAAGGGCCCTTGCAGGTTTTGATATTTCTAGGTATTGAGCTCGACGCAGTCCATCAATGTTTTAGACTCCCCCCTGAGAAGGTGGCAGACCTTAAGGTCTGGCTCCTGCAGTTCAAATCAAAGCCTAAGGTGGCCCTGTTGGAGCTACAGCAGCTTGTCGGCCATTTGAATTTCGCGTGTAAGGCGGTTGCCCTCGGCAGGGCTTTTTTGCAGCATCTTTGTGATGCCATGGCATCGATACAGGCCCCCCCCCCCCACTGCCTTAAGGTCACGTGGGGCATGCGGGAAGACTTGGACATTAGGTCCGACTTCCTTCAGGAATATAATGGGGGTCACATTTTGGCATGATGACCTGCTGCTTGAGGCAGAGCTGCAGATCATGTAGGATGCATCTGGAGCTCTTGGCTTCGGGGTGTATTTTCATAGGCACTGATGTGCTGCCCAGTGGCCTCCAGATTGGCATGTGTCTGGGTTAGACAGGGATTTGACTTTTTTAGAATTTTTTCCCATGTTGGTGGCACTGCACCTTTGGGACAAGGAGTTGTCCAACCACATTGTCCACTTTTGGTGTGACAATCAGGCGGTGGTTCATGTGGTTAACTCCTTGACTTCAAAGTCCTGCCGGGTGATGAGGTTGGTTAGAGCCTTCACCTTGTTGTGCCTCTGGTGGAACATTTTATTTAAAGCCAAACACGTTCCTGGTGTTAGTAAAGGTGTGGCAGACGCTTTGTCTCGCCAACATATGGAGCAGTTTTGGCAGCTTGCCCCGGAGGCTGACCTGGAGCCGCCGCGGATGTCCCAGGAACTATGGCAGCTTGGGAGGCCGAGGTATTCAGAGCCATAAGGCTTTCGGTGGCCCCCAGGCCCCCGTAGGTGTCGAGCCTACGACAGAGCGGTAGGACAGTTCTTGGGGTTTAGAAGGAGTGTTTGCCTCTAGGAGGTTTGGCCCATACCGGTGGAGCATTTAATGCGCTTTTGTGTGCATCAGAGGGGCAGGGGATTGGCAGTTAGATCCATTTGGGGTCAGTTGGCAGCTTTAGCTTTTATAAGCAAAGCTCGGGGGTTTCCTGAGGCCACGGGCAACTAGCGAGTTAGGAAAATGTTGGAGGGGTGGTCACGTGAGACTGCTGTCCATACTGATCAGAGAGAACCCTTTCCCCCAGTGGTTTTGAAGGGCCTCATTTCAGCCTGGGGTACAATTTGCTGCTCAGGTTATGAGGCTAAGCTGTTTCACGCTGCCTCCTTGGTGGCCTTTTTTGGGGCGCTCCACATTAGTGAACTGGTTGTCCAGTCTAGGGCAGACAGGTCTGGTCGTGCCCTTACTGCCCAGGATGTGCAGTTTGAGGGGGAAGGGGCATCCCTTAGGATCCAGAGGTCCAAGACAGATCAACATCAGAGAGGGGTAGTTATTAAACTGGGGACCTGCTCTGACCGGAAACTGTGTCCGGTGCGGGCTTTACGCAATTTTTTGCATGTTAGGGGTAATGAGCAGGGGTTTTTATTCTGGCATGAGGACGGTTCACCCCTGACTCATTACCAGTTTTGGGCAGTGACGGAGAAGGCGCTGGCCAAACTGGCGTTGGCAGGCGTCAAATTCTGTACCCATTCCTTCAGGATTGGGGCCACGTCCACAGCGGCAGCCATGGGATATTCTGGGCAGGCTATTCAAGGAGTGGGTAGGTGGAGATATTCCGCCTATCGTTCTTATGTTCGCCCTTTGAAGTGGTTTTAACTTGATACTTTTTTTTTTGAATTTTTTTTATTGGGTTAGAATCCATTATTTTTACATTTACATTCAATTTTCCCCAATTTTTCATCTCTAACCCCCTCCCTTTCCCCCCTTTTGTTGACTTCCAACAGCTTTCCTACCCTTTGTCCCCTTTCTCTTACTTCTATTAGATTCCTCTATCTAAAACAAATATATATTCTCCATTCATCTAAGCAGTACACCCTTAACTATTTTTAACACTATATGCCCAAACTGTAAGTCTTTGTTTCCATCTTAGATAAACAATTTATCCCATTTTTCCATTTCAGATATCTCTATATCATAAACCATGTAAATCATACATTCATTTAAATCAAACAATTTGACTTATTCTCTATATATTACTCATTCTATCTTTTTATAATAATTCTATATATCTCTCATCTCTCATCACGTATTCAATCGATTTGACTCATCTGTATCTTCAGACATTCAGTTTGGTACATTTTACAAAACTTACCAAAGAAAGTTATTGTTAGTTAATCAATCCTTATATTTAATCCTTATAATTAGGGTTTTAACTTGATACTGATTGATGTTTTCTTTAGGTGCTGTGTCTTGCCAAGAGAGACAACGTATTCTGATCTGCGGGCACAGCATGATCTTTTGGGCTGCTCATCAAGCCAAGACGACACAGTTCGGGTCCCAGCTTGGTCTGGGCAAATGGGCAGTAGTTGAGTGGCAAGGCCATCGTGGCCTTCGGTGGCCTGGCCTGTTGCCACTATTATTTAAGGAGCGGTGGGATCCTCTGCCTCAGATACTGGTTATTCACCTTGGGGGGAATGACCTTGGGTTTGTCCATGGCAGGGCACTCTCCCTTCATGGGACATGCAGGTGGTTGTCCAGCATTGGCCGGGGGTATTAATCATGTGGTCTGCCATGTTACCGCGAAGGGTTTGGCGGGAGGCGGAGGATCACCAGGCTATTGAGCATGCTAGGATGAAGACCAATAGGGCCATTCAGAAAGCTCTTGGGGAAGGTTTGGGGGTTTACCTACCTCACCCTAGGATGAGGGCTGAATTTGCCGGCCTCTATCGAGGTGACGGGGTTCCCCTGTTGGAAGCCGGCAATGAAATTTTCCTCAACGACCTGCGGCAAGGGCATAGGTTGGCACTAGGCCATCAGTGGGGCACAAGGGCCTAAGCAGAGGCTTGGCCCTGGTGTTGGCAGGATTGAGTTTGGTTATGGGCAGCGGGCCGGTAAGCACCCTTGGCACTTCCCTATCGGTAGGGAAGAGGGGTCTGCTAGGAGCGGCTGGTACAGCTTGTGATGGCTGCCAGCGTGCGTGGGCAGACTGCCTGGGGGAACCCAAAGTGCAAGTCCTTCCTCACTGCTGTACGGCTTAGGAGCTTGAAAGGGGGGGACCAATTTGCCTGGCCGGCTGGGTTATCTTGCCATCCCTTGGGAGGGCTCGCACCCGGGGCTTCGGGGCTCACCCAGACAGGCCAAGGCGGAGGTCTGGGTGTGACCCCGTGGCTTGACCTGTACCGCTTTCCTCTTGCCACAGTTAAGGTTAATGTTCATGTTGAGGTTAATTTCAATAAAGTGGCCCTTAGATCCAATATATGTCTCTGTCTCTTCATTCCGACTGGGGGGGGGGGCAATACAATTTTCCACAGTAAGGAAAACAAATCTGGCAATTGATACTTTTAACTTGTATGTGAAAAGTAGCTACTGGTCATGAAATCAAGACATGCGTTTCTTTTACCGGATTATACCAGAGAAAATTATTCAGTGATTTGCGTGGATAGCAGTGATACATCACCCCTTTAACACATAGTAAAGTACAAAGAATGCAGCAGGGAAGGTAAAGGAGAAGGCTAGAAACCACAGGGGCTGAGGTTACGGGAGAACAAGGAAAAAGTGTCATGAAGTACAACCTGGGAAGTGTAGTTTCCTTCCTAAAAGTGTGGAGATAGAATGACACTGTGGGAATAAAATCTTCGGGAGGCAGCATGGAGCTCTTCCCCCGAACATTTAAGTGCCAACACATCTGTCGGGGGAATGCACCCCACTGCAGATGTTGTGTGGGCGGGATCAAGGCCTCTCTGCTGCCCCCAATCAATATCTCCTCATATGAAATCATTCATCTTAGAGTCAACTAAGCTGGTGTAAGTTCCATACTTTAAAATGTCACCGGTGTGGATAGTAGTCTCAGGTGTGGATGTTGCTGTCAAGATTTATCATATTTCATGTACTCAGACACAGATAGACTGCACTAATCAAGTTACGTTGGTTACAAAAATAGAAGAAAGAATCCAGCAGAGGGAAAAGGGAATTCAGCATCACTTTGTAGTATGATGAGCTGAACTCTTGGGAGTAAGTTGCCAAGCACAGAATAGAGGTAGAATTCTCATTTATACAGCATCTGGATTTTGTTTAGACAGAAATTAGCAGTATACAGCGTATCAAGTTCCATAGCATTGGTGAAAATCTGGTGAAAGCATGTGTGAATTTAAGCATCTGGAGAAGACATTGAATGGAACACTATCAAGGTTCTTGTTCATTTTCTCATTGTATTGCGTTTAGTTGTGCTGATTTTTTTGCTCTGTCTAGCTGCTCCCAGAACTCTCTCCTAGCTTGATTGTTGTGTTAATAATGAATGCTGCTTATCTGTCTGACTATATGAACACCTAGAATGAATATTAGCAACTCAACTTTACAATCTGAGCATAAATTGAAACAGGAGATTCCAAGATGGAAAGGGGTAGAGAAGAAAACAACTACTTGAAAAATGGCCTTCTCCCAGGTATTCAATAAGTTATAATATCAGATAATCAGTCTGTGTTTCTCTCTCTCTCTCTCTTTCTCTCTCTGTGTGTGCATAGAATTATTGCAGAATACTGTTAAAGTTACGCCGTTCCATCCGTCATAAACTTTTACTTAGCTATCTGAAAGTGTTGTACTGCACCTAAATCCTGATTGATAATTAAAGTTACTACACAGCCTGTAAGCAAAGATTAGCAGTGTGGATTAAATCAGGAAGGTATCCACTGGCCTTTCATCAGTTTCCATGCAATTTTCATTACACAACATTAATATATGTACAAGCTACAAAACCTCTGTGAGGTTTGGTATAGTTCCAGATCAAGTGGGCAGAATCTAAAAGTATGGAACGTATATGAGCTTAGGTGAGTCTAGGATGAATGATTTCATATGAGGAGATAGTGATTGAGGACAGCAGAGAAATCTTGATCCCTCTCCGTTTTGTCCCTGATGCAGAATGTCTCATTTTCAATGCAAGGCTTCTTGCAGACCGAGATGAGGAAATGGAAAAACAAGGCTAATTTTAAACTGATATCAGTAGAAGAAAGGAAGGTGGCGTGGTACAGCCTGCTCTCATCAGATCTCAGAAGCTAAGAAGGGTCAGTACTTGGATGGGTGATCACTAAGGAAGACTCTGCAAAGAAGGTGCTGGCAAACCACCTCTGCTTCTCATTTGCCTTGAAAGCCCCTTGCTGGAGTCTCCATGAGTCAATTGGAAATTCAGCACACACACACACACGCACACAGTAGAATAAAATGGTTGCTCTGATGTCTCCTACAGGCAGACTACAGCTGGATGCGGTGGCCATAATGCCCAATCTTACCACTACATCTGAGTTTCTGCTCCTGGAATTCTCAGACATCCGAGAACTACAGATTTTACACTTCTTTTTGTTCCTCACAGTATACTTGATGGCAGTGACCGGCAATCTTCTTATCATCGTTGCTGTTGCCCTTGATCATCGCCTGCACACCCCCATGTACTTTTTCCTCTTGAACTTGGCCATTCTGGATCTTGGCTCAATTTCTGTCACGGTACCCAAAGCCATGGCCAATTCACTCATGAACAGCAGGTCCATTTCTTATTCTGCATGTGTAGCTCAAGTTTTCTTTTTCTTCTTTCTTGAAGGCTCAGATTTTGCCATCCTAACAATAATGGCACATGATCGGTATGTTGCAATCTGTAACCCGTTGCAATATGAGACAATTATGCACAGAGGAGCCTGCATTCAGATGGCAGTCAGTGCATGGATTACTGGGATACTCAATGGTATATTACACACAGGAGGAACTTTTGCCATCAGCTTCTGTTCCAATGTGGTCAATCAGTTCTTCTGTGAAGTTCCACAGATTCTAAAACTCTCCTGTTCTGACATGTATCTAGTTGAAGTTGGCATTATTTTGTTTCTCTCTTTCCTTGCACTAGGATGCTTCATCTTCATCATTGTCACCTACATGCAGATTTTTGGAACAGTGCTGAGAATTCCTTCTGTGCAAGGTCAGAAGAAAGCCCTCTCCACTTGCCTTCCCCACCTCACTGTGGTGTCTCTGCTTGTATTTACTAGTATCTTTGCCTATGTGAGACCTCGCAGTAACACATCATCTGAACTGAATGTGCTTTTTGCAATGATGTATGCTATACTCCCTCCCTTGTTCAATCCATTCATCTATAGCATGAGAAACAAAGAAGTTAAGACTGCGTTGCTGAAGCTCTCCAATTTGGGGCATTTTTCTAAATTCATTGCTAGCAAACCTTTTCTCAAAAATGGAGTTGAATAATTGTGCAGAGAATTGTTTTTATACCTCACATGTTGGATACAAGGATGATTTGGTTGTATTCTTTGAAGCTTATCAGAAGATGCTGACAGGTAGAAGATGCTGAAGAGGCAGAAGTGTTGAGTTTCCCCTTCTCCCTAGGATGCATCTGTGAAGACAATGATGTGATGGTCGATTTGGGGGGTTTCACGTGGAACCAAATCCATCCCAAATACATAACCACAGTAAGAAAGAAAACATCAAAACCAATCCATCTGCTCATGGTTCCATTGGCACATCTAGCTCTTTTGGAAGGTTTCCTGTGTTGGCAACAAGAAATCCTAAATCCGGTCTAATAATTCCATTTGTGACACAGATAGCTATCTTACCCTTCTAGCACATTCCACATTGTTATTTCACATTTCACTTGCAGTCCTCCAGGTCAGCCTCAAACTGGACTTTCTCCCCTACCAGCCAGGTGAGTGGCAGAAGGGGGCAGATGCTGGGAGCAGAGGATCCCCCACCCCCTCCAGGGAACCTGGCAGTCCTATGATGATCAAATCCTAGCTTATATTGATGACGGGATCTACTCTTATGACTCTTTTAATCATGATCCATTTTCTGTTGTTGTTTCAGACTATGATATGGTAGGCCTTGGTTCAAATCCCTCTTCTGCCATAAAGCATATTCGATGACTTTGGGCCAATCACTGTTTCTCAGCTTAGCCTACCTCACAGGGTTGTTGGTGGGACAGAGTGGAGAAGAGAGAAAGAATGCAAACAACCTGGGCTCCCTGGAGCAAAGGCAGGATAAAACTGTACTCAGCAATGTAATACAAATTAACAGTATTTTACTATTTCTGGTAAAATGAAACTTTGCGCAATATATATCTCCAACTTTTTAAGGGTGTATATATGTATAGTACTCTTTCACACCCCAATTAAAGAAATCATATGAATTTACAGGAGGAAGAGAGGGAACATGGCAAAAAGCCTATTGCTTGGTCTAACCCAATGTTCTGGACTGGAGAAGATTCCATCTTCTTTTCTCCAATAAGATCAATAAGATTCAAACAGGCTGAACGGAATGCCGAAGAGGGATCAAAACTGAGGGGAGTTTACCATCAACAACCAGAAGAGTGGGGTTTGGAGGGAAATAGGACAGCAGGTATCCTGGCTAGGCAGGGAGTCCAGTGTATGGTTTTAGACAGGCCGGGTTTGTATGCTCTTCTCAGTTAAAAACAGTGAATTATGAAAACTGTCTAGTTATCATCTTTAAGTCTGAACTGCTGAAGGAACCAGCATGGTAACTATTGTCCAGGGTCTGAGCCCCAGCCCCCAGACTCGACAAGAGGGAACAGCAGGTCAACCGGGCTGACGGGCAAACAGAGGGGGCAGCCAGCAGCCAGCAGGTTAACCGGTCAGCCAGCAGGCAGTAGGTCAACCGGTCTGACTGGCAAGCAGAGGGGGCAGCCTGGGGACAGCAGGTCATCCCCTCCCACGGGCAAATGGAGCCAGAACCTGCCGGCGCCAGGGGCAAGAGGCAAAGGCCCAGGGCCTCAGGAGTCAGGGGGAGACAGAGAGAAGCCAGCGAGTCCCACTCCCCTGGGGAAGGAAAGGGGACTAAGCAAGGCAGAAGGGGGCAAGGGCAGAGGGATTGGGGGCCCAGCAGTCACCCACCCAAAGACCTTACCTAAGGAGGAGAAGCAGCAGCAGCCCCAACAGCCCAAAGCCACGCCCCAGCTAGAAAATAGTAGCCTGGCCCAGGAGTTGCCAGAAGCCAAGCCACTCCAGGTGGGGCTATTGGAGGCACTCTGCAGGAAGCCCTGGGCAACCAGCCAAGGAGCCGCAGCTGGACCCACCTTCAGCCATCAGCTCAGCCAGGGAGGCCGAGCTGCTAGCCAGGGGACTGCAGCTGGACAGGCCTTCAGCAATCAGCCAAGGCAGGGAGGCTGGGCAGCCAGGGAACAAGGCACAGCTGGTGCTGGTCAGTGGGGCCAGATCAGCTACCCCAGCTGCAACTGCTTGGTGCAGCCCTAGACTGGGCTGGAAGAGGGGTGGGGCAGTAGAAGGAAGCCCTATAAAAGCTGGCTGGGAAGAGCCCTGTGGTGGTGGATGTGAGTAAGGAGTGATAATGTGGAGTGAGAGTGGTGCAATGCAAGAGTGGAGGTTTGGAGGAGAGTTCTGGAAGGAGGGGATGAAGAAGGACACAGGGGGCAAGCAGGCCAGGTTGAGCAGGCCAGCGAGTGGACTGAGAGGGAGTCTGGGTGAGGTATACCGCCCCTCCTTTCACAGAGCAGGGTCCTGCAGCATCCCTGGCCCCCCTATGATGTCAGGAGCAGACTGCCCAATGCCACGCCCAGCGGCAGCGGCGGCAAGCCCTGACAACTATAATGTATTTCATGTAACGTTTTTTAATGTGTGTTTTATTTCTGCTTGCTTATGTGGAGTTTTTATAGTTGTTACTGTGCATTTAAATGCCTGCATCTGAGGAAAGAAAGGGGGGGCGGATGGGTGAGTGGAGTGTGCTCTGATCAGACAGCAGCTGTACCCAAGGGGACAAAAGGAACTGTAGTTTTTAGTCAGTGCTGAGGGAAGAAGTTTGCAGTCATCCTTTGTATATCTCAGAGAGGTTATTCTGGCCAGATCAGGCCACCTGTGCGGATCCAATACAATTTGTGTATTTATTCTGCCAAGCCCAATGAAACTGTAAGTGCCTGAGAGAGTCTGTATGTTTCTCAGAGAAAGGGTTCTAGCTAACAATCTTTCTACACAAGGCTACACAACACATCTGACACGAGGATGCTCAAGTGTAGGGAAATACAAAGTTAGCCAGGAAGCATAGTTTAAAAAGACAGAGCTGGCAGAGATTGCTCCTAAGAGGGTTTGTTAATTTCATCTTTGCCTTCCCAAAGGCTCTGTCAATTTCACCTCTCTACAGAAGGGTAGTTTAAAAAGACAGACCCTGCAGAGATTGCTCTGCAGAGCAAAGGGGTGGTAAAATTGACAGACCCTTTGGAGAGGAGCGATCTTTGCTGGCTGTCTTCTTTAAAACTACACTTCCGGGCTAACATTGCTCCTCCCTACACTAGAGTGTCCTTGTGTAAGATATTGTGTATAGAGTGACTCTAAGTCAGGAAGGCTATATGGAAGTCCTGAGAGCCTAATTCTAGGTCAGGCAAACTGTGTATGCTCCTGAGAGAGAAGCTATGCATATCTGAGAGATTATTCTTTCTGGGTCAGGCAAGCTGTGTGGGAAGGCCAGAGTGAAGCTATGTCTGTGTGTACGTGAAAAGAGTATATTCTGTTAGTGAAGACCTGTGTGAAAAATTACTTCATGCGACAGGGTCTGTGAAAATACCTTTAAGGAGTTATAATTTTATTTGAAACTGCCAAGTTTAAGATCTATTCTGAAAACAATATGTATATCAAAACTCTGCAACCATCACATTTATGTACCTATAAATAAATTCTACTTTTGTTTAAGAGAAAAAGATCCTTTTTTACCTCACAAACACCCTCGTGTGCTGACCCTTCTGTCAAACTACCATCTATAACGATGCATTCCTGTAGTTCTAGTTAAGCAGAAGAGATCTAAGGAGAAGCCTTTGGTGGCAGCAAAAACTTTTTCAGGAGGCAGCAATATATAGGTTATACAAACAAGATGTTCTTAAGGTATAAGCCTGAGTAAATTAAAGAACACCTGAAACTCTGTGTGAATGGAAATAAAGGGAGTGTTGATTGGGACCAGCGTCCTCCTGAGGTACAAGTTTAAGGTAATGTAAGGAGGTGCAAAGCCAAAGGTTTAAAAGACTAAAAGCTAAGCAAAGTATTACATGGTGGTACCAAAAATATGCAAAATGTTACAGTAACCACATGTATAGTGTACCTACCAAGTTTGGTAACTCCACCAGTTAGAGTGGGAAGGCATTATTTATAGGTCATACATAAATATATGTGTTTTGTAAAACGTCACTCCTATGTTATTCTCACCCCTAATAAAACACTACACATTCTGTAAGATCTGGAGGAAAGGGTCTGGATTTGTAGTTGATATGTTCACTGGTACAGTATTAAATAAATCTGTTTAAGTTTGAAAGAAACCACACTAAACATACAACTTTATCTGTTGATGGGTGGCCAGCTCGGTGCTGCCCCTGACACCTTGGCCAGGATCTTGGAGGCTGTTACTGGATGGTTAAAGCAGAATTGACTGAAATGGAATCCTTCTAAGATGGAGGTCCCGCACCTGAGCTGCGGGTTGTTAGGTTCTGGGATCCAGCTCCCAGCCTTTGATGGGGCACCTGTGCCAGTGGTGAGATGCTTAGGTGTGGTCCTGGATGCTATGGAGGCCGAGATCACAGCAGTTGCCAGATTGGCATTTTTCCACCTCCACTGTTTGGCCACTTTCCCCCTACCTCTTGACTCATGACTTAGCTACAATGATCCATGTATTTGTCACCTTCAGATTGGAGTATTGTAACTCGCTTTATTCTGGGCGACCCCTGGGCCTGCTCCAGAAGTTACAGCTGATCCAGAATGCAGTGTCATGTGTTTTGACCGGGACTCCGTTCTAGTCACATATAACACCAGTATTGCTCCAGCTGCACTAGCTCCCAGTGGAATTCCAGATCAGGTTCAAGGCCTTGGTCTTAACCTTTAAATCCCTTAGCAGACTGGGACCAGCGTATCTATGGGAATGCCTCTCACCCTATGTTTTCCGGAGGGCACTCAGATCGCCAAAAAAAATCCCCCGTGAGGCCAATAGAATTCTGGATCAGGTTCAAAGCCTTGGTCTTTAAAGCCCTTAGCTTTAAAGGTTTAAATCCTGTTCTGTTAACATCTAATAGCTGGCCATCCGACCCCATGGATTACTGTTTGGGTTGTGCCCATGTCTAGTGCTAACCAGACTTTCATCCTTGTAAATTCACTGAAGCCAGTGGGTTTAGAAGAATACAACTCAGCACAGGATTGTGCTGTTAGGTCTGTTCTTACGTTCTCTCAGAAGGGGGTAGCATTTCCACTTATTCTACCTTCTGCTGTAATCTAAAGAGACCTCCAAATCCTTGTTCTGGGGTTTAGCAGGTCTGTAATGAGAGCAAGAAATCAACATACATAGCCGTTCCCTCTGAAGAAAACCCACGTGCCATAAGTTTGGTTGGGTATAGGCCCATGTTTTCTACCTTGGTTTTAGTTGGGATTTTTGGTGAGTGTAAATGCTGATGTAATGCCGAATGCTGGTTTCAGTGAATCTCCACTCTGAATGTTAACTTCTTTAAATTATTTGTTTTTAGCTTCTGGTTACCTCTGACATTCTAAAGGAAGTGGTATGTCAAATTAATATGACCTTACCTCCTGGCAGCTTACTGCTCAGAGGGGGTCGCACATTGCCTCCTCGGAAGGAGGAAGAGCAGAGGAAACTCCCGGGCATCCGGGCCTCTGCTGGGTGGGCGGAGTCTGTAGTCTCCTGGGACGGCTCCGCCCTCCCACCCTCAGTGGGTTTCAACGCTCGGAGCAGGCAGATGCGTTTCTGCACTCCCGAGCGTTGAGGCGCCAGTGTGCGGCGGTGGTGGCAGAGTCCCGGCGGAGGCTTGGGTCGTTTGCGGCGGTGGCAGCGTTCATCTGTGGAGTCCCGGAGGAGGCTTGAGACAGCGGCGGCGGTGGCGCTCGGCTGTGTGGCCCAGCTTGTGCTCGTGGTTTGCAGCATCATTGTTGCGGCCCTTTGCGAGGGCTGTGTGCGGAGGCTTCGGCAGCTGCAGCGGCGCGTTTGCTGCAGCGGGAATGTTTTCAGCCGCGGGGTGCTCAGCCACGCTTGCCGGGGCTTGTCCTTGCTGCGGCTGCAGCCTGCGGCTGTGTTGGCCCGGCAGCGGCGCAATTAGCAGGGTGGGAGCTTCTCGCTGCCGTGGGTGGTGAGCTCGGCTGCATTCTCCCTGCGTGGCTCGGGTGCTTTTGCCCGGAGGCTTGGCGTGGCAGGGGGTTGGAGGCTGTCCCCCCAGTCTCCTTTTGTGGGAGCGTGTTTGGAGTTGCACCCCCCTTTTTTCTTTCTTCTTGAAGGGAAGCAGATTTGAACACCCCCCCTCTTCTTGCCTTTAATTGTCATATATATATATATATATATATATATATATATATATATAAAGGGGGAGAGAGAGAGAGCGAGTGAGAAAAGAGGCTGGTGCAGAGGGCAGTGTGGGGCACTGGGTAGAAGTCACCATTTTGTGGTTCCCTAGGCAGCCATTTTAGGCATCATTGGCAGCCATTTTGGGGGATAGTTGGTGGCTGGCTGTAGGACCTCAGGCTTGGGTCTTCAGCAACCCTCCCCCCACTTGTGTTCCAGTGCAGCTTGGCTTGCTATATCGCTATATCCTGTAGGTTATTGCCTACTTATTGTTCAATACTAGGGGGAGCAGGCTACTAGCGGATTATGCCACCCAAAAAGGGTGGTGGCCCGGGTAAGGGCAAGCAGCCTGCTAAGCGGGCCCCAGCGAAGAGACCTGCACTGGTGGTTTCATCTTCAGAGGATGAGGAGGACTGCTTTAACCAACAGTCTATTCTGCAGAGCTTAGCAGCCCTGGAAAGGAATAAAGTGGTGAGTAAGGGGGCCGTGCCTGGTATAGAGCGGGTACAGCCCATTCGTGGAGCGTCTAGAGACGCAGTTAACAGGGAGATCCTGAGATGTCTTTCTGTTCTGGAGGGGTCAACAGGTGCCGAGGCTGGCCACTCCAGTGGAGCCCGTCGGGCGAGTGGACAGGTGGCTGAGGAGCCGGTGGTGGATGTCGCACAGGAGACAGCGGAGGAGGCTGCAGTGGATCCCATGCCAGTGGCGTTGGTGGTTGAAGACCCTATTTCTGCTGCGGTGGCTGCTGACCCTGCAGGGGCTGGAGTTATGGACCATGCACCTCACACTTATTCTGCTTGGCCATGGGGGCCATGGGGTCAAGGTACCCAGCAGGGGACTGCTGCGATAGCTTCAGGAGCTAATCAGCATTTCCCAGCGAGCTGGGCCCCATTTGGCCAGCATCCCTGGCAACCACAGGGTGTGGGCTTGGCAGGTGTACAGGCAGGGCCAGCTCAGCCTGCATGGGGTGGTCCAGATTGTCCTTGGAATCAGGGTCAGGTAGGAATGTGGCCTGGGTATGTGGGTGGCCCCTGAGGCTTTCATCGTTATCCTGCAATAGCCTATGGGAAAGTGCCTTTTAATGCGCTCCCTTTCAGGGATACAGCACTTCCATTAGGTGACCATCTTACCCAGGCGATGCGGGATAAGATTCTAAAGGGGGAATATGTTGACGTGTTTACCCTTCTTTTCCAAGAACTGGAAAAGAAGGATAAGGAGGATTTAGATGACTGGGATAAGGAGCGGTTGAAAAGACGGCGCGTGGATAGGACCTGGACCAATTGGCTGCCAGGCTTTCTGATTTACGCTGGGGTACTGGTCAGAGCACAGCCTCATAGGGCTGCGTCTTTGTTCCAGTATCTAGATATTATTTATAAGGGCTATACTGGCTTCTCGGGTGCTGCATGGATGCGGTACGATGAGGAATTCAGGATGCGGGTGGCCCTTAACCCCAGTTTGCCTTGGGATCGCATTCACCAGCAGCTTTGGCTGCAAGTGATGTGCCGGACTTCACATGTATAATGCCTGCCCCAAAGCCAGGCAGGGCGGGGGCCGCAAAAAATTTGGGGGCAGTGCGGCTGGTGGCCACCAAGCTCCTGGTAAAGGGACCTAGCCCAGTAAGGCTGAGGGTCCTTGAGCACCTGTTGCAGGCTTATCCGAGGAAACAGGATGCTCTTTTTCTGTTGCAGGGTTTTACTTTTAGTTTTCAAATTCCAGTGCAAGGGCAGCGTTCGCCTTATATGTCAAATAATTTACGTTCAGTTGTTGGGATGGAGGACATTGTTAAGTGTAAGATTGACAAGGAATGTGCTGAGGGACGGGTGTTAGGCCCTTTTGATGCTCCTCCCGTGCATAATTTGTGGGTGTCCCCTTTGGGTGTTGTACCCAAAAAGGCAGCAGGGGAGTACCGCTTGATTCACCACCTCTCCTTTCCATGTGGGGAGTCGGTGAATGACGCCATCCCTCAGCATTTATGTTCAGTCTGGTACATGTCCTTTGACCAGGCAGTCAGGGTAATTCACCGTTGTGGGGTGGGGGACGAGATGGCGAAATGTGACATCAAGTCTGCATTTCGCCTTCTCCCTGTCCACCCTGATGATTTTGAACTCCTGGGGTTTTCTTTTGAGGGGAAGGTTTATATGGACCGGGCTCTCCGTATGGGCTGTTCCATTTCCTGTGCTGCCTTTGAACGTTTCAGCTCCTTCTTAGAATGGGAATTACAGTGCAGAGTGCGTAATTGTGACTCCATGCATTATTTAGATGATTTTTTGTTCGTTGGGAAGGCGGGGTCTGGGCAGTGTGCCCGACTGATGGCCACTTTTATCCAACTTGTGGAGGAGCTGGGCGTCCCTTTGGTGCATGAGAAAACAGAAGGGCCCTTGCAGGTTTTGATGTTCCCAGATATTGAGCTCGAAGCAGTACATCAATGATTTAGACTCCCCCCTGAGAAGGTGGCAGACCTTAAGGTCCGGCTCCTGGAGTTCAAATCAAAGCATAAGGTGGCCCTGTTGGAGCTACAGCAGCTTGTCGGCCATTTGGATTTCGCGTGTAAGGCAGTTGCCCCCGGCAGGGCCTTTTTGCAGCATCTTTGTGATGCCATGGCATCGCTACGGGCCCCCCACCACCGCCTTAAGGTCACTTGGGGCATGCGGGAAGACTTGGACGTTTGGTCCGACTTCCTTCAGGAATATAATGGGGTCACATTTTGGCGTGATGACCTGCTGCTTGAGGCCGAGCTGCAGATCATGTTGGATGCTGTTACCAGAACTGCTCTTTATTATAATGGGGAATTAGCTGTAGCAGTCTGTAACTTAATATTAAGCGCGGATCATAACCTATGTATACGGAGGTCCCGATCCCAGACACTCTAGTGAAAAAGAGGCAGACAACAAATAAGTTCCAAACACGTGTATTTAGTGTGGCGTAAGCCTAACTTGCACAATCATACAAGGAACACACAAGATCTAGGAAATACAGAGTAGGAAATACAGAGACGTTCGCATTAGCTGGTTCCCAACGATGATAGGGGGAATACTCACTTATCCTGGAGCGAAGCAGAGACACAGCAGCGAGGGTGGTGGTCCAATGCCAGCACTGGAACCACAGACGGACAGCAAGGAAGTCTGGATAGGATGGCACGCGCACCATGCGGTCTGAGAGGCCAGCTTAAATACCCCAAAACGTACCCTGGGGCTGGTGCTGTACTTGGTGGTTCTCACAGATTAAAACAAAGGGTCTAATGGGCTACTGAATGGCTTGGATGGGCCACTTTGGTAATCAGATTGTGATAAGTGACACCTCAGGAAGAGGGGACAAAAGAGGGAGGGGGAAATCCAAGTGGGCTGAAAGGATGTTCCAGCGGACAGGGCTTGTCCTGATGTCATCAGCTCTGGAATGCGGAGGTTTCTTTGAGATGCATTCTCTAAGTGCTTGGGATGGTCGGCACTTAGTTCCTTCTCCGGGGCAGCTCCTAAAATATGCAGAGCGGGGCGAGGTACTCTCGCTGCGGATGTGGTGTGCCTGCTTCGCCGAAATGGCTTCCCAAAGCAGTCTTCTTCCCAGGGTCTTCGGGCTGCCTGAGAACATGGACGCCGGCTGGGCATAGCTGGGGCTGGATAGCAGGCTGCCCGGTAGCGAGGGCAAGCTCGGCGACCTACCCGCGGGAGGTTCCAGGCGGGAACTGACCAGGGAGCGCCTAGCCAGGCTCGCTGGAGGCTTCCCCGGCAGGCGCCCGGCTGCTAGCAGCGGCTTGGGCCCATATGAGGCAGGCTTCCATGGAGGCAGGGGGAACAACACTTTAAAACACAGTCCAAAGCAGGAAACAGGCACAGTCCGTGGCAGATGGCAATGCAGGCACGGGGCACACTTGTAACACAGTCCAAACGCACACTAGGAAGTCCAGATATAGGTCAGGGCAGGGCTGCCCAGAAAAAGAGTCCTTTGTGCAGTTAACCAAACATGGAGTCAGTAAACTACACAGTCTATTGCAGCAGTAAGGCAATTGACACGCAGGCAGGAAACTGACACGTGTATCAGAGCACACACGTGCAGAGCAGTCTTTGTGTAGCAGCAGTGAAACAGCAATGCAGGAAACTTTAACACAGTTCATAGCAGGCTTTAAAGCAGGGGAGGGGGCCTACTTGGCAACAATGCGTCTGGAGCCCTTGGCTTCAGGGTGTATTTTCGTAGGCACTGCTGTGCTGCTCAGTGACCTCCAGATTGGCATGTGTCTGGGTTAGACAGGGATTTGACTTTTTTAGAATTTTTTTCCATGTTGGTGGCTCTGCACCTTTGGGGCATGGAGTTGTCCAACCACGTTGTCCACTTTGGGTGTGACAATCAGGCGGTGGTTCATGTGGTTAACTCCTTGACTTCAAAGTCCTTCCGGGTGATGAGGTTGGTTAGAGCCTTCACCTTGTTGTGCCTCCGGTGGAACACTTTATTTAAAGCCAAACACATTCCTGGTGTTAGTAACGGTGTGGCAGATGATTTGTCTCGCCAACAGATGGAGCAGTTTTGGCAGCTTGCTCCGGAGGCCGACCTGGAGCCAGCGCGGATGCCCCAGGAACTATGGCAGCTTGGGAGGCTGAGGTATTCAGAGCCATAAGGCTTTTGGTGGCCCCCAGCACGCATCAAGCCTACGACAGAGCGGTAGGACAGTTCTTGGGGTTTAGAAGGAGTGTTTGCCTCTAGGAGGTTTGGCCCATACCGGTGGAGCATTTAATGCGCTTTTGTGTGCATCAGAGGGGCAGGGGATTGGCAGTTAGATCCATTCAGGGTCAGTTGGCAGCTTTGGCTTTTATAAGCAAAGCTCGGGGGTTTCCTGAGGCCATGAGCGACTTCCGAGTTAGGAAAATGTTGGAGGGGTGGTCACATGAGACTGCTGTCCATACTGATCAGAGAGAACCCTTTCCCCCAGTGGTTTTGAAGGGCCTCATTTCAGCCTGGGGTACAATTTGCTGCTCAGGTTATGAGGCTAAGCTGTTTCACGCTGCCACCTTGGTGGCCTTTTTTGGGGCACTCCACATTAGTGAACTGGTTGTCCAGTCTAGGGCAGACAGGTCTGGTCGTGCCCTTATGGCCTGGGATGTGCAGTTTGAGGGGGAAGGGGTGTCCCTTAGGATCCGGAGGTCCAAGACGGATCAACATCAAAGAGGGGTAGTTATTAAACTGGGGACCTGCTCTGACCGGAAACTGTGTTCGGTGTGGGCTTTACACAAATTTTTGCATGTTAGGGGTAATGAGCAGGGGGTTTTATTCCGGCATGAGGATGGTTCACCCCTGACTCGTTACCAGTTTTGGGCAGTGACGGAGAAGGCACTGGCCAAACTGGGGTTGGCAGGCGTCAAATTCGGTACCCATTCATTCAGGGTCTGCTAGGAGCGGCTGGTACTGCTTGTGATGGCTTCCAGCGTGCGTGAGCAGGCTGCCTGGGGGAACCCCAAGTGCAAGTCCTTCCTCACTGCTGTACGGCTTAGGAGCTTGAAAGGGGGGAACCAATTTGCCTGGCTGGCCGGGTTGTCTTGCCATCCCTTGGGAGGGCTCACACCCGGGGCTTCAGGGCTCACCCAGACAGGTCAAGGCGGAGGTCTGGGTGTGACCCCGTGGCTTGACCTGTACCACTTTCCCCTTGCCACAATTAAGGTTAATGTTCATGTTGAGGTTAATTTCAATAAAGTGGCCCTTAGATCCAATATATGTCTCTGTCTCTTCATTCCGACTGGGGGGGGGGGCAATACAATTTTCCACAGTAAGGAAAACAAATCTGGCAATTGATACTTTTAACTTGTATGTGAAAAGTAGCTGCTGGTCATGAAATCAAGACATGCGTTTCTTTTACCGGATTATACCAGAGAAAATTATTCAGTGATTTGCGTGGATAGCAGTGATACATCACCCCTTTAACACATAGTAAAGTCCAAAGAATGCAGCAGGGAAGGTAAAGGAGAAGGCTAGAAACCACAGGGGCTGAGGTTACGGGAGAACAAGGAAAAAGTGTCATGAAGTGCAACCTGGGAAGTGTAGTTTCCTTCCTAAAAGTGTGGAGATAGAATGACACTGTGGGAATAAAATCTTCGGGAGGCAGCATGGAGCTCTTCCCCCGAACATTTAAGTGCCAACACATCTGTCGGGGGAATGCACCCCACTGCAGATGTTGTGTGGGCGGGATCAAGGCCTCTCTGCTGTCACCAATCAATATCTCCTCATATGAAATCATTCATCTTAGAGTCAACTAAGCTGGTATAAGTTCCATACTTAAAAATGTCACCGGTGTGGATAGTAGTCTCAGGTGTGGATGTTGCTGTCAAGATTTATCATATTTCATGTACTCAGACACAGATAGACTGCACTAATCAAGTTACGTTGGTTACAAAAATAGAAGAAAGAATCCAGCAGAGGGAAAAGGGAATTCAGCATCACTTTGTAGTTTGATGAGCTGAACTCTTGGGAGTAAGTTGCCAAGCACAGAATAGAGGTAGAATTCTCATTTATACAGCATCTGGATTTTGTTTAGACAGAAATTAGCAGTATACAGCGTATCAAATTCCATAGCATTGGTGAAAATCTGGTGAAAGCATGTGTGAATTTAAGCATATGGAGAAGACATTGAATGGAACACTATCAAGGTTCTTGTTCATTTTCTCATTGTATTGCGTTTAGTTTTGCTGATTTTTTTGCTCTGTCTAGCTGCTCCCAGAACTCTCTCCTAGCTTGATTTTTGTGTTAGTAATGAATGCTGCTTATCTGTCTGACTATATGAACACCTAGAATGAATATTAGCAACTCAACTTTACAATCTGAGCAGAAATTGAAACAGGAGATTCCAAGATGGAAAGGAGTAGAGAAGAAAACAACTACTTGAAAAATGGCCTTCTCCCAGGTATTCAATAAGTTATCATATCAGATAATCAGTCTGTGTTTCTCTCTCTCTCTCTCTTTCTCTCTCTGTGTGTGCATAGAATTATTGCAGAATACTGTTAAAGTTACGCCGTTCCATCCGTCATAAACTTTTACTTAGCTATCTGAAAGTGTTGTACTGCACCTAAATCCTGATTGATAATTAAAGTTACTACACAGCCTGTAAGCAAAGATTAGCAGTGTGGATTAAATCAGGAAGGTATCCACTGGTCTTTCATCAGTTTCCATGCAATTTTCATTACACAACATTAATATATGTACAAGCTACAAAACCTCTGTGAGGTTTGGTATAGTTCCAGATCAAGTGGGCAGAATCTAAAAGTATGGAACGTATATGAGCTTAGGTGAGTCTAGGATGAATGATTTCATATGAGGAGATAGTGATTGAGGACAGCAGAGAAATCTTGATCCCTCTCCGTTTTGTCCCTGATGCAGAATGTCTCATTTTCAATGCAAGGCTTCTTGCACACCGAGATGAGGAAATGGAAACGCCAGTCTAATTTTAAACTGATATCAGTAGAAGAAAGGAAGGTAGCGTGTTACAGCCTGCTCTCATCAGATCTCAGAAGCTAAGAAGGGTCAGTACTTGGATGGGTGATCACTAAGGAAGACTCTGCAAAGAAGGTGCTGGCAAACCACCTCTGCTTCTCATTTGCCTTGAAAGCTCCTTGCTGGAGTCTCCATGAGTCAATTGGAAATTCAGCACACACAAACGCACACAGTAGAATAAAATGGTTGCTCTGATGTATCCTACAGGCAGACTACAGCTGGATGCGGTGGCCATAATGCCCAATCTTACCACTACGTCTGAGTTTCTGCTCCTGGAATTCTCAGACATCCGAGAACTACAGATTTTACACTTCTTTGTGTTCCTCACAGTATACTTGATGGCAGTGACCGGCAATCTTGCTGTTGCCCTTGATCATCGCCTGCACACCCCCATGTACTTCTTCCTCTTGAACTTGGCCATTCTGGATCTTGGCTCAATTTCTGTCACGGTTCCCAAAGCCATGGCCAATTCACTCATGAACAGCAGGTCAATTTCTTATTCTGCTTGTGTAGCTCAAGTTTTCTTTCTCTTCTTTCTTGGAGGGTCAGATTTTGCCATCCTGACAATAATGGCACATGATCGGTATGTTGCGATCTGTAATCCGTTGCAATATGAGACAATTATGCACAGAGGAGCCTGCATTCAGATGGCAGTCAGCGCATGGATTACTGGGATACTCTTTGGTGCATTACACACTGGAGGAACTTTTTCCATCAGCTTCTGCTCCAATGTGGTCAATCAGTTCTTTTGTGAAGTTCCACAGATTCTAAAACTCTCCTGTTCTGACATGTATCTAGTTGAAGTTGGCATTATTATGTTTGGCTCTTTCCTTGGACTAGGATGCTTCATCTTCATTATTATCACCTACATGCAGATTTTTGGAACAGTGTTGCGAGTTCCTTCTGTGCAGAGTCAGAAGAAAGCCCTCTCCACTTGCCTTCCCCACCTCGCTGTGGTGTTTCTGCTTGTATTTACTGGTATCTTTGCCTATGTGAGACCTCGCAGTAACACATCATCTGAACTGAACGTGCTTTTTGCAATAATTTATGCTATACTCCCTCCCTTGTTCAATCCATTCATCTATAGCATGAGAAACAAAGAAGTTAAGACTGCGTTGCTGAAGCTCTCCAATTTGGGGCGTTTTTCTAAATTCATTGCTAGCAAGCCTTTTCTCAAAAATGGAGTTGAATAATTGTGCAGAGAATTGTTTTTATACCTCACATGTTGGATACCAGAATGATTTGGTTGTATTCTTATCAGCTTATCAGAAGGCACTGACAGAGGCAGAAGTGTTGAGTTTCCCCTTCTCCCTAGGATGCATCTGTGAAGATGACGATGTGATGATCGATTTGGGGGGTTTCACTTGGAACCAAATCCATCCCAAATACATAACCACAGTATGAAAGAAAACATCAAAACCAATCCATCTGCTCATGGTTCCATTGGCACATCTAGCTCTTTTGGAAGGTTTCCTGTGTTGGCAACAAGAAATTCTAAATCCGGTCTAATAATTCCATTTGTGACACAGATAGCTATCTTACCCTTCTAGCACATTCCACATTGTTATTTCACATTTCCCTTGCAGTCCTCCAGGTCAGCCTCAAACTGGACTTTCTCCCCTACCAGCCAGGTGAGTGGCAGAATGGGACAGATGCTGGGAGTAGGGGATCCCCCACCCCCTCCAGGGAACCTGGCAGTCCTATGATGATCAAATCCTAGCTTATATTGATGACGGGATCTACTTCAACAGTTATGACTCTTTTAATCATGATCCATTTTCTGTTGTTGTTTCAGACTAGGATATGGTAGGCCTTGGTTCAAATCCCTCTTCTGCCATAAAGCATATTCGATGACTTTGGGCCAATCACTGTTTCTTAGCTTAGCCTACCTCACAGGGTTGTTGGTGGGACAGAGTGGAGAAGAGAGAAAGAATGCAAACAACCTGGGCTCCCTGGAGCAAAGGCAGGATAAAACTGTACTCAGCAATGTAATACAAATTAACAGTATTTTACTATTTCTGGTAAAATGAAACTTTGCGCAATATATATCTCCAACTTTTTAAGGGTGTATATATGTATAGTACTCTTTCAAACCCCAAATAAAGAAATCAAATGAATTTACAGGAGGAAGAGAGGGAACATGGCAAAAAGCCTATTGCTTGGTCTAACCCAATGTTCTGGACTGGAGAAGATTTCATCTTCTTTTCTCCAATAAGATCAATAAGATTCAAACAGGCTGAATGGAATGCCGAAGAGGGATCAAAACTGAGGGGAGTTTACCATCAACAACCAGAAGAGTGGGGTTTGGAGGGAAATAGGACAGCAGGTATCCTGGCTAGGCAGGGAGTGCAGCGTACGGTTTTAGACAGCCCAGGTTTGTATGCTGTTCTCAGTTAAAAACAGTGAATTATGAAAACTGTCTAGTTATCATCTTTAAGTATGAACTGCTGAAGGGACCAGCATGGTAACTATAATGTATTTCATGTAATATTTTTAATGTGTGTTTTATTTCTGCTTGCTTATGTGGAGTTTTTATAGTTGTTACTGTGCATTTAAATGCCTGCATCTGAGGAAAGAAAGGGGGGGGCGGATGGGTGAGTGGAGTGTGCTCTGATCAGACAGCAGCTGTACCCAAGGGGACAAAAGGAACTGTAGTTTTTAGTCAGTGCTGAGGGAAGAAGTTTGCAGTCATCCTTTGTATATCTCAGAGAGGGTATTCTGGCCAGATCAGGCCACTTGTGTGGATCCAGTTCAATTTGTGTATTTATTCTGCCAAGTTCAATGAAACTAAGTGCCTGAGAGAGTCTGTATGTTTCTCAGAGAAAGGGTTCTAGCTAACAATCTTTCTACACAAGGCTACACAACACATCTGACACGAGGATGCTCAAGTGTAGGGAAATACAAAGTTAGCCAGGAAGCATAGTTTAAAAAGACAGAGCTGGCAGAGATTGCTCCTAAGAGGGTTTGTTAATTTCATCTTTGCCTTCCCAAAGGCTCTGTCAATTTCACCTCTCTACAGAAGGGTAGTTTAAAAAGACAGACCCTGCAGAGATTGCTCTGCAGAGCAAAGGGGTGGTAAAATTGACAGACCCTTTGGAGAGGAGCGATCTTTGCTGGCTGTCTTCTTTAAAACTACACTTCCGGGCTAACATTGCTCCTCCCTACACTAGAGTGTCCTTGTGTAAGATATTGTGTATAGAGTGACTCTAAGTCAGGAAGGCTATATGGAAGTCCTGAGAGCCTAATTCTAGGTCAGGCAAACTGTGTATGCTCCTGAGAGAGAAGCTATGCATATCTGAGAGATTATTCTTTCTGGGTCAGGCAAGCTGTGTGGGAAAGCCAGAGTGAAGCTATGTCTGTGTGTACGTGAAAAGAGTATATTCTGTTAGTGAAGACCTGTGTGAAAAATTACTTCATGCGACAGGGTCTGTGAAAATACCTTTAAGGAGTTATAATTTTATTTGAAACTGCCAAGTTTAAGATCTATTCTGAAAACAATATGCATATCAAAACTCTGCAACCATCACACTTATGTACCTATAAATAAATTCTACTTTTGTTTAAGAGAAAAAGATCCTTTTTTACCTCACAAACACCCTCGTGTGCTGACCCTTCTGTCAAACTACCATCTATAACGATGCATTCCTGTAGTTCTAGTTAAGCAGAAGAGATCTAAGGAGAAGCCTTTGGTGGCAGCAAAAACTTTTTCAGGAGGCAGCAATATATAGGTTATACAAACAAGATGTTCTTAAGGTATAAGCCTGAGTAAATTAAAGAACACCTGAAACTCTGTGTGAATGGAAATAAAGGGAGTGTTGATTGGGACCAGCGTCCTCCTGAGGTACAAGTTTAAGGTAATGTAAGGAGGTGCAAAGCCAAAGGTTTAAAAGACTAAAAGCTAAGCAAAGTATTACATGGTGGTACCAAAAATATGCAAAATGTTACAGTAACCACATGTATAGTGCACCTACCAAGTTTGGTAACTCCACCAGTTAGAGTGGGAAGGCATTATTTATAGGTCATACATAAATATATGCATTTTGTTATATGTCACTCCTATGTTATTTTCACTCCTAATAAAACACTTCACATTCTGTAAGATCTGGAGGAAAGGGTCTGGATTTGTAGTTGATATGCTCTCTGGGACAGGATTAAATAAATCTGTTTAAGTTTGAAAGAAACCACACTAAACATACAACTTTATCTGTTGATGAATGGCCAGCTGGGTGCTGCCCCTGATACCTTGGCCAGGATCTTGGAGGCTGTTACTGGATGGTTAAAGCAGAATTGACTGAAATGGAATCCTTCTAAGATGGAGGTCCCGCACCTGAGCTGCGGGTTGTTAGGTTCTGGGATCCAGCTCCCAGCCTTTGATGGGGCACCTGTGCCAGTGGTGAGATGCTTAGGTGTGGTCCTGGATTCTATGGAGGCCGAGATCACAGCAGTTGCCAGATTGGCATTTTTCCACCTCCACTGTTTGGCCACTTTCCCCCTACCTCTTGACTCATGACTTAGCTACAATGATCCATGCATTTGTCACCTTCAGATTGGAGTATTGTAACTCGCTTTATTCTGGGCTACCCCTGGGCCTGCTCCAGAAGTTACAGCTGATCCAGAATGCAATGTCATGTGTTTTGACCGGGACTCCGTTCTAGTCACATATAACACCAGTATTGCTCCAGCTGCACTAGCTCCCAGTGGAATTCCAGATCAGGTTCAAGGCCTTGGTCTTAACCTTTAAATCCCTTAGCAGACTGGGACCAGCGTATCTATGGGAATGCCTCTCACCCTATGTTTTTCGGACAGCACTCAGGTCAGTGAACAAAATCCCCAGTGAGGCTAATAGGATTCTGGATCAGGTTCAAGGCCATGGTCTTTAAAGCCCTTAGCTTTAAAGGTTGAACCTCTGTTCTGTTAACATTTAATAGCTGGCCATCTGACCCCATGGATTACTGTTTGGGTTGTGCCCATGTCTAGTACAAACCAGACTTTCATCCTTGTAAATTCATTGAAGCCAGTGGGTTTAGAAGAATACAACTCAGCACAGGATTGTGCTGTTAGGTCTGTTCTTACGTTCTCTCAGAAGGGGGTAGCATTTCCACTTATTCTACCTTCTGCTGCAATCTAAAGAGACCTCCAAATCCTCGTTCTGGGGTTTAGCAGGTCTGCAATGAGAGCAAGAAATCAACATACATAGCCGTTCCCTCTGAAGAAAACCCACGTGCCATAAGTTTGGTTGTGTATAGGCCCATGTTTTCTACCTTGGTTTTAGTTGGGATTTTGGTGAGTGTAAATGCTGATGTAATGCCGAATGCTGGTTTCAGTGAATCTCTACTCTGAATGTTAACTTCTTTAAATTGTTTGTTTTTAGCTTCTGGTTACCTCTGACATTCTAAAGGAAGTGGTATGTCAAATTAATACGACCTTACCTCCTGGCAGCTTGCTGCTCAGATGGGGTCGCACCTTGCCTCCTCGGAAGGAGGAAGAGCAGAGGAAACTCTGGGGCATGTGGGCCTCTGCTGCGTGGATGGAGTCTGTAGTCTTCTGGGACGGCTCCGCTCACCCACCCTCAGTGGGTTTCAATGCTCGGAGCAGGCAGACGCATTTCTGCACTCCCAAGCGTTGAGGCGCCAGTGTGCGGCGGTGGTGGCAGAGTCCCGGCGGAGGCTTGGGTCGTTTGCGGCGGTGGCAGCGTTCATCTGTGGAGTCCCGGAGGAGGCTTGAGACAGCTGCAGCGGCGGCGGCGCTCGGCTGTGTGGCCCAGCTTGGGCTCGTGGTTTGTGGCATCATTGTTGCGGTCCTTTGCAAGGGCTGTGTGCGGAGGCTTCGGCAGCTGCAGCGGCGCGTTTGCTGCAGCGGGAATGTTTTCAGCCGCGGGGTGCTCAGCCACGCTTGCCGGGGCTTGTCCTTGCTGCGGCTGCAGCCTGCGGCTGTGTTGGCCCGGCAGCGGCGCAATTAGCAGGGTGGGAGCTTCTCGCTGCCGTGGGTGGTGAGCTCGGCTGCATTCTCCCTGCGTGGCTCGGGTGCTTTTGCCCGGAGGCTTGGCGTGGCAGGGGGTTGGAGGCTGTCCCCCCAGTCTCCTTTTGTGGGAGCGTGTTTGGAGTTGCACCCCCCTTTTTTCTTTCTTCTTGAAGGGAAGCAGATTTGAACACCCCCCCTCTTCTTGCCTTTAATTGTCATATATATATATATATATATATATATATATATATATATATATATATATATATATATATATATATATATATATATATATATATATAAAGGGGGAGAGAGAGAGAGCGAGTGAGAAAAGAGGCTGGTGCAGAGGGCAGTGTGGGGCACTGGGTAGAAGTCACCATTTTGTGGTTCCCTAGGCAGCCATTTTAGGCATCATTGGCAGCCATTTTGGGGGATAGTTGGTGGCTGGCTGTAGGACCTCAGGCTTGGGTCTTCAGCAACCCTCCCCCCACTTGTGTTCCAGTGCAGCTTGGCTTGCTATATCGCTATATCCTGTAGGTTATTGCCTACTTATTGTTCAATACTAGGGGGAGCAGGCTACTAGCGGATTATGCCACCCAAAAAGGGTGGTGGCCCGGGTAAGGGCAAGCAGCCTGCTAAGCGGGCCCCAGCGAAGAGACCTGCACTGGTGGTTTCATCTTCAGAGGATGAGGAGGACTGCTTTAACCAACAGTCTATTCTGCAGAGCTTAGCAGCCCTGGAAAGGAATAAAGTGGTGAGTAAGGGGGCCGTGCCTGGTATAGAGCGGGTACAGCCCATTCGTGGAGCGTCTAGAGACGCAGTTAACAGGGAGATCCTGAGATGTCTTTCTGTTCTGGAGGGGTCAACAGGTGCCGAGGCTGGCCACTCTAGTGGAGCCCATCGGGCGAGTGGACAGGTGGCTGAGGAGCCGGTTGTGGACGTCGCACAGGAGACAGCGGAGGAGGCTGCAGTGGATCCCGTGCCAGTGGCGTTGGTGGTTGAGGACCCTATTTCTGCCGCGGTGGCTGCTGACCCTGCGGGGGCTGGAGGTATGGACCATGCACCTCACACTTATTCTGCTTGGCCATGGGGGCCATGGGGCCAAGGTACCCAGCAGGGGACTGCTCCGATAGCTTCAGGAGCTAATCAGCATTTCCCAGTGAGCTGGGCCCCATTTGGCCAGCATCCCTGGCAACCACAGGGTGTGGGCTTGGCAGGTGTACAGGCAGGGCCAGCTCAGCCTGCATGGGGTGGTCCAGATTGTCCTTGGAATCAGGGTCAGGTAGGAATGTGGCCTGGGTATGTGGGTGGCCCCTGGGGTTTTCATCCTTATCCTGCAATAGCCTATGGGAATGTGCCTTTTAATGTGCTCCCTTTCGGGGATACAGCACTTCCATTAGATGACCATCTTACCCAGGCGACGCAGGATAAGATTCTAAAGGGGGAATATGTTGACGTGTTTACCCTTCTTTTCCGAGAACTGCAAAAGAAGGCTAAGGAGGATTTAGATGACAGGGATAAGGAGCGGTTGAAAAGATGGTGCGTGGATAGGACCTGGACCAATTGGCTGCCAGGCTTTCTGATTTACACTGGGGTACTGGTCAGAGCACAGCCTCATAGGGCTGCATCTTTGTTCCAGTATCTAGATATTATTTATAAGGGCTATACTGGCTTCTTGGGTGCTGCATGGATGCAGTATGACGAGGAGTTCAGGATGCGGGCAGCCCTTTACCCCAGTTTGCCTTGGGATCGCATTCACCAGCAGCTTTGGCTGCAAGTGATGGTGCCGGCGAAGCCCAACCAGGGGGACTGCTCTGACAATGGCCACTTAGTCCAGCTCCCGTCTTCGGTTCCTTCTGCCCGCCCTGCGGTGGGGCAGCAGGTTCAACCCCGGCTGCTTTGCTGGGAATTTGCCTTTAAAGGCGGGTGTAGCAGAAAACCCTGTAGGTTTCAGTATGAGTGTCCTTTCTGTGCTGGACAGCATGCGTATAATGCCTGCCCCAACGCCAGGCAGACCCTGGCAGCTTTGGCTTTTATAAGCAAAGCTCGGGGGTTTCCTGAGGCCACGGGCAACTTCCGAGTTAGGAAAATGTTGGAGGGGTGGTCACATGAGACTGCTGTCCATACTGATCAGAGAGAACCCTTTTCCCCAGTGGTTTTGAAGGGCCTCATTTCAGCCTGGGGTACAATTTGCTGCTCAGGTTATGAGGCTAAGCTGTTTCACGCTGCCTCCTTGGTGGCCTTTTTTGGGGCGCTCCACATTAGTGAACTGGTTGTCCAGTCTAGGGCAGACAGGTCTGGTCGTGCCCTTATGGCCCAGGATGTGCAGTTTGAGGGGGAAGGGGTATCCCTTAGGATCTGGAGGTCCAAGACAGATCAACATCAGAGAGGGGTAGTTATTAAACTGGGGACCTGCTCTGACCGGAAACTGTGTCCGGTGCGGGCTTTACGCAAATTTTTGCATGTTAGGGGTAATGAGCAGGGGTTTTTATTCTGGCATGAGGACGGTTCACCCCTGACTCATTACCAGTTTTGGGCAGTGACGGAGAAGGCGCTGGCCAAACTGGCGTTGGCAGGCGTCAAATTCTGTACCCATTCCTTCAGGATTGGGGCCGCATCCACAGCGGCAGCCATGGGATATTCTGGGCAGGCTATTCAAGGAGTAGGTAGGTGGAGATATTCCGCCTATCGTTCTTATGTTCGCCCTTTGAAGTGGTTTTAACTTGATACTGATTGATGTTTTCTTTAGGTGCAGTGTCTTGCCAAGAGAGACAACGGATTCTGATCTGCGGACACAGCATGATCTTTTGGGCTGCTCATCAAGCCAAGACGACACAGTTCGGGTCCCAGCTTGGTCTGGGCAAATGGGCAGTAGTTGAGTGGCAAGGCCATCGTGGCCTTCGGTGGCCTGGCCTGTTGCCACTATTATTTAAGGAGCGGTGGGATCCTCTGCCTCAGATACTGGTTATTCACCTTGGGGGGAATGACCTTGGGTTTGTCCATGGCAGGGCACTCTCCCTTCATGGGACATGCAGGTGGTTGTCCAGCATTGGCCGGGGGTATTAATCATGTGGTCTGCCATGTTACCGCGTAGGGTTTGGCGGGAGGCGGAGGATCACCAGGCTATTGAGCATGCTAGGATAAAGGCCAATAGGGCCATTCAGAAAGCTCTTGGGGAAGGTTTGGGGGTTTACCTACCTCACCCTAGGATTAGGGCTGAATTTGCCGGCCTCTATCGAGGTGATGGGGTTCACCTGTTGGAAGCCGGCAATGAAATTTTCCTCAACGACCTGCGGCAAGGGCATAGGTTGGCACTAGGCCATCAGTGGGGCACAAGGGCCTAAGCAGAGGCTTGGCCCTGGTGTTGGCAGGATTGAGTTTGGTTATGGGCAGCGGGCCGGTGAGCACCCTTGGCACTTCCCTATCGGTAGGGAAGAGGGGTCTGCTAGGAGCGGCTGGTACTGCTTGTGATGGCTGCCAGCGTGCGTGGGCAGACTGCCTGGGGGAACCCCAAGTGCAAGTCCTTCCTCACTGCTGTACGGCTTAGGAGCTTGAAAGGGGGGGACCAATTTGCCTGGCCGGCTGGGTTGTCTTGCCATCCCTTGGGAGGGCTCGCACCCGGGGCTTCGGGGCTCACCCAGACAGGCCAAGGCGGAGGTCTGGGTGTGACCCCGTGGCTTGACCTGTACCACTTTCCCCTTGCCACAGTTAAGGTTAATGTTCATGTTGAGGTTAATTTCAATAAAGTGGCCCTTAGATCCAATATATGTCTCTGTCTCTTCATTCCGACTTGGGGGGGGGGGCAATACAATTTTCCACAGTAAGGAAAACAAATCTGGCAATTGATACTTTTTAACTTGTATGTGAAAAGTAGCTGCTGGTCATGAAATCAAGACATGCGTTTCTTTTACCGGATTATACCAGAGAAAATTATTCAGTGATTTGCGTGGATAGCAGTGATACATCACCCCTTTAACACATAGTAAAGTCCAAAGAATGCAGCAGGGAAGGTAAAGGAGAAGGCTAGAAACCACAGGGGCTGAGGTTACGGGAGAACAAGGAAAAAGTGTCATGAAGTGCAACCTGGGAAGTGTAGTTTCCTTCCTAAAAGTGTGGAGATAGAATGACACTGTGGGAATAAAATCTTCGGGAGGCAGCATGGAGCTCTTCCCCCGAACATTTAAGTGCCAACACATCTGTCGGGGGAATGCACCCCACTGCAGATGTTGTGTGGGCGGGATCAAGGCCTCTCTGCTGTCACCAATCAATATCTCCTCATATGAAATCATTCATCTTAGAGTCAACTAAGCTGGTATAAGTTCCATACTTAAAAATGTCACCGGTGTGGATAGTAGTCTCAGGTGTGTATGTTGCTGTCAAGATTTATCATATTTCATGTACTCAGACACAGATAGACTGCACTAATCAAGTTACGTTGGTTACAAAAATAGAAGAAAGAATCCAGCAGAGGGAAAAGGGAATTCAGCATCACTTTGTAGTTTGATGAGCTGAACTCTTGGGAGTAAGTTGCCAAGCACAGAATAGAGGTAGAATTCTCATTTATACAGCATCTGGATTTTGTTTAGACAGAAATTAGCAGTATACAGTGTATCAAGTCCCATAGTACTGGTGAAAATCTGGTGAAAGCATGTGTGAATTTAAGCATATGGAGAAGACATTGAATGGAACACTATCAAGGTTCTTGTTCATTTTCTCATTGCATTACATTTAGTTTTGCTGATTTTTTTGCTCTGTCTAGCTGCTCCCAGAACTCTCTCCTAGCTTGAATTTTGTGTTAGTAATGAATGCTGCTTCTCAATCTGACTATATGAACACCTAGAATGAATATTAGCAACTCAACTTTACAATCTGAGCAGAAATTGAAACAGGAGATTCCAAGATGGAAAGGGGTAGAGAAGAAAACAACTACTTGAAAAATGGCCTTCTCCCAGGTATTCAATAAGTTATCATATCAGATAATCAGTCTGTGTTTCTCTCTCTCTTTCTCTCTCTGTGTGTGCATAGAATTATTGCAGAATACTGTTAAAGTTACGCCGTTCCATCCGTCATAAACTTTTACTTAGCTATCTGAAAGTGTTGTACTGCACCTAAATCCTGATTGATAATTAAAGTTACTACACAGCCTGTAAGCAAAGATTAGCAGTGTGGATTAAATCAGGAAGGTATCCACTGGCCTTTCATCAGTTTCCATGCAATTTTCATTACACAACATTAATATATGTACAAGCTACAAAACCTCTGTGAGGTTTGGTATAGTTCCAGATCAAGTGGGCAGAATCTACAAGTATGGAACGTATATGAGCTTAGGTGAGTCTAGGATGAATGATTTCATATGAGGAGATAGTGATTGAGGACAGCAGAGAAATCTTGATCCCTCTCCGTTTTGTCCCTGATGCAGAATGTCTCATTTTCAATGCAAGGCTTCTTGCAGACCGAGATGAGGAAATGGAAACGCCAGTCTAATTTTAAACTGATATCAGTAGAAGAAAGGAAGGTAGCGTGGTACAGCCTGCTCTCATCAGATCTCAGAAGCTAAGAAGGGTCAGTACTTGGATGGGTGATCACTAAGGAAGACTCTGCAAAGAAGAAGCTGGCAAACCACCTCTGCTTCTCTTTTGCCTTGAAAGCCCCTTGCGGGAGTCTCCATGAGTCAATTGGAAATTCAGCACACACAAACGCACACAGTAGAATAAAATGGTTGCTCTGATGTATCCTACAGGCAGACTACAGCTGGATGCGGTGGCCATAATGCCCAATCTTACCACTACATCTGAGTTTCTGCTCCTGGAATTCTCAGACATCTGAGAACTACAGATTTTACACTTCTTTGTGTTCCTCACAGTATACTTGATGGCAGTGACTGGCAATCTTCTTATCATCATTGCTGTGGCCCTTGATCATCGCCTGCACACCCCCATGTACTTCTTCCTCTTGAACTTGGCCATTCTGGATCTTGGCTCAATTTCTGTCATGGTACCCAAAGCCATGGCCAATTCACTCATGAACACCAGATCAATTTCTTATTCTGCTTGTGTAGCTCAAGTTTTCTTTCTCTTCTTTCTTGGAGGGTCAGATTTTGCCATCCTAACAATAATGGCACATGATCGGTATGTTGCAATCTGTAACCCGTTGCAATATGAGACAATTATGCACAGAGGAGCCTGCATTCAGATGGCAGTCAGTGCATGGATTACTGGGATACTCAATGGTATATTACACACTGGAGGAACTTTTGCCATCAGCTTCTGTTCCAATGTGGTCAATCAGTTCTTCTGTGAAGTTCCACAGATTCTAAAACTCTCCTGTTCTGACATGTATCTAGTTGAAGTTGGCATTATTATGTTTGGCTCTTTCCTTGGACTAGGATGCTTCATCTTCATTATTATCACTTACATGCAGATTTTTGGAACAGTGCTCAGAATTCCTTCTGTGCAGAGTCAGAAGAAAGCCCTCTCCACTTGCCTTCCCCACCTCACTGTGGTGTGTCTGCTGATATTTACTGGTATCTTCGCCTATGTGAGACCTCACAGTAACACTTCATCTGAACTGAATGTGCTTTTTGCAATAATGTATGCTATACTCCCTCCCTTGTTCAATCCATTCATCTATAGCATGAGAAACAAAGAAGTTAAGACTGCGTTGCTGAAGCTCTCCAATTTAGGGCATTTTTCTAAATTCCTTGCTAGCAGACCTTTTCTGCAAAAATGGAGTTGAATGTGCAGAGAATTGTTTTTATACCTCACATGTTGGATGCAAGGATGATTTGGTTGTATTCTTTGAAGCTTACCAGAAGATGCTGAAAGAGGCAGAAGTGTTGAGTTTCCCCTTCTCCCTAGGATGCATCTGTGAAGATGACGATGTGATGGTGGATTAGGGGGGTTTCACATGGAACCAAATCCATCCCAAATACATAACCACAGTAAGAAAGAAAACATCAAAACCAATCCATCTGCTCATGGTTCCATTGGCACATCTAGCTCTTTTGGAAGGTTTCCTGTGTTGGCAACAAGAAATCCTAAATCCGGTCTAATAATTCCATTTGTGACACAGATAGCTATCTTGCCCTTCTAGCATATTCCACATTGTTATTTCATATTTCCCTTGCAGTCCTCTAAGTCAGCCTCAAACTGGACTTTCTCCCCTACCAGCCAGGTGAGTGGCAGAAGGGGGCAGATGCTGGGAGCAGGGGATCCCCCACCCCCTCCAGGGAACCAGGCAGTCTTATGATGATTAAATCCTAGCTTATATTCATGACGGGATCTACTTCAACAGTTATGACTCTTTTAATCATGATCCATTTTCTGTTGTTGTTTCAGACTAGGATATGGTAGGCCTTGGTTCAAATCCCTCTTCTGCCATATAGCATATTCGATGACTTTGGGCCAATTACTGTTTCTTAGCTTAGCCTACCTCACAGTGTTGTTGGTGGGACAGAGTGGAGAAGAGAGAAAGAATGCAAACAACCTGGGCTCCCTGGAGCAAAGGCAGGATAAAACTGTACTCAGCAATGTAATACAAATTAACAGTATTTTACTATTTCTGGTAAAATGAAACTTTGCGCAATATATATCTCCAACTTTTTAATGGTGTATATATGCATAGTACTCTTTCAAACCCCAAATAAAGAAATCATATGAATTTACAGGACAAAGAGAGGGAACATGGCAAAAAGCCTATTGCTTGGTCTAACCCAATGTTCTGGACTGGAGAAGATTCCATCTTCTTTTCTCCAATAAGATCAATAAGATTCAAACAGGCTGAACGGAATGCCGAAGAGGGATCAAATCTGAGGGGAGTTTACCATCAACAACCAGAAGAGTGGGGTTTGGAGGGAAATAGGACAGCAGGTATCCTGGCTAGGCAGGGAGTCCAGTGTATGGTTTTAGACAGGCCGGGTTTGTATGCTCTTCTCAGTTAAAAACAGTGAATTATGAAAACTGTTTAGTTATCATCTTTAAGTCTGAACTGCTGAAGGAACCAGAATGGTAACTATAATGTATGTCATGTAATATTTTTTAATGTGTGTTTTATTTCTGCTTGCTTATGTGGAGTTTTTATAGTTGTTACTGTGCATTTAAATGCATGCATCTGAGGAAAGAAAGAGGGGGTGGATGGGTGAGTGGAGTGTGCTCTGATCAGACAGCAGCTGTACCCAAGGGGACAAAAGGAACTGTAGTTTTTAGTCAGTGCTGAGGGAAGAAGTTTGCAGTCATCCTTTGTATATCTCAGAGAGGGTATTCTGGCCAAATCAGGCCACTTGTGTGGATCCAGTTCAATTTGTGTATTTATTCTGCCAAGTTCAATGAAACTGTAAGTGCCTGAGAGAGTCTGTATGTTTCTCAGAGAAAGGATTCTAGCTAACAATCTTTCTACACAAGGCTACACAACACATCTGACACGAGGATGCTCAAGTGTAGGGAAATGCAAAGTTAGCCAGGAAGCATAGTTTAAAAAGACTGAGCCGGCAGAGTTTGCTCCTAAGAGGGTTTGTTAATTTCATCTTTGCCTTCCCGAAGGCTCTGTCAATTTCACCTCTCTACAGAAGGGTAGTTTAAAAAGACAGACCCTGCAGAGATTGCTCCACAGAGCAAAGGGGAGGTGAAATTGACAGACCCTTTGGAGAGGAGTGAAGCATTCCTGTAGTTCTAGTTAAGCAGAAGAGATCTAAGGAGAAGCCTTTGGTGGCAGCAAAAACTTTTTCAGGAGGCAGCAATATATAGGTTATACAAACAAGATGTTCTTAAGGTATAAGCCTGAGTAAATTAAATAACACCTGAAACTCTGTGTGAATGGAAATAAAGGGAGTGTTGATTGGGACCAGCGTCCTCCTGAGGTACAAGTTGAAGGTAATGTAAGGAGGTGCAAAGCCAAAGGTTTAAAAGACTAAAAGCTAAGCAAAGTATTACATGGTGGTACCAAAAATATGCAAAATGTTATAGTAACCACATGTATAGTGCACCTACCAAGTTTGGTAACTCCACCAGTTAGAGTGGGAAGGCATTATTTATAGGTCATACATAAATATATGCATTTTGTTATATGTCACTCCTATGTTATTTTCACTCCTAATAAAACACTTCACATTCTGTAAGATCTGGAGGAAAGGGTCTGGATTTGTAGTTGATATGCTCTCTGGGACAGGATTAAATAAATCTGTTTAAGTTTGAAAGAAACCACACTAAACATACAACTTTATCTGTTGATGGATGGCCAGCTCGGTGCTGCCCCTGATACCTTGGCCAGGATCTTGGAGGCTGTTACTGGATGGTTAAAGCAGAATCGACTGAAACAGAATCCTTCTAAGACGGAGGTCCTGCACCTGGGCCGCGGGTTGTCAGGTTCTTGGATCCAGCTCCCAGAACTGTGCACCTGTGCCGGTGGTGGATGCTTAGGTGTGGTCCTGGATGCTATGGAGGCCGAGGTCACAGCAGTTGCCAGATTGGCATTTTTCCACGTCCGCTCTTTGGCCACTTTCCCCCTACCTCTTGACTCATGACTTAGCTACAATGATCCATGTATTTGTCACCTTCAGATTGGAGTATTGTAACTCGCTCTATTCTGGGCTACCCTGGGGCTTGCTCCAGAAGTTACAGCTGGTCCAGAATGCAGTGTCATGTGTTTTGACCAGGACTCCGTTCCAGTCACATATAACACCAGTATTGCTCCAGCTGCACTAGCTCCCAGTGGAATTCCAGATCAGGTTCAAGGCCTTGGTCTTAACCTTTAAATCCCTTAGCAGACTGGGACCAGCGTATCTATGGGAACGCCTCTAACCCTATGTTTTCCGGACGGCACTCAGATCAACAAACAAAAAATCCCCCGTGAGGCCAGTGGAATTCCGGATCAGGTTCAAGGCCTTGGTCTTTAAAGCCCTTAGCTTTAAAGGTTGAACCTCTGTTCTGTTAACATCTAATAGTTGGCCATCCGACCCCATGGATTGCTGTTTGGGTTGTGCAATATGTGTGCTGCTGTCTTTTAGAAACTGTATTATATATTTATTGATATTTTCATCTGGTTTTAAATTAACATGCTTATGTATTTTATATATGCTGTATTCCACTATGGGCCTGTTTGTGGGGAGAGCAGATTAGAAATAATGAGGATGAGGATGAGGATGTGGATGAGGATGATGGTAAGAACAAAAACTCCACTTACCTCATACACTTTATTTCATAAGGTTGACAAGCAGCCCTTCTGTAGTAACTATAATGGGAGGGTGCGGTTGCTGAGGTGGTTGCAACTTCTCGTCCTGATGGACTTCGTATTAGTAAAGTGTTTTAAAATAACAAGAGAAAGGCCTAGATCAGGGTTGTGACACCCAACGCACTATGTTCCATGTACAAATTACATACATTGTATGCTAGGAAGTTTCTTTGCCACAAAAAAATGCTGGGAGTGCCATTTTTAATTTCAGAAATGTAGTGTCTTTACCAGTTTTAAAAGTTTCCTGTTTTCAGTGGATATGTTAGGACACTGTTGTGAGGAACCTAACTGGCATACACAAATGAAAAATCACAGATCTTTTGCCTGGGATGTTTTTAGGAACTACAGGCCTTCAGCTCACAGAGCCAGAACTAGAAGTTCTGCATTAGAGTCTGAATATGTCTAAATCTCAGTAACTAGCCTTGTTTTCATAGATTAATAAGAAATCTGGCCACAATAAGGTGTACCTGTCTAGGTCTCACTGTGTCTCTATTCCCAACATTTCCATACTAAATCTAAGTATTTTCCAATATGACAGAGTCCAAAGGGCTTTCCCACAGCTCTGAAATATATCTGAAATATTCTTCCTGAGGCATCAGTTTGGGTTGCCAGTCCCACAGTGGGGGTGGTTGTTCCCTTGCTGCCACCCACCATCCCCCTCTACTAGTCACCAGGTTGGCAGGAGGAAAAGGTGCGGGAATGGGTCTTCTGGGTTGTGCTCCAAGCACAGTGCAACTATATCACTTTCAGGAGTGACATCATTAATCAGGCCGCGGGAGTATTCCTGTGGTTTGCACCTGGCCAATTTGGACCACAATTGGGCCGATTCTTTAAGAACTGGCCAGGCGCGAAGCACTGGAGCACTCCTATGGCCTGTGCAATGATGCCACTCCTGGAAGTAACATCATCACACTGCCCTGGGACTTTCAACCGGTGAATTCCAGGTCTTCACTCCCCCAGGAAGATACGAGGACCTGGCAACCCTGGCATCAGTGGATGGGGAGACCCAGCAGATCCAAGCATTGCTGACTGACCAGTCCACATGCCTGTTGAGGTGTTTTCAACAATATCCCTTGAACACGTGCCGAGTACGGGGCAAAGCGGTTCATGAACATCTCTCTGAACAGGCTTAATGTAAACCTCCTAAATGGCTCCCATCAGTTTTGCCAATGGTTGGGCACTCATGTTCGCCCATTGGCAAAACTGTTGGGAGCCATTTACAAGGGCCACAGAAACCCTAACCCTAATCTCAAAACTGTTCTAGGATCTTTCTTCTGGATGTGTGGTAGCAAAACAGAAGAAATGTAATACATTGATAGACAGTCATGGACATAGATATTGGTTGGTCTTACTTCATGTGCTCAGAAAAACAAACTGTGCTAATTATCTCTTGAGGTTAGTTACAAAAATAGGGGGGGGGGAATTATAGCAGAGAGAAAAAAAACTTCCCTATCAATTGGCAGTTAAATGAGTTGAGATCTTGGGAGTAAGGCACCAAGAACAGAACATAAATGGACCTTTGTCTCATTCACATAGCCTTGTTGATCATGATGGGGCAGAAATTAGCAGTGTACATTGTAGCAAGCCTCACAGCAGTCTATAAGGAATGACACAGGCATTTTAACTGCTGAAGAAGAAACAGAATCTATCTGACCTTCTCTAATTTGTCACGCACCATAATTAATGTTATTTATCCGTTAGGCCACATCTGCATAAATAATGAAGACCTAATACTCAACAACACTTCTACATCAGAAAATGAGACAGGGAACCTAAGATAAAAACTGCAGGAGAAGAAACACCATTCGTTGGAAAATTCTCTCTCTAAGGTATTTGGTAATTTTTGATACTGGAAAATCAGTATGTGAATGTAGAATGAGTGCCACACGGTGCTAAAGATATTCCTTCCAGTCTTCTGTAACATTTTACTATGGTATCTGGGAGTGTTTCATTAAACCCAAAACCATTTTAAAAAATTAAAGTTATATTACAAAGTTACAGGGTCTGCAATAGGCACTTACAAACTCATGTCTGTATGGGAACTTTAGCCTATGAATACAGGGGTGAAGCTTGATACCATATCTCTCATGTTTCTGAGAAATGGAAAGAAGCAATGAGTATGCAAAACATACACTTTTACTTAGAACAAGAAAGCTGGAGAGACAGAACATATTCAAACATTAATAGCTAAACAGGAGAGTACACACTAAAGGAGTGGTTGTTTCTGTCTAAATGGGACAAAAGGGAGAATACAAAATATGCTTTTCTTGTGTAACTAGGAGGAGGGCACTGAGGGAGAAAGATGGTCCTTGGGGAAGGCGGAGTCTGCTTTAGCTTTCTAAGGGTGTCTAAATCAGAACTGCTGGGTGAAATCATCCTTTTAATATTATTAGTCCTTTGGATCACTGGAGTTAGAATTTGAGGTTGGCAAAAAATCCAGTTTGGGTAGAATTAACAGGCGGGCTGCTGAGTGACTGGCTGGATGTGGGGAACCAGGGTGAGTTACCATTAAAAAGACTAAGGACGAGATTGGCCCATGGTGACATGATTCATGTCCTGCTTCTCTGGGTGACTCAGGGTACCTGCTTTCATTTGGGGTCAAATTCATTAGCTGAATATGGTTCTAGTGTAGAAACAGATTAAGTCCACCGACTTCACCATTGACATCACAACAGATGCCTATTACAATGTTACTACAAGAAATAAAACAGACCATGTGAATGATAAATATATGATTGATAAAAAGGTAAAGGTAAAGGTAGTCCCCTGTGCAAGCACCGAGTCATTACTGACCCAGGGGGGTATGTCGCATCATGGCATTTTCTTGGCAGATTTTTTACGGGGTGGTTTGCCATTGCCTTCCCCAGTCATCTACACTTTACCCCCAGGAAACTGGGTACTTACTCATTTTACCAACCTCAGAAAGATGGAAGGCTGAGTCAACCTTGAGCTGGCTACCTGAACCCAGCTTCCGCCGGGATCGAACTCAGGTCGTGAGCAGAGCTTGGACTGCAGTACTGCAGCTCACCAATCTGCACCACGGGGCTCCTCCTCCTATGATTGATAAGCAAGGAAAAATAAAAATATTACAAGTAATTCAATCACAAGGAAAAATATCTCTTAGCTGATGTATTATTAATTGGTATCCAAACTTAAAGAACAACTATCCAAAGAAGGTGGTCGATTATGAGAGAAAACAATGTTTGAACAACTAATTAGTGGAGAGTCAAAACATCTCTTGGGAAAAATATACAAAATTCTACTGCAGTATGCCACAGAATCGGAACAAGTCAAAAATTGTACAATAAAATGGATGCAAATCTTTTGGAGAAAATATTTCTGTGAGTCAATGGGAAAATTAAATTACAGGTTGTCAGTTGTTAAGACAGAATTGGGATAAAATGTTTTTAGATAGTATAAAATGTTTTTAAATGGTATATTACCCCTAAAGACATTGCAGAAGCTAATAATGATTATAGTGGAAGGTGTTGGAAATGTCAATATATAGACATAACATTCTGTCATATGTGGTGGACATGTAAGAAGGCAATAAAATATTGGACAAAATATATGAAGAGATGCAAAAGATATTAAAGTTTTGCTTTGAGCTGAATCCCAAAATATTTTACCTAGTAGTATTATGAAAACACACAGTGTTTTATCTTGTTTTTGTGGATTGTTTTTGTGGATTGCTTATATTATTTTATCCATTGTTTATTGTCTTTGCTGTTAATTGTTTTTCTTCACTTTCAATTTAAAACAATTTTTTTTAAAAAAAGACTAAGGACGAGATTGGCCCATGGTGACATGATTCATGCCCTGTTTCTCTGGGTGACTCAGGGTACCTGCTTTCATTTGGGGTGACATTCATTAGTTGAAAGCCCTAAGAGGGAAATGTAGCCTGCACAGACACCAGCCAGATAGAGTCCAGATAATTACCATGCATCCCTTTGCAATGCTGTCTCAAGGCTTTTCAGGGCTGTGTCGGCATATCATTTCCATGTACAAGATGGCTAGCCTTAACCCTTTAGGGATAGAGAAAGTACTCCGAAGTGGGGGGAACTTAGAGGCCAGTTTGCCAGGTCCAGTCCGTCTGATGCACAGGACTCCAAGGTCGGGGCCTCCCAAATGAGTCAACCCTGTCTGTGAAATTTCATCTATGCAGCAACAGCTTTACATGTGGAACTGAAGTGTGGATGGCAGATCAGAAAACTGTACACTGCACACTGTAATTGAGAAAGTCCATCTGTGCGCAAGTTGAATAAATTTAAAGTCCTTCTCTGAGATTCAGTATACTTACAGATCAAATATGCAGAGTCTATGTACATGCAACTTTTATAAGCTATAAGAGAAATATTGTGGAGGGCGGGGCTGGGAAAAGCCACTGTGATGTTGATCACCCCTCCAGCTTACAGACGTGCAACCTGTATTATTCCTTGCTCATTCAGCACAGGGCTATCTTCTAGGCTGGGCTGGTCAAACAAGGAAGCCTGATTCACTGTTCACTGATATAAGAAGTTTCACGATGCAATGAGAAGAACACTGAGAGAAAGCCCCACTGAACAGATCACGGTAGGATTCTGAGCAGATATGCTGAAGAGTGTTCTCTAAAACATTTCCTCCATAGGCAACCTGCAACTGGATATTGGGAGAAAAATGTCCAATCTTACCTCCACATCTGAATTTCTGCTGCTGGAATTTTCAGACATCCGAGAACTACAGATCTTATATTTCTTTGTATTTCTAGCATTATACCTGACTGCAGTGACTGGCAATCTTCTCATCATCATTGCTGTAGCCCTTGATCATCACCTGCATACCCCAATGTACTTCTTCCTAATGAACTTGGCTATTCTGGACCTTGGTTCAGCTTCTTTCCTAATACCCAAAGCCATGGCCAATTCCCTCATGAACAGCAGGTCAATTTCTTATTCAGGATGTGTAGCTCAAGTTTTCTGCCTCTTCTTCTTTGAAGGGTCAGATTTTGCCATCCTAACAGTAATGGCGCATGATCGGTATGTCGCTATCTGCAAACCATTGCAATATGAGACAATTATGCATAAAGGAGCCTGCATTCAGATGGCACTAAGTGCATGGATTAGTGGCATAGTTTATGCCATTTTACACACAGCTGGCACTTTTGCCATCACTTTCTGCTCCAATGTGGTCAATCAGTTCTTCTGTGAAGTTCCACAGATTCTAAAACTCTCCTGTTCAGACCTATATCTAGTTGAAGTTGGTATTATTATATTTGGCTCTGGCATAACAGCAGGAGGTTTTATCTACATCGTTATAACTTATCTGCAGATTTTTGCAACACTGCTCAGAATGCCTTCCTTGCATGGTCGTAAAAAAGCTCTTTCCACTTGCCTTCCCCACCTCACTGTTGTGTTTCTGCTTGTATGTAGTGGACTCTTTGCCTACGTGAGGCCTCCTGGTAACTCTTCTTCTGAGATGAATGTCATTTTTGCTGTGTTTTATGCCATATTACCTCCCTTGCTCAATCCATTCATCTATAGCATGAGAAACAAAGAAATCAAGACTGCATTGCTGAAGCTCACTGCTTTTGGACATTTTCCCAAAACCATCTCTGGCAAAAGTATTTCAATAAAACTGAGTTGGACAGTGTTCTCTAGATGATTTTATTTATTCATTTTGTGCCTTTGGGTATACCAGATATAATATACAGAAATATTTGGTTGGATTCTGTGCAGGACCAGCAGAAAGTGGTGGGGCAAGTTGAGATTTTTTGCTTCTTGTTTCTTCCAGTGCCCAACTGTGAGGATTGAAAATGTGATGCTGGGAATTAAGGGTTCCACATGGAACAACAATCATTTGATGCACATAACTGCAATTAGGAGTAGGAAGATTTCAGAACCACCTGCCCTTTTTTTGATGCCATGAGGTCTTCTAGTTCCAGTGGAAGGCATCTTACATTATAGATTCAACTCAGTAATTTCACCGGTGCCAGAGATTGGGATTTCGCCATTCCAAATAATAAGTTCCTAGTTTCCTAGGTTTTGCTATTTTGCATTCCTCAAGACTGGCACAAAACAAGTTGGGAACATATATTGTGAAGATCACACATTCTTGTGCATTTTCCTTGGAAACAATAACAGGAGAGAAGACATTAATTTCCTGCATGAAAAGCTGAATGTAAATTGGAATGCATTGTTATACTTTGTCTTAGGGTGTTTTTGGGGGGGGTGGGGGATATTTTCTATATTATTTTTTCTCTTGGTATTAATCACTGTAAATAAATAAATAAATAAATAAATATATAGGTTTTTTCCATTGGGAAGTGTAACATTTTAGACGCTTTGATCTACCAGGATGACTTGAAATGGTGCTTGCTTGATGGTTCTCTTTGAATGCCTTATTCTTATTTCTTTGATGGTATCATAATCCATGGCCAACTCACTGTTAAACTGCAGGTCGTTTTCTTATATTGGATGATTTACTCAGGTTTTTTCCGGGGGTAGCCTTTGAGTAGCAAATTATCTTTGCTTTGTGAAAACATTGTCTACATTATGAAACATTCAGATAACACAGCAAGGAATAGTTGAAAACAAGCTCTTCTGGCAGGCATTCTCCCACTGGCTGGGTCTACCCACTTGCTCTTGCATCTGTGCTGGTAGGAGAACAGCACGGGTGGATATGACATAATGTGATATGTTTACATCACATGTGATGTGTTTACATCACATACTACGGAATTTCCAGAGTATTGGCTGATGCACTGACATCACATGAATACATGTGATGGTTTACACTGAATCGTACTATTGGTCCATCAAGGTTAGTATTGTCTATTTAGATTGGCAACAGCTCTCCAGGGTCTCAGGTAGAGATTTTTCATTTCACCTACAACTTGATCTTTTTAACTGGAGATGTCACACATTGAATCTGGAACCAAGCATGTCCTCTAATACTCAGCCACAGTTCCCTAACCACATAATGTAACATAACTGGCAGCAGCTCTCCAGGATCTCAGGTGGAGATCTTCCATATCACCTAAAACTTTATCTTTTTAACTGGAGATACCACAGATTGAAGCAGGTGCTCTTCCACTCAGACATAGCCCCACAGCCCTTCCCCATCTTTGGGATTTGTCTGGACATGACATCAGCACATCATTTGATGTCATACCTACCCCCTTGCCCCCACCCCTAAAACTTCATGGATGCAAGACACACAGCCCTGAACTCCTTGGGGGGTGATGGGATACAATGCACCAAACAAAAGATAAATAAATAAGTATAGTACTTGTGGTTATAGGAGAAAGTCTTGGTAGAAACTGCTCATCTATTTCTTTATGCTTTTATTAGCCTTTTATGTATACCACACTCCCAATTTTAAAAAATGCTGTTCATACCAATGAAATATACAACCATTAAACATTCATCATAAAAGCAATCCATATTCCCGTAAGTGCAACATATGCTAAAATGTGTACCAACATGTGAACTATGTTCAACATAAATGCAGGAGATGAAGAGCGATGCATGCCCTGAAACGAAGCGTTAGGAAGTTAATGGGCTTTAGGTGCTACCTGGATCCAGGGCTACCCTTCTCCAACAGATGGGGAACCCCTACCATGTCCAGCCTTAGTTACACATGGAAACCTGTAGCTGAAACCCCACTCCACAATGATAGAGACTTGGCATGGCGGAAGGTTGCCAAGTACAAACGTAAAGAGCAATTCTAAGCAGGTCTACAAAGAATCTTGCTACACATCTGTTCAATGGAGCAGGAAAGTGATCTTAGGATTTCACTGTCAGTGATATCATTGGGATTGTGTCAATGTACAAAAGCTTCCCACCCCACTATCTGTGTGAACATTAGGTTCTCCTTGCCACATACCCAATGAGAGCTTCCTTTGTGCCTGAAGGAATGCAACATGTTCTAAGCCCTAATGCACCCTCACATTTCTAACCCTGCATCTAGCATGTCTTGGGGCCTACAGGCCAACTCTCAGGGCTGGTTCTGAACAAATCTTGTAGAGTTGCATTCAATAAATGTTTGAAAGAATGAAACCATAACTAGAGATGGGCACGAACCGAAATATGAACCAAAATTAAGCATGAACCAGGACAGTCCGTGGTTCACAAACCACGGTTAGTCAGATCCCATTTCTGACGAACCGCCATGAACTTTTAGGCTGGTTCATTTGGTTCATTTTTTGGTTCGTCACTGCAGACAGCCTGGTGCCCATCAATCAGTTTCCTAGGCAACAAGGAATGGACTTCCCGCAGACCTTCTGCTGACCCGGAAGTAAACTTCTACTGGCCTGGAAGTGACCTTCTGCTGACCTGGAAGTGACAATTTTCTGACCCGGAAGTGACGTTTTCATGAACCAAATGAACTGGTTTGCGAACCAGGGGCAGATTCATGAAAGTTCATGGTTCATGGTTCGTGAAATTTGATGAACCACGAACCATATGGTTTGGGTTTTTTCCAGTTCTTGCCCATATCTAACCATAACTCTGCAGGATATCAATTCAAGCTGCCATAATGTAATTCCCCTAGTTTAATTACAATGCCAAAACGCTACTGAGGATGCATGTATTACACTCAGGCAAGTGTTTTCCCCTTAACTACATATCAAGCTGCATTAAGAAGCCTAGCATGTTCCTGCAGAAGCCCAAAAGATTTCTTGCTGAGTTACTGGGTTACATTCAGCCAGCAAAAGGAAGGAAAGGTCCCTTTAAGCACCCAGGAGAAGCATGGCTGGAAATCATGGAACCTGCATGGACAAAAGTCTTATACAACTGAGAGCTACAGAAGGGAGAGGCATTGCATGACCCTGAGAGAAAAAGCTGACTGGATTCAACCTCTTTCTTCAATTGCATTTTTGACCTCCTTTTTGTATACCTGTCTTCACATTCCAACCCATTGTTTGTCATCATTTCCCAACATTACCTGGATATAATGAAAGTAATCTGCATGAGTGATCAACTTTCCACATTTAAGTCTCGTCTTATGTCATGTATTCAAACATTTAGAATACAGCAAATAATTTTTCCGTTTGTTATATATAAAAAAGAAGTAACAGATTTGTGGGAGTGGAAGCAACCCTAAATGGGATTAAAACTTTGATAGTAGGAATTTATGCACCAAATGAAGAAAAAGTCGCATATTTTAACTATCGTTTGGAGAAATTGGCTGAAAACGCCCTTATGAAAACTGCTGTTTAATGGGTGATTGAAATGGTGTGGTCTCTCTGCAAATAAATAAATGTTCTGAGAAAAATATTAAAAATACAGGAGGCAAATTACCAAAGGGTTTTTTCTAATATAACTGACAATATGACCTTGGAGGATATAAGGAGATAGAAAATGGAGATTCAGCAGAGTATACTTTTTATTCTGAAACACAAATCTTTTTCATGTATTGACATGTTCTAGGAATCGAGAATCTTAGTGGCCAAAATTTCTAAAGCTGAGATACTGCCAAAGGCTTTTTTGGATGACAATCCTGTAAGTATGAATTATAGAAATAAAACTAACATCTTTAGGTGGAAATTAAATGAAACTTTACTACAGAAAGTGGAAATTGTGGAAGATTGTAAAAAAAAGGTTAAAATTTTTTTTGAATTAAATATGAATACAGATTGACAAAAATGCTGATAAAAATATGGATCTAAAAATCAGGAAGAACTGCTGAAGTAAACAGCTTCTAAGGTTGAAAAAACAAAATATTTAGGTATTACGCTGACAGGGATTAATTGTATGTTATTTCAAAATAATTACAATAAGACAAGAAAAGAAATTAAAAAGGATATGTTAAGATGGGATAGGTTACAATTGTCTCTGTTGCAGAGGTTATCTATGATTAAGATGAATGTTTTACCTAGAATGTTGTTTTTACTTTGGACAATTTTTAACATCACAATGGTAAATGGATATTTCTAAATTTATATGGCAAGGGAAAAAAGCAAGAATCAAATATAAAATATTACAAGATATAAAGGAGAGAGGTGGACTGGGTTTACTGGATTTGAAGCTTTATTTTTCCTTCTCTTGTCTAATGTCGATGCACGAATAATTTCTGTTTATATTGCTTTGACAAAATGAACTTAAGTGCCAATCCCGATCCTTCACAGTTGGAAGATCATCAGTTCCCCTATTTTGCCTTGCCATCTTTGACAAAGATCTGAAATGGGACTCTGAAATAAGAACTGGTCTACCTGTTAGATGGCTTTGCTCTGTTTGGACTCATCTAATTCCTTCCAAGCACCCTTGAGCTGGTTTTGAGAGTGGACTTCCTTTAGACTGAATGGACTAAATATATCCATGAATGATGCCAATTTGTCTGTGTTAATAAGTATTTAGAGGGTTCCCTGCTGCTTTTGTACATAGTAATTCAGAGGATTATTGCCATACTAATACTGTACTGGCATTGGATATTGTCCATAGGAACCTTGTACTACTATATGTATTTTGCACTAGCACTTTATACAGCCCTGGGTGTTATTGATGTCTGTCTAATTGTAAGAAGAAGCATATACAGGATTGTATGAATTATGATTAAATGAGATATTGTATATATTATATCATGTTTAATGTATAGTAGTACACTGATATTCTTCTTAGTTTTCACGATTCATTGCTGGCAATTGTATTTTTTTCGTGATACTCTCTGGTTGGTTGGTGAATGTTACTGAGGGCTGGGCTGGTGAGCTGAAAAGCTGCTGGCGAGTCCAGGAAGACCAAGTGGTTGGGTCACTGCAATGAAAGTGACCACATACCACGCTTACGCTGGGCCGAGTGTTGCTGAGGGCTGGTGTCAATCTGAGAACAGGCAGCTAAAAGCTGCTTGGCTTTTCTTGAGGAGGGTACACAGACTAAAAAACCCCTTGCTGCGGTGCTCCCACTACTCACAAACCATCTGGCATGCAAACACTGTACTCTTGTAGGAACAAAGCTGAGACCCAGGCTGTGTGAAGGAACAAAGCCTAGCTACCGAGCCACTCACCACTGCACCAGGTGGCATGAAGGAGCTGAGGCTGCGAAAACCCCTCTGCTCCTTTCAGCTCACAAGGCAGCAACAGGCAGCTGGCTGAATGGAGCGGCCTTATTAGGTCTCTGTCTCCATCCCCACAGCATACTTGGATGCCCAGGAAAGCCCTGTCAGCCTCTGCCTCCTCTGGGGAGGCATATCCTAGCCCCCACCCCCAGCCAAGCAGTTGTTGCCGAGGCTGGGGAGTGCCGCATTGTCTACATTTATAATGAATTGGAAATCCCTTATTGACTTTCTGCATGAAACAGAAAAAAAATGAACTGATGATTTGTGGATTTGACTTATAAGAGGATACATTTGGGAAAAAATGTGGGGACATATAGGAAAGGACAGTATCACAATTTTAATGGAAGGTTACTAGATAGAAATTTACAGTGTAATGCTGGCAAGACTTACATCCTTGTAATTTCATTCAGTGGGTTTAGAAGACTATATAACTCAGGACAGGATTGCAAAGTGATCTATCTTTATGTTCTCTTAGAAGAGGGAAGCAATTTCCATTGATTTCCCTCAGAACACCAGATGAAGGGAGCACTATGGGATGACAGTAAGCGGGGATGTAGATGGGTGTACACCTCTGCATGTTTCCCCTGTCACCAGGGAGAGGGCACACCCCTAACAGCTGCTGAGCTGGGCTTGTCATTGCCCTGCTCCTCTCTCAAGATCACATAAGGAGATTCTCCGCTATGGGGAAATGGAGTCCATGTTAACCCCAAACAAATCCATGGTGAATGTCAAACTGCCAGCAAGAGTTGTAACAGGGTTAACAACCAAAAAACGAGGTAAAACCCCAGACCTCGGGTGGGAATCACAGACATGCAGTGAACCTTAAGGTGGTCTGGGCTGCTGCGCACTGAGAAAGTGCCGGGCATGCCTACTGGCCTGGCCAGCCACCCCTGACATTTGTGGGGGAACAAAGTCCACTGCAGATGTTTTGGCACTTTAAAAGGTATGGGCGGGGGGAGGGGGGAGGGAACAGCTCCCAGCCCCAGATCTAATCAGAATCAGGCCATCATGACATTTTTAAAACACTTTAGAATGTCAACAGAATAGTATTAATAGGTATGGATTTTGCTGTCATGATTGAGCTTATTTCACGAACTCAGCAACAAATTATGTTCATTACAAAAATAGGAGAAAAATAGGAGAGGGAAAAGGGAATTCAGCATCACTTTTGTAGTTAGATGAGCTGAACTCTTGGGAGTAAGTTGCTAAGAACAGAACAGAGAATGGGATTCTCATATAATGGCATTTGGGTTTTGGTAAGGCAGAAATTAACAGGTAAATTGTATCAAGTCTCTCAGCAAAATCTACAGAAAGACTTGGGTGAAAGTGTGTGTGGATTTAAGTATGTGGAGAAGAAACTGAACGGAACATTATCAAGGTTCTTGTACATTTTCTCATTGCATCATGTATTTAGTATTGCTGGTGTTTTCGCTCTGTCTCGCTGCTCATATAATGAATATTTGCAAACTCAACTGGACAATTTGAGCAGAAACAGAGACAACAAATCCCAAAATAACAAGTGGTAGAGAAGAAAATAGGACAACTTAGAATACCACCTTCTACAAGGTATTCAACATCAACAATAACAATAACCTTGGACAATTAGTATGTATGTGTGTATAGAATTGTTGAAGAATAGTGTTAGTTACTATTTCCAACAATCCGTAAATTTTTACTTAGCTATCTGAAAACCTTGTACTGAGCCCAAATTCTTGTTAAAGATTAAAGTTCCTACAGAGCTTTTAAGTCTAGATTAACGGTTTAGATTGGGAAGCAGGAAGGTCTCCACTGCCACTTCCTCAGTTTCTATGCACTTATCATTATGTACGTACATCAATGTATGCAAAAGCTGCAGACATGTAGGGACACTCTGTGAGGCTTAACAGTTCCAGATCCAGTGGCCAAATTCTTAAACTCAGAACTTGTGCAAGCTGAATGATTTCATATGAGGAAATGTTGGTTGGGAACATATATGATCCTTGTCATATTTTGTCCCTGATGCAGAATGTTCCATTTTCAGAACATTCAATAAAGGGCTATTTTGCAGACTGAGATAATGAAATGGGGAAAACAGGCTGATCTTTAACTGACATTAGTAGAATGGTTTCTCTGATATATCCTACAGGCAAACTGCAGCTGGATGCTGTGGGCATAATGCCCAATCTCAGCACTACATCTGAGTTTCTGCTCATGGAACTCTCAGACATCCGAGAACTGCAGATTTTACACTTCTTTGTATTCCTTACAGTATACTTGACTGCAGTGACTGGCAATCTTCTTATCATCATTGCTGTGGCCCTTGATCATCGCCTGCACACCCCCATGTACTTCTTCCTCTTGAACTTGGCCATTCTGGACATTGGCTCAATTTCTGTCATGGTACCCAAAGCCATGTCCAATTCACTCATGAACAGCAGGTCCATTTCTTACTCTGCATGTGTAGCTCAAGTGTTCTTTTTCTTCTTTATTGGAGGGTCAGATTTTGCCATCCTAACAATAATGGCACATGATCGGTATGTTGCAATCTGTAATCCGTTGCAATATGAGACAATTATGCACAGAGGAGCCTGCATTCAGATGGCAGTCAGTGCATGGATTTCTGGGATACTCTTTGGTGCACTACACACCGGAGGAACTTTCACCATCAGCTTTTGCTCCAATGTGGTCAATCAGTTCTTCTGTGAAGTTCCACAGATTCTAAAACTCTCTTGTTTTGACATGTATCTAGTTGAAGTTGGCATTATTGTCTTTGGCTGTTTCCTTGTACTAGGATGCTTCATCTTCATCATTGTCACCTATGTGCAGATTTTTGGAACAGTGCTCAGAATTCCTTCTGTGCAGGGACAGAAGAAAGCCCTCTCCACTTGCCTTCCCCACCTCACTGTGGTGTCTCTGCTGATATTTACTGGTATCTTTGCCTATGTGAAGCCTCATTCTTCATCTGAACTGAATGTACTTTTTGCAGTTATTTATGCTATACTCCCTCCCCTGTTCAATCCATTCATCTATAGCATGAGAAACAAAGAAATCAAGACTGCATTGCTAAAGCTCTCCAATCCTGGGCAATTTTCTAAAATCATTGCCGGCAAACCTTTTCTGCAAAAATGAGTTGAATAATTTTGTACAGATAATTGTTTTTATACCTCACATATAGCATATAAGATTGATTTGGTTGTATTCTTTGACGCTCATCAGAATGTCCTCCTGATAGAGGCAGAATTTTTTTGTTTCCCCCTTCTCCCCAGCATGCACCTATGAAGTATAAAAAATGTGATAGTGAATTCTGAGGTTTCACGAGGAACCATATCCATCCCAAACTGAAACCATTTTAAGAAAGTATTTGTTTTTTGCTAATGTTTGTCTTTGTAATCTTGCATTTATATACCCTTTGGTATTGTTTATTAAAATGTCCTTGATATTGACTTTACTAATCTCACATTATGTAATCCACCTTGAGTTTCAGTGAGAAAGGTAGACTATAAATGATATTAATTAATTAATTAATGAGCGAGCGAGTGAGCAAATGAAGCTTTTCTGCTGTGCATTTCAGCTTAGCATTTTAATAAACTTAAGCCTAACCCCAAAACTGTTGTGGTATCTTTCTTTTGGATGTGTGGTAGCAAAATAGAAGAACTCTAATATATTGATTGGCAGTGATAGACATAGATATTGCTCCCATGCATTTTGTCGGTCTTACTTCATGCACTCAGAAAAAGAAACTGTGCTAATTGTCTGTTGTGGTTAGTTACAAAAATAGGACTAATATTATAGCAATGGGGAAAGACTTCAACATGACTTGGCAGTTCAATGAATTGAGCTCTTGAGATGACCAGAACATAAATGGACTTTTGTCTCATTCATATAGCCTTGTTGATTACAATGTGACAAAAATTAGCAGTGTGCATTGTAGCAAACCTCACAACAGTCTCTAAGGAATGATACAGATAAATTGATGTATACATTTAAATAGCTGAAGAAGACATTGAATCTACCTTTTCTAATTTGTCATGCATCATAATTAATGTGATTTATCCCTTGGGCCACATCCACATAAAGAACGAAAACCTAATACTCAACAACACATCTACAGCAGAAATTGAGACAGGGAACCTAAGATGAAAAGGGCTGAAAAAGAAATAGTATTCCTTGGAAAACCCTTTCCAAGGTATTTTGGTAATTTGTGATACTGAAACATCAGTGTGTGAGTGCCACACAGTGCTAAAGATATTCCTTCCAGTCTTCTGTAACATTTTACTATGGTATCTGGAAGTGTTTCATTAAATCCAAATCCTTTTTAAAAAATTAAAGTTATAGTAAAGTTACAGTAAAGAGCTACATTGACTGCACTTTGTACAGACTTCCTACTTGCACCTATAGATCTATGTCCATTTAGGACCCTTAGCCTATGATTATAAAGGTGAAGATTGTTACCATATTTCTCATGTTGCCGAGAAATGGAAAGATGCAATGGGCATTCAAATCACATGCATTTATTTAGAATAAAATGGACAGCATACAAGAAAACAGGAGGGAGAGAATATATTTATTTATTTATATAGTCTTGTAAAAATAAGAAGCCATCTTCCAGGCTAGAGTGAAGTTGTAGAAAGCATTTCTTGTGGCTGCCTTAACTTGTTTTTCTAGTAATAACACTGGATCCAGTATAACCCCTAGGCTCTTAACCGAGTCTACGAGAGTTAGACGAACTCCATCGAAAGTTGGGAGTACAATATCCTTCAAGATCTCTGACTTCCCAACAATCATCACTTCAGTCTTGTCTGGGTTCAATTTCAATTTGCTGTTTTCACCCATTTCACCACTGCTGTCGGGCAGCAATCTAAGATTTCAACTGCATCCTGTGGGGACCTGGATACCGAGATACAGAGTTGGCTGTCATCTGCATCCAACTCTGTAGCTGCGAATGAGTTCTCTTAAAGGCTTTATTCACACCTTAATAGCAAAATTGGAGAGTATACCCTAAAGGAATGGTTCTTGCTGTCTAAAGAGGACAAAAGGAGGGTGAGGTTACATGGTCTGAGATTCTTTGAAGATGTGTAGGAAAGATGGTCCTTGGGGAAGATGGAATCTGCTTTAACTTTCCAAAGGGTGCCTGAATCAGAACTGCTGGGTGAAAAAGTCCTTTTAATATCATTGGTCCTTTGGATCACTGAAGTTCGAATTTGAGGTTGGCAAAAAAATCCAGTTTGGGTAGAGCTGACAGGAGAGCCACTGAGAGACTGGCTGGATGTGGGGAACCAGACTGGGTTACCATTTTAAAAGACTAAGGACGAGATTGGCCCATGATGACCTGATTCAAGACCTGTTTCTTTGGGTGATTCAGGGTGCCTACTTACATTTTGGGTAAAATGCATTAGTTGAAAGCTCTAAGAGGGAAATGTAGCATGCACAGACACCACCCAGGTAGAGTTAAAATAATTACCATGCATCCCTTGGGAATTGTATCCCAAGGCTTTCCAGGGATTTGTTGGCATATCATGTCCATGTACAGTATGGCTAGTACCCTTTAGTGGCAGAGAATGTACTACAAAATGATGGAACCTCAGGGCCAAGCTACACATGACGAATGACACTTGAATGGCCAGTGTATTTCTCCCTGTTCACTTGCCCTCCACTCAATCCACTTGCCGTTCAAGTGTCATTCGTCATGTGTAGCTTGGCCCTTAGAGGGCTTCTGCTTTGCTGGTTCAGTCCATCAGGTATACATAATTCCAAGGATGGGGGCCTCCCAAGTGATTTCTCTCTCTCTCTCTCTCTCTCTCTCTCTCTCTCTCTCTCTCTCTCTCTCTCTCTGGTGTCATTTTGCAGCAACACCTTTGCATGTAGAACTGAAGTTTGAGTAGCAGGTCAGGAGACTGTCTACTATGCCTTGCACAATTTCTATTCTATTGAGGTTTGGCATAGTTCCAGGTCAAATATCCAGAGTCTATGTGCATGCAACTTCTATAAACTTCTATAAGATAAATATTGTGGAGGTTGGGGTTGGGGTTGGGAACAGCCACTGACATGTTGATCACCCTGGCAGCTTGCCCATGTACAAACTTTGATCATACAACACAGGGCTTTCCACTAGGCTAAGCTGGTCAAACAAGGAAGCATGATTAAATGTTCAGTATAAGTTTCACAATGCAATCATTTTCATTTTGCGCCCTGACAGTGATGACAATCTGTTGCTTGCTTGCTTTATTTATTTATGTTATTTAAAGTCCACCTTTGATTTCTCTGATGTATCCTACAGGCACACTGCAGCTGGATGTGAGAGGGAAGGAGACATGATATAGCCTGATCAGATGAGAACTTGGAAGTTAACTAGGGTTGGAATTTGGATTCATGAGAACAAGGGAAAACTTTGCAGAGGAATGAATGAATGAAATTATGCCCTCAAGTCAAAGTTGACTTATGGTGACCCCTGGTGGGGTTTTCATAGCTAGAGACTAACAGAGGTGGGTTGCCATTGCCTGTATCTGCAACCCTGGTCTTTATTGGAGGTCGCCCATTGAATTACTAACCAAGGCCAGCCTTGCTTAGCTTCTGAGATCTGATGAGATCAGGCTCTCATAAGAGGGAAGGAGACATGATATAGCCTGATATTGTGAGATCTTGGGTTGGAACTTGGACAGGTGAGCACAAAGGAAAATTTGCAGAGGAAGGCAATGGCAAACCACCTATGCTTCTCACCAGGAGTTTATTTCTAGGGAAAGAGATGGCGGAACTCTCACCCGGGGCAAGGAGAGTGTTCCGCTGCCCAGCAGAGGCCCAATCCTGGCCATTTCAGCCCTGATCCTGGCCTTTGTGCTCTAAATGGGGCCAAAATGGCCAAAACAGCTCCGAAACAGCCCAGATTGGGGCAGAACCAGCCTGGAAAGGGCTGGTGTCAGGTGGGGGAGGGTTCCCCTGCCTGGCACCAGCTTGATTCTGGTCATTTTGGACTCAATCCAGGCTGTTTTGGGCCATAAATAGGTCCCAAATGGCCAAAATGGCCTTGAAACGGCCTGGAATGTGGCCGAACTGGCCTGGAATGCACCGGTGCTGGGTAGGGGAACCTTCTCTGCCCAGCACCAGCCCAATCCTGGGCCATTTTGGCCCTGACCCTGGCTATTCCTGCCCCAATGCGGGCCGTTTTGGTGCCATTTCAGCCATTTTGGGCCCATTTAGGGCCAAAATGGCCAGATCAGGGCTGAAATGGCAAGGTGAGGAAACCCATCCCCGTCCAGCACTGGCCTGATACAGGTTGTTTGTGGCTCGATCCATGCCCAAACAGGCCCCAAATGGCCCAAATAGGCCATTTAAAATATACCCACATGGATATTTTAAAGGGCTGCTGGAAAGCCGTTCCTGGGTGTTCTGGCTCAAAAAAAGCCCTGCTTCTCACTAGCCTTGAAACCATTCTTCCTGAGGAACCATAGACTTGTTGTGACTTGAGTGCACTTTGCACACAGAGACACAATGGTGGAGGATGTTTTGTCTGCATCATGCTTTAACTACATCATTATGTTTTATCTACATTATTACCTCCTAGGGTTGCAGCCTCTAGGTAGTGGCTGGAGATCTCCTGGAATTACAACTGGTTTCCAGGTCACAGGCATCAGTTCACCAGGAGAAAATGGCTACTTTGGGGGGTGGACTCAATGGAATTATACCATGCCAAGTTCCTTTCCATCCCCAAACCCCACTTTCTCCAGGTTTCTCCAGGTTTTACCACCCGAATCTCCAGGAATTTCCCAACATGGAGCTGGCAACCCTATTACCTGCAGATTTTTGGACCACTACTCATAATGTCTTCTGTGCACAGCTGGAAAAAGCTCTCTCCACTTGAATTTCCCACCTCACTGTTGTGTGCTGTCTGTATTCAGTGTAACCTTGGCCTATGTGAAGCCTCCTGCTAACACTTTTCTTGAGCTGAATGTAATTTTTGCTGTGTTTTATGCTATATTACCTCTCTTCATCCATTTATCTGTAGCATGAGAAACAAATCAAGACTGCATTGTTGAAAAACAATGGTTTTGAACATTTTCCCAAAACCATCTCCAGCAAAATTCTTTTAGCAAAATTGATTTGAACACTCTTCTCTAGATGATTTTCTTTATTGGTTTTGTACCTTGTGGAATACAAGACACAATAAACAAGAAACATTTGGTTGGATTCCGTGAAGCAGGCAGAGTTTTATCTCTTCTCTCTTGTCTCAGTACTCATGTGTGAGAACTGAAAATGTGATTCTGATGCTTAGGCATCCTGAGTGAAATAAAAACCATTTGAAACAGATAACTGGAATTAGAAAGAGGAAGACACCCAAACTGGCTGTTTATGATGCCATGAAGTCTTCCAGCACAAGTGGAAGGCATTTTATTTCATATGTCTGACCCAGTCATTCTGCCCCTCTCCCTTTCTCACACAGACATAACTCACACACACTTACAAAGCCACCTTCTATTGAATCAGACCACTGGCCCATCAAGGTCATTGGTGTCTACTCAGACTGGTAGCACTTCTCCAGGGTCTCAAGCAGAGGCCTTTCACATCACCGAATACCTGATCCTTTTAGCTGGAGATGCCAGGGATTGAACCTGGGAACTTCTGTGTGTCATGCAGAAGTTAAACCAGTTGGCCACAGCCCTTCTCATAGGGGGCTGAGTTCACCATCTCATCATTCAAAATTGGAAATTTTTATTTCTCTAGTTTTGCTATTTTGTGTTCCTTTAGACCAGCACAAAACAGGGTAAGAGACATATATTACAAAGATCACTAATTCTTATGCAATGTAATTGGAATGTAAGTTTGCATATATTTTAACATTTATTCTTTGTCTTGAGATTTTTAATTTTTTAATGTTTATTATTTTTTCTTACCCTGACCTGGAGAGCCCAGGAGAGCCTGATCTCATCAGATCTCAGAAGCAGGGTTGGCCTTGGTTAGTAATTGGATAGGAGACCTCCAACAAAGACCAGAGTTGCAGAGGCAGGCAACGGCAAACCACCTCTGATAGTCTTTTGCCATGAAAAACACACCGGGGTCACTATAGGTCAGCTATGACTTGAGGGCAGGATTTGTTTTTTACTTAGCAGCAGGAACAGCTATCTTCGGGATGCTCGGCCTCAGCTGTTCCCCAGATCCAGTGAGCATGGAGGTCTCCACTTCACAGGCAGACTCAATATCCTCTGAGGGGGGTGGCTGGCTACAGAGGCAGTTTGGGCAATGATTCATGGGCTGGTGGGATGGGGTGGTGATGGGAGCTGCTCTTGGCCTCATGGGGGGTGGAGAGGATGAAGGAACTGTTTGGAGGGACTGGGCTTGGGGCCCACTGTCAGAGCAGAACATTCTGCCCACCCTGCCCACCATGTGGGCAACAATTGAGTGAGATCAGCTGGAGATGCGTCAGGACTAGTAGGAGGCTATTGCCGAGGACAAATCCACCTGGCTTGCCTAGTGGCATCGGAGTCAAATACCACAGAATCCCTCCAGGATTTGAGCAGTCATCTGGACCATGTGGAGGGCCACCTGAGGGAGCTCGATGTGGCACCCTGCCCACCTCCTTGATCCTCCCTCCCCTCCCACATCCTGCCCGGTGCCCTCGGGCAAGTCATGGGGACAGCCCCAGTGAGGTGCCTGGGGGTCCTGGAGGCCTCTACACTGGTGAGAGCCACTGTGGCCCAGGCTAGCTGAGGGCCATACATCTGTCTTGGGGAGGGGGGTTGTTGTCCCATGGCACTGCTTCTGGATACAACAGCCTGTTGCCAGCTGCAGGATGGGGTGGGTCCCGGGCTGCTGTGCAGATGTCTCTGCAGGGGCTGAGGTGACTGGAAAACAGGGAAAGTGTCATGAAGTACAAGCTTGGGCAACCTGTATGCTTCCTGTGGATGAATAAAGTTTGTTTTGGACAATGAGTTCCTCTCAGCAAGCTTCCTTGCCTGCCAATGAGGACTGTCTCCCATCTTTGCCACAGGAGGCTACCCCATTAGACATCCCTAGGTTGGGGACCTCACCTCACCCTGACCCCGAGGGACAGACATGATTGGCCACCTGATAGGTGGGTCCTGCTGTAGTTGCCAGTACTACTAGGACATGCCCTACTGTTGGGGCACCTTACTGGCCCTACCCCATGCCAGGCCACACCTCCACCCTGTCCCCCCAGGCCAATTATGTGGGCCTCCACACCTCTGAGGGAGCATTTGCTTTAAGCATACCATGGAGTGACATGCACCTCCAGGTCCTGGGAAGTGCTCCCTGCCTGCCACTCAAACAGGCAGCCAACTTGGGCAGGGCTCCACGGAGTGTGTGCCTTGTGCTTCGGGGTTCCTGGTCCCGGCTGCCAACTCCATTGAGGAGGGGGTGGTGTTTGCGGGCCATGGGACTCATGGCCTGCCCATTGACTGTGCCATCACTTGTCAGTCATATGCCTGTTATGGCGGTGGTGCAGCCATTGGGAGAGGCAGGAGGGGTCATCAGGGGAACAGTGGGGCAGGTGATCAGGGCAGCAGCCATGTCAGGCCTTCTCAGGCTTGGGCACCAGTGTAGCTCTCATGGCTGGGTGCTTGGAAGTGAGCCAGCAGCACTGGTGTGATGCCAGTGCGTGACCTTCAGCGTTGGAGCAGCCCTGATTACACTTTTAATGTCTGGACTGAAATTCCCATTATAATTTTTTAATGAAATTATTTAATTAGTGGAGGTGGGGAAAGAGTGTTTTTTTTTTTTTAATGAAGGCTAGAAATCACAGGGGCTGAGGTGACTGGAAAACAGGGAAAATGTCATGATGTACAAGCTGAGAAATGTAGTTTCCTTCTTAAAAGTCTGGTGACAGAATGACATTGTAGGAATCAAGTCTTCTGGAGGAGATGTGAGATAGGCGGATAGATTGCAGCTGAACGAATCTCTTCCCCTCACCTTTTAAGTGCCAAGACATCTGTGGGGATCATGCCCCGTTGCAGATATTTTGACATTTTCAAAGTTACTTGCAGAGGGGGGGGGGGCAGGAGCAGCTCCACACCCCAGATCTGATCAGAATCAGGCTCTCATGAGATTTTAAAAACACTTTAAATTGTTAACAGTGTGGATAGTAGTAATAGGTATGGGTTTTGCTGTCATGATTGATCTTACTTCATGTACTCAGAGACAGACACGCTGTACTAATCATCAAATTATGTTTGTTACAGAAAAAGTAGAAACCATTCAGCATAGGGAAAAGGGAATTCATCATCACTTTGTAGTTGGATGAGATACTCTTGGGAGTAAGTTGCCAGGTACAGAATAGAGATGGATTCCTCATTTACACAACATTTGGGTTTTGGTTAGACATAAATTAGCAGGCACAGTATATCAAGTCCCATAGCAAAATCTAAGGAATGGCTTTCGTAAAAGGGTATGTGAATTTAAGCATGTGGAGAAGAAATTGAACGGAACATTATCAAGGTTCTTGTACATTATCTCATTGCATCATGTGTTTAGTATTGCTACTGTTTTTTGCTTTGTCTCGCTGCTCCCAGAAATCTCTCCTATCCTGAGTTTTGTGTTGATGTTGCTCATCAATTTGACCATATAAGCTCATAGAATTAATATTTGCAAATTTAACTATACAATCTGAGCAGAAATTGAGACAGGGAATCCAAAAATGCAAAGTGGTACAGAAGAAAATAGAACTAGTAACAACAAAAATAACAATAATAATAATGTTGGGCAATCAGTATGTCTTTGTGTATAGAATTGTTGCAGAATAGTGTTAAAGTTATTACTTCCCACCAACCTTAAATTTTTACTTAGCTATCTGGCAACCATGTATTGAGTCCAAATTCTGTTTAAAGATTAACATTGCTACAGAGCCATTAAGTCTAGATTAACAGTGTAGATTGGAAAGCAGGAAGGTATTCACTGCCCCTTCCTCAGTTTCCATGCACTTATCATTATATATGCACAACACCAATGCATGCAAAAGCTGCAGACATGTAGGGTCACTCTGTGAGGTTTAACATAGTTCCAGATCCAGTGGCCAGAATCTTAACCTTGGGTGAGTCCAAGTTGAATGATTTCAAATGAGAAGGTATTGGTTGGGAACAAGAGAGAGAACTTGATCCTTGTCACATTTTGTCCATGATGAAGAATGTCTCATGTTCAGCACAGTCAATACAGGGATGTCTTTTAGACTAAGATGGTGACATGAGTAAACCATGCTAATTGTAAACTGCCATTAGTAGAATAAAATGGTTTCTTTCATGTATCCTACAGGCAGATTGCAGCTGGATGTTCTAGGAATAATGCCAAATCTTACCACTACGTCTGAATTTCTGCTCATGGAACTCTCAGACATCCGAGAACTGCAGATTTTACACTTCTTTTTGTTCCTCACAGTATACCTGACTGCAGTGACTGGCAATCTTCTTATCATCATTGCTGTGGCCCTTGATCATCGCCTGCACACCCCCATGTACTTCTTCCTCTTGAACTTGGCCATTCTGGATCTTGGCTCAATTTCTGTCACGGTACCCAAAGCCATGGCCAATTCACTCATGAACAGCAGGTCAATTTCCTATTCTGCTTGTGTAGCTCAAGTGTTCTTTCTCTTCTTTCTTAGCGGGTCAGATCTTGCCATCCTGACAATAATGGCACATGATCGGTATGTTGCAATCTGTAATCCCTTGCAATACGAGACAATTATGCACAGAGGAGCCTGCATTCAGATGGCAGTCAGTGCATGGATTACTGGGATACTCAATGGTATATTACACACTGGAGGAACTTTTGCCATCAGCTTCTGCTCCAATGTAGTTGATCAATTCTTCTGTGAAATTCCACAGATCTTAAAACTCTCCTGCACTGACATGTATTTAGTTGAAGTTGGCATTATTATATTTGGTTGTTTCCTTGGACTAGGATGCTTCATCTTCATCACTGTGACCTACACACATATTTTTGGAACAGTGCTGAGAATTCCTTCTGTGCAAGGTCAGAAGAAAGCCCTCTCCACTTGCCTTCCCCACCTCACTGTGGTGTCTCTGCTGATATTTACTGGTATCTTTGCCTATGTGAGACCTCGCAGTAACACATCATCTGAACTGAATTTTCTTTCTGCAATAATTTATGCTGTACTCAATCCATTTATGCTGTACTCAAATCCTTGTTCAATCCATTCATCTATAGCATGAGAAACAAAGAAATCAGGATTGCATTGTTGAAGCTCTCCAATTTGGGGCATTTTTCTAAAATCACTTTCAGCAAACCTTTTCTACAAGAATGGAGCTGAAAAATCTTCTGCAAAGAAATTGTTTTGTACTTCTTGTGGAAGACAAAGGAGATACCATCAGTGGAAGATTGGATCTTGAAAACATTGAATCTGGCAGAATTGGACAAATGAGGAAACTATGAGAAGAAGTTGCAGAAGAATATATAAGAAGCTGGGAGAAATTTAAGAATTATATGGGGAAAAAGTGGGACATTAAAGGGAAAGAGTGGTCTTTGGATACTTTTTAAGGGGAGGATAGTGCTCTGTTACTTTTACTGAATATATAGAAATTTTAACATTATATTGGAAAAGGATAATATAGTTTGTGATAATATACCAGGCTATAGCGATGTATTTTGCTATAATACACTAGGTCATAATAAGACGAGATGTATAGGGTATACACCAGAGTATGGTATATTGTAGGACACTATATATTAAACGCCTAATTTAAGTTATAAGAGGAAAAAATGAGACAATATATCTTAAAGTAATACTGAAAATAACAATAATTCTGAATGTTATAGATATGGTATAGTAGATATATATATTATTTTGGATATGGAATATTATAGGTTATACTATTATAGAGTATGATATTATAGAGAGTGTATATGTTGAGCAATAGAATATATGATTCATTGCTGTAATATACTGGATATTATATAGTATTAAATATATGATACATATTGTTAGATTATATTATATGTTATTGGATAACTATGTTATATAGGGTTTAGGATGGTTGAGGGTTATATATTAAGAGGTAGTAAAGTTAATTGGATGAAGGGAATGGACAATTGTTGGAACTCAACGGAAAAGGGTGGGGGAAGGGTGGGGGATATTATTATATGGGGGAGATAAAATAATGTGTTGTATGTGTGAATTGATATAATGACCCATCCAATAAAAATTCTTATTAAAAAAAAGAAATTGTTTTGTACTTCATAGTATATATGAAATATTCTGTTTTGTTCTTTGAAGCTTATCAGAAGGTGCTGACAAATGCAGATGTCTTTGCTTTTCCTCTTTTTTCCCAGCATGCACCTTGGATGGTTAAAAATGTGATGATGACTGAGCATTGATGGTTTCACAATGAATCCATCACTAAAAATTAACTGCAAAAAGTGAAGGAAGAATTCAAAACCAACCCTCCTACCAGTGCTCCAGTTGGGCATCTAGCTCTCTTGGAAGGCTTCTTGCGTTGGCAAAAAGAAGTCATAAGTTCAACCTAATAATTTCATTTGTGACACAGATAGCTTTCTCAGCCTTCTAATGCATTCAAAATTGTTAATTCATGTTTCCTTTGGTTTAGCTATTTTGCAGTCCTCCTAGATTGCCCGAAAAAGGACAGAGTGCAATCATTGGGGGAAAAAACACAAATGCATGTGGAGCTTCATATGAAATTAAAATGTGTTCATCTAGACCTTTTGTACTTCATGTTGATCAGATCCTACCCTGTATTCATGAAGGGACATGCTTCAACCAGATATAACTCTGTAATACAGGGTTCATTTTCCATTGTTGTATAGAGGTTAGAGTTTCAAACTAGGATCTGGGAGGCCCAGACTTAAAGCACACTGGTTGACCTTCGGCCATCACTCCTTCTCAGCTTAACCTACCTCACAAGGTTGTTGTGGGGATAGAGTACAAAAGGGAGAAACAATGTACACAACCTGAGCTCCCTGGAGCAAAGGCAAGATAGAAATGTACTACACAACGTAATGCATCTTAACAATGTTTTGCTATTGAGTGGATATGGGTGGAAGATCTGCATTTGATTCTGAATGTGTAGTCTCATTCAAAGTAATAAATCTTTTTTTAACAGATAAGTAACAAATCTGGCCCCAATAAAGTATATGTCTAGGACCAGTGTGTAATCCTTCCCAATATTTCCATTTGAAATCATACTATTTTCCAATAGATGCATTTTCCAATAGATGCATTCCAAATGCATTTCCTACAGTTCTGAAATGTGTCACTTGTTTGACCCCTTTATCATCCATAGATGATGAGACATTACAGAGCAAGGCACTATAGAGTAACCAGTCCAATTACCTGTTTAGGCATTCTCAGTATTCAGCATTATCCTTTAAATTCATTTGCTGAGTGCAGAGCAAGATATTGTTTAACATCTCTCTGCACAGCCATTGACAAAGAAAAACAAAGTATGGCGGGACTACCAAGGTAAACCTGGGAAAATTAAAACCATTAGCAAAACTATTGGGTGACATTTTTTGCACCCTTCAGCTTAAAATTCGAAAAAATAAGCCTGACCCCAAAACAGTTACGGGATATTTCATTCAGATCTACGGTAGCAAAATGGAAGAATATTAATACATTGATAGATGTATTAATGCATTCACATGCATTCAGTCTTACTTCATGCCCTCAGAAACAGGCATGTTGTGCTAATTTTCTATTGAGGTTAGTTACAAAAAATAAAAGAAATAAGATAGCAGAGGAAAAATACTTCAACCTCACTTGGCAAATAAGTGAGCTGAACTCTTGGGAGCTAGTTGCTAAGAACAGAACAAAAATTTACCTCTCTCTCATTCATACAACCTTGTAGATTAGTATTTAACAGAAATTAGGAGTGTACATTTGATCATACCTGACAACAGCCCCTAAGGAATAGCACTGGCAAAAGGATAACTGAATTTAAACAGTGGAAGAAGAAATTGAATCTGATGTTGTCTAATTTGTAACAGATCGTAATTTATGTTCTTTATCCATTGGGCTACATCCACATAAAGAATGAAGACCTAATACTCAACCACATATCTCCAGCAGAAATTGAGACAGGGCTGGAGAAGAAATAGCATTCTTTGGAAAATTGCCTCCAAGGTATTCTGTAGTTTTTGAGGCTGGAAAATCAGTGCGTGAGTATAGAATGAGTGCCTCACAATGTTAAATATGTTCCTTCTGTGACATTTTTCTATGGTAACTGGAACTGTTTAATTAAATTCAAATCCTTAAAAAAATAAAATTACAACAGTTACACAGACTGCTCCTGGACGGGTGCCATGGATCCAGCCTTCCTGCATGTACCTGCAGACCCATGCCTGTTTGGGACCTTCAAGCCTATGAATACGTGGGTCGATATATGTCACATACGTTCCAGAAATGGAAAGAGCCAATGAGCATTCAAGACATAAACTTTTATTTAGAATAAAATGGACAGTGTCCAAGAAAAATGGAGAGAGAATGTTCAAAAATTAATTGCTTGATAACAGAGTATAACTTACAGGAGTGGTTGCTGATGTCTAGGACAAAAGGGAGAATACAAAATATGTTTTTCTCCTCTGATTAGAAGGGATGCCTATTTATCTGGTTTGAGATTCCTTGGAGAGTGTGTGGAAGAGATGGTCCCTTTGAAGGCAGAGCCCACTTTTGGTCCCCAAAGGTGGAATTTGGGGTTGGAAAAAATCCAACTTGGATAGAGCTACCAAAGCGACTACTGAAATGCTGGGTAGGTTTAGGGAACCAGACTGAGAGCCAAGCTACAAGTGATGCCTGACACAGGTTGGACACTTGTCAGCTTCCCTCAAGTTTTGATGGGAAATGTAGGCATCCTGGTCTTGCAGCTGTAATGGAGAGCCAAGCTGTAAAACCAGGATGCCTTCATTTCCCATCAAAACTTGAGGGAAGCTGACAAGTGTTCAAGCTGTGTTAAGCGTCACTTGTAGCTTGGCTTTGAGTCAAAATTAAAAGGGCAGAGGAGTCGGACTAGCTTGGCTGGTAGTGACATGATTCATATCCTGCTTCTTTCAGCAACTCTGGTTAAATGTTTTCATTTGAGGTGAAATTCATTAGCTGAAAGCTCTAAAAGAGAAATGCCACATGCACATAAATCAGCTTGGCAGAGTAAAAGTAATTATCAGGACTCCAAGACTGGCTCTTGACAGTGGTACCCCAAGGCTTTTGAGGGCAGTGTTTTCATATTATTTCCATGTACAATATAGCTAATTTTAACCCTTTAGAGGCACAGAATTTATTCCAAAGTGGGAGGAGTAGTGGCCAGTTTCTCTTTTCCAGCCCATCAGGACTTCAAGGAACATCCCAAGTGACACATCCCCATATGTGGGAGGATGAGGGGGGTAATCTATGCATCAAGAGCTTTTACATATGGAACAGAAGTGTGCAGAAGCAATCAGAAAAATGTCCACTGCCTCTTTCTCAGTTTCCATTCTGTTATTGACAAAGTCTAAATACAGAAAAATTTGATAAATTAAAGTCTCTGTGTAAGATTTATTGTAGTTCCAGATTAAGCATCCAGAGTCTCGATGTCCATGCAACTTGTACAAGTTTAGTTCTGGTCAAACTTATTATGTGGAGGTTGGGGTTGACTTGATCACCCCTCCAGTTCACTGCTATAAATAGCTTCACACTGCAATCAGAAGAACACTTCCCTTAGAGAAAACTCCCTTGAATAGTCTGAGTAGACCTGCTGAGGATTATTCTGTAAAACAGTTCCTCTACTCATTTCTACAGGCAAATTGCAGCTGGATGTTGTGGGCATAATGCCCAGTCTCACCACTACATCTGAGTTTCTGCTCATGGAACTCTTAGACATCTGAGAAGTACAGATCTTATACTTTTTGGTGTTCCTCACAGTATACTTGACTGCAGTGACTGGCAATCTTCTTATCATCATTGCTATATCCCGTGATCATCACTTGGCATTTATTTTTATTTCCCTACCTTTTGCTTTTTTGTGTCTTTCGAGACCAGTACAAAACAAGGTAAGAGATACATATTGTGAAGATCACAAACTTTTGTGCAATTCAATTGGAAACAAATGTAGGTAGTTAATATGTCTTAGAGCTAAACTACAAATGACACCTGACACTAGTTGGACACTTGTCAGATTCCCTCAAGTTTTGATGGGAAATGTAGGCATCCTGGTCTTGCAGCTTGACTCTCCGACTGCTATCCAATGGACTTTTCAACTGTCACTTGTCCAACATTCTGCCAAGCTGCCTATATTTCCCATCAAAACTTGAGGGAAGCTGAAAAGTGTCCAACTAGTGTCATTTGTAGTTTGGCTCTTATTTTATAGCATGGAATGTTTGAATATATCTTACTGTTATTCTTTGTCTTGAGATTTTAAAAATGTTTTATTATTTTAATTTTTTTAATTAATTTTTTATTCTGGTATTAATATATATGCTCTGACCTGGATAGCCCAGGCAAGTCCAATCTCGTCAGATCTTGGAAGCTAAGCAGGGTTGGTTGGCCTTAGTTAATTAATGGATGGGAGACCTCCAACAAAGACCAGGGTAACAGAGGCAGGCAATGGCAATAGTGTCCTGCCTTGAAAACCCCATCAGGGGTCACCGTAAGTCAGCTATGATGTAACAGCACTCTCCACTAACAATAATATAGGTAATTTTATAAAAATAAAAAGAAGAAATATATAAAGTATTTCAGTTGAGAAGTATGACCTGTCAGATGCTTTGATCTACCAGGATGACACCAAATTGTACATGCTTGCTGGTTCCCTTTGAAAGCTCTATTTTGATTTCCTTCATGGTATCATAATCTGTGGCAATCTCATTCCTACACAGGAAAATTTCTTATCGTGGATGATTTGCTCGAATGTATGTTTTCCTCTGAACTCAGCAGTGTGCATTCAGGGTGATCCAGAAAGGTATCTGCATAAAACCTTATTCAGAAAACAATTCCATCAGCCAGGATTATAGTGATCCTTTGTGTCTGAAACACAGAAGCACTTGCCATTCAACTTCCCTTGGCACCTGCACAGTTGGATTCATCCTCTAAATTAGCAACATTGAAAGGTTTGCATTGCTGTCTTTTGTGCCTGCACAGTCAGCAGCATCTATTTGAGAAATGATTGCAAGATTGCCTGAGTTAATGAACAAAGACACACAGGGAAACCTAGTAATAAACCTCAGTGAAAACCCTCCTAGGTTTACCCCTCATTTTCCTCAGTGATGATTTAAAATTCAGAGAAGATGGCAATAAAAGATAGATAGCAGGGTGTGCTGTCAAGGAGATGATACACTTGTGAGAAAGTGGTTCTTGTAAACATGCAAATAAACATTTCTGAATCCATTTGGATACATCCAAACTGTCTGCCAATTGGCTCACTCACAACTAGAGAGCAGCTCAAGGACATGAGCCCAACTGGCAGGTATTCAAGTATAAGTAGGTTTTGGCTATCCTGGATTTTTGTTTTAATGTCTGGACTGAAATTCCCATTATAATTTTTGAATGAAATGATTTTATTGGCAGGAGTGGAGGAACAGTATTTTCTTTTAGTTATTTAGTGTTATAGCGACTATTACAGAGAGGATTTGTCCAGTCTTCAGGATACAAAAAAGAATAGTTATATATAACTATTTATTCAGGATGGAAGAAAGCAACAGTGTTACAAAGCACTGTGGGAGACAACTTCAATTTCAGAAATGTAATGTCTTCAACTTGTTTCAAATTATTTCTTCCTTACTTTCAAATGCTTTATTAGGACACTGTAAGGGGAACCTAACTAGTATATACAACCTACAGTTCACAGAATCTTTAACTGGGATTTCTTCAGGTCTGGCTTAAGGGTTTTTCCTGCCCTTGTACAACTTCTTTATCCATGATGCTGGCCTATTGATCCCATGCTATTTAGCAGCTAAATTTAGTTACAAAGGAAGAAAGCTTTTGTAGGTATGGTTTTGCTGTCATAACTTTGCTGTTATTTCATGTACTCAGAGACATACACACTATACTAATTATCAAGTTATGTTTGTTACAAAAATAGAAGAAATAATAAAGCCCTGGGGGAACGGAATTCAGCATCACTTTGTAGCTAGGTAAGCTGAACTCTTGGGAGAAAATACAGCATATAGATCTTTTTTCTCTTCATAGACCTTTTTGTTTTGCTTAAATAGCAATTAGCAGTGTACATTGTAGCAAGTCCCACAGAATAATTTAAGACATGAACTGGGTAAAAGGGCATATGAATGTAAGCTGCTGGTGAAGAAATTGAATCTGATGTTAGCAAGGGTTTTACACATTTTCTCATTGTATCATGTATTTAGCATGTCTGTTGTTTTTTGCTGTCTTGTTGCCATCAGAACACTCTCTTATCCTGAAATCTGTGTTAATAATGAATGCTGCTTATCAATCAACGTGAGCATACACAGAATATTTTCAAATTCAACTAAGACAGGAGATCCCAAGATGCAAAGTGGTCGAAAAGAAAACAGAACAGCTTGAAATACTGCCTTCTCTAAGGTATTCAATAATTTATAATATTGGGCAATCAGTGTGTGTATGTGTGAAATTATTGCATAACACTGTTAAAGTTATTCTATCCCATCACCCATAACTTTTTACTTAGCTATCTGAAAGTGTTATATTGACCCTAAATCCTGGTTAAAAATTAAAATTACTACAAAGCCTTTAAGTATAAATTAACAGTGTAGCTGGAAATCGGGAAGATGTCCACTACTTCTTCCTCAATTTCCATACACTTATTATCGTCATTGCAGACATGTAGGGTCATGGAACTATATTACCTCTGTAAGGTTTAATATAATTCCAGTTCCAGTGGCCAGAAACTTAAGTGTAGAACTTGTGTGAGCTTGGATGAGTCCAAACTGAATGAGTACATACGTAGAGATGTTGGTTGAGAACAAGACAGAGAATTTGATCCTATTCACATTTTATCGATGATGTCCCATTTTCAGCATAGTCGTGACAGGGATTTTTTGCAGACAGAGATGGTGAAATGAGGAAATAATGGTAATTGTTAATTGACATTAGTAGAACAAAGGAGGGAAGATGGTATGGTAGAAACTGATCTTGTCTGATCTTGGAAGCTAAGCAGGATGGGTGCTTGGCTGGGTGACCACTGGGGAAGTCTCTGTAGAGGAAGAAACTGGAAAACCACCTCTGCTTTTCAGTTGCCTTGGAAACCCCTTTCTGGGATCTCCATGAGTTGATTGAGATGATAGCATATTCACGCACATGAGAATAAAATGGTTTATCTGGTGTATCCTACAGGAAGAATGCAGATGGATGTTGTGGGCATAACGCCCAATCTCACGACTACATCTGAGTTTCTGCTCATGGAACTCTCAGACATCCGAGAACTACAGATTTTACACTTCTTTATGTTCCTCACAGTATACTTGACTGCAGTGACTGGCAATTTTCTTATCATCATTGCTGTGGCCCTTGATCATCGCCTGCACACCCCCATGTACTTTTTCCTCTTGAACTTGGCCATTTTGGATCTTGGCTCAATTTCTGTCATAGTACCCAAAGCCATGGCCAATTCACTCATGAACAGCAGGTCAATTTCTTACTCTGCATGTGTAGCTCAAGTTTTCTGTCATTTCTTCCTTGGATGTTCAGATTATGCCATCCTAACTATAATGGCACGTGATCGGTATGTTGCAATCTGTAATCCGTTGCAATATGAGACAATTATGCACAGAGAGGCCTGCATTCAGATGGCAGTCAGTGCATGGATTATTGGGATACTCAATGGTATATTACACACTGGAGGAACTTTTGCCATCAGCTTCTGCTCCAATGTGGTTGATGAATTCTTCTGTGAAATTCCACAGATCTTAAAACTCTCCTGTACGGATATGTATCTAGTTGAAGTTGGCATTATTATATTTGGTTGTTTCCTTGGACTAGGATGCTTCATCTTCATCATTGTCACCTACATGCGGATTTTTGGAACAGTGTTGAGAATTCCTTCTGTGCAAGGTCAGAAGAAAGCCCTCTCCACTTGCCTTCCCCATATCACTGTAGTGTCTCTGCTTATATTTACTGGCGTTTTTGCTTATGTGAGGCCTCACACTAACTCTTCATCTGAACTGAATGTGCTTTTTGCAATTATTTATGCTATACTTCCTCCCTTGCTCAATCCATTCATCTATAGTATGAGAAACAAAGAAATCAAGACTGCATTGCTAAAGCTCTCCAACCCTGGGCAATTTTCTAAAATCATTGCCAGAAAACCTTTTCTGCAAAAATGAGTTGAATAATTTTGTACAGATAATTGTTTTTATACCTCAAAGTACACAAAAATGATTTGGGTGTATTCTTTGAAACTCATCAGAAGGTGCTGACAGAGGCAGAAGATTTTGATTTCCCTTTCTCCCCAACATGCACTTATAAAGTGTGAAAATATGATGATCCCATGCTTTGTTGGGGCCCCAAATGGGCCAGAATAAGTCTTATGCAAAACACTGCAGCATATCTGTGGCTGTTGCGATGATGTCACTTCACAGTGTGATGATGTCACATCATAGAAGTGACATCATCATGCAAGTTGGGGTTCATTAGTGTTCCTCTGTGTCTGCCAACTGAGAGGGGAGGAGGAAGTGATCAAATGTTTGCATATGTCACCCTCACACAGAACCCTAACAAGCAGCTCTAGTTACTTTGATGTAATAGAATAGCTAAGAATCAGTTTTAATAACTACCTGCTTCAAATTGTTCCTCAGAAATGAATTTACTTGGAAATCTTAAGACCACTTCTCGAGTTCAGCTCACTTCTAGAATTTTTAATGGCATTGATGTCAAAGTTAAATAACCAAAGGGGCTTTGAAGCCAAGGAAATCTAAAAAAAAAAAAAAATCTTTTATATTTTTTTTTCAATTTTTCAATTATACCAAGTTTATTCGTCCACTTTTTATCAAATATCTATCACCTTTCAACGGATATCTATCGGGTTACCTCCCCATCCCTTATCAGACAAGAAGGTGCCTAATTGCATACAATTACAAGGACATCAATAAACTGATATTACAAGTGTTCCAAACGGTCCAAAGAAAAGGTGCTGGAAAAGTACCGGAAAAATATAGTGCTGAGCAAAGACCGTTGATTATATTTATGGCGCGTTTCTTCCACTTGAGTGCAGTAGAAAGCAGTCTTGAAGCAATTTTAAATGGGCAGTGTCTCCCGGCGTCTGGCCCCGTACTTGACTGGTGGGCTGAAAGAAACGTTCTTATTGGGAGAGAATGCCCGACATGCGTGGCAGTACAACCGTTTTCAGAAAATTTAACACGACCATGGAAGGAACACTCCTGTTGGGGCGCCAAAGAATGGGCAGTTTGCACTAGGTGTCAAAATCCAAAATATCGTTTTTAGGCTATGGCATCCATTTTAGGTTGTAGGCAGACTACGAGTTTAGCCATCTGGAAAATCACTCGTTTCAAGTGTCGTATAAGACAGAACTGCATCAGAAGGTGAACTTGAAGGTCTCACCTGGATGGAGCCTTGGAGATGTTAAGCACTTTTTGAGAGCAGAGACTCATTCCTGAACATGTACATTGCTGCTGTATAATGAATACAGTTGGGTACGAACAGCAATACGAACTAAAAAAACCTACGAACAGCCCAATCTGCTGTTCACGAACAATCATGAGGCCCCATTCTAAATGAACAGGTGGTCGTTGCAAGCTTCGTTCGCTGTTCATTGCTGTTTGTCAAGCCAGACAGACTGGCACCTGCAATCAATTCCCATGGCAACTCAGGCAGGGATTGTCTGAACTCTCTCTGAACTCCTGCTGTTGCCCTGGAAACCCCAATCTAAGCCCAATTTAGCTTGATAGGCAGGTCTTCCTTCCAAGTGTGGACTGAAGCTCTAAATTTGTTACAAGAGGAAAAGACCAGGGGGGAGGGGAACTCCCAGCTCTGACTTTCAGGGAGAGACAGCTGCTGTTAGAGAAAATTTTTAAACATAAAAACTTATAAAAAACTGCCGATTGGTTTCCTCTGAAGCTTTCCACAAATTGAATCTGGAACCAAGCAGGTGATCCACCACTCAGCCATAGCCTCACAGTCCTTCCCCATCTCTGGGATTTTGTCTGGACATGACATCAACATATCATGTGATGTCATGTCTACCCCGCTTGCACCACTCCCCAAACTCCATGGATGCCAGACAGACAGCCCTGAGCTCCTTGGAGAGATGGTGGAATACAATGCATCAAACAAAAGATAAATAAAAACAAGTAAAGTGCTAGGGGTTATAGGATAGAGTCCTGGAGGAAAGTGCTTGTCTATTTCTTTATGCATTCATTTAGCCTTTTATGTATACCACATTCCAAATTTTTAAAAATGTTGTTCGTAGCACTGAAATATACAGCCATTACATGTTCATCATAAAATCAATCCATATTCCCATAAGTTCAAAGTATGTTAAAATCTGTACCCACATGTGAACTGTGTTCAGCATAGATGCAGGAGATGAAGAGCCATACATGCCCTGAAACGATGTGTTAGGAAGTTAAAGAGCTCTAGATGCTGCTTGGTTCTAGGGCTATCTTCCAACAGATGGGGAACTGCTACCACCTCCTGCCTGAGCTACATATGGAAATCTGTAGCTGAAACCCCACTCCACAATGAAAGAGACATAGCATAGCAGAAGAGTTTTAAGTACAAACTTAAAGGGCAATTCTAAGCAGGTCTACGAAGAATCTTGCTACACATCTGTTCAATGGGTCAGAAAAGTGTTCTTAGGATTTCACTGTCAGTGATATCATTGGGATTGTGTCAATGTACAAAAGCTTCCCACCCCACTATCTGTGTGAATATTGGGTTATCCTTTCCATCTACCCAACAAAAGCTTACCTTGTGCCTGAAGGAATGCAACATGTTCTAAGCACAAATGCACCAGTTTATTCCTAACACTACTCCTAGGATTCCCTGAGGTTTACAGGACAAGTCCGAGGGCTCGTTCTGAACAAATCTTGTTGAAATGCATTAAATAAATGTTTGAAAGAATTAAACTAACTTTTCATGAGATCAATTCTAGCCACCTTAATCTAATCCCCGTAGTTTAATTACACTGTCAAACCTCTACTAAGCATGCATGTATTGCAGTGAGGCCTGTGTTTTGCCCTTCATTACATATCAAGCTGCATTAAGAAGCCAAACTTGTTCCTGCAGAGGCCCAAAAGATTCCTTGCTGAATACTGGGGTGAATTAAGTCATTGGGTTACATTCTGCTACCAAAAGGAAGGAAAGGTCCCTTTGGCCACCTAGGAGAAGCATGGCTGGAAATCATGGAACTTGCATGGACAAAATTCTTATGCAACTGAGAACTATGGAAGGAAGGGGAGTTGGATGACCCTGAAAGAAAAAGCTGGCTGAATTCATTTGTTCAACCGCATTTTTGTCCTCCTTTTCGTGTACTTGTCTTCACATTCCAATCCATTTGTGTGTCATCATTTCCCAACAATACCTGGACATAATAAAAGAAATCTGCGATAGCGATCAACTTTCCTTGTGTGAGTCTGGTCTTATGTCATGTATTCAAACAGATTCAGAATACACCAAATTAATATTCTGTTTGCGTTTGTTATATAAAGAGAAGAAGCAACACCACCGAGGGAAAAGAATATCAGAAAGGCTTTTTAAATCAGGTGTGCTGGACTCTGGGGAGCAGGTCAGAACAGACTTTAAGTTCTTATGCTTTGTAGGCATGCACCACCTTTTGCATTCTGGAATAAAGAGCCATCAGTTACTTGAATTGTGGCAGTTCCTACAAGAAGATTCAATGGCTTCAGAGGGAGTAAAACCTTATGGGGAGAAATCGAATCTTTTGTTTAAAGAGATCCCTAACATGTTTTAAACCATCATGGTAAGAATGTCTTTTTAAGTATAGTTTATAGCTCTAGCGCTCATTTTTCCTTTTCCTCTGATTCACCTATCTCCTAATCTCTCTTGCCATTATCCTTTCCACTGGAACCTACAGGTAACATTTTTTAAAATGAAGGAGCTTTGATTCAAGTGCATCTTCCTCCACTTAAGAGGTAGCATTCTGACACAAGTTGTCCCCCTATCCTGCATTAAAGACATGAGAACAAAGTTATTGGTTAAACTAGGTTTATTAAGAGCTGTTTTGCATGTGTAAGCATTTAATTTATACTGAAAGCTACTCTGGGGCTGCTAAGATGGTGATCAGCATTCCTGAGTGATACCACCCAGGCTCCCCAACTCAGCTAGTATGGCTTCTTCTTTTGTTTATCCTACTTTGCCTAGATAACTGGGCAGAAAGAGGCCAAACTGCTTTGGGGGCATGGCTGATGCTCCTCAGTATCAGTAGAATCCCCTCTTTTGCTCCACGCCCAGTCTGCCAGCTGTCGACTGGAATGCTATTTAAAGTCTCCTTCCACGCTTAAATGCCTCTAGGTACCCACAAATGATTCTACCTTCATGCTTGTCACTTGTACTAATCTTGCTATCCTGGTTACAGCCTAATTAGGCAAATGACCATGTTTATTTATTTTGACTCTTACAATGCAAAGAGGTACTTCAGGCTGATTTGTGGGAACTCCAAAAAATCCAGCTTGGACCCTATGAGGTGACTTATTAGCTATCTACTCCTGCGTTATGAAGACAGAGCCGGTGGATGGGGAAGAAGCTGCAAATGTAATGGCAACATAAATCCTCACTCCTGTTACCTGTGGTTATTGGCCGAGCTGTTTGCAGCTGAATCCCAGAACTGCCCTCCTGCCCAAGTCTCATGCTCTGTTTTGAACAGGAAGAGGTTCAAAGGGGGATGCTGGAGGAGATCACTCTAGTTGCTAGCATAATACAATGCTAAGAGATTTTCTGCTGATGAAAAAGTAAAGAGGGGGCCCTTTTGATCACCAAAAAGTCTTAAGGTGGGCATCACAGGATTTGCATGAACAAAAGGCAAATGGGATGAGGATAGAGCAGACGGGATTGAGAGAAAAAGACCTTTTATGCCTGCATCTAAAGTGACACCTTTCTGCTTTCCTCTACCCGTTATATTGCTGTCATAGACTTGTTTCCATGTCCTAAAATGCTTGTTACAAGTTAATATTACATCACGTGGTCAAATGTCTATTAATATATACTCATTCCTCCCATCCCTGATATTGTCTGACTAATTTCAAGAGTTGAATTTATTTTTTAAAAAGACTGTATGTGAGGAATCAAACTGTAGATTGTGAATTAGAAAGCTATGCTATTTCTCTCCTCCATCTTCTATGCTTGGGTGATCTCTTTCTGCAGAACACGTATGCATGTAGAAGTTTCATGATGTAGGGTGCCTCCCTGGTACCCTAATTAGTGTTATTCTCTTTAAAAGTCTTCTCTTTTTCATCCTGCAGGTACCTCACATTTTGATATTGAGGCCAAAATGGCCAGTCTTAACTCCACATCTGACTTTCTGCTCCTGGAATTCTCAAAGGTTCAAGAATTACAGATTTTACACTTCTTTGTCTTCTTAGTAGTATACTTGATAGCAATGACAGGCAACCTTATTATCATCCTTTCAGTAGCTTTTGATCACCATCTGCACACTCCCATGTACTTTTTCCTAATGAACTTGGCCATTCTGGACATTGGGTCAGTTTCTGTCGTGATACCAAAATCAATGGCCAATTCCCTCTTGAACAGGAGGTCAATTTCTTATTCTGGGTGTGTAGCTCAAGTTTTCTTTCTCTTCTCCTTTGGAGGTTCGGACTTTGCCATCCTAATAGCAATGGCATATGATCGCTATGTTGCCATTTGCAAACCACTACAATATGGAACAATTATGCACAAAGGAGCCTGCATTCAGATGGCAGGAAGTGCATGGATAAGTGGGATACTTTATGCCATATTACACACGGCTGGCACTTTTGCCATCACCTTCTGCTCTAATATGGTCAATCAGTTCTTCTGTGAGGTCCCACAGTTACTAAAACTCGCCTGCTCTGATCTATACCTAGTTGAAATTGGCTTACTGATTCTTAGCTTTATTGTAGTGCTAGGATGCTTTATCTTCATTTTTTTAACTTACATGGAGATTGTTGCTACTGTGCTTAGAATCCCCTCAGTGCAGGGTCAAAAAAAAGCCCTCACCACTTGCCTTCCTCACCTCACTGTGGTATCTTTGCTTGTTTTCACTGGAATGTTTGCTTATGTAAGGCCTCCTGCTAACACATCATCTGATCTTGATATTGTTTTTGCAGTGATTTATGCTATACTCCCCCCACTACTCAATCCTTTCATCTATAGTATGAGAAACAAAGAGATCAAGACTGCTTTGTTGAAGCTTTTTAATTCTGGCCATTCGTCATCAGTCACCAACAGAACTATTCCATGATAATGGGGTTGCATACTCAACCTCATACAAATGTTCTCTTTGATTATTTGATTATTTTTAAACTTTGCAGCATATAAGAAACAATAATTGTATCTGCCATACAGAGTGATAGCTCAGCTTAATAACCCATTTTTTGTATCTGTTATTTTCATTATCTTACATTTGACTATCTAACATCCCAGGCTGGACTACAATTACTGGGAAAATCTGAAATCCATGAAAAATTTAATTGGAAATTAAAGTAAGAATGATCCGTTTTCTGAATTGTTTAGGTTGATCAAATCCTTCCCCATCTATTGTCTTTGGAAACGTGTATAACTAATATGGTTGGAGGGAAAGGGAAATGTGCATCTTGGGGTTTTTTTGGTGCAGTACATTGGGACTGGTCTGTCTTGCCCTGTTTTTCCAGTATAGAGAGCTGAAGGGCATTACTGACACTTGATGGTGTGATGAATGATGAACAAATGAAAAAATAGACACCAGTTATATAGAAATCACAACATTAAAAACCACTAGGAGAACATTTTAATCTGCCAGGACATTCAATTGCTCACCTAAGCGTAGCAGTTCTCAAGCAGAGAAACTTCAAAGTAAAATTACAATGAGAGATTGCTGAAATTGAGTTTATTTGCAAATTTGGAACAATGGCTCTCTCCAGGATGGAATCAGGAGGATATATATTTTTTCTCACATTTCAGATGCTAATTTTCTGCACTTCATACCCCTGCTCTATCAAGCTACTTACAATATGTATCTTCCTGACACTCTAATTTACAATGCCTCTCCCACCCTTTGCCTTGATTATAAGCATCCCTTCCATTTTCCACTCTTTGTATCTAACAAAAGGAACATTGATTCTTGAAATCACATACTCTGGAAATCAAGTTGTTCTTTAAGAGGCTACTGGACCAGAATCTTGCCCACCACTGGTGAGCCTCTTCCACAGCACAGACATTTTCCCATACATACAACCTTTCTCCAGTCACTCCATAGAAAATGACCACTTGATCTCTGTTCTGTACACCCCATCACTCCTTTGCTGAATCCTCTAATCGACAGCCTCAAAAATAAAGAAATGCAGGCAGTGCTTCTGAATCCTCTGGGAAAGAAACAACACTGTCCACTGTGAAAGCACATGATGTATAGCTACAGACAAGCATGGAATTGCACATAACAAGAACCAGTTCATGATGCAGACCTGTCATTTATTATTTGGCTACATTGCTGAATTGTCTGCAGTAACTTTCATCTCACATCCCACCCCTGTTTTTTTGGATGAAAAGTAAGAATATTATTGAACATTCAAATGAGGAGGGAAAGAGGAGAAGAACAGCTGGACCACTATCATGTCCTATTGAAATCTATGATTGTCTCTGGGAGGAATAATTTGTCTGAAAATGAAGGCATTTCAAAATTGGTCACCTGCTTCAGGATGATCATGGCATCTGAAGAAGGGAGCTTTGATTCCTGAAAGCTTATAACTTGAAAATCCTGTTCATCTCTAAGTTGCCATGAGAATCAGATCCTGTTGTTCTACTGCAGACCAGCACAGATAACCTACCCAAAAATGAAGGGAATCACAACATCCTTGACCAGGTTATTGTGACAAACTGCTGCTCTTGTTGCTATTTCCAATTAAAAAAATGTGCACGGGGATGCAATAAGTTAAACAGTGTAAGCAGCTACCATTATCTTTTTCTTGGGTTTCTGTTTGCACAACAGTTCTTGTGCAAGCAGAATTCTTGTGCTGGATCATATAACCACTGCATGCTCTGACACCTTATACGGCTTCAGTTCCTCTATTGCAGCAGGGACACATTTTTCAAGAAAACCTGCAGAGAAAGAGAGTAAAGGGAGAATGCTTAATTGCAAAATAAATAAATAAATAGAATATGATTTTAGAACCATACAAGTATGCCCTGAGGCATCCAAGCTTTGTACTCCTTTCGGAAGTACATAAGCACAAGCACATAGTACATAGGCAGCCCTCCATACCTTACTGTATATGTCTCCATGGTAATATTTTGGAAGGCTGTTATCCTCAACAAGTGATTTAACACATCTAAGGAGAATCACATCAATATAATCCGGTGCCTAGAAGATTACTCTCATTTTCACCCATCCAATGAAGATCGAGAAGAGAGCATCTGGCACTGTTACCAGAATTGGTCTCCTTGCAAGTTGGGGATAGGATTAGCAAGCAAGAAGATGTCTTGACAAGAGGGGTAACAAACAATTTTTATGGGGGCTCTTCCCTAAGGGAACTGACGAGATATGGGTGTTTTCCAAAGCAGAGGTGCAGTTTTATTTAAAGGGGGAAACACACACACAACAAGAGTAAATAAATGGTTTTCACAAACATACAAGAGTCCTAGGAAAGCAAAGAGAGAAAAATGGGAATAGATTGCAGGATCTGGGAGTGATAGTTATCAATCAGATGAGTAGAGTAGTCCATGGAGGAAGAGGGCTTCGAATGGCCAGCGTTCCTGACCAGGAGACTCAGGGCCAAGCTACACATGACGAATGACACTTGAACGGAAAGTGGATTGAGTGGAGGGCAAGTGAACAGGGAGAAATACACTTGCCCTTCAAGTGTCATTCGTCATGTGTAGCTTGGCCCTCAGTGGATACTGAGGCTTGGATCCATGTAAGTGTGTACAATTTGGCTGGGGCAAAGCCAGAATACTTATAGGGCAAAAGAGGTCCTAAGGCTGGAAAGTGACTTCATCCAGTAGAACAAAATCCTTAAAGGCTACTTCCTGGGAAGGACAAAAGGTTTGAGTACTTTGATTGGTACTGTTGAGGTATGACAAAAGAATTAGATAGACTGTTCCTGGTGCCTCAAAAAGAAACTAAAGTTAATTAAGTGTTCCCTGGAGTTAGTTAGTGAATTTAGAGTTTGATGAAATGTTCCCAGAGAACTTAAACTTATCAGAGCTGATTGATGGTCCTTAATTGCAGGATAGGATCTTACCTTGGATGTAATCAGTTGAGACAAAAGAGATTGGAATGTCCAAGGGGAGATGATAGAATTAAACCCTCAATTACTTTTCTTGTCAAGGAACTGCCTGCGTTGGGTTTCAGGAGGCAAGAGGCAGTGGTGTCTAATCACTAGGCATTCCATTTGCTTTAATACATGCTTTCCAGTCTCCCGGGCAGGAGCTAACAATGTTCTGCCTTGCTGGGCAGTTTGGCTTATTGGGGCATGAAGCACATTAAATTCAGAAGCTTATGATTTCCTAGCATAAGCAGTTATTAAAATGGCACCACCCTGAGTCTGGCAAGCTAACTTATCCAGTCCAGGGCAGCCCTGGGTGACAGAGAAGCCATGGAATAGCAGCTGCCAGAGGATGAGGTGATGCATAGACCGCAGAGCCTCACGATGCCAGCGATGATGCCACCAATTCAGGCCACAATGCTGCCATGAAGACAGCGCTCCTCCCTCAGGATGAGGCCCCACCCTATGGACCACCATTGGTCCCTCACCCACCATGAGCAGAGGCTGGGAGGTGGGGCTCCCACCCTCACACCCTTAGCCTCCAACCAGGCAAGGCCATCCCAGCCTGCGGCTTCAGTTCCAGTGGCTGAACAATGGCCCTGCCTGACACAGCTAGGCTGAGCCTGCCCAGGCCAAGCCTCCTCAGGGTGTGGATCTGGTGGAGGATGGAGAGTGAGACCCAGCTCTCACTAATAAGAGGCCATGTGATGCCAGGAGGCAGGCCCAGCTAGGATTAAGCACCAGGTGCCAGGTCGGCAGCCCAGACACCAGGGTTACCAGCACCTGAGGCAATCCTTGCACACGTGCTCTGCGTGCATGCGCCCCAGGCTGCACAATGATGTCATCATGTGATGACATCATCATGCAGCGATGCTGGGGCCATTCACCGGCAGGTGACTGGGGCAGTGCAAGGAGGCCACCTGCACTCCAAACACTGCCCCAGCCTCCAGCTGTCCCTGGACCGTGGCTGCTGCACCCACCTGCGAACATGTGGCGGTAGCAGTGGTGTGGGGCTGGCTGGTGGTGGTGCTGCATGCATCTCCACTCCAGGACACCCTCCAGTGCCCCCTCCGGCCCCTGCAGCCCCAACTCATGAGCTCAATGGTGGCGCCAGCCCTGCAGGTCATTCACATCCACTGCACCCCAGGTCAGCAGGTGGAGAAGAGGCAGATGCCTCAGGGATTAATGAGACCCAGTGTTGGGCGGGGGACAGGCTATTTTAAAAGACACTCCTCCCTGTGAACCAGGGTAGAGACAGCTGGCGTGGCTTGGCATGAGTAGAGGCATGATGCAGCAGCTAGGGGGAGGAACCAGATGGCATAACCCCTTTGCTACCACACACTGAGGCTTAGGACAGTGGAAGAGCAATCTGGCTGAGTGAGTGGTGCAGCAGCTTACGGAAAACCAACAAACCAATACATTTTCCCCAGTGCTTTTGGGACTCTTTGAGGTCTAGAAACCTCCAGATCAAACAACCTGGTCTGTAAGGTATGCATTAAATTTTGGATGTCACTTGCTATACAATTAATTAATCCATCTCTGCATAGTAATTACAGATCTAACTAATATGTGTTACATATGAAACAGGTAGAAGAGCAACATTTGTTTATAAATAAGGACAAGGAGCCATGTTGCCCATTTGTTAAATATGTCATTTGGAGTGGAATAGCATATAAGTTTTCCTTTCCTGTCCTCCCTCATTTTTGTTCATCTACTACCACATTAATCTCACTTCATTTACCAGCTAGACTTGGACATAATGGGAGAAATATGAAGTAAATGATAGACAATTCTTGCTCCTATCACTTTGGTTATAGCTCATGTACCTAAACATAGCCAACATGGGCTGCTGATTGGTTGTTTGCATCTGTTACAAAAATGGAATAAATACTACAGTGTATGAGGAAGTGTTCCAGCAATGTTTTCTGATCAGGTGAATAGAACTAATGGGAGAACTTCCCCAGAAGTCTGAGAATAGTTTAATTTCTTATCCAACAAATGCTGACAGCTTTTAAATTTCTGGTTTAAGTGAGAAATTGGAAATATACATTGTTGCAAGCTCCACAAGAATATCCAGCGGCATCAGTGAAGAGAGGTATGCAAGCAGCTGTAGAAGAAATTGAATTTTTTGTTGCACGGTATTCTCAAAAATTTATAAGGTATGCCTGCTCGTTTTTCCTTTTTTATTATGCTAGTCATATTGTCCATAAAAGTCTGCTAATTTTTTCTGATTACCCTAACTACTAATCCACCTGCTGTTCTTGTCTCTGGCACCGTGTGATCCTATGTAGAATTCCAGAAGTTGAAGCCTATTATGATCAATGGACATAGACTGGAGCAATTCTGCACAGGACTGCAGATTGTCCATCTTCAAGGAATGAATCTTTTGTATGGAGGGGCATAGATTCATGTGACTCTTAACATACAGCTGGAGAGGTACAAATAACAAAACAAGTGCAGCAGCAAGTGAGAAAAGGGGGCAACAATAAAGGAAACGGTAAGGAAAAAAGTAGTGCATCTTGTTTCCTGCCCCATTCATACTAATCCTTGACTTGTGCTGGAGATCCAGTTTGTGTGTTGTGGGGGGAGTATGAAGCACAATTTTTCCTTTTTGCCTCTTCACTCTTTCACTAGGGTCTCAGAAATTATTTCACTGAGATAGTAGAGCAAGAGGAGAAGAGAAAGAAGGCACTGCCTTCTTCTGTAGAGTTATACACTTCTAAGTCCAATAGGTTGGATCCTGGTGAAAAATGAAGGAGGAGGTCCTCTTTCACTACCAAGTGTGCTCGGGTACATTGGACCTGCATATACAAAGGTCTTGTAGGATAATAAGGAATGCAATTGGGTGAGACTGAGAAAAAAAACTTGTATGGATCCAAACCATGTTATTAATGGAGTTAGAAGAATGTAATTCAGCTTAGAATTGTACTATAAAGTGAGTACATGCTCATTCTTGCATTCCTTTTATTGTCATGGCAACTTTCTGGAGATGAACCTGTTCAAGCAGCCTTTAATTGATGAATCAAATGTTGCTTGGAGATCAAAAAAATATTCTCCACCTTCATTTCACTGACTGTTCTGCATGGTGGTGGTGGAGGGTGCCGTCAACTCATATCTGACATGGCAACCCCTGCTTGGAGTTTTCAAGGGAAGAGACTAACAGGTGGTTTGCCATTGACTGCCTTTGCATAGCCACCATCGTCTTCCTTTGAGTTCTCCCATTCATTTTCTAACCAAGGTGAACACTACTTGATTTCTGAGATCTAATGAAATCAGGCTTGCTGGGGCTATCTGGGTAAAGGTGACCATTACACATAATATACAAAAGTTCTATGCATGCATTATGCACAATAAAAGCCACACACACAAGATTGCAATTTTGAAAAGTAAAGCTTGGATCCTATGAACAAGTTCTATAATATTTCACTTCTTTTCCTGCTAGCACAAGATCAATGGTTTTCAGTGGGCTCTTGTAAGCACATTCCTCAGCAGAATCTGTCTAGTGCTTGGGAAGGAAACTTGCCTATAGATTCCAAGCCTAAACGTTTCATTGGCACTCTGTTAACGCTTGGAAGTTAATCCAAAACCATCTTCACAGTTAGGTAAATGTTGCAGATTAACTCCCCGCCCCATCTAACCTTTATTCTTCCAGTCTAAGAGGCTATTCTTTCATATGGCGTAGCCAACAGAACAAAATAACTTTTCCTAAGGCATCAGGACCTGTGACTAACCAGTGATGTCTCGAGGAATCTTCTGAAACCCAGACACTCAAAATTTTCTAGCAGATAGGATGAGAGGCAGGAGGAAAGGTGGCATGGTATAACCCAATCTCATCGGATCTCAGAAGCTAAGCAGGGGCAGTACTTTGATGGGAGACCTGATGGCACTTTATACATATACAAAGGATGAGAGGGGGCTAACGGTATAAACTCCAGGGAGAAAGAACTCTGTCCTTTCTTGAACAGCGATGATGATTAGGAATGAAAAAAAACTTAAGTATTAAACAGTTTCAGGTACAGGAGACACTTGAATGAAAAGCATGAGAATTGCTTGGAAAGTGAGAAGCCCAAAAATGGGTTAGAGCTACTGAATCCTTGAAATATTTACATTCTTCTGTCTCTCTACATCTTAAAACACCATCATAGAAATGTTATTTTTAGATCTTGGATTTCTTGCATTTTATTTTCCCCTTTCTTCCCAGGTATAAGTTTTTCTCTTTTTTATTAATAACTACAAATGCAAGTAAAATTATTTTCATTTTATGAAACGGGAGTTATGGTCTTCTGTCTGCATGCACAAAGAAAGCCGAACTTGGCCTGCATTTTATTGAGGTAGGCTCCTGCCTGGATCTGAGTTACTCTGACAAGTGAAATTCCTTAAATCCAAGGCAATTTGGGAGTGGTGGCTAGGAAAAGCCAAGGGGTTCTGAATAAGTCATTTTGGGCAGACATGACTAGAGAGTCCAGAAAACTAGAAACACATACCTCCACTGAGTGGCAACAGCAGAAAAGGAATAACATTTATTTGTGAAGGTGAGTAAACTCCTTACTGGCGTCTAGCACAGCGATGCCAAACATGGTACCCACTCATGTGTTTCCGGGTGCGCACATCTTATTTCCTCAAAGAACCAATTGTGGGTTTCCTTTACTTCACCAGAGCAGAAGATGCTTCAGAAGAGACCCAGAAGGCATCACATGTGTGTCTGCAGAGAGGACCTATACAAAAACAGCTACTTCCATTAGAGTATGACACTTGGCTTCAAATGTCCCAACATTTTGGGACTGGCTGTTCCACTATATGGCAGTCATGTTGTAGTGGTGCTATCTATTCTTCTAATTTCAAAAGTGCCTGCAGGCTCAGCTAGTTTGGGGATCCCTGGTCTAGCAATCTGGTTTCTGAGCCAGCTGCTTGAATGCCACATATTTTTTGTGACACTGTCCTCACCTCTGCCACATAGACAAGATTTAGAGATTTACAGCAAATTGAACATATAGGGTTTATGTTCATTCAGCATTGCCATCTGAGCACACAAATGGTGTCAAAATCTGAAGACAGGAGAGGGGTGTAGTATGTGGGAACTCAACTCTTCCCCTGTTTTGCCCCTGTTCAAATTGTCAAGATAAAGCTAATGGCTCCTAGATCAATAGTGGGTTATATGAGAGATGGGGATTCTCAGAACAAAAAAATCTGCTTAATTGTTAATAAATTAATAAATAATCTCTCTGTTTTGTCCAACAGGTAGCATGCAGCAAAATACAGAGGTCAAATGTCCAATTTTACCTCTTCCTCTGAGTTTTTGCTCTTGGAATTCTCAGATATTCGAGAACTACACCTTTTACATTTCTTTGTGTTTCTAGCAATATATTTGACAGCAGTGACTGGAAATCTTCTCATCATTGTTGCAGTAGCCCTTGACTATCATCTCCACACTCCCATGTACTTCTTCCTAGTGAACTTGGCCATTTTGGATCTTGGTTTGGTTTCTGTCATTGTACCCAAAGCGATGGCCAATTCTCTCATGAACAGCAGGTCAATTTCTTATTTTGGATGTGCCACTCAAGTGTTCTTTTATCCTCTTTTTGGAGGATCAGATATTGCCTTTCTAACTATAATGGCACATGATCGATATGTTGCTATCTGCAATCCATTACAATATGAGACAATTATGCACAAAGGAGCCTGCATTCAGATGGCAGTAAGTGCATGGATTAGTGGCATAGTCTACGGCACATTGCACACTGGTGGCACTTTTTCCATCACCTTCTGCTCCAATATTATCAATCAGTTCTTCTGTGAAATACCACAGTTACTGAAGCTTTCTTGCTCTGACTTATACTTAGTTGAAATTGGCTTACTGGTTCTTAGCTTTATTGTAGTGCTAGGATGCTTTTTCTTCATTGTTTTAACCTACAAGGAGATTCTTGCCACAGTGCTCAGAATCCCTTCAGTTCAAGGTCAGAAAAAAGCCCTCTCCACTTGCCTTCCTCACCTCACTGTCGTGTCTCTGCTTGTTTTCACTGGAATGTTTGCTTACGTAAAACCCCCTGCTAAAACATCGTCTGATCTCGATATCTTATTTGCAGTGCTTTATGCTATACTCCCTCCATTGCTCAATCCTTTCATCTATAGTATGAGAAACAAAGAGATCAAGACTGCTTTGTTGAAACTCTTTAATTCTGGCCATTCTTCAAGTACCAACAGAACTCTTCCATGATAATGGGATTATACACTCAACCTCATGACTGTTCTCTTTGATTATTTGATTATTTTTAACCTTGGTTTATAAACATTGCAACATATAAGAAACATTAATTGTGTTTGCCATACAAGCATAACTTGGCTTAATAACACATTCTTTGTATTGTTTATTTTCATTACCTTTTTAAAAATGTTAACACTTTTATTAAAACTGCTTTTAACTCCTTATAAACAATGATAACATTAAAGATAACAATAAAACCAGCAATGCAAAGTACAATATTAACATTCCTACATTATATGTCTGTTATTTTCATTATCTTAGGTTTGATTACCTAGCATACTAGGCCGGAGTAAATTTACTAGGAAAATTACTAAAAAAAACCCTGATTCAGGCTTGAATCAGGACAAAGGATATATCTCACATTTCAGATGCTAATTTTCTGTACTTTGCACTTCTACTCTATCAAGCTAATTACAACATGTATTATAACTAGCTTCCTGAAAAGCTAATGTATAATACCACTCCCACCTGCTGCCTGCATTATAAGGACCCCTTCCTTTTTCCACTCCTCATATCTGGCCATGGGAGCCCTGACTCTTGAAAGCTCATACCCTGGAAAACAAGTTGGTATTTAAGGTGCTACTGGACCTGAATTTTGCCCACATTAATGTGGTGAGCATCTCCCACAGCACAGCCATTTTTTCATATATGCAACCTTCCTCCAGTCACTCCACAGAAGTTGACCGCTTGAGTTCTTTCCTGTGAACCCTCACCATTTCTTTGCTCAACCCTCTAATTGACAGTCTCAGTGGGCTGCGCTTCTGAATCCTCTGAGAAAGAAAAAATGCTGTCAGCTGTGAAAGGATGTGATGTACTGCAGTAGACAAGCATGGAATTGCCTTAAACTGTGGCACATAGCAAGAACCAGTTCATGTCATTTACTATTTGGTTACAATACTGATTGTCTGAAGTAACTACATCTCACACCCTACCCCTGTTTTCTGGGATGAAAAGTGGGAATATTACTGAATGTTAAAATGAGGAGGGAAAGAGGTTTTCACACTTTCAAAGCAGTCACCGGACGCAGTCCCGCTTTTTGTCCTCTGTATCCCTGATTTCCCCCCCTGTGGACATACCGCAATGTTTTTTTAAGTCTGCTGCCGACTGGCAGCTGGCCCGCATTTTGCTAGTGTGAACACTTTTGCCCCCTTTTTGCTTCTCTCCCACCTCTCCTTTTCCCTGGGAGCTGATTGGTTTGTGCAGAATTAACCACTCCCACCCTCCTCAGCTCTCTGAACTCCTTGTCCACCATTTTTTTTTAGTAAAGTGAGGTGAAGGTCATAAGGCTGCTTCTCTATTGGTTTCCTTCCTCCCAGTATGCATGCACTATTCTATTTTTTTTTCAAAATCAGGAACAATTCTTAAACTTTCTGCTAATTCCCTGCTAGCTTTAAAAGCAAGGAAAGGGTTAAATAGCTGCTTTCTCCTTCCTTCCTTAGGGTATGCACTCACACACTTTTTTTTTTATAGATGGGAATGGGTTGCAACTTTGTATTATTGTAATGTTACTGCACTTTGTTCCTGGCTTTAAAAACCAGGAAAAGATTAAATAGCTGCTTTCCCCTCCCTCCCAAGCATGTTTCAGACTTTGCCAAAGAGGGGGAAAAAACCAAGCATTTTGCACACCCTTTTGGAAGCAAAGTCTCAGCTTGCCGGGAGGGGATGAATCGGCAGCATTTTAACCCTTTCTTGTCTTGATTTTTTTAAAAAATGAGTGTGGTACATGTTTTCCCCCAGAACTCTGCCACCAATTGCCTCTCCAGTGGGCAGAGGAGAGCCCAATCAGCAAAAGGGGGGGGGGGGTCCCAACACTGCAATGTTACTACGCATGCTCAATTTTTTTTAAAAAAAAGTGTGACATGAATTGCAAGGCCCCCAAACCCCAAAACTGCACTGAGGCTTCAAAGTGGGTTTGAAATGAAGCACAGATGTCAAATCGAAACTGCAGTGGACAGTGTGAAATGAACGGGTGCAATGCTGAAGCTACTGTGATTGCGGCAAATGCTCATAAATGGCGGTTTAAACCGTAAGTGCGAAAAGGGCCATACATTCACTGTAACAGTTGAAAAATGCTTGAGACAAGTGACTAATTAATAGTCATTATATAAATATCTCCATGATAAATATGTTTTGGAAAAGTGGGAAGGATTCATAGCACACTTAGAAATGTTATTAGTGAACACAGCAAAACCAATGCATTTTATAAGGTAAAATTATTTTGAATTAGGTAAGGATAGGAACTATCGAAAGTTTTTTGCTAGAATCTTTTGGGATGAAAAAAGGCAAATTGTATTTGAAGATTCCTAGTAAATAGTCAATCAGTGGGGAGGCAAAATAATAATATAGTTAAATCCAAATAAAGATCTCCTACAAATGAGTTCTTATAGTCTTGAAAATGTGATCAGCAACAATCATAGAAAGATTGAATAATATTATTTCCAGAAACATCAATGTAGATCAAACAAGATTATTAAGGAAAATATATTTATCTTTTAATATAATATTGCTCTGGAACATCTGTAATTATAAAAGAATCCATCCATTTGTCTGTCTGTTCATCCATCTGTCTAATTGTGGGAGGAACAATTGCTCAGGATATAAAGCTTGGGTCCTCAAAATTGGCCACTGGCTTCAGGATGATTGTGGGAGTCCCAAAGTTGAAAGGAACTGGAACTGCCTGGCCAATTCAGTCTCTTGAAAACTCCACCCAATTTTTGCACTGGAAGCGATGGTTTTCTCTCCCAGATAGAAGTCATGCAAAACTATAGCCTCAACATGGTACACCAGCTTCAGAATAATCATGGGAATGGCTATGCAATATTGAAGGGAATTGGGGCATCTTAGCCCAGAACATCTGGAGAAGCACACCCTCTTCCCACACTGCTATTTGCAGTGAAAGGTAATATTGTCAGTTTGTGACAGATGTCATGAAGCAGAAAATAAAGCTGGGGGGGTCTCACAACTGGCCACCAGATTCAAGGGGATCATAGGACCTGAAGTGCTAAATATTAAAGGAATTAGGACATCTCGGCACATGTAATCTCCAGAAAACTCCAGCCCAGCTCAGGTTTCTGCATTGAAAGCTATGGATGTTTCTAGAAGTCATAATTCATCAGAAAAACAAAGGCATTTCAAAATTGGTCACCTGCTTCAATATGATCATGGTATTTGAAGGAGGGAGAGGGCAGGCCGCCATATCCCCTGCTGCCTCATCCCGATTGGCTGAGCTGCCTACTTCAGCCCCCACCCATCAAGCCTTGTGCCATATTCAAATTATGGGCTGGAGCAAACTGGCCCATAGCTGATTGCTATGAACTTCACTTCTTTTTTTTTTAATTAATTTTTTATTTTTAAAACAGAATAGTGATACAAAAATTCAGAAAAAAATTAAAATTACAAGGACCATCCAAAATGTGATAAACATATGAGCCGCCACTCTGCTGGTGACATTGGCCCCACCCTCGGCTGTCTTGCCGGGTGCATCATGGAGGGCTTCCCTCTGCCTCACAGCTAGGCAGGGAGGATGTTGTGGTCACCTGCATCTCCTTATGCCTGCGGGCCATGCTTTCTCTGACTCTCTGGTTCTCCCTCAAGTCATTCCAGTCTTATTCTCCTCCCTGGCGACCTTGGGAGCCCTCTCCTTTATAGCACCCTGGTTCTCCACCTGTTCCCCACTGCGGGGACTGGCTCTGCTCCTTCCAGCCAGACCTGAGTCCTGGCTCCCCACTTGGTCATCCTGCCCTCCTTCTGGGCCATGCCCGGCTGGGCAGGGAAACCATCTCACTATGGCTGGCTGTCCCGGGTTTTCTCCCCACCTCCCATGTTGCTGGCTCCAGCAGCAGCCTCCCTGTGGTCTGGGAGCCGCCCATCAGCATCTCTGCCACTTTCAAGCCTGGCCGCGCCACCAAAGAGTCCAACTAAGTGGTGTCCTGGCATCGTGCTGTGGCAGAGCCTGACAGTGTAGCTTGCATCGCTGCTGTCCACCTTGTCTCCATCATCTCCCGCCTTGCCCCTTTGCAGAGTAAGGGTCTTCGGGCCGGGGTCAGCATCTGTGCCCGGGCCCAGATGTGTCCGGAGTGGTGGGGGGCTGCTCTGAACAAACATACAGCATTTAAAATGTGAATTTCAGGTGTTATTATTATTATTATTTACTAGAAACAAAGCCCGTTGTGGGGGAAAAATACAATGAGCTCTAGAAAGGGGAGGGTGGGCAGGCAGGCATTCACTCCTCCTCCATTACTGATCCCAACCAGTGAAGGAGGGGGATAGGCATTGCTACCTGCTCTACAACTGATCTCAGCAACATGAAGGGGTAGTGGGCTTTGCTACCTGCTGCATGTCTGATACAGACCAGGTAAAGGGGGGCAGACATTGCCACCTGCTCTGCACCTGATTACGGCTGGGTGAAGGGGGGCAGGCATTGCTGCCTACTCCAAGCCTGATCCCAGCTGGATGAAGGGAGGTGGGCATTGCCACCTGTTCCCTGCTGGGTGAAGGGAGGAATGAGCACTACCTCCTGCTCCTTGCCTGATCCCAACAGGTGAAGGCGGGTGATGGGCTTTGCTACGTGCCCCGTTCCTGATTCCAACTAAGTGAAGGGGGTGCAGGCATTGCCACCTTCTCTGCTCCTTATTTCGGCAGGTTGAAGGGGGGTAGAGATTGCTGCCTGCTTGGCACCTGATACCAACAGGGTGAAGATGGGGTGGGCATTGTTGCCTGTTCAGTGCCTTATTCCAGTAGGTTGAAGGGGGTGGACATTGCCACCTGCTTCATTTTTTGTCCTGGCTAGGTGAAGGGAAGAAGGGAATTGCCTTCTGATCTGTGCCTGATCCCACCTAGGAGAAGGCACGATGTGAACATTGCTAACTACTCCACTCCTGATCAGAGCTGGGTGAAGGGGGTGGTCAATGCCAACCACTCTGCTCCTGATCCCATCTGGGAGAAGGTGGGAGGGCATTGCCACCTCCTTCACTCTTAATAACTGCTTTGTTAAGGCAGGGGTGGGCATAACCTGCTCAGCTCCTATTGCCAGTTATGATAAGGAGGGGTGTGTGTATTGCCACCTGCTCTGCTCCTAATACTAGCTAAGTTAAGGTGGGGAAGTGTACATGGCCACTTGCTCCACTCCTAATATCAGCTGGGTTAAGGCAAGGGTGGGCGTAACCTTCTCAGCTCCTATTGCCAGTTATGATAAGGAGGGGGGGTGTATTGCCACCTGCTCTACTCCTAATAACACCTGAGTTAAGGTGGGTGTGGGCATCTGCTTCTCTCCTAATGCCAGTTGTAATAAGGTGGGGGTGGGCATTGCCACCTTCTTCACTTCTAATACCAGCTGGATTAAGGCAGGGCAGGCATTACCACCTACTCTGCTCCTGATCCCAGCTGGCTGAAGGGGGGCTGGCATTGCCACCTACTCTGCTCCTAATACCACCTGAGTTAAGCTGAGGGTTGGCATTGCCACCTCCTTTGCTCCTAATACCAGCTGGGTTATGGTGGGGGTGGGCATTGCCACCTTCTCCACTCTTAATACCGGGTTAAGGCAGGGGTGGGCATTGCCACCTGCTCTGCTTCTAATAACACCTGGGTTAAGGTGAGGGTCAGCATTGCCACCTCCTCTGCTCCTAATACCAGCTGGGTTAAGGTGGGGGTGGGCATTGCCCCCTGCTCCACTCTTAATATCAGCTGGGTTAAGGCAGGGGTGGGCATTGCTACCTGCTCTGCTTCTAATAACACCTGGGTTAAGGTGAGGGTGGGCATTGCCCCTCCTCTGCTTTTAACACCTGGGTTAAGGTGGTGGCGGGCATTGCCACCTGCTTCTCTCCTAATGCCAGCGGTGATAATGTGGGGGTGGGCATTAGCACCTTCTTCGCTCCTAATACCAGCTGGGTTAAGGCAGGGGCAGGCATTACCACTTACTCTGCTCCTGATCCCAGCTGGCTGAAGGGGGACTGGCATTGCCACCTGCTCTGCTCCTAATACCATTTGGGTTAAGGTGAGGGTCAGCATTGCCGCCGCCTCTGCTCCTAATACCAGTTGGTTAAGTTGGGGGTGGTGGGCATTGCCACCTGTTCCACTCTTAATACCAGCTGGGTTAAGGCAGGGGTAGGCATTGCTACCTGCTTTACTCCCAATACCAGCTAGGATAAGGTGGCAGTGGGCATTGCCACCCACTCTGCTTTTAATACCAGCTGGCTGAAGGGGGGCAGGCATTGCCACCTGCTCCGCACCTAATACCAGCTGGGTTAATATGGGGGTGGGCATTGCTAAGTGCTCTTCTCCTATTACTAGCTGTGTTAAGGCTGGAGATGGGCATTGCCACCTGCTCTGCTCCTAATACCAGCTGGGTTAAGGCATGGGGAGGGCATTGCTGTCTGCTCCGCTTCTGTTCCCTGCCTAGGCTTCCCACCAAGGCATGTTTTCTGGAGTGATATGGTGAGTTACCTGGGCTTTCCTTTCTGACATCGCCCTCTGGTGGTTCACCAGGGTATAAAGTGAGTTGTCTGAAACACGCTTACTCAGATAGGCCATCATTAATTTGGTCATTGCAGTATATTCTGCCATTTTATCTTCACAATTCCCACTGATTGGGCATTCCTCTGCCTTCCATTTGGTTGCCATTACTACTCTGGCTGCTGTCAGCTTATATCTAAACAATTCATGTAATGTTTTTTCAGTGTTTTCTAGGAAAATTCCTAACAGCATAGTAACAGGGTTCATAGCGAAGTTAATTTTTAAAATCTTCTGAAGCTCACCCTGTACGTCTTTTCATTTTTTAAAAATCTTTCTAAAAAGTTTGTTTATATCTTTTTGCATGTCCACCACATGTGGTAAAATGGACTTTCTGCTTCTTTGCACTTCCAGCACATCCCCACATACTTCTTATGCAAGGGCGCTTTGATTCTTGAAAGCTTGTACCTTGAAAATCTTGTTGGTCTCTAAGATGTCACTGGACTCAGATCCTGCGGTTCTACTGTTGACCAGAACAAATAACCTATCCAAAGCTGAAGGGAATCACAATATCCTTTCCCTGGTTATTGTGACAAACCACTGTTCCTTTTGCTGTTTCCAATAGAAATATGCATAGGGATGCCATAAGTAAGACAGTGCAAGCAGCTACCATGACCTTTGGGTGGGGAGGTCTTCTTGCACAACATCTCTAGAGCAAGCAGAAGTTTTGTGCTGGATCATATACCCATTGCATGTTCTGAATCCTTCAGATATCCAGCTTAAGTTTCTTTGAACTTGGGTTCACACAAACAAAAGGAAGAGTCGAGTGAAGCACTGGATTTTATTGATCTGGAAATTTTATGTTCACTTTAAACTATAGAAAGTGAAGACATCTGTTGCAACAGAGACACTTTTTTCAAGAATAACTGCACAGGAAGAGTGAGAAAGTAGAATGCTTCATTACAACCCCCCCCCCAGAATTTTTTAAAAAAACATACAGATATGCTCTGAAGCATCCAAATTTTGTACTCATGCCAGAAGTACATAGGCAGCCCTCCATACAGTGCTTTAAATGTCTCAATGGTAACATTTTTGAAAGCTCTTATCCTAAATAAGTTTATTCCAAAACACATCTAAGCAGACTCCCATGAATATAATCTGGAGTTTACCCACTGCCTAGAAAATTTCTCAAGACTGGGCTCTCATTGTCACCCTCCCGATGAAGATGAGAGAAAACAGGCCAATAATTTTCCCCAGTGCTTTTGGGTCATTTTAACGTCTAAAAACCTCCAGCTCTAACACTCTGGTCTGTAAAGTATGCATTAAATCTGTCTCTCCACGGGATGTACAGATCTAAGCAATATGTGTTACACATGGAATATGTAGAAGAGCAATAATTGTTTATAAATATCAGAGGATAAGGAACCATATTACCGGTTTGTTAAATAGGTCATTTAACAACTCTATCTTTCCATTCCAGTCCTCCATAATTTTTGTCCCTATAGTGACACATTGATCCCACTTCATTTGCCAACAAGACTCGGACATAATGGGAGAAATGTGAAGTAAATGATAGACAAGTCTTGCTCCTATCACTTTGGTTACAGCTCATGTACCTAAACATAGCCAACATGTGCTACTGATTATATGCTTACACTTGTTACAAAAATGGAAGAAGAAATGCTACAGTGTATGAGAAAGTGTTCCAGCAAGGATTTCTGCCCAGGTGAACAGAACTCAGGGGAGAACTTCCCCAAAAGACTGAGAATAGTTTAATTTCCAGTCCAACGAATGCAAACAGCTTTTAAATTTCTGCTTTAAGTGAGAAATTAGAAAGATACATTGTTGCAAGCGCCACAAGAATATCCAATGGCACAGATGAAGAGATGTACGCAAGCAGCTGTAAGAGAAACTGATTTTTTTGTTGAAAGATAGTCTCAAAATTTTTTAAGGTAACCCTGTTTTTCTTTTTTATTATGCTAGCCATATTGTCCATAAAAGTCTGCTATTTTTTTCTGATTAACCTAACTACTAATCCATCTGCTGTCCTTGTCTTTGGCACCATGTGATCCTACGTAGAATTCCAGAAGTTGAAGCCTATTATAATGAATGGACATAGACTGGAGCAATTCTGCACAGGACTACAAATTATTCCTTCTTCAAGGAAACAGCCTTTTGTATGTAGGGGCATAGATTCATGTGACTCTTAACATACAGCTGGAGAGGTACACATAACAAAACAGCAGGTGAGAAAAGGGGGCAACAATAAAGAAAACCGTAAAGAAAACAATAGTGTATCTTGCTTTCCTGCCCCCTTCATACTATTCCATGATTTGTGCTGGAGATCTAGAGTTTGTGGGGTGTGGGATGTGGGGTAGGTGGGGTGGATTATTGCAGCATGAAGTAAAGTTTTTTTCTTTCTGCCTTTTCACCCTTTCACTAGGGTGTCAGAAATTCTTTCATTGAGAGTGGGGAGCAAGAGAAGAAAAGGAAGACACTGCCATCCTTGTAAACTTATATATTTAAATATTGGACTTTGTAAAATTCAGTGGGTCGAATCCTCATGAAAAATGAGGGAGGAGGTCGTCTTTCACTACCAAGTGTGCAGGGGTACATTGGACCTGCATGTACAAAAGTCTTCTGAGATAATAAGGAATGCAACTGAGTGTGACTGAGTGAAACATCTTTATGGATCCAAACCATGACATTAATGGAATTACAAGGATGTAATTCATTTTAGATTGTGAATACATGCTCCTCACTTCATCCCTTAGATTGTTTTGACAACTTTCAGGAGACAAATCTATTCAAGCAGCCTTTAACTGAGGACTCAAGTGTGGCTTGGAGATCAAAAATGTATCCTCCACCTTCCTTTCACTGACCATTCTGCTTGGTGGTGGTGGAGGGTGCTGTCAAGTCATATCTGACTCATGGCAACCCCTGCTGGATTTTTCAAGGGAAGAGACTAACAGAGGAGGTTTGCCATTGCCTGCCTTTGCATAGCCACTCTTGTCTTCCTTTGAGTTCTCTTATTCATTTGCTAGCCAAGGTGGACCCTATTTGATTTCTGAGATCTAATGAATTCAGGCTTGCTGGGGCTATCTGGCTAAAGGTGACCATTATGTATACTATACAAAAATGCTATGCATGCATTAGGTGCAATAAAAGCCACACAGAGATATATGTACCTCAGATTGCAATTTTGAAAAGTAAAGCTTGGATCCTATGAAAAAGTTCCGTAAGAGTTCACTTCCTTTTCTACTAGTACTTCCATTTCCAGAAGACCAATGGTTTTCAGTGGGCTCTTGCAAGCGCATTCCTCAGCAGAAGCTCTCTAGTGCATGGGAAGGAAACTTGCCTATATAATCCAAGCCTAAACATTTCATTGACCCTCTCTTAACACTTGGAAGTTAATCCAAAACCATCTTCACAGTTAAGTAAATCTTGCGATCAAATTTCCCACCCACCCCAATCTAGCCTTTCTTCTGCCAGTCTAAGAGGTTACCCTTTCATATGAAGCAGTCAACAGAATGAAATAACTTTTCCTATTGCATCGAGATCTGTGAGTAACCAGTGATGTCTCGAGGAATCTTTTGGAACCCAGAGAGTCAAAATTTTCCATTAGGTGGGATGAACGGCGGAAGGGGAAGTGGCATGGTATAACCCAATCTCATTGGATCTCAAAAGCTAAGCTGGGTCAGTACTTGGATGGGAGATCTAATGGCACTTTTTACACACACACAAAGAATGAGAGGGGTCTAAGGGTATAAACTCCACGGGGAAAGAACTTTGTTCTTTCTTGAAGAGTGGTGATTAGGAATGAAAAAACGACTTCAAAATATTAGGTACGGGAGATACTTGAATGAAACGCCTAAGAACTGCTTAGAAAGTGAGAAGCCCAAATATGGACTAGAAGAACTGAATCTTTGAAATATTCACATTCTTTTGTCTTCCCTACCTCTTAAATCACCATCATAGAAATGTTATTTTTAGATCTTGGATATCTGGCACATTTTATTTTCCCCTTTCTCAGTAGTTTAACTTTTATTTCAGGTATATGTTTTTCCTCTTTTTTCTGCAAAGGCAAGTAGAATTATTACTTTGATTTTATGAAACGGGAGTTATGGTCTTCTGTCTGCATGCACAAAGAAAGCCGAACTTGGCCTATATTTTACTTGAGGTAGGCTCCTGCCTGGATCTGAGTTACTCTGACAAGTGAAATTCCTTAAATCCAAGGCAATTTGGGAGTGGTGTCTAGGAAAAGCCAAGGGGTTCTGAATAAGTCATTTTGGGCAGACATGACTAGAGAGTCCAGAAAACTAGAAAGACAAAACTCCAGTAGGTGATAACAGCAGAAAAGGAATAACATTTATTTGTGAATGTGAGTAAACTCCTCACTGAAGTCTAGCACAGTGATGCCAAACACGGTGCCCACTCGTGTTTCCAGGTGCTCACTTCTTTCTTCCTTGAAGAACCAGTTTCAGCTCTCCTTTACCTCACCAGAGCAGAAGATGCTTCAGAAGAGACCAGAAGGCATCACATGTATGTCTACAGAGAGGACCTATACAAAAACAGCTACTTCCATTAGAGTATTACACTTGGCTTCAAAAGTCCGAACATTTTGGGACTGGCTGTTCCACTATATGGCAGACATGTTGTAGTGGTGCTGAGTATCTATTCTTCTAATTTCAAAGGTGCCTGCAGGCTCAGCTAGTTTGGGGATCCCTGGTCTAGCAATCTGGTTTCTGAGCCAGCTGCTTGAATGCCACATATGTTTGTGACACTGTCCTCACCTCTGCCACATAGACAAGATTTAGAGATTTACAGCAAATTGAACATATAGGGTTTATGTTCATTCAGCATTGCCATCTGAGCACACAAATGGTGTCAAAATCTGAAGACAGGAGAGGGGTGTAGTATGTGGGAACTCAACTCTTCCCCTGTTTTGCCCCTGTTCAAATTGTCAAGATAAAGCTAATGGCTCCTAGATCAACAGTGGGTTATATGAGAGATGGGGATTCTCAGAACAAAAAAATTTGCTTAATTGTTAATAAATATTTTTATTAATATTTAATTAATTATTTAATTTTTAAATAATCTCCTCTGTTTTGTCCAACAGGTAGCATGCAGCAAAATACAGAGGTCAAATGTCCAATTTTACCTCTTCCTCTGAGTTTTTGCTCTTGGAATTCTCAGATATTCGAGAACTACACCTTTTACACTTCTTTGTGTTTCTAGCAGTATATTTGACAGCAGTGACTGGGAATCTTCTAATCATCATTGCAGTAGCCCATGACTATCACCTCCACACTCCCATGTATTTTTTCTTAGTGAACTTGGCCGTTCTGGATCTTGGTTCGGTTTCTGTCACAGTACCCAAAGCAATGGCCAATTCCCTCATAAACAGCAGGTCAATTTCTTATTTTGGATGTGCCGCTCAAGTGTTCTTTTATCCTCTTTTTGGAGGGTCAGATCTCGCCTTTCTAACTATAATGGCACATGATCGATATGTTGCTATCTGCAATCCATTACAATATGAGACAATTATGCACAAAGGAGCCTGCATTCAGATGGCAGTAAGTGCATGGATCAGTGGCATAGTCTACGGCACATTGCATACTGGTGGCACATTTTCCATCACCTTCTGCTCCAATATTATCAATCAGTTCTTCTGTGAAATACCACAGTTACTGAAGCTCTCTTGCTCTGACTTATACTTAGTTGAAATTGGCTTACTGGTTCTTAGTGCTATTGTAGCGCTAGGATGCTTTATCTTCATTGTTTTAACCTACAAGGAGATTCTTGCCACAGTGCTCAGAATCCCTTCAGTTCAAGGTCAGAAAAAAGCCCTCTCCACTTGCCTTCCTCACCTCACTGTCGTGTCTCTGCTTGTTTTCACTGGAATGTTTGCTTACGTAAAACCCCCTGCTAAAACATCGTCTGATCTCGATATCTTATTTGCAGTGCTTTATGCTATACTCCCTCCATTGCTCAATCCTTTCATCTATAGTATGAGAAACAAAGAGATCAAGACTGCTTTGTTGAAACTCTTTAATTCTGGCCATTCTTCAAGTACCAACAGAACTCTTCCATGATAATGGGATTATACACTCAACCTCATGACTGTTCTCTTTGATTATTTGATTATTTTTAACCTTGGTTTATAAACATTGCAACATATAAGAAACATTAATTGTGTTTGCCATACAAAGTACTGTCTTGGCTTAATAACACATAATTTGTTTCTTTTATTTCCATTACCTTTTTAAATTTTAAAACTTTTATTAAAATTGATTTTAACTTCTTATAAACAATGATAACAATAAAGCCATATGCTTCAAGGTACAATATTAACATTCCTATGTTATATGTCTATGTCTGTTATTTTCATTATCTTAGATTTAACTGTCTAGCATACCAGGCTGGATTAAAATTACTAGGGAAGTCTGAAATCCTTGCAAGATTTCATTGGGAATTAAAGTAAGAATGATCAGTTTTTTGAGTTATTTAAGTTAATCAAATCCCTCCCCACCTATCATTTTTGGAAACATTCGTATAACTAACATGATTGGAGGGAAAGATTCCTAGTAAATTGTGAATCAGTGAGTAGGCAAAATAATAATATGGTTAAATCCAAATAAAGAGATCTCTTACAACTTGAGTTCTTATAGAATAATATTCTCATGAAATGAAGTCTTGAAGATGTGATCAACAACAATCATAGAAAGACTGAACAGTATTATTTCCAGATACATCAATATAGATCAGACAAGATCATTAAGGAAAATATGTTTATCTTTTAATATAATATGGTCTTGGAATATCTGTAATTATAAAAGAATCCATCCATTTGTCTGTCTGTCAATCCATCTGTCTAATTGTGGGAGGAACAATTGCTCAGCTTGGCTCTTCAAAATTGGCAGCTGTCTTCTGGATGATTGTAGGAGTCCCAAAGTTGAAAGGAACTGGAACTGCCTGGCCAATTCAGTCTCATGAAAACCCCACCCAATTTTTGCTTTGAAAGCTATGGTTGTCTCTCCCAGGTATGCCATGCAAAACTATAGCCTCAATATTGCCCACCAGCTTCAGAATAATCATGGCAATTACTATGCAAAAATTGAAGGGAATTGGGACATCCTAGCCCAGAACATCTATAGAAGCACACCCTCTTCCCACACTACTATTTGCAATGGAAGCTAATACTGTCTGTTTGTGACACGTGTCATGAAGCAGAGAATAAAGCTGTGAGTCTCACAACTGGCCACCAGATTCAAGGGGATCATAGGACCTGAAGTGCTAAATATTAAAGGAATCAGAACATCTCTGCACATGTAGTCTCCAGAAAACCCCAGCCCAGCTCTGGTTTCTGCATTGAAAGCAATGGCTGTTTCTAGGAATCATAATTCATCAGAAAAACAAAGGCATTTCAAAATTGGTCATGGTATCTAAAGGAGGGAGAGGGCAGGCCGCCATATCCCCTGCTGTCCCATCCCGATTGGCTGAGCCACCTACCTCAGTCCCCACCCATCAAGCCTTGTGCTATATTCAAATTAAGTGTACTGGAACAAACTAGGCCATAGCTGATTGCTATGAACTTTACTTCTTTTTTTTAATTTTTTTTTATTTTTAAAGGAAAATAGTGATACAATAAATCAGAAAAAACTAATTTAAAATGTACATTGCAAGGACCATCTAAAAGTGATAAACATACAGCATTTACAATGCGAATTTCAGGTATACAACATATTCATAAAACTCAGGAATATTTTCTCTCTGTCCTAATGAAACTTGCCATTAAATCAACAGACATTTAATAAATTATATAAACAAGTTGTCTTGAAATAAAAAAAAATATTTTAACATTCACTATCAGATATTGAATGTTTGAAGTCAATATATTAATGTACTAATTCTTGAATAATTTTAAAATATATCTATAAATTATAATTGCTACAATAAAAAAGCGAGCAACGGATTTTAAAGATACTTCAAAAAGGTATAATAATAATCTAAACCTACATCCAAAAAACTATCTATAAAATATTGTCATGAAATATTTATAATACTAATTATGTTAATTATATTAATCTATTAGCTAATGTACATAACTAACTTAAACTATATCAAAATCTAAAGAAAACCAGCATTTCAATCTGCATACAGACCAAAACCGACAGAAGTCGTCTCTATCGCTTATCTCCCATCTTTATCTTTAATAGGTGTAATACGTTTCCCATTTTCTTTCGATTGCCTTCATCAGTCTTTTGTTTATGTAATTCATTAATTTGGCCATTACAGTATATTTTGCCATTTTATCTTCACAATTTCCACTGACTGGGCATTCCTCTGCCTTCTATTTGGTTTCCATTACCACTCTAGCTGCTGGCAGCATATATCTAAATTGCTCAGGTAATGTTTTTTTCAGTGTTATCTGGGGACATTCCCAATAGCATACTTTCAGGGTTCAAATTAATGTTTAAAATCTTTTGAATCTCACCCAGTATGTCTTTCCAATTCTTTTAAAAAATCTTTCTAAAAAGTTTGTTTATATCTTTTTGCATGTCCACCACATGTGGTAAAATGTACTTTCTGCCTCTTTGCACTTCCAGCACATCCCCATATACTTCTCATGCAAGGGCGCTTTGATTCTTGAAAGCTTGTACCTTGAAAATCTTGTTGGTCTCTAAGGTGTCACCGGACTCAGATCCTGCGGTTCTACTGTTGACCAGCACAAATAACCTATCCAAAGCTGAAAGGAATCACAATATCCTTTCCCTGGTTATTGTGACAAATCATTGTTCCTTTTGCTGTTTCCAATAGAAATATCCATAGGGATGCAATAAGTTAGACAGTGCAAGCAGCTACCATGATCTTTTGGGGGGTTTCTTCTTGCACAACATCTCTAGAGCAAGCAGAAGTTTTGTGCTGGATCATATACCCATTGCATGTTCTGAGTCCTTCAGATATCCAGCTTAAGTTCCTCTGAACTTTGGTTCACACAAACAAAAAGAGGAGTCCAATGAAACACTGGATTTTATTGATTTAGAAATTTTATGCCCACTTTAAACTACAGAAAATAAAGACATCTGTTGCAGTAGAGACACTTTTTTCGAGAATAACTGCACAGGAAGAGAGAAAAAGTAGATGCTGCATTACAAATAAAATAAAATAAAGCATCAGAATTTTTAAGCAAACTATACAGTGTCAGAGTGTCAGTTTGCCTGTCAGTTCTCTAGCCAGAGTTACGCCATACTAACATGCTATAATCTGTAGATGTTTAGTCTTCCTCCCTCTAGGCCCAGATGCAGCCCAGGCCGCATATATCCATGGGAGCAAAGAACTCTTATCAGCCCATTCCAGCCGAAGACCTTGACGTCCATGGTTTCCCATGCCTTCACAGACAGGACTGAGGGGGGAGGCTGGGAATGGGTGTTTGATGTATTGCTACTTTCGTTTCACGTGTCATTCTCAACAAAGCCTTCGTTCAGCCAAGGGTCTCCTAGTCCTTGGAATATGGACACTTGTATCCTGAGCATAGTCTTTCAATAAATCTTTTAAAACCAAGAAACCTTCTGCTTCTTCCAGAAGGGGAAGAGAAACTCTAGATAACTGGGATTCCATAGTCTGACATACAGATATGCTCTGAGGCATCCAAACTTTGTACTCTCTCCAGAAGTACATAGGCAGCCCTCAATACAGTGCTGTAAATGTCTCAATGGCAATGTTTTTGAAGGCTCTTATCCTAAATAAGTGTATTCTAAAACACTTAGAGAAGCAGAATCACATGAATATATTCTAGAGTTTATCCAGTGCCTAGAAGATTTCTCAAGACTTGGCTCTCATTATCACCCTCCCAATGAAGATCAGGAAGAGAGAAAACAGGCCAATATGTTTTCCCCAGTGCTTTGGGACATTTTGAGGTCTAGAAACCTGCAGATCAAACAACCTGGTCTGTAAGCTATGCATTAAATTTTGGATGTCACCTGATGTCCCATTAATTAATCTGTTTCTCCATGGTATTTACAAATCTAAGCAATATGTGTTACACATGGAGTATGTAGAAGAGCAATAATTGTTTATAAATATCAGAGGATAAGGAACCATATTACCGGTTTGTTAAATAGGTCATTTAACAACTCTATCTTTCCGTTCCAGTCCTCCATCATTTTTGTTCATATTGTGGCACATTGATCCCACTTCATTTGCCAACAAGACTCGGACATAATGAGAGAAATGTGAAGTAAATGCTAGACAAGTCTTGCTCCCATCACTTTGGTTACAGCTCATGTACCTAAACATAGCCAACGTGTGCTACTGATTATATGCTTACACTTTGTTACAAAAATTGAAGAAGAAATGCTACAGTGTATGAGAAAGTGTTCCAGCAATGTTTTCTGATCAGGTGAACAGAACTCATGGGAGAACTTCCCCAAAAGACTAAGAATAGTTTAATTTCCAATCCAGTGAATGCATACAGCTTTAAATTTCTGGTTTAAGTGAGAAATCAGAAAGATACATTGTTGCAAGCTCCACAAGAATATCCAGGGGCATCAATGAAGAGATGTACACAATCAGCTGTGGAAGAAATTGAATTCTTGGTTGAAAGGTATTCTCAAAATTTTATAAGGTAACCTGCTCATTTTCCCTTTTTTATTATGCTAGTCATATTGTCTATAAAAGTCTGCTAATTTTTTTCTGATTAACCTTACTACTAAACCATCTGCTGTCCTTGTCTCTGGCACCGTGTGATCCTACGTTGAATTCCCAAAGTTGAAGCCTATTATAATCAATGGACACAGACTGGAGCAATTCTGCATAGGACTGCAGATTGTCCTTCTTCAAGGAAAGAATCTTTTGAATGTAGGGGCATAGATTCATGTGAGTCTTGACATATAGCTGGAGAGGTACAAATAACAAAACAAGTGCAGCAGCAAGTGAGAAAAGGGGGCAACAATAAAGGAAACGGTAAGGAAAAAAGTAGTGCATCTTGTTTCCTGCCCCCTTCATACTAATCCCTGACTTGTGCTGGAGATCCAGAGTTTGTGTGTTGGGGGGCGGGGTGGATTATTGCAGTACGAAGCAAAGTTTTTCGTTTCTGCCTTTTCACCCTTTCGCTAGGGTGACAGAAATGCTTTCATTGAGAGCGTGGAGAAAGAGGAGAAGAGAAGGAAGGCACTGTTATCCTTTGTAAATTTATACATATATTCATTGGATTTCATAAAGTCCAATGGGTTGGATCCTGGTGAAAAATGAGGGAGGAGTTCCTCTTTCACTACCAAGTGTGCAGGGGTACATTAGACCTGCATGTACAAAAATCTTGTGGGATAATAAGGAATGCAATTGGGTGAATGAAACATCTTTATGGATCCAAACCATGATATTAATGGAGTTAGAAGGATGTAATTCAGCTTAGAACGACACTCTAAAGTGAGAACATGCTCCTCCCTGCATCCCTTAGATTTTCATGGCAACTTTCAGGACATGAATCTATTCAAGCAGCCTTCAACTGAAGAATCAAGTGTGGCCTGGAGTTTAGAAATGTATCCTCCACCTTCCTTTCACTGACTGTTCTGTATGAGTCATATCTGACTTACGGCAACCCCTGCTGGAGTTTTCAAGGGAAGAGACTAATAGAGGTGGTTTGCCATTGCCTGCCTCTGTATTGCCATCCTGGTCTTCCTTCTAGGTCTCCCATGCATTTGCTAACCAAGGCTGATCCTACTTGATTTCTGAGATCTGATGAGATCGGGTTTGCTGAGGCTATTCAGGTACACTATACAAAAATTCTATGCATACATTTAGTTCAATAAAAACCACCCATGGGTGTATATGTACAAGACTGCAACTTTGCAAATTAAAGCTTGGATCCTATGAACAAGTTACAGAAGAGCTCACTTCCTTTTCTCTAGCACTTCCATTTTCACAAGACCAATGGTTTTCTGTGGGCTCTTGCAAGTGCACCCTTCAGTAAAGGTTGTGTAGTATATGGGAAGGAAACCTGTCTGTAGGATCCAAGGATTTAATTTGCACTCTGTTAACCCTTGGAAGTGAATTAAAAACCAACTTAATAGCACATTTGCTCCTACAATTTAAAACAGGTAGACAATATTGTTTATTATGTTTTACAATGCCCTCATCATGAATCTACCCATAAGAAATTCTTGCATCCATTTCTTACTAACTTTTCTGGTACAGAGGAAGATTGTATATACTTTATATTGGCTGATGTCACTCCAGAGGTTACCTTTAAGCTGGCTAGTTTTATCCTTTAATCAATTAACTTAAGAAAGAAATTAGCCTTGGTTGTTCCTAATAGAATTTTATACATCCTATGAGGTTATTTTATGTAATGTTTTAGGTATGTATGTATATTTATTGTGTCTCTTGTGAGGGTATGTATTAATTCTGTATAATTGTTTTGATGTTACTGCCTAGGTAACTTTGTACAGTTATAACTTTACAGTTAAGTAAATGTTGCAGATCAACTTTCCCCCCAATTTAGCCTTTATTCTGCCAGTCTATGAAGATGCCCTTTCATATGATGCAGTCAAGAGAACAACAGAACTTTTCCTGTAGCATCCAGCCCTAAGAATAACCAGTGATGTCTCAAGTAATCTTCTCAAACACAGAGACTCATAATTTTTCATCAGTAGGATGAAAGGGGTCTAAAGATTTAAACTCCAAGGGGGAAGAACTCTTTCCTTTGTTGAAGAGTTATGATGACTAGGAATGAGAAAACGACTTCACTGTGGAAAAGTTTTAGGTATAGGAGATACTTGAATGAAAAGCCTGAGAATTGCTTGGAAAGGGACAAGCCCAAATATGGATTGGAACAGAATCCTTGAAATATTTACATTCTTTTATCTACCTACCTCTTAAATCACCATCATAGAAAGGTTAGTTGTAGATCTGGGGGAGGGTTACATTTCTTGCACATTTTATTTTCCCCTTTCTTAGTAGTTCAACTTTTTCCCTCAGGTATCTGCAATTACAAGTAAAGTTACTGTTTTCATTTTATGGAACTGGACTTATGGTCTTCCATCTGCATGCACAAAAAACCTGAACATGGCCTGTATTTACTGAGGTGGGCTCCCGCCTGGATCTGAGTTACTCTGACAAGAAAAATTATATACTCCTCTTCTAAATCCAAAGCAATTTGGGACTGGTGGCTAGGAAAATCCTGGGGGTTCTGAATAAGTCAGGTTTTGGTGACATGAAGAGAGATTTCAGAAAACTTGAAAGACATACCTCCAGTAGGTAGTAGTAACAGCATAAAAGGAGGGATAAAGGTAGAGAGGTAAACTCCTCACTAGGGTCTAGCATAGCAATGCCAAATATGGTGCGCACTCACGTTTCCTGGTGCCTATTTCTGTCTTCCTCAAAGAACCAATTGCGGCTTTCCTTTATCTCACCAGAGCAGAAAATGCTACCAAAGAGATCAGAAGGAATCATGTATGTGTCTGGTGGGAGAAGCTATTCAAAAACAGTTTCATCCATTACTTGGCTTCAAATGTCACAGCATTTTGTGGTTGGCTGTGGCATTTTTGGTAGTAGCTACTATCTGTGTGTGTTATGTACCATCAAGTCACCTCTGACCTATGGTGACCCTGTGAATGAAAGAGCTCCAAAATGTCCCATCATTAACAGACTTGCTCAGATCTTGCAAACTGGAGCCACTACCTATTCTTCTAATTTCAAAAGCACCAACAGGATCAGCTAGTTTGGGGATCCCTGGTATAGCAACCTGGGTTAAGCCAGCTACTTAAATTCTACATTTTAATTTGACAGCGGCCTTACCTAAAGGGTCTTGTATTGCCACATATACAAGATTTAGAGATTTTCAGCAAACGGAACATACAGAGTTTATGTTCATTCAGCATTGCCATCTGAGCACGCAAATCAGATCAAAATCTGAAGACTGGAGAGGGGTGTAGCATCTGAGAACTCAACTCTTCCCCTGTTTTGCCCCTATTCAAAATGTCTAGATAACGCTAAAGGCTTCCTATTAGCTCCTACTTAAGTAGTGGATTACCTGAGAGACTGGGATTCTTAAAACAAAAATTCTTGATGAGATGTTAATAAATATTAGTAGATTTTTAAATAATCTCCTCTGTTTTGTCCAACAGGTAGCATGCAGCAAAATACAGAGGTCAAATGTCCAACTTTACCTCTTCCTCTGAGTTTTTGCTCTTGGAGTTCTCAGCTATCCGAGATCTACAGCTCTTACACTTCTTTTTGTTTCTAGCAATATATTTGACAGCAGTGACTGGGAATCTTCTGATCATCATTGCAGTAGCCCTTGACTATCACCTCCACACTCCCATGTACTTTTTCCTAGTGAACTTGGCCATTCTGGATCTTGGTTCGGTTTCTGTCACAGTACCCAAAGCAATGGCCAATTCCCTCATGAACAACAGGTCAATTTCTTATTTTGGATGTGCTGCTCAAGTGTTCTTTTACCCTCTTTTTGGAGGGTCAGATCTTGCCTTTCTAACTATAATGGCACATGATCGATACGTAGCTATCTGCAATCCATTGCAATATGAGACAATTATGCATAAAGGAGCCTGCATTCAGATGGCAGTAAGTGCATGGATTACTAGTATACTCTATGGCACATTGCACACTGGTGGTACTTTTTCCATCACCTTCTGCTCCAATATTATCAATCAGTTCTTCTGTGAAATACCACAGTTACTGAAGCTCTCTTGCTCTGACTTATATTTAGTTGAAATTGGCTTACTGGCTTTTAGTGTTGCCATAGTGTTAGGATGCTTTATCTTCATTGTTTTAACATACATTGAAATCTTTGCAATGGTACTCAGAATCCCTTCAGTGCAGGGTCAGAAAAAGGCCCTCTCCACTTGCCTTCCTCACCTCACTGTCGTGTCTCTGCTTGTTTTCACTGGAATGTTTGCTTATGTAAGGCCTCCTGCTAACACATTATCTGATCTTGATATTGTTTTTGCAGTGATTTATGCTATACTCCCTCCATTGCTCAATCCTTTCATCTATAGTATGAGAAACAAAGAGATCAAGACTGCTTTGTTGAAGCTCTTTAATGTTGGGCATTCTTCTGCTTCTGCCAACAGAACTATTCCGTAACAGTGAGGTACATTCAACCCTAAAAGAATGTTTCTCTGTGATGAGTTTTAACCTTGGTTTATAATCCATCTATCCATCCCCCTGTGTCTGGCTATCTAATTTCCTCCAGGCCAATTCTACCACAGGATGCGATAAAATTATTGGGAGACTCTGAAATCCATTCACAGTATTCCAGGAAATTAATGTTTAAACAATATTTAGACTGATCAGATCACACTCAACATTTTAAAAAGAATATCATGAGAACAGAACTGAAAATGTGATTCAGTTCACCAGAGGTCATGTTCCGGAGGCTAATGAACCTTTTTTCAAAGCCAAGCTACAAGCTAGAGAACTTGGCCACTGTTGAACTGAATCATAATTTTTAAATAGATGCATCTGGATTCCAAGACCTGGCTCGCTTTCCCCACAGCTACACTGCAGCAGTGGGAAACATTTTTAAAGCCTGCAGAATCCTGATTTGGCTTAGTGTGGCTAACGTGGGGAAGGGCCTCTGTCTTGCCCACCCGAAGCTTTTTACTGAGCCAGAAGGGCTTTGTTGGGGTGTTATTTGCATAATTTTAGAGCTGCATGTGCTTGCAATACTCCATCTGGAGCGTCAAAGTTATGCAAATACTACTTTAAGGCATAGGAAAAAGGTGTGAGTGGAAAGGCAAGAGCCCTTACCTATATCCAAGCTCCCAGTTCCAATCAGAGAAACCCCTTTAATGTGAGAACTGGACTGAACTCCACTTTCATTTGGGCAGCCAGGGACCTTCATGTACTCTCATCCTTCTGTTGTACATGGCCATGTATATTCACATGCTCACTCATTCAGTTTCAACATCCTCATGTTGATTACATTTCTCCCTTAGGAAAAACAAATCCATGACTTTTTAAAAAAATTTGCACCCGTTTCTGTTTTGTTTAACTGCACTTTTCCCTTTAAAATTGTACATATTTTTGACTTCATCTGTGCATCAGTTATGGATCAAAAGTGTGTTCTTATAAATGGTATATACAGGGGTTTTTTTCAGCTGGAACATGGTGGATCAGAGTTCCGGAACCTCTTGAAAATGGTCACATGGCTGGTGGCCCCGCCCCTGATCTCCGGACAGAGGGGAGTTTAGATTGTCCTTTGTGCAGCGGGACAGAAGGCAAGCTAAACTCCCCTCTGTCTGTATTTATTATGTTTTAAATTGTGCTTGTAATTTTAATGTCTATAAATGTGATCTGCTCTGAGCCTGATGGTGCAGGGAGGGCAGAATAGAAATTTAAACAAACAAACAAACAAACAAAATGTCTAACATGTCACCAGAGTGGAGTGGTGGGTAGAGTGTCAGACTAGGATCTGGGAAATCCAGGTTTGAATCCTTTCTCTGCCATAGAAGCTTGCTGAGTGGACTTGGGCTGGTCGCTGTCTCTCAGCCTAACCTACTCCAAGTGATGAGGATAAGATGGAGGAGAGGGGAACGACATAAGCCACGAGTCCTCATTGAGAAGGAAGGTTGGATGTAAATAAAGCAAATAAATTTAAAAAATGAGAAGAAGTTTGGTTATTGTGGGCCATTCAGAATCAAACTGTTTAGCACTAGTGCTAACTGTTTAGCACTAATGTTAGAATAGAATTGTCCATTATGATTTTGTGTGGAAGAAGTTAATTTTGGTATTGTTGTTGTTTGGTGGTTTGTGTTTTGTTGACACATCCAGATTTCTCATGTAGGTCATGTGTTGATCTCATTGGGAGTGCCTTTGAAGAATGAAAATAACCACTATACGTTTTGTTTTGTTTTAATTAAGGTAGGGTTGCCTGGGATCTCAGGGGCCAAAGAGTGAATTGGGGGTTAGTGGGGTACTATCTCCCATTATTTTCCAGTGCCCTGGGGGCATGCTAAAGCCCAGTTGAGTAAAATTGCCTCCAGATGTGCATGTTTCTTCCCCCCCTTCCTCCCTCTCTTTGGCTGGATGACCAAGGCTGAAGGTGGCAGATGGAGGCAAGTCTATATTCAGGAGGGGAGAACAGCATTACAAGGGTAAATCTCACATTCATATTGTCCATGTCATGAAACCAAGTGCAGGATGCTAGAACGAGCAGCTCTTGAATGGCAAATGCTTCTTTTGCCCTGAAGGTTCATAAACAATTTGCTGTTTTGTAATGTAACCTATTTCACAGGGTTGTTTTTGATAGGAATTGTAGGTCACTTAATAATGTGATTTACATAAATTGTAACAAGAGTTAGAAAAGCCACATGGAAAGGGAAGCTACAGAATACCCCAATGGCTTCATTCACATATTATTGGATATTATATATTATCTTTGCACTATAGCACTTATTCACAATTTGTCCACACAGGAAAATCCAGTTGCAAATGATTGCTATAGTTAAGTGCATGCTGGCTGTGTTTGAATGAATGAAATAAGACAACACCTTTAAGTGAAATGTTTGTTTCTCCTACGAGTCTTGCCAAGACTGAACAGACTTCAAATGAACCTCCTTCTCATACTCAGCGCCTTTTTTGTCCTGATATAATGCAAGATTAGATGCAAACTTTATGGCAAATTCCATAAGAAGATTCAATGGCTTAGATGAATTGATTTATGGACTAAAGCATCTACTGGAGAAATTAAATCTGACAGACTACATCCCAATGTTAGAGGTCAGACTTTCCCTCACAATATTAGAAGGCTTGTGAATATAGTTATGCCATAAGTTCCTTCTCTGAAACATTAAAACTACTGCCCAAGAAGGCAGAAGTATGGAAGACAGATCCCAGCCATTAGATGGAATGTACAAACATGGGGCATGACACCGCAACACACCTTATCGATCTCCCCTTAATCACTTTCCTTTTCTTAGGCGATTCAGGAAGCTGATCACCTTACCCATTCATACTTCGCAGATCATTGATCATTATTGATAACCTTAGTTCCACCCAGGAAGACGTAAGCATACCTTCCCAGTTTATTGTCACACCCTGGAGACAGTTTGCTGGTTCATTGTCCCACTTTGGAGACAATTCATCAGCTCTTTGTATTGCCCTGGAGACAACTTTTCAATCCTTTGTCTACCCCCCTCTCCCTGGGAACATCCATTAAGTTTTTGTTTTGGGGCAGAAGATACAATCTTGCCTCTGGGTAGGATCCACAGTATAAGTGGACTTCCCTTCTATCATATCTGTGTGCATGCTTTTGGATCCAGCATCCACCCTCGAACCTCTGTCCGAGCTCTTCTGCCTTGATGTGCAGGCCACTCAACTCTCTCTCTCCCAGATGCCCTCTTCTGGATGGTAACTATCACACAATCTCTTGAACTCTATCCAACCTTCATCACTGTTTTCCAGTTAGCTGTTATTGTGTGCTGTGTGTGTTTTTTGTGCTGTTGATCTTTGTTATTTTCAATAAAAACCTCCTTTTTGGTTGAAACCTCTGTCTGGTCATTAAAAAAGTTCTCTAGCCAGGACAATCCTCATATATATCAGTGGAGATCCCTAAGTTACCCTGCTTGCTGCCCTCCTTGCATGCTAATTCCCTCAACTCACAAGGAGACCTTATTGTGGAACATCAAAGAAAGCTTTAATGTCTCTCAGAAAGAAATGTTTTTTACAAGTGTGATTGCAGCATTTCCATGAAGGCTTGTCATCCTTGTCTTGTCCTCTAATTTGCCTATCTACTCCTGTATCAAACTGTGGCCCACTTTCCCTAATCTCCAGGTCTGTACATACAAAGAATGGCCTGTATGCTACCACTACTTTCAGAGGGCTAAAGAAAGCTTCAGACTGAGTTGTGTGGTATTACACAAACCTATTTTCTTTTCTGGAGGAACATTAATTCATGTGCATTCCCCACTCTCGATCTAGGTCTCATCAAAACTTCGTAATGCTGTTGTCTATCCATGAGGAGGGGGGTGGGGAGTTCCAGGATCAGGATGTCATTTATCAGGAGGGGAAGTTTTCTTCAGGAAGCTGAAATGGAAAACTGAATGGATATTTTTTAAGTTCTTGGGTAGTTTTATTTCTACTGTTACTTCATTTATGATTCTGATAACTTGAAAGGGCCACAAGAACCTCCAGCCTAGCTTCTTGCATGGTTGCTCCCCCCTTAAGTGTTTAGTAGAGATGTATACATAATCTCCCCCTTATAATTTCCAAGGGGCTGATCTTTTCTTATCAGCATATTTTTGTAATCCTCTTTGACGTTTTCAAGAGTCTTTTTAATTATGTTCCATTGTTTTGTCAGTTTAGACCATCACTCTCCTAAGTCCCCTGGTTGCTTGGTCTCTGGGGTCTGGGTAAAGGGCATCGTTGTGTCTTCATATTTGTGAGCCACCATGAAGAAGAAGGCACCTGTGGATGCATGGTTGGTGTTGTTATAGCAATATTCAGTGAAAACTAAAAATTCAGCACAATTGTCTTGTTGATAATTGATATAACATCTCAAGAGTTGTTCCAGTACTTGATTAACCCTTTCGGTTTGTCCATCTGTCTTGGGGTTATAGATGGAGCGGAGCCCTTGCTCAATCCCCACCACTTTCAATAGCTCCCGCCTGAAGTTGGCAACAAATTGTACTCTGCGATCTGAAATCACCTTATCCAGAAATGAGTGAAGTCCGACTATGTGTTGCATAAAAAGGGTGGCCAGTGTCTCTGCTGTGGGAATGTTGGAGCAGGGGATGAAATGGACTTGTTTGGAAAACAAATCTACCACCACCAAAATTACAGTTTTTCCCTTTGAGGGGGGAAGATCAGTGATAAAGTCCATTGAGACCACTGTCCATGGTCAGGAGGGGGTTTCCAGGGGCTGCAATAGTCCAGGCGGCTTGCCTCCACTCTTTTCCCCCATTAAGCATTAAGCATACTTGGCAGGCAGAGACATTGGGAAACTTCCCTTCTTGTGCCGGGACACAAAAATTGCCTTTGGCTTATCTGCAATGTTTTCAAATATCCAGAATGTCCAGCTAACATTAAATCATGACATTGCTTTAACACTTCCCCCCTTAGGCTGGCTGGAATGCACAATTTCTCCTGCTTGTACCAGCCAGCCAATTTGCCTTTTTGCAGCACATCTTTGGGTATAGTACCCCCCTCCTTTTCAGTCTCCTTGGAGACTCTCTCTTCCCAGTTTGTGGGAATGGTGTCTTGTTTCACTGATTAGGTTTGGCTTCTAGTAACTACAGCCCCTCCCTGCTGGGATGGTGAAAACAGTGTCCACTACTTCCTCCCTTTGGCTTTCATGTTGGGGCATGCATGGCAATGCATCCACCAGCAAATTAGATTTGCCGGGGTGTGTGTGTGTGTGTGCTTTGACACAAAATTGAACTTGGAGAAGAACTCCGCCCATCTCAACTGCTTGGCATCAAGTTTGCATGGTGTCTTTAAGGCTTATAGATTTTTATGATCATTCCATACTTTAAAAGGCACCTTGGCCCCCTCTAGCCAATGCCTCCAAGTAGACAACACCAATTTAACCATGCCAGCCTCTTTGTCCCAAATCACCCAGTGGTGTTCAGTTTCAGAAAATTTTTGGAGACATATGCACAAGGGTGCAGCTTCCCCTCATCATCAGCTTGTAACAAGACCCCTCCCTCCCATGGCAACATCACTCACGTCCACCTGTACAATGAACTTATGATTCTCATCTGGGTGCTGTAGGGCTGGTTTTGAGGTGAACAACCATTTTAACTGTTCACAAGCCTCTTGGCATTCTTGGGACCAAGCTAATTTTGCATTTGGCTTAGCTCCTTGTGGTCCTTTACTTTTAGTTTTTAATAGGTTGGTGAGGGGCAAAGAGATCTGAGCAAAATTCTTTATGTAGAAATGGGCAAAGCCTAGGAATGATTGCAGCTGTTTCCTGGTCTTGGAGCAATACTGCTTGTGTTTTTCCAGGGTCCATTTTTGTCCAGTTCCTTTTTGTGAAATTCACACAGACAATTTTACAGGCAGATGGTTATCATGTAGGGCTTTTAGTACCTGCCTGACCAATTGTATAAGCGACACATAGTCTTTTGAATAAATCAAAACATCATCAGTGTAAACAATCACACCTTTGTACAGGTACTCGTTCAGAGTTTCATTGATTAGATTCATAAAGACCCCCGAGGCCCCTTGGAGCCTGAAAGCCATATTCAAACTGTCCCAAGGGGGTGTTAAACGCTGTTTTCCATTCGTCCCCCTCCCTTATTCTTATCCTGAAGTAAGCATCTTTAAACTCCAATTTTGAAAAGATTTCCTTGAGACACCATGCTCAAAAAATCTCTGATGAGAGGGAGAGGGTAGGCATTTGACACTGCATTAATGCCCCGATAGTTGGTGCACAGTCTTAAACCTCCATCTTTCTTCTTACGAAATAACATTAGTGCAGCATGGTGTGTGGGGGGGGGGGAGCTGAACTTCCAGATCATAGGCACGGAAAGGCACTCAAAACTCTCCACAGGGTCAGAGGACTCCTAGGTAGCATCCAACATACTCATGGTATGTATTGCAGGTGGGCATACATGACAATAAGAGGCATCAGGCTTCTTCTCTTCAGTCCAGTCCTATACTGCTTATTCGGAATATGAATAAAAATGATCCAGCAGACATTTGTACTTGGACACCCCTGCTTAAGTTTCTACTACACCGAAACAGGATCAATTTGTGGAGGTGAAGACCTAATCCACAGCAAAATAAATATGCCATTTTAGAAGACCTGTAAATGTAAACTCAATGATACTATTGGGGTTATGTCAGGGCCCAGAGGTTTCTCACCTCGTAGTTGCTCACATTCCATTAGATGAGAACTTATATTATGACTACAGGGAAACTACAGGTATTTCAGACTCAGTAATGCATGTAGGGTGTGGTAAGGCCTAGAGTCCAGGTTACAAGATTTGATATAAATAATCCTGAAAAACTGCACTGCATTCTGCATGTACATCCAATATTCAAGTAATGAATCTATTTATTATTAACCCACCTTCCTACCCAATGAGGGTTCAAAGTGGCTTGCATCCTCCTCCTCATCTCTATTTTATCCTCACAAACAACCCTACGAAGTAGGCTAGATTGAGAGTATGAGAGTGTTCAACTGGCCTAAAGTCACCTAGTAAATGGTTGTTGGGGGTTTTCCGGGCTGTCTTGCCGTGGTCTTGGCATTGTAGTTCCTGACGTTTCGCCAGCAGCTGTGGCTGGCATCTTCAGAGGTGTAGCACCAAAAGACGGAGATCTCCGTCTTTTGGTGCTACACCTCTGAAGATGCCAGCCACAGCTGCTGGCGAAACGTCAGGAACTACAATGCCAAGACCACGGCAAGACAGCCCGGAAAACCCCCAACAACCATCGTTCTCCGGCCGTGAAAGCCTTCGACAATACATCACCTAGTAAACTTCTGTGGAGGAGATTCAAACCTGGCTCTCCCAGATTCTAGACATTGTGCCCCACTAGGTCTCATGTTTTTCTAGGTTAACTATTTTTTGACTCCAACTCTGGGTGTTTATGTGTACTACAATTCTACAGATGCTCATGTAGGGTCCCTTGATGTTGTATGGAAAACCGCCTTTCCATTTCATTTCATTTATTAGGCTTCTATCCTGCCCTCCCCGCAAGCGGGCTCAAAGTGAGTTACAGAAATTATAAATACATTTTAAAAACATAATAAAAACAACATCATAATTAATGCAGAACACAGTTCCCAGTTTGAGGGGGAAAAGTCATATCATCAGTTCTATATCAATAGCTCGCTCTCTAATGTTTCTTATTTCACATTCTGACACATTGTTTGAAAACAGGAATTGGAAAGATCGAAATAAATTTGAGATAGTGCAAGAAGTAGTTTCTGTTATCAAATTTAGCCTTGAATCATATATTCAAAAAAAGTTACAAAAATATCAGCACAGGAGGGGGAAGAAATCAGTATTTCCCATCAAGTGGGACTTTGGGGACCAATTTACCAAGGAGACAGAACCGACTAAATTAATCTTCTCATGCAATGACCCTTTCTCTGATAAGTTTAGACAGGAATTTGGTACATATATTGTAGCAAGTTCCAGAAGAGATTTGTAAGAATGATTAGGAAATAATATTTGGAGAAATAGACTTTTAACTTTAAAAGATAAATTGATTCTTAACTTTAAACGAGTTTTGAATTGTCTTGGTGACTTTTTCTTTTTATTATTGTGGCATTGTCTAGAAAGTTTCTGTCAGCTTTACCTTTTCTTCTTCTTCATCTAACTGTCTTTCAGAATATTGTCATTTTTCTATGCAGAGGGAATGAGGTCCATGGATGCATGTTGATGAACTATGTGATTCTCCAGTTAGGCTCTGAAGGTGTACAAGGCTTGGGGCCTTTTTCTGAAATCTCAGGGCTACAACTTCTACCTCCCAGCCTCTGGGCAAATTGTTCAAAGATTTGAGATTTTAGCTAGCACACAACCATGCATAGAATATTTAATGACAACTTTGAATCCATCATATTTCTGCCATAGTCAAAGAGGAGGAATGTTCTATAATAGGCACATGCACATCATGTACATATAAGGAAATTAGTAACCAGAATTAGAGCATGAGGTGGTAGCAGAGCACCACATAACATCTGTTTTTTTTGCTCCGAGACATGCAATTATGCTAAAATTTGGTGTCAGACATGGCCCAATAGCAGACACCTAACAGCTTGCTACCCAGATACACAGAATGGAGGATTAATGTTTCTTGACTTGCAACATCTGTGACAGTGTGATAGAGGAAGGTGATTATACAGCGCATCCCAACTTATTCTTTTTGCTTTTCCTGATTTTTGCAGATCCTTTTGGATTAGTATTTCTCCTGAAATATCTGGTGCAATCCACAGTAAGTTAACTGTACTGTCAGTGATGGTGCTAACAAACACTTGACATGGCATTGATTAATCTGAAAGTTTTCTTTGTTATTGTGAGGGAATGGCTGGTAGGATTTCTTGTGTGTACAAATATGAGACAGTGGGTTGACTCCCTGTAGGTAGCTGTTTTGCATAGATACTGAGTTCTCTGCTATGGATTCACCAATTCTCCTGTTGTAGGACTCACCTGTTTGCATAATATTTTACTGCACCAAACCAGCAGTTTTCCTGGTAGAAAAGGGAGGAGGGTTCTCTTTTGATCTTAACAAAGACAATGCTGGGTTCATGGGATCTTCATGGACAGATGGTGTGTTAGTTGGGGACTGTAGTAAGGAGGTAACTTGTGTGAGAGTGAGATAAAAAGCTGAAAGTGTTCAATACCCATACATTGTGCTTGCAATATTTGAAATTTTATGTTGAGGTAATCCAGTAAATATGATATAATTTCACATCCCCCAAAAAGTTTTGATAAACTCCAAACACTCTACAGAAAGAAATAATAATGGGACAGAGAACTGTTCATAGAATTGGTTAAAGTACATAATAAAATATAGGAATGTAGCTGGATTATTCATTCAATGAAGGGCTCTAAGGATCTGAATTGGGATTAGCATTATTTAACTTATCTTTTAATAATCAGACACCAGCTGCCAGCTAAGGGAAGACCAGTTGATGAACAAGATCTAGTTGCTCAACCCCACTCCCTTGCCTATTAGAGAAGCTACTGCTAGCCAAAAGACCAAGCGTCAGCCAAAAGAAGACCAGCTGCCATGAGGGGCTATGATCCAGCTGCTCAGCCTGCCTCTGTTGCCAGCCTACCATCAAGATATTTAAGGTACAATTTAATATTTTATTCTAATTTGAAGTAATTTCTGTTAGTTAGTTGAAAATAAAGTTTGGTGTCATGTTTAAGAGCAGCAGGATTCTAATCTGGAGAACTGAGTTTGATTCCCCACTCCTCCGTTTGAAGCCAGCTGGGTGACTCTGGGCCAGTCACAGCTTCTTGGAATTCTCTCAGCCCCACCCACCTAACAGGGTGATTATTGTGAAGATAATAATAAAACACTTTGTAAACTGCTCTGAGTGTGGCATTAAGTTGTCCTGAAGGATGATATATAAATCAAATGTTGTAGTTGCTGTTATCATCTTTGACCATATTAATTCTTAGCAACAAGAGTATAATTGTTTTGAAAATGGGACTAGACAAACTCATGGAATATAGGTCTATTGATGGCTGTTATATATTAGGACTAAACTGCATAGTTAGCAAGCCAATTTTATGTAGTGGTTAGATTGCTGGACTAGGACACGGGAGACCCAGCTTCAGATCTCCACTTGCCATTAAATGTATTGGTTAAAATCTTTCTCAATCCAGTTTAATTTTCTTGACCTAGTTTATCACACAGTTATGTGAGCCATTGAAGAAGGGAATCTTGTATGCCACTCTTAGCTTCTTGAAGGAAGTGTGTTTTAAAAAATGCACTCAATAAGAAATCCAATAGAACATGCCATTGCATATATCTCAGGAGGAGATGGGAAGGCTATTTATTCCCTTCCTGCCCTACAGATGGGTTTTTGAGAAGTATCTGGCTAGCCAATGCAGGGAAGGTACCAGACAAAATAGAACCTCGGTGAAGAATCAAGTAGTACAGATGTGGGGTGATGTGCCTATAGTGTTTCTCTCAATATTCACTCATTTCTGCCTGCATATGTTTTATGTGTGTGCAAATTAACTGTATGTAAGTAACTCAGACGTGGATAGATCAGGCTAGCCTGATCTCATCAGATTTCAGAAAATAAGCAGGGTTGGTCGTGATTACTATTGGGAAGGGAGACCACCAAGGAAATCTAGGGTGGTTACGCAGAGGCAGGCATTGGCAAGCCACCTCTGAATGTCTCTTGCCTTGGAAATTTCATGAGGTTGCCATAATTTGCATCTGATTTAAAAGCACTCTGCACCTGTTCTCCTTGTGCTATGTGTGGTCATTCCTGTTCAAGCTTGTAAAGTGTATGTGCACAGAAAGGAGATCAGTCTGCTGGGATCAGGAGGCTGGGATATAAGTAAATATCACATCATTCAACACAGGTGTATTTGATAGAGTGGGAATTTTTGCTTAAACTTTAATATTAATATAACTTTTTCCTACAGGTAACAAGAAGCAAGGTATTTTAGGACAAAATGCCTAACGTTACCACCACATCTGCTTTTCTGCTCCTGGAATTTACAGAGGTCCATGACCTACAGATTTTATACTTCTTTGCATTCCTAGGATTGTACTTGATAGCCGTGGCCAACAATCTTCTCATCACTATTTTGGTAACGACTGACCATCACCTGCACACGCCTATGTACTTTTTCTTGATGAACTTAGCTATTCTGGACATTGGTTCCATTTCTGTCATGGTACCCAAAGCGATGGCTAATTCCCTCATGAACAGCAGGTCAATCTCTTATCCTGGATGTGTGGCTCAGGTTTTCTTTTTCTTTCTCTTTGCAACGGCAGATCTTGCCTTGCTCACAATAATGGCACACGATCGATACATTGCTATCTGCAATCCATTACAATATGAGACAATTATGCACAAAGGAGCCTGCATTCAAATGGCAGTCAGTGCATGGGTTAGTGGTATTCTTAATGCTACACTACACACTGGAGGTACTTTTATAATCACCTTCTGCTCCAATGTGGTCAATCAATTTTTCTGTGAAATTCCCCAGTTACTGAAGCTTGCCTGCTCTGACTTGTACTTGATTGAAGTTGGCCTTCTTGTGCTTAACTGTAGCACTGTGCTAGGATGCTTCACCTTCATCACTGTGACCTACATGAAGATTTTTGCGACAGTGCTCAGAATTCCATCTGTGCAGGGACAGAAGAAAGCCCTCTCCACCTGTCTTCCCCACCTCACTGTGGTATCTCTGCTTGTATTCAGTGGGATTTTTGCCTATATAAGGCCTCCCTCTAATACTTCTTCTAATCTAGATTTAGTTTTTGCTGTGATATACACTATAATCTCCCCATTGCTCAATCCATTAATCTATAGCATGAGAAACAAAGAGATCAAGACTGCATTATTGAAGCTGTTCCATTTGGGACATTTCTCTAAAATCATCTCAAGCACACTCGTTCTATGAGAATGGATTTGTATATTTTTTCTAGAAGTGAGTGGTTCTCGTTGACATTTTTTAAACCTATAAAGGATATAGCAAGGACCCCCAACCTTCCCCCCATTTTGGAACTGATGGTGAGGTAAATTAGTGTATGAAAATGAAGATGGTGTTTAACTCCTCCTATTCCCCCCTCCCGCCTTTCTGTACTTTTCTGTAAAAATGAGGTAAAGAGGTTTCTTCTTTTCATTGTATCTGAAACAGTGGGCTCTGTCTCATGAAAGCTCATGCTGGAATAAATGCTGTTAGTCTTTAAGGTGACACTGAACTTCTATTTTGTTTTGCTACAATAGACTAACATTGCTATCCTACTAGAAATTCATCATAAAGAGGACTTATTGTCCATATACTCTCAACAGCTGTAAAAATCATTGCTGCTCAATGGAAGAACTATAGATTAGTTGACAGGGAAGCATTCGGGTAGGGGATCCTGTACCCAAGATTTGCAGCCTGCAGAGTAAGAAATAAGTGTAATTTTATGCAATGGGGGTTATTCCTATTTCACTTGCATATGTGCTTTTAATTTTTTTAACATATAATATTAACTAATTATAAGCTATCATAGCTCCATAGCATACATTTTAATGGGGATTACAACTGCTTTCCTTCCTTACAAACACTTTCCCCATGTATATAACTGTATCTACAGACTGAGGAAGCAATAAGCTCTCTGAATTATGTTTGAAATCCCTTTGTAAGAATGAAGATAGGTCAACATTGTTTCAGCAGAAATTGCCATCTCAGTGTTGGTTTTATTCTCCTTCATTTCTTTCCCAGTATAATTTTTAAATTACTCTTCTCCCTGTATTTGGGCTTCCTCTGTGTGGTTGGTTCCACCTCCTGCAGCAGCTATTTTGTGGTTGCACCTACTATCCTGTATCAGAATTCCAGGTGTCTATACGCTCCAAAAGGAAGGGACCCCTGCTCTATTACAATGTGCAGTTTCCCACGCTGGCCATCCAGATGATTTAGTAAAACCACAGCTATCCACACATTTGCCCCCCCCCCAATGTTATTCAAGAGTATACTGTCTCTGAACATCACTAATGTCCATTCATAGACCTATCTAGCTCCATGAATCTGTCAATTCCCCTTTTAAAGTCTTCTAAACCAATGGCTGTAAATCCCTCCCATTGGGGAAATTTCTGATTTTTGGAGGACAGAGATTTCTTTTCCTAACTTGGGAAACAAGAAAGAGAACTCATAAAAGCTCATAAATTACTTGGCAAAATCACAATGATCTACAGTCTTTGGTGAAGAAAAGATATCTCAAGTTGTAAGACATCTGCATAAAATTAGTCAGTTAACCGTTTACTTATAATTTGAGTGATCAGCTATATCATTTTTACTTTTATATTCAAAATATCTCCCCAAGTTTTTGTTCTATTTTAATTCATTTTGCAACTCCCATTACTAAAGAAACTGGTGGAAATCTCAATGAACAATAATTGTCAATATAGCAATCAAGATATAGTCATCTTTCAAAGTAGATTATAACCAAAGAAAATGACATTTAACTCAAAAAAGTAGAATCGACTCTAAATAAGATGAAATCAATTTAGCAACATGTAGTGTTGGTAAAAAGGTAAAGGTAGTCCCCTGCACAAGCATTTCTGACCTATTGGTGGCGGGGGGGGGGGGCGTGTCGCATCACGACATTTTCTTGGCAGACTTTTGTTACGGGGTGGTTTGCCATTGCCTTCCACAGTCATCTACACTTTACCCCCAGGAAACTGGGTGCCCATTTTACCGACCTCGGAAGGATGGAAGACTGAATCAACCTTGAGCTGACTATTTGAACCCGGCTTCCTCCAGGATCAAACTCAAGTCATGAGCAGAGCTTGGGCTGCAGTACTGCAGCTTACCACTCTGTGCTCCTCATGTAGTGTTGAGTTGCACAGAAAAACATAATTAATTATGTAGTGTTGAGTTGTTCAGAAAATATGATTCATTATCAGATGGTAGAGCTTTACACTGAAGTAATACAATGTGATCAGTATATATTTATTAAAAGAATTACACTTTTGAGCATTGATTTATATTTATTATTATTTATTTAAAATATTTACATGCTGACTTTCCTCCCAAAATAGGGTCCCAAAGGTAGTGAACAGATATCAAAACATTTAAAAGTATTAAAATAACATTTAAAATTTATAGACTAATACATTTAAAACATGCAAACAAACATGGAGATACACGTACAAACCAGGGAGAAGGCCAATAAGAGTATACTGAAGGTACGTCAAACGTCAAACAAAACAAAAAGGTCTACCCACTGGCAGAAGACTTTAACAGAGGGAGACAGATGCCTCTCCCTGGGGAGGAAGTTCCAAATTTTCAGTGCCAGCTGGCCCCAAATCAGCCAGTGGGTTGCTAATCATCTAGCCTCATATGGTGGGAACACCTGAAGCAGGGCCTCTGAAGATGACTGGAGAGGACAGGCAAGTTCATATGAACTGATTTCAGCTGATTCTACTTTCTTTTCATTGTGTAAGCTTGTGCTTACACAATGAAAAGGCAACTGCTGGGCAGGGGCAGGGCAGAGCAGAGTCACCTGGGCTCAGGAGCACATGGTCTGCAGCTGCTAGAGGAGGTAAGGGCTTTTTGCCTTTCTTGGCTGTGGTGGGTTAAGCTGAGAAGCTAAGGGTGGTCCTCTCTAGCTTTGGGGCTTTTTGTGTGTAGTTTTGTGTTGATTTGAGTGTAGTTTTGAGGCTGAGTGTGTTTGGGCTTGATTGTGTTTGAGGGTGAGTGTGTTTGTAAGGCTGCTGGGGGTTGCTGGAGTACAAGCCACACACCCCCTTTGTGCTCACCTCCTGTGCTTAGCAGGAAGTGACCTTTTGCATTGAAAAGGCAACTGCTGGACAGGGGCGTGAGCCCTTGGCGCGAGCCGAAGGGCGAGAGCTAAAGGGCTCTTGGCCTGTGGCTCTTAGCCGGGGGATCATAGCCGTTTTCTTTCCTCTTAGTGTGTTATTCCTAAAACAGAATAATGAAGTCAGAATGCCAGCAGGGGGTTGGGGGCTTTCCAGTGTATTGCACTGAGTGTCACATGTATGACTATCTGCCTTCTGGTCAGAAGTCCTGGATGTGTGCTCGCTGCAAGGAGCTCCTGGTTCTCAGGGAATGAGTACGTACCCTTGAGGCCAAGGTGGCTGACCTGGAGAAGCGGAGACAGTTAGATAGGCACGAGGACAAGATTCTCAGGGACAGGATAGATGTGTCCCACTCTAAAAATGGCAGTGTTCTTGTTGTCAAGGAGAATGAGGATCTTGTGGAATCAGGGCCCCGTACTGAGGATAAGGGGAACATGCCCTCAGAAGGGACCTCTTCTTCAGTTGGTGAGCAGGTTTCCTTTCGCATCAAGGAACCATCCCTGGGTGGGGCGGGAGGGAGGCTCTTGGTAGTTGGTGATTCGATCCTTAGACAAGTAGATAGCTGGGTGGCACAACCGCGTTCTGACCGTATGGTGACTTGCCTGCCTGGTGCGAAGGTAGCGGACATTACGCGTGTTATAGATAGGCTGGTAGATAGTGCTGGGGAAGAGTCAGCGGTCGTGGTCCATGTTGGAACCAACGATGTTGGGAAATGCAGTCGTGAGGTCTTGGAACAAAAATTTAGGCTGTTAGGCAGGAGACTCAAGGCCAGGACCTCCAAGGTAGCCTTCTCAGAAGTGCTACCTGTTCCACGCGCAGGGCCAGAGAGACAAACGCAGATCAGGAGTCTCAATGCGTGGATGAGACGATGGTGTAGGGAGGAAGGGTTCAAGTTTGTTAGGCACTGGGATTCTTTTTGGGACAAGCGGGAGCTGTACAAGAGAGATGGTCTCCACTTGTCCCGAGAAGGAACCCGGCTGCTGGCACTTAAAATCAAAAAGGTGGCAGAGCAGTTTTTAAACTAAATGCTAGGGGAAAGCCGACAAGAGATAAAGTGTCTCTGGTTCAGGATGGTTCATCTCAGAGAGATGAAGGGCTAGGTATAACACTTCTACAGGGAGATAGATTAGAGTTGTCAACTGAGATGGAGACAAACAGTGCAGATGACCTAACTACGTCTCGAGGCAAAGTGTGCCGGGGAAGTTACAGGTGTTTATATACAAATGCTAGAAGTGTCCGAGGTAAAATTGGGGAGCTGGAATGTTTAGTGTTGGGCGAATCCATAGACATTGTGGGCATAACAGAAACTTGGTGGGATGAGGAAAATCAGTGGGACACGGTGATTCCTGGATATAAATTATATCGGAAGGATAGGGAGGGAAGGGTTGGTGGTGGGGTGGCTCTATATGTCAGAGAAGGTATACATTCCAGTAAGATTGAGAAGGTAACTGAATTAGATTCGCTTCTGGAAATGCTATGGGTTGAAATTACGGGCCCAAATGGAAACTTAACTGTGGGAGTTTGTTATCGCCCTCCAGATCAGAAAATAGAGGAGGATTATAAAATGATGACAGGATTAAAGATGGCTGCTAAACAAAAAAACTGTGTTGTAATGGGTGATTTTAACTACCCACACATTGACTGGGCCAATGGGTGTTCGAATCGGGGGAGAGAAAGTGAGTTTCTAGACTGTCTCAATGACTGTGCTATGGAACAGATGGTTACAGAACCTACTAGGGGAGAGGTGATCCTGGATTTGGTCCTCAGTAATGCTGAAGACCTGGTGAGAGATGTAAATGTGATTGCACCACTTGGGAACAGTGACCATAATGTTATTGAGTACAACATATGTATAACTAGGAAATTGCCAAATAAGACCAACACAGCCATGTTTAACTTCAAAAGGGGTAACTTTTCTGAGATGAGGGGGTACGTGAAGAAGAAACTGAAAGGAAAAGTAAAAAAGGTCAAAACACTTGGGGAATCTTGGAGACTATTTAAAACTACAATCCTGGAAGCTCAAATTAAATATATACCGCTGGTTAGGAAAGGCACAAATAGGTTTAGGAAAAGGCCAGCATGGTTAACAAGCAATGTAATAGAAGCTGTAAAAGGTAAAAAGGATTCTTTTAGGCAGTGGAAAACTAGTCGGAGTGAGGTTGATAAAAAGGAGCATAAGCTGTGGCAAAAAAAGTGCAAGTCTGTGATCAGACAGGCAAAAAGGGAATATGAGGAGCATATTGCAAAGAACATAAAGAAAAACAATAAACAATTCTTTAAATATATTAGAAGTAGGAAACCAGCTAGGGAGGCAGTGGGGCCCTTGGATGACCAAGGCGTAAAAGGATTACTAAAGGGTGATAGGGAAATGGCCGAGAAGCTGAATGCGTTCTTTGCTTCGGTCTTCACTGTGGAAGATAAGAAGTGCATGCCCACTCCGGAAGCACTGACTTTGGGAGGGGTTTTGAAAGACCTGAGTCACATTGAGGTGACGAGAGAGGAGGTTATGCGACTGCTAGATAATTTAAAAACTGATAAATCACCGGGCCCAGATGGCATACATCCAAGAGTTCTGAAAGAACTCAAGTGTGAACTTGTAGATCTCCTCACAAAAATATGTAATCTGTCATTAAACTCTGCATCTGTTCCTGAGGACTGGAAGGTAGCTAATGTTGTCCCCATCTTTAAAAAAGGTTCCAGGGGAGATCCGGGAAATTACAGGCCAGTCAGCCTGACGTCAATACCGGGTAAGTTGGTGGAAACTATTATCAAAAATAAAATTAGTGGGCACATTGATGACCAAAAGCTGATGAGGAAAACTCAGCATGGGTTCTGTAAGGGGAGATCTTGTCTCACCAATCTGTTAGAGTTCTTTGAGGGAGTGAACAAACAAGTGGACAAGGGAGACCCGATAGATATTGTTTATCTTGACTTCCAGAAAGCTTTTGACAAAGTTCCTCATCAAAGGCTCCTAAGTAAGCTCAGTAGCTATGGGATAAAGGGCCAAGTCCTCTTGTGGATCGAAAACTGGCTAATTAATAGGAAACAGAGAGTGAGTATAAACGGGCACTTCTCACAGTGGAGGGTGGTGAGCAGTGGGGTGCCACAGGGGTCGGTATTGGGTCCAATGCTTTTTAACTTGTTTATTAATGATTTGGAATTGGGATTAAGCAGTGAAGTGGCTAAATTTGCAGATGACACGAAATTGTTCAGGGTGGTGAAAGCCAGAGAGGATTGTGAGGCACTCCAAAGGGATCTGTCGAGGCTAGAAGAGTGGGCATCCATGTGGCAAATGAGGTTCAATGTAGCCAAGTGCAAAGTAATGCACATTGGAACCAAAAATCCAAAATATAAATACAAGTTGATGGGGTCTGAACTGGCGGAGACTGACCAAGAGAGAGATCTTGGAGTCATGATAGATAACTCACTAAAAACGTCAGCACAGTGTGCGACTGCCATAAAAAAAGCTAATGCTATGCTAGTGGTTATTAGGAAAGGGATTGAAAACAAATCAGCCGGTATCATAATGCCTCTGTATAAATCGATGGTGAGGCCTCATTTGGAGTACTGTGTACAGTTCTGGTCGCCACACCTTAAAAAAGATATCATAGCACTGGAAAAAGTACAGAGAAGGGCAACTAAAATGATTAAAGGGTTGGAACACTTTCCCTATGAGGAAAGATTGAGGCACTTGGGGCTCTTTAGCCTGGAGAAAAGACGACTGAGGGGAGACATGATAGAGGTTTACAAGATAATGCACGGGTTAGAGAAGGTAGAGAAAGATGTGTTTTTCTCCCTTTCTCACAATACAAGAACTCGTGGGCACTCTATGAAATTATTGAGCAGTCGGGTTAGAACAGATAGAAGAAAATACTACTTTACACAAAGGGTGATAAACACATGGAATTCGTTGCCACAGGAGGTGGTGGCAGCTACAAGCATTGCCAGCTTCAAGAGGGGACTGGACAAATATATGGAGCAGAGGTCCATCAGTGGCTATTAGCCACAGGAGATAGATGGTATTCTCTTTGTGGGGAGGTGGTGCTCTGTTGTCTTGATGCTGGAAGGAAGGCAGTGGGAGGGCTTCTGGTGTCCTGGCCTCACTGACAGTCCTTTAGATGGCACTGGATTTCTAGCCACTGTGTGTGACAGAATGTTGGACTGGATGGGCCACTGGCCTGATCCAACATGGCTTTGCTTATGTTCTTATGTTCTTATGTGCTCATTTTCCATTTCAAAGCTACCTGTCCTTCATAGCATAGTATTGTTCAAATTTTTCTGTCTTGGTCAGAAGTATAGTGAAACCTACCATGATCACTTCTCATGAAATTCACTAGCTGAACTTGGGCCAACTATTCTTTCTCATAATAACTGACTTCCTCAAGTTGCTGTGAGGATAAAATGGAGAATGGAAGAACCATTCTTGGAGGAAAGAAAAAGGTATCAAAAATACTATTAATCTAATTGTCTATCATATTTTCATCCTGCACTTCATCCAAGGAGTACATGGTGGGACTTACCGTTCCCTTCCTCAGTTTATCTGTACAACAATCCTGCAAGGCAGATAAGTAGGAGACACTGTGATTGGCCCAAAATCAGCATGAGTTTCATGGTTGAGCAAGAACCAGGTTTCTCAGGGCCAAGCTACAAGTGACGAATGACACTTGAACAGCAAGTGTATTTCTCCCTGTTCACTTGCCCTCCACTCAATCCACTTGCTGTTCAAGTGTCATTCGTCATGTGTAGCTTGGCCCTCAGACTCTGGTCAAGTGAAGACACTACTCATCATCATTATCATAAGCTTTATTGTGATAGCTGATAGCCTTAGCAATTTACATCAACAACATCAGGATTATAATACAACAATAATATTAACAGTAAAAACTCTAATATACCTTACAATTTTATAACAATCATTAAAATCACAACAAGTTTAAACTAAACCAGCATCAATTTGACCAGATAGCTGGCGAAATATATAAGTTTATCCATCAGCCACAACAGCAGTAGATGATTTTGATAAGGCCTTTATCACCCTTGCAACAAACTTTGCTCTTTGCATCGTTATCCAATTACTTTTGTTGGCAAGTAGTATAGTTAATCTATCATTAGCTGCTCTCCCAGGATATTGTAATAAAATATCCCCAAGCTATCTTTCATTTACCAATGCAGATCTTGGGCAACAGAACACAACATGGCCTAAGTCTTCAATACAATTTTGATTGCAAATACAGACAGATTCTTTATATGGGATCATATTATAACTAGAGATGGGCATGAACCGAAATATGAACCAAAATTAAACACAAACCAGGCCGTTTCATGATTCGCGAACCACAGTTCATCAGATCTCATTTCTGACAAACCGCCACGAACTTTTAGGCTGGTTTGTTTGTTTTGTTTTTTGGTTCGTCACTGCAGACAGCCTGGTGCCAATCAATCAGTTTCCTAGGCAACAGGGGACGGACTTTCTGCAGACCTTCTGCTGACCCAGAAGTGAACTTCTGCTGACCTGGAAGTGATAGTTTTCTGACCTGGATGTGACATTTTCATGAACCAAAACGAACCGGTTCACAAACCAGGGGCAGGTTTGTGAAAGTTTGTGGTTCGTGAAATTTGACGAACCACATGGTTCAGTTTTTTCTGATTCATACCCAACTCTAATTATAACGACTTCTTACCATTACCAGTTGTAAGGTATCCAACCATGCTTTGGTAAATGCTTTCCTACACTCAGGATTAAATAGATCAGTAAGATAAGATGGAATAGTCAAAGTACAAGGTGCAAGTTGCTTATAAAGGAGAGCTGTTCTCAGAATGCTTAACGATGTGGCGTCCATCTGAGCACTTATATCTAGCAGCCTTTGTTTTTTAATTGCTTTGCAGCAAAAGAATTCAAACCCTGTAAAATAATCTGAGAATCTGAGTTTGGCTACCAATTCTAATATATAACTCTGAGTTTGGCTATCAATTCCAATATATAACTCGGCTTTTCCCTTCTTCATAAGTCATGATTAGGAAGTGTGAATATAATCCAAACCAGATTTTCAACCAATGATTAATAAGATCTTTATGGACTGAGACTGATATTGAGAATAAAGCCAGTTCTGATCTTGTTATGGCTGCTGGTGTTAAATTAGGGACTTCTAATAGCATGTGAGTAAATGCATTCTGACTGATTTTCAGTGGTTGTAAATTACCAGCCCCCAAATTGGAGCCCCATATAGTATTTGTGGCAATACCTTGGTCCTATATATTTCTAGCAATGGGGGTACCAAATACCCACCCCTTGTTCTATAGAATCTAAGGATACTCAGTATAGCCTTTTCGAATTTCCTCTTTGCATACTCAATATGTGCTCAATATGTACCAGAGCTATGAAAAATTACCCCAAGATTCCTAAAAGAAGACACTTGCTCTAATCATTTTCCATCCATTTCTACTACTATTAACAGTCAATCAAGCTGGCTTAGGCAAATTCTTGAAGTGTCCTGGCACAAGAGGTTGTATCTCCAGAGAGAGAGAGGGAAAGAGAGAAAGTGGCAAATTATCTGCCGATATTCTAAATCATGAGTACTAGCTAAAATTATTACTTTGCTGAGAGCATCTGCTGTGGTGTAAGCACATGGGTTCCTTCCTGGAGACTGATACTGCTGTTGAATTTGAGTATCCTGGAAAAACCTTATTATCTAATGGATGGAAGCAAGAACATTATTTTGCTGAAGGAAAGTTGGGAACTCTATGTACAGAGGAAAGTCTGAAAGTCTCTTTATAGAGATCATAGAGCAATTTCAACAGTTGGCTGGCATTCCTGAAAAGAATATTTACATGAAAAAGTAAATGAAACCTACTCAACAACATGAGTCAAAAGAATATAGGACTCTGCAACAAATGATGGAGAACCCAGATTTTTCTAGAAACTATAAAGTGAGGTGAAGCTGTTTCTACAGGGCCCTATTTCACAGATACATAGGACTGCCAAGCCCCTGGTCAGGGCATTGGATGCCTTGCCCTGAGCTTCTGTTGCCCACCACTGCAGCAAGCAGCAATAGTGGGAAAATGTTTTAAAAAGTGGCATTGCAGGTGTGATGATGAAACTTCTGAAAAAAAAACAGAAGTAACAACAATAAGTATCTCTAGGAATAGCTTTAAACTCTGTAATAAAACCATTAGGGTTCTCTTAATTCCTCTTTACCCAGTTTCACCCTAAAATCCAAGAATCCTATTCTTCTCTTTTTAGGAATTTGGAGTCAGTTTCTAATTAATTCATTTTTGATCAAAGAGAAAAAGGAAGAGAGGAGGGCAAGAAGTGAGGTTCTGCAAAATTTCAGAATTTCACTCTGTGAATGCATCCTTATCTTCTTGCTGGAACTCCACCCTGTTTTAGATAATATAAAAAAACTGCAATGGCTGAAGGGCACCTTGATTTCTTTTCAAAGTGAAATGCAAGAGACATGAAAGAGAAATCCTGCTGTTAAAAGAGAAAAAAGAATTAGAGGGATCAATGGCTATGTTTAAAAAAGTGAATTCTCCCCGCCTTCATTCACCTGGCTGTCAGGGAAAAAGGCATGGGAACGGATCTCCTGGGGCACACTCTCCACAAAGTGCGGGGATGTCACTCCCAGGATTAACATTATTGCACAAGCTCCGAGTGCACTCCTAGGCTTCGGGCTGGGCCAATTTAGCCTGTTAGGTGCACAAATCGGCCCAGCATGAACTCTAGGAGCCTGCATGATGATGTCACACCCAGAAGAGACTTCATCACACTGTTTCAGGAGTGTATGTGTAAGAGAACATCTGAGAGGTAAGTGCTGGATCCCCGTTGCTCTGGGAACTGGCAACTCTAGCCTTACTTCACAACTACACTTGGTGCCTTAGCAGGTCTAACGAAACAGAGCGGTCAGGATAAATCTGCTGTGGGAAGAAGCAGGGTTATTGGGATAAGGGAGAAGCAGCCATGATCCTGCTACTCCTTCTGAATGTTCTGGCCCTGACTTCCCCAGCTGCAGTTGCTGATTGGTCTTGATCTCCAGGAACTCTTGAGTCAAGGGAAGCTGTTTCTACAAGGCCCTCAACACCTCATGCCTATGGAGGCCTACTGAAAGACAGCATTCAGTCATTTTAGTTCCATAAAGATATTTCATGAAAATCTCCTATTTAGCTTCTGTTCATTGAAGAAATCTAGAAAAGTCATTCTTAGCAGAATGTTTTAGATCCAACAGCTTCCACAGAGCAATCTTGATCTCCTTGTTTCTCATACTATAGATCAGTGGATTCATCATGGGTGGAACAATGGAATATATGAAAGAAAATATCAAATCTATAGCTGATGGGGATTTGGAGCTGGACCTAAGGTAGGCAAAGCACCCCGTGAATACAAACATGGAGACCACAATGAGATGGGGAAGGCAAGCAGAGAAAGCCTTTTGTCTGCCCTGTCTAGAAGGCATCCTCAGCACAGTAGTAAAGATATGCACATAGGTTACAATGATGAAAATGAAGCAACCCAGCAGTACACAACCGCTGAGCAGAAGAACTCCACCTTCAACTAAATATAAGTTAGAGCAGGACAGCTTTAGCATCTGTGGAATTTCACAGAAGAACTGATCAACAACATTGGAGCAAAATGTGATAGCAAAAGTACTACCAGTATGTATTGCTCCATAGAGGAGACCACTGATCCATGCACTGACAACCATTTGTATGCAGGCACCTTTGTTCATTATTGTCTCATAGCGTAAGGGAGTGCAAATGACAACATACCGATCATGTGCCATTACTGTAAGAAGGGCAAAATCTGATGCTACAAAGAATACAAGGAAGAAAACCTGTGCAACACGCCCAGAATAAGAAATCAACCTGGTATTGAAGAAGGAATTAACCATGGATTTGGGCATGGTTACAGAAATTGAGCCAAGGTCCAGGATGGCCAAGTTCATCAGGAAGAAGTACATGGGAGTGTGGAGACGGTGATCAAAAATTACAGCGAAGACAATGAGAAGATTCCCAGTCATGATTGCCAAGTATAAAATTAAGAATGCAACCAAGTGTAAAATCTGCAGTTCTCGCATTTTAGAGAACTCCATCAATAGAAAATTGGACACTGATGTTTTGTTGGCTATGTTGTCCAGCAGCAGGCTGCCTGAGGGGGAAAAAAAGGGGAAAAAGAAAAATCAGGAAAATTCACTAGTCAGTTTAAGTAAAGAGTGTTTCATTGCATCAGCAATGTATTTGTTATATTGATAGCTAGAAAAGGAGAACAATTATTAAGATTGCTTCTTTTGAAAATTTGCATTTGGGCTCTTAATTAATGAGCTGTATCTTCGATGAAGCTTGCATGCAAGTAAGGTGAAGTTGTCATGGGTGTTTTGCGTAGGAAAACCTAAACTTATGCCTGTGTTTTCCCTTCATAGTTAATAATGCTAAGCAATTTGTATTCAAATATCTGATCACAAGGGCAAAGTGTCAGACATATTAACAAAATGTTAATCCATGTCAAAGATGCCACTGAATTTCATAGTTTCACTTGTTTCAAATTCAGGTTTATTTTTATGAGACAGAAGCTCATTCACTAGTTACAGTGAATGCACATACAATCTATGTATAGTGTACTTTTGATTTTTTTTTACTCATGTGTTGAGGGGTTGTCATATTCAACACATTCAGCTCACTTCCAACTTGATATGTGATTTAAGACCCACATTTACTCAGATACTGGCCCTCAGTTTAATCTGCAAAGTGAATCCATGTATTTATTTTATTTCATACTTTACCTTTCTGGCCTCAAAAGTGCCACCAGTGAAAGTTAACAAATTAAGCACACATAATAAAATCTCATCTTTAAAAACCATTAAAACTAACAAGAAGCTATCATTAAAATTACTAAAACCAGAGCAAAAGTACATACAAAAACATAAAAACAAATTAAAACATTGGGCATTAAGATAGAATCACTAAAGGAGCATTAAACACACGTTGGTTGTACTATAATTTGTGAACACAGCTGGAGTTCACAAGGTGGACTTCACAAGTCTAGCCTTGAACAGTTTCAAAGTCAAATGTGACTTGCATGCAACCCTAAATTCCGAAATGTGCTGCTATGACTCTAGATCAGTCCTGTGGCGCACGTGCAAAAGGAGCTTCATTTTTTCAGCTTTTCCTCTCACAGTGTTACAATGGAGAGAGAGAGAGAGAGAGAGAGAGAGAGAGAGAGAGAGAGAGAGAGAGAGAGAGAGAGAGAGAGAGAGAGAGAGAGAGAGAGAGAGAGAGAGAGAGAGAGAGAGAGTTCACTTCTCATTGAGACACAAGAGTGGGTTAGAGCATTGCTCTCCCCATATTCAATATCCTCGCAACAACAACCCAGTTAAGTAGGTTAGGCTAATACAGGCTAACTGGTCCAAGGTCTCCTACATCCTAATGCAACATGCTGGCTCCCTTCCTGGATTATTTCGGTTCAGGGTGATGGGGGAAGAATGAAGCTGCTTCTGCATGTATGACATGATCTTAATCAAGAGCAAAGGCTATGTAAATGGGAACTGAGGACAACAAACAAGATATTATAACTTTGAAGGTGGTTCTGAACTTGTGAACTCCATCCCAGGGACAGCAGCACTCACAGTCTCCATTTCCATTTTTTAGCCTGTGAGCCTCTATTTTCATGCCACCAACACACACACACACGCACGCACGTGAAACCTGGAGTATTTAGATCTATGTCAGTGTAGTTCCATTAATTTCATTACTGGGAAAACTGTGGAACTTAGAAACAGTAGTTTGAGAGGGAAAGAACAAAAGAAGGAAGAAGAAAAAACCTGTTCAGAATACGTGTAGAAAAGACAAATGTAACTTACCATTTTTCTTCATGAAGTCTTGCATCTTCAGGTGCCAACTTCATCGTGCTTCATCGCCCAAGATAAATAAAAAGGTTTCCCTCCACTGGACAGGCACATTGTCTTGAGCCTTGTCCAGCTCCTCTGAACCCAACCTTTTCTTCAGTTTGGGATTCTCTGTTTTGACACTGGGGTTCCTTGGTTCAACTTTGGGACTCTCTGGTTTGAAATCGATTCCTTTTCAATAGTTTAGTTCTGCTGGGCTTTGTGGGTTCAGCTTGGATTGAGAGTTGGACTTGCAGTGAGACTGGCTTTTGTCCAGGGGCTGCCTTTACTTAAGAGCTCTTGCCTTGAAAACCTTGTAAATTTACTCCTCATAGGAAACAATGAAGAGTGGCTGAAGGCACGTTGTTCAGGGACCCATAGAAGTGGACTCCGGGTCCAATTTACTTGAAACTTGATGAGTGTTTAGTGAACAGGTAGGAGTAGGTTTCCTGAAAAATTGGTGGAATTTAATTTAAAAATTCCCACCAGCTTCCCAGATTATTTTCTTTATAAGGAATGATTGCCAGATAAATATGGGATTCTCTAATCTTACTGAACAGGATTAGAGAATCTGACTTGAATTTTTGAGAGATCAATTTTGGGGGGCATTTTACTAGGAACTCAACTCCTGCTTGTTCTAGTTGCCAACATCATATCTTGTGTGGGAGCAATATGTAATGGTAGTTAGAATACTGAATGAGCTGTTCTGCATCCTGCCAAAAGAGCTGCAGGAATCCTGGATGAAGAAACAGCAAGACCAGTCATGCCTTGTTTGGTGAACCAAAATTACAATTATAACAAATGTTATGCATTATGTTTCCCCCCAATGAGAACCCTAAGAGGTTTGCATTATTCTCTTCTCCTCCACTTCATCTCCTGCACTTCATCTCCTGGCATTCCTGTTTGCCTGCCCTGCCCCTAATTACTCCTGAGGGCTGGGGTGTATGGAGCCTTTATTGAAATACATCCGGTCTTTAATGTCAGGAATGCTTCAAATTCAACCAGAATTTGATTGTCCAGGAGGGAGGCCCGAGCTTCCCTGGACTGGAAGACCTGCCTCCCCTCAGGCTTATCTCATCACGCTGGCACCGAGGTGTCCTGGGGGCTGAAGACAGGCCTGGAAGCCAAAGGAGCCACCCCAGCCCTGGCTGAGCTAGAAGGCAATACAAAAGCCAGGCTGACAAGGCGGTACCAAGCCCAGACACAACTGCAGCTCCAATCCTAGCTGTGGCCCCAGAGCCAGCAGAGCTCCAGAGAAGCACAGAAGCCCCTGAATGGGCCAGTGTTGTGGCACAACATCTGGCCTGGTTGAGGGATAGCCCCAGGGCCAGGGAAGCTGCCGCTGGGACCAAAAATTGTGCCAGAGGCAGCCCAGGGATGAAGAGTGCAGCCTGGGACAACTGCAGCAGGGAGGGGGCAGGAAGATCCCAGATAGGACAAAGCCTGGGAGGAAGGGCAGTGGCTAACTCCAGGAGGGCTCTATAATGTGAGGCAACAGGAATACCAGTGAGGATTAGTTGGGGGCAGATGAGAGCATTGGGGGAGAGAGAGGAGCATGACAAGCCAGGAGGAGTGAATGGCATCTATAGAGCCAACTTGATGGAGGGAGAGTGGGAGCAAGATTGTCGTTAATCTCCTTCTTCCCCCCAATTCTGAGGCCTATCCTATGCCAAGGCAGGCATATAGGTCATTCTGGAGGGCCAGCCCCACCCCCAGGCACTGTCAACCCCGGCACTGAGTCTGACAATGGTGATGGATTCAGCTACCATTTCAGTATATCTTACCTAATTCTCTTCCTTACTATAGTCCCTACCCCACATGAATTTGAACCCTAAGGTACCACAACCCCCAGAATAATCTTTTAGACCCCTTATTCTGTTTCCACCAGCAGGTATAACACTTGAACTGTTAAAAACATTTGATCTCGCTGATATTCTGAAGCATCACTGATTTCAGTTTATCCATTAAAATACAATCCGGGCTATGTTGATTGATTTCCTTTGGAGTAGAGAACACTGAACACATTTAATAATATTTCTTTATTTACAAATGTACATATAGAGCAAAAGTGGAAGCCAAGAAGGAGCACTCCTATAGGGAAGCAAATCTGCTTCCACACATCTGAGGGGATAATCCTGTATTCCAAGGTGCTTCTTCTAAATCACAGCAGCAACTTTCTGCTTCTCTGTTTCCCTCTTTCAAAATTTAAATTACTGTTCCTTCAAACACACAACAGCATAGGATTAGATCCAATCAACTTTTTCATTCATGATAAATGGGAGATGGGGTCTCCTTTGGCCACCAAAAACAGAATGCTGGGTCCACTGACCTGCCTGGTCAAGCATCATTTTGGATTGGGGCTTGAGTAAGAATGAAAATAAGGTGGGGCTGAGTGAAAAGTCTAGCTGGATCCAACCAGTACAGCTGCCTCCTCCCATGAGTTAGGAAGGGAGTTGTCACTTCCTGCATGTATTGCAAGGCACTTGGACACTGCTTTTTCATAACAAGTAAAGCCCATCAACAAGACATCAACACTCATTAAGAAACTCAGTATTACTTTTGTTATGAGTTTAGGTTCCCCCTGGATAAATTACTTTAGGTCAAGCCCATATAATATGTTACAGTAACCAGATTTCAAATAGGAAAGTTGTAAGAAATTCTCTTAATTTCTGGGCACCCAATTTCTCCTGGAAATTCAACAATCCTTTTCTTTTTCTCTTTTTAAGAATTTGAGGTCAGTTTCTAGATAATTCCTTTTTGATCAAAGTGAAATCTGAAGAAGGGAGGGACTGGAGTGGAAGTTCTACAAAATCTCACTCTGGACATGCACAGAAGCAGGGACGGTCTTCCCAAGTGTTCCCGCTAGAGTACCACGCTCAGGCATATAACACAAAACAATGACAAAGGCTGATGTTATGAAACAGTGCCTTGATTTCTCATTGAAAAGAAATGAAAGAGAAATGGAAGAGATATCCTGCTTTTGAAAGAGAAAAAAGAGAATAAGAGGAATTAATGGCTATATCTAAAAAATGAAAAAAATCCCACCCCATTACAATGCTAATGCTAAACTCACAAGAATATTATGAGTTTATGAATATTATTATGAATATTACGATAATATTATCATCGATCTTTGTAGACTCAAATTACCACTGTACATAGAGTACATACGGGCTATGCATTTTACTGGGATTTTTGTTGTGAAAGCAGAAAAACATAATGAATACATACAATAGCAAATTGGATCATGTGTTTGTAGAAAACTCCCTGAAACCTAAAACTTTTGCCATTGCTTTTTTGACTTCCTTGTTTCTTATACTGTAAATCACTGGATTCAATAGGGGTGGGACCAAGGAATAGATTACACCAAACATCAAATCCAGCTGTGATGGGGTATGAGAGGCAGGCTTCAGGTAGGCAAAACATGCAGAAAATAAAAATGTGGAGGAGACAATAAGGTGGGGAATACAAGTGGAGAAAGCCTTTTGCCTCCCCTTTGCAGAAGGCACTCTTAAAACAGTGGTGAAAATTTGCACATAAGTTACAAGGATATAGATAAAACAGCCTAGCACAAGGAAAACGCTGATCCCAGTACTAATCATTTCTATTACATTTAAGCCAGAACAAGACAAGTTTATTAGTTGTGAGATATCACAAAAGAATTGATTGACAACATTAGAGCAGAAATGGGTAGAAAAAGTCCCACAGGTATGTATCCCTGAATAAAGAAAACATACGACCCATATACCACCAATCATTTCAATACAGGCTTGTCTATTTATTACCATCTCATAATGTAATGGATTGCAAATGGCCACGTACCGATCATATGCCATGACTGTGAGGATGCAGAAATCAGATGCTATGAAGAAGATAAATAAGAAAACCTGAGCAACACACCCTGAGTAAGAAATGCATCTGGTATTCAGGAGGGAATTGATCATGGATTTGGGAACAATGACTGAAACTTGACCAATGTCCTGCATGGCCAAGTTCATCAGAAAGAAGTACATGGGTGTGTGCAGGTGGTGGTCAAATGCGACTGAAGAGATGATGAGTAGATTCCCTGTCACAGTTGCCAAGTACAGCATCAGAAAAACGGTGAAGTGTAGTTCCCAAACATCTGAGAATTCCAGGAGAAAAACATTGGACTCAAAGGTTGTGTTGGGCATTTTTTTTCTGAATAGAAGGAAATGGGAGACCAATAAAAAGCACATTATTTTAACTGCTGTAATTGAATTGGATGATGATGCCTATATGGCAAAATCGGTCCTCTCTGTCCCCACCCCTACTGAAGAAAACTCAGGAAAAAATGCAATGAAAAGTGGCCCTTCCATCCCATACATATTCTTTAGGTGCTCCTTTTTTTAGATACAACTGCAAGACAAATACTTAAGAATCCTTCCTTATTTAGAAAATTCATACAAACATCTAATTGAATGCTAGTGTTCACATATTTATAATCAACTTTCCCTTCATTTGCAAAATTGGTCTTCTGACTAGTGAGGCTGTAACTAGGTATGGGAGGAACAGTTTTCATTCTCTATGCTGCCATTTTATTCTCACAATGGCAGTGATGTGAGGTACTTAAAGATCAGTTAAAATGACTGTCTCAAGATCACCCGGTGAATTTCCATGGATAAGCCGAGATTCAGATTTAGATCTCTTAGAATCTAGTTTGACATGGAAACCACTCAACCTTGTTGGTTTTCAACAGTGGAGAAATATAGTTTTCTACATGGGATCCCTTCATGCAATGACCTGAATGTATGGGCATGCACACATGTGAATGTTTAATGTATCTGGGTAAAGAAACTTTTTACAAGTCATATGTAACAATAAAAAAGTAACTGGTCATGTTTTTTATCTCCCAGCAACAAATTAAAATGGATGCTTGTCGATTCTTTATAGCACACATCTAATTGCACTATGATTTTTTTTGTAATTTTGTAATTACACTCATCGTCTTCAAATTTTGTAATTTTTGTATTATTTGTTCCTTTAATATAAGGTAAAGGTAAAGCTAGTCCCCTATGCAAACACTGAGTCACTACTGACCCATGGGGGAGGGGAACGTCACATCACAATGTTTTCTTGGCAGACTTTTTGGTATGGGGTGGTTTGCCATTGCCTTCCCCAGTCATCTACACTTGACCCCCAGGAAACTGGGTACTCATTATTCCGACCTCAGAAGGATGGAATGCTGAGTCAACCTTGAGCCGCCCAGTTGAACCCGGCTTCCGCCAGAATTGAACTCAGCTTGTGAGCAGAGCTTGGGCTTGTGCCACAGGGCTCCTGTTCCTTTAATATACCTCTTCTATATTTTGTAATCACATTCATACCTCTAGTACCCAGTACCATCTTGTTTTCTGTATGCACATGTATGGGTAAAGAAACTTCTTATGAGACGTGTAACAAAAGGAACTTTACACAAGTAAAATTCTTCCTAAGCATCTAATTAAAATAGGTGTGAGAAAAATTGAGATCATTTACTGGGTATATAGAGAAAAAAATAAGAGCACCTCTTTTATATAAATGATGTCTGTGTCCATCAATAAATTTTTTGATATAAGTTGCTTCAGGTAGACATCATGATGTATATTAACAAACACTATTCATATATGGGAAATCTTCATAGCAGCAGTTGAATTAAAAAGTAGGGGTGCTAAAGTGAAGACTTGTACAGTACAATCCTAACCAACACTGATTTAGAGTGCATTCTCAAGAACACTTTCCTGAGAGTAAGCTCTATTGAATAGACATGAGTTGGATTTTTAGCAGACCTGCTCAGGATTGCCCTGTTAGTGACAGGACAGGTGGTGAACATCTTGCACAGATTCTGGCAATTGCCTGGAACCCTGGCACCAGTGAGGGATGGGGTGGGTTGGCAGAAGCCGTGCCACTTACTTAATGTGAAGAGGTCCTCCTGAGTAAAACCTGCAATTATCAATACATCAAATAACTTACCATTATTCTATTTGCATTTTTCCACATCCATATGTAAGCTTTTCTCTGACCCTTCTGAAGTTTGTTTCTTACCATCATCCATGTCATTTAAATAGTCTTTTCACCCTCTTCTGTTGAGACCAGTGTCTATACTTTTTATTGTCTATGCTGGCATGAACTATCTGTTCTCTATAGGCAGCAGTTAATCTATATATTTTGTGTTCCTGGAGACTTTCACCCCAGAGCCCTTTGCTAACCTAATTAGCAGACACGAGCTCAGTGTAAGATGTACGAACGACAAAACACCCCTGAAAACAAAATCATTCTTATCACTGTTTATAATTGATGTTTTAATTGAAATTCTAACCTCTTCATATGAAATATGTGGACAAGTCCTGTGACTTGCTGTGCAGGGAATTATAGTATGTGAATCTTCCCATTTTAAAAAAACAACAACAAATGAAGTGCGGCCTGGCACTTCATTTCGAGGTGCATCCTACTCTCAGAATTGTACCTCTGGTCCAGAATATAGTCTAAACTATATTTAGACTATAAAGTATACCTGGGAGGACCCTTTCTGCTGCACAGGCCTGCAACTACACCCAATTCCAGAAGAGCCAAGATGAGCAAAGTAGTGGGGGCCCAGGCAGAGTGCCCAATGGAAGCTGCATCCACCAACATTGCCCCCACAGCCTCCCAGACCCATCCCCATGCCCAGCATCACAAAAATAGCAAAGCAGATAAAAGAGGCCATGGAGTGGGCTGGGTGATGCAAGAAAGGGGCCCTTGGCTGCCAAGTACCCAGCAACGTGAGGTGATGGAGAGTGGTGTAGTGGACTGGCAAAACGGGGAGGAGGGAAAAGTAAGGCATTGTTGCCCCACCACCCTGCCACCTTGACACACATGGAGGAGGCCCTCAGCACAGCCACTGCACAGTGATCTGCTCAGGGGAAGGTTGTGGCAGCAGAAAAAGGCCCTGTAATCCAATCATCCACAATGGGTGGATGGGTCACCTCCACCACAGTCCCTGCTACTTACCAAAAAAGGAAAATGCATCCTGTTGTCTCTGCTGCCACCTGGACAATGCAAGTGACCATGTGGGCATTCACATGAGGAGTCTACTGACACCTGTGCGCCTCTCTCTGCACCCTCTGCTCAACTCGTGCCTCCTCTCCAGCCTTGCCCCGGGCTTCAATCTTGCCTGCCAGTAAGTTGGCAAGCTGCCTTTGCACCCTGACCTCTTGCAGCTGCTTGCTGCTTTTCTCCACGAGGATGAGTCCCAATCCACCTACAGGCCACAGCTCCAAAAGAGACATTCAAGCCTCCGCAACTGACCATCTTTTAAACTCTGTGGCTTGACCAGCTCCTGTGAGCACCTCCCCCCCCGGGGTACAGTTTGGCATCCTCTTTTTTGACATTGGGGTTCTCTGGTTCAACATTGGGATTACTTTGTTTGGAATTGATTCCCTTACTATAGTTTAGTTCTGCATGGCATTATTAGTTCATCTTGGATTGAGTGTGGAACTTCCATTGGGGTTAGCTTTTGGTCAGGGGATGCCTTTACTTAAGCGTTCTCCTTGCTTGGAAAACCTTGTAAATTTTCTCCTCATAGAAAACAATGGAGAGTGGGTGGGGGCACCTTGTTCAGGGACCCATAGAAGTTGCCTCGGGATCCAATTTTCTTGAAGCTTGGCGAGTCTTTAGCGGACAGGTAGGAGTAGATTTCCTGAAAATTTGGTGGAGTTTAATTGAAAAATGCCAACCAGCACCCCAGATAATTTTCCCTATAGGGAATAATTGCCAGCTAAATGTGGGATTCTCTAATCTTACTGAAGCAGATCAGAGAATGTGGCCTGACTTTTAAAGATAACAATTTTTTATGATATTCCTGAAATATGGATCCATATTCAACCACATGTTGGGGGATACACACCCCTAGAAGTGACATGTTTATTGCTGCAAGTGTCTTTCTGCCACAGAAAGTCAGCATCATTACTAGATTGTAAATGTTGGGTTCGATCAGAGGTCTGTCCTGAGAGCCAGTTTGGTGTAGCAGTTAAGAGCACAGGACTCTTAATCTGGAGAGCCAGGTTTGATTCCCCCCTCCTCCACTTGAAGCCAGATGGGTGACCTTGGGCTAGTCACAGTTCTCTGGAGCTCTCTCAGCCCCACCCACCTCACAGGGTGATTATTGTTGTGGGTATAATAATGGCATACTTTCTAAACCACTCTGAATGGGCATTAAGTTGTCCTGAAGGCAGGTACATAAATCGAATGTTATTGTTGTTGTTGTTGTTGTTATACTAGAGTATTACCTGGACTAGAGGCATCAAACATAGGGTGAAGGTCCGTATCATTCGTGTGATGTGATGTGATGTGGGTGCTGCACATGGACACTGTGGAGTGCCAAGTCACTGGAGAAATGCATCATCATTGCTGGAACTAGACCTTTGAACACCACTCTGAGGCTTGTGATTTTTGTACAGAAAACTGTAGCATTTGTAGAATCTGATCACAAATAGTAATATCTGAATGATGCAGGACCCAGGTGATGATGAAAAAAAATTGTCCCAACACGCCTTCCCCAGGATTCCCTCTTTTTAGTTCACACATATAACTTTTCAGCAATAATTACTGTAAGCTGAACACGTTCATTGCCATGAAGTCATGACCATCAGACTTCTGTGAGAATAAAAACTGAAAAGAACAATTTCTATTACTAGGGGCTCAACTCCTGTTTGATGGATTTGTGAACATAATAGCTTGTGTGAGAGCAATACATAATGACAGTTAGAATCAGGGGTCATTTCGTAGAAAAAGAGCTGGAGGAACTCATTAGCATACCTCATTAGCATATGCCACACCTCCTGACATCACCTATTCTAGCTGTTTTGGACCCAATCCTGGCCATTTAGGGCTGAAATTGGGCCCAAAATGGCAAAAAGAGGCTGAAAATGGCTGAAAGGGGGGCAAAACTGGTCAGGATCAGGCCGCTGATGAGCGGGAGAGTGATCCACCACCTGTCAGAGGCCTGATCCAGGCCATTTTGGTTCCAATCCAGGCCGAAACAGGCCCAAAATGGCTGAGTCAGGTGGGTGGGGTCACCTGACATGTAACCTCTTTGGGGAACAGCTGGAACTGCGTTCCTGTGCGTTCCTTCTCGAAATGAGCCCTGGTTAGAATAGTGAATGAACCGTTCTACCTCCTGCCAAACAGCTGCAGGAATTCTACTGTATAAAAGGCTAAGCGTATTCAAGACATTTCACTTCCTACCCTGGTGCGCTACCAGAGGGCACTGCTGTGGAGGGAAGCCCAGATGAGGCAGCCAGACCTCTGGAGAGTGTGCCACAGTGGGAAGCCTAGGCTGGGATCAGACATGGAGCAGGCGGCAATACCTGCCCCCTGTTTTCATCAGCTAGGATCAGAAGTGGAGTAGGTAGCAATGCCCATTCCCTGCTATCACTCATCTGGGATCAGGAGAAAAGCAGACGTCAAAGCCCATCCCTCACCTTCACTCAGCTGGAATCAGATGTGGAGCAGGTGGCAATGCCTGCCCCCCCTTCACTCGGCCAGCATCAGGTGCAGAGGAGGTGGCCATGCTCTCTCCCCACCTTCACTCAGGTGGAATCAGGAACAGAGTAGGTAGCAATGCCCGCCCCCTCACCTTCACACAACCGGAGTCAGGAGCGGAGCTGGTGGCAATGCCCACCTTGTCTTCACCCAGCTGGGATAAAAAGCAAAGCAGATGGCAATGCCTGCCTGCCCTTCACTCAGTTGGGATCAGGGGAGGAGGTAGCAATGCCCACCCACCCTTTACCCAGCTGGGATCAGGTACAGAGCAGGGGGCAATACCCACCATCCACATCCACCCAGCTGGGATCAGAAGCAGAGCATGAGGCAATGCCCATCTGCCTTCACCCGGTCTGGATCAGGCACAGAGCAGGAGGTAATGCCTGCCCCCAACTTCACCCAGCAGAGATCAAGGTGACTATGCCCTTCACTCAGCCAGGATCAGGAGTGGAGCATGAGGCAATGCCCATCCCCCTACACCCGTCTGGGATCAGGAGTGGAACAGGCAGCAATGCCTCCCCCACTTCACCCAGCTGGAATCAGGCATAGAGTAGGTGGTAATGCCCATCCCTTCTTCCCCCAGCTGAATCAGGAGTGGAGCAGGTGGCAATGCCCCCCCCCCCCTATTTTGCCTGGCCAGGATCAGTAGTGGAGCAGGTAACAATGTCCACTCCCCACTTTCACCCAGCTGGGATGAGGAGCGGAGCAGGTGGAAATCCCTGCCCCCCTTCACCCAGCTGGGATCAGGTGTGGAGCAGGTGGCAATGCCCGCCTCCGTTCATTTGGCTGGGGTCAGATCAGAGGGTGTGGCCATGCCCACCTCCTGCCTTCATCTGACTGAGATCAGTGACAGAGGAGGAAGGAATGCCTTCCTGCCCACCCTCCCCTTTCTAGAACTCATTGTATTTTTCTCAACAACCGGCTTTGTTGCTAGTTCTGGAGAAAGAAACAGCCGTTTATTCAGATTTGTCCTTATCATTATTACCTAGGATCTATTGGATAAACAGAACAAATAAAATACCACACAGTTCAGTGTCATTATGATTTATGATGTTTTACTTATTTAGTACATTTTTCTCCCACCTTCTTCCATGGAGCTTAGGGTTCTATTCACCTCCATTTTATCTCACAATAACCCCGAGAGGTAAGTTAGACTGAAAATAAATAACTGGCCCAAGGTCACCCAGTAAGCAAGCATTTAAGTCTTCCTGATCCTAGTCCAGCACTGTAAACTCTACATTGCCTTCAATATAATTACTTTGATCCAAGATTTTCTCTCCTCTTTTCATAGTGAACAGTTTCAGCAATCGTGGTGCTTTTTTACATAGTTCCATGCCTAGAAGTATGCAAGCAAGTTAATTGTACAGAAGCAAATTAGATGTACATAAATAAATTCAGGCAAAAATTAAATAGTGTGCATGTGATATGATAAAAGAAGGCTCGCTGATTTAGTTAAAATGAAGGAACATGTGTCTTCTGTGATTTCGTAATTGCTTGTCAGAGAAAAGCCATAACTGTATTCCAGAACTTCCTATGATTGTTTGCATTTAAGAACATGCAGCATTCAGTCCACATTTACAGCAACAGAGGAAAACTGTATCATGTACTGTTCGAAGGGTGCCTTAGCCTTAAAAGTTTTGTCACACCAGCTTTGATCTCTTGATTTCTCATGCTATAGATCAAAGGATTCACCATGGGTGGAATCATGGAATATATCACAGATAACACTAAATCCAGATATGATGGTTTTTTTGAGGTTGGCCTCAGGTAGGCTAAGGATCCAGAGAGGACTAATGTGGAGAAAACTATGAGGTGGGGAAGACATGTTGAGAAGGCTTTTTTCCTTCCTTGTGAAGAAGGAATTCTTAGTACCACAATGAAGATGTGTGCATATGTTACAATAATGAAAACAAAGCAGCCAAACACTAGGCTAACACTTAACACAACAGCTCCAAGTTCAATTAGGTATGAATCAGAACAAGAGAGCTTAAGTAACTGTGGTATTTCACAGAAGAATTGATTAACAACGTTAGAGCAGAAAGAAATTGTGAAGGTACCACTGGTGTGCAATACTCCATAGAAAAGACCACTGATCCATGTGCTGGCAACCATTTTAATACAAGCTCTCATGTTCATCATCATTTCATATTGGAATGGATTGCAAATGGCAACATACCGATCATAGGCCATGACTGTGAGGAGGGAGATATCAGATGCTATAAAGAAAAGAAACAAGAAGACCTGAGCAACACACCCAGAGTAAGAAATGTGTCTGGTATTCAGGAGTGAATTCATCATGGATTTGGGGACAATGACTGAAATTTGGCCAAGGTCCTGCATGGCCAAGTTCATCAGAAAGAAATACATAGGGGTATGTAGGTGGTGGTCAAAGGCTACTGTAAAGATAATGAGAAGATTCCCCATAAGAGTTACCACATACAATACTAGGAACACAAGAAAGTGTAGAATCTGTAGTTCCCAGACTTCTGAGAATTCCAGGAGTAGAAAGTCAAACCCTGAAGTGTTGTTGAACATTTTACACTCAGTAAAAATTATGTCCTACCTGTGGAAGGAAATAAAATGCAAACTGTAAAAAGGGTAGCTTTATCTAGTAATGAGTTAAACTGTATTGCTGGAACTGGATGACTGGGATAGAACATATTTCTAGACAGCTCTTTAGACTCTTGTATAACAATATTGGTTTGTAGAAATCATGATACCAAGACCAAAACTGCCTCCTTCATTCAGTAAGTACCCCGTGTGCAGAATGTTCTCTTTCCATACCCTCTACCCATTTTAATAATTTCATTCTGAACTGAAATGAACTGCTAATGGCCAGAACAATGGAACATTCCTGACTAACTTGGGTTGGCTCCAAACACTTGTTTTGTCGGTACAAAAATGAGGAGGGAACCTCTTTGACCAGACAAATGGTCATGTTGGGGATCCTGGGGTCTGCATGGACAGAAGTCAAATGCAATTAACAGGAAGTGTGGAGGGAAATGGGCAGCTGTCGAAACAGACAAAAGTCACTTGAGATGGAGGCTTTAATAAGAAGGGGATTTCAGCAAGATTGAACAGAAGAGCTGGTTGTAGCTAACCTTCTGTCTTCAGATTTCCCACAAATAACACAGGACAGCATAGTCCTTAACCAGGCATTTACTTAGCTTCTCTGTCCCTATACACTTGGTGGTTGGGATAGATTTTAGACTGAAAAAATTGGTCTTTTTATTTTGGCCACATCACACCGATTCAGAGCCCATTCTGCATCTCTTGATTTACAGAATTCCACAGGTGGAAAACTGGCATCATAGACACCTGGACCAATTAGCCTCTCTCCATTTTTAAAAACATTATGAAGAAAAATGTATGCATTCACCATATTTTTTAGCAGATTTATTCTCCACTTGTCTCTTCCCTGTTTCTAAACTTACCTACTGCATGGATGTAGGACCAAACCAGACAAAATTTCTTGATCTTGACCAGAATGGAGTTCCCATGGAAATGTTTTCCTTAAAATTTCTATTAATATAGTTTTAAAAGTACAAAGATTGACATGTTTGAAGTTAAAAATAGTAATCGTTCTTAAAACACCTTGTTGTTTCTCAGGGAGTGGGGGTGGGGGGTGGGGGACAGAATTGTTAAATTTGCTGGGTTTGAACACTCAACTTTTATTGGATTTTTGTTAATTTGTTGTTAAATAGAAGGATAACAATATTATACAACATTAGTTCAAAATAATGAGCTGGAGTCAACCAACTCTAGTGGTGAAAAAGGAAGGAAAGGTCCCTTTTGACCACCCAAAGAGGCTATGTTGGGGATTATGAGATCTGCATTGAGAAAAATCATGTGGGATGAGCTCATGTGTTAAGGAGGAAATCTGGGTGAGATTGAGCACAAAAAGTCTGAGTCCAACCCTCACTGAGAACAAATGGCCCAAACAAAAACAAATACCATAAAAATATGAAATTGCTGCTGAGATAACAGATGATCTATGGATCTTAATGGTGCACAGGTCAGAATTACTCAATATATTTCTAGTAAAAAGTCCTCCATGTATTGGCTACTGTCAAATTTCTCAAGCTTGCTGAATGATCTGTCAGTCTTTACTGTATTGGTGAATTAGCTTCAGAAAGAACACAATGATTCCAGACGTGATCTGAAAAACCTCGTTTAGATTTTGCTTCTTTCCTACGTGAGATGAATTCATGAGGTTTTTAAAAAACCTGTTCATGCTGTTTTATTTCGTCATATCAAATATACAGATTTTTCATCACATGAGGTGATGAATAATTTTACCAAACACATAAAATCTATAGAAACATTTTTTTTATCTATCCCATTCTCTTCATAACTTTTTCTACAGTTTGCTTTTTCTCATATATGAATGGGATCTACCCAATTTTTTTCTGCTGGTGAAAAGAGGAGGAGGGCATCCCTTTTGCCCACCAAAAAGGCTGCAGCTGGGGATCATGGGACCTGCGTGGGCAAAAGCTATGTGGGATGGAGGACTGTAGTAAGGAGGGTCAGTGGGAGAGAATTTGCAAAAAAGCTGTCTAGATCCAATACTAAATATTAGGTAATATTTAAGACATCCCAATTATCAAATTTATTCCACAACACATTAAAAATTTAATTCAAACAATAACAATTCAAAAAGTTTCCCAGGCAAAAAAAAATATGAAAAAGGACAAAGCATCAGGATCAGACGGGCTGACAGTAAGAAGCTTTAATTATACCTTTACAAAAAGTTATGATTATTCAATCCTAAGTATCCATTTCAGTTCTATAGCATAGGTTGTCTTGATACATGATGATTGTTAAGTTTACAAATGTATAAAGAACTTACTATTTTTCTTTATAGATGTTTGAATCTGCTGGTGCATTTTGTTGTACAGCTGCTGTCCACAAGTGTTTACCACTCCAGCCATTCATTAAAATTTATGGATGCCTTTCTATCTCACTCACTGCAAGACAAGGTCTCTCCTATACTAGATAAGAAGTTGTTGCCATTGGGTGGAAATCTATTAATATGCATAGCCCTCCAGAGACCAAAACAACTTTGTGGAAGAGAAATACCAATAAAATTAACTTTCTTGTATGTACATATTATTATATTCAACCAAACGGTATCATGATTAGCATGCTTACCAATAGAGAAAAACAATCATGAAAACTTACTAAGTTTACAAATCAAATATGATTGATCACTTAATAAAGCATTTAAATCACAACTATGTCAATATCAAATGCTTTTGTCAAATATCAACATGTGTAGAAATATACATGGAGTCAGTATAAAACAGAACAGTATGAAAGCATATCTTTAACAAACTATTCTGTAACATCCCACACATACAATTCATAAATACATTTCATAAATACGTAAGTACATCCATAAGTAGTTGAGACAGGCATTGTAACAAGGCTTTCTAGAAGTCTGAGCAACTTTGATACTACTTCTCATTGTAACTGCTTTGAGAAAAGCAATGAAATGAGGAAGAAATGCACTGGACGACCCATAAGCCTGTAAGCCAGTCACATAGGATTAATTTTGGCTCTAAACACACAAACAGCAGCTTTGGATTTGGAATTGAACTTCAATAGATTGAGGAATATGGATTTCTGTACTTGTATTCCTCAGCATATTGTTTTGGTTATGGACTAGTGCAATACTCAACTATTTATGCATGTATTTATGTATTTATGAAATTTATTTATGAATATATACAATTCATGGGATGGTTGTTGTGGGTTTTCCGGGCTGTATTGCCGTGGTCTTGGCATTGTAGTTCCTGATGTTTCGCCAGCAGCTGTGGCTGGCATCTTCAGAGGTGAAGCACCAAAAGATAGAGATCTCTCAGTGTCACGGTGACACTGAGAGATCTTTATCTTTTGGTGCTTCACCTCTGAAGATGCCAGCCACAGCTGCTGGCGAAACGTCAGGAACTACAATGCCAAGACCACGGCAATACAGCCCGGAAAACCCACAACAACCATCACTCTCCGGCCGTGAAAGCCTCCGACAATACAAATTCATGGGATGTTGCAAGCACTAGTACTTTATTGTTCCAGAATGATTTGTTAAAGGTGACTAGCCAGTTACATAGGACTGATTTTTGGGCTCTATAAAAAAAAAAAAAATAAGTGGCTCCAAACATGTAACAGCAGCTTTGGATCTGGAATTGAACCTGTGAATAGATTGAGAAATAAGGATTTCTAATACTCGTCGTATTCCTCAGCGTGCTACTTTGGCCTTTGGGACTGTGGCAATATATGGACTAGTGCAATATTCAACTATTTATAGATGCACTTAGGTATTTATGAAATATACTTATGAATTGTATGTGTGGGATGTTCGAAGCACTAGATTAAAGCCTGATTTGTTAAAGGTGTACTTTCATACTGTTCTGAAGGTTGACTCAATGTATATTTCTACACATGTGTAATTCTTGATATTTGACAAAAGCATATGATTTTGACATAGTTGTGATTTGAATGCTTTATTAAATGATCAATCACATTTGATTGGTTAACTTAATAAGTTTTCATGATTGTTTTCCTCTATTGTACATATTATTAGTCAAAGGTTGGCTCAGTGTAGGTTGTAAGAATGAAGGAACACTCACAAGACTTAATTCCTTCACGATTCATCTATTCTGTAGACAATCTTTATTTTCACTTGGTCACGATAAGATGTAGGACTCCATTATATGACTTCCTGCAGCAGCATTTAATAATCTTGGACCTCTTTATCTTTCCTAGTTCCCTTGCAGCTGCTCTTCCAAGTTTCAATCATCTTCTGATTTCTTGGTTGCAGTTCCCCTTTTGGTTGATGATTGAGCCAAGGAATGGAAAATCTGGAACAATTTCAATTTTCTCAGTGTCAACTAAAAAATTGTGCAATTCCTCAGCAGTCGTTACTTTTGTCTTCTTGAAGTTCAGCTGTAATTTTTCTTTGGCACTTTCCCCTTTAACCTTCATCAATAGTCATTTCAGGTCTTCACTATTTTCTGCCAGTAACGGTGTCATCTGCATAGCACACATTGTTAATGTTCTTTCCACCAATTTTCACTTCACCTTCTTCTAGAGCTAACCCAGCTTTCCTTGTGATATGCTCTGCATAGAGGTTGAACAGGTAGGGTGATCATATGCATCCTTGTCTGACATCTTGGCCAATTGGAAAACATTATTTCTCCCATATTCTGTTTAACAGTATTCTCTTGTCCAGAGCACAGGTTGTGCATGTGGCCTTAGTCCCTGACTTACGTTTGTATAAAAAATTATTTAAACACTTATATCCCACTTTTCTCCCTGAAGGGACCCATTGTGGCAGATGGGTTTTATGAATGCAAAACTTTGCAATCCAATAACATCAATGCCCTGTCTCAGGGTTAACTACAGGGAAAAAGTGCAGTGCCTTTCATATTTGCAATTAGAGGCTTAACATGGTGAATTCCTCAAGATTCTGGTGGTGAGATGGTATTAACATTATTTTGAGTACCACTTGAGGATGTAATAAAAGATTTTGAGAGGAGCATAAGAGAGGCATTAGAACGGTTCAGTTAATTATATTTTATTGTTTATGTTTGTAGGCATCATGAATAACATAATTTTTCTAAAAATTTACCCAGCCCATTCTTTTTGTAATGTAACACAGTGGGGTGTGGTGGAAGAGACACCCCCTCTTTCTCAGCCCCCCACATTGTTAAGCCCAGCAACCACTATGCCCACTGGTATAGCATGAGTTGCCAGCCCCGGGCCAATTCCTGGCAGGAGGTAGCACCCTTGGCACTACATGATCCCAGGAAGTGACATCATCACGCAGGGCACAGCCACCCTCTGGGAGTGCTCCTGTGATTTGGGCCACTCGCCTCCCTGTCCCTTACTTGGCAGCCCTCTGCTGCATCTGCCCATGCTGATGCCACACTCATTGGCCAGCAGCTGCTGCAGGAGGGCCAGCTTGGCACCCAGTGAGCTGACTGGCCCGTTGGCTTGGCAGGCAGCCAGGGCACATGGGCAGCATCCCAGGGACATAGTGTAGGCTCTCCATGGTTCAGCGCCCCTAAAAATTATGCACCGCCCCTCTGCCCCCCCCATGCTACACCACTGGGTTTACATATGTCCCATGTAAAGATCCTTGTAAAAGCTAACTGATCAATGACATCTAGCCCTTTAAGAGTCAGACAGGCAATGACAGTTGTCTCTTTGGCAGCTGTCAGGCGATCAGCTGTTGGGAAGCTCTACCCTAGTGGATGATCTCCATCAAAATACAGACAAAGGCCATGCCTCTTTATTGCTCCTCCTGGATCTATCTGCAGTTTTTAATACAGTAGACCATGCCATTCTCTTGAGGCATTTAGAGACAGAAGTGGGCATCAAAGGATGTGAATTGGACTGATTTAAATAATTTCTTATGGAATGGACTGAAAGGGTTGCCATCTGAGATCAGCTATCTCCAGAATGGGAGCTATCTTGTGGGGTCCCTCAAGGCACAATCATCCCCATCTTATTCAGCCTCTACATAAAACCTTTAGGAGAACTCATTTGCAGCTATGGAGTTGAATGTCACCAATATGTAGACGATACCCATCCAGTTCCCCACAGGATGAAGTGGAAATCTTGGATTACTGCCTGACAGTTGTGGTGAAATGGTTGAAAACGAACAAATTAAAATTGGACCCTGACAAGACGTAAGTGATGCTTGTTGGGAAGGAAAAGATCTTGAAGGACATGGTACTCACCACTTTTGATGGAGTTCATCTGACCATTGCAGACTCAATTAAGAGCTTAGGGGTTATACTGGATCCAGTGTTATGACTAGAAAAATAAGTTAAGGCAGCTGCAAAAAAACACCTTTTACAATCTCACTCTAGCCTGGAAGATGGCTTCTTACCTTGACGTGGCTGACCTAGCCACCTGGATCCAGGGGAAAAGTCCACAAGTGCAGTGGCATTCCATTAGCCTTTTGCCCTTGATAAGAGTTGTTAGTAACACTCATTTCTTTACTGACATTGGAGATTAGAGCACAGTTCAACAGAGAAAATGTTTCCGTCTAAATTGTAGAAAATACTGGATTTGACTGTATGTTTGATGAGTTTTGGTATGTTTATTTGATATTTATGTACCCTTAAATGTATTATAAATTATTGGTGATGCTGGATAGGCTGTGATTTTTATAGATGTTCTGCCAGTTCCCCAGTGCGAAGAAGGGTTGGAAACACCAAAATGTGGGTTTAATGGAAACCCCATCTTCACTATCACCTGTGTTTCGGATATTGTGTGGACTCATATTTGATCTTGTGGACTTTTCTCCTAAGAAGGTTTTTTTGGATATTATATTAATCTTTGTATCTTTGTACTGACTGGCATGTATAGTTCATTAAGAGTTACTAATATACTACAAAGAACATTTTCAACATACTTTAATGTCTACTTATTTGTATTTGGGTAGCACTGTATTCCACAGTGATTATCTTTCTTATCCTGCTTGTACCCCAGAGCAGCCTCCAGTGTTCTATCCTTTCCTCTAGTTGCTCATCATGGGCCAGATAAGAGGTTTAGAGAGGCCATTGATCCAGTTTCACACAGTGGCATTCTGTTGCCCTGGAAGACCAAACAAGCAGGACATAAGAGTTCAAAACTTTCACCAGATGTTGTCTCCTAGCAATTGTTCTGCACTCTGCAGGTAAGTCTGGTCAAGTCTTTTATGAAGAAGGTAGCTAGTGAGACTTGGAATCATGGACTAGAGCTGGAGACAATAAGCTGTTGCACAGAGCTTAAGCCTAATGGACCTAAGTGGTCACATGGGGCTGGAATAATACCAGGCCCTGGGGAAAAAGGCATGGCAGTCACCTTTTTAAAATACTCCCTAATGTGATGATGTCACTGCCAGATGTGACATCATTGTGGCTACCTGACTTCTGGGTGCTCAAGCTGGTTGGCCACTCCTGGGTGGTGCTATGCAGCTGCAGGAGGCCAGCTGGGCATCTGGGCTGGCAGGCCACTCCCACTGGCACTGTGCAGCCAAAGGAGGCTGGGTGGTCCTCTTCAACCAGCGCTGCACAGGAGGTCAGGCACCTGGCTCAGACTGGTTGGCCACTTCCATGGGTCAGCAGCAGAACCACACAGCCACAGATCGACCAGGCACCTAGGCCCAACCGGTGATGGACCTGCCAAATGAAAGAGAACAGGTATCTGATATTGGGGGGATGTTTTCCCAGACAGTCTCCCAAAATACTGGACTGTCTGGGTTAAAACCTGTCACCTGACAACCCTTTGTAGACCAGTTGATTCGGCAAGATTAGTGATCCCATTCCTTCAGTGGGAATTCCTTATTCCCATGTTTCACCTCCGCTTGTCAAGTCTTAACTGGGGCAAGAGGATTATGTCCTCCGGAACCCTGGTTTGGCCCAAGCACACGCTGTAAGTCTGTCTGTGCATTGAGCTATCTTCCTCTAGTGCTTCTGCTGGTTGGAGGTGAACCTTGGTGGGCTTGTGGGCTGGGGTCTTTAGCTGGCACTTAATTGCCTCAGGACCTTGCTGGACAATAGGGAAGTCTGGTGGAGGAATCTCAACTGCAGGCCCCTCAGTCAGGAGCAGCCACTGGAACTGCTATGCTGGAGGTATCTGCCACACTGGGGTCTTCCAGAATTCTGGCTCTGCAGGCTTGTGCTCTGAGTCATAGACCAGACCTGGCTCAGTGAGTCTCATGACAGCTGTGGTATTCAGACATTTGGTGCCTCTGTTTATGGAGGTTTTCTTAACTCACCATGTTAGTAGTCATTGATTGACCTATCCTACATAAATCTGCCATTCCCCCTTTTAAAGCCTTGTATGCTCTTGGCTATCAGTATCTGAGATAATGATAAAGCCTTAGCTCTATTATTTTTAAATAAATTGCCCTTCCTGCTTTTTTTCAAGGAGACAGGAGCAAACTGTCCATTACAGCAATGGGAAAAAGTCTGGTCTACCAAGACTCACTAATTGAGACTCATTAATTACTAGTTTGGGCTCATTAGGAAAGCTGAAGTTTATATTGAGAATTTCAAAACACTTAGTTATGCACAATTCATGGGAACAAAAAATCCCACAAGATGTACAGTGACATTATTTTAAAAACAAAGATCAGCTCTATACTTTCTGAGTGGAACGAGAGTGATATTTTACATTTTCTGCCAATATGATTGGAAGCAGATGAAAAATTTCACCCTAAACTGAATGAAAGCTCTGGAAGAAAAAAAGTAAGTTATTTATTTAAATATTCCTTAAGAAGTATCTTTTTCAATGTTTTTTTTAACTTTCTATTTTCTTGTTCTCCTGTCTCTAGTTGTGTACTGTAGTGGTGTAATGAAAGTGGTAGGGTCCAAGTTTGCATTACTAAGTTTACTTATCTAAAAGTATATATTCTTAGAAATCAACTTGGCTTTCAAGTAGATAGGAGTTAAGGCTACAATGCTACAAGAACACTTTCCAGAATGTAAACCCTGCTGAATTCATTGGGCTTACTTATGAGTAGGCCTTCTGAGGATAACCTGGGCTTTGTCTGAGAAAGTTTCTGGATCTGTTAACCCCGAACATAAAGGGAAGTCTAGGTAAATTCACTGCCTGTTGCTTGTCCTTATCCCTGCTTCCTTTCTGCTAGATGTTAATAGCACCACTGACCTCGTTTACCCGCTTGCTGTAAGGACAACCAAGCTAGCGTATCTTAAACAAGCTGAACATTCAAAAGTGCTTCCAAAGACTAAAGATTATTCTTCCCTATTTATGTTTATTTTTGTTTACCATTTGTTCTATCAGTCAGTGAGATCAGAAGGACCATAGTAGTATACATCTGAATGCTTCAACTTTTTAGGGGTAAGGATCAGGTTTTAGGTCTTTTTTTCTGGGCAGACTGAGAAACTAGATACATATTATAGTAATAGTGACTTTAAGATCCCGGCAAAAAAAATCTGTTCAAATTCAAATCTCCTTTCATTGTCCTCACTGAGTTAGGCCCAGGGAAGCTGGTGTTGTTGTTGTGTCTCTGTTACAACAGAACCTGTCTAGTGTTGGAAGAATTGGCTGTGCTGCTTCAGACTCCAGATGAGATGGTCATTTAATTACACGTCTTTATCTAATAACTCCCTTCAAACTCTCTCTCTCTCTCTCTCTCTCTCTCTCTCTCTCTCTCTCTCTCTCTCTCTCTCTCTCTCTGACAGGGCATTATTAATGTTGGGAACTGTGAAAAATCTAATTCTGCATCTGCAGTCTGAATTGGTACAGTACAGTCTACCACATCAGTACACTGTCACCTTACTGTCACCTGCATGTGTAGACTAGTTCTAAGACTCATGCCTAATCTTAAATGCAAAGCCCATCATCGGACTTTTTTCTTATTCATGTAATAGTGTGACAGAATGTTAGGAGATAGCTGTTTGAAGGCAGTGATTCTAAAATGGTCTATTCAGATGTAAGTCCCATTTTATTGAAAGAGTGCTTAGAACTACAGCCAAAATTAGCAGATGGAAAAGAATAATCTGTGCTCACACTTTATGCCCTTCAAATCTACCACACCACCTATAGTATTTATTGGACAATGTCTTATATGTAATAGATCCGGAGGAGTTAGCTGTGTTAATCTGTAGTTGCAAAATAGTAGAGTCCAGTAAAGAGTCCATCTGATGAAGAGAGCTGCTGTTCTCGAAAGTTTATGCTACAATAAAGTTGGTTATTCTTAAAGGTGCTAATGGACTCTTTATATGTAATACCTTCCATTCTACGATGTACAAGATAGCACTTATTCTAGGTATCATGTAAAAAGTATTTTTCCTCCAAGAATAAATCAGTTATGTACTTGATGCACATCATAGAAGCCCACACAGGGGCTGGAGGCTTCTGATAGTAGCACTGCACATCCACTTTCCTGATTTCTTTGGTGCAGTCAAATACTTTCCACCCAGCCTTCCATGTGCTGTGTTCAAGAGCAGCATTGTGTTCAGTAATGGTAAGAACAATATTGTATAACTTTAAATAAAAAACAATGGACACTGCAAAGCATAAAGCCAGAAATGATGAATACATGGGAGGATGTACATTTCCACTAAACAGCTGCCTCCTAGCTTCATATCGACTGCCTAGTACACATTATTATTATATTCTTTCCCACTTGCTATTGGTGATTCCCCCCACCCATGTCCCTCTTTTTCTGTAGATCCACACCACTCCTCCATTGTCCCAGGGATTCACCCTCTCAGGGCACTGTGTGGAGGACATATCAGATTGCCCCAGGATGGGAAAGGTTAGAAATTCTAGTTTAATGAATGCTACTACGCTTGCATGCTTGTATAACTTTACAATACATTTATCTAGCACAAAGGCTTGAGATGAACAGTTACTTTTTGCTCGCCATCTCCCTTTTGGATGACAATTGAATCAAGTAAGAGAAAATCTAAAAACTTCAGTTTCGTTGGCACCTTAATATTGTATAATTCCTCTGCAGCCACTACATTTTTCTTCTAGATGTTCAGCTCTAATCCTGGTTTGGCCCTTTCTTCTTTAACTTTCATTAATTTCTTCACTATTTTCTGCCAGTAATGTGGTGTCACCTGCATATCTCAGATAGCTAACGTTCCTTCTTCCAATTTTCACTTTTCCAAATCTAATTGATCTTTCCTTATATGTTTTGCATATAGGTTGAACACTTAGGGAGATCCTTGTCTGACACCTTTGCCAATTGGAAACCATTATGTTTCCTCATATACTGTCCTAACTGTAGCCTCTTGTCCACAGTACAGGTTTTGCATCAAAAAGTCAGATGTGGCATACCTATTTCTGTTAAAACTGTTAATAGTTGTAATCAATACAGTCTTTGCTATAATCAATAAAACACAAATTGATTTTCTTCTGAAATTTCTCTCATATACTCCAGTAATCATTGTAAGTTTGCAATATGGTCTCTAGTTCCTCTTCTCTTCCTGAATCCAGCTTGAACATCTGATGTCCAGCATTCCATATATGGTGGGAGTCTCTTTTGTTAAATGTTGAACGTCATCTTGCTTACGTGGGAAATTAATGAGCTGGTCCAATAGTTGCTGGAATCTGTGATGTCTCCTTTTTTGGAATTGGAATGTAAATTGAACTTTTTCAGTTTGTGGGCCATTGTTTTCTTTCACACATTTTTTGGCATATTCTTGTTAAGATTTTGATGGACTCAGTTTCAGTAGCTTGCAATATCTCTGTGGAATATGGAAACTTAAGCAAAGCTGTCAGTGATAGAAAGTCCTGGGGGTTATTAATTCATAAGTTGGAAGTGATATAAAACACATGACAATCAGCTCCTATTCTTGTTATATCAGAGAGAATAGAGGTCCTATAAGGTAATTTTTTAATCTGGAATTAATAGTCCAGATGGCAATGCTTACTTCATATATGAAACCATAGCCTGCTTAGCATTTGATCCAGGGCTAAGAAGTCCAGCCATGATGTCACTACTGACAAAGACATGTTTTTTCTGTTTCAAAAAAACTTCTGTATGATACATTTCCTTTTCTTTCCACAGAATTTTATTGAGTAATGAAATGTCCAATCAATCAACTGTCACCCAGTTCTTCCTGCTGGCATTTTCTGATGTCCAAGAGCTCCAGATTTTACATTTTGTGGTGTTTCTTTCCATTTATGTAGCAACTTTACTGGGGAACTTCCTTCTTGTCTTGGCAGTAGCCCAGAATCCCAATCTTCATAGCCCCATGTATTTCTTCTTAGTCAATTTATCATTATCAGATATTTGTTATATCTCTGTCACCATCCCCAAATCCATGGCCATTTCTTTGACAAGCGACACATTGATTTCTTTCTCTGGCTGTGTCATCCAAGTTTTTTTATCTGTCATTTGTGGAACTGCTGAGCTGACCTTTCTTGCTGTCATGGCTTTTGACCGCTATGTGGCAATCTGTCATCCTCTGCAATACACAATTATCATGAACTGGAGTGCCTGCTTCCAAATGGCAGCTGCTTCATGGATTGCCAGCATAATAAATGCTGTGGTTCAAACTGCAAACACGTTTAGATTATGCTTTTGTGGGTCTAATATTACACAATTTTTCTGTGATATTCCCCAACTATTGGCACTTTCTTGCACTGATACAACAGCCAATATGTGGTGTATTCTTGTTTTTGCACTTACTCTGGGATCATTTTGCTTCTCTTTAATATTATTGTCTTACGTGTTCATCTTCTCTACTGTGTTAAAGATTCGGTCAGCTCAAGCCAGGTACAAAACCTTTTCCACCTGCACTCCACACCTGACTGTATTTAGTTTGTTCTTTTCTACTGTCTTGTTTTCTTATTTTAGACCCAAATCTCTATCTTCACCATTAGTGAACCAGCTAGCTGCTGTTTTATATACCATTTTGCCACCACTCATGAATCCCATCATTTATAGCTTGAGAAATAAAGACATCCAAGGGGCCCTGCAGAAAATGTCAAAGAAGCTGTTTGGATCTCATTTGATGATCTGATAAACCTTTGATTGAAGTCCTTTAGAGTGATACCCATATAATTAGCTTAGTTGTACCATTATGGCTATTGACCAATTCATACTGTCCAGATATTTCTAAGGAAGATAAATAATATAATTGATACATTATTTTAGTACTGATGTATTAGTTCATATCTAAATCATTACAATAAACTCCTTTATATTCACACTAGAAACAGAGCCGATTGTGTGGAAAAATACAACAGGCTCTTAAAAACTGATTTGGCAGGCCAAAGAGCCCTGGAGTGCTCCTGCGCTCTGCAGTGACCTCGATTTGGGCCCAATTTGGCCCAAATCAGGCTTCTGCAGAGCCCGGGAGCACTGCCGGAGTGGTACAAGTGGTTCTGGAGGAGTTTAATTTAAAAATGCCCACTGGCTTCCTAGATTATTTTCCTCATAAGGAATAATTGCCAGGTAAATGTGGAATTCTCTAATCATACTGAACCAGATTAGAAAATTGGACCCGTTTTTTAGACTAATCAAATTCTTATGAAATTCCTGAAATATTGGTCCATATTCAACCAAATTTTGGGGGAGCACACCTCTAAAAATGGCATGTTCACTGCTGCAAATCTCCTGCCACAGAAAGTCAGCATCATTACTAGAATGCAAACTTTGGGTTCAACTATAGGTCTGTCCTGTTTATATCAGAGTAATATCAGGATTACAGGTATCAAACTTAGGGTGAAGGTGCATGTCACTCCATCATATTCATAATATATGATATAACATGGGTGCTGCACATGAATACTGTGAACAATCACTGGATGAATGCTTCACCATTAGTGGAACCATACCTTTGAATACCACTCTAAGGCTTGTGAATTTTGTACAGAGAACTATTGTATTTGTAGAATCTGATCGTAAGTAGCAATATCTTGATGATGTAGAACCCAGATGATGATGGTGAAAAGATCATTCGATTTCCGGTTTGGGCTTCATGGAGGTCTGACGCAGCTCCATTTGCGGAGCTGACCGTTTTAAGTGGCTGGTGGGGGGAAAATAGCCCGCGGCCGACTGCTCTCAGGCGGAGAGCAGGCAAAGAACGCTCAAGACCCTAGGGTGTGCTAGATCTCGGACAAGGGGGTTTTACAGGGTTTGAATATTTTACAGGGTTTGAATTGTTTTGCTGCAAAGCAATTAAAAAACAAAGGCTGCTAGATATAAGTGCTCAGATGGACGCCACATTGTTAAGCATTCTGAGAACAGCTCTCCTTTATAAGCAACTTGCACCTTGTACTTTGACTATTCCATCTTATCTTACTGATCTATTTAATCCTGAGTGTAGGAAAGCATTTACCAAAGCATGGTTGGATACCTTACAACTGGTAATGGTAAGAAGTCGTTATAATTAGAGTTGGGTATGAATCAGAAAAAACTGAACCATGTGGTTCGTCAAATTTCACGAACCACAAACCACAAACTTTCACAAACCTGCACCTGGTTCGTGAACCGGTTCGTTTTGGTTCATGAAAATGTCACATCCAAGTCAGAAAACTATCACTTCCAGGTCAGCAGAAGTTCACTTCCGGGTCAGCAGAAGGTCTGCAGAAAGTCCGTCCCCTGTTGCCTAGGAAACTGATTGATTGGCACCAGGCTGTCTGCAGTGACGAACCAAAAAACAAAACAAACAAACCAGCCTAAAAGTTCGTGGTGGTTTGTCAGAAATGAGATCTGATGGGATTTCCGGTTTGGGCTTCATGGAGGTCTGACGCAGCTCCATTTGCGGAGCTGACCGGACTGCCGTTTTAAGTGGCCAGCGGGGGAAAAATAGCCCGCGGCCGACTGCTCTCAGGCGGAGAGCAGGCAAAGAACGCTCAAGACCCTAGGGTGTGCTAGATCTCGGACAAGGGGGGGCTCTATACAACGAGTCTCCCCCCGATCCTTGAGGTCCCACCCTGCGACGGGTCGGCTACAACCTCTGCGGCAGTTCTGGGGCCAATTCGGCTGGCATAAGACCTACATACCCAAGCTTCGATTGAGGGAAGAAACGGAGAGGAGAAGTTAAAATCGAAACAGCGATTACAACCCGAGAAAAGTGAATGAGAAGGTAAAGATCACTATCTTCTGTTACGGGACAGATTGATTAAAGCAGAGAGGAATAAAAGTAGATTTTCAAACTGCAACAGGCTAACGATAAAGAGGGGAAGACTCGGCAAGAGTTGTATTTGAAAAGAGACTCAGTTTAAAGAAGTTATTAAAGGAATTGGACTATTGTTTTGAATACTTGCGGTTATGGAGCTGTGAGAAAAAGACACCATCGCGAGACCTACTGTGGGAAGTCGGGAGACAGGAAGTGCGTAACAACAATAGAGTTGCTGGAGAGAAGCGGCCCTTGCTGGAGGGCAGGAAGAAGGGAATCGCCATCTTTGAAAGGGGAAGGGTCGCGGCCTCAGCGGAAAAGGAAGTAGGCCATCTTGGATTGCAAAATCATAGAGAAACCATAGAGAAAAGACGCCCGACATTTTGGACTCTTTAAAATTTAAATTTTGTAAGAAGACCGGGACATTTGAAATAAAAGGACATTAAATTTTACGCCACGGAGTTATGGAAGAGAGCGGACTCGTGGGAGCGAGCCAAAGCAAGCCCCACGATGTCAAAAAAAAGAGTGGCAATCGGCAATAGAAAACCTGGATAAAAAACTTTTAGATGTGATTAAAGAACTTAAGGACACGAAATTGGAGTTGATTAAAGAGGTTAAAGAGGTTACACAGACAGTAAAATCGGAGCTGTCAGAAGTGAAAAAAGGTATGGAAATGATACAAAGTGAACTACAAGGAACGCAGCAGAGAGTTAAAACAGTAGAAGACGCGATGGAGAACTTAGCAGACACGCAACAAACAGAGATGAGACTGATGAGGGGGAGAATGTCAGTTGCAGAAACTAAACACATGGAGAAGCAGTTACGTTTTCGTGGCTTGCCAGAATTGGAAGGAAAATCAGCGCAAGAACAGATGACTGAGGTGTTAGCTGAATACCTGGGGAAGGAGGAGGAGGAAGTTGTGGCTATCCTAGATGTGGCATATCATGTGAACTCGAGAATTGCAACCCAGAGGAAATTACCAAGAGACGTGATTGTGCAGTTTACGACACGAAATATGAAAGAAAAGATTGTGACAAAACAGTTTCAAGATCCATTGGAGATTGATGGCAAGACGATTATCATAATGAAGGAATTACCCAGGTCAGTGTTATCAGATCGGAAAAAATACAAAGTGCTAATTCAGATCTTGAAGGACATGAAAATCAGGTACAGATGGGAGTTACCAGAAGGTGTGTCCTTTGAGTTCGGAGGGGCCAAAAAGCGCATCAGATCTGAGCGAGAGATGGGACTTCCGGTTTGGGATTCATGGAGGTCTAACGCAGCTCCATTTGCGGAGCTGACCGGATTGCCGTTTTAACCGGCCGGAGGGGTGAAAATAACCCGCGGCCGACTGCTCTCAGGCGGGGAGCAGGCAAAGAACGCTCAAGACCCTAGGGTGAGCTAGATCTCGGACGAGGGGGGGCTCTACACAAGGAGTCTCCCCCCCGATCCTTGAGGTCCCACCTTGCGACGGGTCGGCTATAATCTCTGCGGCAATTCTGGGGCCAATTCGGCTGGCATAAGACCTACATACCCAAGCTTCGATCGGGGAGGGAAGTCGAGAGGAGAATTTAAGATCGAAACAGCGATTACAACCCGAGAAAGTTGAAGAGAAGGTAAAGATCGCTATCTCTTGAAACGGGACAGATTGACAAAAACAGAGAGGAAAGAAAGTAGATTTTTAAACTGCAACAGACTAGTGAAAAGGAGGTGAAGACTCGGCAGGAGTTGTATTTTAAAAGAGACTAAGTTTAAAGAAGTTATTACAAAAATCGGACTATTGTTTTGAATACCTGTGGTTTTGGAGCTGTGGGAAAAAGACACCATCGCGAGACCTGCTGTGGGAAGACGGGAGACAGGAAGTGCGTAACAACAATAGAGTGGCTGGAGGGAAGCGGCCCTTGCCAAGGGACAGGAAGTGGGGAATCGCCATTTTTGAAAGTGGAAGGGTCGTGGCTTCAGCGGAAGAGGAAGTAGGCCATCTTGGATTATAATAACATAGAGAAACCATAGAGAAAAGACGCCCGACATTTTGGATATAAAAAATTAATTTTGGCAAAGATTGGGACATTTGAAAAAAAGGAAAACATTTAATTATACGCCACGGAGCTGAGGAAGAGAGCAGATTCGTGGGAGCGAGCTAAAGCAAGCCCCACGATGTCGAAAAAAGAGTGGCAATCGGCAATAGAAAATTTGGACAAAAAACTTATAGACATGATGAAAGAACTTAAGGACACGAAATTGGAGCTTATTAAAGAGGTCAAAGAAGTTACACAGACAGTAAAGTCGGAGCTGTCAGAAGTGAAAAAAGGCGTGGAAACGATTAGCAGTGAATTACAAGGAACGAAACAGAGAGTCAAAACAGTAGAAGACGCGATGGAGAATTTAATAGAAACGCAACAAACAGAGATGAGATTGGTAAAGGGGAGGATGTCAGTTGCAGAAACTAAACACATGGAGAAGCAGCTTCGTTTTCGTGGTCTGCCAGAAGTTGAAGGGAAGTCAGCGCAAGAACAGATGACTGAGGTGTTGGCTGAATACCTGGGGAAGGAGGAGGAGGAAATTGTGGCTATCCTAGATGTGGCGTATCGTGTGAACTCGAGAATTGCAACCCAGAGGAAATTACCAAGGGATGTGATCGTGCAGTTTACAACTAGAAATATGAAAGAGAGGATTGTGACAAAACAATTTCAAGATCCATTGGAGATTGATGGCAAGACGATTATCATAATGAAGGAATTGCCCAGATCAGTGTTACTGGACAGGAAAAAATATAGAGTGTTAATTCAGACTTTGAAGGACATGAACATTAGGTACAGATGGGAGTTACCGGAAGGAGTGTCCTTTGAGTTTGGAGGGGCAAAAAAGCGTATCAGATCTGAGCGGGAGATGGAGAGATTTATTAAGGACAATGAAAAAGACTTACCAACAAAACCATGAATATGGAGTGTAAAGTATTATCTTGGAATGTAAATGGACTAAACTCACCGAATAAGAGAAAAAATATTTTTCATTGGCTGCTAAAACAAAAATGTGATATTGTTTGTTTGCAGGAGACCCATATTAGAAAACAGGATGTAAAATATTTAAAATCTGGAAAATTGGGCAAAGAATTTGTAGCGGCTTCCAACAAGAAAAAAAGAGGAGTGGTGTTGTATATAAAAGAGGAGCTGCAGCCAAAATTTGTTATGAGAGATGTGGAAGCTAGATTTGTAGCAGTGGAATGTAATTGGAACTTAAAGAGAGTGTTGGTAGTCGGACTTTATGCACCTAACGGTGCAAAGGAAAGCTTCTTTGAGGACTTAAGGAAGCACTTAGACGATCTTGTATATGACCAGATAATTCTTGCTGGAGATTTCAATGGAGTGACAGATTTGGAACTAGACAAAAAGACTACAAAAGCACAAAAGAAAAGAGGACTATTGCCAAAGCTTTTTTTTGAGTTGATTCAACAAGAGACTCTCGAAGACGTATGGAGGAGAGAATATCCTAAAACCAGACAGTTTACTTTTTATTCTGCAAGGCATCTTACATTATCAAGAATTGATATGATCTGGGCCTCAAAGGACTTAGCGTTATGGACTAAGGAGGTAGAAATAATGCCGATGGTAGGCTCAGATCACAACCCAATTATGTGGAAATTTGGAAAAAGGAGAAAAAGGAAAGCCTGGAGAATAAATGAGGACTTGTTACAGGAAAGTGAGAATATGGAAACATTGAGAAGAGAGACTAAGTTTTTTATACAATACAACGTGAATAAAGAAGTACCAACCAGTAAAGTTTGGGACGCGTATAAGGCGGTTGTAAGGGGCATACTAATGGACTTAAATGGTAGAGCAAGGAAAAAGAAAGAGGAGAAAAGACAAGAGATTGAGGAGAAAATAAAAGCCAAAGAAGTACAGTTAAAAAAGAGACCAGGGAAAAAGAAAATACATCAGGAAATCAAAATTCTTCAAGAACAGTTAACAGCAATGAGTAATAAAGAATTGGAGTGGAACCTTAAAAGACTGAATCAAAAAGCTTTTGAGGGTGCTAATAAACCTGGGAAATATTTGGCATGGCAATTAAAGAAGAAAAGGGAAAAGAAAATAATAAATAAAATTTGTGAAGAAAACAAAACGTATTTGGAGCAGACTACCATTAGCAGAGCCTTTTATAAATTTTACGCTAAGCTGTATAATAAAAAAGAAGTAACCAAAGAATCAATAGCATCATATTTGGAGAAAACCAAACTTCCAGAGATTTCGGAAGCTTGGAGAAATAAGTTGAACAGTGAAGTAACTGACGAGGAAATAAGTATGGCAATACAATCCGCAAATCTAGGAAAGGCGCCAGGGCCAGATGGACTTACGGCTAAATTTTATAAGACAATGGCCAACGAACTGGCACCATTCCTAAAAGAGGTGATGAACGGAGTTTTTAGGGATCAAAGAATTCCAGACACTTGGAGCGAAGCGAATATATCATTGATCCCAAAAGAGGGCCAAGACCTGACTAGCGTGAAAAATTACAGGCCTATATCATTACTTAACAATGATTATAAAATTTTTGCGAAGATATTGGCGGAGAGACTGAAGGGGTGGCTCTCGGAAGTTATAGAGGAAGAACAAGCAGGCTTTTTGCCGGACAGACAAATAAGAGACAATTTAAGGACAGTGATCAATGCTATTGAATACTATGACAAGCGTTGTGATAAAGAGGTTGGTTTCTTCTTTGTAGACGCTGAAAAAGCGTTTGACAATTTAAACTGGGATTTTTTGTTTGCCACTATGGAAAAGCTACAATTGGGAGAAAGATTCATCAGAGCAATTAAAGAAATTTATAGAGACCAGACTGCAGCAATTGTAGTGAATGATGAACTGACCAAGAAATTGACGATTAGTAAAGGAACAAGACAAGGTTGCCCGTTATCTCCATTGTTGTTCATTTTAGTATTGGAGATTCTGATGATACAAATACGACAAGACGAGGAAATACGAGGAATAAAAATAAAGGACTATTCATACAAGGTTAGAGCATTTGCAGATGACATAATGTTAATTGTAGAAGATCCATTGGAGAACATGCCAAAAGTGATAGATAAGATCAAGGAGTTTGGTGACTTGGCAGGTTTCTTCATTAACAAAAAGAAGTCAAAGATATTATGTAAAAACATGACTAAGCAGAAACAACAATTGTTAATGGAAACAACGGACTGTGAAGTAACTAGTAAGGTGAAATATTTGGGAGTTGAGCTGACTGCAAAAAATATAGATTTGTTCAAGAATAATTATGAAAAATTATGGACTCAGATAGAGAGAGACTTGATCAAATGGAATAGACTGAATTTGTCATGGTTGGGCAGGATTGCAGCAGTTAAGATGAATGTGTTACCAAGAGTAATGTTTTTGTTACAGACAATACCAATCATCAGAGACTCTAAACAATTTGAAAAATGGCAGAGGAAAATATCAGATTTTGTTTGGGCAGGCAAGAAGCCTCGAGTGAAAGTAAAAGTTCTACAAGATGCAAAGGAGAGAGGCGGAATGCAACTGCCCAATCTGAGAATTTACTATGATGCAATCTGCCTAGTTTGGCTAAAAGAGTGGATGACATTAAAGAATAAGAAACTATTAGCCCTAGAGGGATATAAAAAATTTTTTGGATGGCACGCATACCTATGGCATGACAAAGTAAAGGTCAACTCGATGTTCCTGCATCATTTTGTAAGGAGAAGTCTATATACAATCTGGAAGAAGTACAGAACTTACCTACAAGAAGGAACCCCCTTGTGGGTGGTTCCATATGAGGTGATAGATCCGAGAGCTGTGGATAACGAACAACAATGTTTAACGTACAAAGAAATAACTAGGATTGAAGTATCTAAACTTAGAATAAAGACGCAAGAGGAACTATCACCTAACTATGATTGGTTCCAGTATAGACAGATTAGAGACTTATACAACTCGGACTTTGCAAAAGGGGGCATACGAACAGAGAACTCGGAACTAGAGCAGACCCTTCTTAAAGAAGACAAGAAAAGAATATCCAAGGTATACCAAGTACTGTTGAAATGGTATACTGAGGATGAGATAGTTAAAACACAGATGGTGAAATGGGCTATAAATTTCAATAAAGAAATAACAATGGAGGCATGGGAATACTTGTGGAAAACTACAATGAAGACAACGACATGCATTAATATTAAAGAGAATATTTTCAAAATGATCTATCGTTGGTACATGACACCAAAGAAGATTGCGCTAGGGAACTTGAATACTTCTAATAAATGCTGGAAATGTAAGAAACATGAGGGCTCCCTCTATCATATGTGGTGGTCGTGTGAGGTAGCTAGGCAGTTCTGGGGGGAAATAATAAGAGAAATGAGTGAAATTTTACAGTTTCAAATAAATAAGAACCCAGAACTCCTGCTGCTAAACTTGGGAATGGAGGGAATTCCAGCCCATCATAGGACGTTGATTTTTTATATGACTGCAGCAGCTAGACTTTTGTATGCGCAGAAATGGAAAGTACAAGAAGTGCCAACTATTGAAGATTGGATCTACAAATTGCTGTATATGGCTGAAATGGACAAGATGACAAGAAAACTGAGAGATCTGGACTCAGGGCAGTTTAACACAGACTGGGAGAAGCTGAAACAATATCTGGAGAAGAAATGGGAGGTGGGAGGAAAACTGTGGCAGTTTGAGAACTACTGAAGTATAATAAAAGTATAAAAGAGAGGGGTGACTTTACCGGGGGAGGAAGAGAAATGTGAATTTATAAGCAGTTAGATTAATTGATTGAGATATGTATAGATATGTATAGGTTAACTGATAGAACATTGATAGAGAATAATTAATGATAAGGTTTAAACATGAGGATTGAGTAAATAACAATATTTTCTTTCTTTGATAAGATTTATATGCACCAAACTGAATGTACAGAAGAGTTAAATTGATTGATTATGCGAGGAGTTATATAGAATTACCATAAAAAGATGAAATGAGTAATATATAGAGAACAAATCAAATTGTTTGATTTAAATGTGGGAAATTTTTATGGTTTATGATATATAGGTTTATATAGAAATATTCAAAACTGGAAAATGGGATAAATTGTTTATCTAAAGACGTATAGTTTGGGTGTATAATAAGTAAAGGAGTTAAAGATGTACTGCTTAATATAATGGAGAATGTATATCTGTTTTAGACAGAGGAATTTAATAGAAGTAAGGGAAAAGGGACAGAGGGTGGGAAAGCTGTTGGAAGTCAACAAAAGGGGGGGAAAGGGAGGGGGTTAGAAACGAAAAATTAGGGGAAAATTGACTGTGATGTAAAAACAAAAATGTTCTAACCCAATAAAAAATTTTTCAAAAAAAAAAAAAAAAAGATCTGAGCGAGAGATGGAGCGATTTATAAGGGACAATGAAAAAGACTTACCAACAAGACTATGAGTATGGAGTGTAAAGTTTTATCTTGGAATGTAAATGGACTAAACTCACCGAATAAGAGAAAAAATATTTTCCACTGGCTATTAAAACAAAAATGTGACTTTGTTTGTTTGCAAGAGACCCATATCAGAAAGCAGGATGTAAAATATTTAAAATCAGGAAAATTGGGCAAAGAATTTGTAGCGGCCTCCAATAAAAAAAAAGGGGAGTGGTGTTGTACATAAAAGAGGAGCTACAGCCAAAATTTGTAATGAAAGATGTGGAAGCCAGATTTATTGCAGTGGAATGTACTTGGGACTTAAAGAGAGTGTTGGTAGTCGGAGTTTATGCACCTAACGGTGCAAAGGAAAGCTTCTTTGAGGATTTGAGGAAGCAACTAGATGATCTTTCATACGACCAGATAATTCTTGCCGGAGACTTCAATGGAGTGACGAACTTGGAATTAGATAAAAAGACAACAACTGCACAAAAGAAAAGAGGACTATTACCAAAGCTTTTTTTTGACTTGATACAACAGGAGACTTTAGAAGATGTATGGAGAAGAGAATATCCTAAAAGTAGACAATTTACTTTTTATTCTGCAAGGCACTGTACACTATCAAGAATTGATATGATCTGGGCCTCAAAAGACTTAGCGTTATGGACTAAGGAGGTAGAAATAATGCCGATGGTAGGCTCAGATCCAATCATGTGGAATCATGTGGAAATTAGGGAAAAGGAGAAAAAGGAAAGCATGGAGAATAAATGAGGACTTGCTACAGGAAGGAGAGAGTATGGAGATGTTGAGAAGAGAGACAAAGTTCTTCATACAATACAACGTAAATAAAGAAGTACCAACTGACAAAGTTTGGGACGCTTATAAGGCGGTTATAAGGGGCATACTAATGGACTTAAATGGTAGAGCAAGAAAAAAGAAAGAGGAGAAAAGACAAGAGATTGAGGAGAAAATAAAAGCCAAAGAAATACAGTTAAAAAAGAGACCAGGGAAAAAGAAATTATATCAGGAAATTAAAATACTTCAAGAACAGTTAACAGCAATGAATAATAAGGAATTGGAGTGGAATCTTAAAAGATTGAATCAGAAAGCGTTTGAAGGTGCAAATAAACCTGGGAAGTATTTGGCATGGCAACTGAAGAAGAGAAGGGAAAAGAAAATAATAAATAGAATTTGCGAAGATAATAAAACGTATTTGGAACAGACTACCATTAGTAGAGCCTTTTACAAATTCTACGCTAAGTTGTATAATAAGAAAGAGGTAAATAAAGAGTCAATAGCGTTATATTTGGAGAAAATGAAACTTCCAGTAATTTCGGAAGCTTGGAGAAATAAACTGAACAGTGAAGTAACAGATGAGGAACTAAACAAGGCAATACAATCTGCAAATCTAGGAAAGGCGCCAGGGCCAGATGGACTTACAGCGAAATTTTATAAGGTAATGGCCAATGAACTGGCACCATTCCTAAAAGAGGTGATCAATGGAGTTTTAAAGGACCAGCGGATTCCAGATACCTGGAATGAAGCGAATATATCATTGATCCCCAAAGAAGGCCAAGACTTGACTAATGTGAAAAACTACAGACCTATATCGCTACTTAACAATGATTATAAAATCTTTGCGAAGATACTGGTGGAGAGACTGAAGGGGTGGCTTACGGAAGTCATTGAGGAGGAACAAGCAGGCTTTTTGCCAGACAGACAAATCATAGACAATTTAAGGACAGTGATTAATGCTATTGAATATTATGACAAGCGTTGTGACAAAGAGGTTGGTTTCTTCTTTTTTGATGCTGAAAAGGCGTTTGATAATTTAAACTGGGACTTTATGTTTGCCACTATGGAAAAGCTACAATTGGGAGAAAGATTCATTAGAGCAATTAAGGAAATTTACAGAGACCAGACTGCAGCAATTGTGGTGAATGATGAAGCGACTAAGAAATTGATTATAAGTAAAGGAACAAGACAAGGTTGCCCGTTGTCTCCACTGCTGTTCATTTTGGTATTGGAGATCCTGATGATACAAATACGACAAGATGAAAAAATTCGAGGAATTAAAATAAAGGACTATTCATATAAGGTCAGAGCATTTGCGGATGACATAATGTTAATTGTAGAAGACCCATTGGAGAACATGCCAAAAGTGATAGATAAGATTAAGGAGTTCGGAGATTTGGCAGGTTTCTATATTAATAAAAAGAAGTCAAAGATACTATGCAAAAATATGACTAAGCAGAAACAACAATTGTTAACGGAAATAACGGATTGTGAAGTAACAAGTAAGGTGAAATATTTGGGAATCGAACTGACTGCTAAGAATATAGACTTATTTAAAAACAACTATGAAAAACTATGGACTCAGATAGAGAGAGATTTGATTAAATGGAACAGACTAAATTTGTCATGGTTGGGAAGGATTGCAGCAGTTAAGATGAATGTGCTACCAAGAGTAATGTTTTTGCTACAGACAATACCAATCATCAGTGACTCTAAGCAATTTGAGAAATGGCAGAGGAAAATATCAGACTTTGTATGGGCAGGCAAGAAGCCTCGAGTGAAAATGAAAGTTTTACAAGATGCAAAGGAAAGAGGCGGAATGCAACTGCCCAATCTAAGACTTTACCATGACGCAATTTGCTTGGTGTGGTTGAAGGAGTGGATGACGCTAAAGAATAAGAAATTACTAGCCCTAGAGGGATATAAAAAAAATATTTGGATGGCACGCATACTTATGGCATGATAAAGTAAAGGCGAACTCGATGTTCCTGCATCACTATATATGGAGAAGTTTATATATAATCTGGAAGAAGTATAGAATCTATCTGGAAGAAGGAACCCCTTTGTGGGTAGTTCCATATGAGGTGATAGATCCGAGAGCTGTTGATAATGAGCAACAATGTCTAACTTATAAAGAAATAACTAGAACTGAAGAATCTAAACTCAGAATAAAGACTCAGGAGGAACTATCACCTTATTATGATTGGTTCCAGTATAGACAGATTAGAGATTTATATAACTCGGACTCTGTAAAGGGAGGTATACGAACAGAAAACTCGGAACTAGAGCAGACCCTTCTTAAAGAGGACAAGAAAAGAATATCTAAGGTATACCAAGCACTGCTGAAATGGTATACTGAGGATGAAATAGTTAAAGGACAAATGGTGAAATGGGCCATAAATTTCAACAAAGAAATAACAATGGAGGCATGGGAATACTTGTGGAAGACTACAATGAAGACAACGACATGCACTAGTATTAAAGAGAACATTTACAAAATGATTTACCGTTGGTACATGACACCAAAGAAGATTGCGCTAGGGAATTTGAACACTTCTAATAAATGCTGGAAATGCAGGAAGCATGAGGGCTCCCTCTACCACATGTGGTGGACGTGTGAGGTAGCTAGGCAGTACTGGGGGGGAAATAATAAGAGAAATGAGTGAGATATTACAATTTCAAATTAATAAGAACCCAGAACTCCTGCTACTAAACTTGGGAATGGAGGGAATTCCAGCCCATCATAGGACGTTGATATTTTACATGACGGCAGCAGCTAGACTTTTGTATGCGCAAAAATGGAAAATACAAGAAGTGCCAACTATTGAAGATTGGATCCACAAATTGCTGTATATGGCAGAAATGGACAAAATGACAAGAAAATTGAGAAACCTGGACTCAGGACAGTTTAACACAGACTGGGAGAAGCTGAAACAATATTTGGAGAAGAAATGGGAGGTGGGAGGAGAACTGTGGCAGTTTGAGAACTACTGAAGTACAATAAAATGTAGAGGGGGGTGACTTTACCGGGGAGGAGAAGAGGTAAAAGAGAATTTCTAAGCAGTTATGATATTACATTGATATATATAGAATAATAAATAGAATATTGATAGAAAATAATTAATCATAAGGGTTAACTATAAGGATTGATTAACTAATAATATTTTCTTTTTGATTCCGTACAGTGTACCAAACTGAATATGTTTATTTGAAGTTGTATATGAGTCAAATTGATTGATATCATATATAGACTTATGACTGAAGGGGAATAGAAATACTAATGTAAACAAATATAACTAAAATAGAAAGAAGAAGATAGAATGAATAACATATAGAGTATAAGTTAAACTGGTTGATTTATATGAATGTATGGTTTACATAGTTTATGATATATAGAAATATTTGAAAGTGAAATAATGAAAAATGGGATAAATTGTTTATCCATTATGGAAAATGGGACTCATAGTCAGGGTACAGAGTATTAAAAATAGTTAAAGAAGTATTGCTTAGAATAAAGGGAGAATATATATTTGTTAGATAGAGGAGATTAAAAGGAGTAAGGGAAAAGGGACAAAGGGTTGGAAAACTGTTGGAAGTCAACAAAAAGGGGGAGGAAAGGGAGGGGGTTAGAAATTGGGAAATGGGAATATTGACTGTAATGTGTAAACATTTGATCCTAACCCAATAAAAAAATTTTCAAAAAAAAAAAAGAAAAGATCATTCAACGTTCCTTCCCCAGGATTCCCCCTTTCTACCTCACATATATAACTTTTCAGCAGAAATTGCTGAGAGTTGGATACAATCATTGCAATAAATTGAAGTCAGAGCTCTTGAAGTTGTGATCATCAGATTTCTGTAAGAATAGCAATTGAAAAGAACTATTTTACTAGGGGTTTCACTCCTGCTTGCTCCATTTTCCAACTTGATATATTTTATGGGAGCAATATGTCATGGTAGTTAGAATACTGAATGAACAGTTCTGCCTCCTGCCAAAAGAACTGCAGGAATCCTGGATGGAGTAACAGCAAGACCAATCATACCTTGTTTTGTGAACCAAAGGCAAAATTCTGTTTGTAACAAACGTTATGCCCTGCCTTTCCCCCCAATGGGGACCCCAAGATGTTTGCACTGTTTTCCTCTCCTCCACTTCATCTTCACTAGGTATTATGGTGGGATCTCCTGGCATTCCTGTTTGCCTGCCAGTGCCTCAGTTGTTGGAAGGAGGAAATGGAGGAATGGAGAGCAGCAGCACCATGCTGGCACGCTGACATCATTTCCAGCAACAACCAGAAGTGAAGTCGCATATAGATTAGAATTCACACAAAAAATCCCTCTATGGCCAGATGCCAGAATTACAGGCCCTGCCCCTAATTACTCCTGGAGGCTGGGGTGTGTGTTTACTGGAAACCTTCGTGAAATATACCTGGTATTTAATATCAGGAATGCTTCCAATTCAACCAGAATTCTTGAATTCATGGTTGACCAGGAGCGAAGCCTGACCCCCCAGACTTACACCCCCCTCAGACTTACCTCATTGCAGTGGCACCAAGGTGTCCTAGGGGCCAAAGAGAGGCCTGGAAGCTGAAGGAGCTGCCCCTGCCCCAGCTGAGCTGGAGGGCAGCACAGAGGGCACTGACTAGGCAGATGAGGCAATGCTAAGCCCAGCCATGGCAAAAGCGCCAAGCCCTGCCGTGATCTCGCCGCCAGCATTGCTTCGGAGGAACACAGAAACCCCTGAATGCTATGGCACAACACCCAGCCTGGCTGAGGGATATTCCTAGCACTGAGGAAGCTGCCACTAGGACTGTAGAGCATGCTGTCACATACCCTGGACCAGAGGGTGCAGCTCGGGCTGTCAAGCCTGCTCTCCAGCTGTAGTGGGAGAGAGGAGCCAGCACGCTGGATGCTGGCCTGGCAGCGAGCCTGGCAGGAGGTAGCAGAGCCCTGGGGCAGCCAGAAGTAGGCCAAGGAGACCAGGTCACAGCCCAGACAGCGCAGGGGCAGCACCCCATCCATGAGTGGATGCTTGCCTGCCTTGCCTTACAGGGTGGCCAGGAATGCAAGGATGGAGCTCGGGGCTGGCAGGATGCCCAGGAGGGGAAGGGAAAGGAAGATGGTACTGGCTGTCACAGGGAGGGGGCAAGATGACCCCATACAGGACAAAGCCTGGGGAGAGGGTGGGAGCTCACTCCAGGAGGGTGAGGTAACAGGAAGGCTGGTGAGTAGTTGGGAGTGGATGAGAGCATTGTGGGAGAGAGAGGAGCATGACAAACCAGAGACAGTGAAGGGCATCTATAAAGATACCTGGATGGAGGGAGAGAGAAAGCAATGGTGTCATAAACCCCTTTCCTCCCCCCAATTCTGGGGCCTATCCTATACCAAGGCAGGCATATAGGTCATCCTGGAGGGCCAGCCCCTGCCTAGGCTTTGTCAACCCCGGAGCTGAGCCTAACAATGGTGTTGGATTCAGCTGCCATTTCAGTCCATCTCACCTAATTCTCCTCCTTACTATAGTCCTTCCTCAGTGGTATAGCTTGCGGGGGGTGGTGAGAGGGGTGGTTGCCCCTGGCGCAAAATTTGTAGGGGTGCAGGAGACTGTGCTGCGCCTATGGGGAGGCCGTGGGGAGGTCACCTGCACTGCCTCTCTGCGAAGGGGTGGCCAGCTCACTGGGTGCCGAGCTGGCCTTCCCTCAACAGCTGAGCTGGCAGCTCAAACCGAGCAGGCTACAGTGACATCGGCAGCTGCTGTGGAAGGGGGAAGCCATGCCCTGCGCGATGACATCATTTTCTGGAAGTGACATCCTCACACAAGGGAAAACACAAAACATAGCAGCAAGGATTGCCCTGCCCACAGCACTCTCAACCCACACTACACCACTGCCCCTGCCCCACAGAAATTGAACCCTAAGGTCCCACAACCCCCAGAATAATCTTTTGGATCCCTTCCTCCATTTTCTCCAGCAGGTCTAATCTTTGAACTGTCAAAAACATTTGATCTGGCTGATATTCTGAAGCATCACTCATTTCAGTTTGTCTGTTAAAATACAATCTGGATTATGTCGATTGGTTTGCTTTGGAGCAGAGAACACTGAACAGATTTTATAATATTTCTTTATTTACAAATGTACATATAGAGAAGAAGTGGAAGACAGGAAGGAGCATTTCTATAGGGAAGCAAATCAGCTTCCACACATCTGAGAAGGTGATCCTGTATTCCAAGGTGCTTCTTCCAATTCACAGCGGCTTCTGTTTCCCTTTTTCAAAATTTAAATTTCTGTTCCTTCAAACACACAACAGCATAGGATTAGATCCAATCAACTTTTTCACTCATGATAAATGGGAGATGGGGTCTCCTTTGGCTACCAAAAACAGAATGCTGGGTCCACTGACTGCCTGGACAAACATCATCTTGGATTGGGGCTTGAGTAATTTTCATTAAGGTGGGACCAAGTGAAAAGTCTAGCTGGATCCAACCAGTACAGCTGCCTCCTCCTTTGAGCTAGGAAGGGAGTTGTCACCTCCTGCAAGTACTGCTGGGCACTTGGACACTGCCATTTCATAACAATTAAAGCTTATCAACAAGATATCAACAGTCATTAAGAAACTCAGTATTACTTTTGTTATGGGTTTAGGTTCCCCCTGAAGAAACTATTCATATAATATGTCTGTCACAGTAAGTGGATTCCAAATAGGATAGTTAAGAGAAATTCTTTTAATTTCTGGGTAACCAGTTTCTCCTGGAAATTGAACAATCCTTTTCTTTTCCTCTTTTAAAGAATTTAGAAGGGAGAAACAGGAGTGCAAGTTCTACAGAATTTCAGGATCTCTGGGCCAAGCTACACATGACAAATGACACTTGAACGGCAAGTGTATCCCTCCCTGTTCACTTGCCCTCCACTCAATCCACTTGCCGTTCAAGTGTCATTCGTCATGTGTAGCTTGGCCCTCAGTCTGGACATGCTCAGAAGCAGGCAATGTCTTCCCAAGCCTTCCTAACTTCCTGTTAGAGCAACACCCTGAGTCATGTAACACAAAGCAACTACAAGGGCTGAAGTTACAAAAGAGTGCCCCGATTTCTCTTTTAAAAGAAATGTAAGAGATACCCTGCTGTTAAAAGAGAAAAAAGTGAACAAGAGGATTATATCTATATCTAAAAAGTGAAAAAACCCACACCCCATTATAATGCTTATTCCAAACTCACAAGAATATTATTTGCCGTACTGACATCTAGAAACTCCAGTCTGGTGTAGTAGTTAAGAGGGGGGGGGGAATCTAATCTGGAGAACTGGGTTTGATTCTCAGCTCCTTCACTTGAAGCCAGCTGGGTGACCTTGGGTCAATCACAGCTTCTCAGCCCCACTCACCTCACAGGGTGTTTGTTATTGAGATAATAATGACATACTTTGTCAACCACTCTAAGTGAGCATTAAGTTGTCCTGGAGGGCAGTATATAAATCGAAAGTTGTTGTTCTTCTTCTGATCATCATCATCACCATCATTATGTATTAAGGCTCATTAAGGAGTACCATGGAGAATATTACGTGGCAGTGATTGATACTAGATTCAGCCATTTAACAAGTAGCCTCATACAGCCTAAAGACTCTTCCTCCATCTAGGTCCAAATGAAAACGTAGGGAATAAATGTCAGTAGAATGGTTGGATGGAATAGAATCTCACTCATCTATGTAGATTCAAGTTAGCATTGTACTTTGGCTACTCACTGGCTATGTATTTTAATAACATTTTTGTTGTCAAAACAGACAAAAATAATGAACTCACACTCACATTAGTAAATTGGATTATGTGTTTGTAGAAAACTCCCTGAAACCTAAAACTTTTGCCATTGCTTTTTTGACTTCCTTGTTTCTTATACTGTAAATCACTGGATTCAATAGGGGTGGAACCAAGGAATAGATTACACCAAATATCAAATCTACCTGTGATGTGGTGTGAGAGGCAGGCTTCAGATAGGCAAAGCATGCAGAGGACAAAAATGTGGAGGAGACAATAAGGTGGGGAATGCAAGTGGAGAAAGCCTTTTGCTTCCCCTTTGCAGAAGGCACTCTTAAAACAGTGGTGAAAATTTGCACATAAGTTACAAGGATATAGATAAAACAGCCTAGTGCAAGGAAAATGCCAATCCCAATACTAGTCATTTCTATTAGATTTAAGCCAGAACATGACAATTTTATTAGCTGTGGGATATCACAAAAGAATTGATTGATGACATTAGAGCAGAAATGGGTAGAAAAAGTCCCACTGGTGTGCATCCCAGCATAGAGAAAACCTACAACCCATATACCGCCAATCATTTCAAGGCAGGCCTGCTTGTTTATTACCATCTCATAACGTAATGGATTGCAAATAGCCACATACCGATCATATGCCATGACTGTGAGGAGGCAGAAATCAGATGCCATGAAGAAGACAAAGAAGAAGACTTGAGCAACACACTCTGAATAAGAAATGTGTCTGGTATTCAGGAGGGAATTCATCATGGATTTGGGGACAATGACTGAAACTTGGCCAAGGTCCTGCATAGCCAAGTTCATCAGGAAGAAGTACATGGGGGTGTGCAGGTGGTGGTCTAAGGTGACTGAAGAAATGACAAGGAGATTCCCTGTCACAGTTGCCAAGTACAGCATCAGAAAAATTATAAAGTGTAGAAACTGCAGCTCCCAAACCTCTGAGAATTTCCAGAGCAGAAAATCGGATACAGAGGTTGCATTGGACATTTTTCTCTAAGAAGAAGGAAACAGAAAAACAGTAAAAAGCACAGGATATTAACTGCAGTAATTGAATTGGATGATGATGTCTACATTGTCAATCCAGTCACTTCAGTGTCCCCACTCCACCCAAAGAAATGTCAGAAAAAGTGCAGTGAAAAGTGGTAATTGCATGCCATACATATCCTTCAGGTGCTCCTGTCTTAGAAATACTGCAGGAAAAATGTTTAAGAACCCTTCCTTGTTTGAAAAATTTACAGTTATCAGATTTAAGGCCAGTGCTCACCTATTTATAATCAACTATCCCTTCATTTGTAAGCCTGGTTGTCTGACTAGTGAAGTCATACTTATCTGTGGGAGGAATAGTTTCCATTCTTCTCTCCTCAATTTTATCCTCATAACAACAACCCTGTGAGTTAGTTAAGGCTCAATTAAAGTGACTAGCCCAAGATCACCCAGTGAGTTTCAATGGAATAACCAAGATTTAGTTTTTGATCTGACATACAAACCACTCTACCATGCAGATTTTCAACACTGGAAGATCTAGTCATGACCAATCCATTTAATGATATGGATATATGAGTATGCACATATATTGGCATGTGAATGCTTCCTGTGAATAGGTAAAGAAACTTTTTACAGGTCATACAGAATTAATCCCCCCCTCCTTAGCATCTAATTTAAATGGGTGTGAGAAAAATTAAGATAATTCACTGGGTATATAAGGAAAGAAATAAGGGCACCTCTTTCATGGAAATAATGTTGGTGTCCACCAATGAAAGTTTTGACATGAAATTCCTACAGGTAGACATCATGGTACATTTAAACAAATACTACATATATATGGAAAATCTTCTTATTGACAGTTGAATTAAGAAAGAAGAGGTGCTATAGTGGAGACTTTCCATATAGTATGGCTGCCCCATATAAAGACCCCTTTCCGGAGAGTAAGCCCTGTTGAATAAACATGAGTAGGATTCTTAGCAGACGTGCTCCGAATTGCCCTGCTAGTCAATGGACTGGTAGTGAACCTCTTGCACATGGCAATTGTCTGGAATGCTGCCACCAGTGAGGGATGCAGTGGGTTGACAGAAGCCATGCCACTTACTTAGCACGAAGAAGTCCTTGCAATTATCAAAATGTCAAATAACTTACCATTATTCCTTATGGATTATTTTCATGTCCAGCTGAAAGTTTTTCTCTTTCTCTTCTAAACATTGTTTCTTACTGTCATCCATGTAATTTAAATGGTTTTCTCATTTTTTGACACAATTTTTCTGTACTTTATACTGTCTATATTGGCATGAACCAAATGTTGTCAATGGGCTGCAGTTAATTTATATGTTTGTGTTACTGGAGACTTACTCCCCAGAGTCTTATGCTAACATTATTAGTAGCGACAAGCTCAGTGTAAGATGTGAGAATGATAAAACACTCCTAAAAAAAAACCCTTCTCATCATAATTTAGATTGGATTTTTAATAGAAGTTTTAACTTCTTCATTTGAATTGTAGGAATAAGTCCTGTGACTTGCTGTGCAAGGAAATGTGGCGGAGACTCCCCTCAAGTCAGAGCTGATTTATGGTGACACCTAGTGGGGCATTCATGGCAAGAGACTAACAGAGGTGGTTGGCCATTGCTTCCCCTTGCAACCCAGGTCTTCATTGGAAGTCTCCCATTGAATTACTACCCAAGGCTGAACTGGCTTAGATTCTGAGATTTGATGAGATTAGGCTCACCTGGGCTATCCAGGGCAGGGCACAGGGAATTTTATCATGTGAATATTCCCTTAAAAAACAACAACAAGAGGATTGTGTGACCTGGGCCTTTAGAGCACACATATGCAGCATGCACAACACATAGCATGTTATAGCAGTGAGGTGCATCCTTACCATTCTAACTGTTCCTCTAGTCCGGAATATTGTCTGACGCTAAAAGACCTAAGGTTGAACCCAAAGTTTCCATTCTAGTAACGTTGCATCCTTCTTCTGGTCCAAAGATTAGTGGAAGCAACATATGACACTGGTGCCAATCTCGTTCTGCCATAGTAAGTATCAACAGTACTAGAATGGAAACTATGGTTCAACCATAGGGCTTTCAGTTTTATTTCAGACTATTCTCTGGACTGCAGGTATCATACTTAAGGTGAAAATAAATCTTATTTCATCACAATCATAAAGTACAATATGGTGTGACTGTTGCACATGAACACAATGGAGTGCCCAATCACTGGAGGAATGCTTCAACATTGGTGGAACCTGACCTTTGAATCCCATTCTGAGGCTTGTGAGTTTTTGTACACAGTAGAATTTTTGTACACATTTTTGTACATGTGTACATTTTTGTACACATTTATAGAATTTTTAAAAATTTAATTCAATTTGTATTCCCCCCTTCCCACAGCCTGCAGGCTCAGGGCGGATCACATACACCTAAAACACACAATAATAATTTACATTAGATACATTTAAAATCACTTAAAACAATAATACAATATTTTAATATTTTAAAAAATCTATATAAGGCAGCACCAAAATAATCAATCGCTGTTACCCATCAATCAATAGTTCACGTTCAGCAGAGCAGCCATTAGGTGATGGATGGTTCTATACAGGGAGGGACTCAATGTCCTCTATTTGGCCAATGGAGGCCCAACACAGCCCCAACCATATGTCTGGTGGAACAGCTCTGTCTTACAGACCTGGCAGAAGCATAGCAGATCCTGCTGGGCCCTGGTCTCATTTGACAGAGTATTCCACTGTGTTGAAGCCAGGACCAAAAAGGCCCTGGCTCTGGTTGAAGCCAGGCGGGCCTCCCTGGGACCAGGGACCACTAGTAGTTGCTTATCTCCTGATCGGAGCATCCTCTGGGGCACATATTGGGAGAAGCGGTCCTGCAGATATGCAGGTCCCAGTCTGCATAGGGCTTTATAGGTAAGCACCAAAACTCTGAATCTGATTTGGTACCCCACTGGTAACCAATGCAGCTGGCATAATACTGGTGTTATATGTGCACCACCAGACACTCTGGTGATGACTCACACTGCTGCATTTTGGATCAGTTGTAACTGCTGAATCAAACTCAGGGGAAGCCCTGTGTAGAATGCATTACAGTAGTCTAACCTAGAGGTGACCATTGCTTGGACCACTGTAGTTAAATCATGGGTCGAAAGATAAGGGGCAAGCTGCCTGGTCTGCCGAAGATAGAAAAATGAGGACCTGGCAACCACTGCGACCTGGGCCTCCATGTTCAAGGAGGCATCCAGGACCATCCCCAGGCTCCTGACTCTCAAAGCTGGCGTAAGCAGCACCCATCGAGGGCCGGGAGCAGGAGCCCGAATCCACGCATGCACGACTCAAGTACAGGACCTCTGTCTTCATGGGATTTAATTTCAGCTGACTCAATTTGATCACTAATAGGATTATCTGGATCATGCAGGATCCAGGTGATGATGAAGAAAAGATCTCCCAACATCCCCTCCCAAGGAGTCTTCCAGTCCAACTTACACATGTACCTTTTCAGTGAGAATTATTGCACGTTGGACACATTCATTTTAACAAACTGAAGTCTGAATTCCTGATGTTGTGACCATGAGACTTTTGTGGGAATAATAACAGAAAACAATAATTTGTTTCATTAGAGGCTGTACTCCTGCTACTTCCACTCGCCAATCCCATACCTTGAGCCCTGGTAATATGTAAATGTAGTTAGAATACTGAATGAACATTTTTGCCTCCTGCCAAAAGAGTTGAAAGAAGCCTGAGTGAATAAACGGCAAGAATGAGGATCCCTTTTTGCAAACAAAAATAGGTTTATAAAGGCGTTGTCAAGTCGGGTGTGCCCTGAAAATATGTTCCATGTCAGTTTTCTATCCAGGGGGCCCTGAACCAACTATATACTATTGTTGCTTTTTCCAGCTGGGGTGTTGACTGCTCAGTCCTAATCTGTTTGGTTTTGTTCATTATCATGTGTTTCAGCACTGTTGTTTGAAATGAGGGCTTCCAGGAAAAGAAAATAGGAAGAACCTATTGCTGTATCTAAAAAAAGAAAATTTTGGAAAATCAAATTCTGCACACACACACACACACACACACACACACACACACACACACACACACACACACACACACACACACACACACACACACACACACACACCATAACAAGCTCAGTTTTTAACAAATGTTATGCCCTGCCTTTCCCCCTGATGGAGACCCGAAGAGGTTTGCATTGTTCTGCTTTCCTCCATTTCATTTTCAGAAAAACACTGTAAGGTAAGAATGCTGTAGTAGGAGTTTTCTGGGGGCATCCTTTTCCTGTGAATGCCTAAAGTGCTAGTAGGACAAAATCAGAGAATGCTGGCATCAGTTCCAGTAAGAAGTGAAAGTGCAGTAGTGGACAGACTAGAATTTACCAAAACTCAATGGTTCACCATAATTATTTGTAAATCCTAGAGCAACTAATAATATCTTTTTTGGTTTTTTCCTGGAAGTGATGTCAGCATGATGGTGAAACACTAGAGCTCCAGGCCCCACCTAGAATTGATCCTGATGATTGCCAGCTGTTGCCTAGAAACCCTACTGAAACTTATTAACTCTTTAATATCAGGAATTATTCAAATTTAACCAGAATTCTTGAACTCATAGTGTTGAATTCACCCAACATTTCACTTTAACTCAGATTATCTTTGTTGGTACAGCCCTATCATGGCTTTTTGACAGACAGGCCTCCTGATCCCCAGTAAAATCTTTTGGATGCTTTCCTCCCTTTTCTGCAACAGATCCAACTCATAAACTGTTCAAAACATTTGATCCAACTGATACCCTGAAACAACACTAATTTTAGTTTCCCAGGTAAAAATACTATCTGCATTTATGTGGTTTGGTTTACATTGGAGGGGAGAGCACTGGAAACCTATGACATTTTGGAATATTTGCTTTATTTACAATTATACATATTCAGCATGTAAACAAAGAAGCACTCATAGGAGGAAGAAAATCTGCTACCACACACCAGATTCCAGAGAGAATGACCATGTATCCCAAAGTGTTTTATCCAATTCCCAGCAATGTCTGTCTGCTTCTCTATTTCTGTCTTCCAGAAATTACTGTTTCTTCACACATGCACTGAGTAGGGTTGGATCCAATCAGCTTTTCCACTCATGAAAAATGGAAAACTGGATCCCCTTTGGTTACCAAAAACAGAATGCTGGGATTGTGTGACCTACCTGGACAAACAACGTGTTTGTCCATGCAGGGAATTCAGTAAGAATGTGAATTGGGTGAGTTTGGTGAAAAGTGTAGCTGGATCCAGCCCATACACCAGTCTCCTCCCTTCAGCTAGGTAGGGATTTGTCACCTCCTAATGGATAGACACAGCCATTTCCTAACAATTGAAGTCCATCAATGAGATATCAACCATCATTAAGAAACATCATTATTCCTTTTAATATACATTGTGGTTTCCCTTGGAAACCACAATGGCTAAGCTCATAGAATACATCTCATGAGAATATTATTTGTAGTACTTCCAGTAATCCATCTTGAATTTATTATGGCTCACTATAAAGTACCATGGAAATTATTATGTAGCAGCAAATGGTACTGGGGTGGATCCAGCCATCCTCCAAATAGTCTTTCTATGGACTAAGGATTCTTCTTCCAGCTTGATCCAAAATGAAAGGTGGGGTATAAATATTTTAGAAACCCAACACACACTTCTCAATGGAGTGAAAGATGGGAGAGGATGCACCTAACTATGAAGACTCAATTAACATTGTACATTGGGTACTCACTGGATGTGCATTTTAATGTTACTTTTGTTCTGATAATTAATGAACACACACAGTAGTAATGCGGATCATGTATTTGTAGAAAAGCTCCTAAAACCTAAAACCTTTGCCATTGCTTTCTTGACCTCCTTGTTTCTTACACTGTAAATCACTGGGTTCAGCATAGGGGGAACCAGGGAATAGATTACACCAAATATCAAATCTAGGAGTGATGCATTTCTAGTAATGGGCTTCAGGTAGGCAAAGGCTGCAGTGGAAAAAAATGTGGAGGAGACAATGAGGTGGGGGATGCAAGTGGAGAAAGCTTTTTGCCTCCCCTTTGCAGAAGGCACTCTAAATACAGTGGTAAAAATTTGTGCGTAAGTTACAAGGATATAGATAAAACAGCTTAGGCCAAGGACAATTCCAATTCCAATACTAGTCATTTCAATTACATTTAAGCCTGAACAAGACAATTTTATTAGCTGTGGGATTTCACAAAAAAACTGATTGACAACATTAGAGCAGAAATGGGTTGCAAAAGTCCCACAGGTGTGTATCCCTGCGTAGAGAGACCCAGCTATCCATACACCAGCAATCATTTCGATGCAGGCCTGCCTATTTATTACCATCTCATAATGTAATGGATTGCAAATGGCCACATACCGGTCATATGCCATGACTGTAAGGAGGCAGAAATCAGATGCTACAAAAAAGAAAAAGAAAAAGACTTGAGCAACACACCCTGAGTAAGAAATATGTCTGGTATTCAGGAGGGAATTGATCATGGATTTGGGGACAATGACTGAAACTTGGCCAAGGTCCTGCAGGGCCAAGTTCATCAGCAAGAAATACATGGGGGTGTGCAGGTGGTGGTCTGAGGCGACCGAAGAGATGACGAGGAGATTCCCTGTCACAGTTACCAAGTACAGCATCAGAAAGACCACGAAGTGTAGAAACTGCAGCTCTCGAACATCTGAGAATTCCAGTAGCAGAAAATCAGACACAGCGGTTGCATTGGACATTTTTTCTCTGAGTAGCATGTTGTATAATCCTTGAGGAAGGAAAAAGCACTATATTTTTATTGCTGCAATTGAATTGGATTGTGATGACCATATTTGCAAAACTTGTCACTTAGTTCTGGTTTTCAGTGTGCAAAAAAGAAAAAAAAGGCATCTCAATAACAATAACTTTGAAGCCAGAAGTGGCACTTGCATCCGATAAATACCCTTCAGGGGCTCCTGTTTTAGATATAACTCCAGCGTAAATGCTTAAGGAGCTTGCCTTGTTTGGAAAAATAATACAGTCATCTGATTTAAGGCTAGTGCTCACATATTTATAATCAGCATTCCAAGGTTTGTAAGCCCAGAACCAAGCTACAAGTGACGAATGACACTTGCCTGGCAAGTGAACAGACTCAGAGCCAAGCTACAAGTGATGAATGACACTTGCCTGGCAAGTGAACAGACTCACGAGTATTCCTCCCTGTTCACTTGACATTCACTTGCTTTCCACAAATGGAGTGCAAGTGAATGGCAAGTGAACAGGGAGGAATACACGTGAGTCTGTTCACTTGCCAGGCAAGTGTCATTCGTCACTTGTAGCTTGGCCTCCAGACTTTGGATGGGTGAGGCCATAAGAAATATGGAAGGAATAATTTCCACTGTCCTCTCTTCCATTTTATCCTCATAACGACAACACTGTGGGGTAGTTAAGGCTCAGTGAGAGAAATCCTAGACTGACATTCAAACCACTCTTCCATGCTAGATTTCAACAATGACAGATTCTAGCCCTCTACATATTATACCTTGGTGTACTGACTGAATATGTGGGTATTCACACATCTTACCATATAAATGTTGCATGTGCATGGGCAAAGAAACTTTTTAAGAGTTATGTGTAACAACGTAGAGCTTTGCACAAGTAAAATCTTTTTTGCTTTCCCAGTATCTAGTTAAAATAGATGAGAAAAATGGCAATACAGAGAAATAAATAAGGGTATTTCTCTTATGTAAATTATGTCCGTGTCCATCAATGAAATTCTGACATGAAATTGCTTAAGGTAGATATAATGATGCATATATGCAAACACTTCACATTTATGGAAAATCTTCAGAGCAGCAGCTGAACTAAAAAAGAAGGTATGCCGAAGTGGAGAATTTCCACGAGCTATGGCTGTTCCAGGTACATTAGATCCCTTAGTATAATTGACTTACACTGCAATCCTGAGAACACTGCCCTGAGAGTAAACCTCATTGAATAGGTTTGAGTAGGCGTCTGAGTAGCCTTGCTTAGGCTAGCTGTGTCAGACAATGGATGACTAGTAAACATCTTGCACAGATTCTGGCAATTGCCTGAAACCCTGCCACTAGTAAGGGATGGGGTGGCGTTGGCAGAAGCCAGCTTGTTTAACATGAAAAGGTCCTGACTCCTGAGTAAAACCTGCAGTTATCAATACATCAGATAACTTACCATTATTCTTTTTTGATTTTTTTCATGCCCATATGTAGGCTTTTCTCTGTCCCTTTGTTTCTTACTGCCATCCTCGCCATTTAAGTAGTCTTTTCACCCTTTTCTTTTGAGACAAGTGTCTATATTCTGTCTACTGGCCTGAAATATCTGTTGAATAGCAGCAGTTAATTTATATGTTTTGCATTTCTGGAGATGTATTCTCCAGAGTCGTAAAGTAACTTAATTAGCTGAGATGATCCCAGTGTAAGATGTGAGAATGACAGAACAGTCCTGAGAACAAAGTCCTTATCACTGTTTATATTTAGTTTTTAATAGAAGTTTTAACTTCTTCATCTGAAATACAGGGACAGGTACTGTGATTTGGTGTGCAGGGAATTATGTTATGTGAATTTTACCATTATTTTTTTTAAAAAGATTTTATGACCTGGCATTTCAGAGCATCCATGTGCAGCATGTGCATCTCATAGCATGTTATGATTGTGAGATGCATCCTTACCCATAGTATTACAAGTATAATCTATTTTGGCACTTAGATGGGGAAAGTTATAAGCTGTAGCAAGGAAGGAAAGTGACATTTGTGACATAGGATTGTTTGTCTGCAGACTTCCAAGTAGTTTTAACTGATAATTAGAGGTGGGCACAGTCCAGAAAATGGACGAATTTTTTTCATGGTCTGGCCCAGTTCATGGTTCATGAACAAACAGTTCGTGGGACTCACCTTTTTTACAAATTTTGGTCCATTTGGGCCGGTCCGTTGATCCATGGTCTGTGAGTCCAGACATTCTGGTCCCGATCTATCAATTCCCTAGGCAATGGAGAGGACGTCCGCAGACAGACATTTGCAGCCCTTAAAAACTTAATATGCAGCTCTGCCTGCTGAGCAGAGAGCTCCCATTCTGCAAGGGAGAGGTGGACATTCTGCAGCCAACAGCCCTCAAAACGTAGATAGGTGGCTCTGCCTGCCAACCAGAGAGCTCTCATTCTGCAAGGGAGGAGTGGATGCTCTGCATCCTATCTTAGCCCTCAAAATCTTGATAGGCAGCTCTGCCTGCCATCTAGAGAGTTCTCATTCTGCAAGAGAGGGGTGGATGTTCCGCATCCAATCTTAGCCCTCAAAACCTAGATAAGCAGCTCTGCCTGCCAATCAGAGAGCTCCCATTTTGCTCTATGTAGTAAGAAAAAAGAATGAATTCCCTATGCAATGGAGGGGTGAATGTTCTGCAGCCATGGCAACACCAATCTTAGCCCTCTAAACCATGATAGGCAACTCTGCCTACCAACCAGAACTCTCATTCTGCTCTATGCAAGGAAAGAGGAAGAATAAATTCCCTAGGCTACAAAGCATTGGACATTCTGCAGCTAATTATTAATTATTTACATCCCCTATCAAAAATTTAAAATAATCAAACAAGGTGGAGAAAAATCTAAACTCCTGGGATTATTTACTAGACAAATAATGTGTACATGGTTCTGTTGCAAGGAAGAGAATTTCCAGTTTGTAAGGAGAAGAAATGAGTGAATGTTCCCAATTTTGTATATTTCATTCTCTAACACCATACTATTAAATAAACTGGCCAGCTGCCATGTGATTAATGAGAACTGCACAATGGAGATATGAGCCAAGTGATGAGTCTGAGTATGTTTTGGAAGGAACATAATGCTGAGAGAAGCTGAAATCCAAGGCAGGGAGAAGAAATCAGTCTTCTTGAGCTACTTGAATTTTGAGAATTTGGAGTATCAGCAGCATTACAAACAAAAAAGGTGTTTCTAATACTGAAATTTAGCAGTTCTTCTGGTATTTAGAGGCCCTTCATGATCTGTGCATTCTCCTACCCCCACAGGCTAATGGCACGAGGCTTTGGCTTGTATACAGTGCTTGTTGGTGTCCTAGGAACATCTAGTTGGATACTTTGTGAAAGAAATTGCTGGGGTTCTGCATTGAAGCTTCTCTAAGGGCTCAACTATAAGTGGTGGAGTCCACAAGTCCACCACAGGGTCATTACTAGAGATGGGCACGGTTCAGAAAATGGACCTAAATTTGACACAGTCCAGCCACTGTTCGTGGTTTGTGAACACACAGTTTGGGGGACTTATATTTTTCATGAACTTTGGTCCATTTGGGCTGGTCCATAGTCTGTGAGTCCAGACTAGACATGGGCACGAACCAAAAAAAAATTATCGAACCAGCGGATCGTGGTTCAGTGCGGACCACGATCCCAAATTCCCGAACAGCAACGACCATCTCCCGTCCCCGAACCGAACCCGGATTGTGGATCGTGGATCATGAGAAACACAGCGGGGTGCACCGCTGTTCCCATCCCATGGCTATTTATAAGCATGGGTCCCATTCAGTAACACAGGAGGTCTGTGTTTGTCCGTCAGAGCTGCCTATCAGGGTTTGCAGGGATGAGAGTGGAGTACCCATGGCTACAGAACACCCCCTTCCCCCTCCCTCCCCTGGGTGTCTTCTCCCAACTTGTAACTGCTTTGCAGCTCCGTCCACGGCCAACAATCACGATCCACCAGGTCATGATCGCCTGATCACCATTTTCTTTTTTTGGTTAATAATTTTTATTGGATGGGTCAATACAATCAAATTAAAATACATGTACAATTCATTTAATTTCCCACAGCTATATTTCCCCACCCCTCCCCTCCCCCTTTTCCATGTTGACTTCCAACAGCACTCCAACCCCCCATTATTGTTTTCACATTATTTCTATACTATAGTTGTTCTTGTCTCGTTATTGGTAAAGATCTTAACTATATCTTATCTTACTTAATATCTTTAAAACCCTTCAAAAAACCATAATTGTCCCTTAACATCTCATCTCTTTTCCATATACTTTTTAGTTTTTTCCAATCTTCCAAAAACCTTTTCAGATCTTGATCTTCCAAATTTCTTGTTAACTTGTCCATTTCAGCCATGTACAACAATTTCCCTGTCCAATCTTCAATTTCAGGGATTTCTTCTTTCTTCAAGTATTGAGCATATAACATTCTTGCTGCTGTTATCATATAATATAACAATGTCTTATCATTTCTATTAACATCTTCTAAATGCAAAGATAATAACAACATTTCTGGATTTTTAACAACCTTATACTGGAGTATCAAAGACATCTCAACACAAATTTTAGTCCAAAAGTCCAAAAGTGATCACCATTTTCGTGGGTTTTCGATGCTCATAATGCAGTTCGTTCCCATCTCTAGTCCAGACATCCTGGCGCCAATCTATCAATTCCCTAGGTAACAGAGGAAATGTCCGCAGACCTTCTGCAGCCCTTAAATACCTGATAGGCGGTTCTGCCAGAGTTCCCATTATGCTCTTTGCAAGCAAAGAGGAATAATTAACTCCCTAGGCAATGGAGGGGTGGATGATCTGCAGCCATAACAATACCAATCTTAGTCCTCAAAACCTTGATAGGCAGCTCTGCCTGCCAACCAGAGAGCTCACATTCTTCTCTATGCAAGCAAGGAGCAAGAATGTCTGTGTGATGAGGGGGCTCTTCCTCCTCCACCCTTTTCTGTTTGATTTTGCCTCACTGCAACTTTTGGTGCTGCTAGCCAATGTAAGTCAATTGGTATTTGTGACTCCAGTATCTACTGGAAGTTTCTTGGGGGCAACTGCTTGGTGGGGGGGTCTGTACCTCAGACGTCCGAAGTACAATCTTGACCAAACTTGAAGGGTGGCTGGAGTTGGATCCTAAGCAAGTGATCCTAAGTTACTGCGGGATTTCACAGAAAAATTAATTGACAACATTTGTACAGAATCAGGTTGCAAAGGGGCCACAGGTGTGTACAAAAAACTGCTGCCCCATACAACAGCAATCATTTGGACACAATCTTGCCTGTTCAGCACCATTTCATATTGCAATGGGTAACAAATGGCGACATATCGATCATAGGCTATGAGTGTGAGAAGAGAGAAATCAGACCCTAAAAAGAAGATAAGAGGACTTCAGCAATACATCCAGAATAAGAAATATTTCTGACATTCATGAGGGCATTCATTGTGGACTTTGGAATAATGACTGGAATTTGGCCAAGGTCCTACATGGCCAAATTCATGAGAAAGAAGTAAATGGGAATGTGCAGGCGGCAAAAAAGGCTATTGTAAATATGATAAAAAGATTCCCCATTACTGTTGCCAAGCAGAGGACCAAGAAAACAAAGAAATGTGGAACCTCCAGTTCCCAGATGTCTGAGAATTCCAGGTGCAGAAACTCGGACACTGGTCCTGTTGTCTGTTTTGTTCCCAGCGGTCTTTCATACAGTCTAAGGTAAGAAAAAGAAGGAAAGTAAAAATTACATCCTGGTCTAATATTTTCATCTGCAACACGTGAATTGTCTGATGATAATCATGATCTTTCCATATTATTCAAATTAATAAAATGCAACCCTTGTCCTGCTATGACTTAGGGCAACATCCTGAGCATAAGGTAATAATTTCTTATTTGCACTCAGGGGCCTAATCTGTTTTGGTATATAGTACTTTGTTAATTCTTGTTAGCTATATCTGAGGTAAAGGAAGTGGGCAGCATCCACAAAGAAGCAATTGGATTAAACTGTACACTTGGGTTTCACACCTGCTTGTAGCCTAACAGAGGACCAGTTACTCTGCAATCCTAAGGAGAGTTGCTCCAATCTAAGCATATTGAAATCAGTGAGCTTAGACTGAAGGAATTCTTCTTGGGATGCTGCCCACTCAGTGTACTTCTAATAGGAAACAGGTCTCAGGCTTTTAAAAAAAATCCCAAAAGGAAAAAGACAAAAGCCTAGGGACAAAACGATATAACCCTTAGTAACTATATATTTTTATACCCTCTTTTTAATGTATTTTAAAGTACAAAGTGCCCAATGCCATCTCTTCCGTGGCACTGTAGAGCATCATTTGTACCTTGCAGACATTCATGTTACTGGACTGAGGCAAAAATACATGTCAGTTGTTGCTGTTGTCCTCATGGAACAGCTGTTAATTAATACGAACATGATTTGTATTCCATGGAGCTCCCATGCATCAACCATAACTGGGCAGTAGAAGCATACAGAGAACTGCTGACTTCCTTTGTTTCCACATTAGAGACTTTCAGTAGCTTTGTTGTTCTACTGAAATCTGATGGAAACAAGTGGTTCAGTTAGGGAATGTTAGACTTTGGAATTAATGGCATTATGGTTGCTCTCCCTTAGATGGGAATGCCTGCTTCAACATTAAATCTGCCAGCCATATTTCAGGAACATTTAAGCAATGGCCTACACTTCCAAAGTATGGCCCTCTCAGCACCACTGTCAGAAAAAAAAGGAGAGGCTATGGGGGATTTGGGGGAAGGGGAAGAGAAAATTGTGGGGCAGGGGAAAATGAGCTCCCTCAGAGTTCAGCCAAAGTTTTCCCATGTAGAAGCTGCCAGGGGAAGGGAAGGAGGGAAACTGAATATGGAGAGAAAGATATGTTGACTCATGGGTGGGATGAAAGATGGAAGCAGGAAAAGGGGATAGACTATGGAGGAGTGACAGACTAGAGGTCCTGCAGTGCAGCAAAATCAGACAACTCAGAGGGAAGGGTTAGTTATTCTGTAGAATGGAGAGCTTGAATGACAGGCTGGTCTCTCTTCTCTGCTTGGTCAGCACCAGCTGGAAAAAAACCTATGTGATTAACTGAGTTCTGAGGAAAGTTTTTTTTAAAAAAATATTATGTCAGTTTCTGTCACTTAGAACCAGTCTGAAGGCAGTCAGTTGGTTTCTGACAGAAATTTTACGTAAGGAAGTCTGATAAGACACATCAGACGGTTCATCTTTAGGGAGAAGAGAGAAGACTCATTTGCCTTAATACTAGTATGACTGTCCTGAGGAAGACCTCTATCTAAGAATTCAAAGTCTAAGCATCAGCATAAGCTGAAGTACACTTTATACAGAGATTGTATTTTTGGCAAGAGTGATTGTGTTGTGGGTTGGAACACTCTTTCAAGCCAAATAGAAGAGGGGTTATATCTTCTGAGAAGAAGATTAATTCTTGCCCAGTTTCGAAGGGAATTGGGCTCTGAGAAGGACCTGGGTGTGTTGTGAAGGGGAAATGGTTCATGCTACTCAGGAGACAGAAATACCCTCTAGCTTAAGAAAAAGAGCACAAAAGGAAGAGGGTGCCTGCTTTTCCACATCAAGTTCCTTTGGCTAAAAGCCAAAATTATATCTGCGTTTCAAGGTGGTACTAAAAAAGTAAAGCTGGGCGGGAGTACATCAACGACCCCTGCTTGAACAACATAGCATCCTCCAGCCTTCTACCCTTTCCCCAGTTACTCATGGGCCAGATAAGAGCCCAAGAGGAGCTGTATGTTTGATACACCCCAGGGAGGCTGGCCAATCCGGGTTGGTGCCATGTAGCTGTAAAAGGCCAGCTGGATGCCCAGACTGGCAGGCCACTTCCAATGGTGCTGTGCAGCTGCAGGAGGCCAGGTGGCCTACTCCAGCCAGCACTGCACAGGAGGCTAAGTGCCTGGTTTGGCCTTGCTGGCCATTTCCTTGGTCCAGCAGCAGCACCACACAACCACAGGATGCTGGCCAGGCACCCAGGTGGGCAACAGAGCTGCCAAACAAGAGGGGCTAGGTGTCTAGTATTTGAGGAATTTTCCCTCAAACAATTTCCCCAAATACCAGATTCTCTGGGAGAAAATCAGATACCTGCCAACCTTTAGTGGACCAGTTGATCCTGCAAGACTCCTAACCCAGTACAACTCTTGAATAGACTGAGAAGGAAGCAACACTGCTTGCTCTGTAAGCAGTACCTGGACTCATCGTGTTAAAGTTTTACTGGGGCCAGAATCCCATAAAGGGCAGGCTGGAAGCCTGGAACTGCACTGGGCTATCCAAATCGAGCTCTCTGCCACCTGTGCTCCTGCAGGGTGGAGGTGGGACCTGGTGGGCTTGGGGGCTGGGTCTTGGGGTGGCACTTATTTGCCCGAGGTTCTTGGAGGACAATAGGAAGGTCTGGTGGCAGAACCTCAGCTGCAGGCCCCTCAGGAACACCCTCTGGAACAGCTATACTAGAGACATCTGCCATGCAGAGGTCTCCCAGAATTCTGGCTCTCTAAGCTTGTCCTCTGAGCCTTCTAAGAGCCAAGCTACAAGTGATGCCTGACACAAGCTAGACACTTTTAAGCTTACCTCAAGTTTTGATGGGAAATGTAGGTGTGAATTCTACAGTGTCTTTATTACTTGCTGAGTAAACAAGTCCAAGACAATATCTGAGAAAATGATAGAGACTTAACTCTATTATTTTTTAAACAAACTGCCTTTCCTGCTCCCCCCCCCCCAAAGAGACAGGAGCAAAATGACCATTACATCAATGGAGGATGTCCTGGTGAGCAGCAGTATGAGATACGACACTTACCTAGAGAGGTCCCACAGAAGGGGAGACCAATGTCGTCTTGTGCAGGGCAGCCCTGGTCAATTGCCTGTGGCCACTACAAGCGCCCAGTTTTCCCTTTGTGGTGGGACTGGCCTTGGAGAGAGCACGGTCTTTTCCTAGGGCCATTTTCCCTTCCCAGTCTGCCCCTGTAATGAAGTCAGAGTGGACTTTCTAGTTTTGTCTTTCTCCCTTTTATCCTCACAATAATTCTGTTAAACACATTATGTTGAGAGAGAGAGTGAATGCCCCAGGCCACCAGTAAATTTCAGAGTTCAAAACTCGGTCCCCCAAGTTCTTGTCTGATCCTTTGATCACAGACATGTTTTTCATGTGTAGTCAGCCATGTTTTTTTCCTCTACCAAGACTCACTAATTGGTACAAATTATCACTTTTGGCTTATTAGGAAACTTGAAGTAAATGTTCAGAATTCCAATTATCTTAGTTATGCTGAACTCTTGGGAACAAAAACTCCCACAAGCTCTACAGCGACACTAATAAAAATCTTACTGCCAGAAGGACAGTGATCAGCTCCACACTTTTTGAGTGGAAGAAGAATGATATTTTACCATTTTTGTTAATATGATGACTATAAACAGATGCAAAATTTCACCCTAAGCTGAATGAAGAAAAATGTAAGTTATGCCTTTAAATGTTCTTTAAGATTCATTTTAAATGTCCCATCATTTGTTTATTTTCCTGTCCTCTCTCTAGTCATATACTGTAGTGGTGTAATGCATTGGGTAGTGGCCAAATGTACATTACAAACAAAGTAATCCTAATAGGAGTTACTCCAGTCTAAGCCCATTGATTTCAGCTGAGTGGTAGGTTCTGCAGCCCCCCTTGCATGGATCAGCTGGGCAGGGAGAAGGCAGGTTCACACCTTCTCCCTGCCCAGATGAGCAGAAGGCAGCTCGGCAGCTTCCATTTGCCCATGAATCAGTTGGGCAGGGAGAAAAGAGGGCGGGTTCACCCCTTCTCCCTGCACAGCTGAGAGTCAGGTGGCCAGGCAGCCTCCTTTTGCCTGCAGATCAGCTGGGTGGGAAGAAGGTGGTTTCACCATGGATCAGTTGGACAGAGCAGGCTGCGTGCTCAGCAGTCCCATCCCTTCCTGGATGGCTGGTTGGTGCAGGCGTGGCTGTGCCTGAACCAAATATGAGTGTTGGGAACACACTTATCCTTTTATATAGTAGGATGAATGTTATATTTGCCACATGGGTGGTATATTCTTCCTATCTTGTCTCTCCTTCATTACTTCTTTCAAAAGCATTGCTAATATATCTTTAAAACATTTGTAATAAGTTGCTGTAAATCCATCTGGGCCCGGTGCTTTTCCTGCTTTTAATTTTTTAATGGCTGAATTAATCCCTTGAATTGTTATTACTTGATTCACAATCCTTCTGTGCTCAGATGTAAATCTTTAACAGATATCTCGGATAAATGTTTCTCCATCTCTACTTCATTTATGACTTCTTCTTTATAAAGATTTGTAAAAAAGGAATTTATTTGTTCTTTCACTTATTAATCTTTATAGTCTCCGTGATTACCTTTCCTGATTAGGGGTGTGCAAAGGCACCCTCTTTCGTTATTCTCGTTTCGGGAAACCCGAAACGAGAATCTCTATCGGCTAAGCTGAAAGCCGAAACGGCTAGCCTGGGGGAGGCATTTTCCCACCGAATCAAGCCACAATTGGTGGGGACCTTCCTCTAACCCCTCTCTAACAACCCCCCAAGTTTCAGACGGATTGGACTTTGGGGGGCCATGTTATGGCCCCCCAAACCAGGTCCCCCTATCCTCTCATCTTCTTCATTATTTCCTATGGGGGGAAAATGAAGAGGCAGGCTTCCTTTGCCAGGGGTGGCATTTTGCATGCAAAATGCCCCCCAACCCTCTGGGGCCCTTCTCCCACCCTTCCTCCCACCCCCCACCAAGGCTCAGCCAGCTCCCACTTGGGGGGGGCATTTCATGGCCTCCCCAAGTAGATGCTCTCAGCCCCCAAAGTCCACCCCCTACAGGCCCACACAAATCCAATTCCACCCCCCCAGCTGCCACACACAGACCCAAATCCCCACATTAGCCCCTCACAGACCCAAATCCACCCCCAGCTGCCCCACACCCACCATAACCCCAGGAAGAGGCTGGCCAGCCCTCCCCCTTTGGGAACTCCTAAACTCTCTTTCCCAGGGCAATTCCGCACAGCCCAGGGGTGCCACAATGGTGGGCACACTCCTGAGTGCCAACTTATCCCTGGGAAAGAGCACCTGACACACAACCACCCCCTGACACACACACACCCCCACCTACAGAGAAGGCTGCCTAGCCTGCCCCATTGTTCCCAATGATGGGAACCAACCTCACATCAAAGAAGGGAACACAGACACACAGTGATTCAGGTTAGAAAAAAAAACTTTATTTTATCACTTTCAAAGTACAATATAGGTCAACAAATCACAACATATCACAATAACTGTCGCCCACACAAAAGAACAACACAATTAACTACACATCAGAGAATCTTAAAAATTTTTTTTTAAAAAAAAAGTTAGAAAAAACTTTATTTTGTCACTTTCAAAGTGCAATATAGGTCAACACAACATATCACAATAACTGTTGCCCACACAAAAGAACAACACAATTAACTACACATCAGAGAATCTTTAAAAAATTCTTTTAAAAAGGTTAGAAAAAACTTCATTTTGTCACTTTCAAAGTGCAATATAGGTCAACAAATCACAACATATCACAATAACTGTCGCCCACACAAAAGAACAACACAATTAACTACACATCAGAGAATCTTAAAAAAATATTTTTTTTAAAGGACAAACTCTAAATTTTAGAACATATTCAGGTAACATAGTAGGAGGGCACAACAGGGCATGGAAAAAGAAGCCCACTAGACAAGATTATCATAACTACCAGCTTCACACAACTCTCCCTCCACAGTTTGAATGCATTTTCTTCCTGTCAGCTTTGCAAGGCAAAGCACAGTGACAGGATTCCCTGCCCTCCTTTGCAAGAGGGGTGGGGGGTGACAGAAGGAGTGAGTGATTCACTTCTTCTCCCCCCCTCCCCTCTTCTTAGAGCCTGCAGGAAACCTTAGCTTCCAGCAGGATTTTGCTAGGCGCTTGCTAAGGCAAACACCTAGCAAAAAAATGGTGATTCTCTCGATTGCCGAAAGAAAGCCAAAAAAGCCGAAATGTTTCGGCTTTCTTTCTTTCGGATACCCGAAACGTTTCGGCTGTCCCCGAAACGTTTCGGATACCCCGAAAGAGGTTTCTTTCGGCTTTCTTTCGGCATTCGGAATGCCGAATCGCACACCCCTATTCCTGATTACTATCTCTTTTTTGAAAAAAATACACCAAATACCTTCCAGGTTTATTCACAGCTTCAAACTTTCTTTGAAAGAAAGAAAGCTCCCCTGAACCTGATAGGCAGCGCAGAGTGAGGCAGTGTCTTGCTGCACAGGAAAGGAGGCGAAGTGCAAGGCTTCAGGCACCCAAACAGCGGTATAATGACCTTGAGTCTTAACAGGATGCAGCACTGCCCTGAAGGTGAGAGCTCTTAAGCCAGGACGCCTTTTCCCTCATTGCAGAAGCAACTTTGCACAGACCCACCTGGCTCTACCGCAACCCAACTCTGCTCTGACTGCTTTCTTGACTCTGACCTTTGAATTCGGCTCCCTGGACTATGCTCCCTGCTTGCTCCCCGGTCGGCTTGGTTGAACTCTGGACTTTTAGAGAAGCTCGTGGCAGACTCCCTGCCTGCATTCCAGCACATTTTGTCATTTTACTTTTATGTGACAATTCAGGATTGATTTGATTTAGAACCCGTTTTATTTGGCCACCCATAGTATCCATAAATACTCCAACACCACCTTTCAAATTAATTTTCTTCCTGTCAGTTTTCATCATTGTCCAAATTTCACATCCATACGTAGAACAGGGGATACTAAAGTATGAATTATCTTAATTTTTGTCTTGATCTTACCGTTAAGGACCTTTTCTAGTTCCTTCATGTGTCCAAGTCTCAATCGCCTTGTGATTTCTTGGTTGCAGTCTTCCTTTTGGATGATGAACAGAAAATCTTTAAACATTTCAGTTTCCTCATTGTCAATCTTAATATTGTGTAATTCCCCAGTAGCCATTAATATTGTATTCTGGTTGTTCAGCTCTAATCCTGATTTGGTCCTTTTTCCTTTAAATATCATTAGTAGTCATTTTTTCACTATTTCATGCCAGTAATGTGGTGTCTCTTGCATATCTCAAACAGTTAATATTCCTTCTTCCAATTTTCACTCCTTCTAAATCTAATCCAGATTTCCTTATATGTTCCGAATATAGGTTGAACAGATAGGGAAATAATAAACATCCTTGTCTGACACCTTTGCCAGCCAAATGTTGAATATCATTTTGCTTATGTGAGAAATTAATGAGATAGTCCAATAATTGCTGTAATATTTGATTTTCCTTTTGGTGGAAATTGCAATCTAAATTGAGCTTTTCCAGTTTGTGGGCCATTGTTTTATTTCACATATTTGTTGGACTCCAATTAAGAATTTGGAATTTTGGTAGCTTGCAATAGCTCTATGGAATATGGAAACCTAACTGAGGCTTACAAATTCATAATGTCATCATAAGTTGGAAGTGACACAAAACACACATGACGATCAGCTTCTGGTCTTGTTATATCAGAGAAAATAGAGGTGCTGTAAGGTAATTTTTGAGTCTGACATTAATAGTCCAGATGACAACACTGACTTAATAAATGAAGTTACAGCCTGCTTCTGAGAGCTCTGTGCTTTGCATTTGATCCAGTGCCAAGGAGTCCAGCCAAGATGTCACTACTGATAATAACACGTGTTTCCTACTTTAAAGAAACTTCTCAATGACACATTTCTTTTTCTTTCTACAGAGTTTTACTTCAGTGAAGAAATGTCCAATCAAACAACTATCAACCAGTTCTTCCTGTTGGCATTTTCTGACATCCAAGAGCTCCAGATTTTGTATTTTGTGGTGTTTCTTTCCATTTACCTGGCAACTCTGCTGGGGAACTTCCTTCTCGTCCTGGCAGTAGCCCAGAATCCCAACCTTCATAGCCCCATGTATTTCTTCTTGGTCAACTTATCTTTATCAGATGTTTGTTATATCTCTGCCACTATCCCCAAGTCCATGGCCATTTCTTTGACAAGCAACACATTGATTTTTTTTCTCTGGCTGTGCCATCCAAGTGTTTTTAGTTGTCATCTGTGCAACTGCTGAGCTGACCTTTCTGTCTGTCATGGCTTATGACCGCTATGTGGCAATCTGTCATCCTCTGCAATACACAATGATCATGAACTGGAATGCCTGCTTCCAAATGGCTGCTGCTTCTTGGATTGCCAGCATAATAAATTCTGGAGTGCAAACTGCAAACACTTTTAGATTATGTTTTTGCGGGTCTACAGTTACACAATTTTTCTGTGATGTGCCCCAATTATTAATGCTTTCCTGCACTGATACAACAGCCAATATATGGTGTATGGTGGGTTTTACACTTACTCTGGGATTATTTTGCTTCTCTTTAATATTATTTTCTTATGTGTTCATCTTCTCTACAGTGTTGAAGATTCGGTCAACTCAAGCCAGGTACAAGACCTTTTCCACCTGCACTCCACACTTGACTATTTATAGCTTTTTCTTTTCTACCATTGCATTTTCTTATTTTACACCCAAGTCCTTATCTTCACCATTAGTGAACCAGCTAGCTGCTGTTTTATATGCCGTTTTGCCACCACTCATGAATCCCATCATCTATAACCTGAGAAACAAGGACATCCAAGGGGCCATGCAGAAAATGTCAAAGAAACTGTTTGAATCTCATTTGATGTTCTGGTAAACCTCCCATTGAAGTCCTTTAGAGTGATACCCATGTGAATAGCTTAGTTGTGCCATTATGGATATTGACAAATTAACACTGTCCAGACATTTCTAAGGAAGATAAATAATATAATTGATACATATTGTTGAAGGCTTTCATGGCCAGAGAATGATGGTTGTTGTGGGTTTTCCGGGCTGTATTGCCGTGGTCTTGGCATTGTAGTTCCTGATGTTTCGCCAGCAGCTGTGGCTGGCATCTTCAGAGGTGTAGCACCAAGAGACAGAGATCTCTCAGTGTCACAGTGTGGAAAAGATGTTGGCAGGTCATTTATATCTACTCAGGAGGGGTGGGGTTGAGCTGAGTCATCCTTTAAGAGTTTCCCAGGGTGTGGAATGCTAATGGAGGGAGGCTTCACTGTATCCTGAGGAGGTTCTTTTGCATATGGATTGGTGCTTGATGTGCTAATCTTCTCTGCAGGGCTATTGTCGGGTAAAGAGTGTTTTGTTAGTCTGGTGTTTTTCAGAACTGGAAACCATGCTCTATTCATTCTTAAGGTTTCTTCTTTCCTGTTGAAGTTTTTCTTATGCTTGTGAATTTCAATGGCTTCCCTGTGCAATCTGACAAAGTAGTTGGACGTGCTGTCCAATATTTTGGTGTCCTGGAATAAGATACTGTGCCCTGTTTGAGTTAGGCTATGTTCAGCCACTGCTGATTTTTCCGGTTGTCCAAGTCTGCAGTGTCTTTCATGTTTTTTTATTCTTGTCTGGATGCTACGCTTTGTGGTCCCGATGTAAACTTGTCCACAGCTGCAGGGTATACTGTATACTCCTGCAGAGGTGAGGGGGTCTCTACTGTCTTTTGCTGAATGTAGCATCTGTTGTATTTTTCTGGTGGGTCTGAATACTGCTTGAAGGTTATGCTTTTTCATAACCTTTCCCATCTGATCAGTGATTCCTTTGATACATGGCAAAAACACTTTTCCTGTAGGAGACTGTTTTTCCTTCGTTGTTTGATTTATCCTGGGGCTGTGTGGGGCTGTGGGGGTGGATTTAAAAGGGGGTCTGTGCCTGTGACTATAGATGCCACAGTCCATGGCTTCCTGCTGTGGGCGTCTGGAGTCTGGATTTTCCCATAGTAGAGAGAGAGAGGCTGGCCACAAGGGAAGTTAGGTTTTGGCGAGGGGATGTGCGGTCTTTGGAAATTTGGGTGCAGGTGGACTGCAGCTGTAGCCATTGGCAGCCCCAATCCCATGTGTTTCTGCTGTGTGGAAGTCTTTCCCACAGTAGAAAGATATTAAGTGGTGGGGCAGGAGAACCACCAGGGGGGGCATAAAATGGCCCCCCAAAGTGGGATCTGCTTGAGCCTTGGTGGAGGGTGGGAGGACAGGTAGGAGCATGGCCCCTGAATATTGTATGCAAAATGCCACCCCTAGCCAGACAAGCCTCTTTTTTCCCCCATAGGAGATAGTGGAGTAGGAGGGGGGTAAGAGCAGCTTCTTTGGGAGGCCATAAAATGCCCCCCCCCCTAAGTGGAATCTGCTTGAGCCTTGGTGGAGGGTGGGAGGACAGGTGGGAGCAGATCCCCTGAAGGTTGACGTCATTTTGCATGTAAAATGCCACCCCTAGACAGGCCAGACAAGCCTCTTTTTTCCCTATAGGGAATAGTGGAGTGGAAGAGGAAAGGGTCACCTTCTTTGGGAGACCATAAAATGTCCCCCCCCCAGTGATTGACGCAAAGCTTTCTGGCGGTTTACTGGCTGGCAATATGAAGCAGGTTAGAAGCAGCAGAGACCACACCAAGTAAGGTGAACTATTTACAGGTTTATTCACAGAGATATATACATATGTACAGTACAATAGCCTATACAATTCAGAGTGGCAAAGTGCTTCGCCAGACTCTGATACCTATGCAGGCACATAATACACAGTACTCATCATACATTTATACATACTCACATCCAATCAGCATGTACCTGTGCACTCAGTACTTTTGGCTGATGCAACCTTGCAACCTTGGATGCTCACATGACTCAACTGTCACTTAGATCAGTATGATCAGACAATGCTGGATCTTGCCAGAGTTACTTTCACACTCTGACAGTGATATCTCCCCGAAACTTCGGGGAGGGTGGGAGGACAGGTGGGAGCAGGTCCCCTGAAAGTTGGGTGCATTTTGCTTGCAAAATGCCACCCCAAGCCACCTAGAAACATGACTTGTTTTCCCCCATAGAGAATAATGTAGAGTGTAGGAGGAAGGGGGCACCTTCTTTGGGGGGACATAACATGCCCCCCAAAGTCCAATCTTTCTCAACCATGGGAGGTAGTTAGAGGAGAGTTAGGAGAAGGTCCTCCCCAAGTTTGGTTTGATTTGGGAAGAAAATGTCCCCCTCCCAGGCTCCCAGAAAGCCGAGAGCAAATGCAAATGGCTAGCAAATGCAAACGGCTAGCAAAATGATTGCCGAATCGACCCGAATCAACCCACATTATTTGGCAATCTCTGATTCAATATTGCTGAAACTGATTTGGCATGCCAAAAAGTTCCGGCAATGCCGAAACCAGCCAAATTGGGCCTGATTTGAGTATTTTACCGAAATCAGAATCCCGAATTGCACACCCCTACTGCCATGAATTCAGTAGGTGGCCTTGGGTAAGCCATTTCTCTCAGCCCCACCTTCCCAGCTGTATTATGGGGATAATAATAACACTAACTTGTTCACCGCTCTAGGTGAGGCACTTACCTTTCTAGGAGAGCAGTATATAAGCACAGTTATCATCATCATCATCATCCTATCATGCCTACTCAACAGTTTTCACGTTCTGGGTGCATTGCACAGGTTTGCATCTTTCCTCTTTGGAGGTTTGATTTGATCTAGTACCCACTTATTTGTCTTTTTGGCTGTCCATGGTATTCACAAAATTCTCCTCAAGCACCATGTTTTAAAGGAAACAATTTTCTTCCCGTCAACTTTTCTTCACTGTTCAACTTTGACATCCATATATAGTAATGGGGAATATCATCGTTTGGATTATCTGGATCTTGGTTCTCAAAGAGACATGTTTATCTTTCAGAATCTTCTCTAGCTCCCTCACAGCTGCTTTTCCAAGTCTCAGTCTTCTTCTGATTTCTTCATTGCAGTCTCCTTTTGGTTGATAATTGAGCAAAGGAAGACAAAATCTTAAACTTTTTCAATTTCCTCATTTTCAACATTAACATTGTGTGATTCCTCAGTAGTCATTACTTTTGTTTTCTTGATATTTAGCTGTAATACTGCTTTGGTGCTTTCACTTTTAATATTCATCAGTAATTGTTTCAAGTCTTCACTATTTTCTGCCAGTAATGTGATGTCATCATGTTAAGGTATGTAGCCAAGAGGAGGAAATTAAAGCTAGTACTCACATGTTTATAATCAATTTTTCCTTCATCTGCAAGCCTGCTTTTATGACTGGTGAAGCCATAACTAGGTGTAGGAGGAATAGTTTCCATTCTTCACTCCTCCATTTTATCCTCACAATGACAACTCTATGAGTTACTTAAGACTCAGGTAAAGGGACTGTCTCAAGATCACCCATTCAGTTTCCATGGAAAAGCAAAGATTTAGATTTTGACCTGACATGGGAAACACTCTATCTTGGAGGTTTTCAATGGTGGAAGATCTAGGGCCAAACTACACGAGACAAAATACACTTGAATTACACTCGAATTACACTCAAATACACTCAAATTACAAAATGCACTAAAATTACCTGTGTAATTTGAGTGTATTTTGTCTCAGGTGGTGAGACCTCTAGTCTTCTACAGATAACCCCTAAATTCAATGACCTGAATGTATGAATATGCACACATATGGTCATGTGAATGCTTCCTGTATGTGGGTAAAGACATTTTAATAGGTCATACATAAGAATATGAAGTAACTAGATATATTGCTTGCTTCCCCATCATTTAATTAAAATGAGTATGAGAAAAATTGAGGTAATTCACTGAGTATATAACAAAAGAAATAAGGGTGTCCAGGGTCCACAGCCTAGCCTCTGGACTTACCCAAAGGAGGGGACAGGAGACAGCCACCCAGTCACCCCAGCAGGCTCCCAGGGCCAGAATTACCTACACAGGAGGGAGGGAAAGAAGCACCCAAGCCTCTGAGGATTAGAAGGGGCAGATAGAAGCCAGCTAGTCCCACCCTCCAGTGGGCATCTAGGAGGCCAGGCAGGGAGAGTGGGGTCAACCCAGAGGGGGCCAGAGCAGAGAGAGAGGGAAAAGGCAGTGGGGACAGACAAACAGCAGCTGACCAAACAGAAACCTTACCAGCCACAGAGGAGAAGCAGCCACAGCAGCTCAGAGCCATGCCCCAGCTTGCAGCCCAGCTAGAAGGCAATAACCTGGCCCAGGGGATGCCAGGAACAAAGCAACTCCAGGTGGAGCTGCCTGAGGCACTCTGTTGGAGAAGCTGGGCAGCCAGCCAAGGAGACACAGCTGGGCCTGCCTTCAGCAATTAGGTTAACCAGAGAGGCTTGACAGCCAGCCAATGAGACACAGCTGTAGCTGGCCCATTAGCTATCCCAGCTGCAACTGATTGAGGAGCCCAGGACAATGCTGGAAGGCAAAAGAGGGGTGTGGCCTGGCAGGTGGAGCCTGGGATGAGGGGTAGGATATAAGGAAAGTCCACCCACAGGGCGTGGTGGGTTGTGTAGGAGGATCAAGAGAGTGAGTGGAGGAGGGAAGTCAACGGAGGAGGTCAAGTGAGAAACCGGGAGCAGGTTGAGCAGGCCAGTGAGTGGACTGAGAGGGAGTCTGGGTGAGGTATACTGCCCCTCCTTCCACAGAGCAGGGTCTTGCAGTATCCCTGCCACCCCTTTGATGTCAGGACTAGGCCTGGTGGTGCCCCACCCAGCGGTGCCTGTGGCAAGCCCTGACAAAGGGCACTTCTCTCATGCAAATGATGTCAGAGTCCACCAATGAAAGTTTTGACATGAATTTCCTTCAGGTAAATATCATGGTGTATATAAACAAATACTACACATAAACGGAAAATGTTCATAGCAGCAGTTGAATTAAGAAAGATGGGGTGCTATAAGGGAGATTTTCCTTATAGTATGACTGCCTTCTTCTGGTCCATGGAGTTTTTTTCAGTGGAAGTGGCACATTCAGTGCCACATTCAGTGGAAGTGGAACAGTGGAAGTGGTATAAAGCTCCTTCTGTCACAGAAAGTCACCAACATTACTAGAATGGAAATTTTGGTTCAAGCATGGGTGTTCTGGGCATGGCAGGCACAGGCAGGGCTGCAGGTGTGAGACATAGTAGCCAATGTGCTTAGCTCAGAGGGTGTAGTCAAGGGCTGGTCCGAAGATCAGGAATGCCAGTAAAGCTGATAGTCAAGTCCAGTCCAGACAGAGGTTAAATGTCAATGAGTCTACGATGTGACAAGGGCAAGGTCAATATGGCCCAGAAGTCACAGGAGGCAAAGCGAGGTTTGTCAAGGATGCTGACTTGTTCCTTCCACTCCACAGTTCTCATGGGCTGATCTTTATAGCCATTAGCTGATTACAGCGAGCTGGAGCTATCCTGATGCTATTCTCTGTCACTATCCACAAGCAGCTGGAGCTGGTTAGGAGGCGAGCACTATGCTGCCGCTTCTGCTGCTCTACCCTCTGTTTTTGCCAGCAACATTCTCTGGGTGAACCTGGGGAGTTGGAAGTCTCTGGTTGGACTTTACCAGTGGTGTTGGGGCTGAAGGGCATTGGTAGCCCTGTATCAGCTGCTGGCTGAACTCTCTGATCGGCTGGCAGCTGCTGATCCCGATTTCTGGCTTCTACTCAGGGCCAAGCTACAAGTGACAAATGACACTTGAACGGCAAGTGTATTTCTCCCTGTTCACTTGCACTCCACTCAATCCACTTGCTGTTCAAGTGTCATTCGTCACTTGTAGCTTGGCCCTCACTCAGAGCTGGTCACCTGAGCTTCCTTCTCTGCCAAGTAGTCCTAGCTAGAACAGTGCTCAGGCTGACCCATGACAATAGGGCTTTATTTCAGAGTATTTTCTGGACTACAGGTATCATGGTGTGAAGGAACATCTTATTCCATCAGAAACAGAATGTAAGATGTGGTGTGGCTGTTTCACATGAACACCAATGAGTGCCCAATCACTGGAGGAATGCTTCAACATTGGTGGACCTTTGAACTGCCTGTCCGAGGCTTGTAATTTTTCTGTACACAGTAGTCTTGCATTTGTAGAATTTGATTGCAAATAGCATGATCCATGACCTGGATCATGCAGGACCCAGGTGACGATGAAGAAAAGATCTCTAAAATCCCCCTCTCCAGGATTCTTCCAGTCCAACTCACACATGTAACCAAGGGTTTTTTCCTGTGAAAAGAGGTAGCAGAACTCTCAAGAGGGAAATGAGGAAGAAACACACAGGATTCTTTGAAATAATATTATTTTCAAACACTATTGCCAAGTATTTTCAGGAGGTGCTGGAACTCTGTTCCACCGTGTTCCCCCTGAAAAAAAGCCCTGCATGTAACTTTTCCGTGAGAATTATCACAAGTTGGACATGTTTATTGCAACAAATTGAAGTCTGAGCTCCTGAAGTTGTGACCATCAGACTTCTGTGAGAATAGTAACTAAAAAGAAAAAAAAATTTCACTAGAGGCTGTATTCCTGCTTGTTCCACTTGCCAACCCCATTAACTATTTAAATGTAGTTAGAATACTGAATGAACAGTTCTGCCTCCTGCCAAAAGAGCTGAAAAAATCCTAAGTAAAGAAACAGCAAGACCGATCACTGTAGGCAAAATTAGGTTTATAATAGGATTGTCAAGTAGGGGTGTGCACTAAAAAACAGTTCAATTTCAGTTTTGTATTGGGGGGGGGGCTCTGAACCAACTATGTACTATTGATTTTTTCCAGCTGGGGTATTGACTGCTTGGATATAGTCTGTTCAGTTTTATTAGTTACCAAGTGTTTCAGCCCTGTTGTTTGAACAGAGGGCTTCTGGGAAAAGAGAATAAGAAGAATCAATTGCTAAATTTAAAAAAGAAAATTTTGGAAAATCAAATCCCACCCCCACCCCCCATAACAAATGTTATGCCCTGCTGTTTCCCCCAATGGAGACCCCAAGAGGTTTGCATTGTTCTCCTTTCCTCCGTTTCATCTTCCCAAGGATATTGTGAGGTAGGAATGCCAGGTGTCATACTATAGTAGGAGTTTCCTGGTGACATCCCTTGTCTGCCAGTGATCACGTGCTGGCGGGACAAAATGGGGGAATGGAGCACAGCTGCATCATGCTGGCATGCTGGCATCACTTTCAGCAAGAACAGGAAATGAAGTAGTGGACAGACTAGAATTGACAAAAAACTCTATGGTTTTACCATAATTATTTGTAAATCCTAGAGCATTTAACAATGTCATTTCTGGCTTTTACTGAAAGTGATGACACTAGAGATCTAGGCCCCATCTAGAATTGCTCCTGGTGGTTGCCGGCTATAGCCTGGAAACTACTGAAAGTCATCCACTCTTTAATATCAGGAATGATTCAAATTTAACCAGAATTCTTGAACTCATGGTATTGAATTCACCCAACATGTCACTTCAAATCACACGAATTATCTTTGTTGCTATAGTCCCATCCCACATGTTTTTTTGACAGACAGGCCTCCCTGTCCCTAGCAAAATCTTTTTGACCCCTCCTTCATTTTCTGCAACAGATCTAACCCATAAACTGTTCAAAACATTTGAGCCAACTGATTCTCTGAAACATGACTAATTTCAGTTTCCCAGGTAAAGATACTATTTGCATTATATGGGTTGGAGGGAAGAGCACTGGAAACTTATAACATTTTGTAATATTTGCTTTATTTACAATTATATATATACTGCATGGAAGCAAAGAAGACGCACTCATATGAGAAAAAAAAGATCTGCTACCACATCAGATTCCAGAGAAAATCCTAACCTTGTATCCCAAGATGTGTTACTCGGTTCCCAGAAGAGTGTCTGCTTCTCTATTTCTGTCTTCCAGAATCTAAACTGCTATTTCTTTACACACAGAGAGAAAATAGGGTTGGATTCAATCAGCTTTTTCACTCATGAAAAATGGAAGACTGGGTCCCCTTTGGCTACCAAAAACAGAATGCTGAGATCATGTGACCTGCCTGGACAAACATGTTGGATGGGGAATTCAGTAAGAAGGTGAATTGTGTGAGATTGAGTGAAAAGTCTATCTGGATCCAGCCCATACACCTGCCTACCCCCTTCAGCTAGGAAGGGACTTGTCACCTCCTCCAAGTATTGATGAGCATTTGGAAGCAGCCCTTTTCTAACAATTGAAGTCCATCAGTGAGATATCAAAAATCATTAAGAATCATCACTATTCCCCCCCCCCCGCCCCATCAGAATAAAGAGGCAGAAACAAGGCTTGGGTTCTAAAGGGGCACTTTTATTTAAAACACAGCATTAACTGTCAATATGGTAAGGTCTAACTAGTGGTACAGGTCAAGCCCTGTGGTCCCCTGCACCTCCACCTCAAGCTGTCTAGGTGAGACCCCTGTCCAGGTGCAAGCCATCCATGCACATGATTGGGGCCCAGGTGGCTAGGCAAATGGTTCCCCTTCTTAAAGCTCCAACTACTACTGCCAGAAAGCCAGAGGGAAGGACTTGTACAGGGGGTCCCAGCTGGTAGTCTGCCCTCACAGGTTGTAGCCTTGAAGCATACCAGCCTATCCTTATAGACCCCAATTCCCTACCAGTGGTATGTGCCAAGGGTGCTCACCAGCCCATTCACTTTTCCCAACTCTTTCCTGCCAATGACCAACCTATTTACAGCTCCAGCATAACTAATTACCATGACCCATGGGCACCGTGCAAGGCAGGTAAAAAAAAACCCTCTCCCCATCAGCCAATTGGGGAAAGAGGAAAAAATTCCTACCTGTCCCAGACAACCAGCAACCAGCTAAACCTGCACTGTTACAGGGCAGGTGGGTGTGCCATGCACAAGGAGATGACCAAAGTCCTGAGGGATGGAGCTACATTATAAGTTGCTTGGCTCTGTTCCCAGATAGGCTTGGATGCTCGGAAAGGAAAGCAACACAACTTTCTCCTTCCACCACTTTCTCCTTCTGTCTGCCACGCAGGAGGACTGAAATGTTAAGTCCTGGTTTCCCTTGAAGAAGGTACTTTAGGCTAAGCCCATATAATACGTCTGTTCTAGGGATGTGCGTTTCGGCATTCAGAATGCCGAAAGAATGCCGAAACAAAAGTGTTTCGGCTTCTTTCAGGGAATGCCGAAACGTTTCGGGGAATCCCGAAACGTTTCGGGTAGCCGAAAGAAAAAAGCCGAAACGTTTCGGGATTCTTTCGTCTTTCATTCGGCTTTTCAATGGGAAAATGCCTCCGTCTTCCCGGACGTCTGGGGGAGGCATCTTCCCACCGAATAAGCCCAAAATTGGTGGGGACCTTCCTCTAACCCTTCTCTAACAACCACCCAAGTTTCAGACAGATTGGACTTTGGGGGGCCATGTTATGGCCCCCCAAAGCAGGTCCCCCCATCCTCCCATAAAGGAGCATCTTCTTCATTATTTCCTATGGGGAAAAAATGAAGAAGCAGGCTTCCTTTGCCAGGGGTGGCATTTTGCATGCAAAATGCCCCCTTACCCTCAGGGGCCCTTCTCCCACCCCTCCTCCCACCCCCCACCAAGGCTCAGCCTGCTCCCACTTGGGGGGGCCATTTCATGGCCTCCCCAAGTAGGTGCTCTAATCTCTACCACTGACAGCTGGGGGAGGCTTGTGTTGCCAGGGGTGGCATTTTGCATGCAAAATGCCCCCCAACCCTCTGGGGCCCTTCTCCCACCCCTCCTCCCACCCCCCACCAAGGCTCAGCCTGCTCCCACTTGGGGGGGCCATTTCATGGCCTCCCCAAGTAGGTCCTCTCAGCCCCTAAATTCCACCCCTTACAGCTCCACACAAACCCAATTCCCCCCAGCTGCCACACACAGACCCAAATCCCCACATTAGCCCCTCACAGACCCAAATCCACCCCCACCTGCCCCACACCCATAACCCCAGGAACAGGCTGGCAAAGGCCAGCCCTCTCCCTTTGTTCCCTATGCTGGGAACTTCTAAACTCTCTTTCCCTGGGCAATTCTGCACAGCCCAGGGGTGCCACAATGGTGGGCACACTTCTGAGTGCCAGCTGGTCCCTGTGAAAGAGCACCTGAACCACAGACACCCTCCCTCAAATTCCCCCACCACCTACAGAGATGGCTGGCCAGCCAGCCCCATTGTTCCCTATGATGGGAACCAACTGCACAACAAAGAATAAAACAAGAACAACACAAAATAAAGTTTTTTAAAAATTATTTTCTCCCTTCCAAAGTACAAGTAGGCAAAGCATTATGACACATAACACCAGCAGTCCCCCACACAGAAAAATAACACAACTCACTTAACATCAGAGAATCACAAAGCACGATTCCTGTCAAAAACACTTTATTTCTTGAACAGCTTTAGGCTACACAGCAGGGGGGGAACACCAAAGGGCATGGCAGCAGTATCTTACACAAAAATAACACAACTCACTTAACATCAGAGAATCACAAAAACACAATTCCTGGCAAAAACACTTTATTTCTTGAACAGCTTTAGGCTACACAGCAGGGGGGGAACACCAAAGGGCATGGAAGCAGTATCTTACACAAAAATAACACAACTCACTTAACATCAGAGAATCACAAAAACACAATTCCTGGCAAAAACACTTTATTTCTTGAACAGCTTTAGGTTACACAGTAGGAGGGCACAAAAGGGCATGATAGCAATGTACTACAAAAAATAATACAACCCACTTCACCGTTTTTGACAGCAATTGTGTTTGTGTGATTCTCTGATGTGAAGTGAGTTGTGTTATTTTTGTGTAGTACACTGCTTTCCTGCTCTGTGGTGCCTTCCTACTGTGTAACCTAAAGCAGTTACAGAAATAAAGTGCTTTTGACAGCAATTTTTTGGGGTGATTCTTTAATGTGAAGTGAGTTGTGTTATTTTTGTGTAAGATACTGCTTCCATGCCCTTTGGTGTCCCCCCCCTGCTGTGTAGCCTAAAGCTGTTCAAGAAATAAAGTGTTTTTGACAGGAATTGTGCTTTTGTGATTCTCTGATGTTAAGTGAGTTGTGTTATTTTTGTGTAAGATACTGCTGCCAAGCCCTTTGGTGTTCCCCCCTGCTGTGTAACCTAAAGCTGTTCAAGAAATAAAGTGTTTTTGACAGGAATCGTGCTTTGTGATTCTCTGATGTTAAGTGAGTTGTGTTATTTTTCTGTGTGGGGGACTGCTGGTGTAATGTGTCATAATGCTTTGCCTACTTGTACTTTGGAAGGGAGAAAATAATTTTTTAAAAACTTTATTTTGTGTTGTTCTTGTTTTATTCTTTGTTGTGCAGTTGGTTCCCATCATAGGGAACAATGGGGCTGGCTGGCCAGCTATCTCTGTAGGTGGTGGGGGAATTTGAGGGAGGGTGTCTGTGGTTCAGGTGTTCTTTCACAGGGACCAGCTGGCACTCAGAAGTGTGCCCACCATTGTGGCACCCCTGGGCTGTGCAGAATTGCCCAGGGAAAGAGAGTTTAGAAGTTCCCAGCATAGGGAACAAAGGGAGAGGGCTGGCCTTTGCCAGCCTGTTCCTGGGGTTATGGGTGTGGGGCAGGTGGGGGTGGATTTGGGTCTGTGAGGGGCTAATGTGGGGATTTGGGTCTGTGTGCGGCAGCTGGGGGGGAATTGGGTTTGTGTGGGGCTGTAAGGGGTGGACTTTAGGGGCTGAGAGGACCTACTTGGGGAGGCCATGAAATGGCCCCCCCAAGTGGGAGCAGTCTGAGCCTTGGTGTGGGGTGGGAGGAAGGGTGGGAGAAGGGCCCCAGAGGGTTGGGGGGCATTTTGCATGCAAAATGCCACCCCTGGCAACACAAGCCTCCCCCAGCTGTCAGTGGTAGAGATTAGAGCACCTACTTGGGGAGGCCATGAAATGGCCCCCCCAAGTGGGAGCAGGCTGAGCCTTGGTGGGGGGTGGGAGGAGGGGTGGGAGAAGGGCCCCAGAGGGTTGGGGGGCATTTTGCATGCAAAATGCCACCCCTGGCAACACAAGCCTCCCCCAGCTGTCAGTGGTAGAGATTAGAGCACCTACTTGGGGAGGCCATGAAATGGCCCCCCCAAGTGGGAGCAGGCTGAGCCTTGGTGGGGGGTGGGAGGAGGGGTGGGAGAAGGGCCCCTGAGGGTAAGGGGGCATTTTGCATGCAAAATGCCACCCCTGGCAAAGGAAGCCTGCTTCTTCATTTTTTCCCCATAGGAAATAATGAAGAAGATGCTCCTTTATGGGAGGATGGGGGGACCTGCTTTGGGGGGCCATAACATGGCCCCCCAAAGTCCAATCTGTCTGAAACTTGGGTGGTTGTTAGAGAAGGGTTAGAGGAAGGTCCCCACCAATTTTGGGCTTATTCGGTGGGAAAATGCCTCCTCCAGGCGTCCTGGAAGACGGAGGCATTTTCCCATAGAAAAAAGCCGAAAGAATGCCGAAATAATGCCGAAAGAATCCCGAATCCCGAATCCCGAAAGAGATTCTTGTTTCGGCTTTCAGCTTTAACGATAGAGAATTTTCTTTCGGCTTTCTACTTTCGGCTATAGCCGAAAATTTTTGGCTTGCACACCCCTAGTCTGTTCACATTAATCAGATTCCAAACTCGCCAGAATATTATTTGCAGTAGTTGGAATAATCCATCTTGAATTAGGGCTCATTATGGAGTACCATGGAGATCATTACGTAGCAGTGAATGATATTGGAGAAGATCCAACCATCCTCCAAATAGCCTTCTTGCAGCCTAAGGATTATTCTTCCAGCTTGATCCAAAACAAAAGTTGGGGTATAAATATTTTAGCAAACCAACAGTCTTCTCAATGGAGTTGAAAGATGGGGTAGGATCCATCTAACTGTGAAGGCTCACCTATAAAGACTCAAAATAATATTGTACATTGGGTACTCACTGGCTGAGCATTCTAATGTTATTTTGTTGTGAAAATTAATGAACTTGCACTTACAGGAGCCCAATAGATCATGTATTTGTAGTAAAGCTCTTAAAACCTAAAACCTTTGCCATTGCTTTTTTGATCTCCTTGTTTCTTACACTGTAAATCACTGGGTTCAGCATAGGGGGAACCAGGGAATAGATTGCACCAAATATCAAATCCAGCTGTGATGAGGTATGAAAGACAGGTTTTAGGTAGGTAAAGGATGCAGAAAATACAAGTGTGGAGTAGACAATGAGGTGGGGGATGCAAGTGGAGAAAGCTTTTTGCCTCCCCTTTGCAGAAGGCACTCTAAATACAGTGGTAAAAATTTGTGCGTAAGTTACAAGGATATAGATAAAACAGCTTAGGCCAAGGACAAGTCCAATTCCAATACTTGTCATTTCAATTAAATTTAAGCCTGAACAAGACAATTTTATTAGCTGTGGGATTTCACAAAAAAACTGATTGACAACTTTAGAGCAGAAATGGGTTGCAAAAGTCCCACAGGTGTGTATCCCTGCATAGAGAGACCCAGCTATCCATACACCAGCAATCATTTCAGTGCAGGCCGGCCTATTTATTACCATCTCATAATGTAATGGATTGCAAATGGCCACATACCGGTCATATGCCATGACTGTAAGGAGGCAGTAATCAGATACTACAAAGAAAAAGAAGAAGAAGACTTGAGCAACACACCCTGAATAAGAAATGTGTCTGGTATTAAGGAGGGAATTGATCATGGATTTGGGGACAATGACTGAAACCTGACCAAGATCCTGTAGGGCCAAGTTCATCAGCAAGAAATACATGGGAGTGTGCAGGTGGTGGTCTGAGGCAATTGAAGTGATGACGAGGAGATTCCCTGTCACAGTTGTTAAGTACAGCATCAGAAACACTGTAAAGTGTAGAAACTGCAGTTCCCGGACATCTGAGAATTCCAGGAGCAGAAAATCAGACACAGCAGTTGCATTGGACATTTTTCTATGCGTTGCATGTTGTATAATCCTTGATGAAGAAAAAAACACAGTATTTTTACTTCTGAAATTGAGTTGGATTGTCATGACCATATTTGCAAAAGTTGTCATTTAGTTTTAGTCTTCATTGTGCAAAAAAGGCAAAAAACCATCTCAATAACATTGAAGCCAAAAGTGGCACTTACATACCATAAATAACCATCAGGTGTTCCTCTTTTAGATATAACTCCAGAGGAAATGCTTAAGGAGAGTTCCTTGTTTGAAAAATTAATATATTCATCTGATTTAATGCTAGTGTACCCATATTTATAATCAGCATTCCTAGATTTCTAAGCCCCGTCTTTGGATGAGTGAGGACATAACTAGATATGGGAGGAATAGTTTCCACTGTCTTCATAATGACAACCCTGTGATGTAGTTAAGGCTCAGTGAGAGAAATCCTAGACTAACGTTCAAACCACTCTACCATGCTAATTTTCAACAATGACAGATTTTAGCCCTCTACATATTATACCTTTGTGCATTGACTGAATAAACGGGTATGCACACATATTGCCATGTGAATTCTGCATGTGCAAAGAAACTTTTTAAGAGTCATGTGTAACAACATGGAGCTTTGTACAAGTAAAATCTTTTTTGCTTCCCCAGCATCTAGTTAAAATAGGTGTGAGAAAAATTGCAACTGTTAATTTGATATATAGAGAAATAAATAAGGATACTTCTCTTATGTAAATGATGTTGATGTCCATCACTGAAATTTTGACATGAAATTGCTTAAGGTAGACATAATGATACATATATGCAAGCACTTCACGTTTATGGAAAATCTTCCGAGCAGCAGCTGAACTAAAAAAGAAGGTATGCCAAAATGGAGACTTTCCACGAGCTATGGCTGCCACAAGTACAGTACACCCCTTAGCATAATTGACTTACACTGCAATCCTGAGAACACTGCCTTGAGAGTAAGCCTCATTGAATAGATTTGAGTAGAAGTCCAAGTATACTTGCATACACTAGCTGTGCTAGACATTGGACGGCTAGTAAACATCTTGCACAGATTCTGGCAATTGCCTGAAATCCTGTCACTAGCAAGCGATGAGGTGGCATTGGCAGAAGCCAGCTTGTTTAACATGAAGAGGTCCTGACTCCTGAGTAAAACCTGCATTTAGCAACTAACTAAATAACTTACCATTATTCTTTTTGAATTTTTTCATGTCCATACATAGGCTTTTCTCTGTCCCTTTGTTTTTTACTGACCTCCTTGCCGTTTCAGTAGTCTTTTCACTCTTTTCTTTTGAGGCAAGTGTCTATACTTGTTATTGTGTATTCTGGCCTAAAATAACTGTAGTCTATAGACGGCAGTTAATTTGTATGTTTTGCATTTCTGGAGACTTCCTCCCCAGAGTCCTATTCTAATTTAATTAGAACAAAAGGTCCCAGTGTAACATGTGGGAATGACAGAACAGTCCTGAAAACAAAGTCCTTCTTATCATTGTTCATATTTCATATTTCGTATAAAATACAGGGACAGATGCTGTCACTTGGTGTGCAGGGAATTATATAATGTGAATCTTCCCATTATTTTTTTTTAAAAAGATTTTATGACATGGCATTTCAGAGTATTCATGCACAGCACATGCATCACATAGCACGTGATTATTGTGAAGTGCATCCTTACCATCAAAATGGTACCTATTTTCCAAAATATAGTCTAAAATGAACTAAGACCCAAGTATGAGCCTAAAATATTCATTCTAGTATTGGTGCAGCCTCCTTTGGTACATAGACTCTTCCATAGGTGGAAGTAATGTTCCACTGGTGCAAAACTTCTTCTCACAGAGGAAGTTTCCATTAGAGATGGGCCCGAGCTGAATTACGATTTCAACCCTCCCCCCCAATATTGGTGTTTGTGCCATCGTGACTCAGCTAATCGGTTCTGTCCATTGCAACCGATCCAGCAGTCGGGAGTTTGCTTGTTCAGGATTTGATTGGATGGGTCAGTTTCTTTTTGGAATTGCAGACACTCTGGCACCAATAATTTATTCCTGGGGCAACAGAGTCAGGGGAATGAGCTGTGTTTGCCCTCCTTCTTTCGCCCTCAAAACACAAATGGAAGCCCAGCTTTCCTTGATTAGCAGGCTTCCTTCCAATGATGGAGCAGCAACCCAGGGGAGGGAGGGGGAAGGGGGTGTTTGGGCACAAAGGAAAGGCAAAAGGCAGTGCGGGAGGCTGGGAGGCTGCCCGTGCCGTTCATCTTTCCCCAGGACAAGAGGTGTGTGGGCAAGCCGGCCGCCCCTAGTCCTGGGGAAAGGCAAAAGGCAGCACAGGAGGCTGGGAGGCTGCCCGCACCATTCGTCTTTCCCCAGGATAAGAGGTGTGTGGGCAAGCTGGCCGCCCCTTGTCCTGGGGAAAGGCAAAAGGCAGCGCGGGAGGCTGGGAGGCTGCCTGCACCGTTCGTCTTTCCCCAGGACAAGGGGTGCGTGGGCAAGCTGGCCGCCCCTTGTCTTGTGGGGCAGGTGAACGGCACGGGCAGCCGCCAAGCCACTCACACTGCTGCCAGCTCCGCAGCGCACTGGGACAGCTGGCTTGCTGCATGGGTGGGGGTGACTCAGGAGCGCGTGCGCATGCGCAACAGCCTGACTATGGTTGCCCTGGGTGCTGGCCTCCCCGACTCCCAATTCTGGACCAGAAATGAGACTTGCTCCGTTAGAATCGGTGACCTGCATTCGGTGGCAGCCCAGATCCATGAACGGCTTAATCGGAATTTTTTTTTGTTAAGTGCCCATGTCTAGTTTCCAGCATTACTGGAACTGAAACTTGGGGTTCAGCTTTAGATGTTTCAAGTTCATTTCAGATCATGATCAGAGAACTACAGGTATCATACTTAGTGTGAAGGTGCATCTCAGTACATCAGCATTATAACATATGATATAATGTGGGTGCTGCACATAAAGGCCGTGGAGTGCCAGGTCACTGGAGGAATGCTTCCCTTTGGTGGAACTGAATCCCACTTCAAGGCTTGTGATTTTTATACACAGTGATGAGGCATTTCTAGAATTTGATCACAAGTAGCAATATCTGGTTGATGCAGGATCTAGATGATGGTGAAGAAAAGGTCTCCCAACATCCCCTCCCCAGGCTTCTCCCTTTTCTAACTCACATATGTAACTTCTCATTGAAAATTATTGCAATCTGGACGTATTTATTGCAACAAATTGGAGCTCCTGAAGTCATGACTCTTGATTATTAGACTTCTGTTAGCAATTGAATAGAATAATTTGTTTTATTAAGGAGTTGACTCCTGCTTGCTCCACTCACCAACCTCATAGCTTGCGTGCGAGCAACATATAATCGTAGTTAGAATACTGAATAAACAGTTCCTTCTCCTGTCGAAAGAACTTCAGGAATCCTGGATTAAGATACAGCAAGACCAATCATCAATTTTTTGTGAACTGTAGCCCAAATTAGATTTATAACAAATGTTATACCCTGTCATTCTCCCCAGTGGGGGGACCTCAAGAGGCTTGCAATGTTCTCCTCTCCTTCACTGCTTCTTCCCAAGAACATTGTGAAATATGGATGCCAAGTCTTCCACTGCAGTGGGAATCTCCCAACATCACACTCCTTTGCCTGCCAGTGCTTTAGGCACTTGTGGGAGGAAATGGGGGAATGGAGCTTAGTAGCTTCACGCTGGTACACTGACATTACTTCTAGCAAAAAATGGAAGTAAAGTAGTGGACAGAGTAGTGCATATAATGTTGTCACACCCAGTATTTGTTGGCAGTGACATCAGCATTCTGGTGCAATATAGGCATTCCATGCCCCATCCCGAATTCCTCCTAGAGGTTGCCAGATGTGGCCTGGCAACCATATTGTGAGATAGGTCTTCCTGAAATTGTTTGACTTGGCCAAGTTGTATCATCAATGTGTTTGCAGACTCAAGGATTGTCGGTTCTAGGGATGGCAGTCCATGGCAGATAGATCTCCAAACCCCTCACAGCAAGTTGGATGAAAAGGTTTTATTATAGAGATCCATTAAGTTCATAGGTACATCCAAAGATGAATAAGTTGGCAAGAATGACAATACAGGCATATGCACTGAGATATAAGGAGCATGATTCTGCTTCCCCTTGGGAAATGAGAAATTAGGCGTGAAAATCCCACAGTCTCATGAGAACATAAAAGCTTTGTATGGGCCAAGAAAGGTAAAAGATTACAAGGAATCCAACTCCCTTTGTCTCTTGGGAAAAGAGACAGGGCAGCTGCAAGGTCAACCAGCAGATTCCAGAGATAACAGGCTCAGCATTATTACTTTCATTTTCAGGCAGGCCAAATATGACATGAATATAATGGTTACAGTAATATGAGCATAATATGAGAGCATACAGGTACAAAGTGTGATCAAATCAATACAAAGAGCAAAGAACATATGAATGGCATGGATTACTGGTAGGCAGCCATGACAAGGATGCAAACTAGTGTAGATTTTGCAGGAAAGGCCACCTCAAGTGACAATATCACTCAAAATTGATCTATTCAGTCAAGAAGTGCTAGATCTGACTGTGGTAAGAAATGATGTTCAACAGACCTTAATCATAATCAAGTTTATTGTCTTAAAACACAGCCAATAACTCCATCACCTTCAGCCTTTTCTCAAAACTACAGGGAATGAAGAGGTCCAAACAATCCCAACTAAAAGGCATAACACTCTCAGTTATACACAACAGGCAACCAATCACACAATGTTTGTCATGAAGGTTGGGTCCAATCGCAAAATGTCAGGTTCCATAGAATGCCATGATATTCACGACCAAGCATAATCGTAAGATGGAGGCATCTGTTTACAAATTGATGCTCCTTACAGATACAATGTTGGTGGGACATTCATCTGAATGCCTTCTACTGCAGTGAAGTGGAGGAAATCCAATACTGGCTCTTTGTTCTGAAGAACAGGAAACACTGTGGAAGAAGCAAATGGTCACCAAGAAACATGATTGGGCATCTCTCGCTATTCCTCTAACTCAGTGATTTCCAACATTGATGCCTGCCTGTGAACAAATAGGAATCATGTTGGGAATCACTGGGTTAAAATGGTACATAGAGAGAATTCTAAAGGTAGCAGTGGGCGAAGAAAGCCCAAGGAACCCATTCTGATGCTTGAGGAAATTCATAGAGTTGAGAGAGATATTAACTGAAATGGAATTCACCAATGCAGGGGACTACCTGCTGAATAAGTTCAGGTGGAGAGTAGGTGGTGATTTTTGAATGGAGTGTTTTATTTTTAAATACTGGCTCACTGATCAATTTCCTACTTGTGTGTTTATAACATTGGTTGCTGAGCAGCATGCAGCAATAATGGGGATGGGGAATGTAGGTCTCCTGTTGAGTCAGTGAGATTGTACATGCATGAAACATTATAGCTTGCTCTGTATGGTACTGTACTTTTTGAATACTTGCAAACTAACCCAATGAACAGCCTGAACTGTTTGCCAACAGCATCCTGATCAGTGGACAATCAGCAGTGTGTAGAACACACAATGGTTGTAGAACACATGGTGAGCCAAGTCAGCAACCCTAGTTTAAGCCTCTCTATTCATACTGGTTAGAAAATCAAGAAATTCTATGCTGTTTAAGAAAAAAATTCTCTTAATTGCTCTTTAATTTCTCTCAGAAATCTTATAATCCATTTCTTTCTTCTTTTTTTCTTTTTAGGAGTTTGGAATAGAGGTGGTCACGGTCCCAAAAAAATTAACGATCCAGCTGATCATGGATTGGCGCCAGCGACAATCCTGAATTAACGATCCACACCGATCATCTCCCATTCCCAATTCACGGATCGTGGATCATAGAAGCCAAAGCGGGGTACGCTGCTATCCCCAGCTATGTGGGAAGGTGGATGGTGGCGGTGGCCGCTGGGCCTGGTGGGCATGGGGAGAGGGCAATGAGCTGCCTCCCCTCAGGGGGTGGGGGGGTCTGGCCGCTCGACGGCAGCACCCCCCATGTGCCCGCCCGCCAGGCTGAAGTGGAGCACGCTGGTATTCCAGGCAAGAAAGGAATGTGGGTGATCACAGTGGCCACTGGGCCTGGCGGACATGGAGAGATGGTGACGAGCCGCCTCCCCTCAGGGGGGGGGTCTGGCCACTCACCGGCAGCACCCCCCATGTGCCTGCCCACCAGGCTGAAGTTGAGCATGCTGGTATTCCAGGCGAGAAAGGAATGTGGGTGATGACAGTGGCCGCTGGCCCTGGCGGGCACGGAGAGACGGCGACAGCCACCTCCCCTCAGGGGGCAGGGGGGTCTGGCTGCTTGCCAGCAGCACCCCCCATGTGCCTGCCCACCAGGCTGAAGAGGAGTACGCTGGTATTCCAGGCAAGAAAGGAATGTGGGTGATGATGGTGGCCACCGAGCCTGGCGAGCATGGAGAGGCGGCAATGAGTTGCCTCCCCTCAGGGGGCAAGGGGGGTCTGGCCAACTTGCTGGCAGCACTCCCCATGTGCCCGCCCGCCAGGCCAAACTGGCTGTCAGAGCTGCCTATCAGGGTTTGCACGGATGAGATTGGAGAGCCCATGACTACAGAACACCCCCTTCCCCCTCCCTCCCCTGGGTGTCTTCTCCCAACTTGTGACTGCTTTGCTGATCCATGGTAGAAGGAAGCTCTGCTGATCAAGGAAAGCTGGGCTTCCATTCAAGTTTCCAGGGTGACAGAAGGAGGGCAAACAGAGCTCAGGCATTCACTAGTTCCGTTGCCAGGGGAATAGATTGCTGGCGCCTGAGTGTCTGGATTCCTAATCCGAGGACGGATGCCCTGATCCAGGCCCCTCCTGATTGCAGAATCGTTGGCCATGGGCAATCATGATCCACTATTGTGGGTTTTTTTCAATCGTAATGTGGATCGTGCCCATCTCTAGTTTGGAACCCATTTCTCATCAATTCTATTTTGATCAAAGAGAAATTTGAAGAAAGGAGGGACAGGACATGAAGGGACATCCTGCAAAATTTCAATATTTCAGAAATAAAATTTCTGTACTGAAAGAGAAATTCTTTTAAAAGAGAAATAAATAGGGCAAGAGGAATCAATGGCTAAATCTAAAAAGTGAATCTTGGAAAAAGAAATCCCCCATCTCGTAAAAATACAATTCTGATCATATGTGCAATTACAAGTCGAATTAGGCATCGTTATCCAGCTCATATCACAAGTATAATCTATTTTGGGTCTTAAACGGGGAAAGTTATAAGTTGTTGCAATGGCAGAAAGTGGCATTTGTGACATAGAATTGTTTGTCTGCAGACCTCCAAGTAGTTTGAACTGATTATGAGTTCCATGAGTTGCTTGCATGTAATAGTCACATTTACAGCCTCGTTGTCCAGCCTCTTATGTGAATATTGATGCCTGTATTTATTGATTGGTTTTGTGTGTTTTATGGAAGTTTTAGGTGCATATTTTAAACTCTGAATTCAAGCACTGTTGTGAGCTGTCCTGAGCCTGTGTGCAGGGAGGGCAGGATATAAATTAACTAACCTAAACAAAATACACAAAACAATGGTAGAGACAGTATTCATAGAAGAGGACCCCCTAAAAGCCTGGACACAGCAACTTTGATCTCCTTGTTTCTCAAACTATAGATCACTGGGTTTACCAAAGGTGGAACAATGGAATAGATCACAGCACATATCAAATTCAAGTATGAAGGACTGTTCGACATGGGCCTGAGGTAGGCAATACAGCCAGCAAATATATATGTGGATAAAACAATCAGATGGGGAAGGCAAGTGGAGAAGACCTTTTTCCTTTTCTGCACAGAAGGAATCTGAAACACGGCATTGAATATATGTGTGTAAGTTACAATGATAAAGGCAAAGCAGCCAGATGCAATGACAACACTCAACCCAAGGACTCCAATTTCAAGGAAGTACAAGTTGGAGCAAGTAACCTTAAGTAACTGTGGGATTTCACAGAAAAACTGATTGACAACATTTGAGCAGAAAGGGGCTGCAAAGGTGCCACTGGTGTGCATCGCTGCATACAGAAAACTGCTGCACCATACAATAACAATCATTTGGAAACAAGCTTGCCTGTTCATCACCATTTCATATTGCAACGGGTAACAAATGGCGACATATCGATCATAGGCCATGAGTGTGAGAAGAAAGAAATCAGACCCTAAAAAGAAGATAAGCAAGAGGACTTGAGCCATACATCCCGAATAAGAAATATGTCTGACGTTCATCAGCGCATTCATCATGGACTTTGGAATAATGACTGAAATTTGGCCAAGGTCCTGCATAGCCAGATTCATGATAAAGAAGTACATGGGAGTGTGCAGGTGGCAGTCAAAGGCTACTGCAAATATAACGAAAAGATTCCCTGTTACTATTGCCAAGTAGAGAACCAAGAAAACAAAGAAATGTAGAACCTGCAGTTCCCGGATGCCTGAGAATTCCAGGAGCAGAAACTCAGAAACTGTGGTTGTGTTGTCCATTTTGTCCCCAGCAGTCTTTCATACAATCTAAGAAAAGAAAAAGAAGGAAAGTAAAAATTACATCCTGGTCTAATATTTGATGATGATGATAATCATCCATCATCTTCTCATATTATTCAAATGAATAAAATCCAACCAGTGTCCTGCTCTGACTTAAGGAAACCTCCTCAGCATAAAATAAGACCCTCCTATTTGCATTCAGGGGGCAAATTTGTTTGGTATGTAGTACTTTGTTAATTCTTGTTAGATGATATCTGTGGTAAAGGACACGTAGACAGCAATCCTAAGAAGAGTTGTTCCAGTCTAAGGCCATTGAAAACAATGAACTTAGTCTGTACTCGGAGTAACTCTTTTTAGGAATGCCCTCACTGTACTTCTAATAGGAGACTAGTCTCAAACTTTTAAAAAATCCCACAAACCTTTCCTAATTCTGTGCACACATTAGACTGAATCAAAAAAGATTGTGGAGGAAATCAAGAGAAAGGAGAGGAATTAAAAAGTGCCTCAAGTAATAACAGAATTGTCCACCAAATAAGAATATTACAATAGCACTGAGAGTTTGACACTGAGAGATCTCTGTCTTTTGGTGCTACACCTCTGAAGATGCCAGTCACAGCTGCTGGCGAAATGTCAGGAACTACAATGTCAAGACCATGGCAATACAGCCCGGAAAATCCTCAACAACCATCATTACAATAGCAGTTATCAATGCTAACAGTTAGAGAAATGGAAAAGAAATTGAACTTTATTAAACAAAGAAATTCAGGGGTCATTTCGTAGAAAAAGAGCAGCAGGAATTCATCCCTTGACATCACTGGAAGTGTGCAATTAGCAAAATTTATTTGCATATGCCATACCCCGAGACAGCACCTATCCTGGATGTTTTGGACCCAATCCTGGCCAATCAGGGCCACAATTGGGACCAAAATGCGAAAAAAGGGGCTGAAAATGGCCCAAAAGGGGCCCAAAATGGTCAGGCACCAACCCAATCTGAGCTGTTTTGGCCCCAATCTTGGCCGTTTTGGCCTCAATCCAGGCCAAAACAGGCCCAAAATGTCCAAAAATCAAGTGGGCAAAGCCACCTGACACATGACCTCTTGGGAGAACTGCTGGAACTGTGTTCCTGCACGTTTCCCCTCAAAATGAGCCCAAATCAGCAAACAACCAGTCAGGTTGTTAGCCTATAAGCTAAGGAAAGAGAATGAAAAGAAAATGATATGAAAGATAAAGAAGATGATAAATTACTAACAGACAGCGTATATATACAGAAAGCCTCCTTTAAATACTACCGAAATCTCTATAAAAGCCAAGAGATATTAGATAAAATAGATAATTATCCTAAAAGGCAATATTTGCCAGAAATTTCTGAAGAACAAAAACAATTTATGAATTTGTTTTTTTGTTGAAGAGCCAGATGAAATATAATGTGAGAATTCTATTGGATATTTTGGAATATTATGAAAAACACAACGAAAAACAAGCTGCTTTAATTTTTTTTTAGAAAGTATCACAATTAAGACCTTACCAAAAGAAAAGAAAACAACAATCGTGAAAGCTTACTAAGATGTCTAAGTCTATACAAATTAACCTTCTATAAAATATTTACTTCAAAAATATGTCTATTTCATGAGCACGAGTCATATATCCAGAATACACATATGTGCAAATAAACTTTGAGACAACCTCCAAATCAGTATGCAACTCACTTTCAATGAATCCCTCTGTAACAATAAAGTGCTAGTGCTTGACATGCAATAAATACTGTTCATAAATACAACCATAAATAATTCAGTATTGCACTAGTCCATACATTGTTACCGTCTCAGTCTCAAGATCCAGAACAATATGCCAGGAAATATACACGTTTAGAGATCCATATTTCCCTCAACATCTTCAGAGGATCATATCATGGTCCAGTTTCAGGTCCAAAGCTGCTGTTCAAAGCCATTTCTTTCTTTCTTTATTTGTAGAGCCCCCAAATCAATCAGCTGTAACAGGCCAATGGGTCATCCGGTGCATTTGTCCTGTTTTTTTTCAAATGTAGCTCAAACTCCTGAAGCCCATACAGTATTTTTGCAACAATGTCTCTCTAGGAGTTTGAGCTACATGGATATTATTTCATATTGTGACTGCTTTGAAGAAGCAATGAAATGGCTTTTAATATGCAACAGCAGCTTTGGACCTGAAACTAGACCAAGATACTTGAAGTCCTGAGGTGGGAATTCGTGGGAATCATTGCAGCCGTATAGACTTTAAAAAAGGAAAAGCACTGTTCCCACTCAGGAAATTACAAATATCCACATGGAGACTGAAGTGGGGTACCGTTCCTTCCATCATGACAGGCTTTTGCCTCATCAGCATGCTATTTGTGTAGGCCTGATCTAAAATCAAAGAACAGACCATTGGGAAATCAAGAGTTGAACACATAACAGCAGTACTGAGAACATACATAAAGGATGATGCAAAAGGAGTAAACTACCTGAGGAAAGCACCAAGGAAAGCAAAGACCAGCAAAATAGTTCCTCTTGTTATCATTGCCGTTAAATTTATATAAACAATTTACTGTTTTTCTTTATGGCGTTCTTTGAAGTCCAAAGATGCCATCTCTTCTGTGAAAATGTACAGCATCATGTATACCTTGCAGATATTCATGCCATTCGAATCCTTCCTTTTTGAGGCAAAAATACATCTCACTAATTGTCAGTAACTAGTTGTCCTTGTGGGACAGCATTTAATTAATACAAACATGATTTTTGATCCTGAAACCTTGTTCCCATGCATCAATCATAACTGGGCAGTAGAAGCATACAGAGAACTGATGATTTTGTTTGTTTCCACACTAGAGACTTTCAGTAGTTTCATTGTTCAATTAGGGAATTTTAGACTCTGGAATTAATGGTGTTATGGGAACACTCCTTTAGATGGGAATGTGTGCTTTAAGATGAAATCTGCCACCCACATTTCAGGAATATTTAAGCAATGGCCTACACTTCCAAAGTACGGCCTTCTCAGTGCCACTGTCAGAAAAAAAGGGAGTGGCTATGGGAGATTTCAGGGAAGGGGAAGAGGAAGTAGTGGGGAAGGGGAAACCGAGATCACTCTCCTGCAAATCCTTGTGGGTCTCTCATTTGTTGATATATCTAATTCTCAAAATGGCCAAATCAGTGGATTCTTAAATCTGGAGACTGGAACCATGAACAAACAAGACATATCTTTCTTCAAACCTGAGCAAAGCTCTAAGTTTTCAGGAAAAAAACCCTTCAATCTAAACAAAAATATGCTGGAGGGTTAATCTCCCCCACCCCAGTAATAGACACAGCACTTGTAACTGCCCTCTGTGGACGTTGCTAGGCAACTACAACAGTATTGCTAGACTTCAAACTTTTTTTTCCCAGTAAAAGGCAAGGGAAGAGAGCAGAGCCATTTCTAGGGCAGTTTGGGCCTTTGAGGGAGCACTCATCAGGGCCAGGGTCAACAGCAACTACCAAACTCCAGGCTACCGCATTACTTGCATGGTTCACCCAGGCCCAGGTGCTTGCTACTGTTCAGCAGCAGCCACCATATGGTGTAATAGTTAGAAGAATGTCAGACCAGCATCCAGGAGACCAGTTTCAAATCAACCCTTTGCTGTGGAAGCTCACTGGGTGAATTTTAGCCAGTTGCATATTCTGAGCCTAACTTACATCACAGGATTGTTATGAGAATAAAATAGGGAGTGAATGATTTAAACTGCTTTAGGTCTCTATTGTGGAGAAATGAGGGATGCAAATGAAGTAAATAGATAATAAATATAGTTGAAGATAGAAGGCAGATAAATATAAGTTGGTGGGGGGGGGGAAGGAAAGGTTATAGTATGGAGGTTGCCAGGAGGAGGGTCAGATGAAATAGTGTGAGGAAGTGGCTACAGGGGAAGTGTTTTTGCAGGTTCCCTATTACAGAACTGGACCCAGACCAGCAGATGGTACTGCTCAATTCAGTCAGAGTTTCCCCATATAGAAGCTGTAGGGAAGAAGAAAAAACTGAATATTGGAGCAGAGGAAGGTAGGATGGCTGGTGGGTACAAATGAAAGATGGATGCAGGAAAAGTGTAGAGGCTATGGAGAAGTGACAGACTGCACTTAGCAGCAGGTTTTGACAGTGCACCAAAATCAGAGAGCTGGGAAGGGAAGGGTTAACTACTCCCTAGAATGGAAAGCTTGAGTGACAGGCTGCTCCCTCTTCTCTGATTGGTCAGCACCAGCTGTAAAAAAAACTATATGATTAACTGAGGGCTGAGGAGTGAGTTTTTAAAAAATATATGTGTTTATTAGCATAAACATAAGCTGAAGTACATTTTTCACAGACAGCAGAGAACTGGAAGTGTGTTTTTGGTGAGAGTGAATATGTAGTGTGTTGAAACGCCCTTTCAAGCCAAAAAGAAGAGACATTATCTCTTCAGAGGAGGAGAAGATTAATTCCTGCCCAGTTTCGAAGCAGGTTTGGCTCTGAAGATGATGCCAGAACTATTGCGAATGGAAATAGGTTTAGACTACTCAGAAGATAGAAATAAACTGCTCTTAAAAAAAAATACAGTCCCCAGGGGGGTGACACTCATCTTTTTTTTTAACACTCACTCCCTGGTGTGATGATGTCACTGCCAGAAGTGATGTCATTGCGTTGACCTGACCTCCAGCCACCCATGCAGCTGCAAGAGGCTAGCCTGGTGTCCAGGCTGGCAGACTACTTCCATTGTGGCTGTGCAGCCACAGGAAGCTGGGTTCCCCACTCTAGCCAGTGCTGCATAGGAGGCTGGGCACATGGCCATGGCTGGCTGACCACTTCCTTAGTCCAGTGGCAGCACTGCAAAGCTATGGAATGCTGTCTAGGAGCCCAAGCCCAGCCAAGCAGAACCACACACCCACAGGACACTAGCCAGGAGCCTAGGCCCAGCCGAGCGGCACAGCTGCCAAATGAGAGGGGCCGGGTGTCCAGTCTTTGGAAAATGTTTCCTCAGATGGTCCCCCAAAATACTGGACTGTCTGGGTGAAAATCGGACACCTGACAACCTTTAGTGGACCAGTTGATCCAGCAATATTTCTGTTCCAGCACAAGGGTTAAATAGACTGATAGGGAAGCAGCCCTGCTTGCTCTGGAAGCAGCACTTGGGAATTGTCAAGGGTTAACTGTAGCCAGTATCCTGTAAAGGATTATGTACACTGGAAGCCTGGTCTGGCCCAAACACACATTGCAAGCCTGGCACTGCACTGACCTATCTGGACTTGAGCCGTCTGCTTCCTGTGCTACTGCTGGATGGAGGTAGGGCCTGGTAGGCTTGGAGGCTGGGTCTTGGGCTGGTGCTTAATTGTCCCAAGATCTTGGAGGACAACAGGAAGGTCTGGTGGAGGAATCTCAACTGCAGGCACCTCAGGATCAGCCTCTGAAACAGCTATGCCAGAGCCAACTTCCATGCAGGAGTCTCTCAGAATTATGTCTCTTTAGGCTTATCAGGTGTATCCAGTTTGGTGTAGTGGTTAAGAGCACGGGACTCTAATCTGGAGAGCCAGGTTTGATTCCCCACTCCTCCACTTGAAGCCAGCTGGATGACCTTGGGCTAGTCACAGTTCTCTGGAGCTCTCTCAGCCCCACCCACCTCACAGGGTGTTTTGTTGTGGGGATAATAATGGCATACTTTGTAAACCGCTCTGAGTGAGCATTAAGTTGTCCTGAAGGGTGGTATATAAATCGAATGTTATTGAATCGAATGTTATTATCCTCTGAGTTCTCTGAGTCGTATACCAAAGCTGGCTCAGTGAGGTCGTGCCAACAGTGATATTGAGACATTTGGTGCCTCTGTTTATGGAGGCTTTCTTTGCTCACCATGGTAATAGCCATTGATGGATGTATCCTACATGAATCTCTCTTACCACTTTATTTATTTATTTATTTATTTATTTATAGTCCACCTTTCTATAGTCCTTTCTCACTGAAACACGTGGATTACACGGTATAAGATTAGTAAAATCAGTATCATGTACATTTCCATATAGTGTCAAGGGCATTTCTATAAACAATGCCATCAGGTAAGTAAATACAAGTTTTCAAGATATAGCATTAGCACGAATCCAATATAGAGTAGAAGAAATGCTGAAACAGAACATAATCAATTTTAGGACTGACATTAGACAACATGAAGCATGGTAGTACATAGAAGTACATATTAAAAGCAGCAGATAATATGTAAGACAATATAGTGGTGAAGTCTATGGTCCCTAACTCATTTGTGAAGCAGCTGAGAATCTGAGGGCCAAGCTACACATGACGAATGACACTTGAACGGCAAGTGTATTTCTCCCTGTTCACTTGCCCTCCACTCAATCCACTTGCCGTTCAAGTGTCATTCGTCATGTGTAGCTTGGCCCTGAGACCCCATCCCTACAATACAGCCCTCCTATCTGAATAAAAAGCCTTTCTGAACAATGCGGTTTTGCATCATTTGTAGAAAGCCAGGACAATGAGGGCTCTCCTGACCTTGTTAGGCTGGCCATTCCATAGGGTAGGGGCCACCACAGAGAAAGCCCATGTATGGACTGCTGTTGATTTTGCCCATGTGCAGCCTGACATCTGCAAGAGACCCTGTTCAGATGAGTGAAGCTGCTGTGGGGGAACATAAGGAGAGAGGCAGTCCCATAGGTATGCTGGACCAAGGCTGTGGAGAGCTTTGTATGTAGTAATCAGTACCTTGAATAGAGCATGGTAACTGATAGGTAGCTTTTGGTACTACATCCACTGGCAGTGAATTCCAGATTTTCTGTATTACTTGTTGAGTAAACAAGTCTCAGACAATATTGAATCCAAGTCTCAGACAATATCTGAGATAATGATAGAGCATTAGCTGTATTATTTTTTAAACGAACTGCCCTTTCTGCCTTTTTTCCAAGAGGCAGAAGCAAACTGATCATTAAGGTAATGGGGAATGTCCTGGTGAGCAGCTCCATGTGAGATGACACTCACTTGGGGAGGCCGCTCAGGGCATCCCTGGACAATTGCCTGCAGCCACCAGCAGCAGCCAGTTTTCTCTTTATGGTGGGAGGGGCCTTGGAGAGAACATGGCCTTTTCCCAGGGTCATGTTCCCTTCCCAGCCTGCCCCTGCAGTGAAGTCATGGTGGACTTTCTAGTTTTGTCCTCCTCCATTGTATCTTCACAATAATTCTGTGAAGTACATTATGCTGAGAGTGAATGTCCAAGGCCACCCAGCAACCTTCAGAGTTCGAATCCCAGGTTTCTCTTTTCTGACACTGATCACAGACACCACTTTCATGCGTAGTCAGCCATGCTTTCTCCTTTACCAAGACTCACTAATTGGTACTAATTACCAGTTTTAGCTCGTTAGGAAATAAATGTTCAGAATTCCAAAAAACTCAGTTATGCAGAACTCTTGGGAACAAAAATTCCCACAAGCTCTACATTGACATTAACAAAACTCTTACTGCCAACAAGGACAGTGATCAGTTGTACACTTTCTGAGTGGAACAAGAGTGATATTTTACAGTTTTTGCCAGGGCAATGACTGTTACCAGATGCAAAATTTCATCCTAAAATGAATGAAAGCTATGGAAGGAAAAAGTAAGTTATTCCTTTAAATATTCCTTAAGAAGGTTCATTTTCAATGTTCCAACTTTTTTTTTCTCTTTTCCTGTCCTCCTCTCTCTAGTTGTATACTGTAATGGTGTAATGCTTGGGGTAGTGGCCAAGTGTGCATTACTAGCAGTGTAATCCTAAAAGGAGATACTCCAGCCTAAGTGGATTATACTGTAACTGCCCTTACCTAAAAAAAAATCCTTAGAAATCAATTGAGTTTCCAAGAAGATAGGAGTTAAAGCTGCAATACTAAAAGAACACTTTCCTGAGAGCAAGCTCTGCTGAACTGATTAGGGCTTACTCATGAGTAGGCCTGCTGAGGATTACTTGGGCTGTGGCTGTTTCTAGATTTGTTAGCCTTGTACAACAACAGCAACGTTCAATTTATATACTCCCCTTCAGGACAGCTTAACAGCTGCTCAGAGTGATTTACAATGTGTGTCATTATTATCTCCACAACCATCACCCTGTGAGGAGGGTGGGGCTGAGAGAGCTCTAGAGAGTCACCCAGCTGGCTTCTAGTGGAGGAGTGTGGAATCAAATCCAGTTCTCCAGATTAGAGTCCCACTCCTCTTAACCACTGCAGCAAATTGGTTCTCATAAAGGAACAAAAAGGAAAGTCTCTTAAGTAATTTCACTGCCTGTTGCTTGTCGTTATGCCTGCTTCCTTTCTGCTAGATGTTGATAGCACCACTGATCTCATGTACCCACTTGCTGTAAGGACAACCAAGCTAGCGTATCTTAAACAAGCTGAACATTCAAAAGTACTTCCAAAGACTAAAGATTATTCTTCCCTATTTTCACTTCTTTTCCAGTGTTTATTTTTGTTTCTCATTTGATCTATCAGTCGGTGAGAACAAAAGGACCACAGTACTGAATGCTTCAGCTTTTTAGGATTAAGGATCCATTTTTCTCTGTCGACTGAGAAACTAACTACTTATTACAGTAATAGTGACTTTGAGACCCCAGGAAAAAGATCCGTTCAAATTCAAATCTCCATTCATTGTCTGATTATTCTTATCTTCACTGAGTTAGGCTCAGGGCATCTGACCTTGTTGCCTATTGGTTATGATAGAACCTGACAGAATGCGTTTTTCTGGTTTAGACTCTGGTTTAGACTCCAGAAGAATGAATGACTCCAGAACAAAAGATAAGATGGCCATTTATTTATGGTTCTCCATGAAAAAAACCCTGCATCACAAACACACACACACACACAGAGATAGGGTGTTATTAATGTAGGAACTGTGCGAAATCTAATCCTGCACCTGCAGTCTGAACTGGTGCAGTCCATTCTATCTCATCAGTACACTGTCATCTGACTGTCACCTCATTATGCTGCATGTGTAGACCAGGTCTAAGACTCCTGCCTAATCCTAACTGCAAAGCCCATTATCGGAACTGTTTCTTGTTCACATAATAGTGTGACAGAATGTTGACAGAATGGTGTTCAAGGGTTGCAATCCTAAACTAGTCTATCCAGAAGTGTGATGGACTGAGCTTGAAAGCAGATTTCCTAGGTGCTGCAAACAGAGAGCTGGGAGGGAAAAAGTTTACTCCTACTTGGAACAGAGAGCTTGATTGACAGTCTGTTCCCTTCTTTCTGATTGCATGGTTAGAGTCAGCCTTCAGGCTAACAGTTGGTTTTCTGAGGGAATTTAGGGGAGTTTGTGAGTGAATCTGACAGGCAAGGTCAGAAAGGTCCTGAAGAAGAATTCTAGATAAGAATTTTTAGTGTGTCAGCATAAGCTGACACCTGCTAGACACAGTTAGCACAGAACTGGGGGAAGAGGTGTTTTTTGTAAGAATGATTGGGTAGTAAGTGAAGACACCCTTTCAAGTTATTTCAAGAAGGATTATATCTTTTTAGGGGAAGAAGATTAATTCCTGCCCAGTTTCTAAAGAGGAGTTGCCCCCAGGTCTGTTGTGAAGGGAAAACAATTTTAAATTAACTCCAGGAAACCTGGTTTGTCATTGGAAACTCTGTGAAGAAACATTGTTGCTATAACCAAAGCAGGGCTTTTTTCTGGGAAAAGAGGTGGTGGAACTCAGTGGTGGAACTCTGGACCGCACACTTTGGATCAGCTGGAACAAGGGGGGAGTTTTTTAAAGTTTAAATCGCGCTTGGTGAAAATGGTCACATGGCTGGTGGGCCCCCCCACCTCATCTCCAGACAGTGGTGTGGACGGCAATCTCAACTCCCCTCTGTCTGGAGATCAAGGGGCGGTGCCACTGGCCATGTGAACATTTTCAAGAGGTGCCGGAATTCCATTTCACCACGTTTCAGCTGAAAAAAAGCCCTGAACCAAAGTATTAAGTACAACACCTCTTACTGTTAAGAACTAGGAATATAAGAAACTAAGCTTCAAGGAAACTATTTTACCTGTTACTCAAAGTGTGTTCTGTTCTACCAACAAAATTTTACCTCAGCACTCTCATTCCCTGACTGCCTTTATTCAATCCCCGCCTGTTCAATAAATGTGTTATTTTTAAAATGTTATATAGTCTCCAACGCCATTGCCAAAGATGAGAAAAGAGCTCCTGCTTGTCCCCCTACAAGTTCTGGGGCTGGGCTAAAAAGCCAAAACTATATCTGACTGTCAGCTTGGGACAAAAAGACTTTTAAACCACAAAGATTAATATGTTACTTTGGGCTGCTTAGCCAAAGCAGGCAAACTGAATTTTTGGTGGGAAAATCTGCCTCACAGTAGGGAAGGGAAGGGGGGTGGCCCATTATAAGTCCCATTTTATTGAAAGAGCACTTAGAACTAAAGCAGAAATTAGCAGATGGAAAAGAATAATCTGTGCTCGCATTTTATTCCTTTCAAATCTACCTCATCACCTATAGTATATATTGTATAATATGTTATGTATAAACATTCCATTCTATGATGTACAAGATAGCACTTATGCTAGATATCATGTAAAAAGTATACTTTTCTCCAAGAACAAATCTGTTACGTAATTGATGCACATTATAGAAGCCCAAACAGGGGCTGTACACTTGTGTCAATAGCACTGCATATCTACTTTCCAGATTTGTTTGGTGCATGCAATAGTTGGAAATTCTGCTTTACTGAGTACAACTATTCTTGCATGCTTGCATGACAATAACTTTATCAAGCACAAAGGCTTGAAACGAACAGTTACTTTTTGCCAAGCTTAACTTTTTAAAATTCCACAATAACCTGTGGTGTGTTATCTGCTATCATGTTGCTTCTGATTTATGGTATTTATTGGGGGTCATTCATTATGAATGAATGACCCCCAAAAGATACTATTATTCACAGCTTTGCCCAGGTCTTGCAAACAGATGGCTATGATTTTCTTTATTGAGTCCAGCCATCTTGTGCTAGGTCATCCTTTTTCTTGATTGCCTTCAAGTTTACCTAGCATTATTGTCTTCTCCGGTGAGTCATCATGATGTGACCAAACAATGAATGCCTTAGTTTTGCCATTTTACCTTCTTGGGAGAAATCAGGCTTGATTTGATCTAGAACCCACTTATTTGTCTTTTTGGCCATCCATAGTATCCATAAATCTTCCAAAACCACATTTCAAATTTATTTTCTTCCTATCAGCTTTTATTATTGTCCAATTTACACATCAATACATAGTAATGGGGAATACCATAGTATGAATTAGCTTGATCTTGGTCTCCAGTGACACTTCCTCCTTACACTTAAGAATTTTTTATAGTTCCTTCATAGCTGACCTTCTTAGTTTCAATCTTGTTTTTTTCTTGGTTGCAGTCTCTCTTTTGGGTGATGAATAGAAAATCTTTAAACATTTCAGTTTCCTCACAGTCAATATTGTATAATTCCTCAGTAGCCATTAGATTTGTTTTCTAGATGTTCAGCTCTAATCCCTCTTTGGCCATCCTTTAATTTTCATTAGTAGTTATTTCTTCACTATTTTCTGCCAGTAATGTGGTGTTACCTGCCCATCTCAAATCTTCTCCCATTTTTTACTCCAACTTATTCTAAAACTAACCCCACTTTCCTTATATGTTCTCTGAATATAAGTTGAACAGACAGAGAGATAATGTATGTCATTGTTTGATATCTCTGCCAACCAAATTTTGAGCATCATTTGGCTTATGTGGGAAATTAATGAGATAGTCCAATAGTTGCTACAATCTTTGATCTCTCCTTTTTTGAATGGGATTATAAATTGAGCTTTACTAGTTTGTGGGCTGTTGTTTCACATATTTGTTGGCATATTCTTGTTAAAATTTTGAGGGACTCAGTTTCTTTAGTTTGCAATGGCATTAAGGAATATAGGAACCAAAGCAAGGCTTATTAATTCTTAAGTTGGATGTGAGTTAAAAAAAACCCACAACAAACAGCTCCTGGTCTTGTTATATTAGAGAGAATAGAGGTGCTGTAATGTTAATTTTGAGCCTGGAATTAATAGTCCAAATGGCAGTGCTTACTTCATATATGAAGCTCCAGCCTTCTCCTGGGAGCACTCTGCTTTGCATTTGATCCAGGGCCAGGAAGTCCAGCCATAATGTCTCCATTGACAACGACACGTTTTTCCTATATCAAAAAAAAAACTTTTCAATGACAGATTTCTTCTTCTTTCCACAGAGATTCTCTTCAGTGAAGAAATGTCCAATCATACAACTGTCACTCAATTCTTCCTGATGGCATTTTCTGACCTCCCAGATCTCCAGATTTTACATTTTGTGGTGTTTCTTTCCATTTACTTGGCAACCCTACTAGGGAATTTTCTTTTCGTCCTGGCAGTAGCCCAGAATCCCAACCTTCATAGCCCCATGTATTTCTTCTTGGTCAACTTATCATTATCGGATGTTTGTTATATCTCTGTCACCATCCCTAAGTCCATGGCAATTTCTTTGACAAACAACACACTGATTTCTTTTTCTGGCTGTGTCATCCAAGTGTTTTTAGCTGTCATCTGTGCAACTGCTGAGCTGATCTTCCTCTCTGCCATGGCTTATGACCGCTATGTTGCAATCTGTCATCCTCTGCAATACACAATGATCATGAACTGGAATGCCTGCTTCCAAATGGCAGCTGCTGCTTGGAGTGCCAGCATAATAAATTCTGGGGTGCAAACTGCAAACACCTTTAGATTATGTTTTTGTGAGTCTACAGTTACACAATTTTTCTGTGATGCACCCCAATTATTGATGATTTCTTGCACGGATACAACAGCCAATATATGGTGTATGGTGGGTTTTGCACTTACTCTGGGATCATTTTGCTTTGCTTTAATATTATTTTCTTATGTGTTCATCTTCTCTACAGTGTTAAAGATTCAGTCAGCGCAAGCTAGATACAAAACCTTTTCTACCTGCACTCCACACTTGACTATATTTAGCTTGTTCCTTTCTACTATAACATTTTCTTATTTTAGACCCAAATCCTTATCTTCACCATTAGTGAACCAGTTAGCTGGTGTTTTGTATGCAGTTTTGCCACCTCTCATGAATCCCATCATTTATAGCCTGAGAAACAAAGACATTCAAGGGGCCATGCAAAAAATGTCAAAGAAACTGTTTAGATCTCATTTGATGTCCTGACAAGCCTCCCACTGAAGTCCCTTAGAGTGATTCCCAAGTGAATAGCTTAGTTGTGTTGTTATGGATAGTGATAAATTCACATAGTTCAAATATTTCTAAGGAAGATAAATAATATAATTGAGACATTGCTATAATATAAATAATATAATTGATATATCATTTTAGTATCCATCTATCTGTTGATATCTTAATAATAACAATAAACTCATGTTTGAAAACTTAGCTTCCATCGCAAATAGCATTGGTGGGCTTCTGCAGATAACCTGGGCCAGATTGTCCCTATCCCTTTCATTTTTGGCTTTGCAACTCCCATCATTATCCTGAAACTGGTGGCCAATTTTCAGTTTCCTAGATTTACTTCTAAACTTGTGATCAATGGGGAGTTCTCCACAGTGCATTGGCTAGGATGTTCAATGCCTATTTGAATTTGATTCTGCAACTTCTGGAGTCATTCTGAAGCATCTGGGCATTTTTTTTTGGCTCCATGCTTTATTTTTGAATGAGTTATGCTTGTCCTAGATAACTTCAGCTTTCATTGTAAATAGTGCATTTAGGGCAGGAAATCAAGAAGAGGTATTTTCCCCTAGCCCTGTATGTGATGCCTGCACATTACCAGTTTCTCATGAGTAAACCTTTGCTTTAGTTGCAAATGGCAGTTGAATATTGGGGAGGTAAAATGTGCCAGGATATTCTAATCACCTTCACTTTTGACTCTGGAACTTCTGTGATTATTCTTCAGCCCTTTTGAGACTTGTATGTTTATTTGCAGGACAGGTATGCCTGAGGCAGAAAGAAGTATAGACTGATTTCACATTCTGGATACACTGTGCAGGTTTTCATCCTTCCTCTCTTATGAGATTTCACCCACCTCACAATGATTGATTGATTGATTGATTGATTGATTGATTGATTGATTGATTCATTCATTCATTCATTCATTCATTCATTCATTCATTCATTCATTCATTCATTCATTCATTTATAGTCCACCATTCTTACTGAGACTCAAGGCGGATTACACAGTATGAGCTTAGTAAAATCAGTATCAAGTATATTTCGATACAGTGTCAAGGACATTTCGATACAGTGTCAAGGACATTTCCATACAGTAGCAAGTACATTTCCATAAACAATGACAAAGGGTAAAGATAAAGAAGTTTACAAAGACATACCATTAGTCCATGTAACGTACTAAAGTATGAGATGATAATGAATCCAAAGGTCTTTGTTAAATTGGTTGCTGTAGCACAGACCTGTTGTCAGGCTATGGATGACAGGATGTGATGACCCAGCCCCTGGACCATTGCAGCAAGAAATCCAGTCTCTTGAGTAAATGATGTTTATTCAGATGTCTCGGTTATTATACATATATGTCCATAGAATGATCAGAAGCAGTAAAAAGCATCTGGCAGTACATTGCTATGAATGACGAAATGACTACAATACATACTTTAACTACCCTCTCCCTACTCCCCCCCCCTCAGCTAGCCCACAGAATGTAGAATGCAATCGGGACAGGAAGGGAGTGATAGGAGTGAAGATGTCCCAAGGCCGCCGTGGTGAGCCTGACGAGATAGCGCAGGGTTCTCAGCGCCAGAATCTGGAAAGTGAAAGTTAGCAGATGCAGGGTGCTTATTGCAACACTCTGGCTAGTACACCAAGTGAGAGAACAATGAAGGGGCTGTGGGCAACAGTCCTGACACCAGTGGCCTGTTTATTGTGATGAGTTACTTTTCTAGTTGGGCGTAGCCAGATCAGACTCGAAATTTGTTAGGGTTTTTTTTTCATTCTCATGATTTTCATGGCTGTTCTTTTCAGTGGCAAAGTGGGGGATTGGAGGCTCTGGAGCAGCTGTTTTTACACTCAACAGCACCAAACAGAATACAGTCTTCCCTCTGAACTATTGACTCACTTAGTTTTCATCACTCATGAACATGCAGGATTGGTGTTAAAGGACTCCAAAGTAGGTGAAGGTTGGTGGCCAACATTCATCATTTCATTGATGCCTATAGCAGGAAACTAGAAACAAAATGTTAGCAGCACTCAAGGAAGAGAACAGCATTATTAGCTAGTGTTAGCCCATGACATTTGGAAACAAAATCCTGCTATTAACTTTTGTTGTTGTTGAGAACCCTTTGAGAGGGCAGAAAAGTTCCTGTCTGTGGTTCTTGCATATGATGAAGCTTAATACCCAATTACATTTGACATTCAGAGTTCTCTGCCAAATTGGGGGCATCCATTTTCTCATTCTCTCCATTTGTGACTCAGTCACAGACTCACCACCAGCATTTCTAGGTCTGCCAGGAACAGAGTGGCATGTATGTTCAACATCACCTTGCCTGTGGGTCCTCTAATTCATTTATAATTATTTATTTTGGCCAGATTTTCCCCTCATTTGTATACCATTATGTATAGCACCTGACTAGCGTCAATCATGCATGTATCAATCAGAGCCAAAATATTTTTCACCTGTGTTGGCCAGAGATGCGCAAAATCCTCCCCCCGCAATTTGTGGCAGACAGAGAAATGTTTGTGCAAGAGCCTGAGGTAGCTTTGGAAGCAGTCGATGGATTGTTCTCCACTTTTTTTCCTGTTCTTGAGCAATAAGATTGGAAAACAGGAAGGCCTGGTCACCCATTCTGATTAAAGAATAAGGTAATGAAAACTTGAAATGAAGGAATGGAACTAAACTTGGAGACAATCTTAGTGGTATTCACTGCAACCAGATCAGTCATCCACTTAGAGCCAAACTACAAGTGACGTCTTACACAGGTTGGACACTAGTCGGCTTCCCTCAAGTTTTGATGGGAAATGTAGGCGCCCTGGTTTTACAGCTTGGCTCTCCATTACAGCTGCAAGACCAGGATGCCTACATTTCCCATCAAAACTTGAGGGAAGCCGACTAGTGTCCAACCTGTGTAAGACGTCACTTGTAATTTGGCTCTTAGAAAACCAATCTGGGAAGAAAGCTATTTGTGCAGTATGGAGACATTTTTCCTCCTTCAGCCCAGGGTTAAAATTATAAGAGACTTAGAGTGAAAGTAGATCTCATTCCAACAGAATCATAACCTTTGAATCCAACTTTGGGGCTTATGATTAGACAAGGGTATGAACTGCATTACGAACCAAAAAACCCACAAAACGTCTGATCGTGATCTGGTGGTTCGTGAGGGTCCATGGCCAATGAACCAGTGTTCATTGGAAGCCCCAGTTTGTTGCGTTCACCCGCGGTTCGTTAAGCCATACAGTCAGGCACCATCAATCAATTCCCTTGGAAATGGAGCCGGGGGAATGCCTAAACTCTGTCTGCACTCCTTCTGTTGCCCTGGAAACCTGAATTGAAGCCCAGCTTACCTTGATCGGCAGGTCTTCCTTCCAATCATGAAGCTGCAAATTGGTTACAATTGGTTACATGGGAGAAGACACCTGGGGGAAGGAGAGGAAGGGGTGTTGTGTAGCCATGAGCCCTGAAAACCCTGATAGGCACCCTGCAAACCCTGATAGGCAGCTCTGATGGCCAACCTCAGACCTCCTGCTTTTCTCAATGAGACCTCAGTTTATAAAAGGGCACTGCACTCCCAGTTCTGGTTTCACTTTCAGCGAGAAGTGGAGTGGGACAGAGCTGTTGCTTGCTACTTGCTAGCCTTTGGGGAGAGAGACAGAGAGAGTATAATTGAGCTGGGGCCTCAGATTGGAGAGGGTATAATTCCAAGATCCCTATTGCAATCTTGACCAAACTTGGTTGCTGGCTGGAGGAGAGCCTGCTAAACCCTTTCTGTGAATATGGGCTCTCTAAGTGCAATGGGGCCATTCCGACCCCCATGAACCACGAACCGTGAACCGGTTCAGTAACGGAAAATGTTAGTTGTGGTTTGCGATTTTGGGTTAGTCGTCGGCACCGAACCACGAACTGCAGGTTCATTGGGTTTTTTTGGTTCGTGCCCATGTCTACTTATGATTGCAGGTCCACCATTGAAGGGTGAGGGGGTGTTGTGACTGAGATAGAATAGTTCAGAGTATAAAATACATTACCAACAAGTACATTACTGATTCCAAAAAGCAAGCACACAGCAGGAATATTTCAACTCTGAAACCATTAGAAACACCCAACAATTTCCAGAAAAGAGGGTGGGATAGCTGGGAATCCAGTTCAGGAGCAGAATATGAGAGCCCAACTAGCTTGGTAATTTATTCCCAGCAGGTTGACAAGGGGAAAGACTTACCCTCAAGATCCCACAATCTGGGAGCCACCATCTGGGAGCCAATCTACTGATTGGCTGCCCAGTGATTCTGAATCATGGGCTGTCCATGCAGCCTTACAGAGTTTAATGTGAGCTTCCAGGACCCCAAGATGATGGTGGCTAGTGTGCTTTACCTCCTCACCACCCTGCATCCCACAAATGGGGCCCTGGGTGAGTCTGGGGCTGAGTACATTTTGCACACAGTAGTGCTGCATTTGTAGAATGTGATTACAACTGGCAGTATTTGGATGATGCACAACCAAAGTGATGCATGAAGAAAAGATTTTGCAACATCCTCTCACCAGGATTCTCCCATTCCAATTCACACATATAACTTCTCAGTGGAAACCATTGCAACAAATTGAAGTCTGAGCTCCTAACCTTCAGACTTTTGTGAGAATAGCAATAAAAATAACAGTTTCCTTTATGAGAGACTGCCCTACTGCTTGCTCCACTCACCAACCCCACAACATGAGTTCTCACAATATGTAACATTAGTTAGAATACTGAACGGATTGTTCTCTTCCTGCTCAAAGAGTGGCTGGAATGCTGGGTGAAGATCCTTTTTTTGTGAACAAGAGTCAAAATTAGATTTATAACAAAAGTAATACCCTGTCTTTCTTCCCAGTAGACCCCCATTTTATTCTTTTCTATTCATTTTCTCCTTTGTGAGGATATTGTGAGGTAGTTTAGCCACACTATAGCGTGAGTCTTCCAGCTTCCCACTCCTGTGTCTGCTAATGCCTGAGGTGCTGGTGGGAAGAAATGAGGGCAATGGAGAGTAGCAGCCGGCACACTGACATCACTTATGGCACAATTAGCTTTATTTACAAGTCTATGCCCTGACTGGAACAGTCCAAATGAGCCCGATCACATCATATCTCAGAAGCTAGGCACGGTTGGCCTTGGTTAGTAATTAGGTGGGAGTCTTCCAACAAAGACCAGGGCCGTTTCCAGACGGCTTACCTGGCTCCGGAACGTTGCGCCATCTTGTGGTGAAAACGCGAAATATCGCATTTTCTCGCGCGAGTTTTGCACGACATCACATGACGTCGCGCAAAACTCGCGTGAGAAAACGCGATATTTCGCGTTTTCACCACAAGATGGCGCAACGTTCCGGAGCCAGGTAAGCCGTCTGGAAACGGTCCAGGGTTGCAGAGGTAGGTAATGACAAACCACCTCTGTTAGTGTCTTGCCATGAAACCCCACCAAAGGTTGCTGTAAGTCAGATATGGCTTGAGCACACTCATTCCACAAATACAGATATACAACACAAGAGGAAACAAAAAAGGAGCTACAGAGAAGCAGATCTGCTACCATACATCAGAAAGAGCGATCCTATATTCTGAGGGACTTTATCTAGTTCCCAACATTGCCTGTCTTCTATGTTTCTCTCTTCCAGAATCCAATTGGTTTGCTGTTTCTTCAAACACAAAGGGACATAGGGTTGGGTGCAAACAGCTTTTCCACTTGGTAAAAAGAGAAGATGTGACCTGCCTGGACAAACAGCATTTTGGGTGGGGAATTAAGTAAAAAAGAGAATTGGGTGAGATTGAATGAAAAGGCTGGTAGGATCCAACCCCTACAGCTGCCCCTTTCCTTCAGCTAAGAAAGAGATTGCTAGTGCTAATTACTAATCCATGTTAGGGCACAGGTATTTCCTTACAACTAAAGCTCATTAATGAGATACAGTCATGGAAACATCACTATTCCTTTTGTTATAAGTTCTGATTTTCCTTGGAGAAGCTCCTTTAGGCCAAGCCTGTAAAATATGTCTGATCACATTAAACAGATCACAAGAATACGATTTGCAATGATGACCTCTAGAATGTATCAAGGCTTATAATGGCGTACCGTGGAGATTATTATGTGGCACTGAATAATATTGGGATGGATCAAACCATCCTCTAAGGCGCCTTCTTCCAACCTAAGAATTCTTCTTTCAATTTATGTGCGCATTCCTCCAAAGGAAAAGACACTTAAATTGGAGGAAGGCTTCAACCCCGAGCCAAAACAAATGATGGGGTACAAGTAGTTTATAAAAAACCTAACTTTTGCTCAGTGGATTGGTAGGACAGGAATAGGATCCATCTCACTATGCAGGCTCATGCATTAAGACTCAAATTAGCATTGTACATTGAGTAATAACTGGCTATGCTTTTTAACGTTACATTTTGTTATGAAAGCAGAAAAGCTGAATAAGCACACAAAATAGCAAACTGGATCATGTATTTAAAGAAATGACCCTAAAGCCTAAAACCTTTGCCATTCCTTGCTTGATTTCCTTGTTTCTTATACTATAAATCACTGGGTTCAATATGGGTGGAACCAAGGAATAGATTACACCAAATATCAAATCTAGTTCTGATGAAGTGTGATAGGCAGGCTTCAGGTAGGCAAAAAATCCAGTGATTAGAAATATGGAGCAGACAACGAGGTGGGCAACACAAGTGGAGAAAGCCTTTTGCCTCCCCTTTGCAGAAGGCACTCTAAATACAGCGCTAAAAATCTGTGCATAAGTTACAAGGATATAGACAAAACAGCTTAGGCCAAGGACAAGTCCAATCCCAATACTATTCATTTCAATTACATTTAAACCAGAACAAGACAATTTTATTAGCTGTGGGATTTCACAAAAAAAACTGATTGACAACATTAGAGCAGAACTGGGTTGCAAAAGTCCCACAGGTGTGTATCCCTGCATAGAGAGAACCAGCTATCCATGCACCAGCAATCATTTCAAGGCAGGCTTGCCTATTTATTATCATCTCATAATGTAATGGATTGCAAATGGCCACATACCGGTCATATGCCATGACTGTAAAGAGGTAGAAATCAGATGCCATGAAGAAGACAAACAAGAAGACCTGAGCAACACACCCTGAATAAGAAATGAGTCTGGTATTCAGGAGAGAATTGATCATGGATTTGGGGACAATGACTGAAACCTGACCAAGGTCCTGCAAGGCCAAGTTCATCAGCAAGAAGTACATGGGGGTGTGTAGGTGGCGGTCTGAGATGACTGAAGAGATGACGAGGAGATTCCCTGTCACAGTTGCCAAGTACAGCATCAGAAAGAACATGAAGTGTAGAAACTGCAGTTCCCGAACATCTGAGAATTCCAGGAGCAGAAAATCAGACACAGCGGTTGCATTGGACATTTTTTCTCTGAGTAGCATGTTGTTTAATCCTTGAGGAAGGAAAAAAGCACAGTATTTTTACTGCAGCAATTGAGTTATATTGTGATGACCATATTTGCAAAACTTGTCACTGAGTTCTGGTCTTCAGTGTGCAAAAAAGAAAAAAAAATCTCAATAAGTTTGAAGCCCAAAGTGGCACTTGCATCTGATAAATACCCTTCAGGGGCTCCTGTTTTAGATATAATTCCAGCGCAAATGCTTAAGGAGCTTGCCTTGTTTGGAAAATTAATACAGTCATCTGATGTAAGGCTACTGCTCACATACTTATAATCAGCATTGCCTTCATTTGTAAGCCCAGTGTTCAGATGGATAATGCCATAACTAGATATGGAGGAATAGTTTCCACTGTCCTTTCTTCCATTGTATCCTGATAACAACAATGCTGTGAGGTAGTTAAGCCTCTGTGAGAGAAATCCGAGCCTGACATTCAAACCACTCTACCATGCTAATTTTTAACAATGACAGATTCTAGCCCCTCTACATATTATACCTTAGTGTACTGGCTGAATATATGGGTATTCACACATCTTGCCATGTGAATGCTGCATGTGCAAGGGCAAAGAAACTTTTTAAGAGTCATGTGTAACAACATAGAGCTTTGCACAAGTAAAATCTTTTTTGCTTCCCCAGCATCTTGTGATTGTTTATTCGGTATATAGAGAAATAAATAAGGGTATTTCTCTTATGTAAATGATGTCGGTGTCTATCAGTGAAATTTGGACATGAAATTGCTTAAGGTTGACATAATGATACATATATGCAAACACTTCATGTTTATGGAAAATCTTCAGAGCAGCAGTTGAACTAAAAAAAGAATGTGTGCCAAAGTGGAGATTTTCCAGGAGCTATGGCTGCCTGAGGTACAGCACGTCCCTAAACATAGTTGACTTACAGTGCAATCCTAAGAGCATTGCCCTGAGAGTAAGCCTCACTGAGTAGATTTGAGTAGGAGCCTGAGTAGACTTGCTTAGGCTGGCTGTGCCAGACAATGGACGGCTAGTAAACATCTTGCACAGATTCTGGCAATTGCCTGAAACCCTGTCCCTAGTAAGGGGTGGGATGGAGTTGGCAGAAGCCAGCTTGTTTAACATGACGAGGTCCTGATTAAAACCTGCAATGATCAACACATGAAATAACTTACCATTATTCTTTTTGGATTTGTTTCGTGTCCATATGTAGGCTTTTCTCTGTCCCTTTGTTTCTTACTGATCTCTATGCCATTTAAGTAGTCTTTTCACCCTTTCCTTTTGAGGCAAGTGTCTATATTGCTTATAAGTGTCTATATTGCTTATACTGGCCTAAAATATCTGTTGTCTTTAGGCAACAGTTAATTTATATGTTTTGCATTTCTGGAGACTTGATCCCCAGAGTCATAACCTAACTTAATTAGTTGAGATGGTCCCAATGTAAGATATGAAAATGACAAAGAACTCCTGAAAACAAAGTTCTTATCACTGTTTATATTTAGTTTTTAATAGAAGATTTAACTTCTTCATATGAAATACAGGGACAGGTGCTGTGACTTGGTGTGCAGGAAGTAGAGATGGGCACGATCCAAAAAAATTAATGATCCAGCTGATCATGGATCAGCGCCAGCGACGATCCGGAATTAACGATCCACACCGAGCATCTCCTGTTCCCAATCCATGGATCGTGGATCGTGGAGGCCAAAGCGTGGTGCACTGCTATTCCCAGCTATGTGGGAAGGTGGGTGGTGGCGGTGGCCGCCGGGCCTGGCGGAGGGTCTGGCTGCTCGCCAGTGGCACCCCCCATGTGCCCGCCGGGCCTGGCAGGGGGTCTGGCCCTCACCGGCAGCACCCCCCATGTGCCCACTCATCAGGCCAAACTGGAGGGCACTGGTATTCCCAGCAATACATGAATGGTGGGTGCTGGTGGCGGCCGCCGGGCCTGGTGGGCACGGGGAGGCAGCAATGAGCTGCCTCCCCTCAGGTCACATTCAGCAACACAGGAGGTCTGTGTTTGGCCATCAGAGCTGCCTATCAGGGTTTGCAGGGATGAGATTGGCGTGCCCATGGCTACAGAACACCCCCTTCCCCCTCCCTCCCCTGGCTGTCTTCTCCCAACTGGTGACTGCTTTGCTGCTCCATGGTTGGAAGGAAGCCCTGCTGATCAAGGAAAGCTGGGCTTCCATTCGGGTTTCCAGGGCGACAGAAGGAGGGCAAACAGAGCTCAGGCTTTCCCCTGGCTCCGATGCCAGGGGAATAGATTGCTGGTGCCTGAGTGTCTGGATCCCCTATCCGAGCCCGAACGCAACGATCCAGGCCTCTCCCGATCACTGGATCGTTGGCCGTGGACGATCATGATCCACCAGGTCATGATCCCACAATCGCCGTTTTCGTGGGGGTTTTTTAATCGTAGTGCGGATCATGCCCATCTCTAGCAGGGAGTTATATTATGTGAATCTGCCCATTTTTTTTAAAAAAAAATATTTTATGACCTGGTATCTCAGAGCATACATGTGCAGCACATGCATCAAATAGCATGTGATAATTGCAAGGTGCATACTTAACCTCAGAATGGTACCTCTATTCCACAATGTAGTCTAAAATGAGCTAAGAAGACTTAAGGATGAGTAATGGTGTGCAAAGCTCCTTCTCATAGAGGAAGTTTCCACCATTACTGAAACTGAAATTTTGGATTCAGCCTTAGGTGTTTCACGTTCATTTCATTCTATGATCAGGAGAACTACAGGTATCATACTTAGGGTGATGGTGTATGTCACTACTGGAGATGGGTACAAACCGAAATACGAACCAAAATTAAGCATGAACCAGGCCAGTTTGTAGTTCACAGTTCGTCAGATCACATTTCTGAGGAACTGACATGAACTTTAGGCTGGTTCATTTGGTTCGTTTTTTGGTTCATGACTGCAGACAGCAGCCAATCAATCAGTTTCCTAGGCAACAGGGGATGGACTTGGAAGTGACCTTCTGCTGGCCCAGAAGTGGCCTGTAAGTGATGATTTTCTGACCTGGACGTGATGTTTTCACAAACCAAACAAACCAGTTCGCGAACCAGGGGCAGGTTTGTGAAAGTTTGTGGTTCGTGGTTCATGAAGAGCAGAGTCACCTGGGCTGAGCAGAGTCACCTGGGCTCAGGAGCACATGGTCTGCAGCTGCTAGAGGAGGTAAGGGCTTTTTGCCTTTCTTGGCTGTGGTGGGTTAAGCTGAGAAGCTAAGGGTGGTCCTCTCTAGCTTTGGGGCTTTTTGTGTGTAGTTTTGTGTTGATTTGAGTGTAGTTTTGAGGCTGAGTGTGTTTGGGCTTGATTGTGTTTGAGGGTGAGTGTGTTTGTAAGGCTGCTGGGGGTTGCTGGAGTACAAGCCACACACCCCCTTTGTGCTCACCTCCTGTGCTTAGCAGGAAGTGACCTTTTGCATTGAAAAGGCAACTGCTGGGCAGGGGCGCGAGCCTTTGGCGCGAGCCGAAGGGCGAGAGCTAAAGGGCTCTTGGCCTGTGGCTCTTAGCCGGGGGATCATAGCCGTTTTCTTTCCTCTTAGTGTGTTATTCCTAAAACAGAATAATGAAGTCAGAATGCCAGCAGGGGGTTGGGGGCTTTCCAGTGTATTGCACTGAGTGTCACATGTATGACTATCTGCCTTCTGGTCAGAAGTCCTGGATGTGTGCTCGCTGCAAGGAGCTCCTGGTTCTCAGGGAACGAGTACGTACCCTTGAGGCCAAGGTGGCTGACCTGGAGAAGCGGAGACAGTTAGATAGGCACGAGGACAAGATTCTCAGGGACAGGACAGATGTGTCCCACTCTAAAAATGGCAGCGTTCTTGTTGTCAAGGAGAATGAGGATCTTGTGGAATCAGGGCACCGTATTGAGGATAAGGGGAACATGCCCTCAGAAGGGACCTCTTCTTCAGTTGGTGAGCAGGTTTCCTTTCGCATCAAGGAACCATCCCTGGGTGGGGCGGGAGGGAGGCTCTTGGTAGTTGGTGATTCGATCCTTAGACAAGTAGATAGCTGGGTGGCACAACCGCGTTCTGACCGTATGGTGACTTGCCTGCCTGGTGCGAAGGTAGCGGACATTACGCGTGTTATAGATAGGCTGGTAGATAGTGCTGGGGAAGAGTCAGCGGTCGTGGTCCATGTTGGAACCAACGATGTTGGGAAATGCAGTCGTGAGGTCTTGGAACAAAAATTTAGGCTGTTAGGCAGGAGACTCAAGGCCAGGACCTCCAAGGTAGCCTTCTCAGAAGTGCTACCTGTTCCACGCGCAGGGCCAGAGAGACAAACGCAGATCAGGAGTCTCAATGCGTGGATGAGACGATGGTGTAGGGAGGAAGGGTTCAAGTTTGTTAGGCACTGGGATTCTTTTTGGGACAAGCGGGAGCTGTACAAGAGAGACGGTCTCCACTTGTCCCGAGAAGGAACCCGGCTGCTGGCACTTAAAATCAAAAAGGTGGCAGAGCAGTTTTTAAACTAAATGCTAGGGGAAAGCCGACAAGAGATAAAGTGTCTCTGGTTCAGGATGGTTCATCTCAGAGAGATGAAGGGCTAGGTATAACACTTCTACAGGGAGATAGATTAGAGTTGTCAACTGAGATGGAGACAAACAGTGCAGATGACCTAACTACGTCTCGAGGCAAAGTGTGCCGGGGAAGTTACAGGTGTTTATATACAAATGCTAGAAGTGTCCGAGGTAAAATTGGGGAGCTGGAATGTTTAGTGTTGGGCGAATCCATAGACATTGTGGGCATATCAGAAACTTGGTGGGATGAGGAAAATCAGTGGGACACGGTGATTCCTGGATATAAATTATATCGGAAGGATAGGGAGGGAAGGGTTGGTGGTGGGGTGGCTCTATATGTCAGAGAAGGTATACATTCCAGTAAGATTGAGAAGGTAACTGAATTAGATTCGCTTCTGGAAATGCTATGGGTTGAAATTACGGGCCCAAATGGAAACTTAACTGTGGGAGTTTGTTATCGCCCTCCAGATCAGAAAATAGAGGAGGATTATAAAATGATGACAGGATTAAAGATGGCTGCTAAACAAAAAAACTGTGTTGTAATGGGTGATTTTAACTACCCACACATTGACTGGGCCAATGGGTGTTCGAATCGGGGGAGAGAAAGTGAGTTTCTAGACTGTCTCAATGACTGTGCTATGGAACAGATGGTTACAGAACCTACTAGGGGAGAGGTGATCCTGGATTTGGTCCTCAGTAATGCTGAAGACCTGGTGAGAGATGTAAATGTGATTGCACCACTTGGGAACAGTGACCATAATGTTATTGAGTACAACATATATATAAATAGGAAATTGCCAAATAAGACCAACACAGCCATGTTTAACTTCAAAAGGGGTAACTTTTCTGAGATGAGGGGGTACGTGAAGAAGAAACTGAAAGGGAAAGTAAAAAAGGTCAAAACACTTGGGGAATCTTGGAGACTATTTAAAACTACAATCCTGGAAGCTCAAATTAAATATATACCGCTGGTTAGGAAAGGCACAAATAGGTTTAGGAAAAGGCCAGCATGGTTAACAAGCAATGTAATAGAAGCTGTAAAAGGTAAAAAGGATTCTTTTAGGCAGTGGAAAACTAGTCGGAGTGAGGTTGATAAAAAGGAGCATAAGCTGTGGCAAAAAAAGTGCAAGTCTGTGATCAGACAGGCAAAAAGGGAATATGAGGAGCATATTGCAAAGAACATAAAGAAAAACAATAAACAATTCTTTAAATATATTAGAAGTAGGAAACCAGCTAGGGAGGCCGTGGGGCCCTTGGATGACCAAGGCGTAAAAGGATTACTAAAGGGTGATAGGGAAATGGCCGAGAAGCTGAATGCGTTCTTTGCTTCTGTCTTCACTGTGGAAGATAAGAAGTGCATGCCCACTCCGGAAGCACTGACTTTGGGAGGGGTTTTGAAAGACCTGAGTCACATTGAGGTGACGAGAGAGGAGGTTATGCGACTGCTAGATAATTTAAAAACTGATAAATCACCGGGCCCAGATGGCATACATCCAAGAGTTCTGAAAGAACTCAAGTGTGAACTTGTAGATCTCCTCACAAAAATATGTAATCTGTCATTAAACTCTGCATCTGTTCCTGAGGACTGGAAGGTAGCTAATGTTGTCCCCATCTTTAAAAAAGGTTCCAGGGGAGATCCGGGAAATTACAGGCCAGTCAGCCTGACATCAATACCGGGTAAGTTGGTGGAAACTATTATCAAAAATAAAATTAGTGGGCACATTGATGACCAAAAGCTGATGAGGAAAACTCAGCATGGGTTCTGTAAGGGAAGATCTTGTCTCACCAATCTGTTAGAGTTCTTTGAGGGAGTGAACAAACAAGTGGACAAGGGAGACCCGATAGATATTGTTTATCTTGACTTCCAGAAAGCTTTTGACAAAGTTCCTCATCAAAGGCTCCTAAGTAAGCTCAGTAGCTATGGGATAAAGGGCCAAGTCCTCTTGTGGATCGAAAACTGGCTAATTAATAGGAAACAGAGAGTGAGCATAAACGGGCACTTCTCACAGTGGAGGGTGGTGAGCAGTGGGGTGCCACAGGGGTCGGTATTGGGTCCAATGCTTTTTAACTTGTTTATTAATGATTTGGAATTGGGATTAAGCAGTGAAGTGGCTAAATTTGCAGATGACACGAAATTGTTCAGGGTGGTGAAAGCCAGAGAGGATTGTGAGGCACTCCAAAGGGATCTGTCGAGGCTAGAAGAGTGGGCATCCATGTGGCAAATGAGGTTCAATGTAGCCAAGTGCAAAGTAATGCACATTGGAACCAAAAATCCAAAATATAAATACAAGTTGATGGGGTCTGAACTGGCGGAGACTGACCAAGAGAGAGATCTTGGAGTCATGATAGATAACTCACTAAAAACGTCAGCACAGTGTGCGACTGCCATAAAAAAAGCTAATGCTATGCTAGGGGTTATTAGGAAAGGGATTGAAAACAAATCAGCCGGTATCATAATGCCTCTGTATAAATCGATGGTGAGGCCTCATTTGGAGTACTGTGTACAGTTCTGGTCGCCACACCTTAAAAAAGATATCATAGCACTGGAAAAAGTACAGAGAAGGGCAACTAAAATGATTAAAGGGTTGGAACACTTTCCCTATGAGGAAAGATTGAGGCGCTTGGGGCTCTTTAGCCTGGAGAAAAGACGACTGAGGGGAGACATGATAGAGGTTTACAAGATAATGCACGGGTTAGAGAAGGTCGAGAAAGATGTGTTTTTCTCCCTTTCTCACAATACAAGAACTCGTGGGCACTCTATGAAATTATTGAGCAGTCGGGTTAGAACAGATAGAAGAAAATACTACTTTACACAAAGGGTGATAAACACATGGAATTCGTTGCCACAGGAGGTGGTGGCAGCTACAAGCATTGCCAGCTTCAAGAGGGGACTGGACGAATGTATGGAGCAGAGGTCCATCAGTGGCTATTAGCCACAGGAGATAGATGGTATTCTCTTTGTGGGGAGGTGGTGCTCTGTTGTCTTGGTGCTGGAAGGAAGGCAGTGGGAGGGCTTCTGGTGTCCTGGCCTCACTGACAGTCCTTTAGATGGCACTGGATTTCTAGCCACTGTGTGTGACAGAATGTTGGACTGGATGGGCCACTGGCCTGATCCAACATGGCTTTGCTTATGTTCTTATGTTCTTATGAAATTTGACAAACCGCGAACCGCATGGTTCGGTTTTTTCCCAGTTTGTGCCCATCTCTAGTCACTACATAAGAATTATAACATACTAGAAATAATGCACATTGTGTGAACAAATACAATGGGCTCTAGAAAATGGATTCAGCAGCTCCCTCCCGGCAGGCCAGTAGAAAAACAACACAAACTGCTTCAGTGCTGTACTCAGGGTTGCCAGCCTCCAGGTGATGGCAGGAGATATCCTGGAATTACGTATAACTGATCCCCAGGCCATAGAGAGTTCCCCTGGAGAGAAATGCTGCTTTGGAAGGTGGACTCCATGACATTACACCTGACTGAGTTCCTTCCCCTTCCACAAACTACAGTCCCTCCAGGCTCCACTCCCCAAATCTCCAGGAATTTACGGTGGAGCTGGTAACTCTATACTCACTGGATTTAGGGGAAAGACTATTCCCTGGAGAAGTTATTCTACTCTGCAACCCATTATTCCAGTCCAAGAACACCTCTGCTGCTAGTTCCAGTTCCACAGTAAGTATCTGGCATCAGAGAACTTTATGAAAAATCCATTCCACATTTTCCTTGCACCCTTTTTGAGCTGTAATGCTTTTCAAAAGAGACCATGAACGTTTTCTGGGCTCTTACTTTTTCAGTGCACTTCAAAGGTCTCCTGATTTTTCAGTGGGCAACCCTGTTATGTCTTTTTGTGCATCTCTCCCTGGCTGGTGTTGTCTAGCGTGGGAGTGGGGGGGCTGGTTTCTCTGCAGCTGAGTGCAGCTGTTCAGGGGGGAGGAGGAGATCTCTCTGGATCCAGAGAACTTTATTGAAAATCCATTCCACATTTTCTTTGCAAATGTTTTGGTTCTGTAATGGTTTTAAATACAGCCCATGCAAATAAAATGGCAATCTCGGCACCCAGTTTATTCAAGCCGCTCTGTTATTTTCAATGGGCAATCCTGTCCTTTCTTTTAGCACATGCTGTGCGGACTCCTCCTGACCGGCTCTCTATGCACCTGTCTTAGAAGCAGAGTCAGGTTTCTATACTGCCCCATATTCTCCTTCTGGAAAACCCCAGGATGCCTTCAGGGACAGAGGAGTGCTGGGAGAAGCAAAGCTCCTGGGGAATTCCCAGAGGAAAACTTGGAGCAGGGAAAAAATCCATTCCACATTTTCTTGGCAACTAGTTTTGTGTTGTAATGTTTTTCAATCGAGTAGATTGAAGTTGCAGTAGCTCTCCCTTCCCGAGCTCAGCGAGTCTCTCCTCCTGGCTTGGGAGGGAGGTGGCTTGAGACCCTGGTGGGCTTTGATACTCTCCCCCATTGGGGAAAGGAAGAGAAGTGTGGGTGCCTGTCTTACATCCCACTGCTGCACTTGGCCCCTCCAACCCTGTGGAGGCTCTAAGGACCCGGTAGGGAGGCAAACTTGTCACTGCTCGAAGGGAAGTGCATCTGGCCATCCTGGCTAGACCGACATGGGGCTGGCAGTTCAAGAGGCCAACAGCTTGTGAGGCAGGCGGGCCATTCCTCCCTCACTTGGCAGAAGGGAAGGGATGCTGCGGCCCCACCTGCACCCCGTCTGTGGATCAGCTGGGCAGGGACAAAGCAGCAGTCTCCCTCCACAGGCCTCCGAAAGCCCTCAAGGCAGTGGGAAAGCCTGATGTCAAGGCACCGGGCCTTCCCCCTTCTGTGCTCAGCCTTTCTGGGCCTGTGGAGCCTCCAAGGAGGCAGCAGGGAGGCAAACATTTTGCCTCCCCACTGCCTCCTCAGAGCTTCCTCAGGCCTCTGAAAGCCACTGAGGCCATGGGAAGGTCCAGCCCGTTCTTGGCCTTTCCGGGCAGGTGGAGGCTCTGAGGAGGCAGCGGGGAGGCAAACTGTTTGGCTGCTGCTCGCTTCTTATCCCTGCACTCTGAACATGTGTGACATACTGCACATGTGCAGGGGGAAAAATGTGAGTCGTGAGGAACACAGTCTGGCTCTTATGTGTATAGATGTTGTAATGCAGGTGCTGCACACAGATGCCATGGAGTGCCAGGTCACTGGAGGAATGCTTCCTTTTGGTGGAACTGGGCTTTTGAATCCCACTTCAAGGCTTGTGATTTTTGTACATAGTTATGAGGCATTTCTAGAATTTGATCATATCTGGATGATGCAAGATCTAGGTGACAGTGAAGAAAAGGTCTCCCAACATCCCTTCCCCAGGATTCTCCCTTTCTAACTCACATATGTAGCTTTTCAGTGGAAATTATTGCAAGCTAGTTGTATTTATTGGAACAAACTGAAATTGAGCTCATGACTCTCTCGACTATTAGACTTCTGTGAGAATAGTAATTGAAAAGAATAATTTGTTTTAGTCCTGCTTGCTCCACTCGCCAACCCCATAGCTTGTGTGTGAGCAATATGTAATCGTAGTTAGAATACTAACAGAACAGTTCTTCCTCCTGACAAAAGAGCTGCAGGAATCCTAGATTAAGATACAGCAAGAACAATCATCCATTTTTGTGAACTGTAGCCCAAGAGGCTTGCAGTGTTCTCCTCTCATTTCTTCTTCCCAGGTCTTTGTGCTAACCTGATTTCCAGCCACCTGGACTGGCTGGTCACTCTTGGTTGGTGCCATGAAGCTGCAGGAGACCAGCTGGTTGCCCATGCTGGCAGGCCACTTCCACCAGCATTGTGTAGCCAAAGGAGTTCAGGTTGCCCAATCCATCCCATGCACAGGAGGCTGGGTGCCTGTAAGTCTATGGATGACAGGCTATGGCAGATAAACACCTGTACCCTCACAGCAAGAAATCCATGATCTTGGTTGACAGGCTTTATTCATAGAATAGCTCAGAAGAAAAGCAAGCGCACAAGCAAGTTGACAGGAAAACCTAAATGTGTGAAAACCATTCTTCTTATAGAGCACAATTACTCATTCCATCCTCCCACCAGTAAAAAACAACTTTTGGTGCAAAGCTGTCTTGAGTACTCTTTGCATAGTTTACATAACAAGTCTAGACACTAAGAAGACATAAGATTAAAGTTGAAACACAGTGATTCATGAGAACAAACAATTTATAAGGTCAGAAGCTCTGGTAGCTTCAAAGCATGTAGATAAGGCACCTGTGGCTTCAGTAAGCCTGTGAAAGAAGGCAATTCATGGCACTGGCAATATGACATCAAGGTACAACATCAACAATGGTTCAGAGTAACAGCAATGGCTTATTGTAACAGCTCAGCTTAAAATAATGGCATGACATGATACCTGGCTTGGGCTAGCTGGCCACTTCGTTGGACCAGCAGAAGCTACACAAAGGCACAGGATGCTGGCCAGGAGCCCAGACCCAACTGGGTGATGAAGCTGCCAGGCAAGACTGGCCAGATGTCCAGTATTAGGGGAATGTTATCCCCAGACAGTCTGCCAAAATACCAGACTGTCCAGGTGAATACCGGACAACTGACAACCCTTAGTGGACCAGTTGATCCAGCAAGATTCCTGTCCCAGCACAAGGCTTACATAGACTGATAGGGAAGCAGCCCTGCCTCTTCTGGAAGCAGCACTTGGGAACTGTCTATGTTTAACTCGGGTCAGTATCCTGTAAAGAATTATGTACACTGAAAGCCTGGTCTGGCCCAAGCAGAGGCTGCAAGCCTGGCACTGTGCAGGGTAATCTGAACTTGAGGCTTCTGTCTCCAGTGATCCTGGTGGGTGGAGGTGGAACCTGGTTTGCATGGGGGCTGGGTGTGGGGCTGACGCTTAATTTCCCCAGGATCTTAACAACAGTAGCAGCAGCAGCAGCAGCAACAACAACAACAGAGGCTGTGAAAACAGATAACATATTAAAAACAACCGAAACAAAGGCTGAATACAAGAAGGAACAGTTTGAGAATAAATTAAATGGCTGGAAGAACAAACCCTTACATGGGCAACGTCTAAAAAATGTTGAAGGAAAAAGAGATAACAGTCTAACTTTGGGCTTAGTTGAAGATGGGCACAATCATGAAAGAAACTGAAGATCTGCTCTTCACAGCACAAGAACAAGCATTACAAATGAATTTTATGAAAGCCAAAATTCAGAAAATCCGTGAAAATCCAAAATGTCAACTTTGCCAGGAAAAAGATGAACCTGTGTCCCACCTTGCTTGTGAATGCAGCAAAATTGCACAGACGGACTATAAAGCGAGACATGACAGGATCGTAAAGCTGATTCATTGGTCATTGAGTAAAAAGTTTAATCTGCCAGTATTAAAGAATTCATGGGAACATCAGGTGGAAAAGGTGTTAGAAAATGATCAAGTCAAGATCTTGTGGGATTTTAGAATACAAAGCGATCAACATCTTGAATACAATGCACCAGACATAATGGTTGTGGAAAATCAAAAAGTTTGGATAATAGACATTGCAATACTGGAGGATGCCAGAGTTGATGAAAAAGAACAAGAAAAAATGATTAAATATAGAGATCTGCCAATAGAAACCACCCGACTATGGATGAAGAATACAACAGTAGTCCCCATTGTTGTCGGGACACTGGGAACTATTTTGAAAAAAATTTCAACTCGTATGGAAAAACTGCAGCTCTCTGATATAACACCTACAGAAGTGCAAAAGATGGCGCTACTTGGGACAGCATACATATTACATCAATATCTGTTTGATACTTAGGTCTCTGGTGGAAACTTGTATCAGCTCAGCAAGACCAATCAATGATAAGATGTGATCTTTATTTATTATTGATTGTGTTGCATGTAATTTTAACAACAAAAATAATAATAACTGTGCTTATATACTGCTCTTCTAGACAGATTAGTGCCCCACCCAGAGCGGTGAACAAGTTAATGTTATTATTATCCCCATAATACAGCTGAGGAGCTGGGGCTGAGAGGAGTGGATTACCCAAGGCCACCGACTGAGCTCATGGCAGTAGTGGGATTTGAACCAGTAGAGTGCTGATTGACAGCTGAACCACTTAACCACTGTGGTGCAGCAGCTATCTTGGAGGGTCTTGGAGGACAACAGGAAGGTCTGGTGAAGGCCCCTCAAGAGCAGCCTCTGGAACAGGTACGCTAGAGTAATCTGCCATGCAGGGTTCTCCTAGAATGCTGGCTCTGCTGGTTTGTCCTCTTAGACGGGAGCTGGCTCAGTGACAGCAGTGGTATTCAGATGTTTGGTGCCTCTATTTATGGAGGTTTTCTTTAGTCAACATGTTAGTAGCCATTGATGGACCTATCCTATATGAATCTGTCTTATGCCTCCCCCCACCCCTTTTAAAGCCATCTATGCTCTTTGCTATCACTACATCCATTGGCAGTGAATTCCAGTTTCTTTATTACTTGTTGAGTAAACAAGTCTACAAAAGTATCTGAGAAAATAATAGACCCTTAGCTCTATTATTTTTAAAATAAACTGCCCTTCCTGCCTTTTTTCAGGGAGATGGATCAAGATGGGTAATCATGTTAGTTAGTCTCTAGCCGGGGAAGAGAGCAAGAGTCCAGCAGCACCTATAAGACTAACAAAATTAGTGGTTTAGGTGCTGCTTAGTCTTACAGGTGCTGTTGGACTCTTGCTCTTTTCGACTTTTTTCAAGGAGACAGGAGCAAACGGACCATTAAGGCAAAAGTCCTGGTGAGCAGCTCCATGAGAGATGACACTTAGCTGGGGAGGCCCCACAGGAGGGGAGACCAGTGTCATCTTGAGCAGGGAAGCCCTGGCCAATTGCCTGCAGCCACCACCAGCAACCAATTTTTCTCATTATGGTGGGAGCGGCCTTGCAAAGAGCATGGCCTTTTCCCAAGGCTGTCCCAGTCTGTCCCTGCCGTGACGTCAGGGTGGACTTTCTAGTTTTCTCCTCCATTTTATCCATCCAATAATTCTGTGAAGTACATTACACTGATAGAGAGCGAATGCCCAAGGTCACCCAGCAACCTTCATAGTTTAAATCCCAGGTCTCCCCAGTTCTTGTCTAATACTAATTGCCGGTTTTGGCTATTAGGATGCTTGAATTAAATGTTCAGAATTCGAATACCTTAGTTATGCAGAACACTTTGGAACAAAAACCCTCCAAAGCTCTACAGTGATATTATTAAAACTTATTCTCAGCAAGGACAGAGATGAGCTCCACACTGTCTGAGTGGAACAAGAGTGATATTTTACAGTTTTTGCCAATATGATGACTGTAGCCAGATGCAAAATTTCATCCTAGCCGGATGAAAACTCCGGAAGACGAAGTAAGTTATTTCTTTAAATATTCCTTAAGAAGTTCCCTTTCCCATCATTTATTTGTTTTCTCTATTCCTGTCCTCCACTCTCTAGTTGTATACTGAATGGTGTAATGCATGGGGTAGTGGCCAAGTATGCCTTACTACATGTAGTTACTAGTTACCTAAAAAATATTCTTAGAAATCAACTTGGCCTCCACGCAGTTAGGACTGGGGTTAAAACTGCAATACTAAAAGTACACTTTCCTGAGAGTAAGCCCTGCTGAGTTCATTATGGCTTACTTGTGAGTAGGCCTGCTGAGGCTTGCTTGGGTTGTGATTGGGGACATTTCTGAATCTGTTTGCCTTGAATATAAAGGAAAGTCTTAGGTACATTCGCTGTCTGTTGCTTGTCCCTATCCCTTCTTCCTTTCTGCTAGATGTTGATACACCATTGAGCTCATTTACCCACTTGCTATAAGAACAATGAAGATAGCGTATCTTAAACAAGCTGAACATTCAAAAGTGCTTCCAAAGGCTAAATATTTTTCTTCCCTATTTTCACTTCTTTTCTAAGGTTTATTTTGTTCACTATTTATTCTGTTAGTTAATGAGATCAAATGGACCATAGTAGTATAAACCGGAGTGCTTCAGCTTTTTAGGATTAAAGATCAGGTTGTAGAGATCCCCCCCCCCCCAGGGGACTGAGAAACTAGATACATATTATAGTAATAGTGACTTTTATACTCCAGAAAAATAATCTGTTCAAATTCAAATCTCCTTTCATTGTCTGATTATTCTGATCCTCATTGATTTAGGCCCAGGGAAGCGGGCATTGTTGCCTCTGGATTACGACAGAACTTATCTTTAGGTGGAAGAATGGGAGGTGGTGCGTTAAGACTCAGATGAGATGGCCATTTATTCACACTTCTCCATCTACAAATTCCCTGCAAACACAGAAACACACACAATGACAGAGCATTATTAATATAGGTAACTGAGAAACATGTAATCTTGCACCTGCAGTCTGAACTGGTACAGTCCATTCTATCACATCAGTCCACTGTCGCCTGTCATCTTATTATGCTATGTGTGTAGACCAGGTCAGGCAGCCTAATCCTAAACAGAGTTACTCTCAGTTAAGATTTTAATGGGCTTAGACTGGAGTAACTCTGTTTAGGATTTCATTGTAAGACTCATGGCTAATCCTAACTGCGAAGCCCATTTTCAGACCTGTTTCATGTAACAGTGTGACAGAATGTTGGAAGAATGCTGTTCGAAGGCAGTGATCCTAAACTAGTCTATTCAGAAGTAACTGTCATTTTATTGAAGGAGTGCTTAGAACTACAGCCAAAATTAGCAGATGGAAGATAAGCATCTGTGCTCAGAATTATCACTTTCAAATCTATTTTATCACCTATATTATATATTGGGCAATAGGTTATATATAATACATTCCATTTCATGATGTACAAGATAGCACTTATTCTAAGTATCATGTAAAAAGTATATTTTCCTCCAAGAAGAAATCTCTTATGTACTTGATGCACGTCATAAAATCACACACAGGGGCTGAAGGCTTGTGTCAGTAGCACTACATATCCACTTTCCAGATTCCTTTGGTGCATGCAATGGTTGGAAATTCTGCTTTAATGAATGCTACCATGTTTGCATAATGTTACAAGAACCTTATCCAGCACAAAAGTTTGAGATAAACATTTACTTTTTGCCAAGCTTAACTTTTTAAAATCCCATAATAACTTGTGGTGTGTTATGTTCCATCAAATTGCTTCCCACTTATGGTGATCATATAAATGAATAATTCCCCAAAGATCCTAATATTCACACCCTTGCTCAGCTCTTGCAGACTGATGGCCATGACTTCCTTTATTGAGTCCAGCCATGTCACGCTGGGTCTTCCTCTTTTTCTACTTCTGTGAACTTTACCTAGTATTATTGTCTTTTTGGCCATCCACAGTATCCATAAATCCTCTAACATCACATTTCAAATTTATTTTATTCCTGTCAGCTTTCATCGTTGTCCAATTTTCACATCCATACATAGTTATGGGAAATACCGTAGTATGAATTATCTTGATCTTGGTCTCCAGTGACACTTCCATACGCTTAAGGATATTTTCTAGTTCCTTCATTGCTGACCTTCCGAGTCTCAATTTCCTTGTGATTTCTTCATTGATGTCTCCCTTTTGGATGATAATTGAATCAAGGAATAGAAAATATTTAAAAATTACAGTTTTCTCATTGTTAGCCTTAATATTGTGTAATTCCTCAGTACCCATCACTTGTGTCTTCTAGATGTTCAGTTCTAATCCTGCTTTGGACCTTTTCCCTTTAACTTACATTAGTAGTCATTTCTTCACTATTTTTTTCCAAGTAATGTGGTGTCACCTGCGTTTCTTAAAGATTTAATGTTCCTTCTACCAATTTTCACTCCAGTGTCTTCTTAATCTAATCCAGCTTTCTTTATATGCTCTGCATATAGGTTGAACAGATAGGGAGATAATATACATCCTTGTCTGACAACGTTGCCAATTGGAAACCATTCTGTTTTCTATTATTCTGTCCTAACTGTAGCCTCTTCTCCTCTTTCTGCTAAAACAGAAACTGATTTTGCCTCCCCAGTTGGAACAAAGAGGCAGATACAAGTGTTGGGAATTAAAGGGCCACTTTATTAAAATTACAACAAGGGCCTAACTAGCGGTACAGGGTGGGCCCTGGGGTCACTCCCGGATCTTCGCCCCGACCTGTCTGGGCGATCCACCAACTGCCCTGGAGGTAAGCCATCCATCGTATGGCTGTGACCCATCTGGCCTGGCAAAATGATAGTACAGCTCTTTAAAGCTTGCCCACCTGGCCAACAAGTTGTAGGGGGGGACCGGCTTATTTGGGGGTTCCCCACCAGGTCGTCTGACGTCACAACTGGGCCGTACAGCAGCCAACCGCTCATGACAGCCCCCAATTCCCCACCAATGGGGATATGCCAAGGGTGGTCACCGGCCCGCTCAATTTTACCCAACTTCTAACCTGCCATGGGAGATTAAACTCAACCCACCTTAGCCAAATACCTCCTCTCCAGACAGTGCAAGGTAGGCAAAAAACTCCTTTTCCCAATGGCCAATGCAGAAAAGGAGAAAAAAATCCCTACCTGGCCCTGATAAACAGCGACCAGCTAATCCTACACTGAACTAGGGTGAGGTGGGTGGCCGCTGTAGTGGCTGTTGCCACCAGCCGGGAAGGGCCTCATTCTTCTGACTTTTTAATCATATATTCCGGTAATCATTGTAAATTTGCAATATGAGCTCTAGTGCCTCTTCCCTTCCTGAATCCAGCTTAAACATCTGGCATTCCATATATGGTCAGAGAATTTTTTGTAAGATGTTGAGCATCATTTTGCTTATGTGGGAAATTAATGAGATAGTCTAATAGTTGCTGCAATCTTTCATGTCTCCTTTTCTCATATTCAAATGTAAATTGAGCTTTTCCAGTGTGTAGGCCATTCTTTTCCCCCCCATACTTGTTGGCATATTGTTGTTAAGATTTTGATGGACTCAGTTTCTGTAGCTTGCAAGAGCTCTATGGAATATGGAAACTTAAGCAAGGTTCTCTGTGACAGGAACTTCTGGAGATCATTAATTCATAGGGTCATCATAAGTTGGAAGTATCTTAAAACATACACTAAAATCTGCTCCTGGTCTTGTTATATCAGAGAGAATACAGGTGCTGTAAGCTAATTTTTGAGTCCGGAATTAATAGTCTGCATGGCAATCGTTACTTCATGTATGAAACTACAGCCTGCTTCTGGGAGCACTCTGCTTTGCATTTGATCCGGGGCCAAGACATCCAGGCATGATGTCACCACTGAAAATAACATGTTTTTTCTATTACAAAAAAAACTACTCAGTGACAGATTTCCCTTTCTTTTCACAGAGTTTTACTTCAGTGAAGAAATGTCCAATCAAACAACAGTCACCCAGTTCTTCCTGTTGGCATTTTCTGACCTCCTAGAGCTCCAGATTTTACATTTTGTGGTGTTTCTTTCCATTTATGTGGCAACTCTACTGGGGAACTTCCTTCTCATCTTGGCAGTAGCCCAGAATCCCAAGCTTCATAGCCCCATGTATTTCTTCTTAGTCAATTTATCATTATCAGACATTTGTTATATCTCTGTCACCATCCCCAAATCCATGGCCATTTCTTTGACAAGCAATACACTAATTTCTTTCTCTGGTTGTGCCATCCAAGTGCTTTCCGTTGCCTTCTGTGCAACTGCTGAGCTGACCTTTCTCTCTGTTATGGCTTATGACCGCTATGTTGCAATCTGTCATCCTCTGCAATACACAATGATCATGAACTGGAATGCCTGCTTTCAAATGGCAGCTGCTGCTTGGAGTGCCAGCATAATAAATTCTGGGGTACAAACTGCAAATACCTTTAGATTATGTTTTTGTGGGTCTACAGTAGCACAATTTTTCTGTGATGTACCCCTATTATTGATGCTTTCTTGCACTGATACAACAGCCAATATATGGTGTATGGTGGGGTTTGCACTTACTCTGGGATCATTTTGCTTCACTTTAATATTATTTTCTTATGTATTCATCTTCTCTACAGTGTTAAAGATCCAGTCAGCTCAAGCCAGATACAAAACCTTTTCTACCTGCACTCCACACTTGACTATATTTAGTTTGTTCATTTCTACGATCGTGTTTTCTTATTTTAGACCCAAATCCTTATCTTCACCATTAGTGAACCAGCTAGCTGATGTTTTGTATGCAGTTTTGCCACCCCTCATGAATCCCATCATTTATAGCCTGAGAAACAAAGACATCCAAGTGGCCATGCAGAAGCTGTCAAAGAAAGTGTTTGGATCTTATTGGATGTTCCGATAAGCCTCCCATTGAAGTTCTTTTTTTAAAAAAAAATATTTTATTGGTTTTCTCATAAAAGTAGAAATAGGAAAAGGGGGGATGGGAGAAGAAAAGGTAAAAAAAATCAAATAGTCTGCTTGCATCAGCATTCTACTTTTCTACATATCATATCTTCTCACACTGCAAATCATTCGACTGTGACTGTTAATAACAAATTACAATAATGCCTTCATATATTTACTACATTCAGGTTTTTATATTTGTTTTTAATCCAATTGTAGAAAGAGATCCATGGGGCAGCAAAGTCTTCTTCCGTTGATCCTTTCATTAATGAAGTCAGTTTATCCATTTCTGCATTTTCCATTATCTTCATTATTAATTCCACTTGCGGAGGTATTATTTGACGTTTCTAATTGTATGCTAGTAAATTTCTGGCCGCTGTTACTACATGTACTATGAAGTATTTCTGGTCTTTGTTCAGTTCATCTGGTGGGCAGTTTAATAAAAATATCTCTGGTTTAAAAGGAATTGAAGCCTGTAAAATTGTCTGTAAAAATGCATGTACCATTGTCCAAAATTTATATACCTCTTTGCAAGTCCACCACATATGATAGAATGTTCCTGTATATTTCCCACATTTCCAGCAGTTATTTGACATATTTTTATACATTTTGGCAAGTCTATCCGGAGTTAAAACATCTTATATAAATTCTCTTTAAATGCAACTGACTTAGTTATTTTAACATTCACTTTCCATATCTTGTTCCATTCTTTAGAGTGATACCCATGCCAATAGCTTAGTTGTGTCGTTATGGGTATTTATAAATTTACAAAATCAAAAAGAGTCCAGTAGCACCTTTAAGACTAACCAATTTTATTATAGCATAAGCTTTCGAGAATCAAGTTCTCTTCATCAGATGCCTGACTTGATTCTCGAAAGCTTATGCTATAATAAAATTGGTTAGTCTTAAAGGTGCTACTGGACTCTTTTTGATTTTGCTACTACAGACTAACATGGCTAACTCCTCTGGATCTATAAATTTACACTGTCCAGATATTTCTAAGGAAGGTAAATAATAGAATTGATACATCATTTTAGTATAGCTCTATCTGTTCATATCTAAATCATGAAAATAAACTCATGTATAATCACATACGGATCTGTTTTGATTGGTGTCGAATTTGAAATTTTTAGCTTTATTTGCTGGTGAGTTATGCCTTTCTATGAGTTATTCTTGTCAAAATGTCAGACTATGCTACTTCAGAGTTGATAGTCTGTTTCACTCCCTTCTGCATTAAGACAAGGTATTTTTGGTTTCAAAGGTTTATTGTGAAAGACAGCATTCATCTCCAAGTGTACATAATCCAGGATAGAGATCCTGGCCGACCAAAGGATTGACAAGAATAATTCATAGAAAGAAAGTGGTTACATTTCACACTCCTCAGCCCATCCTCCCCCCTGAGTTCACACAGCGAGGTTTCTCAGAGGCATGATGTGCCGGCCAAGGTCGAGTAGACAGATAAGAAAGTTTCCTTTCCCATGAATTCAGCTCCTTGCAGGTGTTGAGGCCTGGAGGAAAGAAAGACTAAATACTACAATATTAATTATGGCTTCAATCAGGTTAAACAGGCTCTGACACTGCTGACCTCTAGAATGTATCAAGGCTCATTATGGAGTACCGTGGAGGATATTATGTGTCATAGGGATGGATGTGGCGTTATGTGGCATTGGGATGGATGAAACCATCCTCCAACTAGCCTTCTTCCAGCCTAAGGAATCTTCCTTCAATTTACATATCTTTTCCTCCAAAGGAAAAGACACTTCAGTGGAAAGAAGGTTTCAACCCTGAGCCAAAACAAAAGATGAGGTATGTTTATCCCCCGCCCCCAAAGAAAAAGAAAAAAAACTTTTGCCCAGTGGATTGGTAGGACAGGAATAGGATTCACCTCACTATGAATGCTCACATATGAAGACTCAAATTGTATGTTGAGTAATCACTGGCTATGCTTTTTAATGTTACTTTTCATTGGGAAGGCAGAAAAGCTGAGTAAGCACACACAATAGCAAATTGGATCATGTATTTAAAGAAAAGTCCCTAAAACCTAAAACCTTTGCAATGGCTTTCTTGACCTCCTTGTTTCTTATACTGTAAATCACTGGATTCAATATGGGTGGAACCAAGGAATACATTGCACCAAATATCAAATCCAGCTCTGATGGGCTCTGAGAGGTAGGCTTCAGGTAGGCAAAACAGCCAGTGATCATAAATATGGAGCAGACAGTGAGATGGGGAATGCAAGTAGAAAAAGCCTTTTGCCTCCCCTTTGCAGAAGGCATTCTTAACACAGTGGTGAAAATTTGCACATAAGTTACAAGGATATAGATAAAACAGCCTAGCGCAAGGAAAATGCTAATCCCAATACTAGTCATTTCTATTAGATTTAAGCCAGAACAAGACAATTTTATTAGCTGTGGAATTTCACAGAAGAATTGATTGACAATATTAGTGCGGAAATTGGTAGCAAAAGTCCCACTGGTGTGCATTCCTGCATTGACTAAACCCGCGATCCAAACACCAGCAATCATTTCAATGCAGGCTTGTCTATTTATTACCATTTCATAATGTAAGGGATTGCAAATGGCCACATACCGGTCATATGCCATGACTGTGAGGAGACAGAAATCAGACGTTGCAAAGAAGAAAAAGAAAAAGACCTGAGCAACACACCCTGAGTAAGAAATGAGTCTGGTATTCAGGAGAGAATTGATCATGGATTTGGGGACAATGACTGAAACTTGACCAATATCCTGCATGGCCAAGTTCATAAGCGAGAAGTACATGGGGGTGTGCAGGTGGCGGTTTAAGGCAATTGAAGAGATGATGAGGAGGTTTCCTGTCACAGTTGCCAAGTACAGCATGGAGAAAAAAGTGAAATGTAGAAACTGAAGTTCTCGAACATCTGAGAATTCCAGGAGCAGAAAATCAAACATTTTTGTTTTGTTGAACATTTTTTCTGAGCAGTGTGTTGTATAATCCTTGAGGAAGGAAACAAGAGGAAAAAAATTAAAAATGCCATTTCTAATAGTTTTTCAACTGCTGTAATTGAATTTGATGGTGATGATCCTATTTTGAATCATGCCTCTTAGTTCCAGTCTTCAGCATGCGAAAACAAAATACAACACAGTAACAGTGAAGTAAAAATTGACACCTGCATCCCATAAATCCCCCTCCAAGATCTCTTTTTAAAAGTACAACTGCAGAACAAATTTATAAGGAGTCTTCTCCTTATATGGGGAAAATTAATTTACAGTGAAATCCTAAACAGAGTTATTCCAGCCTAAGCCCATTTCAATCAATTGGACTAGACTGGAGTAACCCTGCTTAGGATTTCACTGTTAGTCACCCTATGCATTTTACCATCTATCCCCATCTAGTTGGTCTCTGAAAAACTGTGAAGCATAAAAACTGAACATATGAAAATTCCAGGAGCAAAACCCGGATATTTTTGTTTCATGGGACATTTTTTCTGAGTGGAAGGAAACATATGCAGGAAAGTTACAAATTACCATTTCTAGTAATATTTTCACAGCTGTAACTGAATTTGATTGTAATTACCATGTTTTCAGTCCTATTGCTAAGTTACATTATTCAGTGTGTGGAAAAAATCATTCAGCTCTGTAACAATGAAGTGAAAACTAGCGCTTGCATCCTATGTCCCCCTCCACGTCCTCCTTTATAAGTTCAACTGCAGGACAAATGTGTAAGGAGTCTTCCTTTGGGGGAAATTAATTTAGTCATCCTATGCAATTTATACCCTCTTTCCTCATCTGGATGTTTTGAATAAAGCATCCATAAACACCTTGATTTAACCATTGCTATTAAAAACCTTGGTGATGGGGAAAAGAACTGAAACACCGATAAACTGGTTTCTATTGCACTGTGGTGAGGTGGAGGCTGGAAGAAATGAATTGTCAGACATTCACATAAATCCACCAAATGGTAATTTAACCCAAATTGTTGCCTGAAACAATTAAGGCTAATTCTAACATATTTATAGACAGCTTTTCTTCCATATTTAAGCCTGATCTTTTGACTGGTTAAGCCACAACTAGATCTGAGAGGAACAGTTTCCATTCTCCCTTCCTCCATTTTATCCTCTGAATGACAACCCTGTGAGGTACTTAAGGCTTAATTAAAGTGACTGGCCCAAGATCACCCAGTGAGTTTCCATTGAAGAGCCAAGATTCAGATTTGGATCTCCTAGTCTTACATGGAAAACATTCTATCATGCTGGTTTTCAGTAGTGGAATCTAATCTTCTATGCATGAGCCCTCCATGCAATGGCCTGAATGTATGCATACACCACATATTGCCATGTGAATGTTTCCTGTGCATGGGTAAATAATTTTTTTTACAGGTTTACATAATTACATGAACTAATTGATTTTGTGTAACAACAAGAAATAAAATATTGCTTGCTTCCCCAGCATTTAATTAAAATGGTTGTGAGAAAAATTGAGATCATTCACTGGGTATGTACAGAAAGAAACAAAGGCGCTTCACTCATGCAAATGATGTCGGTGTCCACCAGTGAATGTTTTGACATGAAATTTCTTCAGGTAGACATCACAGGGTATATAAACAAAAACTATACATATATGGAAAATCTTCACAGCAGCAGTTGAATTCAGAAAGAAGGGGTGCTATAATTGAGACATTCCTTATAGTATGGCTGCCCCATGTACAGTACAATCCTAAGTACAGATGGTTTAAAGTGTATTCTAAGAACAATGTCCAGAGAGTAATCTCTCTTGAATAGACATGAGTAGGATTCTTAGAAGAACTGCTCAGCATTGCCCTGCTAGTCAATGGACTAGTAGTGAACATCTTACTGGCATTCCCTGAAACTCTGCCACCAGTAAGGAATGGGGTGAGTTGGCAGAAGCCATGCCACTTTCTTAACATGATGCAGTAAAACCTGCAATTATCAATACATCAAAACTTACCATCAGTATTTATAGACTTCTTTCTGGTCCAGATGTAATTTTTTCTGTCCCTTCTAAACTTTGTTTCTTACTGTCATCCTTGTCATTTTGTAGTCATTTCTTTTTCAGGTAAGACAATCTATACATGTTGATACCAGTTAATTTATATGATTTATATTCCTGGAGAATTAACTCCCCAGAGTCTGATGCTAACTTAATTATCAGAGATGAGTTCAGTGTAAGATGTGAGAATGACAAAATGTTCTTTCCTATCACTGTTTATATATATATTTTCTTCATATGAAATGTAGAAACAAGTGCTGTGACTTGTGCAGAGAATTATTTCATTTGATTCTTTGCCTAAACAGGGCATCCACTTGCAGCAAGCACATCACACAGTTTTTTTGAAATGACTGTGATTGACTGAGCTGCACCCGCATCCTGTGAATCATATCTTTAGTCCAGATTAGAGTCTGAACTGAACTAAAAAGGTATAAGGTTTAATTCTTGTAATAGTGCAGCCTTCTTCTGGTCCATGGAGTCCTCCATTAGTGAAAGTGATTCAGGGTGCACAAACCAGGATTCATGAACCAGCTAAATAGCTGGATTCATGCCTGTCTAGATAATCCAGATATGCCAGTTCCAATAGGAGAATCCTAGATCAGTAAACTGGATTCTGAGCAGCCAGATCAACCCAAGTGTATTTTGTTTAATTGGGCAAACACTGCAGGCAGCTTCTCTAAGATTCCCCCCCGCCCCCCCCCCAGGCATGCAGGAGAGCCAAGACAGACTCCTTTGACTGCCTTTAAAGCTCCCCAACCCCATTCTTTCTGCTGGCTGTTCTCCCAGATTCTCTGCCTGACCTTTCTCCTGTCCCCCGTCAGCCTTGCTCGCACTGCTCTTTTAATGTGGAGGTTGCCTTGGAGCTGAACCACTTTGCACGCATATGCACAATGGTGAGGCTGTTGATCCAGCAAAGAATACACAACACACAGCATGATTGGATGTAATACATCACAATTTTATTGATAATAGCCATTGGAGCATTGGCAAGGCATAGGACAATGGATCCACTGCATTGAATGGCCTGTCACTATTTAATGCTACCTTCCCCCAGCAAGTGTTCTAGGCATCATGCGATGGCAGGTGATGTACAGCTTTCCCAGTACAGCCAGATGGTCCTGGCTACCAAGGGTGAAACCTGTAATGGCCCGCCTGAGTGCAGACTCTCCAGCTCCATGCCCGATCCCTTAAGAGGACCTCCAAAGTGGTGGGGTGAGCTGCCCATTCTGCACTGTTCATCTCAGTGGATCCAGCCCAGTGCCTCAAAACCACCACAAGAGGAGGCTCTCTGAGGCACAACTCCTGCCAATGCTATAACAGCTGCAGCTAAGTGAGAGCCCTCCCCCAGGTGTTCCCCAGTCTTGATGCCCGGAGGAAGGTGAAAAAACCTCCATGACCTTGACCAACCTGACCCTGTACGGAAAAATTCTTTCTTGGCCCCTTACAGAGTGATTGGCACAAACAGCTCTGGGCAAGCAAGCTGTGACCACCCAGGGCATCAGCCCCTGGCAAGCAATGCATTCCACATCTGCCTGGCATATTGCTGCCTCTGTCACCATGTCCACTTGCTAGCCAGCCCACTGTCTGGAACAGTTCCCCTAAGACTAGATAAAAGAAGCATTAGCGCTGGACTTGGTTTGTATGTATCCCTTGCACACCTTCAAGGCCCATCGCTCAATGGATTGGATGTGGGATGCAGGCAACCCTGCTTCCACTGCACAGGTGGCTGCTCTGATCCTAAAGGAGTAGGACCCCAAGTTCCCTGTGGAGAACCCAGCAGCCTCCAACCTTCTCTAATGTGGAGATGAACTGGAACCTAGAAAGAAAAGCTCCATCAGCATGCAAGAAAATGGGCCCAGAATGTGTGGTTGGATGGCCATGAAGGCCAAAATAACTTTTACTTAGCAGGGTGCCCCCTTGGCCACACAGTGCAGCCAAGCCACAGCTTTCCACCCCAGCTGATTGTTTTTTGATCCCAAACCAGAGCCTGGAGCCCTTTCCCATCTGCTGTCACATCTCCCACTGCCAGCACACTGCTGGAGAGTTCCTTCCAGCTCCCCGCTTGGAAGACCCAGTAAAATGCCAGGGAGAAAGCCACTCAGAACAATGTACCCTCAAACTGCCGGGGAGTTGCCTCAGGAGTCCCTGAAGGACTGGTACAGTGATCAGCCTCCTTGCCTCCATGCAAGCCAGCTCCATAAGGGGGCAAGCTGCCACCACTCTCCTAGCTAAGAAGCTGCTGGTTGGGTCTGTCCAGCCCACCATCCTGCAGAAGGAGGAGACTGCTGTGAGGTGTACAGACATGAACTTGAGGGCATACCTTTTACCTTGCAAGCAGGCCAGATATTCCAATACTGTTCTCTCTGACTCCAGCAAAACATTGCACCCCTTTGCCCTGCTGAGAAATGGCAGAAATGCAGAGATTGCTGCCAAGTATGCTCGCCTCGTGGATGGCACCACCATGTTCAATACTCCCTGAAGATGAGACACTCCCAAGCTCCCAGACATCCCCTGAGAAGAGGTCTGACCTCCCATCTCAGGGTGACAAGGACTGCAACTTCTCCTACTGAAAGCAAGAAAGGTCACCCACAATGCCGTTATCAATACCTACAATATAGCAAGCTGCAAACAAAATGTTAACATTCAAGCAGATCAAGATAAATCTCCAGACAAGGCTCATCATTCATGACCCTCTTGGAGCGTGTCAATTTCTGATTCACCATCATACCGCAGTGTGGTTGTCACACTGCAATTGCACCTTTTCTGAAATGTGTCCTACCATAGAATCATCAACTTCTGAAGTGTAGAAACTGCAGCTCCCGAACCTCTGAGAATTCCAGGAGCAGAAAATCAGACACAGCGGTTGCATTGGACATTTTTCCCTGAGTAGCATATGCTGTTTAATCCTTGAGGAAAGAAAAAGCACCGTATTTTTATTGCTGCATTTGAGTTGTATTGTGATGATGACCATAACGTCTTGTCACTTAGTTCAGGTCTTCAGTGTGCAAGAAAGGGGGGAAAAGGCATCTCAATAAGTTTGAAGTCAAAAGTGGCAGTTGCATCTGATAAATACCTTTCTGGTGCTCCTGTTTTAGATATATCTCCAGGAGCCTTCCTTGTCTGGAAAATTAATACAGTCATCTGATGAAAGGCTAGTACTCACATATTTATAATTAGCATTATTCATTTGTAAGCCCAGGATGGGTGAGGCCATAACTAGATATGGGAGGAATAGTTTCCACTGTCTTGTCTTCCATTTTATCCTCATAACAACGCTGTGAGGTAGTTAAGGCTCAGTGAGTTAAATTCTTGCCTGACATTCAAACCACTCTACTATGCTAGTTTTCAACAATGACAAATTCTAACCTTCTACATATTAAACTTGGTGCATTGACTGAATATATGGGTATGCGCACATATTGCCATGTGAATGCTGCATGTGCATGTGCTCATCGCTGCCCACCCCGTGCCCACTGGGCTCGGCGGCTGCTGTCACCACCCACTTTCCTTTCTGTGCAGCAATATCAGCCCGCTCCATTTTGGCCTGGCGGGTGGGCACATGGAGGGTGCCGCCAGCGAGCGGCCAGACCCGCCACCCCCTGAGGGGAGGCGGCTCATCACCGCCTCCCCATGCCCACCGTTCCTGGCGGTCGCCGCCACCAACCACCGTTCCTATATCACTGGAAACAGCAGGGCGCCCTCCCGCTTCGGCCTCCCCCGATTTACAATCCCAGATCGGAAATGGGACTTGATCAGTTTGGATCGGTAACCTGGGTTCGGTGGTGGTGCGGATCCATGATTGGCTTGATCGGTATTTTTTTGGGGGATCGTGCCCACCTCTACTCATGACCCTCTTGGAGCGTGTCAATTTCTTATTCACCACCATACCACAGCGTGTTTGTCACACCGCAATTGCACCTTTTTCTGAAATGTGTCCTGCCATAGAACCATCAACATCTGAGTCAAAGAACTTCAAAAGTGTAATATTCCTGCTGATTAAGTCCCCTGCCATGAGGCCAGCAAGCACTGGGTGCACCACCTCCCCTCTAAGTACATCCAATCCATATGCCCACTGTGACATCAGAGCGCTGAAAGGCAGCCCTTGCCTAGAATCATAGAATCAAAGGGTTGGAAAGGACTTCTAGGGTCATCTAGTCCAACCCCCTATACAATGCAGTAAATGCACAGTTAACTCCCCCCTCCACACACATACCCAGTGACCCCTACTTCATGTCAGAAGATGGAAAAACACCATCAGGATCCCTAGCCAAACTGGCCTGGATGATCGGACTTACACTGAGAATGTAAGAAGGGGCTGTGAGAACTAAGCACGGATGTAACCCTTCCTGCCCTCCCTCTCATCATGATCTGCCATGGTTCATAGAATCAGTGATGCTGTCAGATGGCCATCTAGCCTCTGATTAAGAACCTCCAAAGAAGGAGTGCCCACTACCTCCTGAGGAAGCCTGCTCCACATAGGGACTGCTCTAATTGTCAGGAAGTTCTTCCAAATGTTTAGCCGCAAGCTCTTTTGATTTAATTTCAAGCCATTGGTTCTGATCCAAACTTCTGGGGCAGCAGAAAACAACTCCGCACCATCCTGTATATGACAGAACTTCAAGTACGTAAATATATTTTTCATATCAACTCTCAGTCATTTCCTCTCCGAGCTAATACCGAGCTCCTTCAACCTTTCTTCACAGGACTGTCTCCAGACCCCTCACCGTCTTTATTGCCCTCCTCTACACACATTCCAGCTTGTCTATATCCTTCTGAAATTGAGGTGCCCAAAACTGAACACAATACTCTAGGTGAGATCTGACTCAAACAGAGTAGAGTGATATGATCACTTCATGTGATCTGAACACTATGCTACTGTTGATACGGCCCAAAATCACATTTGCCTTTGTAGCTACCACATCACACTGCTGACTCACATTCAGTGTATGGTCTACTAAGACCCCTAGATCCTACTGTCAAGACAAGTCTCCCTCATCCTATAATTATGCATTTGATTTTTCCTACTTAAATGAAGACCTTTGCATTTATCTTTGTAGAAATTCATTTAATTTATTTTAGCACAGTTTTCCAGCCTGTCAGGATCATCCTGTATCCTGACTCTTCTACTGTATTTGCTACCCTCCCAATTTAATATCATCTGCAAATTTAATAAGCATTCCCTCTATTCCTTCATCTGAATCATTTATAAAAATGTTGAACAGAACAGGTCCCAGGACCTGTTTACTTTTTGGTGCAAAAGCAGAAATGTTGAATAAGCAGACATAATAGCAAACTGGATCATGTATTTAAAGTGAAGTGTCTAAAGCCTAAAATCTTTGCCATTGCTTTTTTGATCTCCTTGTTTCTTATACTGTAGATCACTGGATTCAATATGAGTGGAACCAAGGAATAGATTACACCAAATATCAAATCCAGCTGTGATGGGGTATGAGAGGCAGGCTTCAGGTAGGTAAAACATCCAGTGATCATAAATATGGAGCAGACAGTGAGATGAGAAGTGCAAGTGGAGAAAGCCTTTTGTCTCCCCTTTGAAGAAGACTCTCTAAATACAGTGATAAAAAATTTGTGCATAAATTACAAGGATATAGATAAAACAGTTTAGGCCAAGGACAATCCCAATTCCAATACTACACATTTCAATTACATTTAAGCCAGAACAAGACAACTTTATTAGCTGTGGGATTTCACAAAAAAACTGATTGACAACATTAGAGCAGAAATGGGTTGCAAAAGTCCCACAGGTGTGTATCCCTGCATTGAGTAAACCAGCTATCCATACCCAGCAATCATTTTAATGCAGGCCTGTCTATTTATTACCATTTGTGGCTTGAGCACACTCATCACTTCACAAATATAGATACATAACACAAGAGGAAACAAAGAAGGAGTGACAGAGAAGCAGATCTGCTACCATACATCAGAAAGAGCGATTCTATATTCTGAGGGATTTTATCCAGTCCCCAACATGGTCTGTCATCTATGTTTCTCTCTTCCAGAATCGAAATGATTTGCTGTTTCTTCAAACACACAGGGACATAGGGATGGGTGCAATCAGCTTTTCCACTCAGTAAAAATAGAAGATGTGACCTGCCTGGACAAACAGCATGTTGGGTGGGGGATTGAGTAAAAGAGAGAATTGGGTGAGATTGAATGAAAAGGTTGGTTGGATCTAACCCCTACAGCTGCCCCTTTCCTTCAGCTAAGAAAGAGATTGCTAGTGCTACCTCCTCTAAGTACTAATCTGTTTTAGGGCACAGGTATTTCCTTACAATTAAAGCTCATTAACGAGATACAAACAGTCATGGGAACATCACTATTCCTTTTGTTATAAGTTCTGGTTTTCCTTGGAGAAGCTCCTTTAGGCCAAGCCTGTAAAATATGTCTGATCACATTAAACAGATCACAAGAATATGATTTGCAATGATGACCTCTAGAATGTATCAAGGCTTATAATGAAGTACCATGAAGATTATTATGTGGCAATGAATAATATCAGGATGGATCAAACCACCCTCTAAGTCACCTTCTTCCAGCCTAAGGATTCTTCTTTCAATTTATGTGTACATTCCTCCAAAGGAAAAGACACTTAAATTGGAGGAAGGCTTCAGCCCTGAGCTAAAACAAAAGATGGGGTATAAGTAGTTTATAAAAAAACTAATTTTTGTTCAGTGGATTGGTAGGACAGGAATAGGATCCATCTCAATATGCAAGCTCATGCATGAAGACTCAAATTGGCATTGTATGTTGAGTAATCATTGGCTATGCTTTTTAACATTACTTTTTGTTGAGAAGCAGAAACGCTGAATAAGCACACAAAATAGCAAACTGGGTCATGTATTTAAAGAAATTACCCTAAAGCCTAAAACCTTTGCCATTCCTTGCTTGATCTCCTTGTTTCTTATACTATAAATCACTGGGTTCAATATGGGTGGAACCAAGGAATAGATTATACCAAATATCAAATCTAGTTCTGATGAAGTGTGATAGGCAGGCTTCAGGTAGGCAAATGATCCAGTGAGTATAAATATGGAGCAGACAAAGAGGTGGGGAACGCAAGTGGAGAAAGCCTTTTGCCTCCCCTTTGCAGAAGGCACTTTAAATACAGTGCTAAAAATCTGTGCGTAAGTTACAAGGATATAGATAAAACAGCCTAGGCTAAGGATTAGTGCAATCCCAATACTACTCATTTCAACTACATTTAAACCAGAACAAGACAATTTTATTAGCTGTGGGATTTCACAAAAGAATTGATTGACAGCATTAGAGCAGAAATGGGTTGCAAAAGTCCCACAAGTGTTTATCCCTGCATAGAGAAAACCAGCTATCCATACCCCAGCAATCATTTCAATGCAGGCCTGTCTATTTATTACCATCTCATAATGTAATGGATTACAAATGGCCACATACCGGTCATACGCCATGACTGTGAGGAGGCAGAAATCAGATACTCCAAAGAAGGAAAAGAAGAAGACTTGAGCAACACACCCTGAGTAAGAAATGAGTCTGGTATTCAGGAGGGAATTGATCATGGATTTGGGGATAGTGACTGAAATTTGGCCAAGGTCCTGCATGGCCAAGTTCATCAGCAAGAAGTACATGGGGGTGTGCAGGTGGTGGTCTGAGGCGACCGAAGAGATGACAAGAAGGTTCCCTGTTACAGTTGCCAAGTACAGCATCAGAAAAACCGTGAAGTGTAGAAACTGCAGTTGCCGGACATCTGAGAATTCCAGGAGCAGAAAATCAGACTCAGCAGTTGCATTGGACATTTTTCCCTGAGTAGCATATGCTGTTTAATCCTTGAGGAAAGAAAAAGCACCGTATTTTTATTGCTGCATTTGAGTTGTATTGTGATGACCATAATGTCTTGTCACTTAGTTCAGGTCTTCAGCGTGCAAGAAAGGGAAAAAAAGGCATCTCAATAAGTTTGAAGTCAAAAGTGGCACTTGCATCTGATAAATACCCTTCAGGTGCTCCTGTTCGAGATATATCTCCAGGAGCCTTCCTTGTCTGGAAAATTAATACAGTCATCTGATGAAAGGCTAGTACTCACATATTTATAATTAGCATTATTCATTTGTAAACCCGGGATGGGTGGGCCATAACTAGATATAGGAGGAATAGTTTCCACTGTCTTGTCGTCCATTTTATCCTCATAACAACGCTGTGGGGTAGTTAAGGCTGAGTGAGTTAAATTCATGCCTGACATTCAAACCACTCTACTATGCTAGTTTTCAACAATGACAAATTCTAGCCTTCTACATATTAAACTTGGTGCATTGACTGAATATATGGGCATGCGCACATATTGCCATGTGAATGCTGCATGTGCATGTGTAAAGAAACTTTTTAAGAGTCATATGTAACAACACGGAGCTTTGCACTAGTAAAAACTTTTTTTCCCCTTCCCGAGCATGTAGTTAAAATAGGTGTGAGAAAAATTGTGTTCGTTTATTTGACATATAGAGAAATAAATAAGGGTATTTCTCTTATGTAAATGATGTCGGTCTTCATCAGTGAAATTTGGACTTGAAATTGCTTAAGGTAGACATAATAATGCATATATGCAAATACTTCATATTTATGGAAAATCTTCGGAGCAGCAGCTGAACTAAGAAAGAAAGTTTGCCGAAGTGGAGATTTTCCATGAGCGTTGGCTGCCTGAGGTACAGTTCATCCCTTAGCATAGTTGACCTACACTGCAATCCTAAGAATACTGCCCTGAGAGTAAGCCACATTGAATAGATTTGAGTAGGAGTCCGAGTATACTTGCATACGCTAGCTGTGCTAGACTTTGGACGGCTAGTAAACATCTTGCACAGATTCTGGAAATTGCCTGAAACCCTGTCACTAGTAAGGGATGGGGTGGCATTGGCAGAAGCTAGCTTGTTTAACGTGAAGAGGTCCTGACTAGTAAACCTGCAATTGTCAACATATCAAATAACTTACCATTATTCTTTCTGGATTTTCTCATGTCCATATGTAAGCTTTTCCCTGTCCTTTTGAACTTTGTTTCTTACTGCCATCCATGCCACTTAAGTAGTCTTTTTGCCATTTCCTTTTGAGACAAGGGTCTGTATTTTTTTAATTGTGTATGTTGGCCTGAAGAATCTGTTGTCTTTAGGCAGCTCTTAAGTAATATATTTTGTGTTCCTGGAGACTTTCTCCCCAGAGTCCTATGCCAACTTAATTAGCAGACATGAACTCAGTGTAAGATGTAGGAATGAAAAGGCAACTCCTGAAAACTAAGTCTTTCTTATCTTTTTCATATGAAATATAAGGACAAATCCTGTGACTTGCTGTGCAGGGAATTATATTATGTGAATAAAGATTCACACAATATAATTCCCTGCACAGCAAATCACAGGATTTCCCTTTTTTAAAAAAGGGTAATATGGTTTGGTGTTGTTTCTCCTTGCAGAGAGAACAACAAGCAGCTCCCCAACCTGCAGTGAGAACAACATCTGGCACTTCAGAGCATCCATGGGCAACATGTGCATCACATAGTATGTTATGATTTTGAGGTGCACCCTTGCTTACATAATTGAATCTCTAGTCCAGAATATCCTACTATAGTCCAGAATATCCTACTCTTAGCATCTATCCGACGACTCACATTGATGCTGGTGCGCCTGCGCAGGGCGCACCAGCATAAGGCCGCGGGCGAGCTAGCCCAGCTGGAGGAAGAGGGCGGCACGAGAAGAGCTACGCGCTCAGGCGCCGGTGGAGCCTGGGCAACGGCAAAATGCCTGCCCCCTTGGAGCCACGCCGTGCCGCACCTGGTGGGGCCTGAGCAGGCAAAACGCCAAGCGCCCTCAGAGCCCGGCCGCGCCAGGCCGCGCAGCTCTTGCCGGGGGCCGAGCGGAGGCAAAACGCCCCTCGCCCTCCGAGCCCTGCAGAGCTGCACAGCACTGCTCTCAACAGGGCCCGGGCAGGCAAAGCGCCCGTCCTTCTCGGAGCCACGCCACACCGCAATGCTCTCACCGGGGGCCAGGTGGAGGCAAAACGCCCCTCACCCTCCGAGCCCTGCAGAGCCGTGCCGTGGGCAGGGATGGGGGAGGCGAAGCACCCCTCACCCTCGGAGCCCTGCAGAGCCACGCCGCGGCACTCTCGGCGGGACCCGAGCGGGTGAAACGCCCCCGGCGAGAACAGCACGGCTCCGAGGGGGGCGGACGCTTTGCCTGCCTGGGCCCCGTTGAGAGCAGCACGGTGCGTCGGGGCTCCAAGGGCGACGGGCGTATCACTTACCAGGGCCCTGCTGAGCCACGCCACGGTGCCTTGGCAGGGCCCGGGTGGGTGAAATGCCCCTCCCCCTCAGAGCCGCACTGTGCCACGGCGCTCTAAGCAGGGACAGGGCGATGGGGCATGAGCAATGCGCCCATTGCCCTGCGAGGCCCACTGGAGCTGGGCATGCGGAGGGAAGAGCGAACCTGCTCTGCCCTCCCTCCCTGGCTCCACACCCCGCCTTCCAGGCCTCTCCACACCTCTCCTGCCTTTTCACCCTCCCCAAACCACCCCTGCCCTTCCTACCTGCCATCCCACCCCACACCCCACCTGTCTCTCAGCCGTCCCCAAAACCCCATTGCCTCCCTAACTGCCTTTCCCCTCCACACCCCACCTGTCTCTCAGCCCTCCCCAAAACCCCATTGCCTCCCTAACTGCCTTTCCCCTCCACACCCCATCTGTCTCTCAGCCCTCCCCCAAATCCCATTTCCTCCCTACCTGCCTTTCCCCTCCACACCCTACCTGTCTCTCAGCCCTCCCCCAAACCCCACTGCCTCCCTACCTGCCTTTCCCCTCCACACCCCACCTGTCTCTCAGCCCTCCCCAAAACCCTATTGCCTCCCTAACTGCCTTTCCCCTCCACACCCCACCTGTCTCTCAGCCCTCCCCAAAACCCCATTGCCTCCCTACCTGCCATCCCTCCACAGACCCCTCCTGCTTATCACCTTTCCCCAGACCCCCCTTGCCCCCCACCTGCCAGCTCTTCCTTACCACCACCACCCAACCAGCCCTCCCCAGCCCCAGCTTTCTAGAGCCCGTTGTATTTATTTGCACAACAGGCTTTGTTTCTAGTAGTCTATACTGAGCTAAGGAGACCCAAGGATGAATCCAAAATTTTCATTCTTGTAATGATGCAGTCTCCTTCTGGTATATGTCACCTTTCATTGTTGAAAGTCACGTTTCAGTGGTGCAAAGGTCCTTCTGGCAGAGGAAGTCTCCACTACAGATGGGCATGAACCAGAAAAAACCCCGAACCATAAGGTTTGTGGTTCATCAAATTTCATGAACCACGAACTCTCACAAACCTGCCCTGGTTCGTGAACTGGTTCATTTGGTTCGTGAAACTCTCACATCCAGGTCAGAAAATCATCACTTCCGGGCCAGCAGAAGGTCTGCAGGAAGTCCATCCCCTGTTGCCTAGGAAACTGATTGATTGGCACCAGGCTGTCTTCAGTGATGAACCAAAAAATGAACCAAATGAACCTGCCTAAAAGTTCGTGGCAGTTCATCAGAAATGGGATCTGACAAACCGTGGTTCATGAACCATGAACCGGCCTGGTCTGTGCTTCATTTTGGTTTGTATTTTGGTTCGTGCCCATCTCTAGTCTCCACCATTACAAGAACTGAAACCCTGGGATAATCCTTAGGTGTTTCAAATTCATTTCAGACTATGATCTGTACTACAGGTATCATACTTAGGCTGAAGGTGCATCTCACTCCATGAGAATCATAAGATACAATGTAATGTGGCTGCTGCACATAAATGCCATGGAGTACCAGGTCACTGGAGGAAAGCTCCACTTCAGTCAAACTGGGCCTTTGAATTTCACTCTAAGGGTTGTGATATTTGTACACAGTAGTGTGGAATTTCTAGAATTTGATCACAACTAGCAACAGCTGAATCATGCTGGATCTAGATGATGGTGAAGAAAAGATTGCCCAACATCCACTTCCCAGGCTTCTCCCTTCCTAACTTACACATGAAGTTTTTCAGTGGAAATTACTGCAAGCTGGACATATATATTGCAACAAATTGAAGTTTAGCTCCTGAAGTAATGACTAGAGGTGGACACAGTCCAGGAAAAATGTATGGGCAGTCATACTGTGGTCCATCAATTTTCATGGACCACAAACTTTTCATGGATCTGCTTGTTCACGGACCAGTTCATCGGGTCTGTGGTCTGTTACTCCCTGGCCCTGCCCCACCCCTTCATACCAAGAGAGCCTAAACTCACAGCAAATCTTCAGTAGCCTCTCCTCCAGCCACTCTCCAAGTTTGGTCAAGATAGCATTTTGGAGGCCCAAGTTACAGACCCCCAAAGTGGCTGCCCCCAGGAAACTTCCAACTTGTTGCAGGAAATTCCTGCAAACTTGTTGCAGGAAATTTGCAACAAGGGGTTGCAAATGCCAATTGGCTTGCAGCACCAAAAAGTTGCAGTGAAGTAAAATCAAATAGAAAAGGGTAGGGGAATTGCCCCCTCACCACACAGACACCTTCCCAGCTGTTCCCTAGGGAATTAATTCTTGCTCCTTGCTTGCATTGAGCAGAATAGGAGCTCTCTGATTGGCAAGCCGAGCTGCCTATAAAGTTTTTAAGGGCTGCTGAAGGTCTGTGGACGTCCCCTCCATTGCCTAGGGAACTGATAGATCAGCGCCAGGATGTCTGGACTCATGGACCACGGATTGACAGATTGGCCCAAATGGACCAAAGTCCGTGAAAAATATGAGTCCCATACTATTTTATGTTTGCAGACCAATAACAGGGCCAGACCATGCCAAATTTAGGTCTGTTCTCCAGTCTGTGCTCACCTCTAGTCATGACCATTAGATTTCTGTGAGAATAGCAAGTGAAAAAAATAATTTGTTTTAGTAAGGGCTTGACTCCTGCTTGCTCTACTTGCTAACCCCATAGGTTGCATGTGAGCAATATATAATCATACTTAGAATACAAAAAGAGCAGTTCCCCCTCCTGTCAAAAAACTGCAGGAATTCTGGATTAAGATACAGCAAGATGAATCATCCATTTTTGTGAACTGTAGCCAAATTAGATTTATAACAAATGTTATACCCTGTCATTCTTGCCAGTGGGGACCCCAAGAGGCTTACAATGTTCTCTCTACCATTTCTACTTCCCAAAGTATTTGTGAAATATGGATGCCAAGTCTTCCACTACAGTAAGAGTCTCCCAACATCAAACTCCTTAGGCACTGGTGGGAGGAAATGGGGGAATGGAGCATGGCAGCATCATGCTGATACACTGTCATCACTTCCAACAAAAACTGGAAGTAGTGGGCATATTAATGCATATTAATGCATCTAATAGTTTTTATGTGAAGTGACATCAGCATGCTGGTGCAGAATTGGTGTTCCATGTCCCACCCCCATCTCCTTGACAGCTCCAAAATACGGGACTGTCTGGGTGAAAACCAGACTCCTGGCAACCCTTAATAGACCAGTTGATCCAGCAAGACTGCTGTCCCAGTACAATACTTAAAATAGACTGAGAAGGAAGCAGTCCTGCCTACTCTGGAAGCAGCACATAGGACTCATCTTGACAAGGCTTTACTGAGGACAGAATTCTGTAAAGGATTATGTACACTGGTCCAAGCACAGGCTACAAGCCAGGGACTGTGGGCTATCTAGACTTGAGCTCTCTGCCTCCAGTGCTCCTGTTGAATGGAGGTGGGACCTGGTGGACTTGGGGACTGGATGTAGGGCTGGAGCTTAATTGCTCCAGGATTTTGGAGGCCAATAGGAAAGTCTGGTAGAAGCCCCTCAGGAGCAGCCTCTGGAATAGCTATGCTAGAGATATTTGCTATGCAGGATCTCCCAGAATTCTGGTTCTGCAGGCTTGACCTCTGAGGCTTCTGAGTCATAGGCCAGAGTTGGCTCAGTGAGGTCGCGAGAGCAGTGGTATTCAGTTATTTGGTGCTTCTTTTAATGGAGATTTTCTTTAGTCTCCGTGTTAGTAGCCATTGATGGACCTATCCTAGGTCTCTCCCTTACCCCGCTTTTAAAGCTATGTAAGCTCTTAGCTATCACTACATCCACTGGCAGTGAATTCCAGAGATTCTGTATTACTTGTTGAGTAAACAAGTCTCAGACAATATCTGAGATAATGGTAGAGCATTAGCTTTATTTTTTTTTTAAAAAAGAACTGCCCTTCCTACCTTTTTTTCAAGAGACAGTAACAAACTGACGATTAAGGCAATGGGGGAACGTCCTGATGAGCAGTTCCATGTGAGATGACACTCACCTAGGGAGGCTGCTCAGGGCATCCGTGGGCAATTGCCTGCAGCCACGACCAGCAGCCAGTTTTCTCTTTATGGTGGGAGGGGCCTTGGAGAGAACATGACCTTTTCCCAGGGTCATGTTCCCTTCCCAGCCTGCCCCTGCAGTGAAGTCAGGTTGGACTTTATAGTTTTGTCCTCCTCCATTGTATCCTCGCAATAATTTTGTGAAGTACATTATGCTGAGAGAGACTGAATGCCAAAGGCCCCCCAGCAACCTTTAGAGTTCAAATCCCAGGTCTTTTGTTTGACACTCTGATCTCTGGGTCTCACCACATGAGACAAAATATACTTCAGTTACACAGGTAATTTGAGTGTATTTGAATATAATTCAAGTGTATTTTGTCTTGTGTGGTTTGACCCATTGGGCCAAGCTACACATGACGAATGACACTTGAATGGCAAGTGGATTGAGTGGAGGGCAAGTGAACAGGGAGAAATACACTTGCCATTCAAGTGTCATTCGTCATGTGTAGCTTGGCCCTCAGACACTATTTACAGGCATAGTCAGCCATGCTTCCTCCTCACTAATTGCAACTAATTACCAGTTTGGGCGTATTAGGACATTTGAAGTAAATGTTCAAAATTCTAAAAAAAAAAAAACCCACACACACAGTTATGCAGAACTCTTGGGAACAAAAACTCCCTCAAGCTCTACAGTGTCATTAATAAAACTCTTACTTCCAGCAAGGACAGAGATTAGCTCCACACTTTCCAAGTGGAACAAGAGTGATATTTTACCATTTTTGCCAATACAATAACTGTAAGCAGGTGCAACCTGAATGAAAGCTCTGGAAGAAAAAGTAAGTTGTACTCTTAAATGTTCCTTAAGAAGGTTCCTTTTTAACATTCCATCATTTGTTTATTTTTCTGTCTTCCTCTCTCTGGTTGTATACTGTAGTGGTATAATGCATAGACTAGTAGCCAAGTGTGCATTACTAAATGTACTTACCTAAAAAAAATATTCTTAGTAATCAGCTGGGCTTCCAGGTAAATAAGAGTTACGGCTGCAATGCTAAAAGAACTCTTTCCTGAGAATAAGCCCTGCTGAATTCATTAGAGCTGACTTATGAGTAGGTCTGCTAAGGATTGCTTGTGCTGAGACTGAGGAAGTTTCTGGACCCTTTGTTCTATCAGTCAGTGAGATCAACCTTAAATTTAACCCTTGCCTTTTTGCCTTGCCACATAAATCTCGATATATCCTTCTGCCATTGCTTAAATGGTGCCTCTGTTGTCAATACAGAAATTGTCTGAAATAGGAATAACATTCTAGGTAAGACATTCATTTTAATTGTACCTATTCTTCCCAACAGCGATAATAGAATTTTATCCCATCTTAGCATGTTTTAGAATAACATACAGTTCATGTTTGACAACGTAATACCCAAGTATGTTACCTTTTTCTCAACTTTAAACCCTGTTTTGCTCTCAAGTTTCATTTAATCTTGTATTTTCATATTTTTAGATAAGACTTTGGTTTTCTGCTTATTAACGTTAAAACCGGCCACTACACCAAATTCTTTCAACTTTGTCATTAGAGTTTCAATTCCGTTCAAAGGGTCCTTCAAAATCAACACCAAATCATCTGCAAAGGCTCTCAGTTTGTAGTTCTCCTGTTTCACCTTAACACCTCGAATTCTCTCTCGAATTGTCCCTATTCAAAACTTCAAGCATCAATATAAATAACAAAGGTGACCAGGGGCAGCCTTGTCTTGTGCCTCTTTGTATTCCACATGGTTTGGTTAACTCTCCATTCGACTATCTGTGCAGACTGTGTTGCATAAATCAACTCAGAGCCAAGCTACAAGTGACACCTTACATAGGTTGGACACTTGTCAGCTTACCTCAAGTTTTGATGGGAAATGTAGGTGTCCTGGTTTTACAGCTTGGTTCTCCATTACAACTGCAAGACCAGGATGCCTACATTTCCCATCAAAACTTGAGGGAAGCTGACAAGTGTCCAACCTGTGTCAGGCGTCGCTTGTAGCTTGGCTCTTAGTCCATTTAATAAAATTGTCCCCAAAGTCCATATCTTCGAATATCTTAAACAAAAATTTCCAGTTTAAATTGTCAAAGGCCTTCTCAGCATCTAGGAGAATCAAAGTAGCTTGTCTTTCATTATGTTTTTCTAAATATTCCCGAATATCCAATACTGTTCTTACATTGTCCTTTAGATGCCTAGGAATCCACTTTGGTCTTCATCATGAATAATGTCCCGTAGGATACTTTTAAATATTCCTGCCAAGATTGATGCAAACAGCTTATAGTAATTATTTAATCGTGATATTGGCCTGTAGTTTCTTGTCAATGTGTGATCTCTTTTGGAATAAGTGTTATGTTGGCCTCCTTCCAGGAGTCCGGCATTTTCCCTCCCACTAAAATAGAGTTCATCGTCTTTTGTAAAGGCTGAAGAAGTTCATCCTCAAAACACTTATAGTAGCTACTTGGGAGGCCATCTGGTCCAGGAGCTTTTCCCAACTTACTCTTTTTTCGGCTTCTCCCACTTCTCTTACTGTTATAGGTCCATTGATAATTTGTCTTTGTTGTTCCGTGATCTTAGGTAACTTCTGTTTATTAATATATTCATCTATTTTTTACACTGACACATCACAACTCTTACACAGATTTGTATAGTACTAATAAAATGCCTTTTGTTTATCTGCAGTGTCTGTTAATGCCTTATCTGCCTCTCGCATTTTCAGTATCATTCCCTTTTCTCTCTCCTTTCTCAATTTATAAGCCAACCATTTTCCTGGCCTATTTACATATTTAAATGTTCTTTGTTTAGCATAATTCGATTTAATTTCCATTTCTCTTGACATTAACATCAATACTTCTTGTTGTAAGATCTTAATATGTTACAATATATTAGTATTTCCAGGAGCTCTCTTGAGTTCTTCCTCTTTGCTCTTCATCTCTTTCAAAATACGTTGCCTTTTCTCTTGGTTCTTTGTTCTCAATTGAGCATTATATTGAATTAGGAAATCTCTAATATATGCTTTATTTGCATCTCAGACCATTCTCATATCTGTACCTTGGTTTAAGTTTAATTCAAAATATTACTTTAGTTTATTTTTAAGGCCTTTGATAGTCCCTTCATTTTGTAATAGAGCTTCGTTTAATCTCCACCTAAAAGTACCCCTTTTCCCTCTATAAGTCATGGATACTGGGTTATGGTCTGAAAATGTCTTGGGTAGGACCTCTATTTTAACCACCTTGGTGGCAATGTCCCCTGATGTCAGAATCATATCTATTCTTAAGAAAGATCTATGTCTTTCTGAAAAAAAAGTATACTCTCTGTTACCATTTTTCTGTCTCTACAATCAATTAAGTCCAAATTGTCCATTAGATAAAAAAAAAGCTTTAGGTAGTTTACCTTTGTTCATCTTAATGTGTTTCTCGAAGCATCTATCTATCTTTGGATCAATCACTCCATTCCAGTCCTCCATCAAACAATAATTTTCATATGCTAGATCTGTTAAACAATGCAGACGGGATAAACTCACGAAGTGGCTTTTGATCCAAGCAGATAGTCGAGTGGAAGAAACTCCCACACAGCAAATTAGTAGTGCTGTCCCTCAGCTCACTTGCTGGGCATCCGCCTTCCTTGCCTTCCTCACAGGAACTCCTGAGATGGTCATTTATTTATGCTTCTACCTCATCACCTGTGGTATGTATGAGATAGCATTTATTCTAGTTATCATGTACAAAGTATATTTTCCTCCAAGAATGAATCTGTTATGTACTTGATGGATATCATAAAAGCCCATATGCTGTAGGCTTGTGTCATTATCCACTTTCCAAATTCCTTTAGTGCATGCAGATGTTCTCCACCCTGCCTTCTATGTGCTGTGCTAAAGGGCAGGAGTGGGTTCAGTAAAGGTAAGAACAATAATGTATATTTGTAACCAAAAAAAAAGAATGGAGACTGCAAAAGGTTAAAGCCAGAAATGATGAATATAAGAGAGGGTGTACATTTACACAAACAGCTGCCTCCCAGCTTCATGTAATGACTGAAATATAAATATTATTATATTTTGACTTTTCCACTTGCCACTGGTGATTTTCCCCCCAATGTTTCTCATTTTCTGAATATCCACACTAGTCCTCCATTGTTCCAGGGGTTCACTTTATCAAGGCACTGTGTAGAGTACATAGCAGACTGCCACTGCAGTGGAAAAGTTGGAAATTTTGCTTTAACTAATGCTACCATGGTTACATGCTTGTATATCTTTAAAAGAACTTTACCCAGCCCAAATGTGAGAGATGAACAGTTACTTTTTGCCAAGCTGAACTATTTAAAATCCCACAATAACTGTGGTGCGTTATGTGCCATCAAGCTGCTTCTGACTTATAGTGATCATATGTTTGGATGACCCCCCAAAAGATCCTATTATTCACACCTTTGCTCGGGTCTTGCAAACTGATGGCCATGAATTCCCTTATTGAGTCCAGCCATCCCATGCTGGGTCTTCCTCTTTCTCTACTGCCTTCAACTTTACCTAGCATTATTGTCTTTTCCAGTGAGTCATAATGTAACCAAACTCTGAAAGCCTCAGTTTTGACATTTTAGCTCCTTGGGAGAATTCAGGCTTGATTTGATCAAGAACCCACGTATTTGTCTTTTTGGCCACCCATAGTATCCAAAAATGTTCTAATATCACATTTCAAATTAATTTTCTTCCTGTCAGCTTTCAGCATTGTCTAACTTTCACATACATATATAGTAATAGGGAATAACATAATATGAATCGTCTTGATCTTGGCCTCCAGTTAAAGATCTTTTCTAATTCCTTTATGGCTGATCATCCAAATCTCTATCTCCTTGTGATTTCTTGGTTGCTGTCTCCCTTTTGGATGATGATTTAACATACAGGAAAAATCTTTAAAAATTTCAGTTTCCTCATTGTCAACTTTAATATTGTGTAATTTCTCAGTAACAATTACTTTTCTCTTCTGGATGTTAATCCTGCAGACTGTTTGCCAGTTGGAAACCATTATGTTTCCCCATATTCTCTCCTAACTGTAGCCTCTTGTCCAGAGTACAGGTTGCACATCAAAACAATCAGATGTTGTGGCACACTTATTTATGTTAAAATAGTTCATAGCTTTTCATGATTGACATAAATGAAGTATTTGCTGTACTCCATAAAACACAAATGTTTCTGCAATTTCTTTCATATGCTCCAGTAATCATTGTAAATTTGCAATATAGTTTCTAGTGCCTCTTTCCTTACTGAATCCGGCTTGAACATCTGGCATTCCATATGTTGTGGGAGTCTTTTTTGTAAAATGTTGAGCATCGTCTTGCTTATGTGGTAAATAAATGAGATGGTCCAATAGTTGCTACAATATTTGATATCTCCTTTTTTGGAATTGGAATGTCAATTGTGCTTGTCCAGTTTGTGGGCCATTGTTTTGTTTTCCATATTTGTTGGAATATTCTGGTTAAGACTTTGATAGACTCAGTTTCTGCAGCTTGTGAGGGCTCTATGGAATATGGAAACCTAAGCAAAATTCTCAGTGATAGGAGGTTCAGGAGGTCATTAATTCATAGGGTCATCATAAGTTGGAAGTGACATAAAATACATGATAATCTGCTCCTGGTCTTGTTATATCAGAGAGAACAGAGGTGCTGTAAGGTAACTTTTTGAGTTTGAAATATATAGTCCAGATGGCAATCATGACTTCATATACGACGCTACAGCCTGCTTCTGGAAGCACTCTGCTTTGCATTTGATCTGGGACCAAGACGTCCAGCCATGATGTCACTACTGACAATAACATGTCTTTTCCTGTTTCAAAAAAAAAACCCCTTTGCAATAACACATTTCCTTTTCTTTCCACAGAGTTTTAATTCAGTAAAGAAATGTCCAATCAAACAACTGTTACTCAATTCTTCCTGTTGGCATTTTCTGACATCCGAGAGCTCCAAATTATACATTTTGTGGTGTTTCTTTCCATTTACTTCGCAACCTTGCTGGGGAACTTCCTTTTCGTCCTGGCAGTAGCCCAGAATCCCAAACTTCATAGCCCCATGTATTTCTTCTTGGTCAATTTATCATTATCAGATGTTTGTTATATCTCTGTCACCATCCCCAAGTCCATGGCCATTTCTTTGACAAGCAACACACTGATTTCTTTCCCTGGCTGTGTCACCCAAGTGTTTTTAGTTGTCATCTGTGCAACTGCAGAGCTGAACTTTCTCTCTATTATGGCTTATGACCGCTATGTGGCAATCTGTCATCCCCTGCAATACACAATGGTCATGAACTGGAATGCCTGCTTCCAAATGGCAGCTGCTGCTTGGATTGCCAGCTTAATAAATTCTGGACTGCAAACTGCAAGCACCTTTAGCTTAAATTTTTGTAAGTCTGCAGTTACACAATTTTTCTGTGATGTGCCCCAATTGTTACTGATGGCTTGCTCTGATACAACAGCCATTTTATGGTTTCTGATTGCTGTTGTTCTTACTCTGGGATCATTTTGCATCTTTTTAATATTATCTTCGTATGTGTTCATCTTCTCTACTGTGTTGAAGATTCGTTCAGCTCAAGCCAGGTACAAAACCTTTTCCACCTGCACGCCACACTTGACTATATTTAGCTTGTTCCTTTCTACCATCATGTTTTCTTATTTTAGACCCAAGTCCTTATCTTCACCATTAGTGAACCAAGTAGCTGCTGTTTCGTATGCCATTTTGCCACCACTCTTGAATCCCATCGTTTATAGCCTGAGAAACAAAGAGATGCAAGGGACCCTGCAGAAAATATCAAAGAAGCTGTTTGGATCTTATTTGATGTTCTGATAAAATTTCCATTGAAGTGCTTTAGGGTGATATCCATATAATTAGCTTAGGTAAAAGGTAAAGCTAGTCCCCTGTGCAAGCACCGAGTCCTTACTGACCCATGGGGGACGTCACATCACAACATTTTCTTGGTAGACTTTTGATACTGGGTGCTTTGCCTTCCTCAATCATCTACACTACCCCCAGGAAACTGGGTGCTCATTTTACCAATGTCAGAAGGATGGATTCGGTTTCGTTTTCTCAGCCATGCCGGACGCTCCTCTTGGCTGGTCCGGGAGGAAACGACCGGGCACCCTGACCGGGCGGCTGACCCGCAAGGATTAGCCCCCAGGACTCCCAGGGAGGGAGCCAGGGTCCGGGACGCGGCGGGAAGAACTCCCCGAAATCAATGCGGGGGGGGGAATTGCCCGTTTGTCCCTATGGAGGCCGGCAGATGTGCGCGGCGCCTCGAGTGCCGCCGGGCAACGAGAAACGGCAAGTAAAAGAAACAGGCGGAAGCCTGTAAACAAGCGAATCCCTTCTGTTCTACAAGCGTTTGTGAAGGAGAGGTTGATCTGAAGAAGACTCGCTCTTCCCCTTCGTTGAGTTCCAGAATTTTGTTGGCGCCCCCCCCCCCCAAATGGCAGCAAAGAAGCAAAGTCCCGCTCTCGGTAAGTCAATCTCGGCTACCTTGCAGAAGGGGGAGTCGCTCGAAGAGTTGGTACGCAGGGCGGTGGTGGAAGCTATAAAACCCTTTGTTGACAAGCTGAACGAAACTGATCAAAGGGTGGGCTCAATTGAAAGCGAGGTGAAAACCATTAAGGCAGCAGCGGGGGGGGGGGCAGAAAAGTCTGCTCTGGAAAGTGCGTCACTTGTGAAGGCTACAAAAAAGGAGCTGAAGTTGGTGGAGAACCAGCTGATCGGGCTACAGGTGGAACGAACGCAGACAATTTTGCGTCTCCAAAACGTGAAAGAGGAGGAAAATGAGGATCTGTGGGATTTGGTCTCGGAACTACTGGCGACACCCGCGAGGACGACTAAAGAAGAGGTCAAAAGCGCCATTTTGGAGGTCCGTCGGGCTTCTTCAAAATATGCAACAAAGCGACAGTTGCCTCGTGAGATCATTATTGACTTTTCATCTAAAAAGATTCGGGACACCATCCTATATAACTCATACAATGCGGATTTGGACTTTATGGGTTTGAAAGTCAAGATTTTGAAGGACGTTCCATTTCTAGTCCGGAAACGGCGTTTTAAATATAAAAAGTTTGCAGCACTTCTGAGGGACCATGGAATAAAGTACAAATGGTTATTCCCGGAAGGAATATGGTTCAGATATAAAGATCAGGCCTATAAGATATTATCAGAAGATCAACTAAAGGATTTTGAGAATAAAAACCCAGAACTCTGCTGCACCAAGAACGAAGAAAAGGAGGAGCCGGAGGGGGGGGGGGGAGGAGGAGAGCATTGCAACAGCAGTTGCACAGAGAGAATTGCGTCCGGGACCTAGAAGGGGGAGGAAAGTTTAATCAGAATTTGAAATGTTTATTCTCTGTATGATTAACCACTCCATCATTATTTTATGGAGCTATTTTTGTATTATGACAGTATGAAGGGAAACATTGAAGTGTAGTGTTTAGTGTTTGTAGTTCATTCCCCCCCTTTTCTTTTTCCACCCCCCCTTTGTCCCTTCCCTCTCCCCTTTCCTTGTGATAGTTTTGTGTAGTGTTTTGTAGCTATGAAAAATAAAAAATTTATTAAAAAAAAAAAAAACCAATGTCAGAAGGATGGAAGGCTGAGTCAACCTTGAGCCAGCTACCTGAACCCAGCTTCCACGATGATCGAACTCAGAGCTTGGGCTGCAGTACTGCAGCTTACCACTCTGTGCCACAGGGCTGGTAATTAGCTTAGTTGTACCATTATGGATATTGACAAATTCACACTGTCCAGACATTTCTAAGGAAGATAGATAATATAATTGATACATCATTTTAGTATCAATATATCTGTTCATATCTGAATCATGACAGTAAACTCATCTAAAATCACATAAGGATCTGTACTGACTGCTGGCCACTTTGAAATCGTTAGCTTTATTTGCTGGTGAGTTATGCCTTCCACAAATAACCTTAGAGTCAGAACACACGAGACAAAATACCTAGATTCAATTTGTGTTCTCTTACCTAAAGGTTTGCCGGGAAGTGTAGGCGTCCTTGCAGCTTAAAGTTTAGCATTTACAGTGGAGGCGTCCTTGCAGCTTAAAGTTTAGCACTTACAGTGCAGGCGTCCTTGCAGCTTAAAAGTTTAGCATTTACAGAGCAGCGAGGAGGGAAGTGCAGGCGTGGGGCACCTTTCCTCCCACTCTCAAGGTGCATCATGGCATTTTTCCTTCCCCTCACCCGGCCTGGCCCTGCAGAGCGATGCCTGGCTGCACCGGGAGACTTTAAGCTGCAAGGACCCCCGCACATCCCTCTCTGCTGCTCTGTAAATGCTGAACTTTAAGCTGCAAGGAAACTTGCACTTCTCCCTGCTGTTCTGTAAATGCTAAACTTTAAGCTGCAAGGACGCCTACACTTCCCGACAAACCTTTAGGTAAGAGAACATGAGTTGAACCTAGGTATTTCATCTCGTGTTTTGACTGTTAGCTTCCATTGCAAATAGCATTTGTGAGCTCATAAAGGTAGTCTGGGCCAGGTTGTCCCTATCCTCTTCGGTTTTGGCATTACAACTCCCATCATCATCCTGAACCTGATGGCCAATATTTCAGTTCCCTAGCTTTACTTTCTGATTAGTTGTATCTGTCAGAGACAACTACAACTTCCAATACAAAAAGTGAGGAATGGGGGATATCTGCACAGTGTCTTGGTTAGGATGTTTCAATGCTCTTTCAAGTTTGACTCTGCATCTTCCAGAGTTATCCCAAAGCAGTTGACCAGTTTTTAGGCTCCAAGCTTTATTTTTGAATTAGTTATGCTTGTCCTAGATAACTTCACCTTCCATTGCAAATAGTATTTGTAGGGCAGGGAGTCGAGGTGATATTTTCCACCAGCCCTGTATGTGCTGCCTGCATTTCCCTAGCTTCTCATGAGTAAACCTTTGCTTTAGTTGCAAATGGCAGTTGGATATTGGGGAGATAATATATGCCAGGATATTCTAATTACCTTCATTTTTGGCCACGCAACTTCCATGATCATTCATCCATTTTGAGACTTGTAGCTTAATTTGTGAGCCAATTATGCCTGAGAAAGAAGGGAGGATAGACAGACTAAAGGCTGGACAGACAGATCTTTTTATTTATATTCATGAATATTTGTCCACCTTCTTTCTTTCTCAGGTCCATGCGACTTGCAATAGAGGACAACATGTTCAAGAGGTCCTCTGTATCTGAGTTTTGCTCATGCAATTTTCTCGCATTCTAGGGCTCCAAATTTTTGTATTGGTTTGTATTGTGCTGTACTTGACAACCATAACTGAATATCATCATTACTGCAATAACTTTGGACCACCACCTGCATTTCCCTATGTACTTTTTCCTGATGGACTTGGCCTTGACTGCCATTGGCTCCGTTTCTGTTGCACTATCAAAGACTATTACCATTCCATCATGAATACCCAATTGATTTCACATTCTGGAGGCATTGCACACATTTTGATCTTTCCCCTCTGGAAGTTTTGCCCTCCTGACAGTGATGATGTATACCCTTATTTTTTGCATAGGTTCTAGGGGTCTAATAGAGGAACTAAACTGGTAACACAAATGTAAGTTAAGAAATTTCTTTGAAACAAACATTTCGACAATCAGAACAATACAACTATTTTTTTTTTAAGCAAACACATAGGGTCTCACCACATGAGACAAAATACTGTCGAATTGCATGGGTAATTCAAGTGTATTTTGCAATTTGAGTGTATATGAGTGTAATTTGAGTGTAATTCAAGTGTATTTTGTCTCATATGGTTTGACTCATAGGTGCAACAAAGAACAGAAACTTGCAGCCACTGATATCTGACTGATGTCAGAAAACCAATCTAGGAAGACAGCAATCTGAGCAATATGGAGACATTCTCCAGCCTTCAGCTCAGGGTTAACATTGTCAATCAGATACTTAGAGTGAAGATCCAACTCCTAGGCTTATGATTGCAGGTCCAGCATTGAAGAGTGAGGGGGTGAGTGTGGCTGGCACAAAGACACAGAGATGACTTGCTAGAATTAAAAAAAGCCACAGCTTTATTAGTTTTCAGTTCATGAAGCATTGGCACAGCATAGGGTGTGGATCTCAGCATTAGCTAACCTGCCTGCCAACCAATGACCTCCCTCACCCCTTCATCCCATCTGCTGAAAGGATGACAGGCCACGACATTCCATGTGGGCACATACCTCTGTGTGGATTTCTCTGCCACCTGGGAGTGAGCACAAACCAAGAACCCTCCTAGGCTTGTCCCAGCAATGCATCACCCCCCCCCCAAGATTCCTTATGGGGATTCCCAAGTATGGGGAAATTGAGCTCACAGGCCCTGTTCCCTCCAAAAGATCTGTACCCCATGCCAAAACTGCCCTACCAAAAATTGTGACTGAGGGCCAAGCTACAAGTGACTAATGACACTTGAATGGCAAGTGTATTTCTTCCTGTTCACTTCCCCTCCACTTAATCAATTTGCCATTCAAGAGTCATTTGTCACTTGTAGCTTGGCCCTAAGATAGAATATTTCAGAGTCTAAAATACATTACCAACAAGCACATTACTGATTCCAAAAAGTAATCATGCAACAGGAAAATATCAAACCCACAAGCCATTACAAATGCCCAACAATTCCCAGAAAAGAGGCTGGGATGGGTGAAAAGCCAGTTCAGGAGGAGAGTGTGGGAGCCCAGACAGCTCTGTAACTTATTCCCAGGAGGCATACCAGAGGGAAGACTTGCCTTCAAGGTCCGTCATCTGGGAGCTACCCGATAAGCCAACCAGCCTGCTGCAGATTGGCTGCCTGGTGATTTTGAATCAAGGGCTTCCCACGAAGCCCCACAGAGCCTAATGGGAACTGCCAGGCCCTCAGAATGGTGGTGACTTCCACACACTGCACCTCCACATGTGGTGGCCCAAAAATGAAGCCCTTGGTGAGCCCAAGGCTTGGTACCTTTGCACACAGCAGTACTGCAGTAATGGCTGGATGATGCATGACCCAGGTGATATTGAAGAAAAGGTTTACCAACATCCTCTCCCAGAATTTCCCCATTATAATTCACATATATCACTTCACAGTGGAAATCATTGCAAGTTGGAGAAGTTCATTGCAACAAATTGAAGTCTGAGCTCCTGACCTTCAGGCTTCTGTGCGGATAGCAATAAAAATAATAGTTTATTTTATTAGAGGCTCCACTCCTGCTTACTCTACTCACCAATCCCATAACATGGGCTCTCACAATATGTAATTCAGTTAAAGTACTGAACGAACAGTTCTGCCTCCTGCTCAAAGAGTCACTGGAATGCTGGATGAAAATACAGCAAGATCAATCATTCTTTTGTGAACTATAGCCAAAATTTGATTTATAACAAATGTTATACCCTGCCTTTCTTCCCAGTATGACACCCATTTTAATCTCCTCTGCTCATTTTCACCTTTACATGGACATTGTGATATAGGGAAGCCATGCTATAGGGTGAGTCTTCCAGCTTCCCATTCCAGTGTCTGCCCAAGCTGAGGTGCTGGTGAGAAGAAATGGAGGCAATGGAGAGCAACAGCAGCTGATGGCACACTGACCTCATTTCTGGTCCAATTTGCTTTATTTACAAATGTATACATGACACAACTGGAAGCAAAGAAGGAGAACTCCTACAGGGAAGCAGATCTGCTACCATACATTAGAAAGAATGATCCTGAATCCCAAGGGGCTTTATCCAGTTTCCTGCAGTGTCTGTCATCTATATTTCTCTTTTCCAGAATCTAAATTGCTTGCTGTTTCTTCAAACACACAGGGACAAGGGTTGAATCCAATCAGCTTTTCCACTTGTGAAAAATGAAAGATGTGACCTGCCTGTAGAAACAGAATGTTGGATGGAGAATTGAGGAAAAAGGAGAATTGGATGAGATTGAATGAAAAAGCTGATTGGATCCAACCCCTACAGCTGTCTCCCCCCTTCAGCTAAGAATGGAGTTGGTACCTTCTCCAAGTACTAATGGGTGCTTGGTCCCAGTCATTTGCTTACAATTCAAGCCCATCAACGAGATACAAACATGGAAACTTCACTATTTCTTTTGCTATAAGTTGTGGTTTCCCTTGGAGAAACTGTTTTATGCCAAGCCTGTATAATATGTTTGTTCACATTAAACAAATTCTAAACTCACAACAGTATGATTTACAGTGCTGACCTCTAAGATGTATCAAGAGTCATTATGGCGCACCATGGAAAATATTATGTGGCATTGAATAATATTGGGATGGATCAAACCAAAGTATCCTTGTTCCAGCTTAACAATTCTTCCTTTAATTTAAATGGCTTTTCCTCCAATGAAAGATCAACTTAATTTGGAGGAGAGCTTCAACTCTGAGCCAAAACAAAAGATAGGGTATAAGTAAATCAGCCCTCTCCCCGCCCCAATATTGCTCAGTGGATTGAGCAATAAAATAGGACAGGAAGAGAATCCACCTCACTATGAAGGCTCAACTTAATTTGAGTCTATGATATTGTACATTGTACATTGAGTAATCACTGGCAATGCTTTTTAATGTTACTTTTTGTTGTTAAAGCAGAAAGGCTGAATGAGCAGACACAATAGCAAACTGGATCATGTATTTAAAGTGAAATCCTTAAAGCCTAAAACCTTTCCCATTGCTTTCTTGATCTCCTTGTTTCTTATACTGTAAATCACTGGATTCAATAGGGGTGGAACCAAGGAATAGATTACACCAAATATCAAATCCAACTGTGATGGGGCATGAGAGGCAGGATTCAGGTAGGCAAACGATCCAGCAAGTATGAATATGGAACAGACAATGAGGTGGGGAATGCAAGTGGAGAAAGCCTTTTGCCTCCCCTTTGCAGAAGGCACTCTTAAAACAGTGTTGAAAATCTGCACGTAAGTTACAATAATATAGATAAAACAGCCTAGTGTAAGGAAAACAATAATCCCAATACTGCTCATTTCTATTAGATTTAAGCCAGAACAAGACAATTTTATTAGCTGTGGTATTTCACAGAAAAATTGATTTACTGTATTAGAGCAGAAGTGGGTTGCAAAAGTCCCACAGGTGTGTATCCCTGCACAGAGAGAACCAGTTATCCATACCCCAGCAATCATTTCAATGCAGACCTGCCTATTTATTACCATCTCATAATGTAATGGATTGCAAATGGCAACATACCGATCATATGCCATGACTGTGAGGAGGCAGAAATCAGATGCCATGAAGAAGACAAAGAAGAAGACTTGAGCAACACACCCTGAATAAGAAATGTGTCTGGTGTTCAGGAGGGAATTGATCATGGATTTGGGCACAATGACTGAAACCTGACCAAGGTCCTGCATGGCTAAATTCATCAGGAAGAAGTACATGGGGGTGTGCAGGTGGCGATTAGAGGCGACTGAAGAGATGATGAGAAGGTTCCCTGTTACTGTTGCCAAGTAAATCATCAGAAAAACCATGAAGTGTAGAAACTGCAGTTCCCGAACATCTGAGAATTCCAGGAGCAGAAAATCAGACATTTTTGATGTGTTGGACATTTTTTCTGAGCAAGATGTTGTATAATCTTTGAGGAAGGAAACATAAGGGGAAAATTAAAAATTACCATTTCTAGTAGTATTTTAACTGCAGTCATTGAATTTGATGGTGATGACCATATTTTTAATCCTGCCCCTTAGTTCCAGACTTCAGTGTGTGGGGGAAAAAACATGCAATGCAGTAACAGTGAAGTAAAAATTGGCACCTCTAAGCTCTCTTTTTTAAAATACAACTGCAGGGCAACTGTGTAAGAAGCAATCCCTTTGGGGGAAATTAATTTACAGTGAAATCCTAAACAAAGTAATTCCAGTCAAAGCCAATTTAAATCAATTGATTTCAACTGGGGCAACTTTGCTTAGGATTTCACTGTTAGCCATCCTATGTAATTTGCCCTCTATCTCCATCTAGAGGGTCTCAATAAAATATCCATAAAATCCTTGATTTAATCACTGCTGTGATTAAAAACATTTGAGGTGGGGAGAAGAACTGAAACACTGATAAGCTGGTTTCTAGTGTACTGTGGTGGGGTGGAGGGTGGAAGAAAGGTGAATTGTCAGAGATTCACATAAATCCACCAGATGGTAATTTAACCCAAATTCAATTTAAGGCTAATTCTAACAAATGTATTGTCTGCTTTTCTTCCATATTTAAGCCTGGTATTTTGACTGGTTGAGCCACAAGTAGGTATGGGAGGAACAGTTTCCATCCTCCACTTCTCAATTTTATCAGTGAGGTACTTAAGGCTCAGCTAAAGTAACTCACCCAAGATCACCGTGTGAGTTTCCAAGGAACAGCCAAGATTTAGATTTGGATCTTCTAGAGCCCAGTCCATTCTATCATGTTGGCTTTCAACAGTGGGAGATTAGTCTTCTGCAAATAACCCATCCATGTAATGACCTGAATGTATGAGTATGCACATATATTTCCATGTGAATACTTCCTGTGGGTAAAGTTTTGTTTACAGTTCATACATAACAACATGAAGTAATTGATCATATGTAACAAGAAGAAATAAAATACTGCTTGCTTCCTCACCATCTAATTAAAATGGATATGCAAAAAATTGAGATCATTCACTGGGTATATACGGAAAGAAACAAAGGCCCTTCACTCATGAAAATGATGTCAGTGTCCACCAATGAATGTTTTGACATGAAATTCCTTCAGGTAGACATTACAGCATATATAAACAAATACTACACATATATAGAAAATCTTTATAACAGCAGCTGAATTAAGAAAGAAGGGGTGCTATAGTGGAGATTTTCCATATGATATGGAAACCCCGTGTACAGAACAATCCTAAGCACAACTGATTTAGAGTGCATTCCCAAGAACATTTTCCTGAGAGTAAGCCTTGTTGTATAAACTTGAGTAGGATTCTTAGCAGAGGTGCTCAGGCTTCCCTGCTAGCCAAAGGACTGGTAGTGAACATCTTGCACAGATTCTGGCACTTGCTTGAAACCCTGGCACCAGTAAGGGATGAGGTGGGTTCGTAGAAGCCCTGCCACTTACCTAAAATGATCAGTACTTGAAATTACTTACCATTGGTCTTTACACACTTTTTTCTTGAACAGGTGTAAGCTTTTCTGGCCCTTTTAAACTCTGTTTCTTATGGCCATCCATGTCATTTAATAATCTTTTCTTTTTGAGGTAAAACTCTTTACTGTCATGAACCAGCCGTTGTCTATGGGAAGCAGTTAACTGATACATTTTGTATTTCTGGAGAATTTCTCCCCAGAGTCTTATTCTAATTTAATTATCTGAGATTAGCTCAGTGTAAGATGTGAGAATAACAAAAACACTCCTGAAAACAATGTCCTTCTTATCACTGTTTATAGTTGATTTTTATTAGAAGTTTTAATGTCTATATATCAGATGTAGGATCCTGTAACTTGTGAAGAATATTATTTAATTATTAAGAAAGAAAGAAAGAAAGAAAGAAAGAAAGAAAGAAAGAAAGAAAGAAAGAAAGAAAGAAAGAAAGAAAGAAAGAAAGAAAGAAAGAAAGAAAGAAAGTCAGTTAGTTAGTTAGTACAGGGCATTCATTGGCAGCATGCACACCACAAAGTATGTTTTTTATTACTGTGATTGGCTGAAGTACACCATCATCCAAAGAATCATACCTCTAGTTCAGATTAGAATCAGAAATGAATTGAAAGGTGTAAGGAGTCATTCCAGTAATAATGTAGCCTTCTTCTGGCGGAGTCTTCAGTCACTGAAAGTGACTAAGAGTATGTGATCTGGGATTTGTAGCATGGCTAAATATCAGGCTTTATGCCAATCCATCATAATCTGGATATACCAGTTCCAGTTGGAGAATCCTGATCAGTAAACTGGAATCCTGATCAGTAAACTGGATCAGTAAACTGGATTCCAAGAGCCCAGACTAACCCAAGCGTATTATATAATTGTGCAAACACTGCAGGCAGCTTCTCTAAGATTTTTCCACCCAGGCATGCAGGAGAGGCAACACAGTCTCCCTTGACCCATGCCAATTCTCAAAGCTGGCTGCTCTCCTAGGATGTCTCCCTGCTCTCTCTCCTTTTCCCCACCAGCCTCACTCAAACTGCTCTCCTGACACAGAGGTTGTCTAATTTCTGAGCTACTTTGCATGCATATGGGAAATGGTTCGACTGGTGCTCCTGTAAAGAAATCTCAATAAACAGCATGATTGGATGTAACGGGTGACAACTTTATTGATTACAGCCATTATAGTATTGGCAAGGTATTGGGCAATGGATCCACTCCATTGAACGGCCCATCACTGTTTAATGCTATCTTCCCCCAGTAAGTGTTCTAACCATCACAGGATGGCAGGTGATGTACAGCTTTCCCAATGTAGCCAGACAGCCCCTGCCACTTAGGGAGAGGCCTGCAATGGCCCATCCAGATGGATACTCTTCAACTCCTCCCCTGATTCTTTAAGCGGACCCCAAAAGCAGGGTGAGCTGCCTGTTCCACATCACTCCCCCCCAGTGGATCTGGTACAAGGTGCCCCAAAACTTCCTAAAGTTGTGACTAGCTACACCCCTTGCTCCTGGCTCCCGGGGCACAGGTGCGAGAATAGTCCTGTTTCCTTTGCTGTCACCTGAACAATGGCAGTGACCATGTGGGCTGCCAGAAGAGGAGCCCACCACCCTTGCACTCCTCCCTCTGCACCCTCTGCTCAATGCTTGACTCTGCTCCACCCTAATCCCCAGCTGCAAACTTGCCAGCCAGTAAGTCGACAAGTTTCATTTGCATCCCTATGGGTAAGGGTGAGGGTGGTGCTCTGGCAAAGAATACACAATACACAACATGTAATGGTCCACAATTTTATTGATTTCAGCCATTTGAGCTCTGGCAAGGCACAGGATCTGCTGCATCCAATGGCACACAGCTGTTCGATGCTATCCTCCCCCAAGATGCCTGCTGGGCACTGCAGGATGGCAGATGATATACAGCCATCCCAATATATCCAGATGGCCTCTGCCATCCAGGGCGAAACCTGCAATGGCTAATTTGGTACTAAGGAAAAATTCCTTCCTGGCCCTGGCTATGTGAGCACCACAAACTGGCCTGGGCAACCAAACTGCAACCACCCAGGTCACTGACCCCTGGCGAGCAATTCATTCCACATTCACCTGGCATATTGCTGATATCATTATTTCCACTTGCAGGCCTGGCTACTGTCAGGGGCCAGTATGCCTGCAACTAGAACAAAGAAGAATTAGCACTGGACCTGCTCCTTATGCATTGGTTGTATGCTTTTGAGGCCCATCGTCCCTTGGATTTTATGCAGGATGTGGGCAACCTTGCTTCCGCTGCACAGGTAGCTGCTCAGATCCTCCAATCCTAAAGGAGTGGACCTGGACTCACCTGTGGGGAACCCAGCAGCCTCCAAACTCACCCTAATGTGGAGATGAATTGGAAACTGGTAATAAAAGCTCCATCAGTGCACATGAGCAATAGTCCCATGGTCATAGTGCAGCTGGAAAGAAGAGTGTTATGGCCAAGTTCCACCAGCTCCCCTTTTGCTCTGTGTGCCAACTTGCATCTAGCAAGTGGCTATTGCAATAGGAGTGCAGTTCCCACCATCAAACTTGATTTACTCCCTGACAGCCCTCCCTCCCCAAAAGGGCTGCTGCACACCATGCACATGTGTACAGTGTATATACTGGCCTGGGGTGAGGACTGTAGCAGCCTTCATACACATGTTCAAACTGGCCCCTTCTCCTTGGTTAAATTCCCAGCACACCCTCTTGACCATAATGCTCTGGAAACCGTCTTTTCCCAACTGACCCTCTTCACCTCAGCCGTGGCATGGTGCCCCGACTGTCACCAGGCAGACTTTGTCATCAATCTGATTCCTTCTTTTTTGCTCACAGTTGAATGCAACCTTCCCAAATTCCTCATCATACTCCATGATAGCCAGATTGCCCACTAGAGAGTGACTTTGTAGCAAGTTCATCCAGTGGCTGATGAGATGTCATCCCTTCTCTAGGTTGCAGAAGCAACACCCATGCACATGTCATACCTCACCATCCAGTTATCCAAAGTGTTCTCAACCACTTACTTTTTGCTGCCTTTCTTTCCTTTCTTAATAAAACTGCAGTCCCCCCAAGACCACTCAGAGTGCAGAAGCATAATGACATCCATAGTATCTGTCCAGGATGCACTCCCTGATCTTTTTCACTAAATGTAGGCCAGGCAATGTCTCATCTGCTCTTAGGGGAGACACTAACCACTATAACTAGTAGCATCACTCTTTACCCCAAGCCACCTAGGCTCCTTTAACATCCTGCTTGCCCCATATCTTTGCTGGCAAGCTGAGTTGGCAAGGCCTCTCATGTGAGCCTTCACGTCCCGGTAGTCATTTGTCCTGAAATCCAGGAAAAACTCACCTGATGAATCTTGCAAGGTAGATAAATTGCAGTACAGGTCCAATGTCTCATTCTGTGGGTGCCTCTTCTATACTCTGCTTTCCTGGCTTTTGACTGGCCCTGCTCAGTACAGCCAAAAAGGCCACTAGATGCTTCCTGTGGTGCGCCCAGCCCCTCAATCTGCAGAATCACAGGATGCAGTCCACCAATTCTTGTGCAATACCAGCTGACCCCCCAGGGGAACCCATCAGTAAACCTTCATTCACCATGCCATCATAGCCACAACTGTAGGCCCAACTGGCCCCAGGCAGCCCTGGCTGATTCCAAAAGCACCCACTAGCAGAGCAGGCATGCCACTGTCCCTGAAGTGAGAGATGAGCTTGTCCACAAGACCCTGCAACCTGGCAAGCTTTCGTAGACTCTGACTACAAGTATGATCACAGAGCCTCACAGTGGTTGCCATAGCCTGCCCCAAGAAGCTGAGCCCAATGAAGTACAGACTCACAAAACAGGCCCTTGCTGCACAACCCCAAGGGAATCACCGAGTAGCAATGCTTCAGGCAGAGTGCCTGATTAAAGCCCATTGGCCCTGCAGATGCCCAGGTCTATCCTTATGTCTGCCACTGTGAATTAGGTGAAGCAACATGAGAGAGGGATCCTAGGCCACACATGCCACAGTAAGGGCCTGGCCAAGCTCCCAATTCCATGAGGCAATGGAGGGCAACAGAACAGGGGCCTGGTGATACAGTGGGGAGAAGGAGGTGAAAGGCCCTCTCCTTCCCACCACCCCTGCTGCTTCAACACACATGGGGGAGGCCCTCAGTGCAGCTATAGCACAGCAAGCCACATGGGGAGAAGTCCGTGGCCACAGGATCACAGCAAACAATTAAGAGTGGCTGAGGGCATCTTGTTCATGGGACCACAGAATTGGTCAGAAGTTCAATTTTCTTGAAACTTGATGAGTCTTTAGTGGGTAGAGAGGAAAATTTACAAGGTTTCCCATGCAAAGAGAACCATTAAGCGAAGGCAACCCCTGGCTAAAAGCTATTATCAATGCAATTCCCACTCTAGGAATAGGTTTTCTGAAAATTAAGTGGAGTTTAATTGAAAAATGCTCACCAGCACCCCAGATAATTTTCATCATAGGGAATAATGGCCAAATAAATTTGAGGTTCTCTAATCTTACTGAACCAGATTAGAGAATCTGACCCTGATTTTAGCGATACCAAAATTTTATGATATTCCTGAAATATGGATCTATATTCAACCAAATTTGGGTGTGTGTACACCCCTAGAATTGACATGTTGACTGCTGCAAATCTCCCTCTACCACAGGAAGTCAGCATCATTACTGGAATGTAAACTTTGGTTTCAATGATAGGTCTGTCTTGTTTATATCAGAGTATTATCTAGATTAGAGGCATCAAACATAGGGTGAAAGTTCATGTCAATGCATCACATTCGTAATGCATGCTGTGATGTGGTTGCTGCACACAGGAGGGATGATTCAACATTGGTGAAACCAGAACTTTGAATACCACTCCCAGGCTTGATTTTTACAGAGAACTGTTGCATTTGTAGAATCTGACCACAGGTAACAATATCTGGATGATGCAGGATCCAGGTAATGGTGAAGAAATGATCTCCCAACACCGTTTCCCCAGGATTCCCCCTTTCTAGTTCACACATATTTCAGCAATAATTACTGTGAGCTGGACATGTTCATTGTAAGAAATTGAAATCTGAGCTCCTGAAGTCATGATGACCATCAGACTTCTGTGAGAATAGCAACTGAAAAGAACTTCTTTTTTTTTACTAGGGGATTAACTCCTGCTTGCTCCACTTGTGAACATCATCTTTTGTATGAGAGCAACATGTTATCATAGTTAGAATACTGCATGAGCAGTTCTGTCTCCTGCCAAAAGAACTGCAGGAATCCTGGATGAAGAAACACCAAGACCAATCATACCATGTTGGTGAACCAAAGACAAAATTACATTTATAACAAATGTTATGCCCTGCCTTTCCCATCAATGAGGACCCCAAGAGGTTTGCATTGTTCTCACCTCTTCCACTTCATCTTCTCAAGGACATTGTGAGGTAGGGATACCTGGTCTCAAGCTACAGTGGGAGGCTCCTGGCATCTCCATTTGCCTGCCAGTGTCTCAGGTGCTGAAAGGAGGAAATAAGGTGATGGAGAGCAGTAGCACCATGCTGACATTGTTTCTGGCAACACCCAAAAGGGAAGAAGTGGATAAACTAGAATTCACAAAAACTCTATGGCCAGATGCCAGTACTTCAGGCTCTGCCTCTAATTACACCTAGGGCCTGGCAACTCTATTGAAATACACTCATTCTTTATTATCAGGAATGCTTCAAATTCAATCGGAATTCTTGAACTCACGGTGTTTGATTCAGTTGCCATTTCAATACATCCTCCCCAGTTCTCCTTATTATAGTCTCCTCTGCACATGAATTTGGACCCACAGGTCCCACACCCCCAGCATGAACTTTTGGACCTTTTCCTTCCTTCATACCAGCAGGTCTCACCCTTGCACAGTCAAAAACATTTGATCTGACTGATATTCTGAAGCATCACTGATTTCATTTCCCCCTGTAAAAATACAATCTGAATTGTCTCTGTTTCTTCCAGAATTTAAATTTCTTTCTCTTTAAACACAGCAACATAGGATTAGATCCTATGGATAATACAAAACAACCGGTTGCACTTACCAGCATTCATGTGATTTAAAAGCTAAAAGAGAGTATTTACATATAATAATTTTAAAAAAATTAGTGTAATAATAGGGCAAAAGTAAGAAGTCTAGCTGGATCCAGCCTGTACAGCTGCCTCCTCCCTTCAGCTAGGAGGAGAGTTGTCACTTCCTCCAAGTACTGTTGGGTACTTGAACAGAGCCATTTCATCACAATTAAAGTCCATCAATGAGAGATCAACACTCATTAAGAAACATCACTATTACAAGATAAGCTGCTTTATAAAATGTCTGTCACAGTAACCAGATTCCAAATCAGGTAGTTAAGAGAAATTCTCTTAATTCCTGGGTACTCAGTATTCCCTGGAAATTCAACAATCTTTTATTTTCCTCTTTTTGGAATTTGGGGTCAATTTCTAGATAATTCCTTTTTGAACAAAATGAAATTTGAAGAAAGGAGGGGCAGGAATTTTAGAATCTCACTCTGGACATGCTCAGAAGCAGAGAAAATCTTCCCAAGCCTTCCTATCTTCCTGCTTGAACACCATCCCGAGGCATATAACACAAAGCAACTGTAAGGGCTAAAGTTACAAAAAGGTGTCTTGATTTCTGTTTGAAAAGAAATGAAAGAGATATCCTGCTCTTAAAAGAGAAAAATAAGAATAAGAGGAATCAATGGCTATATCTAAAAAGTGGAAAAAAATCCCACCCCATTACAATGCTAATTCCAAACTCACAAGAATATTGTTTGCAATATTGGCATCTAGAATGTATTCAGGCTCATTAGTACCATGGAGAATATTACATGGCAACGAATGATACTAGATCCAACCATTTTCCGAGTAGCTCCTACAGCCTAAAGATTCTTCTTCCACATTGATCCAAAAGGAAAGGTGGGGTATAAATGTGGTCAGTAAAATGGTTGGATGGGGTAGAATCCACCATCTCACTCATCTATGTTGACTCAAATTAGCATTGTACTTTGGCTACTCACTGGCTATGTATATTAATAACATTTTTGTTGTCAAGACAGACAAAAATAATAAACTCACTCACATTCGTAAATTGGATCATGTGTTTGTAGAAAACTCCCTGAAACCTAAAACTTTTGCCATTGCTTTTTTGACTTCCTTGTTTCTTATACTGTAAATCACTGGATTCAATAGGGGTGGAACCAAAGAATAGATTACACCAAATATCAAATCCAGCTGTGATGGAGTCTGAGAAGCAGGCTTTAGGTAGGCAAAGCATGCAGAGAATAAAAATGTGAAGGAGACAATAAGGTGGGGAATGCAAGTGGAGAAAGCCTTTTGCCTCCCCTTTGCAGAAGGCATTCTTAACACAGTGATGAAAATTTGCACGTAAGTTACAAGGATATAGATAAAACAGCTTAGGCCAATGACAACTCCAATCCCAATACTACTCATTTCAACTATATTTGAGCCAAAGCAAGACAATTTTATTAGCTGTGGGATATCACAAAAGAACTGATTGACGATAGTAGAGCAGAAATGGGTTGCAAAAGTCCCACAGGTGTGCATCCCAGCATAGAGAAAACAAGCAACCCATATACCAGCAATCATTTCAATGCAGGCCTGCCTATTTATTACCATCTCATAATGTAATGGATTGCAAATGGCCACATACCGGTCATATGCCATGACTGTGAGGAGACCAAAATCAGACGTTGCAAAGAAGAAAAAGAAAAAGACCTGAGCAACGCACCCTGAGTAAGAAATGTGTCTGATATTCAGGAGGGAATTGATCATGGATTTGGGGACAATGACTGAAACTTGACCAATGTCCTGCATGGCCAAGTTCATCAGCAAGAAGTACATGGGGGTGTGCAGGTGGCGGTCTAAGGCAACTGAAAACATGATGAGTAGATTCGCTGTCACAACTGCCAAGTAAATCATCAGAAAAGCCATGAAGTGTAGAAACTGCAGTTCCCGAACATCTGAGAATTCCAGGAGTAGAAAATCAGACAGAGAGGTTGCATTGAGCAGTTTTCCCTGAGAAGAAGGAAACAGAAAGAGAACAGTATTTTAACTGCTGAAATTGAATTGACTGATAATGCCCATATTGCCAACCCTGTCATCTCGTCACTGTCCCCATGCCACCCAACGAAAACGCAGAAGTGCAGTGAAAATTGGCACTTGCATCCCATACATACTATTCAGTAAACATTTTCAGACCTCTGGCACCTATATCCCACTTTTTTCTGTGCACATGTGAATACTACATGCGCATGGGAAAAGAAACTTTTTATGAGTCATGTGTAACAACAAAGAGCTTTGCACAAGTAAAATCTGTTTACCTTCCCCAGCATCTATTTAAAGTAAGTGTGAAAAAGACTGAGATCATTTATTGAGTATGTAGAGAAAAAAAAATAAGGGCACCTCTCTTATGTAAAAGATGTCAGTGTCCATCAATGAAAAATTTGGCATGAAGTTGCTTCAGGTAGAAATCATGATGAACATAAACAAACACTACACAAATATGGAAAATCTTCATAACAGCAGTTAAATTAAGAGAGAAGGGGTGCTAAACTGTAGACTTTCCACATGGAATGGCTTACCAATTTACAGTACAATCCTAAGCACAGCTGACTTAGGGTGCATTCCCAAGAACACTTTCCTGAGAGTAAGCCCTAATGTATAGACATGAGTAGGATTCTTTGAAGAACTGCTCAGGATTGTCCTGCTAGTCAATGGACTTGTAGCAAATGTCTTACACAGATTCTGGCACTTGCCTGAAACTCTGGCACCAGAAAGAGATTGAGTGGGTTGGCAGAAGCCATGCCACTTACTTAATATGAAGAGGTCCTGAGTAAAACCTAAAATTATCAATATATCAAATAACTTACCATTATTCTATTTGCATTTTTTCCATCTCCGTATGTAAGCTTTTCTCTAACCCTTCTGAAGTTTGTTTCTTACCATCATCCTTGTTATTTAAGTACTTTTCCACCCTTTTCTTTTTGAGATAAGTCTCTATATTTTTTATTTTCTCTACTGGCCTGAATATCTGTTGTCTATAGGCAGCAGTTAATTTATATGTTTTACTTATCTGGAGACTTACTCCCCAGAGTCCTTATGCTAACTTAATTAGCAGAGACGATCCCGGCGTAAGATATGAGAATGATAAAGCACTCCTGAAAACTTTGTCTTCCTTATCACTGTTTATATTTGGTTTTTAATAGAAGTTTAACTTTTTCATATGAAATTTACGGACAAGTCCTGTGACTTGCTGTACAGGGAATTATATTACATGAATCTTCCCATTTTTTTTTAAAAAAAAGATTGAGTGGTCTGGCACTTCAGAGTGTCCGTGGGCAACATGTGCATCATATAGTATTTTGTGACTGTGAGGTGCATCCTTACTCTCAGAATTGTACCTCTAGTCCAGAATACAGTCTAAACTGAGCTATGACCTAAGGATGAACCCAAAATTTTCATTCTAGTAATGGTGCAGCCTCCTTCTGGTATATGGACTCTTCCATTGGTGGAAGTAATGTTCTACTGGTACAAAGTTCCTTCTGACAGAGGAAGTCTCCACCATTACTAGAACTGAAACTTTGGGTTCAGCCTTACGTGTTTCAAGTTCATTCCTGACTATGATCTGGACTACAGGTATCCTACTTAGAGTGAAGGTGTATCTAACTACATCAGAATCATAACATACAATGTAATGTGGGTGCTGCACGTAGACACCATGGAGTGCCAGTGTAACCTGTTTTGTTCAAGAGCAATATCAAATAAATACATTTATCTAATCTGAGAACTGGGAGAGTTCATGTCTATGACAGTGTGATCCCACCTTGTGACACTTGCATTTATAAAAGATTACAATGAACAAACTTGAGGAAAAAACATCTTATTTGGAACAATACAATAATAAAGCATATATAACAACAATCATGTAACAAAACAGGCCTGTTTTACTCAAGCGGACCCAGGTCTCAGTCTTTCTGACTTCTGTATGGTGGTCAGTCCCTTGAATTGCAGCAACTTGTAGCTGTGCTCTACGTTGAGATGCCTTCTGTTCTTCACAGGAGTCCTATAACATTAATACAGAGTTCATAGAAAGGAGAGTTTCTGAGGAGAGAGTGCTTCTCCCTGCAGCTTCAGGCCCTCCAGTCTCTCAGGGAAAATTATACATATAATATCCATTTCAAATAGTCCCAACAATAATCAAATTACAAACTAACAGCCAATTAATGTAAACACAATCTTCCCTTCCAATAATATGTATAAGAAATTCTCATACCTATAACATTAATACAGAGTTCATAGAAAGGAGTGTTTCTGAGGGGAGAGTGCTTCTCTCTGCAGCTTCAGGCCCTCCAGCCTTTTTTTCCTTATAAGGAATACCCCAACTATCTATCTCCCTCTAGTGGGCAAGGGTTATACCAGGTCACTGGAGGAATGCTTCCCTTCAGTGGAATTGGGCCTTTGAATCCTCCAAGGCTTGTGTTTTTTGTACACAGTCATGTGGCACTTCTAGAATTTGATCAACTAGCAATATCTGGATGATGCAGAATCTAGGTGATGGTGAAGAAAAGATCTCCCAATATCCCCTCCCCAGAATTCTCCCTTTCTAACTCACACATACAGCTTTTCAGTGGAAATTATTGCACATTGGACATATTTATTGCAAAAAATTGAAGTTGAGCTCCTGAAGTCATGATCATTAGACTTCGGTGAGAATAGCAATTGAAAAAAAATGAAAAAAATAATTTGTTCCAATTGCCAACCCCATAGCTTGTGTGTGAGCAATATATAATCGTAATTAGAATACTGATTGAGCAGTTCCCCTTCCTGTTGAAAGAACGGCAGGAACTCTGGATTAAGATTTAGCAAGACCAATCACCCATTTTTGTGAACTGTAGCCCAAATTAGATTTATAGCAAATGTTATGCTCTGTCATTCTCTCCAATGTTCTCTTCTCCTTCATTGCTTCTTCCCATGAACATGGTGAAATATGGATGCCAAGTCCATATTTCTGTGAGGCAGTGGGAATTTCGCAACATCACACACTTTCACCTGCCAGTGCCTTAGGCACCAGTGGGAGGAAATGGGGGAGATGGAGCGCAGTGGCATCATGCTGGTCCACTGGCATCACTTCCAGCAAAAACTAGATATGAAGTAGTGGACTGATTAGTGCATCTAATGTTGCCACATACAGTTTTTATTGGAAGTGACATTAGTATGCTGGTGAATAAATAGTAAATAGATCATAAATATAGCTGAAGATAAAAAATAGGTTGGTGGGAAGGAGAGAAAGAAAGGTGAGGGTATGGGAGTTGCCAGGAGGAGGGTTAGATGAAATAGTGTGAGGAAAGGAATAAAGGAATAAATGAAGTATCTTCGCAGGTTCCCCATCGTTCAACTGGGCCCAGCTATTAGCAGTCAGATCTGCCCTCATGATATTAAAAAGGCTTATGAGTATGGAAATATAATTCCCTCTCTGTATTTAGTTAATATCTCGAAACACGTACTTAAAGTAGACATGGGCACGAATGGAAAAAAAATGAAAAAGCTGTTCGTTGTTTGTTGCCATCCATGAACAACAAACAGTAACAAACATGAGCCTGTTCACAAACATGTTCATTGTTCGTTGTTCATGGCCCCTTAAAGATCCCTTTAAACTATCGGCTGGCAGGTGGCAGGGGGAATTCCTACCTGCCTGCTAGCTGATAGTTTAAAGGGCCCTTTCCTGCCAGGAGCGAGGGGCAGGGCACTTTAAACACCCCACAAACTGACTTTCCCAATGTTCAGTACCCACCAAATTTGCAAGGGACATAGTCCTCACTGTCCTCTGAAGACCTCCCCCAAGTTTCAGAGAGATTGCACCCCGGGAAAGGCATGATCCATGGGTTCTTCTCTTTGTTGTCATTTTCTCCTCACAGTGGCAAAAATGGGACTCTCTGCCGGAAGTACTTTGAAGGGTTAAAGCCAGAAGGAAAGCCAGAAGGAGTTCAGACAGTCCCTGCTGTTGCCAAGGGAATTGATTGAAAGGCCCCAGACTGTCTGGCTTGATGAATGGCTGATGAAGGAAAGAAACGAGGCTTGCAACGACCACTTGTTTGTTTAGAATGGAGCTTCATGAATGGCTTGTGCATGAAGCAACGGCTCCAAGACTCACCTGGGGGACTGGACTGCGGGCATTGTGGGGGAGGTGACTGGGGAGATGGCATGGTGGCCGCCATGTTGTGGAGGGGCGGAGAAAGACCAGGGGCCAGGGGTCACGGCCAGGTTCATCTGGTGCAGCCCCAGGCCTGGGAAGCTGGCCCCCGCCCTTCAACACTTGGCCCATGGCGACATGGAAGCAAGACGTGCTGGGGCCAAGTAGAAGGGCAGCCAGGCCGAAGCGAAGCATGCAGGTCCCGGTGGCAGCACCTCGGCAGCAAAGGAGGAAAGCTGGTCTTTGGACGAGAGCAGACCTGTGGAGGATGAGTGGTGCTGTGCAGGCACACAGCAGCAGTGGCTTTTGCTCCCCCAAGCCCCTGCTGGCTATGGTGCTTGGGCTGTGAGGCAATAGTCATTATCGTCCTCTGTCTGTTATTGTAAGTATGTTCCTACTGGGTTGCTTCCATGTCATTTTATGTGTTATGTTAAATTGCTTATGTTTTGTTTTAACATAGTTTTGGTTCCATATTGGATTTCTGCTTGTATTCAAATTTCTCCAACCTATACCTTTTTGTATTGTTTATTAAATGCCCCAGCTGCTGATTGTATTGAATTACACTGTGTAATCCATCTTGCATCTCAGTGAGAAAGATGGGCTATAGATAGGTGGATGGATGGATGGATGGATGGATGGATGGATGGATGGATGGATGGATGGATGGATGGTTGGGGGTAGTCTGCACATTCCCCACTTGTTGCCATCTCCATAAATTCAGAGTCTAAAATTATCTAAAATTATCCAGTAGATAGCAGAAGACCAATGCAACAATTGGAAGTTCCTACAACAGAAAGAGTTAACTTGTCTCTTTAAGCTTGTTGTACATATATGGATAAGTCTCCAGAAAGACAAGCCATGTATAAGTTCAGTATTTTGCCATGTTGACACCTACTTTATGCCAGGGAGGGATGTTTCATTGCCTCAAAAGCAAAAAAGTATAGCTGACTAAGCTACATGGATGAGAGCAAGATACCCCTCGTTAGATAGTGACATAGAAGTAAGTGCATCTGGTCCTGCAAAAATTGTATACATCAAAACCATAAACCTAAAAACAGTAGCACTGAAAAATCAAAATCTTTACTTAGAAGTCAGTTTCAGCTTCTGTAGTGCAATTATTTAGTGGCTGGGGGACATCCATGACTGGGGAACCCACATTGCTGCCATACTTTAGACTTTTTTCTAAAAACCTTACATTATCCCAAAACAGACTGAAAGCAGGAAACTCAGATAAATAGAAAAGTTTGAGTAGATCCCAGGCTATCCCCTTGTGACCGACTTTGCTGACATAAATAAAAGAAGAAAGAAAGAAGAGATTTATATGTAGTACACAAAAATTTCCCTAGCCATGCAGGGTTTGATGTAGTCTGGTATTATGTTTAAATGTCTCTTAATCCATGCTTTGCCCCTATATGAGCAGTTCAGATACTGAAGCAATCCATATGGCGGGCAGAAGCAATACTAGCTGTGAACAGAGCACATGCCGTGGATCAGCTCATGGCCTTAAATCCTTGAAGTGGACAACAAAGAAAACTTGCTGTCTTGAAAAGGGCCACCTTTTTTGCTCAGCCTCACCAACTCCCCCTGCTCAATACAGTCTCCACCCCACTTAGCTTTTATCCTTGCGGGCCCCATGAGCCCCAGCATCGCCTTTTGAGATGGCCAAAGGGAAATCTTCATCCATTTTGGAGAAACTGGATGGATCTCACTCACTAATATGCAACATAGGTCAGAAAAGTCATTCATTCCAACAATATTTTTTGTTCATTTTCATCATAGCGAGTGTAATTTGGACTGTAAAACTCATTAACATTTTTAAAAAGCCAGAAAGAATCTTGATTTTCCACCCAATAAGAGCAAAAGTAGAGCCTGCTGGAACACAGCAGTGATCCATCTAGTTCAACTTATGGTTTGACACAGCAGCCTGTAAGGTGCCTTGGAAGACCAACCAGGGCATAATGTTGTGAACCTGCCTGAGCCAGACTCAGGAACAGATTCCTCAGATGATGACCAGAAGGAACCCATTCTGAGGGATGACCAGGTAGGCAGAGCAACACAACACCACTGGACCCCCTTCAGACCCAGAGCTTCTTCCAGAATCAGAGCTCCTGAATCCCAAGGCCTCAGTTGCAAGCCTACCCATGAAGGCTTAGCTCCAGGCAATGCTGCCAACATGCCAGAATCCAGGGGAACCAGTCCCTGACTTGTATGGCCACATCCATGACTACCAAGCCCCCAAGTTCTCCCCCCACCTAGTGAGAGCAACAGAGACAGCTGGCCTATGTTTTCCAGCTGCTGAGCCAGGTCACTGCCCCTGAGTACATGTAGTGTTTTGCAGGATCAGGACTCATTCAAGCCCTGGCAAGTGAAAGTGCAGGAAGATGTGGGGCCTCTTGTTCTCCAGGATACTTAAGCCCTGGGATAAATGGAGCGCCTTGCTTGTTCAACCAGTTCACAAGGACAAAACTTTGAGTGCTAGAATTGGCTCCAGACCCTATACAGTGAACATCTGCAGGGTAAACCCTGGCTTGTGAGGAGACTCACAGATCCTGAAGCCTGATGTCAAGACACAGAGCCCAAGACTTTCCATGGATGCTGTATCATGGCAGTGATAGTCAGAGGTCTGTTGCCTATGTTTATAGAGGCTTCCTTTACTCACCATGGCAAATAGCCATTGATGGACTTCTCCTCCATGCATCTGTCTAATCCCCTTTTTAAGCCATCTGTGCTTGTGGCCGCCACTATGTCCACTGGCAGTGAATTCCAGAGTTCCATTATTTGCTGAGTAAAAAAGTCTAAGATAATGGCCATTTCCACACTATTCACCTTCATCCAGAACGGGGCACAATGTCACGAAAAAAACGCAGAAGATAGCGTCTTCTCGTGCAAGTTTTGCGTGATGTCACGCAAAACTCGTGTGAGAAGATATTATCTTCCGTGGATTTTTTGCAACATTGCGCCCTATTCCAGATGAAGGTGAGTACTGTGGAAATTGCCAGTGTCTGCTATAATGATAAAGTCTTAGCTCTATTATTTTTAATTAAACTGCCCTTCCAGCCCTTTTCCCAAGAAGGCAGGGGTTGATTGTCCATTAAGACCATGGGGAAAAGTCATGGAGGGCAGCTCCATGTGAGATGATGCTCTCCCCGCCTCACTTGGTCAGGCATCTCAAGAGGCAAGGCTAGTGTCATTTTGTGCACAACAGCCCTGTGTAGTTGCCTGCAACCGCTGCCATCAGCCAATTTTCCTTCTGTGGAGGGAGTGGCAGGGGAGATGGCATAACCGTTTTTCCCCAGGGCCATTTCCCCTTTCTGGTTTGCTCCTGCAAGGAGGTCAAGGCCGCCTTCCTCATTCTTCCATTTTATCCTCACAACAATTCTCTGAAGTGAGTTCTGCTGAGAGACAGTGTGTGTTCATGGTCAACCAGTGAATTTCAGTGCTTGAATCCCAGGTCTCCCCAGCTCTCATCTGGCACTCTGACCACTGACACTGCTTTCCTGTGTAGTAACTTTTTCCTGCATCAACGCTCACTCACTGGTACTAATTACAACTTTAGGTTCGTTAGTAAACTATAAGTAAATCTTCAGAACTCCAAAGAACCTAGTCATGCAGAACTCTTGAGAACCAAAAGTCCCCGAAGCTCTACAGAGACATTAATAAAGTTCTTACTGCCAGCATGGACAGAGATTACATCTGCAATTTCTGGGTGGATAAAAGAAATTAATATTTTATAGTTTTTGCCATTGTGATTGCAAATTCATGCAAAATTTCATTGCAGACTGAATGAAAGCGCTGGAAGGAAAAAGTAAGTTATTAATTCAGCTATTCCATAAGAAGTTTCCTTTTCAGTGTTCCACCCGTTGATTCATTTATTGTGTCTCTTCCTGCTCCCCTCCAGTGGTGTGATGTAGTGATGTAATGCATGTGTACATTACTAATCATACTTACCGAATAATTATTCATACAAATCAGTGGGGCTTCCAAGTAAATAGGAGTTATGGCTGTAATCCTTAAAAAAAAAAATCACCCCCCACTTTCCCAGGAGTAAGCCCTGCTGAATTAAATAAGACTTAGTTTTAGACTTATTTAGGATTGCTGTCTAAATTGGGCTGTGACTCAGGTAGTTTCTGGATCTAACTGTAAGCCTTGAACTTAAGTAGAGGTTTTTTGGTAAATTTTCTGTCTGTTGCTCATCGTACTTTTTTTATGCTGCAGGGTGAAAGCAAAACAGACTGTTTCTACCAGCTTGTAAAGATAACTAAGGTAACCATCATTCTCCGGCCGTGAAAGCCTTCGACAATACATCATAACTAAGGTAACGTATTAAACAAGCTGAACATTCAGAACGGCTTAAAAATGAAATATAATTCTTCCCTATTTTCCACTTATTTTCCAATGTTCTTGTTCACCATTTGTTTTCTCAGTCAACGAGAAAAAAGGAGCATAGTATACATTTGAAAGCTTTTGTTTTTCAGAGTTGAGGATCAAGTTGTAGCAATTTATATAAGGTGGACTGAGAAAGAAGATGCAGATTAAAGTCATAGTGATTATAAGTTCTCAGCAAAAAATATCTGTTGTCAGCCAAATCTCCATTCATTGCTTGATTGGTCTGATCCTCACTAAGTCAAGCCCATCTAGAAAAATCATAGTTTAGTACATGGAGATTGACGTCTGTAATGTTGATTTCATGACTCGTGTTAAGGTAAATATTTTAAAAATATATTTTAAAGATGACAGGTTGCTTTTTTTTTGAGGTAATGTTCTGAATCTCCATCAGTTAACTGTAAATCACATCTTTTCATCCTGTTTCGACCCATCAAAATGGCCATGAAGAAAATAGACTAGAAACTGGTTAGTGCTTGTCTCATTTCAAGGAAGCACCGTTCATGAGCATTTGGCAGTCTTTATTTATGTCTCTTTATTATTACAGCACTTAGCCAGTACGTTAACCATAAAATTGTTTATTTATGTCATTTCTGTAGCATGCTATGACTTGATTCCAGACAACTTTTTCACTTGGATCAAAATCCTGTCTTTATTACAGTCCTTTTGTACATGCAGGTCCAACAAACCACAACATAGCCTGTTTGTGTGCTCAAAGGAGCCTCAAAAGTGGTTGAATGAAACATCTGAGGAAACAAGAATTTTTGGAATGCTAGTAATGTTTTTCAGGAGCTTATTAAGTGGATTGAATGAATTGTTTAATGGCTTTAAATAATGCTATTGTTAGGAATGCTTATGAAATTTACCACTGCTGAATTTTTCCTCATTTAGATTTCATATTCCATAAACTATTTATGATTCCTACTGTCAAAATTCAGGCTCCAATATTGCTGTATTTTGAGAATGCTTGCATTTTTTAAAAAATATATTGTTGAGGAAGGTTTTTTTTAGTATTGTACATGAGTATCGTTGCAGATTTTTTTTAGAGAAACATATGGAGCTCTCTTTGAAGGACTTCTTAAAAAATTATTTTTATGTTGCACTGCTATGCTGTTGTGTTTGTATAGAAAAGTATTTTTCCATGGAAGGCAATTATTTCATTTTAAAGTATATTGATAAATCTCAAAGGGATGCATTTGTTTCTTGTGTATAATTTGTGGTCAACTTTCCAAAAATTCTTGACATTCATCAACCAGAGCAGAACTGAATGTTGTAGGAAAGACATAGCTTATCTTATATTTATGTTATATAGATATAATTAAAGGGGCATGGCAGGATTATAGCACAGAATATGTTATATCTTCAGTATTTTTCTCTTTATTTCAGGCATGTATATCTTTTTTCCTAAGTTTAGGTGGACAGCTGCGTTGATCTGCAGCGGAACAGCAGGATTTGAGTTCAGTGGCACCTTAGAGACCAAGAAGATTTCCAGAGTGTAAGCTTTCAAGAGTTAGAGCTCCCACCTAAAAAAGTGACTCTCGAAACCTTACACTCTGAAAATCTTGTTGGTCTTTAAAGTGCCACTGTACTCAAATCTTGCTGGGCTTTTTTTTTACAAAGTGTTTTATTTCTAAATAATAATTCACTTCTGAAAAAGTTAATGAGACAAAACTCATGTATGATACAGGTTAAGCTGCAATGCATGGACTGATGGTGATTCTTAGCCCAGGATCTAACTGGAGGAAATAGATCAATTATGGAATTTAAGACTGAACTTGGGGTGGAACTTGCTTTTCCACCCAATTCTACCCAATGCTCCTCCTTAATACAGCTCCATCCCACACAGCTTTCATCCATGCACAATCCCCAACATAGCTTGGGAGTAGGGGAATCAAAAGAGACCCCCCTTCTCTGTAGATCTGGTTGGATCCACCCTGCATGACTGAGATACACAGAAAGCAAAAGTGGTGGCAGGAGAACTTTCCCTCAACAAGATAGTTCAGGAAGAATCAGCAACTCTAAGAAATTCCCATTTGCAGCAACTTTTAAAGGTATAAAAGGCTTTCAAAGTCTGTACCCCTTTAGATAGAGGGGGATTGGACTAAATGACCCTGGAGATCCCTTCTAACCCTGTAATTCTATGTTTCTAAGTATATCAGTGTGTTATTTGCATAGATGAGCCTTATGGATGTACTTGTGTAGCACCAGCAATCAGTGGCATTTGAAACTGTTTTTCCCTATAAGCAAGTTCTCATGGCTGCAAATATATTTTATAGAACAAATAAGATTGCAGGACAAAAAGATATCATTTGTTTAGACATGAGTAAAGGCAAAATCAACTATTCTGCAAGCTAATTATTCCTCTACATTTAAAATTCTTTAAAATAATACTGGAAAATATTCAGAAGCTTGATATCAGCAGTAATTAAGCCTGGACTTCTATTAATGTATAAATAAGTCCTGAGCATATGCCTATGTCTGTGTATTTGGGGGAAATAAACTAATGGAGGAAGCTCTCCCTGCCATGGTAGGTATCGTAGATTGACAGCACTTGGACCTCTATCTTGCTTGAAACAGTACAGAAATTCAAGAGGCTAGCAGAGGAACCTTATTGAGATGTGCACCTTTTGTGTACCTGCAAAGGTCTAAATTGTCTGAAGGCATATTAGGAAAAAAAAGAGCCCCTTGGGCAGTGCTTTTCTACCTCATGTATGCCTAAGAGTAACTGAATTTTCTCCATCTCATTAACATCACAATATTAAATGTAGGCTAATAAACTGAAGTTTAATTTTAATAAGATGGAAATACTATTGGTGAGTGGAAGGCCCAACTCAGGATTTAAGGTTCCTCTGTTCTGGATGGGATTGCTCTTCTCTTGAAAGAACAGATCTATAGCTTGAGGGTGCTCCTGGACACAGGCCTACAGCTGGAAAAGCAGGAGTTATCTGGGATTAGGAGTGCTTTTTACAGCTTTCTTCCGAAAACAGAAAATATCTGTATGTGGTTGTTTTGGATTTTCTGGGCTGTATTGCCGTGGTCTTGGCATTGTAGTTCCTGACGTTTCGCCAGCAGCTGTGACTGGCATCTTCAGAGGTGTAGCACCGAAAGTCAGGGATCTCTCAGTGTCAAACTGTGGAGGAGATGTTCTTCTCCACAGGACATCTCCTCCACAGTTTGACACTGAGAGATCCCTGTCTTTCGGTGCTACACCTCTGAAGATGCCAATCACAGCTGCTGGCGAAACGTCAGGAACTACAATGCCAAGACCACGGCAATACAACCCAGAAAATCCAGAACAACCATCCTTCTCCGGCTGTGAAAGCCTTTGACAATATATCTGTATGTGGTGCATACATCTAAATAATATTACTGCAATGCACTCTATGTGGGACTGCCCTTGAGATATGTTTGGAAACTTCAACTGATACAGGATGTTGCAGCCAGGGAGTTGACTGGAGTGGATAGTAGAGAGCATATCACTCCAGTCTTGGCTAGAGATGGGCACGAACCAGAAAAAATCCGAACCATGTGGTTTGTGGTTTATCAAATTTCACGACCATGAACTTTCACAAACCTGCCCCCCGGTTCGTGAACCAGTTTGTTTGGTTTGTGAAAACGTCACATCCAGGTCAGAAAATCATCACTTCTGAGCCAGCAGAAGGTCACTTCTGGGCCAGCACAAGGTCTGCAGGAAGTCCATCCCCTGTTGCTTAGGAAACTGATTGATTGGCACCAGCTGTCTGCAGTGACGAACCAAAAAATGAACCAAATGAACCAGCCTAAAAGTTCGTGGCAGTTTGTCAGAAATGGGATCTGACAAACCATGGTTTATGCTTAATTTTGGTTCATATTTCAGTTCATGCCCATCTCTAGTCTTGGCCCTCTATATTGCCTTCCAATTTCTTTCCAAACCCAATTGAAGGTGATGGTATTGACCTTTAAAACCCTATATGAATTGGGACCAGCATGCCTGAAGTACCGCTTACTTGTGTAAGAAGCTACCTGACTGTTAAGGTAATCTTCTAAGGCCTACTTTGAGAGCCCCTACCTCCTGAGATTTAGGCAAGTGTCAGCCTAAAAGAGTGCAATTTTGGTCATGGCACCCAAACTCTCTGGTAAAGACAACAAAAAAGGAGAGTAAAAAAACAGCAATCCTGCAAACTAAGTGTAACTTAGAAGGTTGGCACAACAGAAATAAATACATATCAAATAGTTGAAATAACTAATATAAATAGTTGAAATAACTACTATACATTTAAAACATAATATGTTTTTATAAAGTTTTATTTTAGCTATTAGCTTCCTTATTGGACTTCTTTGGGCAGAAAAATGGTATACAGATTTTGTAAATAAATAAATACATTTATAGCTGTAGCGCTCCAGCCTAACTCTTTTATGAAGTAGGTAATAACATCTTTGAATGAATGTAACATTTTTTTTCTTTTTCCTTCTAAAAGGCTTTCTGCAATTTCAGAGGAAGGGGGAAATGTCTAACCAAACGTCCACCACTGAATTTTTACTCTTGGAGTTCTCAGATGTGCGAGAATTGCAGATTGTTCACTTCGTTGTGTTCCTGGCTGTGTACTTGGCTACAGTTACAGGAAATCTTCTTATCATCTCTGTAGTAGCTTTTGATCAACATCTTCACACCCCCATGTACTTCTTTTTGATGAACTTAGCCATGACAGACATTGGCTCCATTTCTGTCACCATACCCAAATCCATGGTCAATTCCCTCATGAATACCAGATTGATTTCCTATTCTGGGTGTGCCGCTCAAGTTTATTTTTTTCTGCTCTTTGCGGCATCAGACTACACTCTTCTCACAGTAATGGCCCATGACCGCTATGTGGCTATCTGCAACCCACTACGCTATGAGACGATTATGAATAAAGGAGCATGTATTCAAATGGCAGCCAGTGCGTGGCTTAGTAGCCTTTTCTATGCTGTACTGCACACTGGTACCACCTTCACCATGACTTTCTGCTCCAATAATGTGGATCAGTTTTTCTGTGAGGTCCCACAGTTAGTAAAGATCTCTTGCTCGGATTTATACCTAGTTGAAAACACACTTCTTGCATTAAGCGTTACAGTAGCATTTGGCTGCTTTATATTTGTAGTCATAACTTATGTGCAGATCTTCAGTACGGTGCTCAGAATCCCCTCATCACAGGGAAGGCAAAAGGCCTTCTCCACTTGCCTTCCCCATCTCATTGTTTTCTCCATGTTCTTATTTGGTGGAATGCTTGTCTACCTCAGACCTATACCTCACCCCTCTTCACAAACCAACCTGGCATTTGCCGTCATATATTCTGTAGTCCCACCCATGATGAATCCTGTGATCTACAGCATGAGAAACAAGGACATTAAGCTTGCCATGTGTAAACTTTTACACTTGAAGTAGTTTTGAAAGAAAGTATTTTTCTGGATTTGTTCTGTAAACACATAATCAGTATGATTTAGTAGCAACAAAGCCTGTTGTGGGGGAAAATACAACAGGCTCTAGAAAGGGCAGGGCAGACAGGACAGGCATTGCCACCTCCACTATGCCCTGATCTGGTCAAGGGAAGGGCAGGATGGCTGGGACTGACATTGGCCCCTCCACCTCACCCCAATCTGGGTGGGGTGGGGGAGGGCAAGGCAGCTGAGGAAGGACTGGGAGGTGGGTCTGTTCATCCTGCTTCCTCCTTCCCCCAATTGGGCTGCAGAGGAATGGGCAGGCTCTTCCCTTCATTGGCCAATCCCAGGCCTGATTTTGGGCTGCTGTGGAGCCCAGGAGTGCTGTGGGGGGGAGTGGTGGAAATGGCCCTACAGCCACCTGAATCAGCCCCAATTTGGGCCGAATTTGGCAGCTGTGGAGCACGGGGGCACTGCCTGGAGGGGGGGGGGCAGAAAGGTCCCTGGAGTGCTCCTATACGTCACAGTGGGTCAAATTGGGCTTGCTTCGGGCTGAAATCATCCTACTGCACCATCAGGGGGCACACCCAGGGAGCTCTATTCCCCCTCTTAGAGGACAGAGACCAGGTCTACTTGCCCTGCCAATCTAGGACATTTAAAACTGGGCCCCATGGACTTGGAGGCCATGGCAAGTAGACCTGAGCCCTGAAGTTTCAGAAACCAGGTCTACTGACCTTGCAAAGCCATGGCAAATAGACCTGGGCTCCTCCAGTCCAGAGTACAGTTCTATTTATATTGCAAAGCCATGGCAAGTAGACCTGGACTCTTCCAGTCCAGAGTCCAGGTCTACTTATGTTGCAAAGCCATGGCTAGTAGACCTGGGCTCTGCAGGTCTTGCAGGCAAGCCAAGGTGCCCTCCCCTGAACTGCATCTCACCTGCAGCAGATCCAGGTTCAGCAATGGAAAGCTGTGGGGGAAAGAGGCAAGCCATGCTGCCCCCATGGGCCCCCACCCCCTGCAGCAGATCCAGGCTTGGGGGGTGGAAAGGTGGGGGGGGGAAAGCAGGCAAGCAAAGGTGCCCCTGCTACCTCCCCCCTTGGCAGAGTCATGCTTTGGAGGGAAGGCTGGGGAGGTAGACCCCAGGCCAGCTGGGCATTCCTCTTGCTGACTCCATCCCAATTGGGGACCCCAGCCCAATTGGGGCTGGGGAGGGCAGAGCCAACCTGTGGGCCCTTCGGAGGCTGCAGAGGCTCACCCTGACTGCACCTGTGCTGTGATAAACTAGAGAGTCATCTGGATTACACTTACTCAATTATGTAGTAACAGTGATTTTAATAAGGAGTAGAACTTAAGAAAGTCTTGTTGGACTAGAACAGTGGCACATGTATTCCAGAATCCTGTTTCACAGAAAGGCCAACCAGTTGCCCTGGAGGGCCAAGAAACAGGGCATAGACGCCAAGGAGGCCTTTCTCTATCATGCTTCCTAAGCACTGAGTTTTAAAGGTTTATGTCCTCTGAATGTTGAGGCTTTCTTTAGTCACTATGGTCAGTAGCAATTGATGGATCCAAAATCCAAGAATCTGTCTAATCCCTTTTACAAACTGTTTATGCATGGGGCCATCACTGGCACTGGCAGGGAATTCCGCAAATTGACCTCTGGCATATGAATATTTTATAATGGAGTCAGATACTCAATATCTAAATAAATGCAAACTGAGTCTCTGAAACTTTAGACACAGAAGGCAATAAAAGAGGCAATGTTGCCCCCTGCAAGAAGCAGACACTACAGAGTCTGCCTTTTGATTTTTGCAGTCAATTAGGTCGTATCAAATTCCTACAACTCCTCTTGCCTCATGTACCCTGAACTGGAGAACACCTCTTTGGGTCTGGAGAGACAAAAAGGAACCTCCGGCTTTACTACAAATTCTAACTAAGAGGCATCCAGAACACTGCAACGTTTTGCAACAATACTAACCTCATAGAATTGTTCACAGACTACTTGATGTTACCCAAATATTCTACATAAGGAAATCCTTCCAGATTTGCTTCAGAGTTCAGACAGGATAGTGACCACACCCATTCAAAGAATCAATAAAGCAGACTGGTGAACAGGTAGCACCAGACAAAACCTGTCAGTGGTGGCATGATAGGGATTAATTAGACAAATGGCCAACCATCCCAGATTGGATAGGATATCCCATTAGTTTGAGTGTTAAAACCCATGCCATCTGGTTCAGGCTCTTTATACCTACAAAACTGAATAAAATAGAGATCTGAACATAGACTAGTGTCTCATCTGGTTATGCCTCTAGTTCACTGAAGAAACACAAAATTTGGAGAGTGGGATTTGGTGAAGCAAAAATCATTATGATTCATTGTGTCGTTTCTACCCATCCACAGTTCAAATTCCCATCATATAGCAGGAAATAAGAACATATGAGTAACTATGTTAGACCAATGATTCATATATTCCAGCATCCAGTTTAAAAATGTTACCAGCCAGATGCCACCAGGAAGGTTGCAAGCAGGACCCACAAGTAGCAATGTTCACCTGCTGATTGCTCCCCAGCACTTTACAAGGTGGTCACTTTCTACTATCGTGCTAATGATAGACCATTCCTCTTCAGGTAGCCAAGTCCCATTTAAATCCATTTAAGTCTGCAGCAATTACCCCATCTCATCTCATTCTAAAATTTAGTTGCTCATGGTATGAAGTAGTATTTCCCTCTGTTGGTCGCTAAGGAGTCACTAGATTCAAATCCTTTGTATTTGTAGAAAATACCTCTGACTCTCGAAAGCTTATCCTCTGAAAATCTTGTTTGTCTGTAGAAGAGGAAGAGGAAGAAGAATAACAACATTCGATATATATACCACCCTTCAGGATGACTTAATGTCATCGGAACATAAGAACATAAGAGAAGTCATGTTGGATCAGGCCAATGGCCCATCCTGTCCAACACTCTGTGTCACACAGTGACCAAAAAACCAGGTGTCATCAGGAGGTCTGCCAGTTGGAAAGGGACACTAGAAGCCCTCCCACTGATTGCCCCCCCAAACACCAAGAATCTAGACAGAGAATTCCATCTATACCCTGTGGCTAATAGCTACTGATGGATCTCTGCTCCATATGTTTCTCCAATCCTCTCTTGAAGCTGTCTATGCTTGAAGCTGCCACCACCTTCTGTGGCAGTGAATTCCATGTGTTAATCACTCTTTAGGTGAAGAAGTACTTCCTTTTATCCATTCTAGCCCCACTGCTCAGCAATTTCATTGACTACTCACGAGTTCTTGTATTGTGAGAAAGGGAGAAAAATACATCTTTCTCTACCTTCTCTATCCCATGCATAATCTTGTAAACCTCTATCATGTCACCCCCTCAGTCATCATTTCTCCAAGCTAAAGGGCCCCAAGTGCTTTAACCTTTCTTCATAGGGGAAGTGTTCCATCCCTTTAATCATTCTAGTTGCCCTTTTCTGCACTTTTTCTAGTGCTATAATATCTTTTTTGAGGTGTGGTGACCAGAATTGTACACAGTATTCCAAATGAGGCCATACTGTTACCAGAACTGCTCTTTTATTATAATGGGGAATTAGCTGTAGCAGTCTGTAACTATTAATATTAAGCGAGGATCATAACCTATGTTTACGGAGGTCCCGATCCCAGACACTCTAGTGAAAAAGAGGCAGACAAGGAGTAAGGTCCAAACACGTGTATTGAGTGTAGCGTAAGCCTAGCTTGCACAATCATACAAAGAACATACAAGGTCTAAGAAACATAGAGTATGAAATACAGAGACGTTCGCATTAGCTGGTTCCCAACGATGATAGGGGAAATACTCACTTATCCTGGAGCGAAGCAGAGACACAGCAGCGAGGGTGGCCCAATGCCAGCACTGGGACCACAGACGGACAGCAAGGAAGTCTGGATAGGAATGGCCTGAGCACCGAGTGGTCTGAGAGACCAGCTTAAATACCCCAAAACGTACCCTGGGGCTGGTGCTGTACTTGGTGGTTCTCACAGATTAAAACAAAGGGTCTAATGGGCTACTGAATGGCTTGGATGGGCCACTTTGGTAATCAGATTGTGATAAGTGATACCTCAGGAAGAGGGGACAAAGGAGGGAGGGGGAAATCCAAGTGGGCTGAAAGGATGTTCCAGCGGACAGGGCTTGTCCTGATGTCATCAGCTTTGGAATGCGGAGGTTTCTTTGAGATGCATTCTCTAAGTGCTTGGGATGGTCGGCACTTAGTTCCTTCTCCGGGGCGGCTCCTAAGATATGCAGAGCGGGGCGAGGGGCTCTCGCTGCGGACGTGGTGTGCCCGCTTCGCTGAAATGGCTTCTCAAAGCAGTCTTCTTCTCAGGGTCTTCTGGCTGCCTGAGAACATGGATGCCGGCTGGGCATAGCTGAGGCTGGTTTGCAGGCTGCCCGGTAGCGAGGGCAAGCTTGGGGACCGGCCCGCGGGAGGCTCCAGGCGGGAACTGACCAGGGAGCGCCTAGCCAGGCTCGCTGGAGGTTTCCCCGGCTGGCGCCCGGCTGCTAGCAGCGGCTTGGGCCCATATGAGGCAGGCTTCCATGGAGGCAGCGGGAACAACACTTTAAAACACAGTCCAAGGCAGGGAACAGGCACGGTCCGTGGCAGATGGCAATGCAGGCACGGGGCACACTTGTAGCAAAGTCCAAACACACACTGGGAATTCCAGATACAGGTCAGGGCAGGGCTGCCCAGAAAGAGAGTCCTTTGTGCAGTTACCCAAACATGGAGTCAGTAAACTACACAGTCTATTACAGCAGCAGGGTAATTGACACGCAGGCAGGAAACTGACACGTGTATCAGAACACACACGTGCAAAGCAGTCTTTGGTGCAGCAGTAAAACAGTGATGCAGGAAACTCTAACACAGTTCATGGCAGGCCTTAAAGCAGGGGAGGGGGCCTACTTGGCAACAATTCCCCCCCTCGGAGACCCCGGGACGTCAGGCGCGCGGGTCTCCGAACTTGACTTCAAAGGCGAGGTGGTCGGCAATGTCCGGTGGTCGAGCTTCGAGCGAAGAAGGAGTGGGAAGGGAAGGAGGGGGAGGCGTCACTCAAAAATTTAGTTTGGAGAACCACCTAACCGAATAAGTGCAATTTAGATCAGCCAATGGGCTGCAGGTCTCTGGGTTCACACCAGGGGGTGTGCTAAGTGCAACCGTCAGAATAAATAGTAATAATTCATAGGCAGCAATGATCAATTCATGCATATAAATAGCAATAATCCATAATTGTGTACATTGATTAATTCATGGATGAAGGTAATTCATATGGAATTCATGGTGGATTAAAAGCATTAAAAACCAGGAGCAATTAATATACATGGATCAATTCATGGATAGTTAAAATCATAAATAGATACATAGGATTAAAAGCAAAGGCAATTAAAACAAAGCTCATAGGCGAGGGAATAATTCATATACGAAAGTGCAAGTCAGGTAGAACAATTCATAGAGGGTAAAAACAAGTGCGAGGAAATAATTCATGAGGGTAAGCGGCGGAAGGGCTCATGGGGGCAGAAAAATAAACTCTGCGATTAAAAACCAAATCGATATGGCTGGATTAAAATCAAATTCATAGGCTAGAACTGCCTCGGCGGAGGGAGTCAGGTTAAAAAGGCAATTCCTAAGGTTAAAATCAAATTCATCGGGAGGAAGTTCATGGGCGCACTTGCGATAGATAGAGAGAGGGACTAGTTCGGGGCTAAATTCATGGGAGTAAAATTCATGAAAGCAATGGAAAGAAATTCATAAAACCATAGAGTAACAAAGATCACAGACGGCTCAGTCCGCAGTACAGCTGCTGGACTGGGTTGCATATATACAAGAACAAGCAAACTTAGTCCATGTGCTCCAAAACACACTTCCACCCCCCCTTGCTGTCTGCGTCAATCCGCAGGGCAGGGTCGGCAGGCGGCGAGAAGGGCTTCAGACACACAGTTCTAGTCCTCATGGAGGTGGCGCTGCTGGCGGTCGTTTGGAGACGGGCCGTGGGTTGGGAGGCAGAGAAACATGTCCCCCCCTAGTCCACAAGAGGGCCTCGGAGCGGTGTCCGGCAGCAAAGCGTCCATGGGGCTGGTTCAGGATCCGTACACATAATAAAATACAAGCATAGTTCATACCAGCACAAGCAATAAAACAAACAAGGGTTAAAGGAGGGCGCCAAGAATAACCTTTAGGGCAAGAGGAGGTCGGGGTTGTAATGATCCAAACGGTAGGACAGCTGGAGTTGCTGGAGCTGTCGGCGGCTCCAACAGCCCAAATAAAGCAGTGAGGCACATAACAAAACTTGGAAGGCCAGAATAACAACGATCGGGTGCAGAGCCAAATTGTAAATTCCAGTGGCAGTGGGGCTCCAGCCAAAGAGGGTTTCCCACCACGAGTGCTCGCCGGTGGTCTTAATCCGCTGGACCAGATCCAAAATCTCCTTTCTGTTGTGGGACACAACCAAAGCAGTGGTGTCCCCGTCCCTCTGGATGCTCTGGAGGGTGCGGTGGAGCTGCGGGTGGGCCAGGAGCTCATGGATTAGCTCCAGACCGATGCCGAGGGAAACTGGCTTCACATAGCGATAGATGGAGGGTGCCACCAGGATCTCTTCTTGGGTCCAGACCGGTACCGTGTAGGTGAAGTCGCAGGCTGCCACCGAAGACAGGTTGCAAAAGCAGCGGTTGACTCCCGGGATCACGGGCTTCATCTGGAACGAGTTCAGGATCACAAAATCGCAGGCCGTTCGCACGCAGGCACATCCTTTCCCAAGGTAGACCACAGCGGAGCTGTTCTCCCGGACGACCTCGAAGGGGCACTCGTTGAGGGCGTCGACTTGCGGGGCTACACAGGGGTGATGAGGTGCAAAGGCTTGGTCCTGGCAAATGAAGCCGGTCTGGTCTCGATGCTGGCACCCTTGGAGGCTGACGAGCTGCCATCCGGTCGGGGTGAAGCGGGCCCAATGGTCGGGGTGGCGGGCGTAGAGGACTTCGGTGTCGCTGACTTGGAGTCCCAGAGGCACGACTGGATACACGTGGAATGACTCGTGCGCACTGGCCGTTAATAAAAATAATTTAAGCTCCTGGGTGGTCGGTGAGAATGAGGAATTTACGAGAGACCACCAGGATTCAAGCTCCAGTTCTATGGGTGACAATTTGGGCATAATCAATCTTTTAATTTCCAGGGGCAAGTGCCCATCCGTGGCTTGCCGAATTAGCCCCATGGCCACAGCCTGATTCAATTGTTGGGCTTGCATACATGCCATGGCTATTGACACGTTGCGTTCAAAAGACTGCGTCCCTTTGAGCAGCAGAGAAAAGTCTCTTTCAATTTGACTCTCCCAGTTAACTAAAATGGAGCTGATCTCGTGTTGCCCATTTGAAATGGAATTTAGGGACTGCACCACCGGTTCACCTAAGTCAGAGATGCTAGTCGTGACATGGGCAAACTTATTAGCGAGAGTCTCAATATTGACCGAATCCATGATTGCTAAGCCTCCGGCTGCAGGAGCAGTCCAGTCGGCAATGCTTCGTCTGGCACGCGAGAGAGAGGGGGAGGGATCGATCCACAGTTGTAGCCATGCATTCCAACCCTTGCTACCGGCCTCCAGATAGGGAGCGCACTGCGGCAGCCTCTGGGTTACATTTAGCTCAGCTAAGTCTATGCGGATCTCTTTTAAAGACATTTGCGGGCGGACTAGAACTCTCTCTCGAATGTCAGTTTTCAAAACATGGGAGCCCACTATATGCGTGCCGCCTTGGCTTAATTGCTTATTGCTAACAATCAAAGGGTCAATTTGGATGGTGTGGGTCTCCTGGGTCCGGATCAGCAGGGAATAATTGCCTGGTTCGTGAGTCAAATTTACAAAGAGCAGCCCAAGCCGGTGAAATTTCTCTACTAGGGGCTTGGTTTGGCATTCGGGCGTCTGTTGAACCAGTATCCAATCGGGTGGGCCATGTTTGGCTAGGTCTTCCTCTTTTACAATCCAGGTCAGGTTCTCCCAGCGTTCTATAGCAAAGGAGAGAGCTGTGCCTGAAGGGGGCGTGATAATGACTGATGCAGATTCAGTGGCAGTAGTGCCTAGTAGGATGGTCATTCTAAAGGGGTCTCCTGCCTTCCATACTGCGGCCGACACTAAAATAACTTCACAGTATGGTCCGAAAGCCTCAGTGACAAACGGCGAGGTTTCGAAATTGGCAGGGGTGGTATATCTGTCTACCACCGGGACTGCGGTGGGGGCTGGCCTGATACGGGGAAGAGACATACATGGAATCGGAGCAAGAGGTGAAACCGTATCAGTAGGCGAGTAACAGACTAATTCTTGGGACAGAGTTTTTACTCCCACACATAAAATAACAAGCTCTGGGGGCCGGATCCACTGCTCTTCACAACTGCGGAAGTTAGTGCGATCCGTAGGGGTGGTCATATTACTCTGCTGTACAACTTTGCAGACCATCATTTCATTTCCTGCCAGGGTATTGATACATCTCCAGTGGGGGTAGGGCATTAATTTGGACGGGCGTCCCTCTATTAGGGTGCCTGCCAGCACGAGCAAACACAGAGTGGCCAGGTGCCTCATCTCCTGGCCTTCTTTTTCCTTTTGTGGTGAAAATATCCTGGGGAGACCTGCGGATATAAGTACAGGTTCCCTGAGTTTATTGCAGCAAAAAAAAATGAAGTAAAGCAGGGAAAAAGAGGGAGGGCATTTTTCTGCCAGCACTGTCTATTAAGCGGGGTTCGAACGAGAAGTCCCGGAGCACTAAGCGAGCCTTCCAGCTTGTTGCTCTGGGGGACTCCTGTACGAAGGTTTCTTTCTAAAGCGTGTATATTTCAGGGGGGACGTCTTTACGTCGAGCAAGGGTTGGCTGAACGTTAGGCGGGGTTATGCAAACTCGCCCCAGGGGTCCCTGGGTGCCTAGACTATGTGGCCTTCAGGTGCCCCTTGCTTGGCGGCGGGCTATTTTTATTTTGCGGGCTGAGAGCTATCGGTCCGGCTCGGCCTGGCCTTGCCGTTTTGAAAAGAAAAGAAAACTAAAGAGCGGTTTCCATTAACTATAAGGGTTGCTGCAGACGGGGGCCCTCGTTTTAATTTTCAAAAATAGGCCTTCGTCATATGTTTGCAGGACTAGCAATTTTTGGAGGGACTCCCTCGGGAGGCCCCATTTTCTGGTTTCAAAAAAAGGTACACCGGGCAAAAAGAAAAATACACTGAGCAAGAAAAATGCACTGAGCAAAAAGAAAAAATACACGGAGCAAGAGGCATACGGGTGTGGGGTGCTTTTAGGTTGCCCTCACTTGGAAGGCCTGGCAGGGCTTCATTATAACTTCAATATGTCTCCCCCCCTTCTTTTCCCTTATACGGTACGGGCAAGGGAAAAGATTACGTGGGGCGGGCGGCTGCTGGCGGAAAGGGCCGAAATGGGGCCGAAGGCGCTCGGCGGCGTTTATCGAAAAGCGGCGGAGGCGGCCGAGATCTGCCGGCGCCACTGGGTCTGGGTTATTCGGGGGTCATCTTGGCGCGGGGGATCCTGGCTATGTAAATGAGGCACGCTGCCCCTTGTGCGTGGCGAACGTACCCCAATAACACATTCCAGAGGTAACATATTTACAAAATACTGGCGGGTCTTTTACCTTTGCACTAAAGCGTACTAACTGGTGGCGCCGTATAGCAACTCACCATGACGGGTATGAACATTAGTAAAAGAGGGATGTTGGGCTATTTGGGGATCCTTTTCCAGGGGAGGCACGGCCCTCAAAGCCAAAGCCGACCATCATGCGAAAAGCGTGGGTCTGGCAGGTGAGACCCCGAATCTACGTAGATGCGGGATCTTCACCAGCACGGCGGGTGATATATTTTCGAATACAGGGATCACCTTATTTGGTGATTCCACTATTTTCGAAAGAATGTATGCACCTCTGGGCTAAAGCCTCTCCAACCACTTTCACACACAGCAAATCTCTTTTGCCTGTGCAATTTTTTTCCGAACATGCGGCTTACAATCCAATCAAGAATCACTTTCGGTGGTGGTCCTATTTGGCTTTGGTTGCCGTGTCTTCCCCAAGGGTCCCAACTGTGGGGCCCGCCTAATGAAGTTAAAGAATAGAATTGGAAAAACTCTTGACATTTACACTTACATTTACATATTCTACTGTTTCTTTTATACTAAAGCTACAAAGGTCTGGTCCAAGGGGACACAGGGTATCTCTGGCCCAGGGTGAAGGGATATCTGGCGAATCACTGGGCAGAGGGGGGCTGGGCTGGTGGTGGCTCCCCCAGGGTCGTACACAGGAGGGGCGGTTTGGAGCGGCTTCCCTTTCCATTCTTTTAATTGAGAGGCGTGAAAGTATTTTAGCCAGGTTCCTCCTGTTTTTCTCTGGATGGCTACCTGATAGACGGCTGGGGAGACTCTTTTTGTGATAGGGACTGGGCCTTGCCATTTGGCTGCTAGCGAATGCGCCTTTTGCGAAAACTTCCTGTACAGAACGAGCTGTCCTTCTTCCCACTGCCTGGGGTTCCTGACCCATCCTAGTTTGCGGTCTATATCTTTCTGGGCTGTGCCCAACCTCTGGGCCACTTGCATGTGGACGGCGTGTATGGATGAGAGCAGATTCTGGACCCAAGCGTCATTAATTACTAAGGGCTGCATATCAGAAGGGAGCTGCGTATCTAGCCAGAAGGCCTCCGGGAGCTGCATTCTTCGCCCTGTCATAACCATATGGGGTGTTAGCCCGTGAACTGCGGTAGTGCCTCTAATGGCCATTAGGATTATGGGGAGTTTTTCATCCCAGTCTCTCCCGGAGGAGCGAACCATCTTGCGGAGAGCCTCCTTGAGGGTCCGGTTGGTTCTTTCTATTGCGCCTGAAGCTTGAGGGTGGCCTGCTATGTGGAAGCGTTGCTGGATGCCCAGTGCTTTACAAAGCTCCTGTGTTACTTCTCCGATGAAGTGTGAGCCTAAATCAGAGTCCATGACTCTCACAATGCCCCATCTTGAAAAAACATTATTAAACAGTAGTTTGGCTGTGGTGGCTGCATTGTTGCGCTTGCACGGAAACGCTTCGATCCATTTGCTAAAGGGGTCTATGACAGTGAGGCAGTAGCGATTGCCGCGAGCAGTGGGGGGAAGGGGGCCGATAAAGTCAATCTGTATGCGAGCCCAGGGTCCATCAATTCTCTGATGCTGGAGGGGAGCTCTAGGTCCGGTGGGGTCTGCATTGACCATCGCGCAGGACAGACAGTTGTCTACCCATTGCGCTACTTCGGTGCGCATGCCAGGCCACCAACCAACCTCTTTTACCCTTTCCAGAGTCAGATCCTTGCCTCGGTGTCCCTGCTCGTGGACAAACTGAATTAAGTCAGCCCCAACTTCCAATGGCACTACCCAATGGCGTTCGCCGGCTGCATCTACTGCCCAGACTATGCCTTCCTCTTCTCTGATCATGAGTCTCCCTGTCTGATCCCTTCCTGCGGCTAGGAGGTCAGTTATTTCTGGGTCAGATAGTTGCAGTTGTGCTAGGTCTAGTGTTCCTGCGGTTCCCTGAGCTTGGCTGCGGGCTTGTGCCCGAGTGGTGACAGGGCGGAGGGGACAATCGGTGGCCAATTCCGGTAGGGGAGCATTTTCAGTGGCGGCTGCCTTGGCTGCAAGGTCTGCCTGGTCATTCCAGTAAGCGGTCTCTGAATTTGTCTTCTGGTGTCCCTTGACATGGGTCACCTGCGTTGGGCCTGAGCGGGACTGAAGGAGCGCTGCTACTTGCTGCCATAGCTGTAGGTGGGCTACGGGTTTCCCATCGCTAGCTCTCCACCCCTGATTCTGCCATACCGGGAGCCAGACTGTGGCGGCTTTGGCCGTCCAATCTGAGTCTGTATAAATGGCAAGTGGGCTTTCTGGGGGCTCAAACTCAAGCACTGCCAGAAGCGCTTGCACCTCAGCCGCTTGGCTGGAATGGGGGCGGGCTGGACCTTTGAGAGTATGGGCGTCGCTCACTCGCACGGCGCCGTAGCCTGTCCGAGGGGAGCCCCCAACGTGAAAGGAGGAGCCGTCACAGAACCAGCATGTGAAGCCGTTCTGTCGGGCTTCCTCTAGCGGGACTCCCCAAGTGACTGGCCAAACAACCTGCGGTGGCGGGTCCAGGGGGCACTCGTGCTCGGTCCCGGTTACTAACAGGCCATAGGGGGCTGGTGGCTCAGTGGTCTCCTTTTTAAATTCTACTCCGCGGTTGACCAGGGCCAGGGTCCACTGTGCTATGCGGGCGTTTGAAACTTGTCCGTCTTGTATCTTGCCAGACAGAATATATTTGAGGGGCGTGTGAGTAGTTTGGACTATTGTGCGGGAGCCTCCTATGATAAATTCCCAATGGGTCAGACTCCAAACTAGAGCAAGGCACGTCTTCTCGCATGGGCTAAACTTAGCTTCTACTGCGGTTAGGTTGCGAGAGGCATAGGCTACTACTCTAGCGGTTCCCGCTTGCTGCTGGGTGAGCGTGGCTCCTATGCTCTTATCTGATACTGCTAACTGGATAAAGAATGGCTGAGTGACATCTGGATGGGCTAGGGCCGGGGCCGCGGCCAGGCTGCGCTTTAGCTCGGCTAAGGCTGTCTGTTGCTCCGGTCCCCACTCCCAGGGGGTGTTCTTCTTGAGGAGAGCATAAAGGGGGCGAGCTTTGTCTGCAAAGGACTCAATGAAGTCTCGGGAAAAGTTGAAAGTTCCTAAAAGGGCTCTGAGGGAGGGGACATCGGTGGGTGCAGGCAGCTTGGAAATGACCTCCATTCGCTGGGCGTCCGGGGTGCGACCCTCGGGTCCCAGGGTCAGACCCAGGTACTTGACGCTGGTCTGAACCAATTGGGCCTTTTCCCTGCTTGCCTTGAACCCAGTCTCGCGGAGGAGTTCCAGGACTTCCCTGGTGATTTGGCGGGCTAATTCTTCCGTGGGGGCGTGGACTAAAATGTCATCCACGTAGCTCAGTACGTGGGGCCTCGAGGAGGGTTGGAGGCGTTCCCACATCTGAACTACATGGGCATGACAAATGCTGGGGCTGGAGTGGAATCCCTGGGGTGTCCGCTTGAATGCGTATTGCTGGCCGCAGAAAGTGAACGCGAACTTGTACCAGCAAGACTCATGCAACCGGATAGAATGGAAAGCGTTGGCCAGGTCTATGACCGAGTAGAACCGGGACCCAGCGGCAATGGCCGTCAGGATCTCATTGTACTTGGCCACAACCGGGGCAACTGGAGGGGTGGTGGCATTCAGGGCACGGAAGTCGACCGTCATTCTCCAGGTCACTCCATCTGCTTTCAGAACTGGCCACAATGGGGCGTTGCAGATGGACTGCATCGGGAGTATGACGTCCCACTCAAGGAGTCCTTCTATAGTCTTGGCTATCCCTGCCTCAGCTTCTGCTGGGTACTTGTACTGTCTTTGGGGAGGGGGGTCCTTTCCTTCAATCAGGACGCAGGCGCCCTTCACTATCCCACACTCGGCTTTATCTGTCACCCACACTTCGGGAAAGTCCTGAACCCAGGGGTCTCCTGTGATGGGGGCGAGAGGAAGGGGGGCTTTGAGGGCTGCGCATCGATGGACTGCATTAACAAAGTCTGGGCCTCCCGGGATGCGCCACAGGAGCCCGTTCGCTAAGTCAATGGTCAGTCCCTCGGCACGGAAAAATGGCATGCCCAAAAGTCCGTCGTCTTCTCCCCGGTTTGCGCATGCCGAAATCCGAGTGGCCAGGCTCCCAACGGAGAGGGGGATATCCTGCCAGACCGGGGATTCCTGCGTGCCGCCTCCAAAACCGGCGAGCTGCATGGTTGTGGGGGTCTGAGTTCCCTTTGTGACTAAGGTGGGCCGGAGTATATTAAGTGAAGCTCCGGTATCTATGAGGAGAGTGGCAGGCTTCTTCTTTTCCCCGGGAGTCCCGATCCCTGCCTTCACTGTCGGTCTCCCCCATGTGTCCGGCTTTAGTTTGGCAACTATGCCCACGGAAGGAGACTGGGACTCGGGGCAACCCTATGCTGATCCTGCACTCTGGTCGGTGGAAGCGGCGCTTCCTCTAAAGGGGTTGTTGGGGCTCGGGCGCTCCCGGACTGCAGCTATCGGGGGACTCGAGAAGGGAGGGTCTGGCGGTAAAGGGGGCGCTGACGGGGGTACTGGGGGCTGCTGCTGGTCTTCCCACTCCATGATCGCCTTCATTAGAACGGACGTGGGCTTTCCGTCGAAGAGCTCCATGTTCGCTCCAATGTTTTTGAGGCGCATCCAAAGTTCCCAACGGAGGGAGTCCCTGGACTGGGGCGTGCTGCCGCGGTCCCGGTAACCCTCGTGGTCGCCCTGCGATGCTCCCCAAGCATTAGACTGATCTGGAGGCGGGTAGACCTGATGGTGGTACGGGTGCGATGCTCGCGAGTGAGAAGGGGCTATGGGTGCATCCTGTAGTCGGGGCTCGTGGGGTCCTTGCTGGGAGGAGGAACTGTAACTCGGGGCGGGTGCAAAGGAGACTCCCGGGCGGTAGTCCCTTGGTCCTCTTCCCCGGTTAAAGCTATTGCTCCGTCCCCTCAGGATTCCTCCCCTTGCCTCCGGATACGGGCTGCGTCCCTGTGGTCGGTATTGAGAGTGGGGGCCATGATTGGCATAGGTGACTGCACTTATCGGCTCGCTCTCCTTCCTACGAGAGGCCGGGGGCTTCACATGGCGGATGGCGCCGGTTTCTCGCAACAGGCCAGCAATGCTTCTGATGCGAGCCTCCAGGTCTCCCCATGAGATGCTCCCGGGCTCCACTCCTGCTAGTGCTAGGCGGGTGGTACTATTGAGTCCATCTAAGACTGCTCTCCTGAATTCTAATTCGTCAAAGTCGGGTACATCGCTTGCATCTAAATCTACTTCATCTGCTAGCTCAGCAAGAAGCTGTTTCCTAGATAAATATGCCTCTGGGTCCTCTCCAGGTTTTTGAGATTCTGCGATATACAGGGCTTTCAAACTCTTGGTGGGCCACAGGAATGCACAAATTTCTTTAATTGCTCCGTACTGACTGCGGGTGGCTAACCTTCGGTTCGAGATATAGGCATTCAGGGCCGAAACTATTTCAGGGGCAGCGCATTGGCGGGCCAGCTGGGCCACATCGGAACCACTAGCGGAGGGCTGGGAGGTGGTCACATGGGTGAACCACTGGATGGCTGTGTCTCGGTTTAGGGGTCCCATACGATCTGCTATGGCTTGGAGCTCATCGGGCCTCCAATTGCGGGTTTCTTTAACGACCCGGTCTGTTTTCCTGCCATCCTCGTCCATGGATACAATTTCCTTGGTGGCTATTGGGTGGAGGGGCTGTGGGGCTTCCGCAGGCTGGGGCGAAGGGGGTGACCAGTTGTCGGTACTACCTTCGGGGAGGGCCAAGAGGGCTGCGGGATGCACGGCGGAAATTACGGCCTGCTGCATCCCCAGGTGCTGCTTTAGGGCCTCTAGCTCCCTCTTACAAGCGGAGTGGTCTGCTGCAGCTATCTTTGCGACTTTCTGCTCTGCCATGAACTGGGCAGCATGGGTTAATTTGGCAATTTTCTCCTGACCTTCAATTACTGCATGCTCAGCCATGTCGGCACGAGCGGTGGCTACTTCAGCCTTGTGCTGGGCGTCCTGGAGGGCAGCGGCTAGTCCCTGCTTCTCCAGCATGAAGTTAACGCGTTCTGAACGCCACTCGGCTGCTCTTTCCTCATGTTCCTTCTTTTCTCTCCTTAGCTTTTCTATCTCCTGTTCCTGTTCTTCCTGAGCTATCTGTAGCTTATTAATTAGGGACACGCTGTCCTGTAGGGCGGTGAAAAGTGCCCAGGCTCCATACCTATCTTTCTTGCTAGACCTAGGTTTCTCTTTTTCGCAAAAATCTTGGAAGGCGCTTCTGACTATCTGGAGCAGGTCGGGTCCCTTGAAGGAACCGGCTTCCCAAGGGCAATCTCCTTTCTTAACTAGCCACTTCTCCAGGCGGGGCACGGTGGGGGCTGCCCGGTACATTTTTCTTTTTAGTTTAAGGCTGATCTCGGGGGAGGTTACAGAGTAGATCAGCGACACCAGGGGTGGGGCGATTAAAGCTGCTCAACAGCTTTAAGAAGTTTTAACAACTTCTTCCTCTCTATGTTCCTTTCGGGAGGTTTATCCTTCCCTCAGGTCCTCAAGGGTTTTTACCAGGGGGTTTTAAGGTTTTACTTTTAGGGTTCACAAGGGTATTTTTAAGGGTTCTACACTCGGTTCTTCTCCACCGGGGGAGAAGGAAAATTCCTATTCCCGTTTCAAGCTTGCCTACAAGCCACGGGACCAGGAAAAGTTTACTGGCTCAGAGGGTGCTCTCAAGCTCTCTAAGCCCAAGAACAAAAACGCTCAGTGCTTCCAAGCCTCTGCTCAGAAGCTAAAGCTCAGGGGTCTCCCAAGCCTCTACTCGGAAAACCAAAGCTCAGGGGTCTCCCAAGCCTATACTCGGAAACCAGAAAGTGTTCCCAAGCCTCTGCTCAGAAACTGAACTGCTCCCAAGCCTCTGCTCAGAAGCCAACAATGCTCTCAAGCTCTCTGCCCAAGAACTATACTCAAAGTGTCCCCAGGCCTCGTGCTCAGAGACAAACGGTTAAACTGTCTCCAAGCCTAGACCAAAAGACTGAAAGCGCTCAAGGACTGCCTCTGCAAGTCCCCAAGCAAAATTGCTCAGGAGTAAAACCACGGTACTCCCAAGCGAGGTGCGCTCAAGAGTTCTAACAACTCCCAAGCAAAAGTGTGCCCAAGAGTCCCACTGACTCCCAAGCGAGGTGCGCCCACGAGTCTGACTTACAACTCGCAAGTGGAAAGGCGCCCAAGAGTCTAACTTAAAACTCTTAAGCACGGTGCGGCCGGCTGCCGCGGGGCTTCAGGAACCTGGCTTCAGATTCCCAAAGCTAAACTGACTAAACGGACTATCGATCCCTTCACGTTTCCTCCGGAGCGGGGATTGAAGCCTAAGTGCTGGCAGGAACGGGGTTTGGACGGGCTTAGGAGAGACGGGGGAGGGCGGAAGAGAATTTTATATGTGCTGCTTCAGGAAGTATATATGCGTATATATCTATAGCCTACTTCTGGGATCCCACCCACATAGACGCGTTTAGGCGGCCCGGAAAGTGGCCAGGAACTTCACCAGTTCAGAGGTCCTCACCCACAGTACACCGGTTATAACGGCTGGAGGGCCTCGCGGTGCACCACAAAAGGCAAGTAGTCCAAAGCTGGCTGAAGGAGGAAATGGGGGAAAAGCCAACCCACAAGATAGAAATGCTCGCTGGAGCCACACACATTCACACTTTTAATTCCCTGAGCTAAATTGCACTCTTTACACAGAGGTCTGGAAAATTTTCCTCTAAGTCAGTTCGCTGAAGACACGCGTGTCGACTCACGTGTATTCACACGAACTGGGTTATGCCCGCATTCTCCACCAGTAAACTGTTACCAGAACTGCTCTTTTATTATAATGGGGAATTAGCTGTAGCAGTCTGTAACTATTAATATTAAGCGAGGATCATAACCTATGTTTACGGAGGTCCCGATCCCAGACACTCTAGTGAAAAAGAGGCAGACAAGGAGTAAGGTCCAAACACGTGTATTGAGTGTAGCGTAAGCCTAGCTTGCACAATCATACAAAGAACATACAAGGTCTAAGAAACATAGAGTATGAAATACAGAGACGTTCGCATTAGCTGGTTCCCAACGATGATAGGGGAAATACTCACTTATCCTGGAGCGAAGCAGAGACACAGCAGCGAGGGTGGCCCAATGCCAGCACTGGGACCACAGACGGACAGCAAGGAAGTCTGGATAGGAATGGCCTGAGCACCGAGTGGTCTGAGAGACCAGCTTAAATACCCCAAAACGTACCCTGGGGCTGGTGCTGTACTTGGTGGTTCTCACAGATTAAAACAAAGGGTCTAATGGGCTACTGAATGGCTTGGATGGGCCACTTTGGTAATCAGATTGTGATAAGTGATACCTCAGGAAGAGGGGACAAAGGAGGGAGGGGGAAATCCAAGTGGGCTGAAAGGATGTTCCAGCGGACAGGGCTTGTCCTGATGTCATCAGCTTTGGAATGCGGAGGTTTCTTTGAGATGCATTCTCTAAGTGCTTGGGATGGTCGGCACTTAGTTCCTTCTCCGGGGCGGCTCCTAAGATATGCAGAGCGGGGCGAGGGGCTCTCGCTGCGGACGTGGTGTGCCCGCTTCGCTGAAATGGCTTCTCAAAGCAGTCTTCTTCCCAGGGTCTTCTGGCTGCCTGAGAACATGGATGCCGGCTGGGCATAGCTGAGGCTGGTTTGCAGGCTGCCCGGTAGCGAGGGCAAGCTCGGGGACCGGCCCGTGGGAGGCTCCAGGCGGGAACTGACCAGGGAGCGCCTAGCCAGGCTCGCTGGAGGTTTCCCCGGCTGGCGCCCGGCTGCTAGCAGCGGCTTGGGCCCATATGAGGCAGGCTTCCATGGAGGCAGCGGGAACAACACTTTAAAACACAGTCCAAGGCAGGGAACAGGCACGGTCCGTGGCAGATGGCAATGCAGGCACGGGGCACACTTGTAGCAAAGTCCAAACACACACTGGGAATTCCAGATACAGGTCAGGGCAGGGCTGCCCAGAAAGAGAGTCCTTTGTGCAGTTACCCAAACATGGAGTCAGTAAACTACACAGTCTATTACAGCAGCAGGGTAATTGACACGCAGGCAGGAAACTGACACGTGTATCAGAACACACACGTGCAAAGCAGTCTTTGGTGCAGCAGTAAAACAGTGATGCAGGAAACTCTAACACAGTTCATGGCAGGCCTTAAAGCAGGGGAGGGGGCCTACTTGGCAACAATACCATTGATTTATATAGGGGCATTATGATACTAGCTGATTTGTTTTCAATCCCCTTCCTAATAATCCCCAGCATAGCGTTGGCCTTTTTTATATCAGTCACACACTGTATCGACATTTTCGGAGAGTTTTCCACTATGACTCCAAGATCTCTCTCTTGGTCAGTCTCCGCCAGTTTGGACTTCATTATTGTGTATTTATATTTGGGATTTTTGGCCCCAATATGCATTACTTTGCACTTGGCAACGTTGAACCTCATTTGCCAATTTGACACCCACTCTCCCAGCCTCGCTGGATCCCTTTGGAGTGCCTCACAATCCTCCCTGGTTCTCACCACCCTGAACAATTTAGTGTCATCCACAAACTTAGCCACTTCACAGCTTACTCCCAACTCCAAATCATGTGACACCCAGAGCTGTTTACAAAGTGTATTATTATTATCCTCACAAAAATCACCCTGTAATTTTCACATCTGAGAAAGCTGTGAGAGACCTGCGATTGACCTAAGTCAACCAGCTGGCATTAAGTGGAGGAGTCAGGAATCAAACTGAGTTCTCCAGATTAGAATCGTGCCACTCTTTAACCACTACGCCAAACTCGCTGTCTCTAGGTATCACTGGATTTAAATTCTGCTGTTCTACTGAGGATCAACACAGCTACCCATATTAAATATTTCCCTGTGTCTCTCTTGAATCTACTGCCAATCAGTTTCATTGAGTGATGACAAGTTCCACTGTTACAGGAGTGGGAGAAATCCTGTGGACACACTTTGTCTGTACCATGCATGTTTTTGAAGACCGTTATCATGTCACACCTCAATTATCAAAGGTTTTTTTTTAAAAAAAAATAGGGATGACAGTCCACCCCCATGATCAACTTGACGGCCACTTTCTGTTCTTTTTCTAGCTCTGGAATATTCTTTTTCTGCTATGGTGCACAGTATTCCAAATGTACCTGCACAAGACACGTGTAATTTTACTAGTGGTTTAAAATTCTGCCTCTTCCCTGATGTTTCCTAGCATGGAATTGTCTCTTTATATCATGACTGAGTTGGCCTTTTCAGTGAGTTCTCCATCACAATGTCAAGTTTTTTAAAAAATGTCCCAACTATCTTGACCCTATCAGTGTATAAACCTAACAAATGCTTGTAAAGAAAACAGTTGAGTTTATGAGAGAGAAGAATATAACTCTCTTGAGTGTTCATTAATGAGCTAAAACACAATCAGTCTTTCTTAATCCTATCTTCAAAAGTAGAGACAAAAAAAATTCTGTATGTCCCCACTGATGAACATTGTTGCCTGCTAAAAATAGCACTCTAGATGCTCAGAAATACTAATAACTCTTGTCTCTACATGTTCTGTTGCTGTTATTCATCCAAGCATGGGAAGAGATGGATAGCTGGAAAGACACACAATCATTTAGCATCATGAGAGGACAAAATGTTTCTAACATCAAAAGGAATACCACTGTAAGTGACTGACCATTTTATTTCTCACTTTCTCCATTTCTCTCAAAGAAAATTCTTTCTCTCTTCATTCATTTCCCACCCAAATATACTCTATTTCTTTCAACATTCTCTGCATTTGTGTATCAATCATAAATCCATGTTTGGGGGGTTTTCTGCCTGAGCAATTTTCTGCCTGAGATATTTTCTAATGTTTTCCCAACAATATGTGAATCCCAGCAAGGGTTGCATCCACACATCCTAGGATCTTGCACTATACCAGCAATTCACAACTTGATTCTCCTGCTCACCTAGGAAAATCCAGTGACTATAGTGCAATTTCAGTGCAATATTCAATTATGCATAGATACAGATATAGCTAAAAATAATTTGTGAGATACAAATACCTCTGAATACCACTGCCATGATACAAATACTGAAAGAGTTGTCATTGAAATTTTGTTCTCAGAGAAATTTTCTAAGGAATTTTAAGGAATACAAAACTAAGACTGTTGATAAGATTAGTCAAATTTATTGGGAGGTAGCAGTTAGCTCATATATTCCTAGTAAATGTCATTCTCTGAAACCACAAACTAATGAAATAATGTAGAGTGTGTGAAAATCTGTTTTTTAGTGCAGTGTGCTGCATGTTATGAACTTTGTGCAATGTGCTGCATGTTATGAACTTCTTTGCTACCCATTTTAATTGTTTTAATTTGTACTGCCTTTTCAATTGTTATATTGTACATGGTATTGTATTTTAATCTGGATGTGATCTGCTCTGAGCCTGTGTGTGGGGAGAGCAGACTATAAATTGAATAATTAAATAAAATAAATAAACAGTGTTTTGATGTCAAATCGTGACAACTTACTTATTCAGCATAAAGTCTAAAATTGCCTTTATATTCCCTACCCCTATCTCTTCCTTTTTCAACCTCACATTTTACTTTTAATGTACAAATGTTTGCTATCACATCTATGCAGCTATTCTCTTTCTCCACTCTAGGAGAATACAGGTAATCAGTGTTTTACATTGTGAGCTGGCAACTTTGGGAAAGCTGGTTGTTTGTGACGTTTTCCCAAGTGATGAGGAGAATTTTACTTGGCTTCCACACAGTTACATGTATGCTGTGCTAATTGTACATGTCATCTGTATACAGTATTTAACAGAATGACGTGTGTATTTCCCTTACCAAGTTGAACTCTGAGCCCCATCAGAAAGCCAGAAAAGCAAAGGAGTCATAATAACCCCCTCACAAGATTACAAAATGTCAAAAATAAATGACTTCCATCCGGTTACAGGTAAGCAGGCAGATGGTAGAGTGTCATTTGTATCTCCCTCAATTTACTAATAAAATGACTATTGTTGTGATGGTTAGTGACTAGACATGGGCACAAACTCAAAAAAATTAATTACTCTGCGGTTCATGGTTCAGTGCTGATGACGATCCTGAGATCGCGAAACGCAAGGAACATTTTCTGTTGCCGAACTGGTTCGTGGTTCATTGGGTGCAGAACGGCCCCTGTTGCACTTAGAGAGCCCATATTCCCGGGGAGTGTTTTGCAGGCTCCCCTACACCCATCACCCAAGCTTGGACAAGATTGCAAAAGGGATCTTGGAGTTATACCCTCTCCAATCCAAGGCCCCCAGGAAACTTCCACTGGATACAATTAGAGCCCACCACTCCCACAGACCTGACCAAATCAGGCACTGACAATAATCAATGTGAGACCTCAGCTGAGGTGCCCACTAAGCTTGGCCTCAGAGCCAGGCAGCGGCCCTGGAACCAGAGGACATAGATGCCTATCCCCAAAATCCAAGCTCAATTATACTGTCTCTCCCCAAAGGCTAGCAAGTAGCAAGCAGCAGCTCTGTCACACTCCTCTGCTAGCTAAAAGTGAAACTCAGCCTGGGAGCCCACTGCTATTTATAAGCTGAGGACTCATTGAGAAACGCAGGAGTTCTGTGTTTGGCCTTCAGAGCTGCCTATCAGGGTTTGCCAGGATGAGATTGGAGTGCCCATGGCTACAGAACACCCCCTCCCCCTCCCTCCCCCGGGTGTCTTCTCCCAACTTGTAACCGCTTTGCAGCTCCATGGTTGGAAGGAAGACCTGCTAGTCAAGGTAAGCTGGGCTTCCATTCGGGTTTCCAGGGCGACAGAAGGAGCGCAGATAGAGTTCAGGCATTCCCCCAGCTCCGTTTCCAGGGGAATTAACTGATGGCGCCTGATTGTCTGGCTTCCCGAACCACAGCCGAACCAGGCCTCTAAGAAACGCTGGTTTGTTGGCCATGAATGATCACGAACCGCCAGATCATGATTGCGCAATTGCCAATTTCATGGGTTTTTGAAGTTCGTAATGTGGTTCGTGCCCATCTCTATTGGTGATTAGGTAAAGGGGAAGAAGCTATGTAGTAACATTTGCTCAGACTACATCTGGGATTTAGAAACAGTATAGTCTTGTGTAGGAACGACACGAGACAAGGTCTGGATGCAAAGTCTGCCCCTCCAAAATGGAGGCGAGAGTTTTATTAACTTGTATTCAGGAACTCCCGGATGCCCAAATATGGCTATTACAACAGTTACAAGTTACACATTCCATTCTCAGCCAACGAAGCACAATATTGCTGTGTTCAGACTTTTGTCTTATCTAGGAAGCATAACAGAATGAAAGGTACATCATGAGCTTCTGAGCATAGAAGAATGTTACTTAGAATGTATGAGAGTATTGTGCTCTGTGAATGGTGAGAGACTTATTGTTACACATTTAAACTACTCCCTGAGTCTTCCCGTGTGGCATGCCAACTGACCAGGAGATCAGGAACGTAGAAATGTAAAAGAGCAATTAATGGAGGCTGTGTGGCATGCCTACTCCGGCCCACATTTTCACTCTGTTTTATTTATTTAATTAAAGTGGCAACAAAGGGCCATTCTCTGCATCATTCCAAGAGCATTCTTCCTCATCCTCATTATCATCAGAGGATGTAAACGAAGAGGCTGGGTAACTAGATATTGAAGTGGTAACTAAATATGCAGCAGGATGTGGTTTTGGAATTATTAAAGCAATAAGGGATGGAATGCATTGAATACAACAACAACTTACAATAAGCACTATCAGAGCACATGTACCATATTGTACTAAGATTCCCAATAAGCCATTTGGCAGCCAGCTCCACAAAGCTTTCCACCAGGAGGGTAAAACATCTTCTTTTATGGAAGTTTGTAAGTGAGATAGTTGTTGCAGTTGCTTGCTTACAGTTTTTGAATTATCAGACAAATTAAAACAACACATATTTTTTACAGATTCGCACCCATGATGATTTAGCAACAGGAGATAATCTATTGCTGCTCTGTTATCTAAAACAGCATTGCGAAGTTCTTGTTGCTCAGAATTCAATGCTGCTAAAGCTATAGAAGTGGCATTAATAGTTTTTGCTAAATTGCAAGCTAAGTGCCTTAAATTGTTAGCATTAAGTATAGCAAGAGCTGGAACCCCTATAAGCGAGGCCCCTAAAGAAACAGCTTCAGCTTTATTAACAAGAGCAGTTTCCTCAGAGCATGTAGCATCAAGGTTGACTGAACGATGCTCACGAGAAGCAGTAAACATGGCTTTTGAAGGCAAAGCAATAGTTAAACGACTTAAACAGCAGAGAGAGTCAGACAAATTAGCAGGTATGTAATTAAAAGTTCTTGAGCCACAGGTAAAGAACCAACCTGGAGGTAACTGAGTATATGCAAAGGCAAAAGAAACATTTTCTGTTTTTGAACAATTAAGAACATTCGGTCCTACAGAAAGACAGTGAGGTTTGGATTTGTGCTTGGTGCAGTTTACTATTTGAGCGCAGACAGTTTGATTTGCTGATGAATTGGAAGCTACATAAGGAGTGTAAAGAGACATTGCAAACAATGGAAGTCAGGGCATTGTTGGACCCCAATCATACATTTGAGTATATTTTATGTTACTACGTTTCATAAACATGCTTAAAGATGTATCATTCAAAAATAAGGCAAGAGGGGTACACACAGGAATAAGGCAAGAAGCTAATAATAAGTTCATGTCGTTTGTCTGCTTTAAACAAAAGTTGGAACTATTCACTTGTGCAGCCAGCCGTTCCCACAGATTGTACTGAAGACGGTCTTGCAAAGGCTGGGCTTCAGCTTGTACAGTCATTGGCAAAGAACAGAGAAGCACACACAGAATGAGTGTAGAATTTGCAGTAATGTCCACAAAGAGGGCAGCACGATTGTCCAAAGCAGCATGTCTGAGCTCTATGAGTTCAGCATTTAGGGTAGCAATTACAATAGAAGTTGCAAGCTATTTTGCTAAGAGTTTGATGGTTCACAATGGTGAGCACTGGAAGACCATCATAGAGAGGCTGCAAGGGACAAGGCCTCTCATCACTTAGGAGGTTCACTGTAGAGTCACAGCTGGAATCTAGCATAGCACTTTTCAACAGAGAAGCAATTAATCTGCAGACTCCTCAAGGCAAAAGTTGTGAGACATTAAGTTGCAAGGAGGAAAACAGCACGGCACACAAGGAATGAGAAGTGAATTTGCAGTTTGAAGCTTTTTCCATCTGAACTTGTTCCAGGCTGACTTTTTTCCATCTCGGGTTGGCATGAGCTGGCTGGTAGGACAAGGACCTGTGGATAAAACAGAAACACACCCTTTTCCCCACGTTAACAGGGGGCTGGCCCCTGCCAGGTCTTATCTAGCAGGCTTCGATAGTATACCTGCAGAGTAGGTAACTCTGGTTTCTGCCAGAAATGTCTATCAAAGGCAGAAGCATTTGAGGAGGCAGCAGCTTGTGGCTGCAAAAATTAAGCTGATTGTACATGAACAAACATTTAACAAACATTTATGAATTTGCTGCAAAATCATTCCCAGCGTTGGAAGTTGGGACCCTCCTCCCTCCTTGTTTTATTTGTTTAGAGAGGAGGGTTTTAATAGAGCGATTGGCATGTTGTACAATCGCCTGACCTGTAGGGACCTGTAAGGGATTTTTTGAGTAATAACAATGTCTGAGCTGCTTGGAAAGAGTGGCTGGCAAGCTGAGAGTCAAGCATCTCCCACCTCAGGAATGTACACTAACTTAGCTTTGTTTGTGGAAGTGTGGGGGAGAGGGGGGTTGAGAAGAAAGCAGGCTGGCTGTGCGCTGCCTGAATATGTTGAAGTGGTGATGAGAGAAATGTTATCTGTGAATAAGAGTCAGAGAGGATAGCTGTGTGTAAAACCTTATAAGTGATGTGTGTGAATGAGTTTGGATGAAGTAACTTTAAGAGCTAAGAACTACTTTTATGAAACCAATATGCTTCTTGAAAAATAAACATTTAATTTTGTGATATCCCAGAGTAACTGTCAGTGTTATATCCCAGGAGATGGGAAAGAACATGAAATGCAGTTTTCTCCTCTGAGGAGTGGTCTAATAGAGAATTCTAAGTCTATTTCATGAAGAATAGAGACTCCCCTTTCCATGGTGGGAATCCTCACTAGAAAACTTAAGTGGTTACATGCAAATAAGTAACACAAACAGTTGAACTTTTATTTCTTTTGACTGAAAGTAAACACTTGCTAATTCTTAAAACTAGGCAGGGTTAGCTCTAGTTAGTATTTGGTTGGAAGAATGCATGCATAACCCTTATGCTTCAAAGCAGTAACCTTTTGAGACTTTAAAAGAGGAGAAGGGCAGTGGAACTGCTTTAGATATTTAAGATTTTAAGAAGAACTTACAGACCCATGCTGTAATTCACTTGGAGTTTTAGTGAGAAAGAGATTAGAGATAATGTGAATAATTAAGAACAGACAACCAATCAAACCAAAGAAGTTTTTTGAGGCAGATGACTTGGAGCTTTCAGAAAATTTCTTAGGCTCTGTGTACTTTGATACCAGGATTTCTATTGATCCTACAAGGCAGAAGATTTTTAAGACAGAGTGTCACTTATAACAGTGAAAGAAGTGTAGAAACAGAGTCATAAGATTAGAATTGATAGGGGGTGCTAAATAAGCACCAGGAAGACAGCTGATTAGTTTATAGACATAATGTGAGTTAGAGATGAACTTGAAGAGAATATTTAGTAATTCAGTGACCTTCGGTCTGAAAAACATAACTTCTTTGGAACGGCTACTGTTAGAAAAAAAAACTGTGCCGGCTGCGGCGTGCAGCGGCTTAGGAAAACAGGCACTTGATTGTAGGAGAGAGAAACTATTATCTTTAGGTAACTGAAAAAAGACATCTCCCACAAAGTTTGCAAGAACAGTCTGAAACTTGCACAGAATTACACAGGAGGTGATTGAAATCATTTTTTTTCTTAATAACAAAAACAGGAGTATTCCATGGACTAGTGGAGGGCTCCACATGCTGTGCTTGTAGCTGTTCCTGAATTAAATCATGTAATGCATTAAGTTTGTCCTGAGGAAGGGGCCATTGATCAATCCAAACAGGTTCATCAGTTAACCAAGTAAGTGGAATGGCCATAGAACCTTATTCTGCAAAAGAGAGAGAAGCTTGTAGCTGGGACAACAAATCCCTGCCCCACAAGTTCACATGGACTGGAAGAACAAATGGACGGAGAGGCACAGTCTGTGCTGAACCAGGTAGAGAAACTTGGACAAAATTAACACTCTGCCGTGCTTTCTGCTGTCCTCCAACCCCCCAAACAGTTGGACAGTCTTCTAGTGGCCACTCTGGAGGCCACTGTTGTGCACAAGTTACAGTAACATCAGCCCCAGTGTCAAGAATACCTGAGAAGGAGCGGCCGTTAAGAAAGAAACGCTGTTGTGGGCGAGCTCTGGAAATGGATGCTGTAAGACCCACCAGTGTTGCTTGAGCCTGGTCCGTGGACCCAAAGCCTCCCTCCCCACGATCACGATCTTGTCCCCCTGCGGGGAGAAAATAGGGAAGGAGAATCAGCTGTGCCACAGAATCACCAGCTGCTAAAGACTGTGGCAAATTAGTCCAGAGCTGAATCTGAATAACTCCTTGATAATCACTATCAATGACCCCTGGGACTACAAAAATACCCCGTTTAGAACTAGAGGACCTAGGAAGAACTAGACCCACAGTCCTTGATGGAAGAGGTCCTTTTAGTTGAGAAGGAGTAACCAAGACTTCTCCTGGGAATTTGAAAGTTAGAGCAGTCTGTAAGAAAAGATCCAGACCTGCACTTCCCCTGGTTGCTGACTTTGTTGTAGAAAGATGGGATGGAATTAACCTAGGGTCAGATTTTGCACTGCCTGATCCAGTGCTGTCTCCGTTTGGACCGGGGCCAGAGACCAAAGGCCTGGTCTTGAGTTTCCCGACTGTGGGACAGACCTGCAATCACTATTCCAGTGAAAACCTTTTCCACATCTTCTGCATTTAGTTTTTGGCTTTGGAAAAGACTGATTGAATCGTGGATGACTTCCATGAGGACGGGGTTGAATTGCTCCCCCTCCTTTGGCTTTGCAATTTGCCTTAAAATGTCCAGGTTTACCACAACTAAAACACCTCCCTGCTGGTTTATTAGCTTGACGAAGTGCTGCTGCCAGCAAGGTCGCATTATGAGAAGCAGAGCCAATATCCTGACAAGCTCGAATCATCTCAGCCAGTTCAGGATTGTATCCTAAACCTTGCATTGCTCGTCTACATTCAGGAAGAGCATTTTCCTTAGCTAACTTAAGCAATAGTTCAGTCTGTGCCACTTCATTTTTAAGTTGCCTTTTGATTGACTCTTGGAGGCGATCAACAAAGTCAGAGTAAGATTCATTTGGTCGCTGTCTGACCGTGGAAAAAGAAGGCTGAGATTTCCCTGATGTTGGAACTCGCTTCATAGCATGGAACGCAGCCTGAGCTGACTGCTCCAGCGTCCCTACAGGCAAAGCTATTTGCGCATCAGGCTGAGCAAAAGCCTCATATCCATAAAGCTGAGCTGCTGTGTAAGCTCCACCTGAATTAGCTCCGCGAAGAGCGCATTCCTGCCTGAACTCACTCTCCCAGACTACATATTGAGCAGGGGTTAGAAGCATCCGGAAAAGATGCTTCCAATCCTCTGGAACCATACGACTGTTTCTGATCATTGCTTCTAGAAATCCATGAGTGAAAGGAGAGTTTAAGCCTGTATCTCGTATAGCATTTTTTAACTGAAGAAGAACTTTATACTGAACTGGTCTGTACTCTACAAATTCATTTCCAGCAGCGTCTCTGTTCCCTGTAAAGTGTACTGGGCAGATAGCCAACATTTCTGTGAGTTCCCTAGTATGCTCCTCTGAAGCGTCCTCCAGAGCTGATTGCAACCTTTCTCTGAGATATCCTCCTTTAGGTTGAACAACCCGAGCTACTTTTTCAGGGAACTCCCTGCTTGAAATTCCAGCTTCAAATGTTTCAGAGTTAGAATCTTCGGCTTTAGGTGCCGAAGGAACAGAAGCGGAAGAAGGTAGGAGGTGAGGGGGAGACGGAGGCAGGACTTGAAGAGGACAGTACTGAGGAGTAAAAGAAAGAGAAGCTCCCGGGTGTTTTGAAAGTGGGCCAAGACGGTCCACAGCATGGCGACATTGGTGCCAAGTGTGTAGCATTTGAACAGGTGCCCTAGGCTCTGTATGTAGAATTCTGCCCACCTTTTCCCAGTCTTTGACTTTTAAAGATCCAGCCTCCGGGTAAGCTGGACAATATTTAGCTAGGTGGCGCAGGAGACATGCAATCTCTCCAAATGTGGTAGACCCTCCTGACTTTTTGACTAAAAAACATAATTCATCCGCATGCCTTCCCTGAGGATGCGTTAAGGATGTACCCATGCTTACCAGTTGAAGAAGGGGAGTGCACTCGATATGGGGCCTATTCCAGGCGCTGGTAGATGGGGGAGGGTCCCTGGCTGTTCGGGCGCCAGATGTAGGAACGACACGAGACAAGGTCTGGATGCAAAGTCTGCCCCTCCAAAATGGAGGCGAGAGTTTTATTAACTTGTATTCAGGAACTCCCGGATGCCCAAATATGGCTATTACAACAGTTACAAGTTACACATTCCATTCTCAGCCAACGAAGCACAATATTGCTGTGTTCAGACTTTTGTCTTATCTAGGAAGCATAACAGAATGAAAGGTACATCATGAGCTTCTGAGCATAGAAGAATGTTACTTAGAGTGTATGAGAGTATTGTGCTCTGTGAATGGTGAGAGACTTATTGTTACACATTTAAACTACTCCCTGAGTCTTCCCGTGTGGCATGCCAACTGACCAGGAGATCAGGAACGTAGAAATGTAAAAGAGCAATTAATGGAGGCTGTGTGGCATGCCTACTCCGGCCCACAGTCTTGGTAATATGAACACAAAAGGGCAACACATAATGCTTCTCGGGATTTTATGACAGTGGCACTAATGCTGTGGCCTCTTAATTTTCAGATGGCAAGACGAAGCATTTTTATTTCAGGAGGTGGATGGGATCAATTGAAATGCTGATTCAATATATGGATAAACACCATGTTGGATGGGGAATGTAGTAAGGAGAATAAACGGGTGAGAATGAGCAGAAAAAAGCTGGCTGGATCTCACCACAAAATTTGACAATTATCCATAGTTTGTAAACAATCAGAGATAAAGCCATCCCCTGATTTAATTTTTTAAAACCTTAAGTACAATAGATGGCTAGCTCCCTTTGGTAAGTTACAAAATAATAATATGGAGATAAACTGGAATGACCAGTATTTGTTGAAATTTGGTATCATCTTTATTGGGAATATAGATGTAACATGGCTTTGCTCATAAAAAAAGCCCACAGATATGTATTATTTTAGGAACATGAGCCAACCAAGAATGGGGAACAAGACTATTAATCTTATAAGAAACTTGACAGTATTTCTAAAGACCATTTGGTGATATATTGTTTCTGGTAATACAAGGAAGGAAATCAGTGGTTTAGTTGCTGCCCACTATTCTGCAGTTATACTCCTTGCCTTCTTTAGGGGCCTTGCAGCTCTAAGGCTCAAGTAAAAATTGTAATTGGCTTTTTGAAAAAGATGTCCTTCATGATATTGGTCTGGCTCGACAATATAAATTTTCCTTGCGGTTTTCTCAGTTTAAGAAAAATAAATTCTTTTCTTGCTACTTAGTTGGCCTTTCTAATGTAACACTAAGAAAGGCTTTTACTAGTGCATGCTTTTAAATCATGCCAATTGAGTATCTATTGGGCAGATTTCAAAAAATACCCGTGGAAAACCTCTGCCTGTGTAGTCTTACATTATATACTAAGCTTTACATGGATCCTTCTACAGGCTGATCTGGAATAAACTGCTGAGTCAATTTCTTGTAAAATATTTGGCTCAAATGAGGAATGCATTAAATTCTGTTTGGCTGATGTTTTCTCTCTTGTCATTCTTAAAGTGGCTATTTTTATATTTCGCTCAACCAATATAAGGAAGCAATAAATCCTTGCTAATTCTGTAAGAATTTTAGCCAAATTGTAATTTTATGTAATTTTATGGCTTTTCTGCTTCCTTTTCCTTCTTCTATTTTTTATCATTCTAATTTAAATTCTAAGTTTTATCTTACCATGTAAATATGTAATTATGTTTTAACTTCTTCAATGCAGCAGATTGTTATATGATGCATATGCTGGAATGTTATAGCTTATGGCTACAACAATAAACAATATATATAATCATAAACACCTTCAACTATAACCATTTCAATAATAATAATAATAGCAAATTTATATTGAACAGCAGAGACTCTGCTAGATACAATATGAGCTACCATTTTAATAGTTCTCTTTATTATTTTCTTGCACAGGTATCATTTAAGGAGCAAATCATGGCCAATCAGACTTCCGTATCTGAGTTTCTGCTCCTGAAATTCTCAGAGGATCGGGAACTGCAGATTCTACTCTTTGTTGTATTCCTGGTTGTGTACTTGGCAACAGTGACAGGGAACCTTCTCATCATCACTGCGGTAGCCTTTGACCGTCACCTGCATACCCCCATGTACTTCTTTCTGATGAACCTGGCCATGCAGGACCTTGGCCAAGTTACAGTCATTATCCCCCAAATGATAATAAATTCCCTCATGAATACCCAACATATTTCTTTTTCTGGCTGTGTGGCTCAAGTGGTCTTCTTTTTGTTCTTTTCAGCATCTGATTTTTCTCTCCTGACTGTCATGGCATATGATCGGTATCTTGCCATTTGCAATCCATTACAATATGAAATGGTGATGAATAGGCAAGCCTGCATTCAAATGGTTGCCAGTGTGTGGGTCACTGGTCTTTTCTATGGAGCGCTACATGCTGGAGGGACTTTTGCAAGCCCTTTTTGTTCCAATGTTGTCAATCAGTTTTTCTGTGAAATCCCTCAGTTACTGAAGCTCACCTGCTCTGACTTATATCTAATTGAAATTGATGTTATGGCATTGAGTGCCGCTGTTGGACTTTGCTGCTTTATCTTCATCCTTGTAACCTATGTACACATCTTCTCAACTGTGCTGAGGATGCCCTCTGTGCAAGGAAGGCAAAAGGCTTTTTCTACTTGCCTTCCCCACCTCACAGTGATCTCCGTCTTCCTAGTCACAGGAAGCTTGGCCTATTTAAAGCCCAAACCAAACATCCCATCCCATCTGGATTTGGCATTTTCTTTTATGTATTCCATGGTTCCACCTATGATGAATCCACTAATCTACAGCATGAAAAATAAAGAAATCCAAGTCTCCTTGTCCAAACTGTTGTGTTTGAGACACCCATCTAAGAATATAATTTTTAACTTTCTTCTATGAGTGTGCATTCTATGGGCCTCTTCTGTCTCAAGCATACTCATGTATACAAACAGTCAATTGGTACTCACTTCCCCTTGGCAGTATCCCGTATGACTACATGGATAGTGCAACAATATAGGCAGTGCTAATGAGAGATTTACTTTCTGTATGTCTTGAATCTGCAGGCTTGCTTACTCAGGTTCATAGATAGTAAAGTGTGGGCTAAGAGCACTTGTGCTATGCAATTCTTGTCAAATGTTCATACATGAAACAATGGAGGTACAGAAGTTCATCCCAGATTTCATTCAGCTGACAAAGAAATCACGCTCCTAAAGCCATGCTCACTATAATTTTCAGGTCCTCCATTCAACTCAGTCCAATGGAAGTTCTAATCATATTCTCAAATTAGAGTTCTAATCAATACTCAAATGAGTATTGATACTCATTTGTCTGGGATCCACTTGTGACTCTTTGACATGCTACCAGTAACTTTTCTGAGCACTGTTTCCTGATGTGGCAGTTGCCCTATGTTTCAGAAAAGTGGGCAAGGCTGTAGCCCAGTGGAGATTTTGGTTGACAGGTGTTTCCCACTCTGGTCACCACTGAGGAACAGAGAAGTTTCAGTCCTTCCTGTGATGCAATATTCTTCTCAAATATTAAGTGAATATGGCTCTTCTGGGTGGTGTGAATGTGGTTCTCTGAGGGCCAAGCTACACATGACGAATGACACTTGAACGGCAAGTGGATTGAGTGGAGGGCAAGTGAACAGGGAGAAATACACTTGCTGTTCAAGTGTCATTCGTCACGTGTAGCTCGGCCCTGAGAGAATGCTCTCGACTTCCACATTGTGATCAATTTCATCATAGCTTCCATAGACTCACATGATCTTTTGGTTTTTTAGCCTCAATGCACTACTCCCTGGGAGCAGGATGCCCAGGGAGAAAGTAGCAGCTGTCCGCCCCCAAACGATTATTGAGAACTCTCTTGTCCAGCAGGCTTGTGACTGGAGGAACAATTTGCAAAAGCTGCTACTGCCTCCAGCTTTCTCTGGCTCTTCAAGCAGCGATTCTAACAGAGAAGGGAAGGACACTCAGGCTTCAGTTCCCAGGAAAACTTGCGAAAACAATCAAGTGTTCTCCACATGAAAAAGTCACTTGTAGCGTGGCTCAGAGATGCAGTCCTCTTGTCAGATATGAAAGTAAATATGTCTCTTTGGGGTAGTGATAATTGTGAATGTGGCTCTCTGTGAGACTGCTCTAGAGTTTTTCCACATTGTGGTCAATTTCATCTCAGCTTCCATAGACCCACACGATCTCTTCATTTTTTAACCTCAATGCACTTCCTCTGCAGGTTTGAGGAATACTTTGGACACCAAACTGTTCATTGAATCCTGTTTTTCTGATATATTTTCATTTGGTTTTATGAGAAAGGTATACATCAGGAGGGATGGACAGAGAAGCATAGGTCTCCACCGAAGGACGGCCACAATGCATGGTATATCTACCTTCTCACTACCACTCGGTGAGGCAGTGTAGGCTGAGTGAAATTGGGAAATTTGTCTTATGGTCAGGGCCAGTGCCAGAGGTTTTGGCACCTGCGGTGGCGTGCATGTGTGCGCCCACCACGGCCTGCGTGATGATGTCATAGCAGACGTCATCACGTGCCGCAGCGGGGCTGGACGGCGCGCGGAGGACTGGTGAGTGCAGAAGCTGCGAGCTGCTGCTGGAGCAGCACGCGGAGGCTGCTCTGTGCGCCGCCCCAGCAGCAGCTCATGGCTTCTGCGCTTGGCTGGGGCGGAGGAGCGCGCAGCGGAGCAGCTGCAGCCAGCCAGCCCCGTCCTTCCGCCGCCACCGCCACCACCGCGCACCCCAGCCGGGAGCACAAGCTGCGAGCCGCTGCTGGGGCGGTGTGCAGAGGCTGTGCCCGGCTGGGGCGTGTGGCGGCGGCAGCGCGCCGGCCCTGTGCAGAAGCCTCGAGCTGCTGCTGGGGCGGGTGCCTCACGGAGGCTGCTTGGCGCGCTGCCCCAGCAGCGGCTCGCGGCTTCTGCAACTGGCTGGGGCGTGTGGGGGCAGAGGAGCGCACTGCAGAGCTGCCATGGCTGGCTGCAGCTGCTGCTGCAGCCATTCAGCCAGCTCCATGCCACCACCGCCGCCATGCGCCCCAGCCAGTCGCAGAAGCCGCGAGCCGCTGCTCGAGTGGCGCACGGAGGCTGCGCCCAGCTGAGGTGAGTGGCGGCGACGGCGGCAGCAACGGGCTGGCTGCAGCAGTAGCTGCAGCCCAGTCATGCCAGCTTTGCTGCGCGTGCCTCCGCCCACAACACCCCCTCCAACACCCCTCCAGTGCCTGCGCACCTGAGGCCACTGCCTACCTGGCCTCCATGGGCGTGCCCGCCCTGCTTATGGTTTTTCATGAACACATGAGATAAAACTGCAGTTTTTTTCTAATCATGTAAAAGGACAGTTATTTGCACATGGAAACAGAAAATGAGCCTGAATGAAAGTGATTTTCAATAGAGCACTTCGATGTGTGCAAATCACATTCAAGAGTCTTTCATATTGAACTAAACTAAGAACTGAACCATTTCTTTCAGTTGTCTGTTTAAGTATTATGATTTTTGGTTTTAGGGGGTAACCATGTTAGTCTGTTGCAGCAAAAATAAACAGGAGATTAGTGGGGCCTAAAGAGCCTTCTTTACATTCCAGGATAGACTTTTGTCGATTAATACCCACTTTAGGGGACTGTAGTTTAAGTGAGCTGAATCACTAGGTGTTATTAGATTTCTATTATATAGTATTATGAGGCAATTTTATATTCTACATGGTGACGTCTTTCTCACAGTTGACACAAACAGCAGAATTAAGGGATTAGAGGTTTGGGGGCTTCTATCAGACAACAGATGTTTGGATGATCATTAACAGGGAGGAAAACTCTTCTCTAACATAAAACTAGTGTGTGAGGTAGATGACTAGACAACATGAGTCTGATTTAGGTGCAAGAAGGTTTGTTTGTCAAGATATTCAGGCATGCATCCCTCCTACAGTCTGATTTTAAAATTGTATTATTGAGGACACTTTTAAACTTGATTCCTTTGACTATTTAAACTGGAGTGACAACCGTAACAGATGTTGCTTTTTTGGTCTCGCTCCCCTTTTGCAAACAGCCAAGATAGATTCTGATAGGAGGTCATTCTAGAATGGTCAAACAGTGTTTGGTGGGATACTGTTGTGAAGCTGCATTGTCAAGGTCTTGTGAAGGAAACAGCCCTGTTTAAAAGGAAGTGGGTGCTGTATATTTTTTGAAAATCAATTTTAAATTTATTTCAGTGCAAACACTGGCACTGTGTTGGGGAGGGGAATTTATTTTTCTGAAATTCATTGTTTCAGATAACAGTAATTGATTCTTATTCTCTTTTCTCTTATCAAAGAGTTTTCCTTTTCATTTATTTGTGATGTCAGCTTGTGCAGTTGGCTTGTGTTACATACCAGAGGGTGGAGCTGTAGCTGGAAGTTAGGGAAGACCTTCAGTGCAATCCTATGCAGAGTTATTCCAGTCTAAGCCGATTGAAGTCAATGGGCTTAGACTGGAGTAACTCTTCAGAGGATTGCATTGATTGTCTTCCTTTACGCTTCTACAAGTGGAATTCTGAAATTTTGAAGAATCTCCCTTCCTGCCCGTCCTGTCTTCAAATTCTCTTCTTTTTTGATCCAAAAAGAATTTGTTGGAAATAGACTCCACATCTCTAAAACAACAACACTGGAAAAGTTTAGCTGGTACACTAATGCATAATAACAGAAACAGATTGTAGTTGTTTCCTCACTTGTTATCTACTAATGCCAGGTCCTTTTCAGTTGCGGTGCCCATCCTGTGGGATGACTTTCATTAATGAAGTGAGGGTATGCTCTCCCTTTTTAGAGGTGATTTTGTGTTGTATTTACTAAGGTTTTTAAAGGGATATAAACTGGAGGCATTTCATTAGATAGTAAGCTGCCTTGAGACACAAGAGAAAAGCAGGGCATTAGGACTTAATAGATTAAAAACAAGGAAACAAAATAAGTAAAATAAGTTAGGGCTGGTGTCAGCATACCCTGATGTAGGGCAGCTGCTGGGGCCCAACATGGTTACCATCTCCCACTTGTGCATCTCCTCTGATGCCCACATGGACACTCTTCTTCTACTCACTTATGATGAATTCTCCATCATTCACACTCATAGCTGCATTCGCTGATCAGAGCTGCTAGAGAAAGTTATGCTGGTGGTTTACAGCAGAAGAACTCCTGAAGGCCACAGCAGTAGCACTCCAACTTCTTCAGGGAAAGGATCTGCGGGTGATTTGGTTGTTTGTGACCATAGGTGGCAGGAGACCATGCAAGGGGGCAGGGGAAGCACACACAGGGATGTGGGGGGATATGTGGCTGGGGTGCAGGAAGGGGGCTCACTTGTAGGCAGAGAGAGACCCTAGGCTTCCTCCAAATCTGGAACTGTCCTTGAATATGCACTGAGAAACCAAACACAATTTTGTAGGAAGAGCAAGTATTCAGGCTTGGGCGCTATTGAGAGAGAAGTTATAATTAAGTTTGTGGATTTAAGACTTTTTGAGGTGGTCAAAAGGAATCTGCCTTGCTTCTTCACCAGCAGAAAAACCAGTTGTATCTTCTCCAATAATAGAAATAAAAACAACAATACTAATATGAGTAGGCAATTGAAGCGTCTCAGCCTAATTTGTTATAACAATGGACTGTGATTGTAACGATTACCTTTCTATCTTATTTCCACAGACAGCATACATTGTAGGACATTGTAGGACATTACATGTCATGAAAAATCAATCCATATTGTCTGAATTTCTGCTCCTGGAATTCTCAGATGTGCGGGAACTGCAGATTCTACATTTTGTTCTGTTCCTGGTGTTGTACTTCGTAATTGCAACAGGGAATCTTCTAATCATCTTTGCAGTAGCCTTTGATCCCCACCTGCACACCCCCATGTACTTCTTTCTGATGAATTTGGCCATATATAGGACCTTGGCGAAGTTTCAGTCATTCTCCCCAAATCTATGGCCAATTCCCTCATGGATTCTAGACACATTTCTTATTCTGGATGCATGGTTCAAGTCCTTCTTTTTGTCTTCTTTTTAACATCTGATTTCTGCCTCCTCACGGTCATGGCATATGATCGATACATTGCCATTTGCAAGCTATTACATTATTAAATGGTAATAACTGGACAGACCTGCATTGAAATGATTGCTGGTGTATGGCTCACTAGTTTGCTCTATGCAGGGATGCACACTGGTGGGACTTTTGCAACCCATTTCTGCTCTAATGTTGTTAACCAGTTTTTCTGTGAAATTCCACAATTACTCAAGCTCTCCTGTTCTAACTTATATCTAAATGAAAGAGGTGCTCTTTTAATTGGTGCTGTTGTTGGCCTGGGATGCTTTGTATTCGTTCTCTTAACTTATCTGCAGATTTTCATTACTGTCTTAAGAATCCCCTCAGTGCAAGGAAGAAAAAAGGCCTCCTCTACTTGTCTTCCTCATCTCATTGTATTTTCCACTTTGATGGTCACTGGAAGCATTGCTTACCTAGGGCCAACCTCTAATACACCATCCCATCTTAACCTGATATTTACCATGATATATTCCATCACCCCTCCCTTGCTGAATCCAATAATATACAGCATGAAAAATAAGGAGATCAAGAGTGCCTTGTGTAGACTACTGTGTCTGAAAATGTCTTCTAAGAATACTTTTTGTAGCTTTCTCTGCAAGTTTGGATTCTAAATGCGTATAATGATCAGTTTAGAACTCTTAGAAGAGTTATTAAAATAAACTTTGTGAATTTTGTAATGTTATTTATATTCTGCCTTTCTCACTGAGACCCAAAATGGGTTACACTTTGTAAATCAATGCAATCAATAAGCTGAGACATCAAATAAACAATGGAATAAGACTAGGATTGCAAAAACCTGAAACAAGTTGAAATTTGAAGCAAAGCTCATATTAAACAATGCAGTAAATGGTGTTATGTAACTCAAAATACAAAATACAATTTATTGAAATCTGTGAATGTTTGGGAGCATTTCATGTAGACATGGGCACAAAAGAGGAAAAAATGAACAGGCTGATCATTGTTTGTTGCCATCGATGAATACGAACAACCAAACAGAAACGAACATGTCCCATTAACAAATGAGTTCAGTGTTTGTTGTTCGTTGGGACAGAATGGCCACCTTAGCAAAGAGAGCCCATAGTCACAGGGATTGTGCAGAAGACTCTCCTCCAGCCATCACCCAAGTTTGATCATGATGATTGCAATATGGATATCGAAGTTATACATTCCCAAATTCAATGCCCCCAGGAAAATCCCATTCAATACAAATAGAGCCATGAGTTCACTTTGGCCCTGTGCAGTGGACCTGAATGTGGGTTGCCTCCCCTCTCAGGGGTGGGGGATTGGGTCACTAACTGGGAGCACCCCCCATGTGCCCGCTCACCAGGCCTCCTGGAGGCTACTTTACAGAGGGTCAGGAAGGTGGTTGATGTCTGCAGCCGCCAGGCCATTAAGTTACCCATTAAGTTGGTCTTAGATTGGGGTTTCCAGAGTGACAGAAGGAGTGCAGACAGTGTTCAGGCAGTCCCTGCCTCTGTTGCCAAAAGAATGCATTGAAGGTGCCAGAATATCTGGCTTCCTGAACAGTGGACGAATGGACGAACGAGGCTTTGAGACAACCACTTGTTCATCCAAAATAGCGCTGCATGAATGGCTTGCTCGTGAATGAGCGTGATGTTCATGGCCTTTTTTCCATTCGTTATTCTGTTCATGCCCATGTCATTCTTCCGTGGAAGCTCACCGGGTGACCTTGGGCCAATTGCGGTCTCTCAGTCTATCCAACGTCACAGGTTTGCAAGAGTGAAGATAAAAAGGAGAACATTCTTTTAGAATGCTATAGGTCCCATTGGGGAGAAAATCAGAGTATGGAAAAATTGAATGAAATTAATATTTAGGTACATAATTTATTGAAATCTGCCCCTTCTAAATATTATAAGGGTGAAGATTATAAATAATCCCCATCATTTACATTGCATGCAGCAAGATTTTTTCAAGTACCTAAGCCATCTTTAAGAGTAGAGACTACACTTTTAATATTGGAGTAATTAGACAGAGGATGCTTCTGACTGTGATCAGAGTATTTGAAGATGTGTTTTCTCACATATGGGGCAGGATATAAGATTTTCTTTTTAACTGTACAAGGTTGCCATGGGGTAAAAGGTGCAACAGCTGTAGATGTCTTGCCTCTCAATTTGTAGTAAAAACTGTTCAGTTATAACTAAAAACATAGAGAAGCAGAGTAGCCTGAAGTTGAATCTCATGAAGAGGAAGGTCCTGTACTTGGGCTGTGGGGTGTCAGGGGAGGGGATCCAGCTCCCAGCCATTGATGGGGCACCACTTGTGCCCATTTCATCAATCAGGAATCTTGGTGTGATATTAGACTCCTACTTATCAATCGACCAGGTCACAGCAGTTGCCCGGTCTGCTTTTTCCCACCTTCGGCAGGCCAGGCAGCTTGCCCCCTATCTTTCAACCCATGACGTAACTTCAGTGATCCATGCAATGGTCATATCCAGATTGGACTACTGTAACTTTCTCTATGCAGGGCTTCCCATGAGTCTGACCCAGAAATTGCAGCGGGTCCAGAATGCTGCTGCATGTGTCCTGGTCGGTATACCATACAGGATACACATAACTCCAACATTGCAGCAGCTGCACTGGCTACCTGTGAAGTTCTGGATCAGGTTCAAGGTATTAGTCTTAACCTATAAAACCCTAAATGGACTGGGACCAGCATACCTGTGGGACTGCCTCTCCTTGTATATGCCCAGACAGGTGCTGAGATTGTCAGGTAAACACCTGCTGGTGGTCCCTGGCCCCAGGGAGGCTCGATTGGCCTTGACCAGGACCAGGACTTTTTTGGACTTGACTTTGACCTGGTGGAATTCTCTGTCAGAAAACACTCGAGCCTGCCAAGATCTTTCATCTTTTCAGCGGGCATGCAAAACAGAGATGTTCCACCAGGCATATGCCAAAGCCAAAGAGTTTATTATTTTTAGCCATAGGCCATCACAAATTTTCCAAACATAAACCAGGCATATGGTTGAGGCCAACATTAAATCCATCAATGAGCCTCTCTGCCAGTCTCCTACCTGGGGGAGGTATATGACCATCTGCCCACCCTACACATGAGCATCTATAAGATACTGATCCAATCCTCCACCTTTTTATATATGGTGAACAGATGGCCTTCCTGAGATGTTTGTGTTTGGAACCTGTGACGTGATTTTATTTTTTGTATTTCTCTATTTTTACTTTTTATTGTAACCAATGATGATGATGATGATGATGGTGATGCTTTTTAGCTAAATGGGATAAATCCCCCCCGCAATTAATTAAAATGAATTTGGACTGATCTATTGACAGCAATAGAACAACTCCTCACATCTATGGGGCTTTGGTTGAATTCACATGTCCCGGCATTGTGCTAAACTTTTGCTAAACTTCTGGAAGTATAGCATCTTTCTAGCACATTTTCTGACTTGTGGTGCAATGAGTCAGAAATTACACTAGAAAGATACTAAACTTCTGGAAGTTTAGCACAAACTTCTGGAAGTTTAGTGCAACACTGGGATGCGCCCGGATGTGTGGATTCAGCCTTTGTCCGACTAATGTTAGGTGAATTGAGGTCATAGACTTTTGGTGAGAAGGTTAACATTGGTGGCATCCTCTCCATGGAGCAAAAATAAACACAAATTAAATTCAATAGCACTAAGTAGCCTCTTACTGATCAATTATTATCAATATAAGGTATCTTCAATGTATAAAGGGTGTCATTTTATTGCATTTTTAAAAATCTTGTGAGCCATCTCAAGCAGGTCTCCAGAAAGATTCCATATGAAAATAAATAAATCATTAAGAAATTCCAAATATTAGAGCTCTGATAAACCTCTTTCATTGTGGCCATAATTTCATCCAAAGGGTTAGAATCCCCCAACAGGATAAACAGATTAAAAACATTAACCATTCTGCTGTTGCAGAAAAAATGAAGGTAGGGATGTAATACAGGGATGTAATGTAATGCAATAGAATCCAGTCTCCAAAGCTGCCATTTCCTCCAAGGGAACTGATCTCTGTAGTCTGGAGTTCAATTGGAGATCTCCAGGTGAGTCCTGGAGATTGACAACTCTATTTCTGCAGCATGAAATCATGCCATGATATCACTTCTGTTCATATAACTGGAAGTTATGTCATGCATTTATGCAACTTTCCAGTAATCCCTATATTGGGGATCATGGTGCCTGAATGGACAGAAGACATGAGGAATGGGGACAGCATTAAGGTGGACAACTGGGTGAGATTGTGCAGAAAAGCTGGCTAGATCCTCCAACCCATTGTTGTGCAATTCCATTAACTTAATATTTCTGTTGCTTGTCTTCTACTTCCATTCAACCACAGTATAGAACTAGAGTGGGTACAATCTTCATAAGCAGACATTTTTGTAACATCAATATGCAACTGATACAATCAGCACATGATAATCATTATGGATAATTGTAACTATGAAGAGAATTTTTATTCAAGACTGACACTGCAATTCTAAACCAAGTTAATACCCTTTTAAGTTCATTGACTGTCTCATCATAAGGTTTTCAAGGTAAGAGAAGCTGAAGTGAAAATTGGTGGAAAGAACATTAACTAAGATATGCAGATGACACCACACTACTGGCAGAAAATAGTGAAGGCTTGAAATTATTACTGATGAAGGTTAAAGGAGAAAGTGCTAAAGCAGGATTACAACTGAACATCAAGAAGACAAAAGTAATTACCACTGAGGAACTACACAATTTTAAAGTTGATAATGAGGGAATTGAAGTTGTTCAAGATTTTCTGTTCCTTGGCTCAGTCATCAACCAAAAGGAGACTGCAATGAAGAAATCAGAAGAAGATTGAAGCTCAGTAGAGCAGCTGTGAGGGAGCTAGAAAAGACCTTTAAAGATGTCTCTCTAGGACTCAAGATCAAGATGATCCAAATGATGATATTCCCTATTACTATGTATGGATGTGAAAGTCGGACAGGGAAGAAAGCAGACAAGAAGAAAATTGATTCATTTGAAATGTGGTGCTGGTGGAGAGTTTGGTGGATACCATGGACAGCTAAAAAGACAAGTAAGTGGGTACCAGATCAAATCAAACCTGATTTCTCCCTAGAAGATAAAATGACAAAACTGAGGCTATTGTACTTTGGTCACATCATGTGGACCAAAAGTGGAAGGCGGTAGAAAAAGACGAAGACCTAATAAAAGAGAGCTTGACTCAATACAAGAATTCATGTCCTCCAGTTAGCACGATCTGAGCAAGTCTATTAATCATAGGACGTTTGGGAGGTCTTTCATTCATAGGGTTGCCATAGGTCAGAGGCGACTTGACGGTACATAACACACACACACACACAGGTTCATTGAAGTGGGGTTTAGAAGGGTGTAAGTGCTTGGGAATGCAGCATGACTAGAGCAAAATACTATTTAAGTGGTGCCTCAGCTCTAGAAAACTGGAAGCCCTTTCATGCTAACATTTTGATGGCATATTGAATAAAACTTCTTATGTTCCAAGAATCTATCATACATTAATACAATAAATGATTGTATCTTTGTATTGTCAAAGGCTTTCACGGCCGGAGAACGATGGATGTTGTGGGTTTTCCGGGCTGTATTGCCGTGGTCTTGGCATTGTAGTTCCTGACGTTTCGCCAGCAGCTGTGGCTGGCATCTTCAGACGTGTAGCACCAAAAGACAGAGATCTCTCAGTGTCACAGTGTGGAAAAGATGTAGGTCATTTGTATCTACTCAGGAGGGGTGGGGTTGAGCTGAGTCATCCTGTAAGAGTTTCCCAGGGTGTGGAATGCTAATGGTGGGAGGCTTCACTGTATCCTGAGGAGGTTCTTTTGCATATGGATTGGTACTTGATGTGCTAATCTTCTCTGCAGGGCTATTGTCGGGGATAGAATGTTTTGTTAGCCTGGTGTTTTTCAGAACTGGCAACCATGCTCTGTTCATTCTTAAGGTTTCTCATTTTCCTGTTGAAGTTTTGCTTATGCTTGTGAATTTCAATGGCTTCCCTGTGCAGTCTGACAAAGTAGTTGGAAGTGTTGTCCAGTATTTTGGTGTCCTGGAATAAGATACTGTGCCCTGTTTGAGTTAGGCTATGTTCAGCCACTGCTGATTTTTCCGGTTGTCCAAGTCTGCAGTGTCTTTCATGTTCTTTTATTCTTGTCTGGATGCTACACTTTGTGGTCCCGATGTAAACTTGTCCACAGCTGCAGGGTATACGGTATACTCCTGCAGAGGTTAGGGGGTCTCTACTGTCTTTTGCTGATCGTAGCATCTGTTGTATTTTTCGGGTGGGTCTGAATACTGCTTGAAGGTTATGCTTTTTCATAAGCTTTCCCATCTGATCAGTAATTCCTTTGATATATGGCAAAAACACTTTTCCTGTAGGAGACTGTTTTTCCTTGGTTGTTTGATTCATCCTGGGTTTGATGCTACGATCAAATACAACAAATGCTACGATCAGCAAAAGACAGTAGAGACCCCCTAACCTCTGCAGGAGTATACCGTATACCCTGCAGCTGTGGACAAGTTTACATCGGGACCACAAAGCGTAGCATCCGGACAAGAATAAAAGAACATGAAAGACACTGCAGACTTGGACAACCTGAAAAATCAGCAGTGGCTGAACATAGCCTCACTCAAACAGGGCACAGTATCTTATTCCAGGACACCAAAATACTGGACAATAATTCCAACTACTTTGTCAGACTGCACAGGGAAGCCATTGAAATTCACAAGCATAAGCAAAACTTTAACAGGAAAGAAGAAACCTTAAGAATGAACAGAGCATGGTTGCCAGTTCTGAAAAACACCAGGCTAACAAAACATTCTATCCCCGACAATAGCCCTGCAGAGAAGATTAGCACATCAAGTACCAATCCATATGCAAAAGAACCTCCTCAGGATACAGTGAAGCCTCCCGCCATTAGCATTCCACACCCTGGGAAACTCTTACAAGATGACTCAGCTCAACCCCACCCCTCCTGAGTAGATACAAATGACCTACATCTTTTCCACACTGTGACACTGAGAGATCTCTGTCTTTTGGTGCTACACGTCTGAAGATGTCAGCCACAGCTGCTGGCGAAACGTCAGTAACTACAATGCCAAGACCACGGCAATACAGCCCGGAAAACCCACAACAACCATCGATTGTATCTTTCTCTGCCTCATCTACCAGGAACCCAACCTCAGTATCTTCCTTTGCAATCCTTGAGAAGTATGTTCTGACACAAAGAGGGTAGTGGTTAAATTCTGCGAATTATAACATTTAAGCAAAAATAAACAACAAAATGGGTGGAAGATGTCTTACAGATGGGAAGGAAGCAACAAAATGCCATCCAGATCTAACTTTCTGCCATGATAATGAATGTCTGTCAATCAACCTCTCAATTTTTTAAAGGCTGTAAATTATTATCATTGTAGGTTTACAAATGCAAACAAAAGCTGCTTAAGGCAACAAAAATTCTCTAAGGCAAGTTATACTCCTCTTTTCTTGCAGGTAAAGTACAAGTGATTCCTCAGTAGGTTCTCTTGATGGTCTTTCTAATTTATTTTAATCAATTTCAGTAAAATTATAAAAGACATTTTGAACAGAGGAGTTAATTTATTCTTCAGCTGAGCTATACAGCTGAGGGCAGGTTTTGGGAAAACAATAAAGAGCACAGCATCAGAAGGATAAATACATCTCATCAATATGAGTTCATCCTCCCATGCCATCTAAAAAGTTGAAAAGATTGAAAAGATTGCTTTCTGAAAATAATAGATCAATCAAATGGTGTTCTTTTTCAATAGCGCTACAAACTCTTAGAGGTAGACAAGCAACTGAAATTGTAAGTGAATAGAATTGGCCAACAAAGAACCGAGTAATCCAAAGTTCAATAACATCTGGAAATACTTCAACAACAGATTCTTCAGCAATGGATATTTCAGCATTGGTCTACATCACATACATATTAATGTCTAAATCATAACTATTTCTTATAAACCACAGATGTATGAGTACTACTAATGAAAATTCATTCTGACAATACATCCCCACTCCATTTTCCAGGATGTAAAGACACAAGACCTCCTCACATATTACACAAACTTGAGTTCACTTCAGATGAAACCCCAACTCAATTCATGTCCTTGGCAGACACATTAAATTATGAGTGATGCGAATAGCCAGGCCCCATGGCCATTCATGACTAAATAAAGTGTGTAGGGGTGAAAGGAGGGAATGAAGACTCTCTTTTTGCCTCCATGAGCACATGGGAGATGATTTGCACACACCACTACCACAACCCTAATGAGTTTCTGGGTGAATTTCAAAGGGCTATAAGACCCTAAATGGCTTGAGTATTCAAAATGACTTGAGTACTTAAAAGACCACCTTCTATTTTGTCTAGCCCTCCAGTTAGCTGTCTCTCCAACCCCTACTCTGCTCCCATTGTCAGCAAAAAGAGGGCATTTTTTTTGTGGTGTCTCACCTTTATAATACCCCTTCTCCTTGATGTCTTCCTGAAGCCTACTTTATTGACCTTTAGGTGCCATATGCAAACTGAAGTGTTTTAAAGGTCTGCTCATATCTTTAGGTCACCTGCCTGCCACTGTCTGCTACTGCTTCAGTGATGCCATGTATGCCGTTATGTCACTTCCAGGGAAAACCTGGACATGATGGAGGGTAGTTCTAGGGATCCCCAGATTATGTTTTTAGCATTACACTGACTATTATAACATGGCCTCTACCTGACTGACAGCAGAGCGGCTTGGATGGGGAACACATTTTGCAGCACCGGAGAAGGAAAGGCTGACCGTGCCTTTCCTAGGCATCCGGAGACTGTGTTGTGGGGCATGGAGCTTAGGGCATATAAGCCTGCTACACCCTCCCTTCAGTGTCAGTTGCAGCATGCACTCAGCCTACCCACCCTCCCTATTGCATTGCAGGATTAGCTGGTCACTGTTTATCAGGGCCAGGTAGGAATTTTTTCTCTTCTCACAGTTGTCATTCAGGGAGTTGTGTTTTTCGCCTACCTTGCACTGTGGGATGTGTTTAGTTAACTAGTTTGGTGGAGCTGTAAATATTTTGGCTACTGGCAGGTTAGGATGGAAAAATGAGCGGGCTGGTGACCCCCTTGGCACATCCTCATTGGTGAGGAATTTGGGTCTGTCAGGAGCAGCTGGTAGGCTGTACAGTAGCCAGCTGTGAGGGCAGACTGCCACGTGGCTCCCCTGTACAAGTTAGACCCTCCTGCTGTACAGCGAGGTACTGCAGGTTTGGAGGGGGAACCATTCACCTGGCCGCTGGGTACAGTCATGATTTTAGTATCGTTCACCCCTGAGGCAGTGGGGGCTCACCTAGATGGGTCAAGGCAGATGTCTGGAGCAACTCCAGGGCTTGACCTGTACCGCTAGTTAACTAGATCCCTTGCCGTTGTGACAAATTATGTTGTATTCAATAAAGTGGCCCAATTTCATTCCCAAGCTTTGTGTTTGACTTTTATTTTGACTGGGGTGGGGGGCAAACTCTTTTTTTGGCATATTTTACCAGCTGGAAAGAGATGGAAAAATGGGACTTAGCAACTTGATGATAGCCTTTTCTTCTTTAATAAGCTGAACAGGATTTTGTGGCTCAGATTTTATCTTACTCAGAAGCATTTTCAGTGTAAGTCCAAGTTCTAAGGGGACAAGTTGCATGCGTACAATAAATCACCCTTGAGTAGTACAATTTCAGTCTCTCTCTGATAAGCCCAGATGCTTTCCAGACACGGCAATTTCAGTCATATGTCTATGACCCTCCATCTTTGGGACATGACCAGTTTCATACCCAGTACTTGTATTGTACCAATGAGAGGCTGGGCATGAGGGAAAGTTGCTGAGTTGCAAATGGCCTGGAGAGAGGGTGAGATGTGGGGATCTGGTGGTGAGAAGAAAGGGGAGGAAAAAAAGTGAATCTAGAGCAGGGTTATGTTGTGGGGTGATATTTGCAGAGGGCTGAAAGGAGGCTCTTAAGTTGGATACGATGGTAGAAAGGTAGAGAGGGCACAGAAGAAAGAATTCAGCCATCCCGGCCAGTGGCAACAGCCACTCAGGCTGGTGGCTGCTTTTGCCTCCTTGGAAGGAAGAAAGCAGAAGGCACACCCTGGCACCCAGGGCTTAGCATTGGGGGTGGAGTCTGTAGTCTTAGCTGGCTTCTCTGCCCCATTGCCTTCAGTTGTGCCTCATGCTCGGCCCACCCACTTCACCCTATTGCAGTGCAGGATTTGCCAGTCGCCTTTTGGGGGCCAGGTAGGAATTTTTCTCTCCTTGTCCCTGATTGGCACTTGGGAATGGAGTTTTTTCACCTACCTTGCACTGTGAGAAGAAGAAGGTAATTGGCATGGTGGGACTGAGGTAATTCCCTGGTGGCAGGATTTAAGTTAGGGCAAAATTTGAGCGGGCCGGTGAGCACCCTTGGCACCTCCCCATTGGTGTGGAATTGGGGTCTGTCAGGAGTGGCTGGCTGCCGTACGGCCCAGCTGCGAGGTCAGATGCCCTGGGTGGGGAACCCCTGGACAAGCCAGTCTCCCCCCTCTGCTGTACGGCTGGGTGGGGGAGCTTTACAGGGGTGCACCACTTTGCCTGGCCAGGCTGGATCCCAGCCATACCATAGATGGCTCGCACCCGGGGCAGTGGGTGTCTCTCCCAGACAGGTCAGGGCGGGGTCCAGGAGTGACCCCAGGGCCTGACTTGTACCACTAGTTAGGCCCTTGCTGTAGTTTATGTTTAATTTTTGTAATTTTAATAAAGTGGCCCATTTTAGAACCCAAATACTGTGTCTGCCTTTCATTCCGACTGAGGGGGCAAAGTGACTCAATCATATTTTGCCTGATTTTGTTGTGCTAGAGATCTGGAGAAGAAAGAAGGACTTTTATATGGCTAAAATCCCAACCTTCATGTCCCTAAATTCCCTCTGTTTGGGGTGAGTCCTGTGCTAGATTGACATGAGTTCTGTGCCACACATGTCATAACCTACCAATCCTTGAGGGAGCTTTCACTCTCTCTTGCACCTGCTGCTACCACTTGGCCTTTGAGGGAATTGCCTACGGAGAGGACTAAGAATCCCCACTCCCATGGGCAGACTTACCTCTCTGAGCCCTGCTTTCTGCCCAGTTTCCTACTACTCAGCACCTGGCTACTGCAGAGAATATTTACTGCACTTGCACACCACTGCAGGAGGACCAGCCCATTGCCAAAAGAATACCCCTTTCCCATGACATCTGTTTTAGGTAGTTTGATTTAAACACAGCACCACAGCAAGCATGGGAACTCAAAAAGAAATGGGTAAAAACACAATTCCTCTGTCCCTCCTGTTGTACATTCTGACTTCAATCTGTTTAGGAAGGCTGTCTGTCTTAGAATGTTTGGGGTTATTAAGATGTCCTCATACCTTTCATCGTTCAAGCCTCCAGCCTCCATATGGCCAATGGCTGCTTCTTACAAACAGCCGGTTCTCAGCTCCTTCAGCTCCTAGCTCAAACCAGCCAAAGAGACCCTCATTCCTTTGTCAGGAAGTTTTATTCTCTCCCTTCACCCATCCCCTGGGCAGGTCAAAGGTGCATGCCAGTGAAGTTATTCCTGAAGTTTCCCGGAAGAAACCTTTCTGGTATTTTAGTCTCTGCCTCTCCCACACCCCTGAGAGGGTAAGCTTTTAACAGAAAGTCTTCTGTCCCCATCTGCATGATTAAAAAGCAATGCTAGGTACAGCTTGAAAAGCATCTGGCTGTCCTTCACTTCTCCTGCTTCTTCTCACCTAAGAGATACTTTTTTAAAATGGGGGTGAAGGTTCTGACATACTCCAAACAGACAAATGAAAATTATTTCTCCACACATTGATCCATTGCCCAGACTCCTCTTTAACCATAGGGATCCCATTCCCCTGGGAGGACAAAGGGCCCAATGATGCCAGCCTACATATCCCTGGTTCTTCTCATGTGGCCTGTGGTGGGAGAAAAGAGGAATGGGACAGTAATCCCTTGGAGTGCACTTCTGTGCACTCCAGAACAGTAGATTGGGGGCCTGTTTTTAACAAATTGACTTCTGGTGTGACCAGGTCACACATCACATTGAGAATGATATCATTCTTGATGTGATGCGAAAGCACTCTCTGGGGGTTATTGACCTGTTCCTGCAGGGAAGTTCTCCTGGCACTCTCCCCACCATGACCCATATTCCACAATTTGAGCCCCAGGGGATCTGAAACCCGTGTAGTACCACATGCTGTGTACCACTAAACCCAGGGTTGCCTTTGGGGTATCAGATTAACTGTGATAAACTGATATTTAACACAATTACCATTTCACCAATATGGGCCTTATGCCATCAGAGAAATTGGAAGGGCTCACAAAAAAAAGGACAGGTGTATCTCATATTTTAACAAATGTTTACAAGACTGATCTGATGGATGAACATAAGTTTATTAAAAGACTAATATTGTAATTATTAAGTTTCGAAATAAATATGAACTATTGACAGTATCATCCAATGAGATTTTTAAATTGATTGGGTATTTTCCCCACAGCCTCTTGGATATCTTTATTCCTGAGGCTATAAATGATAGGATTCAGTACAGCTGGTAAAACAGAATACATAACAGCAGAGACCAAGTCCACAGTTGGAGTGGAAAGTGCTTTAGGCCTCAGGTAGGAAAACACGGCTGTAATGATAAATAAAGAAAAGACCATCAAGTGGGGAGTGCAGGTAGAGAATGCTTTGTATCTGCTCTGAACAGATGGAATCTTAAGCACAGTGGAGAAGATATAGCCATAGGAAACAAAGATAAACAGAAACATGAAGGCATTCACAACACTGCCAATAATGAGTATCAGAATTTGATTCACTTTTGGATCAGTGCAAGAGATCTTTAGTAGCTGAGGGATATTACAGAAAAACTGCTCAACAATATTGGATCTACAGAAGCTTAATCTAAATGTGAGACTGGTTTGTAACACACCATGCATCACACTGCTGATCCAGGATGCAGCTGCCATCTGAGCACAGGCACCCCAATTCATGATTAATCTGTACTGCAGAGGATGGCAGATTGCTACATAACGGTCGTAAGCCATGACGGTCAGTATGGTTAGCTCAGCACCTACAAAACTGATAACTAAGAAAATCTGAGTGACACAACCGTAGAAAGAGATCAGTTTGTTGTTTGTTAAGGAATTGGCCATGGATTTGGGGACAGTGACAGAAATAAGACATACATCGGAGAATGCTAAATTCACCAAAAAAAAGTACATGGGGGTGTGAAGATGGTGATTGAGGGGCACAACTGTGATTATGAGAATATTCCCACAAAGCGCTATCACATAAATAGAGAGGAATATCACAAAATGCAAAATTTGCCCCTCACGATCATCAGCAAATCCCATAAGGAGAAACTCTGTCACAGTCGACTGGTTTTCCATTTGATTTCTTTGAAATAATCTGTGAAGAGATGAGAAATCATTACGAGATGAGATTATATTTCAATGGAGTACATTTAACGTGGACCATAAACACCACCCTTCAAATCATTTGGAAGGACCGCATTCTTCCTTATAATGCTGTGTGCAAACTACAGTCTTTTAGCAGCCATTTGTTAGTGATCTCGTCTCAGAGCTCAGTCTTCTTCCATTGTGGCCCCTGCTCTGTGGAATGGTTCCCTTAAAAGGTGCTGTAAGACCCGTCTCTTTGCCAGTGCTTTTGAGTGGGTTTGAACATAGGAATCTTTTGATGAGAGGGAAGGAGAGATTTGGAGATTGATAATTTATTTTGGTTTTAACTATAAATCATTTTGATCTACTATTGTAAGATGCCTTGAACCACAAGGAAAGGAAGAGTAAAATGTTTAAATAAATAAACAAACTTATTTTACGTTTTCTCTTTGATTCAAGATGTTTACAAGGGACTGTAACAGAGCTTCCTCATCCAACATTACATGCTATAAACTTTAATTGCCCTTATGACTATTTGTTTCCATTCCAACAGCTATGCTAACTGGTCACTGTATTCAAGTATCTGTGGCACAGCACTTACTTACCTGTGGAACTGCAAAAGCTGAGCATCTCCTGCATTATTTATTTATTTATTTGATTTATACTCCGCCCTCCCCACAGATGGGCTCAGGGTAGCTAACAACATTCAAAAATACATTAAAAGTCACATATATTTATATTTATATTTATATTTATATTTATATTTATATTTATATTTATATTTATATTTATATTTATATTTATATTTATATTTATATTTATATTTTGAATGCCTTCTTTTCTCAGGCCCTAGAGGTAAATTTTTCATGGCTGCTGTAAAATGCTTAACCTGTAGCTCAGATGTAGAGGAAATAACTTATATTTAATACAGACTTCCATATAACATACATGGTTTCTATTTGCGCTTTGGCAGATAAGGAAATTCAAGCTCATGCTGAAATTCATTCTAGTTTTTTAAGAGAGGGAAGTTTGAATTATACTGTTTTTTATTATAAATGTTTGCATTTTGGGTCTTTTAAAAAAAATCTGCTAATCTTTGTATTTCTCCTTTGCGTTTAATTTCTACTTTTAAGATTACAGTAGCCTTTATCTTTTGGCAATAAATCTTATTGCTTACAGTCCTAAATATTGAGCATAATGAGCTCTCATCATACACTAGGAAAACAAGAACAATGCATGACTAAATAGTGATATGTTCTAGTTGAAACCAATTGAAAAAGCTAATGGAACTTATATTAAGTTTAAGTGAGACTTGGTTATTAGGAGTCTGCAAAATGAACCCCTCAAGTTAAAAGTACACATTGAAATCACTGTTTCAAACCATTAACTTGATTCTCCGGAACAATAACCCAAATCCAATACGCTTAGAATAATGAAACTCCTTTCCCCCCAAATCTGTTTTTGTTTTTTTCAAGTTTGATGCTTACCAGCCATGAAGTATAAACTCATTTTTATTGTGTTTCCTGGTAATGGCATCCCTTCGGATCAGACCCTTGCAAGGGAGGAGCACAGAACACTCCCAGCCAACTTCATGCTGCAGACAGCTGCTATTCTCCTTCTACCCTCCTTAGTGGGTTGAAGAGAGGAAAGTGTAGCTTGTTCACGAACCATACAATTTAAACCCTTTGCCCAATTTGCTCACAAGTCTGGGGTCTTTTGAAGGGTAGGGAGAAAACACTGTGCTTCAGTTTTGATCATATTCAGTTGAAAAACAACAATCTCTCCCCTCCACCCCAAAAAAGTCCCCAATAGAAATAACGGGAAAATTGCCTATCTTTTGTTAAGCAGACTGCAGTTTTCAATACAAAGTTTTTTATTGTCAATCAGTCATTGTAAGAGTAGGAAAATAAAATTAATGCAGCTGGTCTCTGTGTGTGGAGCTCTCCTGCTAGACTGTTGCCATTTTTGAAATTAGCAGAGATGAAGGCAGCTGTACAGAGAGGGACCTAATTTGTAAGTTTGTAAAATTGATGCCCTTTATTCAATCTGTTTAAAATTTAGGAGGTGTTTAGATTAGAGAGAGAACTGAGTTCTGTGCAAATGTGGTGCTATTATTTTTATAAACTGCTGCACCAGAACCTTGAATAGATTTCTTATTGAAAATAATGGCTGAAAATGAGAGGAAAAGCAGGTTTCACTCGTAAACTGGTAACATCCTACCCAGCATTAAGCAATAATGATAAAATTTCCCCCCACAAACTCTGGATGAGAAATGATAATGAAAATATTCTCAATGCACTCTCCTAGTGTAAAGATGAAGTTCCCCACCCATCACTCTAGGCGTGCCTCAGCTTATCTTGTTCTAAGGCAAGCTCTTTAACTTCGAAGTTACCATTTGCTAAAAGCTTCCCATTACCTTGTCTAGGAAGCCAGTCTTTTGTCTGCAGAGCTCAGGTGTTATTTCCTCCCAAAGTCTGAATCAGAAATTATAATGAAGATTTTCTCAGTGCACATCCCTATTAGTCATGACTAGAGATGGGCACGATCCAATTTTTTAAAATGATCTAGCGGATTGTGGATCGGCGCCAGTGATGATCCCGAATTAATGATCCATGTCGATCTGTGCTGTTTCCTAAACTAAAAAAGATTTGGGAGACACAGATTTAAATCCTTACACTGCCAAGAAAATGAATGACACTTGAACAGCAAGTGAACAGACTCACATGTATTCCTCCCTGTTCACTTACACTCCACTTGAGTTCCACTTGATCTAGCTAGCCAGAGCCATCTAGATAGCTTGAAAAATGACTTTTTAAACCATAGATGATGTGGTATAAGAGGATAAAAATCACCTCTTCAGTAGTTTTTGTCAGATATTTGGCCCTTTGTTCCTTGAGTTTTGTCTTTATTGGGAGAAGTCTAAGCTGTCAAGAGTAAACTGCATCATCTCTGTTTTCTATGCGGCATTGCATCAGGGGATTGTACCACTTGGTACGTCATGGAACAGAGTCAATCCATTCAGCTGCCAGTCAACAAATTTATGCTCATAACATTTAATTAGTGAAGGGCATGTTACATTTGCAATGCTCATCAGCTGCCCACATACAATAAAACAGGAAAGAAAACATTGAAATAAATCGCATGTCTGTTCTGGTTAAAGTCCAGAAGTCACTACTACCTGAAACTTTTAATGGAAATGAAAATTAATTTAAAGACTGTGTACCATGATTGGCCACAATGGAATGCATTTTCTAATTTGACCTTTAGAAACTAATGACTTTGGGGAAAGCTGTCAGAGTCTCAGACCTACATTCAGAGACTGCCTTCCATCATTTTTTTCTCTTATCAATTAAGATTTTCCACAAATGCCCAGCTTTGCATCCAGTCTGTGTCTGAGGTTAGGTCAGCATTTCCTAAAAAGATTTGATTGTCCAAAGTGACTCAAATGACATCTTCTGACAAAAGCAGACAGGTTTACTGAATTAACAGTGGATACGGAGGTCTTGGCAATGTTGATGTTGTCAAGATACTGGACTTTCTTAATCCTTTTCTTGGCTTTTCAAAATTTTGGTTCAGGCTTTTTGGCCTAGTTAGGCTCCAGGAGGAGAAATTTCTGGGAATTAACTCAGCTCTGAGCCATGAGTTAGGAGTTCTCTCTCATCCACTTCACTATCTCAATATGCTGACATTTCATACTTTTGTACATGATCATACTTTGCAATTAGACATGGGGACGAATCGAAATACAAGTAAAATTTCGTGATGAATTGGACTGATTCCTGTTTTGCAAAACACGTTTCATGGGGCCACAGTTTTCATGAAATTCATGACTTTGGGGGCTGATTCATTCGATTTGTGAATGATTCATGATGCCAAACAGGCTGGCACCGATCCATTGATTCCCTAGGCAACATAGGCCTGGAATGTCTGCAGACCTTTCGTTGCCATTGGAAACCCCAATCTTAGCCCACATAACCTTGATAGGCAGCTCTCCCTGCCAACTGGAGAGCTTCCATTCTGCCCTATACAGCAAGGAACAGGGGGGATAATCCCTTAGGGCCTTCTGTAGCCATGGGAACACCAACCTCATCCCTCCAAACCCTGTTAGGCAGGTCTGTCTGACAGCCAGAGAGCTCCTGTTCTGCTCAATGTGAGCATTTCTTTTATAAGGCACAGCTCTCTTCCTTGTTCTTTTCAGTTCCTGTAGACAGAGGGAGAGGGAGGACCTGGGAGCTTTTGGATGAATTCGCTGCTGCTTTAAAAGAGACTGAAAAGCCTCTTCCTTATTCTCAGCTCTTGGCCTTGCTGGGAAGGTCATTGGGTGAGAGTGCCTTCTTTCCTTCACCCCATCCAACCCCAGTCTCAGGGGTTGGGTGGCTCTGGGGCCTAGCTTGACTGAGGCCTACCTTTTTTCCTTTAATTTCCTTTGCTTATATTCTTATTTAGAGCATTTGTTCTTGCTGGCTTGTTGGGTGAGGGTGGGTGGAGGAGAGTCTTCTGAAGTCTCTCTGCGAGTTTGGCATCCCTGGGTATGAAGGGGGCCATTGAAGTGCCCTGGGTTCTGATGAATCATGAAACTAACAAAACGTTTCACAAAATAGGACAATTTTGTGAAAGTTCATGATTTGTAATTCGTGGAATGCAACAAAACATGAAACACTCATTTTGTTTTTTCCCATTTCATGCCCATCTCTATTTGCAATGCCAACAGCTCAGATGAAGGGCTGTTTCCTCAAAACAACTCCAGATCTGCGTATTTGTGACTGTTCTTTGGAAGTGGTTGATTCATTGTCCCATACTTTTTTCTCCTGACCAAAGTATGCAACAGACAGAGAGATTTTTTAGGAAATGGCTACTGAAGTATTTAGCCATCCCTGACACTTCTCAAGATTAAGATTATTTCCGGATAGCCTCTGCAAAAGCTGTGTTGTACATGTGGTAATTTTTTGTTTTACTGTGATTTTTAATTCTTAAATTTGTTTTCCTAGTGTATGGCCTATGGGTTGTTAAACTTGAATAAACTTGAAACTAGAAGTTCTCAGAGAGATAAGAGACATACTGGTGTGGATGAGATCTTGGTATCAGAGGGATTCAAAGCCATAGACTAGGATGGGAGACTCTCAAATGCATTTAGGGTTGCTAGATGGTGTGTGCAAAAATATCAGACATGGGCATGAAGGGAACGGTATGCACGATCTTACAGCACGGTCCTGTACCTGATTCAATGCTGTCATTTCCAAAGTGGTGTCATCGTATCACCTGCAGCTACTAACAGAGCTCTTTCCCCCTGCCCCATATAGATACAAAAACATGTGGCAGTGCACACTGAAGCTGTGCCAAGCCACATAGTTTTCTCTCTGATAGTGCAGATATCCAATGCCAGATTTACTGGCCAGGAAGCCCCAAAGCGTCAACAGGACTGCCTTTGAACCAGGCCCTCTACATTTCCTTCCTTATCAATGCCACATCAGATAAGACTGAACTTGAGATTTGTTGTGTGTGGTGTACATCAGTGTATTTATCCTCAGTGCTTCCTGTGTATGGGCATGGCACTGGTGTTGAGGCTCATTAGGATCAAATTGCAAAAAGTTTGCTTTGTGCCAGGAAGGAGACCAGCAGATGGCACAATGACTTGACTTCTCCATCTCCATTCAACATCCCCTTTTTGTGCATTTTTATGCACAATGGAAGGGAAAAACTGCAGCAATATCCACACATTTGTGCACATACATGTGGATTTGAGAAGGGAGGGGTCCCCTTCAGCTTCTGCTGCAAAAGCTCATTTTATGCAGATTAGGGTGAAAACTGGAAAGAAAAAACAATTATTAAAGGAGATCTGCACTGAGGTCTGTAGAGCTGGTTCAGTGCCCTGCTGCTGCTGCCTTTCACTTAGGCACCATGGTACTAGGTTCACCCCATTGTGTATAAGAAAGTCTTCCAAAGAAGACTTCCGGTTTGGGATTCATGGAGGTCTGACGCAGCTCCATTTGCGGAGCTGACCGGACTGCCGTTTTAAGCGGCCGGTGGGGGAAATTTAGCCCGCGGCTGACTGCTCTCAGGTGGAGAGCAGACAAAGAACGCTCAAGACCTCAGGGTGCGTTGATCTCGGGTGAGGGGGGGTTCTGCGCAACGGGCCCCCTCCCGACCCTTGAGGTCCCACCCTGTGACAGGTCGGCTACAATCTCTGCGGCAGTTTCGGGGCCAATGCAGTTGGCATAAGACCTACGTACCCAAGCTTCAACAGGGGAAAGAAGTGGAGAGGAGAAATTAAGATTGAAACAGCGATTACAACCCAAGGAAAGTCAATGAGAAGGTAAAGATCACTATCTTCTGATACGGGACAGATTGTTAAAAGCAAAGAAGAATAAAAGTAGATTTTCAAACTGCAACAGGCTAATAACAAGCAGGGGAAGACTCGGCAAGAGTTGTATTAGAAAAGAGACTAAGTTTAAAGAAGTTATTAAAGAAATTGGACTATTGTTTTGAATACTTGCGGTTACGGAGCTGTGAGAAAAATTTACCATCGCGAGAGCTACTGTGGGAAGTCGGGAAACAGGAAGTACATAATAACAATAGAGGTGCTGGAGAGAAGCGGCCCTTGCCGGAGGGCAGGAAGAAGGGAATCACCATCTTTGAAAGGGGAAGGGTCGCGGCTTCAGCGGAAGAGGAAGTAAGCCATTTTGGATTACAAAAACCATAGAAGAACCATAGAGAAAAGACGCCCAACATTTTGGACTCTTTAAAAGTTTTTTCTGCAAGAAGACCGGGACATTTGAATTAGAAAAGACACTAAATTTTACGCCACGGAGTTAAGGAAGAGAGCGGACTCGTGGGAGTGAGCTAAAGCAAGCCCCACAATGTCGAAAAAAGAGTGGCAATCGGCAATAGAAAATTTAGATAAAAAACTCTTAGAAGTGATTAAAAAACTTAAGGACATGAAACCGGAGCTGATCAAAGAGGTTAAACAGACAGTGAAAACTGAGTTGTCAGAAGTGAAGAAAGGAATGGAAATAATGCAAAACTAATTGCAAGGGACACAGCAGAGAGTTAAAGCAGTGGAAGGCGCAGTGGAGAACTTAGCTGACACGCAACAAACAGAGATGAGACTGATGAGGGGAAGAATGGCGGTTGCGGAAAGTAAACACATGGAGAAGCAGCTGAGATTTCGCGGCTTGCCGGAAGTGGAAGGAAAGACAGCGCAAGAACAGATTACTGAGGTGTTAGCTGAATACCTGGGAAAGGAGGAGGAGGAAGTTGTGGCTATCCTGGATGTGGTATACCGTGTAAACTCAAGAATTGCGACCCAGAGGAAATTACCAAGAGACGTGATTGTGCAGTTTACGACTCGAAATATGAAAGAGAAGATTGTGACTAAACAGTTTCAAGATCCATTGGAGATTGATGGCAAGACGATTATCATCATGAAGGAACTACCCAGATCGGTGTTATTAGATCGGAAAAAATACAAAGCGCTAATTCAGATTCTGAAGGACATGAAAATCAGGTACAGATGGGAACTACCAGAAGGTGTGTCCTTTGAATTTGGAGGGGCCAAAAAGCGTATCAGATCTGAGCGAGAGATGGAGCGATTTTTAAGGGACAATGAAAAGGACTTACCAGCAATAAGACCATGAATATGGAGTGTAAAGTTTTTTCTTGGAATGTAAATGGACTAAATTCACTGAACAAGAGAAAAAGCATTTTCCACTGGCTATTAAAACAAAAATGTGATATAGTATGTTTGCAAGAGACCCATATTCGAAAACAGGATGTAAAATATTTAAAATTGAAAAAATTGGGCAATGATTTTGCAGCGGCCTCTAATAAGAAAAAAAGAGGAGTGGTGTTGTATATAAAAGAGGAGCTGCAGCCAAAATTTGTAATGAAAGATGCGGAAGCCAGATTTATAGCAGTGGAATGTACATGGAATTTAAAGAGAGTGCTGGTAGTCGGAGTTTATGCACCTAATGAAGCAAAAGAAAGCTTCTTTGAGGATTTGAGGAAGCAACTAGATGAACTTTCATATGACCAGATAATTCTTGCTGGAGACTTCAATGGAGTGACAAATTTGGAACTAGATAAAAAATCATCAACGGCACAAAAGAAAAGAGGACTGTTACCAAAGCTCTTTTTTGAATTGATACAACAGGAGACTTTAGAAGATGTATGGAGAAGACAAAACCCTAAAAGTAGACAATTTACGTTCTTCTCTGCAAGGCATTCTACATTATCGAGAATCGACATGATCTGGGCCTCAAAAGACTTAGCGTTATGGACTAAGGAGGTGGAAATAATGCCGATGGTAGGCTCAGATCATAACCCAATCATGTGGAAACTGGGGAGAATGAGAAAAAGGAAAGGATGGAGAATAAATGAGGATTTGTTACAAGAGGGAGAGAATATGGAAACGTTGAGAAGAGAGACAAAGTTCTTCATACAATATAACGTGAATAAAGAAGTACCAACCAACAAGGTTTGGGATACCTACAAGGCGGTAATTAGGGGCATACTAATGGACTTAAATGGTAGAGCCAGAAAAAAGAAAGAAGAGAAGAGACAGGAGATTGTGGAGAAAATAAAAGCCAAAGAAATACAGTTAAGGAAGAGACCAGGGAAAAAGAAAATTTATCAGGATATTAAAATACTTCAAGAACAGCTGACAGCAATGAATAATAAAGAATTGGAGTGGAATCTTAAAAGACTGAATCAAAAAGCGTTCGAAGGTGCGAATAAACCTGGGAAATATCTGGCATGGCAACTGAAAAAAAGAAAGGAAAAGAAAACAATAAATAAAATATGTGAAGATAATAAAACGTATTTGGAACACCAAAGAAAATTGCGCTAGGGAATTTGAACACTTCTAACAAATGCTGGAAATGTAAAAAACATGAGGGTTCCCTGTATCATATGTGGTGGACGTGTGAGGTAGCTAGGCAGTACTGGGGGGAAATAATAAGAGTAATAAGTGAGATTTTACAATTTCAAATTAATAAGAACCCAGAACTCCTGCTACTGAACTTGGGAATGGAGGGCATTCCAGCTCAACACAGGACATTGTTATTTTACATGACAGCAGCAGCTAGACTTTTGTATGCGCAAAAATGGAAAGTACAAGAAGTGCCAACCATCGAAGATTGGATTTACAAATTGCTGTATATGGCGGAAATGGACAAAATGACAAGAAAATTGAGAAACCTTGACCCAGGACAGTTCAACACAGATTGGGAGAAGCTGAAACAATATTTGGTGAAGAAATGGGAGGTGGGAGGAGAACTGTGGCAGTTTGAGAACTATTGAAACATAATAAAATGCAGAGGGGGGTGACTTTACCGGGGGGTGGAGAGGCAAATGAGAATTTCTAAGCAGTTATGTTGTTAGATTATTATATATACAGAATAACATATAGAACATTGATAGAAAATAATTAACCATAAGGATTAACCATAAGGACTGACTAAATAATATTAGTTTTGGTAAAAACTGTATAATGTACTAAACTGAATAAGTTTATTTGAAGATATATATGAGTCAAATCGATTGATAATTTATGATGATAGTTATATAGATTTATAATCGAAGGGGAATAAAAATAGTAATATAATTAAATATAACTAAAGCAGAAAGAAGAAGACATACAGAATGAGTAACACATGGAGCATAAGTTAAATTGGTTGACTTATATGAATGTATGGTTTATATGGTTTATGATTTATAGAAATATTTGAAATTATGAAAAATGGGACAAATTGTTTGTTTAACATGGAAAAATGGACTCAAAGATAGGGTATAGAGTACTAAAAATAGTTAAAGAATTATTGCTTAGAATAAAGGGAAAATATATATTTGTTAGATAGAAGAATTTAAAAGGAGTAAGGGAAAAGGGACAAAGGGTTGGAAAACTGTTGGAAGTCAACAAAAAGGGGGGGAAGGGAGGGGGTTAGAAATTGGGAAACGGGAGAATTGATTGTAATGTGAAAATAATTGATCCTAACCCAATAAAAATTTTTCAAAAAAAAAAGAAAGTCTTCCAAAGATAGCGGATCGAAGAGCACCTGGAGGAATTTCATCTTGCCCAGAAAGCCTTCTGTTTTTTTGGGTTTTTCTGATTAAAACTGTTAACTAAGTGTTAAGCGATGGGGAGGCAGCAGGCGTGTGCATTGCACACTCACACGTGCACTCACTCCCAAGTCTGTCCAGATCAGTATTGCACATGGAAGGACTGATCTGGTGACAGTTTTTATTTTCAGTCACAGCAGTGGTACTCTGCTTGTTTCTCCTCTTGTGATTTCTCCTTCTTCAACTCTTGGTTAATGGGTTTTATATGGAAAGAGAGATTGGTAGCCACCACGTAACCTTCCATGTTTACTAGCAAAAAATGTGTGTGTCGGGGGAGGGGGAGAAGCTCATCATCCCTTCCCTCTAGCCCTCTCTTTTACACTTTTACACACAGTGCAAGGACAGACCAGAGTCTGGGACTCCTGGACCACTCCTGCTGCAGATTAGGGAGAAAGATTAGCCTGAATGGTCCCTCATTGTGGAAATGGAACTAAAAGACACAGTGAAACATGGCATAACAGCTGGACTCAAAGGTAGAAATTACGGGCTTTCTCACTAAAGCAGGAATTTTTTTTCTTACATTTTTCACTGCGCTGTACAAGTTGGCAATGGAGCACTTTTCTGCTTGCACACTGTCCTGGCCTCACTTTATCAGTGCATTTCCTGCCATTGTGTGTACCTGGCTACCAACACTTGCCTTCTTTGGTGCCCATTGTGTGAATAGGTCCAGAGGAGTTAGCCGTGTTAGTCTGTAGTAGCAAAATCAAAAAGAGTCCAGTTGCACCTTTAAGACTAATCAATTTTATTATAGCATAAGCTTTTGAGAATCAAGTTCTCTTCATCAGATGCCTGATCAAAACTGGGCAGATACAGAAGAGGAGGGGGAAAGAGAGAGAGAGAGAGAGAGGAAAGAAGGGGGCATAAATCACAAGGGGACAGAATGCAATTAGCATGGAGGCAATCAAAACATTCCTTTGTTTGGAAATGTAAACATCTCCTTTTGGTGTGCAGTCAGTTTGCTGTATTAGCTTGTAGCAGTGAAGGTATCCAATTCCTATGTAGTATAAGCTTTCGGTAACCACAGCTCTCCCTGCCAGTTGCATCTGACAAAGAGAACTGTGGTCCCCGAAAGCCCACACCAGGCGTCACTGGGCTCCCCCAGATCACGCCTCTGTAAAGAGAATCTGTTACCTGTGATAATGTGATAACCATTCATAGTCTCTATTCAGTCCCAGCTTGACAGAGTCAAATTTGCATATGAATTCCAGTTCAGCAGCCTCCCGTTGGATTTTGTTTTTGAAAGGTTTCTGTTGAACCACAGCGACATTTAAGTCTTTGGTGGAATGTCCTGGTAGATTGAAGTATTCTCCCACTGGTTTTTGGACGTTTCCATTTCTAATGTCAGATTTGTGTCCATTTATTCTTTTGCGTAGAGGTTGGCTGGTTTGTCCAATGTACATAGCAGAAGGACATTGTTGGCACATGAGGGCATATATCAGATTGGAGGATGAGCAGCTGTAAGAGCCAGAGACAGTGTAGTTGATGCCATTGGGTCCTGTAATTGTATTCCCTGGGTAGATATAGGGGCAGAGCTGGCATCTGGGTCTGTTGCAGAGCCTGGTACCTGTGCTGGTGACTCTGCTGGCCGATTCATGATTGTAAGTGAGAAGTCGTTTAAGATTGGGGGGGGGGCTGTCTGTAGGCAAGGAAAGGTCTTCCACCCAGGGCTTCTGAGAGAGAGGTATCATTTTCCAGGATGGGTTGTAGCTCACTGATGATACGTTGGATGGATTTGAGCTGGGAGCTATAGGTGACAACCAGTGGTGTTCTGTTGTTAGTTCCTTTAGGTTTGTCCTGGAGCAGACTGTTTCTGGGTACTAGTCTGGCCCTGTTGATTTGTTTCTTCACTTCATTTGGTGGGTACTGTAGTCTCAAAAATGCTTGTTGTAAATCTCTTAAGTGTGAGTCTCGGTCGAGAGCATTGGAGCAGATACGGTTGTAACGTAAGGCTTGGCTGTAGACAATAGACCAAGTGGTATGTTTAGGGTGGTAGCTGGAGGCATGTAGATATGAGTATCGGTCTGTTGGTTTCCGGTATAAGGTGGTATTTATTCGTCCATTATGTAGTTGTACAGTGGTGTCCAGGAAGTGTACCTGTTGTGTAGAGTGGTCCAGGCTTAGGTTGATAGTAGGGTGAAAGTTATTGAAGTCCTGATGAAATCTCTCAAGGGCTTCCTTCCCATGGGTCCAAATGATGAAGATGTCATGCAGGAATCTTAAGTATAGTCGTGGTTCCAGTGGATGGGAGCTGAGGAAGCGTTGCTCTAAGTCCGCCATGAATATGTTAGCATATTGTAGTGCCATGCGTGTGCCCATGGCTGTGCCATTAACCTGTAGATATAAGTTGTCACCAAATTCGAAGTAATTGTGAGTGAGTACGAAGTGACAAAGTTCAGTGGCGAGGTTTGCTGTCGTTTTGTCCGGGATAATATTCCATATGGCTTGCAATCCATCTGCATGTGGGATATTGATGTACAAGGCCTCCACATCCATGGTTGCTAGGATGGTGTCATCTGGTAGGTTGTCAATGGACTGTATTTTCCTGAGGAAGTCAGTGATGTCCCATAAATAGCTGGTTGTGCTGGTGGCATAGGGCCTGAGGATAGAGTCCATGTATCCCGAGACTCCTACTGTGATGGTGCATTTTCCTGCAACAATTGGGCGTACTGGGTTACCCGCTTTGTGGATTTTGGGTTTGTTGTTTGTTGTTCATTGTTCGTGGTGGCCAGCAGGCTCTCCTCCAGCCATCAAGATCCTTACCACACCACTCCCAGAAACCCTACCTGAGCAGGCAGCAGGAAAAGTACCAATAATAAATAATAGCTTGGCCCCAGAGTCTGGCAGCAGCCCTGGAACCTGAAGGGGTATATCCCTGTCCCACCACATACAAAGAAAATTCAAACTCCAATGCACTCAACCTGTCTCTCTAACAGCAGCTGTCTCTCCCTGAAAGCCAGAGCTGGGAGCACCCCATCCCCCTTGGTCTTTTCCTCTTGTAACAAATTTGGAGCTCCAGTCCACACTTGGAAGGAAGACCTGCCTTTCAAGCTAAATTGGGCTTAGATTTCCAGCAGGAGTTCAGACAGAGTTCAGACAATCCCCGCCTAAGTTCCCAAGGGAATTGATTGTAGGTGGCAGACTGTCTGGCTTGACAAACGGCTGATGAACGCAACAAACAAGGCTTGCAATGACCACTTGTTCATTTAGAATGGGGCCTCACGAACAGCTTGTTCACGAACAGCAGATTGGGCTGTTTGTGGCTTTTTTTAATTCGTATTGCTGTTCATGCTCAACTCTACTCAGCACCCATTTGTTTAGGATTGGGGCAGCCTCCATGGAAACAGTAATGGGATACCCAGGGCAGGTTATCCAGCAGGTAGGTTGGTGGCAGTTGTCCACATTCCGATCCTACATGTGCCCTATGGTGGTGCTGTAAAACACCGTACTAATCATGTTTTCTTTTAGGAGATGTGTTTCACCACAAGAGGCTGAGGATCCTCATCTGCAGGCACGCCATGGTGTTTTGAGTGGCTCATCAAGCCAAGAGGATGCTGAACAGGTCCCAGCTTGGTTTCAGTGAGTGGGCGATGGTCAAGTGGCAGGACCAATGGGGCCTGAGATGGCCAGGGCTGCTGCCACTGTTGTTTGAGGGAAGGAGCAGTCCTCCGCCTCACATCTTGGTCATTCAGCTGGGTGGTAATGACCTTGGTTAAGCCAAGGGCAAGACCCTTTTGTTACAGGCTCATGCAGATGTGCAGCTCATAGGCAAGCAGTGGCCTGGTGTGCTGATCTTTTGGGATGCAATCCTTCCACGTCATGTGTGGCAGGAAGCTTGGGACCCAAAAGGAATTGAAAGGGCTAAGTGCAAGGGCAATAGAACCCTTCAGAAGGCTTTGTGGGGAGGGGATAGGGATATACTTGCCCCATCCTAGAATAAGGGATGGGGTCCACCTATTGGTGGCTGGCAACAATATTTTCTTAGACAATTTGCAGCAAGGGCTTTGGTTGGCTTTAGGCCACCTGTGGGGTGCAAAGGCTTAAGCAGAGGCTTGGCCATGGTGGTGGCAGGATAGAAATGGGGAAAAGTGAGCAGCTTGAGGAGCACCCTTGGCACATTCCCACTGGTGGGGAAATTGAGGTCTGTCAGGATCAGCTAACATGCTGCACAGCTGCCAGTTGAAAGAGCAGACTGCCTGGTGGGATCCCCTGTAAAAGTCCTTCCCTCAGGCTCCATGGTTCGATGTGGTTGAAGTTTTAAGGGGGAAATAATCCACCTGGCCAGCTGGGTCCCAGTCATGTGCATGGATGACTTGCACCCGGGGCACCAGGGCTCTCCCAAACAGGTCCATATCTTGACCTATACTGCTAGTTAGGCCCTTTCTAGGTTTGCAGTTAATATTGTTGTCAATAAATAGTGGCCCTTTAGTACCCAAGCCTTCTGACTGCCTCTTTATTCCAAGTGGGGGTGGGGCGACAGAAGCAGAAGGCACCTTTTTGCCATATGTGGTGGACATGCAAAAAACCAAAAAAAAATTATGGAAAAGTATACATGCTGAGATTCAGAAGATTTTAAAAATTGAAACCTGAAGATCATATTGCTAGGAATATTACCAGACAATACTATATGAATTATTCAGAAGAATGCCCAACTAAAGAAAACTGGAAAGACAAAATGACAGAATATGTGGTTATGGCAAAACTGATGAACTAAATAAATAGAAGACTGATTAAAGAATTCAAAAATAAATGGGAAATTTATTTTGCCTACTATAGATAATAAACAAGACAAATTAGCTTTATAAATTTGGCTTTGAGTTTTGATTATTAGAGGCTTTAGAAATGACTGCTTTAAGCTTTAAATTATTTAAATTTAACATAATAGATAAATAAAGTATATAAATAAACATGTTACTCAACTTAATTAATACAATACTAGTAGAATACAATTTATTATAGCCAGTATTGAAATCTTAGGATATTTCTCTTAAGTGGATGCAAGATAATAATAACATACTAATAACATTCGATTTATATACCACCCTTCAAGACACCTTAATGCCCACTCAGAGCGGTTTACAAAGTATGTCATTATCACCCCCACAACAAAACACCCTGTGAGGTGGGTGGGGCTGAGAGAGCTCCAGAGAATTGTGACTAGCCCAAAGTCACCCAGCTGGCTTCAAGTGGAGGAGTGGGGAATCAAACCTGGCTCTCTAGATTAGAATCCCACGCTCTTAACTACTACACCAAACCGGCTCTTTCAATGTGATGTATAAAAGTTATAGAGTTATTGTATTGTATTTTTAAGAGTCTTTGTAAGAAGTACCTTAACTCTTCTTCACTATAATTATCTTAACATCTTTTTACTGTAATTGTATACATAAATATGAAGTTTTAAAAATTATAATTGATAATAGTTAATGTTAAATAATTTTATTAAAGCTAACCCAACTATAGTTTATTAATCATGGGTTGATTCAATAATGAGGTTCTGTAGGAGGAAGAGAGGAAATTTGCTTGAGTTTTGTTTTTGTTGTTTATCTGAAAACTATATTTTAAATGTTATATGGTCATTGTATTTCAACAGTCCTTGTAACACATAATCTTCATTTTTTTCTTCTCAAATTTTTGTTTCCCTTTCCGCTTGCCTTTCTGTACCACTTTATTTGTTTTAAAAATATTTACAAATATAACCCAAAATGAACAGTTTGTGGGCGGTTTTTGTGCTCTACCAGAGGATGGCCAGTTCTTTTTTGTGAAATGTTCAGAGAGTCTTTCTTAAAGAGGTCTGCTTGTCTTACCAATATAGATTTCACCACAAGCACATGATAGTTCATAAACCGCATGACCAGTATTACACGTAGTGAATTTTTTAAGATAGTATTGTTTATTGTATACAGAATTAAGTACTTAATTTAATCAATTACACATTTAATTAATTAAGAATTAAGTATTTCATTGAATTCATTGATTTTGTATTCTTGCAAAAACAACAATGCCCACAGAGAAAATGGGCATTTGGAGGGCAGATCCTAGTAACACAGGTTGTAGATTCTTTCTCCAATGGCTGTTGCTATATGCAAAGAGATCTTTCAAGTTGGCTGTTTTCTTATAAGCAACACATGGGTATGTCATCTAGTATGTTCCAGTTTCTGTAGATACTCTGTTTAAAACCATATTAAGGCTCGTCCACTGTCTAGAAAACCAGCCCCTCCTGCTTCGCTAGCAGTCACAGTCAATCAGAAAGTCAAGTTAGGAATTTGAGTATGGCTATCATGTTCAAGATGATGATAGGAAATGCAGTGCCAAAAATGAAGGCGATAGGGACTACTTGGCTGAGGTTATCTGCAGAAGCCCATCAGTGATATTTGCAATGGAAACTAAGGTTCTTTGTGGAAGGCATAACTCGCCAGCAAATGAATCTAAAAGTTTCAAAATTGGCCAGTGACCAGTACACATTCTCGTATTATCATAAATGAATGTATTGTCATGATTTAGATATAATACTAAAATGATGTATTCATTGTGTTATACATCTTTCTTTGAAAAATTCTGACTATTTGTCAATATTCACAATGGCACAACTAAGCAATTCACATGACTATTAATCTGATGCACTTCAAAGGGAGGTTTATCAGATTATCAAGTGAGATCTAAACAGCTTCTTTGACATTTTCTTCATGGCCACTTGGATGTCTCTGTTTCTCAGGCTATAAATGATGGGATTCATGAGCGGTGGCAAAACAGTGTACAGAACAGCAGCTACCTGATTCAATAATGGTGATGATAAGGACTTGGGTTTAAAATAAGAAAACACAGCAGTAGAAAAGAACAAACTAAATACAGTCAGGTGTGGAGTACAGGTGGAAAACGTTTTGTTCCTGGCTTGAGCTGATTGAATCTTAAACACTGCAGAGAAGATGAAGGCATAAGAAAAAAATATTAAAGAGAAGCAAAATAATCCCAGAGTAAGCGCAGAAGCAAGAAGATACCATTTATTTGCTGTTGTATCATTGCAAGAAAGCATTAATAGTTGGGGAATATCACAGAAAAATTGTGTAACTGTAGACCCACAGAAACATAATCTAAAGGTTTTTGCAGTTTGCACCCAAGAATTTATTAAGCTGGAAATCCAAGCAGCAGCTGCCATTTGGAAGCAGGCATTCCAGTTCATAATCATTGTGTATTGCAGAGGATGACAGATTGCCACATAGCGGTCATAAGCCCATGACAGAGAGAAAGGTCAGCTCAGCAGTTCCACAGAGGCAAATAAAAATATTTGGATGGCACAGCCAGAGAAAGATATCAGTGTATTGCTTGTCAAAGAAATGGCCATGGACTTGGGGACGATGGCAGAGATATAACAAACATCTGATAACGATAAGTTGACCAAGAAGAAATACATGGGGCTTTGAAGCTTGGGATTCTGGGCTACTGCCAGGATGAGAAGGAAGTTCCCCAACAGAGTTGCCAGGTAAATGGATCGAAACACCACAAAATGTAAAATCTGGAGCTCTGGGAGGTCAGAAAATGCCAACAGGAAGAAGTGGTTGACAGTAGTTTGATTTGGCATTTCTTCAGAGAAGTAAAACTCTGCAGAGAGAAAAGGAAATGTGTTTGAGAAATAAAGAAGGGGAAACATCTTCTTGTCAGTGGTGACAACATGAGTGGAACTGGAGGGGAATCTTCTTAAGTAAAGTGTCTCCAGAAGCTGGTTGTCACTTCATACAGGAAGCTAGCCTTGACATCTGGACAATTATTTCCAGAGTTTAAACGTACCTTGTTGTAGCAAAGGTTATTGTGAGATTTTTAAAAATGGAAGCATACCAAGAAGTAAACATTCTTCTTTTTGCCATACAGAGCAGTTGTAAAGTTATGCAAAAATGGCAGAATTCATTAAAGCTGTATTGCCAACCTTCCCCCTCTTGCTGTCTGTTATGCACCTCTGAGGTGAACCTCTGGAAAAATGGAAGAGTTGTGTGGGTCTCCAGTGAGTGAGGTAAATGGGGGGGGGGAAACACCAACAACCAGTGGAAAACATAGAATATAACAACAACAACAACAACAACAACAACATTCAATTTATATACCGCCCTTCAGGAGAACTTAATGCCCACTCAGAGCAGTTTACAAAGATACTATTTTTTAAAGATACTATTTTGGAATAGTATGCCAAAATCCAGGAGATTATGATTATGGCTAACATTTCACCACAGCTTAAAGGAATGGACAACCCTAAATATATTCCAGATTTTACAAAAAAATTGTGAGGAGTTAGCCGTGTTAGTCTGTAGTAGCAAAATCAAAAAGAGTCCAGTAGCACCTTTAAGACTAACCAATTTTATTATAGCATAAGCTTTCGAGAATCAAGTTCTCTTCATCAGATGCCTGATCAAAACTGGGCAGATACAGAAGAGGAGGGGGAAAGAGAGAGAAAAGGGAGGGGGCATAAATCACAAGAAGGCAGAATGCAATTAGCATAGAGGCAATCAAAACATTCCTTTGCTTGGAAATGTAAACATCTCCTTTTGGTGTGCAGTCAGTTTGTAGCAGTGAAGGTATCCAATTCCTATGTAATATAAGCCTTCAGTAACCACAGCTCTCCCTGCCAGTTGCATCTGACAAAGAGAACTGTGGTCCCCGAAAGCCCACACCAGGCGTCACTGGGCTCCCCCAGATCACGCCTCTGTAAAGAGAATCTGTTACCTGTGGTAATGTGATAACCATTCACATTCCAATTCATATGCAAATTTGACTCTGTCAAGCGGGGGCTGAATAGAGACTATGAATGGTTATCACATTACCACATTGATTTTACAAAAAAATTGTTTCCCTTTAAGTAGATCCTGTGTCAGAGCCCAACATTCTTGCTGTTTTTTACTTATAGTAGTAGTAGGTTTAATTGTATATGGCCAAAGGCCATCACAATACAAAAGAACAGTAAAAATAGAAATCTATCGTACAAGCATAAAATACAGTTATTAAAATAATACAAATGAAATACAATTAAAATGGAACCTTAATAAATATCAGATGGTTATGAAAAAGTTAGGTTTCTGAGGAAACACTCTTGGCCCTAATCTTTTTTTGCAGCTAAGGCAAACAGGGATACTCTGCTAGTGACAAATGAATCAGTATCAGGGCCAAGCTACAAGTGACAAATGACACTTGAATGGCAAGTGGATTGTGTGGAGGGCAAGTGAACAGGGAGAAATACACTTGCCGTTCAAGTGTCATTCGTCACTTGTAGCTTGGCCCTCAGATAACAAGATAATGAGCTGAAGCTTAAACTAAATGAGGAGTTGCCATTCAAATATGGTTGGTTGCAATATAGACAAATTAAAGACTTATTTGATTCAGACCAAAGAAAAACAGGCTTTAGAACCAAGAATTCAGAGCTAGAAGAATTACAGTTGGGAGATAACAGTAAAATAATTTCTAAAATGTATAAATTGTTATTGAAGTGGTTTACAGAAGATGAAACAGTCAAGGTGCAAATGGTAAAGTGGGCTATAAATTGTAATAATGAAATAACGATGGAAGCATGGGAACAATTACGAAAAATACTTTAAAAATATCAACATGTACCAGTATTAGAGAGAATGGCTATAAAATGTTATATAGATGGTACTTAACACCGAAAAAATTAGCCATAGCCAACAAACAGCTATCTAGTAAGTGTTGGAAATGTAAGGAGCATGAAGGTTCTCTATATCATATGTGGTGGACGTCGTAAGGCTAGAGACTTTTGGACCAAAATATGTACTGAGATGTCTTTGATACTTCATTATAATGTTGCAAAAAATCCAGAAATGTTGTTATTATCATTGCATTTGGAAGATGTTAATAGAAATGATAAGATATTGTTATATTATATGATATCAGCAGCTAGAATAATATATGCTCAGTATTGGAAGAGAGAAGAAATACCTGAAATTGAAGAATGAACAAGGAAATTGTTGTACATGGCTGAAATGGACAAACTAACAAGAAATTTGAAGGAGCAAGATCCAGAAGCATTTTTGGAAGATTGGAAAAAGTTGAAAAAATATATGAAAAAGAAATGGGATTTTAAGGGACAATTATGGTCTTTTGAGGGGTTTTAAAGAAATTAAGTAAGATAAGATATAATTAAGATCCTTACTAATAATAAGAAAAGAACAACTTTAGTATAGAAATAAGGTATTATTAATAATGGGGGGTTGGAGTGTTGTTGGAAGTCATTATTGAAAAGGGGGAGGGGAGGGGGTGGGGAAATATATACAGGGGAATTGAAATGGAATGTATTTGTATTTGAATTTGATTATATATTGACCCATCCAATAAAAATCTATTAAAAAAAGTATCAGATAACAAAAAAAACTAATTTGTCTATATCAGAGGTAAAGTTACGCCCCACTAACAAATTAGCAAGAAATTCAGCTCTAACCTCTGCATACATGGGACAAAATAAAGTGTAATGTAGAAGATCCTCAGGAACTGAAGCACCACATATACAGAGACAGAGAGCCATTGGGGTCTGATGATATCTTCCTGTAAGTAAAGCTGTCGGCATTGTTTGAAAGTGCAGGGAGGTAAATGATTTTCTGAGATTTTGGGATGTGATATTCACTAAATAAGGAGATCTAACATGATCTCTTTTGATCAGTTTAAACCAGGGGGAAGATCTGGACTGGGAAATTGTAAGACTGTCCAAAAGAGCGTCACATCTGTAGACTCAATTTCGTAAGTTGGGGCCATTATTTAAGACCCCCAACAAATCATCTGGAATGGTATCATGAACAAGAATGTTATTGTAGCAGGCTGCCCAGGGTGAGTCACTGTGTGTCATCAGCTGAAAACATTGCTTGCTGAAAGTGTTGGTAATAACAGTATTGCCCTTGCTCCAGAATTTAAGTATGGCCAAATGAACCCTAGCTCTAACTGAAGGCAGACCGAGTTCTGCCCTCATTAGGGCTGCCGGGGTCCCCCTGAGTAGTGCAAGCAATCGTCTAATGAAAAGATTTTGAATTGATTCCAGACGGGTTATGATATGTTCTTTCCAACCCCAGGCCTCTGTACCATAAAGGAGGTGGGGGATTGCCTTACATAAATACAGTTTTATTGCAGGGTCTACAAGAGATCCACCCTTGGTATAATAAAATCTCAGAATTGCCCCTATTATTTTTAAAGTGGAGGATTTGACAATATCCAGATGTATATTCCAACTTAGGAACTCGCTAAAGGGCACTCCCAAATACTTATAGGAGCTGTACTGTTCAATAGGAATTCCATGAATACTCCAGGTAGTCATTCTGGGCCACCTTCTAAACCTTGGTCACCTTGGTCTTGTCATAATTTATTTTGAGGGCCTCCTCTTTGCAGTGTCCACCTAGTTGGTGCAGTAACCTTTTTAGTCCAGTTTGGGTAAGGGAGAGCAGGACCATGTCATCAGCATATAAAAGAATTGAAATTTTCAGATGACCAAATGAGAGGGCAACAAACTTGGGACCTGATAACCTGTGCACTACACCGTTTATGTACAAGTTAAAAAGCATGGGAGCAAGTACACATCCCTGCTTAACCCCTCTAAGAGTTGGAATTTCATCTGTTAAAGAGCCTGAGTACCCCCCCCCCCCGATATTTGCAATGATGTCTGAGTGTAATTCCTGAACAAACAGCAAGCGTTTATCTATATTTGTGCTAGCTAGCTTCTTCCAGAGACGATTTCTATCTATAAAATCAAATGCAGCAGCAAGATCTACAAATGCTACAAAAAGGGCTTTAGTGGGGCCATTTATGCCTGATAGAGCTAATTGATAAAGATTTTGACAGTGCTCAACTGTACTTTGGCTCTTTCTAAAGGCAGCCTGATTGGGGTGGATTACATGATTAGAAATTTCCCAGTCCTCCAATTTATGCAGAAGATATTTACTATAAAGTTTTGCTGTAATATTCAACAAGCTTATGGGATGGTAGTTTTTTGGATCTGCTTTATCACCTTACTTATGAATAGGAGCTACAATACTCAGTTTCCATCCTGAAGGAAAAACGCCAGTTTCATTAATCTGTGTAAAGACTCTGGCAAGTATTGGTGACCACCAGTCAGGAAGAGACTTTCGTAGTTCCAGAGGAATAAAATCCTCTCCTGGAGTTTTTCCTGAGGCTACAGAGTTGATAAGATCTCTAATCTCAGGTTCAGTAACTGGGAGCCAATTAGGAGATACGGAAAATTCGGAGTAGGAAATCTGCCTCTGTATGCCATCAATCAAGGATGGGGACGAAGGCACTCAAAATTTTTTGCTGAAATGTATATGCCAGTCTTTTCCTGAGATTTGAGCTTCAAGCTGAAAAGGAGGCTTGCCAAGCCCAAAAGAAACAAGTTCCCAAAAACACGACTCTCTTTTCTCTGCGACTGCCAGACCTAATTCAATGCCATACAATTCCTTGCTTCTCTCGATTTCTGACTGGGTGCAGATTCTAAGTGTTCCTCCTCACCACTTGGTTTCCCACATAGTTTCATACTCATAAAGTTAAGTAATGGTTACCTTTATTCACCTGGAAAAGAGAATTTTACTTAAGTGCTACAAGACATGTTGCTAAAGCCAAAGGAGAATGAAGGGATTAGAAATGACTCTCACACAGAAGGAGGCTGAATATAGTGACAGTTATGCTTATGACTGTCACACTGAATAATTAAATGAGTGAGTCTATAGTGTTATGTACAGCAAGATTTCAGCCCACTCACACTTTAAAGACCAAGAAGATCTTCAAGGTATAGCCTTTCAAGAGTCAACTCTCCTTTCATCAGATACCATAAGAGAGTTTCACCTCTTGAAAATTTACACTCTGTAGATCTTGGTCGTCCTTAAGGTGCTACAGAAATCAAATCTTGCTGTTCTATTGCAGATCAACATGACTACCCACCAGAAAGTGATATGCACAGATACTTGGAAACAAGTTCTATTGATATCTAGCGGAAGGTAATCCTGTTCCAAATAAAAAATGCTTCAAATGAGTGTGCCTGAGACGCAGATGTGAAAAATCTATGCTATGAAGACCAACCAGATTTGGGGGGGGGGGGGGAGGGGGAGAGAGAATAAGGTGGTTAAATAAGTTAATGAACAACCTGATATCAATGCAATTTCACATAATATATTATATTTCTATTAATATTTCAGAGAATAACATTTAATATGTATTTAATATGTATACGTTATCTTACCGCCTTTGGTTCCCCATCTCACAATAAATGTTATTTATTTTAGTAAAATTCATTTTATTTGCCTTAATTGAGGAGAAATCCCCAAGTTCATTTCAAATGCAACTTCAGGTGAAATTAGGGTAGAAGATTTTGAATAGCCATTGTAGTTGCAGAATACATCACAGATTGCTTTAATCCACTTTGCATTTTACATATTGGTGTGCAAACATCTGAAGGCATTCCACTACCAGCTTAGACCACTGATGTGAACTTAGTTTAAATGTCATTGATTAATGTGAGAGTCACAGACTGAGAGAGACAGAACCAGAAAGATAACGGAGGTTCATTTGGCATAGCAAACGTAAGAATCATTAGAGAGAGAACTGGGGGGGGGGGGGGAGAAAGAGAGATGACATACACTTTTTTTTTTAGAGCGACTAAGGGCCAAGCTACACATGACGAATGACACTTGAACAGCAAGTGGATTGATTGGAGGGCAAGTGAACAGGGAGAAATACACTTGCTGTTCAAGTGTCATTCATCCTGTGTAGCTTGGCCCTAAGACCCATTGAACAAAATTGAAACTACTTCTGAATAGACCTGCTTAGAATTGCTTTCCTAATGTAAGAAATTTTATATACCTTACAATTTTTTTCTCTTCCATCAATGTTTTCTCATCCTAGATGCACTTTCTCCTCCGCACTCTTAGATGACTTTGTGTCTTTCCATCTTTCCATGTCTTACTGTGTACTGGCCTCCGTCAGCCCTCAGAAAGTGCCATCATAAAAAGGTATCTGCTTAATGTGCCCAGAGGTTGGATCTCAGGAGACAAGTGTCTTAGAGACATAGAGTAAACAAATTTCTTATATGTGCTTTTTGTTCCTATTATTAGACAGTAAGACAACAGCTTTGCCTGGCAAAAATGCCTAAGAAGAATGGTTATTTTTGCTATGCCTACATTTTTTAAAATCCCACAATAACCTGTGCTGCCATAAGGTAAGGAAATAATTGTCCAGCTGGCAAGCCTTACTTCATATATGAAGTGATGATAACCTAGTACTGGAGACACTTTGTTCAAGCATCTTCACCTCCAGTTCTAGCCATGCTGCTACCACTGACATTAACATACTGTTCCTTCTTTATTTCTCATTACACCAGTTTGGTGTAGTGGTTAAGAGCATGGGAATCTAATCTGGAGAGCCGGGTTTGATCCCCTACATCTCCACTTGAAGCCAGCTGGGTGACCTTGGGCTAGTCACAGTTCTCTGGAGCTCTCTCAGCCCCACCCACCTCACTGGGTGTTTAGTTGTGGGGATAATAATGGCATACTTTGTAAACCACTCTGAGTGGGCATTAACTTGTCCTGAAGGGTGGTATATAAATCAAACGTTATTATTATCCCTCCACAGATTTTTTTCTTCAGTGAAGAAATGTCCAATCAAGTCACTGTCGTGGCATTCTTTCTGTTGGGATTTTCTGACCTCCAGGAGCTCCAGATTTTACATTTTGTGGTATTTCTTTCCATTTACTTGGCAATCCTTCTTGTCCTGGTAGTAGCCCAGAATCCCAACCTTCATAGCCTCATATTTTGCTTCTTGGTCACAGTTATCCTGATCAGATGTTTGTTATATCTCTGCCACTATCCCCAAGTCCATGGTCATTTTTTTGACAAGCAACACACTGATTTCTTTCCCTGGCTGTGTTATCCAAGTGTTTTTAGTTATCACCTGTGCAATTGCTGAGTTGACCTTTCTCTCTGTCATGGCTTATGACTGCTATGTGGCAATCTGTCATCCTCTGCAATACACAATGATCATGAACTGGAATGCCTACTTCCAAATGGCAGCTGTGGCTTGAATTGCCAGCATAATAACTTCTGAGGTACAAACTGCAAACATTTTTCGATTACAGTTTTGTAGGTCTACAATTACAAAATTTTTCTGCCATGTGGCCCAGTTATTACTGATGGCTTGCACTGATAAAACAGCCAATGTGTGGAGTATACTTGCTTTTTTGCTTAGTCTGGGATTATTTTGCTTCTCTTTAATATTGGTTTCGTATGGGTTCATCTTCCCTACAGTTTCTCAAATTCGTTCAGCTCAAGCCAGGTACAAAATCTTTTCTACCTGTATGCCACACCTGACTGTATTTAGCTTGTTCTTTTCTACTACTGTGTTTTCTTATTTGAAACCCAAATCTTTATCCTCCCCATTAGTGAACCAGGTAGCTGCTGTTTTGTAGATGGCTTTGCCACTGCGCATGAATCCCATCATTTTTAGCTTGAGAAACAGAGACATTAAAGTGGCCATTATATCCCATTATATCCATTCTATCTTCGTTGTTCCATCTACTTGAAGAAAAAAACAATAAGATAAGAATTTCTACATACTTCCGACTGTAACACAGACAGTTTTCTATCTACAGCACAGAGAATCTCAACAGGACATTCAAACAGCTCTCCAGCATTCTGCTGGGTTCTAGAGACTCCGTCCCTCGGGGATACTGGGGGATTTACCCACTTGTTTGGTGTATTGGATTACAAGTGACTTAATATATGTTTGTATATATAAGTCTAAGATAAATCCAGTATTTTTGCACTAAGTGTTCCATTTAGAATATTGTGAGTGTATTTAAAACAGTGTTTATTTCCCTTGGGTTTGTCCCATGTGTATTGCTTCATGAAACCAAGGCAGGCTTGGCTGACCAGAACCTGGGAAGGGTTAAACATGGGAAAGCCTTAAGAAAGAGAGGAATACGTGCCCCAGGGCTAGCAGAGTTGCTGAAAGCACAGGGGTGATATAGAGATCCACAAGCAGGGAAGAAGCCTAGAGTTAAGATGAAGGCATTATATGAGAGGCGGACTACAATTACAGAATTTGCAATTGTATCACGAAGCTATATGCTTGGTTTGGTTGAAAGAGTGGATGTTATTGAAAAACCATAAACTATTGACTTTGGAAGGATACAACAAATCTTTTGGATGGCATGCATATTTGTGGTATGAGAAGACAAAAGCTGATGCTATGTTTTTACATCATTTTGTGAGACGGAGTTTATTTGCAGTTTGGAAAAAATATAAGAGATATTTAGATGAAGAGACTCCAATGTGGGTTATACCTGCAGAAGTTGTAAACCCAAAGGTGGAATATGATGGAGAGGAGTGAAGGTCATATAAAGAAATTTTAAGAGTAGATTGTGATAAATATATACTTAAAACCAATGAAGAACTGCCGTTTCAGTATGGTTGGTTTCAATATAGACAAATAAAAGATCTATATGATACAGATCATAGAAAGGTAGGATTTAGGACTAAAAACTCGGAACTAGAAGAATATTTACTTCAAGAGGGAAAAAAGATGATATCAAAAGTATATAAGATTTTGTTAAAATGGTTTACAGAAGATGAGATAGTTAAAGTACAGATGGTGAAATGGGCAATAAACTGTAATAAAGATATACCGATGGAAGCTTGGGAAAGACTGTGGAAAAATACTATAAAAATTTCAACATGTACCACTATAAGAGAAAATGTGTATAAAATGATGTATAGATGGTATTTAACGCCAAAAAAGTTAGCAAATGGTAATAGTCAAATGTCAGATAAGTGTTGGAAGTGTAAGAAACATGAAGGTTCTTTTTATCATATGTGGTGGACTTGTGAAAAAGCTAAACAATTCTGGGGGGAAATTGTAGAGGCTATGTCAGATATTTTACAGAAAAATGTGTTTAAGAACCCAGAATTGTTGCTATTAAGTATGACCCTAGAAGAATTTGATAGAATGGACAGAACAATGATGTTTTATATGATTACTGCGGCCAGGATGTCTTATGCACAGTTGTGGAAGACTCAAGAGATACCATCAGTGGAAGATTGGATTCTGAAATTACTAAATATGGCAGAAATGGACAAGCTAACAAGGAAATTGAAAGAACAAGATACTGTGGAATATGTTATGAGTTGGGAGAAACTTAAGAATTTTGTGGAAAAAAAGTGGGACATGAAAGGCAAGATGTGGTCTTTGGATAATTGTTAAGAGGGGAGAATAGATCTTTACTTTATATTAGTTAGAGGTGAAAATATAGATAGTGTATTTGCCCCCCCCATTCGGAATGAAGAGACGGACACAAGGCTTGGGTATATATTTGGGCCATTTATTGACCAACATTAAACTTATTCACGGCAAGGGTATAACTAGCGGTACTACAGGTCAAGACAAGGGGTCAATTGGACCAACTCCTCGACCTGCTTGGGCGAGCACCCCCTGCCCCAGATGCGAGCCATCCATGTGAATGGCTGTAACCCGGCCAGCCAGGCGAATGGTTCCCCCCTTAAAGCTCCATACACCCCAGCCGTGAAGCCCAAGGGAAGGACTTGTACAGGGGGTCCCACAGGCAGTCTGCCCTCTCAGCTGGCAGCCGTACAGCCCGCCAGCCAATCCCTGACAGACCCCTATTCCCCACCAATGGGGAGGTGCCACTGGGTGCTCACCGGCCCGCTCTGTCTACCCAAATCTAACCTGCCAGGGACCTAGGTTACAGTTCCACCACTCCAAATACCACACCTACAAAACAGTACAAGGTAGGCGAAAAACACCTCTTCCCTGTGCCAATTTGGGAAAAGGAGAAAAAATTCCTACCTGGCCCTGGTAACCAGCAACCAGCTAATCCTGTACTGCCATAGGGTGTGGTGGGTGGGCCGAGCTTTCAAAGCTGACTGAGCCCTACAGAGGCGGAGCCGCCCTTTACAGGGCCAGGCCCCACCTCCCAAAGCCTGGATGCCCAGGAATGTAAAGCTGTCTCTCCATCCGTGCAGTGAGGCAAAAGTGGCACCCAGCCTAAGCATTTTTCACATGCAGCTGGGTGTGCCATCAAGTAAGAATGATATAGTATATTTTATATTTTAATCTTGAAAGTAATATTAGAGACTTATTTTAAACATGGTAGATATAGATATGTTATACTATATATTATAATGTAGAAATTTATTGTAGGAGATAGTGATGTAATGTAGATGAAGGGAATGGAAAACTGTTGGAAGTCAATTGAAAAGGGGGGGAATGGGCGGGAGTGATATAATGTGATGGATATTGATATTGAATATTATGATTTGTGTATACTGACCCATCCAATAAAATTTTATTTTAAAAAAAGAGAGATCCACAAGCCAAGCTAGGATGATTTCTATAAATGGATGAGAAACCATTCTGCAAGCAATAGCCCAGCAGCACCCCAAAGGCCCAGCTAATGGTTAAAGAAATTATTCTGGGTCCAGGTCTCCTGCTGCTAAACAAGACTGAGAAATCTGCTGCCAAACCTGCCTACTCAAACCTGCTGACAACCTAGATGCCTGCCATAATGTGGAACTGCCTTCTGAGTGGACTGGAGACCCTGGCTGCAAAGAGGAAATACCTGGATACCTAGGGAAGAGGGACAGGGAGGCATGTACTGGAGGAGCCTTCAAATGACTGTTTTATTGCACTGGGTACCATTAAAAAAACTAGCTTCTTTTTAAGGCCATTCTACAGTATTATAATTCTAATAATTTCCTATTTATCAAGAATGGATCATGTGAAATAACCTTCCAAGTCCGTTGACTTCACTGGATTTAAAAGGGGGGGTATAGTTTACTTAGAAGCACCCTGCCATTGCTTAAAGGCAGGGGCATATGACTCTCTAGGGGCCACAAGCCTGATGATCTGACCATAGGAGGCCAATAAACATGATGTTCGCAGAGCAGGACCCATGAATGGTGGTTAAAGAAAGCCATGATGTCAATGGTTAATAAGCTTAATCAGTGGCTTACTGCACATGCCCCTCTGGAAGCATGAAACTCAGCACACTTAAGGCTCTTAATGGAAGAGGCATTGAGATCACCAAAGCAAATGTGATAACAAGAGAACCTGTCTCCCCTAGCATACCATGTGATACTTGGAAATCCATGCAGTTTCCAGATGCTGACCTTCAGACTATTCATTTAAAACATTTCCAACCTGCACTCATCAGGCAAGGAGACAGTGTTGCAGTTTGCTCAACCTTTAATATTGTACAGTAAAACACATTGCTCCAAATATACTTTCTCTGTCTCTCTCCCCAAAGGCTAGCAAGTAGCAAGCAACAGCTCTGTCCCACTCCACTGCTCACTGAAAGTGAAACCCAGCCTGGGAGCCCACTGCTATTTATAAGCACAGGTCCCATAGACCAACACAGGAGGTCTGTGATTGGCCATCAGAGCCGCCTATCACGGTTTTAAGGGATGAGATTGGAGTGCCCATGGCTACAGAACACCACCCTCCCCCTCCCTCCCCTGGGTGTCGTCTCCCAAATTGTAACCACTTTGCAGCTCCATGTTTGCTTTTATTCACTCAGAGAAAAGGTGGGGGAGGGGAGAATGTTAGAGAAACTGCTGATAAAGCCAAAGGAGAGCTAAGAGATTAGAAATGCCTGACATACAGAGGGGGGCTGAATATAGTGACAATGATGTTTGTGATGGTTGTTGTGGATTTTCCGGGCTGTATTGCCGTGGTCTTGGCATCGTAGTTCCTGACGTTTCGCCAGCAGCTGTGACTGGCATCTTCAGAGGTGTAGCACCAAAAGACAGAGATCTCTCAGTGTCACAGTGTGGAAAAGGTGTTTGCAGGTAATTTATATCTACTCAGAAGGTGGGTTTGGGTTGTGTCATCCTATAAGTTTCCCAGGGTGTAGAATGCTAATGGAGTGCTAATGCTTCACTGGACCACTGGCTTTATCAGCAGTTTCTGTAACATTCTCCCCCCCCCCTCTTTTCTCTGGGTGAATAAAAGCAACCATTACTTGACCCTATGAGTGTGAAACTATGTAGGAAATTAAGTGGTTAGGAGACATGCTTAGAGTCAGAAATCAAGAGAACCAAGGAATTTTAAAGCCTTCTCTGTCACTTGGCAGAATATTAAATATGATTAACTTCCACATGGTTACAATTTACAAGTACACTGTGCTAAGTAAGCACATGGCAAAGGGAAATATTTGATTTCATTTTCCATTTTCCTCTACAACACCTGTTATATCTTTACACACATTGTACTTGTAGTTTTAATACCTCTAAAAGTTACCTTTTCAATACCGCCCCCTTTGTATTTATTATTCCCAAGTTTATCTTCATAGACATCAAATCCACAATTCATCAATTCATTTTTTCTCATCTCATGCAGAAAGTCAATAAGGGGTTTCCAATTAACCACAGAGGTGGACAGTGTTTTATCTCTAGTCAGAGCTGTAAGTTTAGCCATCTCTGCTAACACCATTATTTTCACAATAATACAGTCATCCATTGAGAGCAACATTGTACTTTTCCATTTTTGAAAATATAAAAGCCTAGCCACTGTTTTCATATATAGAAATAGAATATCATGTTTATTTTCCAACTGTTTGTCCATTAGTCCCAAACAAACAGGCTTCTGGTTTAAATTGTATATTGATCTTCAAAATTTTCTGTATCAACCTATGAATTTGTGACCCATTTTTTTGCTTTAAGACAAGTCTACCAAAGATGATAACATGTTCCTTTATGTTGCTCACATTTCCAACATTTGTTTGACATACCTTTACTTATTTTTTCTAATTTATCAAGAGACACACCATTTTGTAAAAATTTTCTTTTAGTATGGAACTCAAAGTGAATTTTAGCCCCTTTACCCACATATTTTTCCACTGGTCCATTTGTATATTATATCCACAATTTTTGGCCCATTTTACAACACAGGGCCAAGCTACACATGACAAATGACACTTGAACGGCAAGTGGATTGAGTGGAGGGCAAGTGAACAGGGAGAAATACACTTGCTGTTCAAGTATCATTCGTCATGTGTAGCTTGGCCCACAGTCTTTCACACATTCTTCTTCAATTTCAAATTTCAACAGAAGTTTGTATATTTTGGAAATAATGTGTTCATCATTTCTATAAAGGTATTCTTCAAACTCTGTCTTAACATAGACGAAGCCCCATAATTTTTAATCTGATTTAAACCATTTTAGCAATTGTGCATAGAAGAACCATTGACATTTATAACCTTTATCTATTAGATCTTCCCTTGTGTAGAGAAAAATGCTTAACTATTTTTGTATTTAGCCCTTCTGAGGTGGAATGGCTGCTTAAAACTTTGGTCAGGAGGCCTTGTTATTCTAAGACATTCTTCAGCCCACAAACTCCCCCTTTCTGCTTCTAGCCGTTTCTCTTGAGAACGGAGATGCCTCTCGCTTCCTGAACACTCTGACCTTGCAGATTAGATAAGATACTCTGAGCAAGAGAACCTCCATAGCCAGACAGTAAACCAATTAACATTCTTGCTTCATGAAACTAATTGCACCTGCAAGATAGGAAGGGGGTGTCTTGGACTGCAGCCATGCACCTAACTCCTTTTTTGCACACAGTCACTTTTGACTATGGGCCAAGCTACACATGACGAATGACACTTGAACGGCAAGTGGATTGAGTGGAGGGCAAGTGAACAGAGAGAAATACACTTGCTGTTCAAGTGTCATCCGTCATGTGTAGCTTGGCCCTATGATATCACTTTCTTGCTAGCTGATTGGTAGACTGGCCCTCCCCTTTTGGGTGGCAAGAATGGCATTAAAAAACCTATTACCAATAATGGACCCTCAGATTCTGTCTGGGTTGCAGTAACCACTATTGTAACTCATTCAGTATCTCATAAGCTGGCTCTGTCTGAGGATGAATGTTCCTGAACCCATCCATTTTGCTGTGCTGTGAAGCCTGACTGAATTTGCCTCTGTGACCAGAGATTTTGCCTTTTGCCTTCTTGACAACTTTGACAATCTACTTCTACTTTGATATTGGTATGTATAAGTTAGAGCAAATAAAGCTATAGGTATTTTTGTTTTAATCCTCACAGTCTGTCTTGTACCATTGTATGTGACCTTGCACCTTAATAAATAATTATATTATACTTTGTGTTTGGGTGTGTGACTTTGGGGTCTCAGAACTCAAGGTACTTTGCCAAACCCATTTTTGCTAGTTCTCGTGAACCACCTACCTTTTAACATTTTTTGCTGTGAACTCTACCTATAAGTGTACCCTTGCAAGGTAGACTTTGCTACTTTTAGCTCCCTAACAGGCTTGGAGGGTGTCCCTCTCCTCCTAAAGCCTTGGGAACCCTGAGGGACTGATGGCAGAATTGAAGGCATTTGAGGGACTTTCCTTCTCTTGCCAGTTTGCTAATTTTGTTTAGCCCGGCTGATAGACCTTTGCTGGCTCTTTCCCTAAGTTGGGTCGAGGCACTAAGGGCCTGTAGCCATGACACCTTGTCTTCAATTTACACTTTCCTTGTGAGAACTCTAATAATTCTCCATACATCAACCATCTCTGTTTAGTTATCATTTCACCTCTATAAAAAGAGGTGAAATCTAATGCAGTGTCTTCTGTGATACTCCATTTATATTTATTCCAAATTCTCAAAATGGCTCTCCTAATGTAATGACTTTTAAAGTCTACATTGACTTTTACTTTATCATACCAAAAATAAGCGTGCCACCCAAATCTCAAGTCACAGCCTTCCAAAGTAAAGAGCCTATCATTTCTCAGAAGTGAAATAAGACTTCCTGACCAAAGTCCTGCATGAAATGCACAGATATCCAAGATCTCACTGCAGTATCCCACATTGTGCCACAGGAGACCATTTGTCACTAGGAAAGAAACAGCCATAATAGAAGGGATGTGGATATTGAGAAGGAAGCCCAAGAATAGCATTGGCCAGGTGAAAGGTGGCCTCACAAGAAGTATTCCCTTCCATTGCTGTTTGTTCCCCTCATGGCTTGGTAAGAGGATTTCTGAGAACTAAGATGAGTTCTTCAGCCTAAGGAAACAAACCTTCCCTGGTTGATGTGAAATGCAAGAGTGGTGATTTCTTGGCCACGGAAACCCAGGCTCTAAATATGATGATCCACTTTCCAGAATAATCATGTTTTTAATACCATTAATTCTTATGAATCTGACAGACTAAAAAACAATCAACATGTACATAATTTTTTTTTTGTTATGCTCGATTGTCATGGAGCCTACACAAATTCATTTGTATATCTTTTCCCACTTGTTAATGTATTTAAAGAAAGTGTTCATTATAAGTAAAAGATTCTGAACTTACAAATAGTCCTTACCGCATACTTGGCTGACTCTACATATTCTCTAAAATACACACAGACAGCTGGGATTAGAGACAGAGTTCTAGGTGGCTCTGTTTGGAAATAAAGTAGTCAATGGCTTTCCTTTCATTTCTTCTATCTACACTCAGGAAATGGGGCATCTCTGCCTAGCAAGAAAGACTGGTTATGGCGCTGCACAGAGCCAATTGGATGTCTTTGCTTCTCAAGCTATAGATGATGGGATTCATGAGAGGGGGGGGACTGTATAGTGAACAGCAGTCAACAAATCTACAGTTGGAGACGACAAGGATTTTTGTCTCATGTACGAAAATGAAGCAGTAAAAAAACAAGCAAAAGACGATCAAGTGTGGGGTACACATGGAGAAAGCTTTTTGCTTGCCCTGAGCTGACTGAATTTTGAACACAGCAGAAAAGATATAACCACAGGAAACAAGTATAAATGTAAAGCAGAATGAGCCTGTGCTAACTGTACTGGCAAAAACAAGGCCCTCAGCAGACACTGTATCACTGCAAGATATCTTTAATAACTGAGGCATGTCACAGAAATATTGTTCAATAACATTAGACCGGCAGAAATGTAATGAAAATGTGTTCATAGTATGTACCATTGCAATGAGTATATTGGTGACCCAAGAAGCAGCTGCCATTTGGAAGCAAACATTCCAGTTCACGATCAGCTGGTATCACAAAGGATTAAACAAAAGACACTGTCAAGAAAGAATACCGTTCAGGAGAGACAAAAAACATATAGTTTCAAAGAGAAAAGTTTTTCAGACTCATATCCATTTAGTTGTACCTGGCTCTTTAAAGCTAAACATATTCTCATAACAACTTATGAAGCAGTTATACAACATGAATTTATGACAAAGATTTCTCTGAAAGTCCAGTTAGCGTCCCCAAGTGGAGGACATAAGGGTGTGATGGCAAAGGTAAGTCTTTGGCAATGATAAATTTGTTGTTTTCTTCTCTTTTATAGATGGTCCTGAGACACTCCAACAGGAGGATGGAAAGTACAGTCCCAAGTATAGCCTGGAACCAAGGCCGGCAATTCTCTAAAATTCTTCGTCCAAACAGACTTCCTCAGGGGCAAGAAACCTTGTTGAGTTTCATTGCTAGCACGCCAAAAGAAACACCCAATGCGACGTGGAAAAATCCTACATTATGAGAATATGTTTAGCTTTAAAGAGCCAGGTACAACTAAATGGATATAAGAGTCTGAAAAACTTTTCTCTTTGAAACTATATATTTTTTGTCCCTCCTGAACGGTATTCTTTCTTGACGGTATCGCAAAGGATGGCAGATTGCTGCATAGCGGTCATATGCTATGGTGGTAAGAAAGAGTACCTCAGCACCTCACCAAGAAAGAGTACCTCACCAAGAAAACTTGAGTGACAAATCCAGAGAATGAAATCTGCTTCTTGTCCATCAAAGAATTTACCATGGATTTAGGAACCGTGGTTGAAATGTAACAGGCATCGATAATGGAAAGATTGACCAAGAAGAAATACATGGGGCTGTGCAGGTAATGATGCTGAGCTACAGCAGCAATTAAGAGAAAGTTTCCCATCAGGGCTGCTAAATAAATGGAGAGGAAGACTACAAAGTGTAGAATCTGTAGTTCTCAAAGATTAGAAAATCCCAGGAGGACAAATTCTCTCACAATTGCTTGGTTTACCATTTGATTACTTGAAAAAACTGCTACAGGGAAAGGGGGAAAAAGCTGTCAAATTGATATAAATATAGAAAATACTGTGATAGCACTTGAGGATGCATATTCAAGCCTTTTTCAGAAACTAAGATTAAGGAATTTGTTTTCAGTTTCAGTAATAATTTTATTAAAATTTGATGTTTTTATTTATCTATTTTTCCCAATACTTTCCTTATTTTCTTGTATTTTTCTTTATTTCTTACATTTTAAACAGTGCAATCCTTAATAGAGTTATACCCTTCTAAATCTTTTTCTATATGAGATTTTTCTTTGGTGCAAGCAGCGCTCTAGAAGTACCTAAAAAGAAGTGCATTAAATGCACATGGTGTGTTCACTTGCTTGCTGCTGCTGCTGCTTGCTTGCTGCTTGCTTGCTGCTGCTTGCTTGCTGCTGCTGCTTGCTTGCTGCTGCTGCTGCTGCTTGCTTGCTGCTTGCTTGCTGCTGCTTGCTTGCTGCTGCTGCTTGCTTGCTGCTGCTGCTGCTGCTTGCTTGCTGCTTGCTTGCTGCTGCTTGCTTGCTGCTGCTGCTTGCTTGCTGCTGCTGCTGCTGCTTGCTTGCTGCTTGCTTGCTGCTGCTTGCTTGCTGCTGCTGCTTGCTTGCTGCTTGCTTGCTGCTGCTTGCTTGCTGCTGCTGCTTGCTTGCTGCTGCTGCTGCTGCTTGCTTGCTGCTTGCTTGCTGCTGCTTGCTGCTGCTTGCAGATTCCTATATGGAAATTCCTATATGGAAATAAATTGTCATGTTGGGACCCTCCACATTTACTGTTGAAAATCACTATTCATTTGCAACATCCCCTGTTGTGTTTTGCAATTGAACCTCCAGTATGTGTGTGTGTGTGTGGGGGGGAGTTCCCTAATAACAACCAGTCTGCAGGTGACAGAGATCAATCACCTTGGAGTGGGCACCATGGCATCAGACCCTGCCGAGGTCCCCATCCCATCCCGCCCCGAACCCAACACTCCCACAGCGCCAGGGGCCCCAAATCTCAAGGAAGTTTCCAACCCTGAGCTGGCAACCCAAGTGAAGAGGGTGTGCTTGATGGAAAGGTGGGTGCTCAATCGGGCATAATGCCATGGAGCCCACCCTCCAAAGCAGCCGATTTCTCCAGGAAATCAGAGCACCATAACCCGGAAATCAGGCCATACCCTGAAGCACCAATTTACTCCAGGAGTGCATACCTTGTCCAGCGGCTGGTGGGGGCAATTCTCCTTCTCCGCGTTGTCCTCCATGATGCCGCCCAAGAAATTCTCTGCATCATCTGCAATGGAGGGGATGAAAGCATGGTCACATTTGTCCCAGCAGTGGTCTTGGAATAGAGGCCCCCCACCAATCCAGATATTTGCCAGGCTGTGAAAATTAACCCACATGCAAGCCACACAAACCATGTCCAGTGCTGCACAAGCAAAGCAAGGGAAACAACTTGACATCAGAGAATCCCACTGTCAAACCAGAGAATCCCCAGCCAAAACAGGGAGCGGGAGAGCGAGTTTAACTTATAATCACTTCTGTGGCACAGAAAACAACATGGTCAGCAGAGTGGGCTCCAGGGATAATTTGGAGTGCATGAAGGGGTGAGATGGGCCATGCGGTAGGGAGCTTCAGCTCCATAACTTCTGCTTCTCTGGCTACTGCTGAAGGTTGAGGAGTTGAATCAGCAAAACAAAAGGCAACCCTATGGCTGCATCAACAATCTTCAACAGTAGCCCAGGACTAAGAGGTCATTAAAAGCATATTTTTAGTGTGTGTAGGCTTTGCAATCTAGTGCAAGAGCCAGTGGGTGAGAAATATTATGTGCAATCAAAGAGTCTCCTTGAAAGTTCGCAATTATTTCAATTACAAAAAAGTTTAGGTGAAGATGTGGGATAGGGATCCATGCTGCCTGCCACTGGCTCCCCCGCAATGCCATCAAGTTTCAGGTTTTCCACCAGGGTGCAGTCTTTCCTCTCCCTCCCAATCCATTTTCCCTTACCTATCCCCACCAGTCCGTCCATAGTAAGATTGAGGTCTCTCTCCCCATCCACACACTCATCCTCCATGCCTGTCAGTTGATCTGCAGAAGGAGATTTTTAACAAGTGGGAGTTGAGGTCGATTCCTGGTGCAAATCAGTGGGAGGGCAGAGTCCCAGCACCTGAACCTCCCCCACCCCCAACACACCATGCTTACCCATGGAGTGTGGTGTGGAGCTCCAGATGTGCTGTGGATTAATGGTTTCCAGGTCATGGGAGAAGAGTTCTTCAGAGCCATCCTGGATTTCAACCAGGGCAGGGCGTGCTGGACCCCCAACCTCCAGGATGATGTTTCTGGCCACCCGTTCAGGTTTCATGCCGGCATCTCCGCTCAGGATACTGTCCAGTTCCCTGTAGAAGGGGCAGGTGATGGGTGCATTGCCAGAGTGGCTGTTGTGGGAAACAACCCTTTTATAATCCAACTGCATAGTCTTAGTCTTTGACCTGCATTCCTGGGCTGTTCTATTATGGCCACGAGTGGCCATCTGCACAGAAATTTTCTTGAAGTATTTGAGATTTCTATGTGTGCTTTTCAAAGCCTCCTGCTCCTTCTCCTCTACCCAGAAATGCAAGAGATCCACAATCTCTTGGTGCTGCCAGGAGACCCCTCTCTTTCCAGAACTCCCACTGGTGCCGGCCATATTCCTGGAGAGAGGCCATCATGTTGGGGCAGGTAGTGGCAACTGAAATGGCGCAGGTGCAGAAGAGAGAATCCATGCTTCACTCTGGCTGGGGTCAAAGACCATGGGTGTCAGAGGTCAAGGCTCTGGTGAATCATGGGTTCCCACCTCGGGAAAATTGTTTGTGCAATCACCCCTCTCCAACCCCCACAGCGACCATTATTTTTCCCTGCACAGACCATTTAAAGATTCAGAGTTGCGCACTCACGCAGTTTAAGAAATCACACACATAAAACTTGCCGCTGCAAGCCACCTGGCTGAATGCCATTTTCAGCAGAGCCGTCAGACTGCAGACAAAGCGCATAGTGAAAAGTATATCCCCCCAAAGATTGTACAGTTTGAAAGACAGCCATGGACTCTTGCAAAATGAGAGTCAAAGAGCTATTTTGGGCTATGTCAAGGTGCTTGCCTACGAGACGCATCCGCATTTGCCTGCACTTTTGTGGTAGCGCAAAAAAACCCGGTGATATGATTGAATGTGAGGGAAACAGAACTTACGCAACTTCGCATTTGCGCAATACTTTTTTTTTTTTTAAAGGTGGCCACAAGGGACATGCAAAGGCTTGCGGGACCCCTTACACTTGGAGGGAAAATGCCAACCACGGCTGGAAGGCAGGGAGGGGAAGTGGGAAGGAACAAGCACTGGAGGCACCATGAAGCGCTACCAACTGTTCCAACACCTGCAAAAAATGCACAAAAAATGGGGGTGGGGGAGCGGGATAAGGGCAGCGCGACAAGCATGGGTAAGCATGGGACTTTACTGTTTTCCTTTGGGATGAGGTGCTATCGTGGCGCTATGAAGGTGCATTTTTGGGACAGTGTGAAAAGGGCCCTGGACATGTTCCATGAGGACATCCAAACAGTCCCCCCGCTGCTCTGTGCCTTCGGTCAGCTCTGGTGCTCCCATCTCCATATACACTCGTTCCCACCATAGGAGCTCCTGCAGTGGTACTAGGCTCGGACCGGGCAGGGGTTGGGAAGGGGACTGTCAGTGCCAGATCCCAGGGCCAGGCTGGTTGAAGGGAAAGGTCCTCCGCATCCATCCCTCCCAGGTCGAGCGACTCTGCCGGCGAAAAGTCAGTAGCCATCTCTCCAGGGTACGAGTTCGGAGGTAAAGCTAGAGTCTTAACAATATGTCAGTCTGTGGAAGACAGGATATGTTGAAGATGACTCCCACCTCTTGCAGCGAGAAATCCAAGTTCTCTTGAGTAAAAGGGTCTTTAATGAGCTATCATAACTTCGCCATACATATGTCCGCAGGTTACACAGAAACAAGTAAAAGCATCTGGCTGTACCGAGTCTCTTGTTAAGAATGACACACTGGTTACATGATACATTATATCTACCCCTCTACACATTCCCCCACCCTCCATGCCCATCCAGCTGGGCTCAATCAGTAGCGAGAAAGAAGGAGCTGTCCCAAGGCCCTGTGGTGACCCATCTGTGATAAGAGCTCGGCCGTTCTGGGATCTGGAAAGAAAGAAGGGAAGCTATTTCACAAGGCTATTGCAATATATATCAGAGTGGGATGGCAATATGGAGGGACTATGGGCAACAGAACTGACAATACCCACAGGGGAAATGGCAAATTGGAGGGCTGGATCCAAGTGTGTTTCTATGTACTAAGAGATCTTCCAAGTTGGCTGTTTTCTTATAAGCAACTATTAGCTTTTTACTACACATGGGTATGTCATCTAGTATGTTCCAGTTCCACAGATACACTTTTAAAAGGCTACATTAAGGCCTATCCACTGTCCAGAACTTCCCCTCCCCCTCTCGCTTCTGTGGCACAACCAATCAGGAAGTAAAGCTAGGAAACTGAATATGGGCCATCAAGTTCAGGATGGTGATAGGAACTACAGTGCCAAAATTGAAGGGAATTGGGACAACGTGGCACAGGGCATCTGCAGAAGCCCACCAGTGATATTTGAAATGGAACCTAAGGTTATTTGTGAAAGGCATAACTCACCAGAAAATAAAGCTAAAACTTTAAGAATTGACCAGTGGCCAGTACACATCCTCATATTATCATAGATGAATTTATTGTCATGATATAGATATGAACAGAGAGATAATAAAATGCAGTATTCATTGTATTATACATTTTCCTTTGAAAAATCCTGACAATGTGAATTTGTCAATATCCATAATGGCACAACTAAGCTATTCATATGAGTATCACTCTAAAGCACTTCAATGGGAAGTTTATCAGATCATCAAGTGAGAACTGAACAGTTTCTTTAATATTTTCTGAATGGTCACTTGGATGTCTCTGTTTCTCAGGCTATAAATGATGGGATTCATGAGCGGTGGCAAAACAGTGTACAGAACAGCAGCTACCTGATTCAATAATGGTGATGATAAGGACTGGGGTTTAAAATAAGAAAACACAGCAGTAAAAAAGAACAAACTAAATACAGTCAGGTGTGGAGTACAGGTGGAAAACGTTTTGTACCTGGCTTGAGCTGAACGAATCTTAAACACTGTAGAGAAGATGAAGACATAAGAAAAAAATATTAAAGAGAAGCAAAATAATCCCAGAGTAAGTGTAAAACCCACTATACACCATATATTGGCTGTTGTATCAGTGCAAGAAAGCATTAATAATTGGGGCACATCACAGAAAAATTGTGTAACTGTAGACCCGCAAAAGCATAATGTAAAAGTGTTTGCAGTTTGCACCCCAGAATTTATTATGCTGGCAATCCAAGAAGCAACAGCCATTTGGAAGCAGGCATTCCAGTTCATGATCATTGTGTATTGCAGAGGATGACAGATTGCCACATAGCGGTCATAAGCCATGACAGACAGAAAAGTCAGCTCAGCAGTTGCACAGAAGGCAAATAAAAACACTTGGGTGGCACAGCCAGAGAAAGATATCAGTGTATTGCTTGTCAAAGAAATGGCCATGGACTTGGGGACGATGGCAGAGATATAACAAACATCTGATAAAGATAAGTTGACCAAGAAGAAATACATGGGGCTATGAAGCTTAGGATTCTGGGCTACAGCCAGGATGAGAAGGACGTTCCCCAACAGGGTTGTCAAGTAAATGGAAAGAAACACCACCAAATGTAAAATCTGGAGCTCTGGGAGGTCAGAAAATGCCATCAGGAAAAACTGGGTGACAGTGGTTTGATTTGCCATTTCTTTACTGAAGAACACCCTGTGGAGAGAAAAGGAAATAATGTCTTTGAGAAATAAAGAAGGGAAAGCATGTTAATCTGAGTGGTGGCTGCATCCAGAACTGGAGGTTCTTGAACAAAGTATCTTCAGAAGGTGGTTGTCACTTCTCATATGAAGCATGCCTTGCCATCTAGACAGTTTTTTCCAGAGTAAATATACCTTATGGCAACACAGATTATTGTGAAATTTTAAAAATGGAAGCATACCAAGAAGTAACCATTAGGTCTTTTTGCTGGACAGAGCAGTTGTAAAATTAGGCAATAACGGCATAATTCATTAAATCTGAATTGCCAACCTGCTGCTGTCTACCGTGCCCCCCTGAGGGTGAAACCCTGGAACAATAGAGGAGTGATGTGGGTCCGCAGTAAGCAAGGAAAATTGGAGGGAAACTGAGGGCCAAGCTACACATGACGAATGACACTTGAACGGCAAGTGGATTGAGTGGAGGGCAAGTGAACAGGGAGAAATACACTTGCCATTCAAGTGTCATTTGTCATGTGTAGCTTGGCCCTCAGTCACCAACAGCAAATGGAAAATATAATAATAATATGCCCCAGGCAGTTGCAATCTGAAGCTGGAAGGCAGCTGTTTCATGGAAATACACATTCTTAACTTGCATTTTATGCATAATTCTTGACTTTAACTTTTGCACTCTGTGTTGCATTTCATTGAGGTTCATTGAAATAGTGTTCTTATCATTACCTAACACCATCCTACCCATGGGTACAGCAAAGAGGCCAGGTGGGGAGCATCTGCAGGCACCAAAGGTGGATATATGCAGGTTCTTTGATGCTTTGGCTGGTACATTGCACATCAAGTATAATAACATAATAATAAACATTCAATTTATATACCACCCTTCTGGGCACCTTTACACCCACCCACTCAGAGCTCTTTACAAGGTGTGCTATTATTAGCCCCACAACAACAAACACCCTGTGACATGAGTGGGGCTGACAGAGCTCCTAGAAACTGACTGACCCAAGGTTACCCAGTTGACTTCAAATGGAGAAGTGAGGAATCACGAAACCCAGTTCTACAAAATAGAGACCCACACTCTTAACCACTACAGTCTATCTTGCATTTCGTTGAGGTTTGGGAATAGTGTTCTTAAAATTACTGAATATACTCCTGTTGTTCAATACTCCAAACAGAAAGCCAGAAACTGGATATATGCAGTGCTATTGAGATGTATGGGCCTGTAGAATGCTCACCAAGCATGTAACAGTTTCATTCTTAGAGGAGAATATAGTCTTTACATGTTACCTAGCATAAGTGTTATCTTGTAGAGCATAGAATGGGATGTATTATATATAAAATATCCAATATATACTATAGTTGAGGAAATAGATTTGAAGGAAATGAAAAGTGAACACAGATTATCCTTTTCCATCAGCTAACTTAGGCTGCAGTTCTAAGAAATTTTTCCTTGGAGCGGTTGTGGAGAGGGCCCTCAAGTCATAGCTAACTTCTGGTGACACCTGGTGGGGTTTTCATGGCAAGCAACGAACAGAGGTGGTTTGCCATTGCCTGACTCTGCAGTCTATGAATTACTTGAAGTAAGTTCCATTTAATAAGGTGGTTCTTATTTCTGAAGAGACTAGTTTAGGATTGTTCCCTTTGAATGGTGTTCTCCTAATGTTCTGTGATGCTATTATGTGACCAAGAAACATAGATCGAGCTCTGCAGGAATCCCTGAGAGAGAGAGAGACAGAGAGAGAGAGAGAACAAGAAAGATGGAGGGGTGTATTTGGCAGAGCAAAAGTAAGACATTATAGAGAGAGAAATGGGGAGAGGGAGAGGGAGAGAAAGATGGCCTATACCTTTTTTCATTGAATAAAATGGTAGCTACTGCGCTAAATACATCAGCTTAGAATTGCTTTCCTGATGTAAGAAATTTGTAAATATCTTATTTTTACCTTTTCTCAATGGTTTCTCGTCCCAGATGCAATTTCTCCTCTGTATACTTGGATGATTTTGTGCCTTTCTGCCCTTCCATGTCTTCCTGCCTACTGGCCTCCGTCAGTCCTCTGAAACTGCCATCATAGAAAGATAGCTGCTTAACGTGCACAGAAGCACATTAGGAGTGCCTCAGGAGACAAGAGTGTCTTAGAGACATAGAATAAACAAATCAGCTTTCTTACATGTGCTTTTTGTTCCTATTAATAGGAAAGACTTGCTGTGTTTTGGTACATGTGAATACTGAAACTCTCAAGAGAGCCAAATCTTTTACTGTGACCATTTCCAAAGAACTTTAAACACTCCTTAGGATTGGTCCTATTATTGGACAGTCATCTCGAGGATACGGCATTTCTAACGATGGATGTGAATTTCCTTTACACCATTATTCCACATGAAGAGGCTAGGGGAGTAGTAGAGGAGGCATTTTTGAATAGACGAGATGACTGTCCTCCGTGTAACTTTTTGTTACAACTATTAGATCTAGTATTAGAAAAAAATTACTTCCGCTTTGAAGATTCCTTTTACTTTCAGTTGAGGGGCGTTGCCATGGGTTGCATGGCAGCACCCTGCATCGCCAACTTGTTTATGGGTAAATGGGAGGAACAGCACATTTTACATCCATCTAATCCCTTTAAAGTGAATATAATTCAATACTTCCGTTACATAGATGACCTTTACTTTTTGGATAAAGGGTCTGATCGGATAGAGGATTTTTGTTGCTGGTTAAACAGCAGGGACAACATTGTAAAATATACATGGCAGTACAGCAAGCGTGAAATTAATTTTTTGGATGTGGTAACCTATCGGAACAGCGAGAATAGGATAAAAGTTAGAACTTACCACAAAGAAACGGACCGCAACTCGTATTTAGAGTTTAGGTCCTTTCATCCACGTCATCTAAGGGAGAATATTCCCTATAGTCAACTTCTAAGAATCAAACGTAATTCCTCACCCCCCATGGATTTTGAAAGGGACACTAGCATTATGTGTGATAATTTTGTGAAGAGAAATTACCCACAGGGTGTCATACGAACAGCTTTTGAACGAGCAAGTTCCACACAGAGAGCATCTCTATTTGAGATGAAGAAACAGAATCAAGGGAATAGAATTATATGGGCGCTGGAATATACCCCTCTGGCAAATAATATTAGAAGGATCATCTCCCAACATTGGAAGCTTGTAGAAGGGATTAAGGGTTGTGAGCAGAGACCACAGATTGGCTTCCACAGGACCAGTAATCTTAAAGATGACCTGGTCCATGCTGACACACGACTCCAAGAGGGGGAACAGCGGTTACCGTGGGGTAACTTTAGATGCGGGCACTGTCAGGTCTGTAGCCTTCTTTGGGAAGGCAAGGAACTTGTGGTTAAGGAACAAAAACTAACGTTGAAACACTTTGACAACTGTCAGACTGCAGGAGTGATATATGCTTTGGAGTGCCCTTGTCAATTGATCTATATAGGTTGCACCTCGAGACCAATTAAGGTGAGAGTCCTCGAGCATATATCACGAATTCGAAATAACGTCCAGGAGGCACCCCTGACCACACATTTTCAAGAGGAAAAACACAGGGAGAGCGCCTTTAAGGTAATTGTATTGGAGGTGATTAGAAGAAGTGGTCGGGAATCCATACAAACGTGGCTCTTCCGCCGTGAAGCGTTTTGGATTCATAGGCTTGATACTGTAAAGCCGAAGGGTCTAAACAGTGAGCTTTCATTAAATTGCTTTTTGTGAGTGGTGTTTATACTCTTGGGGACTGCTGTGTTTATTAGTATATATTTGTGTATGTAGATGGGGGGAGCAAATCAGGCTTCTTTAAGTGTTGTGTTATCAATTAGCCAGCATAGAATTTAAAGGGAATCATTGGATGTGAATGGCGCGCGAGAGAAAGCACTGCCGCCTTGCTCTGAGTGTTAAGATCATGGTCCATTCCTCTTGACTGACGGTATGTGAGTAAAAATGTGTATGAAGTGAGGAGTATAGGATATAATTACTGCTAGATGTATATGTATTGATAAATTTATGTTTGTAACAGACTACAGGCCCCTGATGTAGGGATGAGATCTGCATTGTGTAGCTGGCCCCAGATTGGGTGTGGCACCGAACTCTTCTCTTTGGTTTCACGGATGACTGCTCATTCGCGTTCAGAGGACTGTGGAAGATTATAAAGAAAGACACTAGAAAAAAGGAAAAACGAGACGAAAAATGTGGAAAGAGGACTCATTATACTCGGTTGTTTGTTGAGTTGAATCAGGAATGGTTTCCCTGTTATGTATTTATTGATGTATGTGGATTCAAGCAATATAAAATAGTTACAGCACTTGCACTTTAATACACTTTGTAATTAACTATTATTGTGCTTATGTTATTGTTGTTTCCCAGGAGGTTTCTCTTCTTTTTGCTTACTGGTTATGGGAACAGCCATTTTGTTTGTTTTGTAATCAGGTCCAGAGCAGAAAGCAATGCCCATTTTCCCTTCACCCAGCTGGGATCAAGAGCGGAGCAGGTGGCAATGCTTGCCCCTTTTACCCAGTCTGTATCAGATGTGCAGCAGGTAGCAAAGCCCACTTCCCCTTCAAGTTGCTGAGATCAGTTGTAGAGAGGTTGGCAATGCCTATCCCCCTCCTTCTCTGGTTGGGATCAGTGATGGAGGAGGAGTGAATGCCTGCCTGCCCACCCTCCCCTTTCTAGAGCCCGTTGTATTTTTTCCCCACAATGGGCTTTTTTGTAGTACAGTTATAAATTCCTGAAAAAACTCCAGGTCCAGCTACCAATATTTGAGCCTCAGTATAAAATAAAAAGGAATTTTGTTTCACCATAAAGACTAACAATTTTTTTTGTTCTAACTTGAGCTTTTCTGAACTACAGCATTTGTCATCACAAAGTATTGTAAAAAACACATTCATTTGTGTCTTATGGATATTTGTTGATTCATAATCATTCTTCCCAATGCAGTCAGACTTCTGTGTTCCATCACTATCTAACTTCCTCCTTCTTTTAGCGCTTTTTATCTTTCACTAGAGCTTTGTTTTACTGTTGAAAATGCAAAATTCAACTGACCTGTCAAGACATCTGAAAACAATATTAGGAGGTTACACATCTCTTCCCTTACTTTCAGATGGTCTGTTATGGCAGAAAGAGGATAGCGCTATATTGAGGAGATACATTTGGCTGCATTGTTTTTGGTGTTTGAAGGAAATACTCTCAGCAACACAAGATATGTTTGTATTTGAGTCCCAAGAGAAACACATTTATTGGAGTCATGAGAAATGTATGAGGTGTTGTCTGTGTTTTTCCATTATGTTACAAATTCATGAGCTGCAGCAGCGGAAGAGTTAACCATTTCCCCACAGGTTATATTTAAAACCACAAACTTGGCCTAAGTTGCTTTATCAGACTTTGGAAATACATGAAGTCTGGTTGTTGTTCTTTTTGCTGTAGTGGTAGTGTTGGTTGTTGTTGGTTGTCTCCCCACCTTCTTCAGGGGAAAAGTGGCTTGTAGGCGATTTTGATTAGGGAAAAAAAATCACAAAGAAAGGGTTAAATATCACTTGCCATGAAATTGTTCCTTATAGTTGAAATGGGAGTGAAAGTCCAGTGTTAACATTTAATTTCCTTTCTTAGGATGGTGGATGTTACCTGAATGGTTACACAAGTTGGTTCCCCGGTCTTTGGAGGCATCCCTCTGACCACATCTGAAATGCACACCAAACAATATCATTAGGGTTAATGTATGCATGGAGATATTTATTCTTGTCTATACCAAGGTCCCGTAGGAGGTGCTGATCCTTCTTACTGGGGGAAGAACACCTTCCTGGGGAAGGAAGACATCTCAGCCCTCCTATTCTGTGGGTGGAAAGACCTGCAACATTTTCCCCCAAAGGAATATTATTGCAACCTCACGTTCTCTATAGTCTATAAATCTGCTACTGCTGAGGTTTAGAAGACCCTTCTGAGTGGAGGACTGCAGGAAAAATGGAGCAGAGTCTGCTAAAAAACAGGGTTTTAAATGCTATCTTGAGCAGATTCTAAGGGAAGGAAATATTCTTTTTGTACCTTTGATATGCAAAATAGGTCTGAGCATTACAATAAAACATTTATATACATTTCAGGTAAATGTGATCCTTATCAGACCTAGAGACCTTCCATTCTATTTTAAGGTTTTGCATGGGAACCCATCTGATTTAAGTCTCTCTTCACATTCATGGGGTACTTTTCACATGCATGGGGCAGGGGGGGGGGGAGTCGTGCTCCCAGAACACTGAAGTCTTCCATGGCCCTTTGGTTCCAATACCTTATGTGACAGAACAGCTCCTCTGATCTGTAAGTACTGCCCCTTTTTGTTCTCTGGAGTGTCTGGGGTTCTCCAGTGGCAGTCCAAGTCTCTTCCTGGCATGTAACACTCACATGGTGTCCCTCCAACCCTCAGACAGGCTTTTGTTCCTTCTCTCTTGCACTCACTACCATCACTTGTATCTTCTGCCTTCGTTCCTGAAGTTTTTTCTCCCTCTGTAGCCACTGCTTCTGCATCTTCAGCTTATGGATATAGATTTTCATTTTCTCCCTTTCATTCTCTGACTGCAATTACAACTTCTCCACCTCTAGCTCCCTGAGCCAAGCCTTGATCCACTGGTTTGAGCACTCAGCAATGGCCACCCCTATTGGTTTGCCAATAATTATCAGGATAACTGTCATCTCATGTGGGGTCTTTTCCTCATAATTTATCTGCTGCTTCTGGCATTCTTCCTGCAGCTCTAGCTTTGATATCTTCAGCACTTTCACTTGCTCAGCTAAATCCATCCCAGCTAGCCATATCTGACCCTGCTCCAGTCAACCTGGAAAAAAACTCCAAACTTCCATTGCTGTCTCAGTGTATGTGCATGCCAAATTCAAATTTCTTAGCCAATCAAGTTCTCTGTTTATTCTGATCCCACCATGACTACCAAAGTGTGATGGAACAGCCCCGCTGACCTGGGACACTGCCCCTCCCTGCCTTCTGGGGTGCCTAGGGGTAACCGGTGACAGTCCAAGTCTCTGCCTGGCACATGCCACCCACATGGTTTCTCACTAACCTTCAGAGGGGCTTTCCCCTCCTTCAGCTTCCAGCTCCTTCAGCTTCCAGGTCAAATCAACCAAAAATACTTTCCTTCCTGTGCCAGGAGGTTTTATTGTCTCCCTTTGCCCATCCCCTGGGCGAATCAAAGGTACATGTTGGATAAGCTTTTCCTGGAGGTCCCAGGAAGAAACCTTCATGGTATTTTTGTCCTTCAAGGCTCTCTCCCCCACCACATTCCCCTGGAAAGGTAAGCTTTTAACAGAAAGGCTTCTGTCCACATCTACATGATTAAAGCCCAAGGCTAGGTGCATCTTCCCCTCCCTTAGTTCTTCTCAGCTAAGAGATAATTTTTTTAAAATGGGGGTAAAGGATCTGACACATTCCAAAAGGACAAATGAAAAGCATTTCACCACATCTTGGCCCCTGGTCCCAGGCTGCGCCTAAACCTGGGGGGCACATTGTACTATAGGGATACCTTTCCTCACGTGGGGGCCCGGGGATCCAGTGCTCCCAGCCTCTGCATCCTGCCACCTCTTACCTAGTCTGGGAGAGGAGCACAGAAATGGGCAGGAACCCTATGAAGTGCACTCCTGCACACTCCGAATGATAGATTGGGGGCAGGTCTAAACTAATTGGCTCATGGTGCTACCCATTGCTTCTGCATTGCTCTGGGAATGACATCATTACTGGTTCTACACAGGAACATTCCACAGCACACTGGAGCACATTCTGGGGAGTTCCTGATCTTTTCCTGCAAGTGATTTCTCCCTGTGCCCCACCACCCATTCCCCAGCTTGAGTCTCGAGGGACCTAGCAATCCTATAGTACCATCTACTGAGGACCTCTAAACCCATGTTAGTAAGAGACAGTGTTGCCTTTGGGGTATCAGCTTCCCGGTGGTAAAGTGCTTTCTCCATGTTGTGATATTTAACACAATTAGAATTTCTTCAATATGGACGCTGTGCCGTCACAGAAACAGGAAGAGCTCACGAAAAGGACAGACAGATTTCTCAATATTTTAACAAATGTATACAAGACAGATCTGATTGGATGAACATAAGTTTATGAAAAGGCTAATATTTTAATTATGTTTGCAAATAAATATGGAAGGTGTCATCCATTAAGATTTTTAATTTTATGGGGTATTTTCCCCACAGCCTCTTGGATATCCTTGTTCCTGAAATTATAAATGATGGGATTCGGTACTGGTGGTAAAACACAATACATAACAGCAGAGACCAAGTCCATAGTTGGAGCAGAAAGTGCTTTAGGCCTCAGGTTGGAAAACACAGCTGTGAGGATAAAGACCAACAAGTGGGGAGTACAATTAGAGAAGGCTTTGTATCTGCCCTGAACGGATGGAATCTTTAGTACAGTGGAGAAAATCTAGCCATAAGAAACAAAGATGAACAAGATGCAAAAGGAATCCACAACGAGTGCAAGAGCAAGGTTCAGAATTTGATTGACTTTTGGGTCAGTGCAAGAGATCTTTTGTAGCAGAGGCATATTACAGAAAAACTGAACAACAATATTGGATCCACAGAAATTTAACCTAAATGTGACACTAGTTTGTAACACTCCATGCATCATGTCAGTGATCAAGGAAGCAGCTGCCATCTGAACACAGACATCCCTATTTATTTATTTATTTATTTATTTATTTATTTATTTATTTATTTATTTATTTATAGTTCTCTTTTCTCACTGAGACTCAAGGTGGATTACATAGTGTGAGATTAGAATAGTTAATATCAAGAACATTTCCATAATCAATGTCGTAGCATAAATAAACACAAGTTTACAAAGACATAGCATTAGCAAGAGTCCAATACAGAGCTGAAGAAATTCTGAAACAGAGCATAAGAAATTATAAGACTGACATTAGACAACATGATGCACATAGGAGGACATATTTAAAGCAAAAGATGGGACATAAGGCAACATAGTGGTCAAGTCTATGGTCCTAACTTATTAGCGAAGCATCTGAAACTCCTCCCTACAATATAGCCTCCTATATGATTAAAAATCCTTTTTGAATATTTCAGTTTTACACCGTTCGGGGAAAGCCAGGAAAGTGGGTGCTCTCCTGACTTCCTGTACTGTTGAGGATAGCAGATTGCCACATAGCGATGATAAGCCGTAACAGTCAGCATAGCTAGCTCAGCATCTACACAACTGATAACTTAGAAAATCTGAGTGACACAACCATAGAAAGAGATTGGTTTGTTGATTTGGGGAAAATGGCAAAAATAAAACACACATCTGAGAATTCACCCCCCCCCCAAAAGTACAAGGGGGTATGAAGTTTGTGGTTGAGGAACACAACAGTAATTATGAGAATATTTCCAGAAAGGGCTATCACATAAATGAAGAGGAATATCATAAAATACAATATTTACCACTCACAGTCATCAGAAAATTTCAACAGAAGAAACTCTATCACAGTAGACTGATTTTCTGTTTGTGCGGTATCAATAAAATGCACACACACAGAGAAAGGAAATAAATAAATATAGTTGAAGATGGGAGGGGCAAATTAAAGATAATTTAGTTGCTGAGTGGGAAAGAGAGAAGGAGGCCGGGAAAGGCAAGGTGACAAGAGGAAGAATACGGAAATAGTATGGGGAGGGGGTGATCTAGGGGAAAGTGAGCTGTCCTATGCAACTGCTTGTGGGTTCCTCACCACACAATTGTGCTCAGTTTATCCTGGACAGGCTGCCAGGGAAAGAAAGGAAAGCTAAAAATTGGGGAGGGATAAATGTAGGTTGGCAGGAAGGTGGGAAAGAGAGAAGGAAGTAGGAAAGGGGGGAAGTTTATGCAGGCTTTCATAGTAGGTGAAAAAGAAACAATGGGAAAAGGGATAACAAGATACTTCTGCCCGTAAGTCCTTGTACTTGTCCTCATTTAGTAACATGTGTTCAGGATACCTTTTAATAACTTGCAGATGGCCCTTATGATCTGTATGATTACAGTCTACCGACTTAATTGTTTTTATCTATATACCTTGAAAATTAATTATCATGGATAAGTTCACTTTTTTTTTGTATTTTGACATCTTTTGCCATGTGATTGAGGATATTGCTGGATATTGGGAGACAAACTCTATATTTATTAGCTAACAGGACAGGCTCCCCTATTGTGCCTGGTGTAGTGCCAGACTGGGGGGATCCGTCTGCTTATTTATTGCACATTAAAATTGTCACGATTCACGAATACACAGAGTTTTTATGCTTGCAATGTTCAATGCTTTGCCTTTGGCAGTCCTTTATGGCAGATCTTTGGGAATGCCTTATCGAGACTCTTCTTGGGAAAGGCTATTGTTCCTAAATTTCTATCTCATGTTCTGCTTTATTGTAGTGTTTATACTGAATCAAGGAACTTCATAAGCAGTCCTCTTTTATAAAAGCTGACAAATAGTTAGTTTGTAATATTTAGCACAATTAGCATTTTATAAATATGAATGCTGTGCCATCACAGAAATAGGAAGAGCTCACAAAAAGGACAGACAGATTACCCCATATTTTGAAAGAAAGATTTGACTGGATGAACTCAAAGGTATAGACTGTAGATTAACATCCTATTAGATTTTTAATTTTATGAGGTATTTTCCCCACAGCCTCTTGGATATCTTTATTCCTGATGCTATAAATTATAGGATTCAGTGCTGGTGGTAAAACACAATACATAACAGCAGAGATCAAGTCTACAGTTGGAGTGGAAAGTGCTTTAGGCCTCAGGTTGGAAAACACAGCTGTGATGATAAATAAAGAAAAGACCATCAAGTGAGGAGTGCAGGTAAAGAAGGCTTTATATCTGCCCTGAACAGATGGAATCTTCAATACAGTGGAGAAGATGTAGCCATAGGAAACAAAGATGAATACAAACACAAAGGCATTCACAACACTCCCATTTACTAATATCAGGTCTTGATTCATTTTTGTATCTGAACAAGAGATCTTTAGTAGCTGAGGCATATCACAGAAAAACTGCTCAACAATATTGGATCCACAGAAGCTTAACCTAAATGTGACACCTGTGTGTAACACTCCATGCATTACACCGATGACCCAGGAAGCAGCAGCCATCTGAGCACAGACATCCCAATTCATGATTAATTTGTACCGTAGAGGATGGCAGATTGCTACATAGCGGTCATAAGCCATGATGGAGAGAAGGAATAACTCAGCCACTGCAAAGGTCATGACACAGAAAATCTGAGTTGCACATCCATAGAAAGAGATCAGTTTGTTGTTTGTTAAGGAATTGGACATGGATTTGGGGACAGTGACAGAAATAAGACATATATCTGAGAATGATAAATTCACCAAAAAAAAGTACATGGGAGTGTGAAGCTGGTGATTAAGGGGAACAACTGTGATTATGAGAATATTCACAGACAGGGCTGTCACATAAATGGAGAGGAATATCACAAAATGCAAAATTTGCCCCTCACGATCATCAGCAAATCCCATCAGAAGAAACTCTGTCACAGTAGACTGATTTTCCATGTGATTTCTTTTGAATATTCTGTGGAGAGATGAGAAGTAATTAAGAGATGAGATCACAATTTGGAGAAGCACAATACTCTGTTTACAATACTATATCATGTATGTTTCTTGCATAGGTTGTGCAACATCATTTAAAATGCGTATTTTCAAATCTCTTCTTTCTGCATAATTACTTCATTTATGTTTATTATTAGATTTGTATCCAACTCTCCCTGCAGGCAGGATCAGAGTGCCTCATTACACACACACACACACACACACACACACACACACACACATAAAACAAATTTTAAAATTACATATTAAAACAGATAAAAACCAATCAATACATACCTAGATAAGGCACCAGTATACTTTATCTTGCATGACAAAAAAGTGTTGCTGCATTCAAATGCCCACCATCTTTTTCAGCTGAGGGGAGGGGGAGAATGGGGTCCCTCCTCCGTCTCCCTTCATCTGAAAAAAAGCTGTGGTCATTTGAAAGCAGATTTTTTCAGCTGATGGGAGGGGAATCTCCCTCCTTACAGCTGAAAAAAGTTGCTGGCCTTTGAAAGCAGCAACACTTTTCTTGTGTGGCAAAAGTGTTGCTGCTTTCAAATGACTGCCACCACCCCTGCCTCTGCTTGTCCCCCTAACCTCAGCTGGAAAAAGTGGCAGGCATTTGAAAGCAGTGTTGCTTCTTTCAAACTTTGGCAGCTTTTTTCAGCTGATAGGGGATTCCCCCTCTCATCAGCTGTAACACAGTGGGCATTTGAAAGCAATATTTTTCTTGCCGCTTGCAAGTGGTAAGAAAAGTGTTGCTCTTTTCCCAAAGCTTCCCGAAGCAATACAAATTGCTTTGGGAAGCTTTGCTTTGGGATTCCCAAATCAGGTCAGCAATGCTTGGGCTGATTCAGGAATCCCAAATCTTTACAAAATGGGCCTGATTTTGGTTAAAAACCGAAATTGGAAACCCGAAGCACACACCCCTAGACACCACCTAGTGATTATCAACCGACTATCTAGGTAAATGAATAAATGTAGCTTACTCTGTTCTCCCTATTTTTAAAAGTATATAACATAACATAACTAACCCAAACAAAGCTGAGCTATCCTCTCAGCCACCCTACCCCACCCTTTGCCCACTAGAAACTGATAAATCTTCTACCTAACAACGTATAAATAGAATGAAGAAGAAAGTAAAATGAAATGGCAGAAGGAAGTTTTAGAAAGCAATAAACTATCTAGGTGTTGGAGCCCTAACTAAACACAGCAAATGAACAGCTGCAGTAGCAGAAGTAACAGCAGCTTTAATCAGTTAAAAGAAAGAAAATCCTCCATACTATGTGTATAGCTGATAGAGTACGATAAAAATGTGGGGAGAGCACCTACTTCTCACTTTAAAACCATGTAAAAGTTTGTCCTTCCTCTCCCACCCCTTTACAAGAAGGAGGAGGGAAGAGTTAAAAGCAAGGTAAGAAGAAAACTATTTGAAATAAAAGCTAAAATCAATTGAAATCAGCTAAAACGATATTCCATAATTGAGCAGAGCCTAGAAAAACCTAATTATGCTCTGCCCATTCCTATGCACCAAAGAACTTTGCCAGAGATTTTGAGTGTGATTGAAAAGCAGGCAACGTATAAGGGAGGAAGGAGGGAGTAGGGTGTTGTGGTTATATTTTGTTTTAACTGTAAATGTTTTTTAATCTACTATTGTAAGCTGCCTTGAATTACAAGGAAAGGTGTAGTAAAAATATTTAAATAAATAAATCTGGGCCGATTCCAGACGGCCCCCCGCCTCGCGAAACGTCGCGCGTCGTCGCGCGTCGTCGCGCAGAAAACGCGAAATAATGCATTTTCTCGTGTGAGTTTTGCACGACATCGCGCAAAACTCGCGTGAGAAAACGTGATATTTCGCGTTTTCTGTGTGACGACGCGCGACGGCGCGCGACGTTTCACAAGGCGGGGGGCCGTCTGGAATCGGCCCTGGTTCTATATTTCCTCCCTTGGTTCAAGTTATTTAAAAGGGAACATAACAGAATTTCCTATTTGTCCAACATTACATATTGTAAACTTTTCTTAGCATTATGACTAGTTGTTTGCACTCCATATGAGGGCTAACAGCACCAGGTTGTAAAATTACTGGACAATTAGAAGGTGGAGCTTAGCAGAGTGGGGTCTGGATATGGGAGGGAAGTCAGCAGGTTTTAATTCCATAGACTCCACTCTCCAAATAAGCCATTTTCTGCAGTGGAAATGATCCCTGTCTCTGGAGAGCAGAGTAATTCTGCCAAATCTCCAGCCACCACCTGGAGGTTGTGAACAAGTGGGAAACCCCACCCGGGAAGTAACAAGATCTTTCCAATTCCAATATCTCTTCAATACATACTATAAACTTGTATTAAAGTGACCAGTGCTCAATTACAAGGAAACACGTTCCATCAAATTCATACAATTCATACAAGTGAAATCTCATCAAATTCATACAGTTTATACAAAAGATATATATAGTAATGATAATTAGAACACTCCCCCTAAGTTTTCCAGAGGAACCAGGTAGTCGCTCTGGGACCACTCAGAAAGTAAGTATAGATCAGTTCCTGTTTGTTGGTTTATACCACCTGGAGGTTGGCAATCCTAGTCCATCCCAATAGCGCTGCTATCTGTTCACTGTGTCCAACTACCTGTCATACATAGCTTATTTATCTGTAGAACTTCAGAACCTGAGCATCTCCCGCATTATGTTTTGAATTGCCTCTTTACTCCGGCTCTAGATGAAAATTTTTGGTTACTGTAAAAACCTTAAACTGTAACTTATATACAGAGAAAATAACTAATGTCTGATACAGACACTCACGTAACATACATGGGTTTTTTTAACACTTTGGCAGCTAAGAAAAATCAGGCCCAAGCTTTAATTTGTTTTATGGGAAGGAAGTTTGAATTTTACTATTATTTTAACATACTTTTTTAGATTTAAAAAACATTAAATTCTGTCTGATCCTTGTATTTTTCCTTTCCCTAGAATTTCTGCTATGAAGATTTGAATGCATTTGTCTATTGACATTAAACCCTGTTGTTTACAGTCCTAAACACTGAACAAAATGGGAACTCATCAAACACTAGGAAAGCAAGAATAATGCATGACCAAAGTTAATAGTGATACATCATGATTGAAACTAATAGAATGAGTTACTCACATGACTAATGGAACCCACATTACAGTTTCATGACTATGGCAAGATTATATAGATACAAGGATGGGGGGGCAGTCCCCAGCAAAATGTTGTGGATTGTTGTTGGTCCTCCACATGCAGATCAAGATGACTAGTCACATGAAACTTCTCTCACATAGTGGCCATCAAAGGGAAAAAGGGGAGGGGAGATTTTTCAACCCAAAGAAAACTGGGTAACAAAAAGATTGAAAAAAGAAAAAAAATATTTTCTATAAAAATATTTTCCCGTGATATTGCCTCCAAATGTAGAGGTTCCTTTTAACCACTATGGCTAATAGCTGCTGACATCCTCTATGAATCTGTGAAATACTCTTTTAAAGCCATCATCTTTGCTTATGGACATCACTACATCCTCAGACAGGGAATTCCATATTTTAATCAATGATGTAAAGAAATATTTCCTTTTGTTTATCCTGAATGTATAGCCCATCAGTTTCAATGGTTTCCCCCAAGTCTTAGTTTTGGGGAGAGGAAGGAAAAAGTTTTCATTGTCCATTCTCTCCACCCATTCATGATTTTATAAACCTTTATCATTGCTCCCCTCCTCAGCAAATTTTTAAAAAGTGTTTTAGAGTCCCAGGTTTAAAAGCCTACACCACTATGGAAGTTTGCTTGGTGAGCTTTTGCCTGTCACACATTGTCAGCCTAACTGGGAGAAGTGGAGAATCTTGAGAACTAATATCAGTCTCCATTGGAGAGAAAAATGAGGTATAAAAGAAATAAATAAAACATCATCCATCTATATCATGATCAATGAGAAATGTTTCTAAGTCATTTAGAGTTGCTGATATGTATTGAAAACATGGAACTGTTCACAAATTATCTTTTCTGGAAACGAAATAATTTTCAGAGACTATAGCATTAAGCATGCACTTTGAAATTTTAAATAATGCTGAGGCTAAATCCACCCCTCCTCTGCCAGGTTCATCATCCGATTAGCATGCTGTAAATATAAGGGGATATTTTTTCCAAATAATGCCATAGAGAGGAACCAAATAGTTTCTTAACCTCATCTCTTAGATTACACCCCCCTTTCATTTCCATTTATTCTCTCTTCCCATTTCAACTCTAAAAATCTCATCTCTAATTTATTAAATAGCACCAAACAACATACTAGAAGCCACACTTCCATGCCTCTTTCTGCAAAATCATAGCCACCAATTCAGAGTCCCATGTGACTGAGTGAAACCACAATATTAGTAATTTTCAGTACAGTCCTACTCAGAGTTACACAAATCTAAGTCCATCAATGTAATTTTCCTCAGGATGTCAGTGCAAAGTGCCTTCTCATGAACAAAATGAAGGCTTGCTGCCATTCTTGTATGGGAAAATACACACATTTAATATACTCCCTGCCCCCTTTCTACTATTCTTTTCTATAATGGAACTTGGAAACTTAGCTTTAAATGTGTGAAATTTAATGTATGATGATTTTGAAACCTCCACATGAATACTGTTCATTTTTCTGACACTTAGTATGTAAAATGCCATCAAGACAAAAGAAGTCTGTCTCTGAATAGTGACACTGGAGTTCCTAGGTGGTCTTCCAGCCAAGTATTATCCTGGGCTGACACAGTTTATCTTCTGAGATTTGATGAGATCAGGCTAGTCTAGGCCATCCAGATTGCTTAAAAACTGACTCCCAAAACATTTGAAAAGTCTTCCAGAAGCAATAGGTGAGGTAGTCTAAGAGAATAAAACTCACCTTGACAGTGGTTTTTCTCAGATGTGTGCGTCTTTGTTCCTTGAATTCTGTCTTTATTGGAAGAAGTCTAAGTTGTCAAGAGTAAACTGCAGCATCTCTTTTTTGTATACAGAGTTGCATCAGGGGATTACACCACCTCGTACGTCATGGAGTAGAGTTTATCCATTCAGCTGCCAGTCAACAAATTTATGCTCATCAAATGTAATTAGTGAAGAAAGGGGCATGTTGCACTTACAGTGCTTATCAGCTGCCCACATAAATAAAATAGTAAAGACTCTGTACTATGATGGGCCTCAGCGGACTGGGTTTTCTAACTGGACCTTTAGAAACTACTGACTTTGAGTAAAGCTGTTGGGGCCTCAGACCTACTTTCAGAGACTGCCTAGCACCATTTTTTTTCTTTTATCAATTAAGATTTTTCACAAATGCCCTGCTTTGCATTCAATCTTTACCTGAGGGCAGATCAGTATTTTCTAGAAAGATTTGATGATCCAAGGTGACCCAAATGGCATCTTCTGTTAAAAGCAGGTGGATATGCAGACAATCGTGGATTTGAAGTTCTTGAGAATGAATGTTGTTGGTGCCACCAAGACATTGGTCTTTCTTAGTCTGTTTCTTTGCTTTTCAAAAATTTGAGTCAGGCTTTTGGGCCTGGTTAAGCCGCAGAAAGAGAAATCTAGTGGAGTTAGCAGTAGACATGGGCACGAACAACAACAACAAAAAACACCGTGTTCATTGTTTGTTGCCATCCACGAACAACGAGCAATGAACATTGACAAATATGACCTGTTCATGAACATGTTCATTGTTTGTTGTTCAAGGGGGCCAGCAGGCTCTCCTCCAGCCATCAAGATCCCTACCACACCAATCCCAGAAACCCCACCTAAGCAGGCTTCAGGAAATGTACCAATACTAAATAATAGCTTGGCCCCAGAGCCTGGCAGCAGCCCTGGAACCTGAAGGGGTAGATCCCTACCACACCGCTCCCAGAAACTTTACCTGAGCAGGCAGCAGGAAAGGTACCAGTAATAAACAATAGCTTGGCCCAGAGCCTGGCAGCAGCTCTGGAACTTGAAGAGGTAGATCCCTATCCCACCACACACAAACAAAATTCAAGCTCCAAAGCACTCTTCCTGTCTCTCTCTGAAAATGCCAACAGCAACTGTCTCTCCCTCACTATCTGCAAAAGCAGAGCTGGGAGCCACCCTCCCCCCTGCTCTTTGCTTCCTTGTAACAAATTTGGAGCTCCACACTTGAAAGGAAGACCTGCCTATCAAGCTTATATTGGGGTTTGCAGGACAACATTAGGAGTTCAAACAGAGTTCAGGCAGTCCCTGTCTCCAGTTGCCAAGGGAATTGATTGCAGGTGCCAGACTGTCTGGCTTGACGAACAGCAACAAACGAGGCTTGAAATTACCACCTGTTCATTTAGAGTTCGTTTATAATGGGGCCTCATGAACAGCTTGTTTGCAAACAGGTGATTGGGCTGTTCATTACTTTTTTTAGTTCGTATTGCTGTTCGTGCCCATCTCTAGTTAGCAGTTCTCAGAAAGATAAGAGGAATAAAGGTGTGGATGAGATCAAGGGATCAGAGGGCATCATGGCCATAGACCAGGATAGGAGGCTCTCTACTGCATTTAGGGTTGCCAGATGGTGTCCATAAAAATACCAAAAAAAAAACTTTTCTGAGAATAAGTTCCATTCAATACAATTGTGCTTCCTTCAGAATAGATCTGTTTAGGAGTTCTCCCTTAGTTTTTAAGAGTGTCTGCTGCATACACTAGAAAGGGAAAAGAGATGGAAGCTGTGAAGTACTGAACTAATAAGCTATCTAAGGAACTTGGTTTACACCTCAGTGGTGGTGGTTAAGCACTGGCTTTACAGTGATGCTGCTGTGGACATTCTGTGGGAAGAGGGAACATGTCCTGAGCAACTCCAGTGTCATCTATCAATCTGACAGCAGTGCCTGATGGCATCTCTGTGAGTGGCAAAGATGGGTTCAGCCAATCACCACCCTTCTATTGACCAGAAGGGAAGGAAGACTTGCCGACAATGGAACTCCATGGGGTTGGCAGCTTAGGTAGCTGCTCAAAAACAACTCCTCCAAACAGTCCAATACTCAGCTCAGGTGGCTGGCTAGGTAATGGTTTGGGCACATATGCCTGGCCAGCCAACAGCTCCAAGCACATGAGTTTTCATTGGCTCGCTGGCCAATGGACATGCAGCTGAGGACATGCCCGCAGGGGTTAAATCCATAGAGTTTTGAGGTAAGTCCATAGATATTCTACCAATTCCTAGAGCTACACAACATCACTTCTGGGTTTCACCTGAAAGTGACATTACGGTGCATGTGATGGTGAACTCTTTTTTTAACTTTGCTTAGAATTTCACTACAAGTTGTCTGAAAAGGCCTTTCCATTTGAGGTTATGTAAAATATAGCAAGTCTCCATCATCGTACTTTTTGATCCTAAATTTCTATGAGCAATACATTTACAAGGGGTTCTTATTTTTTATATATGGATGGTTCCATTACAATCTGTGTAGCAGACTGTGTAGCAGACTGGCTTTGTTTACAATGTATTTCACGTTGATTTTATAATGTAATTCTGCATCCCAGAATGAAAGAACAAATAATGGACTAAAAATATTTTAATAATGACTGATTTGTCATAGATTCGAGTCCAGTAGCACTTCCTATCTGACTAAGGGAGCTTGACTCTCATAATCTTTACCCTGGAAATCACGATGGACTTTAAGACGCTACTGGTTCGAATCTTGCTCTTCTACTACAGACCAACATGGCCACATAGTTAGCCTTCTTTAGTCTTTCATGGCTGGGGGAAGCTACAGGGACAGGTTGTGGTTTCATTCAACAACACTCTGTTACCGCTAGTCTGAGATTCTGTGGCCGTGAGTCTAGACATTCATATTTTTCTCCCAAAATGCAGATTGGCTGGTATTTGCTCACTGTCCTAAAAATGAATCTTTACATTAGCAATTGATTAATATTCTGTGCCCAGCAGAAGCTGAGCATTATATTTTTAAAAGATTTCATGCCATGTTGCTCTTTCCAAGCCTTTAAACTCTTCTGAGGAATTTTTTAAAAGTTTGTTTTTATTTCACCTCAGGTCACCTATGTGGTTGTAAGTTGGATGAGGTATTCCAAATAATAACCGGAACAGGAAGTGCAGATAAGAGGCATATAATACCATGGTACTTTTCGCACTTGGTTTTAGAGCATGTTTGTACGTGTTCCACATCCCATGTTTGCAAAGTTTTCACTCCTTCAAACCAGTCATGGGACGCAGTCCTACTTTTTGTTAGCTGTATCCCCAATTTTTCCTCCTGTGGACATACCACAATTTTTTTAAGTCCACTGTCGATTGCTAGCTGGCCTGCATTTTGCTAATGTGAACACTTTTGTAACCTTTTTGCTTCTCTCTCCCCCTCTCCTTTCCCCCAGGAGCTGATTGGTTTGTGCAGAATTAACCACTCCCACCCTCCTCAGCTCTCTGAACAACTTGTCCACCATTTTTTTTTTTTTTGTAAAATAAGCTAAGGCTCATAGGTCTGCTTCTCTGTTGGTTTCCTTCCTCCCAGGTATGCACACACTCTTTCCCCGCCCCAAGTCAGAAACGATTCCTAAGCTTGTTGCTAATTCCCTGCTGGCTTTAAAAGCAAGGAAAGGGTTAAATAGCTGCTTTGTCCTTCCTCCCTTAGGGTATTGCACACACACTTTTTTTTTTTAAGACAAGAATGGGTTGCAATGTTGTATCATTGTAACATTGTAATGTTACTGCACTTTCTTCTTGGCTTTAAAAGCCAGGAAAGGATTAAATGGCTGCTTTTCCTCCCTCCCAGGCATGTTTCAAGCTTTGCCAAAGAGAAAAAAACTCAAGCATTTTGCACAGTCCTTTGGAAACAAAGCCTCAGCTTGCTGGGAGGGGATGAATCGGCAGCATTTTAACCCTTTCCTGGATTAACTTAAAAAAAAATGACAGTGGTACATGTTTTCCTTCAGAACTCTGCCACCAATTGCCTCTCCAGTGGGCAGGGGACATCCCAATCAGCAAAAGAGAAGGATGGGTTCAAACACTGCAACGTTACTATGCATACTTATTTTTTTTTTTAAAAAGTGTGATGTGAATTGCAAAGCCCCGAAAGCCCAAAACTGCACTGAGGCTTCAAAGTGGGTTTGAAATGAAGCACAGACACCAAATCAAAACAGCAGTGGACAGTGTGAAATGAATGGGTACAATGCCAAAGCCACTGCGATCAGGGCGAATGCTTGTAAATGGCGGTTTAAACTGTAAGTGCAAAAATGGCCCATTAAATTTCAGTTGGGACAGGATGAAACATTCAACAAATTCTCACAGTTTATGTCATAAGTAGGGGTGTGCAAGGAAAAAACTTTCGGCTTTCTTGTTTCGGGATTACCCGAAACAAGATTCTCTACCGGCATTAGCCGAATGCCGAAACAAGAATCTCTTTCGGGATTCGGGATTCGGCATTATTTCGGCATTCTTTCGGGATTCTTTCGGGTTATTTTGCTGGGAAAATGCCTCCGTCTTTCAGGACGCCTGGAGGAGGCATTTTCCCACCAAATAAGCCCAAAATTGGTGGGGACCTTCCTCTAACCCTTCTCTAACACCCACCCAAGTTTCAGACAGATTGGACTTTGGGGGGCCATGTTATGGCCCCCCAAAGCAGGTCCCCCCATCCTCCCATAAAGGAGCATCTTCTTCATTATTTCCTATGGGGAAAAAATGAAGAAGCAGGCTTCCTTTGCCAGGGGTGGCATTTTGCATGCAAAATGCCCCCCAGCCCTCAGGGGCCCTTCTCCCACCCCTCCTCCCACCCCCCACCGAGGCTCAGCCTGCTCCCACTTGGGGGGGCCATTTCATGGCCTCCCCAAGTAGGTGCTCTAATCTCTACCACTGACAGCTGGGGGAGGCTTGTGTTGCCAGGGGTGGCATTTTGCATGCAAAATGCCCCCCAACCCTCTGGGGCCCTTCTCCCACCCCTCCTCCCACCCCCCACCAAGGCTCAGCCTGCTCCCACTTGGGGGGGCCATTTCATGGCCTCCCCAAGTAGGTGCTCTCAGCCCCTAAAGTCCACCCTTCACAGCCCCACACAAACCCAATTCCCCCCCAGCTGCCACACACAGACCCAAATCCCCCCAGTAGCCCCTCACAGACCCAAATCAACCCCCACCTGCCCCACACCCACCATAACCCCAGGAACAGGCTGGCCTGCCCTCCCCTTTTGGGAACCCCTAAACTCTCTTTCCCAGGGCAGTTCTGCACAGACAAGGGGTGCCACAATGGTGGCAGTGCCAAATCGTCCCTGGGAAAGAGCACCTGCCCTGGCACACAGACAACCACCCCCCTGACCCCCCCACCACCCGCAGAGAAGGCTGGCCAGCCTGCCCCATTGTTCCCTATGCTGGGAACCAACCTCCCATCAAAGAAGGGAACACAGACACACAATCATTAAGTTTAAAAAACCTTTATTTTCTCATTTTCAAATTACAAGTGGTCAACAAATCACAACATATTACACTTATTGTCCCTCATAGCACAACACAACACAATTAACTACACATCAGAGAATCTTAAACACATTTTTTTTTTTGAAATGGACAAACAGTAAAGTTTTGAACATTACAACAGGTCACATAGTGAGCGGGCACAACAGGGCATGGAAACAGAAGATGATCATAATAACTACCAGCCTAATACAACTCTCCCTCCATAAAACGACTTAATGGGGGGGAACCACTGCAACAAAATCCCCCCCCCAACCCTCTGGGGCCCTTCTCCCACCCTTCCTCCCATCCCCCCACCAAGGCTCAGCCTGCTCCCACTTGGGGGGGCCATTTCATGGCCTCCCCAAGTAGGTGCTCTGCTCTCATCTCTACCACTGACAGCTGGGAGAGGCTTGTCTTGCCAGGGGTGGCATTTTGCATGCCAAATGCCACCCTCACCCTCAGGGGCCCTTCTCCCACCCTTCCCCCCACCCCCCACCACATGCATTCCTTGACAATCAAGAAATCTGGAGTTAAATATAATGTGCATGTAAGTCCCTCAAAGACAGAAGCAATATGACCCATTTGATTTCCACAACCTCAGACACAATTAGGGATCCGTTTCCCCTTGGTGGGGGATCCCCCACTCTCACCTATCACCCCGAAGGGGGAAAGTCAGTGAATGAGCCTTCAAGGTACGCTCCAGGGGCTGCTGCCGTGATGTCACTGATGTCATCTGGCTGCCCTGAGAGTATGCCTGTGCTTTGCAGTGGGCTGATTTGGGCCCTGCAGGCCAAAGCAGGATCCCTTGTGGCCCAAATCTGCCTGCTGTGAATTGTGCGTGCTCCCCAGCCTTGTGTGATGATCACATCACTTCCTAGAACAGACATCATCATGCCAGAGCATTGCCATTAAATGATCATGCGTGTGTGAACAGACCCTATGTATCCTGTAGGCTTCAGTGATGGTATAGTAATGTTTTCACTCACATTATAGAGAGAGAGAGAGAGAGAGAGAAGGGGGGGAGGCACTGAAGCTAGATTATTTCTTCTATTTTACTGTCCCCTTCCAAAGCCAGGGTGGCATTGGCACAATGCCCCCCTCCCCCCGGCCAGAGCCTTAGTACCAGTATGCATTGACAGGCCCATGCATCATAGTCCTTTTTGAGACCCAGCCAAGTTGTGTGCCTTTTGGAGAAAAATGTTCAAGTTGCTGGTGGGGGTATGAACAATTTTTAGATATCCACTGTAGTGCAATGGCTAGAGAGTTGGTCTAGAATCTGGCAGACTCTGATTCTGTGCCTTGTAGGCTTGATGGATGTTCTTGGCTCAGCCTAAGTAAACAATTGTGTTGTGTTTTCCAGAGGCAGTCTAGGTGATTTTGGGGCCCTGGACAAATGTTCTTGACGGGGCCCCAGAACCAGTGCCGCCCCACCACTGGCTCCTTGCCAAGGCCAAGCAATTTGGCAACCTAGGCCCCAGATAGAGTGGGCAGGAGTGCGTTGTTTCCTTCCTCCCCCCCCCTCCACCCCCTCATACAACTAAGAAGGCCATCGGTGGAGTCACTCCAATGTGAGGCATGGAGCAGCTGTCTATTGTTAGCCTGGTTGTGATGAGGGTGAAACAAATCAAGGGAGAACAGCAATGTGTAAACCACTCTAGGTTCCCATGGGGGAGAAAACCGGGGCATAAGATAAACCTTTAATTTGGTGGGGAGGGGGTATATACATTTTATGTGTATGTGTCTGTATGTTTTATGCATTCAAATCACTTGTGGTGTACTTTAGAATTATATTGAGCTCCACAGTATCCCAAAAACCTTGTCCATGTATTGCAAACCGAAGTCAATCTACCACATCTAGGGTATTCTTCTTTTCCCTACTGCCTTCAATTTTTCTTAGCATTATTGTCTTTTCTAGTGAACCTTGTCTTCTCATGATGTGACATAAGCACTATCATCAATTGATATCTTCAAGGGAGAAAGCAGGCCTGATTTGGTCTGGACATGTCTTTTTCGGAGTCCATGGTACATGTAAATTGAAACTTTCTTCCCACTTCACAGTGTGAATGCTTTTTCCTCCTATGAGCTTTGTCTAAATTTTACTGTACTGATACTGCTCATTTGGCCAAAAGGCCTGCCCTTGATCAATGCCACATTAAATACTTCATAATAAAAATATGTTTTTAGAACCATTTAAAAGTGTCCTTAAGTGCCATACGCCGATTTAAAAAACCATAAGCTAAATGTTTGGGAACACAACCAGATATGTGAATGACTGAAATGCAGCCCAATCCCACTGCTACTTAAAATCCATTTTTGATGGAGGTCTGGATTGTCTTACATTGGTGTCATTGGGCTTGGAATCAGGAACCTGGAAGCGTTCCATGGTGGCTACAACTTTCATGCCAAGGCTAAGAGGGTGGGAACGGGATCTCTCTGGGGTGGCAAACTCTGGCCTTGGAAGTTACTGGCAATTTGGGGGTGGGACTTGTGCAAAGGAAAATCTGAGTAGGGATCTCCCCCAGAATCCATGGTCCGCATTTGCCCTCTAAAGAGATTGCCCTTGGAAGCAGCCAGTTTATCTGTAGGGAACTACTCTCTCTAACCTGAACTCAAGCCCAACCAGGAGTTTGGCAGCCCTAGGAAAATTTCTGAAAAAGATGGCAAAGGAGGGCCAGCAACTGATAGAGGCATGGAAGCCCACACCAGGACAGTAGCAGGGGCCTACTTGGGCAAAAGGGACGACCAGTGCTCTCATCCCCCATAGTCCACTCCTTTCAGCCCCACACAAACCCAGTTCCCCCACCCCAGCTGCCACACACAGACCCAAATCCTCCACTCAGCCCCTCTCAGAACCAAAACCACCCTCAGCTGCCCCACACCGAGTACCCCAGGAACAGGCTGGCCAGCCTGCCCCATTGTTCCCTATGCTGGGAACCAACCTCCCATCAAAGAAGGGAACACAGACACACAATCATTAAGTTTAAAAAACCTTTATTTTCTCATTTTCAAATTACAAGTGGTCAACAAATCACAACATATTACACTTATTGTCCCTCATAGCACAACACAACACAATTAACTACACATCAGAGAATCTTAAACACAATTTTATTTTTGAAATGGACAAACAGTAAAGTTTTGAACATTACAACAGGTTACATAGTGAGCGGGCACAACAGGGCATGGAAACAGAAGATGATCATAATAACTACCAGCCTAATACAACTCTCCCTCCATAAAACGACTTAATGGGGGGGAACCACTGCAACAGGGTCCAGCAGAACCTATGTCATTTCCTGTGGCTGTGCTTTCAGTTCAGACACACAAAGCTGAACTGGGCACTTCCAAGGCACTGGACAATGGTATTTCTGGAGCAGTTCTGCAGAGGTCTCCCCCCACCCCCACACCAGCCTCAGAATTTACCTGGGAACATCTGTGAGAGATCATCATTGGCCGGTGCCCATCCACCACTCTTCCCGCATCCCCCAACCATGCAAACCCAACATTAACATCAAATTTTTTTTTTTAAACATGAACTGAACATCAACTTTTAAAAAACATAAGCACAACATTTTTTTTGGGGTTTTTTTCCTTTTTTTTACATGAACAGAACATCAACTTTTAAAAAACATAATCACAACATTTTTTTGGGTTTTTTTTCCTTTTTTTTACATGAACAGAACATCAACTTTTAAAAAACATAAGCACAACATTTTTTTTTGGTTTTTTTTCCTTTTTTTTACATGAACAGAACATCAACTTTTAAAAAACATAATCACAACATTTTTTTGGGTTTTTTTTCCTTTTTTTTACATGAACAGAACATCAACTTTTAAAAAACATAATCACAACATTTTTTTTTGGTTTTTTTTCCTTTTTTTTACATGAACAGAACATCAACTTTCAAAAAACAGTACAACAATTCTTCTACAATTTTTTTTACAATGATTTCATCTGATAAAAACACCTAAGCAATCCCTATCTAACCTGTTTCTCCCTCCAGTAGCAATCCATGTTTCTGGGGCATTATTTTTCATAATAAATTTGGTCCCACAGGGTATGTCTCAGTGATGGGAGATGTTTTGAATACCCTGGGGGGGGGGCTTTCAAATTGCTGGGTGTTTTCCCTTTGCCACTGGTTCCTAACCACCCTCCCTCTACTGGCCGGTTTTAACTGTATATACAGGGTTTTATACAGGGGAGAGCGCGATTCCAAAGGATTGGACTCATAGAGGATGCAGGCCACAAGTTGGGCTCACCTCAGTCACTCTGGAAGTCCAGTCCTGAGAAATCGAAGAGGCGAGAGTTGACCTTCAGGAAGGTCAACTGCTCGACTCTCCATGGGAGAAGGCGAGTGCGATGTGGGCCGACAATGTCGCCCGCATGTGAAAAGACGCGCTCGCTCTCCACGCTCGTCGGAGGGCATGAGAGCAGCCGCTGCGCCTCGAGGGAGAGGTCCGGCCAGACCGACTCCTTCCTGGCCCAGTAGCTGAGCGGATCGGTGGAGAGCGACTCGCAGGGCTCCGCGAGGTAGTCCCTGACCATCGCCTCCGCCGGATCCTCTCTCACGGTCCTCACGACCCCAGAGGGGACGAGGGCCCACCGGAGCATCTCCATCTCCATCGGCACTCCGGTGGTGGCCTCGGGGGGGGCCTGCGCAGAGGGGGCGTCAGAGGGACCCGCACGGCAGGGCCCCTCTTGCGTCCCCCCTGTCGACAGGCGTCCCCTCTTGGCCTGCCTGCGCCTCACCCAAGAGCAGAGCCCGTCTCTGGCTTGGGTGAGGTTCCCGTCCCGCTCGGCGAAAGTGCCCTTTATGCGCGGGTCACACATGGTCGCCAACATGTATGACTCTTCCTTAGTGAGAGGAGTTAGCCTGGCAGCTATGCCCTGCTGCAGCCTTCTCACTAATGCGCGCACCGCTGGAACAAGGTCAGCACGGGGCGCGACCCGGTCTGCAAGGGTGGCCAGATTCCTCTGGAGCGTGTGCACCAGGGGAATGACCAGACCGAGGGTCGCCGTGTCTGACGAGACCGCCACAGTGAAGTCCTTGAAGGGCTTCAGGACCTCCACTGTCTGGGTGATGGTGAGCCAATCCTCCCGGTTGAACTCACCCACCTGACTCGCACCGCGGTGCTCGGAGAGCCACGCGTGGAGTGCGGCCTGCTGCTCCACCAAGCGCTCAAGCATGGCGCAGGTGGAGTTCCAGCGAGTGCTGACGTCAGTGATCAGAGCGTGCTCTGGCACACCTGTCCTGACCTGTGTCTGGCGCAGTTCGTGCGTGGCCTTCACGCTGCGCGAGAAGTGACCCGTGAGCCTCCGACATTTCTGGACAAGTAACTGGAGTTCACGGGTCCGGGTATCCACGGGTTCCTTCGAGGAGCCCAACCCCAGCGCATCTCTCACCACTAGGTGAAGCTTGTGAGCGGCACAGTAGACGCTCTCTCGGCTCACTAGATGCGCCGCTGCCCTCATGTTCTTGCCACCGTCCGTCACCATGCATCCCACGGTGGCGGGTCCCTGGCCTATCCACTCGTCCAACTGTCTCCTTAAGGTGGCAGCGATGTTCTCCGCCGTGTGGGACACGTCGAGCACCTCGGCGTGAAGCAAGGCCTTGCAGTAGCCGGCCTGGCGGTCTCGCATCCTTCCCTGTCTAGCTGTGCTAGGCACCTCCCCCCGGCCCCCACCCAGAACCGACTCGGGTTCCCACCAGTGAGCAGTAAGCGAGAGGTACGCTTGCTGCACACTTGGGCAGGTCCAGATGTCCGATGTGAAGTGCACAGTTCTCCCGGCAACCCGGGACAGCTGTGCCTTCACATGATCCCTGGCAGCCCTGTAAAACGAGGGCACCACCGATCTGCTCAACGACGTGCGAGCAGGGACGGCGTACCAGGGAAAGCAATCTTGGAGCAGCCCTGAGAAGCCGAAGTCTTCAACTACGGAATACGGTTGCCCATCCACTGCTATCATGTTGACGATGTGGCGCGTGATGCGCCTGCTCGCCCTCCGGATCCCCTCTCTGGGCACACTAGCGCCCTGCATACCAAGCATCTCCGGGAGAGAGGCTTGGCGTCCCTTTCCTGCAGGTACCCTTGGGGGGAGAGCACCAGAGGAGCCTGCCTCCTTCTGGCTAGCTGGCGGCCGTGCGGCGCCACTCGAACCCTCCTCCCGAAGAAGCACCGCCTGGTGGTGCCTCTTCATATGGTACCTCATCCCAGACGTGGAGAGATGCCACACATCTTTGCCACGGCTGACGCGCTGCCTACAATGCAGGCACAGGGCTGCTCGGGGATCCTCCGTTGTCTGGAAGTGCTTCCAGATTTCGGAGGAAAAGGGCATCCCACGCTTCCCAGGAGAAGCGCGTTCGGGACCACCCTGCGGCACCTCCTGTGAGGTGCTCTGGCCGGACACACCGTGTCCCACTCTCGGCCGGGCAGGTGGGGATGGACGAGGCTGAAGGGGCAGAGATGTGGGCTCTTCCACCACAGTCTCTGCCTCTTCCTCCCGCGTCCTCTCCTCCTGCACAGCCGCGAGAGGCCTGCTGCTGGCCTCAGAGGAAACTGGGGTGGACCGCCCCAGGGGGGGTCTCACGGGCAGTTCCTCCAACATCCTCCGGGTTCCTGGGGTGAGCGGGAGCGCAGGGAAAGTCATGTGCTCCGCGCCCATCCCAGGAGACACCACATGCTGCCCCTCCTCCAGCAGCTGGCTCGCAACCACTGGAGGAGGAGGAGCCTCAGCAGCAGGCCCCTGCCCAGTGCCAGCCCCTGCCTCACGCACCCGGGTTGGGGGTGGCCCTCCAGCAGCTGCCTCAGGAAAGAGAGTCTTGCGAACCCTCTTCCTGTCACCAGAAGCCAGGCTGGTGAATGGCAGCAGCGCAGGGGAGGGCCTCCTCCGCTCAGATGGAGGGGCTGCCGCAGCAGTCCCCCTCCCCCTCCCCTCCTCCCCTCTAGATTTCTCCCTAGCCTTTCCCCCGGGTCCCCTCTCTGCTTTCCTCTCTGACATACTTTCCCCTCCCAAATTCAACCCTAACTAATCAGAAAAGATTTAGAAAACAAAGGTCAACTTTGTTTTCAAGACCTAACTAACCTGCTATAAATCTGTGTTTCTAGTGGCTCTGTGACTTGGAGATGAACAATCAAGTGCCTTTTTAAGCAACCCTATTTATGTCAGGGAACCTGAGCCTGCCAATCAGCTGAATTCCTCTGGAATTGAGCTGGCCCTAAACCCCAATAACAGGTGACGAAGCCTTAAACACTCACACACTAGTATGCCCGGGCCGGCCTGGCACCACCACGTGTGCCAGAGATGGGCAGTGGAACCCTAGTTATGGGGGCACTAATGGGAAGCCTATTGACAGCTATTACAAATTTTTATATATATATATATATATATATAGAATTCAAACCTAACACTCACTCACTAATGCTTTCCCTGCTGAGTCCCTATTTAGTTTTTTAAAAAAAACTAGGCTCGGTTTCCCTAATAATTATGTTGAGGGCAATTATCCACTGATCACCTACCAACTGGCCTACCTACCTAAGAGACACTATTTAGCGGGACCGATGTATCTGTGGTATGTCGGTGTGGGGTGTGGATGTGGTGTTTTGAAGATGAGCCTCCCCCCTCCCAAGCTAGCAAGAACCCACCCCCAAGGCCACCCAAATGTCAACCCGGACTCGCTCACACTAACACCAGTCCTGCAGTCCAGCGATGTTCAGGCGGTCTTGCAGCTGGTCCTCCTCTCCTCCACGATGCTGTCAAGAAAATTGGAAATGTTAGCAGAGTCAACACCACACGCCGCACACGCAACCCCAAAATTCAAGGCCCCGTTGCACAAGCCAAGTCAGCCCCCCCCCCCCTTAAAGGCTAGGGCCAACCAGCAGCAAAACAAAACACATCCACCCAGCAGAGCTTCTGGCCTGTGCAGGCCAGAAGCTGGCACACTCATTTTTTAGTCCTGTGAAACAGCAGTTCATGCCCACCCCACACTCAAACTTGAAAAATGAAACATGAAAGAAAGCTGGCACTGCGATCAATGCTGGCCCCCCTAACCCCCAAACAATATCCTCTTGCCCAACCAGAAAATGCCCCCCCCCCCCGGCCCAAGCCATAAAGACAGAGCCAAAGCATATGCTCGCAGGTAGGCACAGCAGCAGACATAAGCTCAAAAACCAAATTTAACAACAACCCTACCAGTCCACCAGTGCAGATGTCCAGCAATGTTGATCCTCCACGCAGAGATCTGCAGGCCGATGTCCACCAAGTGCAGTCCAGTCCAGAAGAGGTCCACCAACGATAAACAACCTGAATGTGAAGCAAAACAGTGAGTGCCAGGCCAGCAAACGGGAAGGGTTACCAAAGCCGGAGCAGCAGGCCTGTGTGTGGGCCGAAGGCTGGCACAGTTGATCAGGACGGAGCCTGTTGGGAATCCTTGCAAGCAGGGGACCAGACACAGAAACGCAAGCCACACCATTCCAGATTGTGGAGCACAACTGTGAGTGCCAGGCCAGCAACCAAAAAGGGTTACCTTGGCCAAAGCAGCATACCTGTGTGTGGCCCACAGGCTGGCACAGTTGATCAGGACGGAGCCTGTTGGGAATCCTTGCTAGCAGGGGACCAGACACAGAACAGCAAGCCACACCATTCCAGATTGTGAAGCACAACTGTGAGAGCCAGCCAGAAGAAAGGCTTCTGGCCTGTGTAGGCCCGAAGCTGGCACACTCTGGTTTTAATCTTCAAACAGTGGATCAAGCTTAAAGAAGGCAAGCACAACAACCAATGCTGAACCCCCCCCCCACCATCAAACATTGTCTGCCCAACCTGTCCCCCAGGCCATACCTGTGTGTGGCCCACAGGCTGGCACAGTTGATCAGGACGGAGCCTGTTGGGAATCCTTGCTAGCAGGGGACCAGACACAGAAAGGCAAGCCACACCATTCCAGATTGTGAAGCACAACTGTGAGAGCCAGCCAGAAGAAAGGCTTCTGGCCTGTGTAGGCCCGAAGCTGGCACACTCTGGTTTTAATCTTCAAACAGTGGATCAAGCTTAAAGAAGGCAAGCACAACAACCAATGCTGAAACCCCCCCCCCCCACCATCAAACATTGTCTGCCCAACCTGTCCCCCAGGCCATACCTGTGTGTGGCCCACAGGCTGGCACAGTTGATCAGGACGGAGCCTGTTGGGAATCCTTGCTAGCAGGGGACCAGACACAGAAAGGCAAGCCACACCATTCCAGATTGTGAAGCACAACTGTGAGAGCCAGCCAGAAGAAAGGCTTCTGGCCTGTGTAGGCCCGAAGCTGGCACACTCTGGTTTTAATCTTCAAACAGTGGATCAAGCTTAAAGAAGGCAAGCACAACAACCAATGCTGAAACCCCCCCCCCCCCACCATCAAACATTGTCTGCCCAACCTGTCCCCCAGGCCATACCTGTGTGTGGCCCACAGGCTGGCACAGTTGATCAGGACGGAGCCTGTTGGGAATCCTTGCTAGCAGGGGACCAGACACAGAACAGCAAGCCACACCATTCCAGATTGTGAAGCACAACTGTGAGAGCCAGCCAGAAGAAAGGCTTCTGGCCTGTGTAGGCCCGAAGCTGGCACACTCTGGTTTTAATCTTCAAACAGTGGATCAAGCTTAAAGAAGGCAAGCACAACAACCAATGCTGAACCCCCCCCCCCACCATCAAACATTGTCTGCCCAACCTGTCCCCCAGGCCATACCTGTGTGTGGCCCACAGGCTGGCACAGTTGATCAGGACGGAGCCTGTTGGGAATCCTTGCTAGCAGGGGACCAGACACAGAAAGGCAAGCCACACCATTCCAGATTGTGAAGCACAACTGTGAGAGCCAGCCAGAAGAAAGGCTTCTGGCCTGTGTAGGCCCGAAGCTGGCACACTCTGGTTTTAATCTTCAAACAGTGGATCAAGCTTAAAGAAGGCAAGCACAACAACCAATGCTGAAACCCCCCCCCACCATCAAACATTGTCTGCCCAACCTGTCCCCCAGGCCATACCTGTGTGTGGCCCACAGGCTGGCACAGTTGATCAGGACGGAGCCTGTTGGGAATCCTTGCAAGCAGGGGACCAGACACAGAAAGGCAAGCCACACCATTCCAGATTGTGAAGCACAACTGTGAGAGCCAGCCAGAAGAAAGGCTTCTGGCCTGTGTAGGCCCGAAGCTGGCACACTCTGGTTTTAATCTTCAAACAGTGGATCAAGCTTAAAGAAGGCAAGCACAACAACCAATGCTGAAACCCCCCCCCCCCACCATCAAACATTGTCTGCCCAACCTGTCCCCCAGGCCATACCTGTGTGTGGCCCACAGGCTGGCACAGTTGATCAGGACGGAGCCTGTTGGGAATCCTTGCTAGCAGGGGACCAGACACAGAAAGGCAAGCCACACCATTCCAGATTGTGAAGCACAACTGTGAGAGCCAGCCAGAAGAAAGGCTTCTGGCCTGTGTAGGCCCGAAGCTGGCACACTCTGGTTTTAATCTTAAAACAGTGGATCAAGCTTAAAGAAGGCAAGCACAACAACCAATGCTGAAACCCCCCCCCCCCACCATCAAAGATTGTCTGCCCAACCTGTCCCCCAGGCCATACCTGTGTGTGGCCCACAGGCTGGCACAGTTGATCAGGACGGAGCCTGTTGGGAATCCTTGCTAGCAGGGGACCAGACACAGAAAGGCAAGCCACACCATTCCAGATTGTGAAGCACAACTGTGAGAGCCAGCCAGAAGAAAGGCTTCTGGCCTGTGTAGGCCCGAAGCTGGCACACTCTGGTTTTAATCTTAAAACAGTGGATCAAGCTTAAAGAAGGCAAGCACAGCAACCAATGCTGAAACCCCCCCCCCCACCATCAAACATTGTCTGCCCAACCTGTCCCCCAGGCCATACCTGTGTGTGGCCCACAGGCTGGCACAGTTGATCAGGACGGAGCCTGTTGGGAATCCTTGCAAGCAGGGGACCAGACACAGAAAGGCAAGCCACACCATTCCAGATTGTGAAGCACAACTGTGAGAGCCAGCCAGAAGAAAGGCTTCTGGCCTGTGTAGGCCCAAAGCTGGCACACTCTTGTTTTAATCTTAAAACAGTGGATCAAGCTTAAAGAAGGCAAGCACAACAACCAATGCTGAACCCCCCCCCCACCATCAAACATTGTCTGCCCAACCTGTCCCCCAGGCCATACCTGTGTGTGGCCCACAGGCTGGCACAGTTGATCAGGACGGAGCCTGTTGGGAATCCTTGCAAGCAGGGGACCAGACACAGAAAGGCAAGCCACACCATTCCAGATTGTGAAGCACAACTGTGAGAGCCAGCCAGAAGAAAGGCTTCTGGCCTGTGTAGGCCCAAAGCTGGCACACTCTTGTTTTAATCTTAAAACAGTGGATCAAGCTTAAAGAAGGCAAGCACAACAACCAATGCTGAAACCCCCCCCACCATCAAACATTGTCTGCCCAACCTGTCCCCCAGGCCATACCTGTGTGTGGCCCACAGGCTGGCACAGTTGATCAGGACGGAGCCTGTTGGGAATCCTTGCAAGCAGGGGACCAGACACAGAAAAGCAAGCCACACCATTCCAGATTGTGGAGCACAACTGTGAGAGCCAGCCAGAAGAAAGGCTTCTGGCCTGTGTAGGCCCAAAGCTGGCACACTCTTGTTTTAATCTTAAAACAGTGGATCAAGCTTAAAGAAGGCAAGCACAACAACCAATGCTGAAACCCCCACCCCACCATTAAACATTGTCTGCCCAACCTGTCCCCCAGGCCATGCCAAGAATAAACTGCAACACCTTTTTGCAGAGGCAGGCCACAGCAGCACATTGCCCAGCATCAAAAAAATTTACAAAAATTTTAAAAAGGCCTACCAGGTGTCCTCTCAGGATGTCCAGCACAGTTGATCCTCCAGGCAGATGTCCTCCAGGCTCCAGGTGCAGTCTCTCTTCTTCTCCTCTCTCGGTCACAGCTCAGCAGCAGCAGCAACAGAAGTGTTCCAGACAGTCTTGCTCCAAATTTAAATCCCCTGCTGCAGCCTCAGCCAAAGATTTAAATCTATTGGCTGGCATGAGAATGCAGCAGTGGGATTGGTGACTCCTAAAGTCCCCAGTCCCCTGCCTTTCCCCACCCACACTCCAAGAGCCACCCTCCTCCTGCTCCCCCTCCCCTACCTGTTAGTTTTGGCGGGAATCTCTGCTGCTTTGCAAATGCAAAGTGCAATGCAATGCTTGCACCTTGCATTTGCAAGGCAAAGCAGGATTCCCTATCCTCCTTTGCAAGAGGGGTGGGGGGTGACAGAAGGAGTGAGTGATTCACTCCTTCTCCCCCCCTCCCCTCTTCTAAGAGCCTGCAGGAAGCCTTTGCTTCCAGCAGGATTTTGCTAGCCGCTTGCTAAGGCAAACGGCTAGCAAAATCAAAATGGCGATTCTCGAATGCCGAAAGAATGCCGAAAGAATCCCGAAACGTTTCGGGTTTTTCTTTCGGCAATCCCGAAACGTTTCGGCATTCCCCGAAACGTTTCGGGATTCTTGAAGAATGCCGAAACACTTTTGTTTCGGCATTCTTTCGGCATTCAGAATGCCGAAACGCACATCCCTAGTCATAAGTGATATTTTTTTTACCTTTAGATTCCTGTCCCAGCTAATGATGCTAATGATGCCTGTCAGCTTCCCAGATGCTCTGTGGCTCCCAGGGACTCCCAGGCATCATATGGGCTTCAAAGTTTGAATTTCCCAGCCAATCAGCACCAAGCCAGCTGGGTTGGGGGTGGAACCCTGCTTTCAAACATAGAGTATGCAGTCTTCCCTCTGTTCTACCAGCTGGGTTTAAAGCTGTGAGCTAGATGGGCCACTCATAGTCTGTGCACGTCTGGCTTCCTACCCAACCTCCCTTAATTTTATTCTTTTGGTTTTCAGTGCCAAATGTTCACCTGTATGTCAGGTTGTTTTGTATTCTTGGCAGTGTCACATTCATGGGCAACTTGGTTTCCGTGTTCTTGTCTGTTTTATCTTTGTCACAACCTTAGAAGGGGGCAGTTTTGGCATTGGGCTCATATCCTTTGTGGGGGAACACGGCCTGAGAGCCTAGCTTTCTCATACCTGGGGATCCCCTTAAGGGATCTTGGGGGTGAGGCATTGCAGGCAAAGCCCAGATCTGGGGCTGTTGGGACATGCAGGGGGATACACACAGATGTTTGCACCCATGTGGAATCATACATCCTGCCATCCTGTGGTCTCCCACAGTAAGCAGGCTGGGGAGGTAAAGGGGGTTGGCAGGAGGGTCAACCAATGCTTGGATCCAACCCCTATGATGTGCCAAGGCTCTACAAACTAAGGTTTGTCATCTGGCCCATGCCGTCACCCACCATATAAACATGCAAGCACACCAAAAGAAATGTATTTTACTACTCTGTACAGCTGTTTGTTAACCAGAGAAATGTGAAGGTAGTGATTGCAAAAACCAAATTGTCCTTCTCCAATATTTTTTTGATATACCCACCCAAATGCATTACATATACTAACACTTATGGAGGACCCAATCAGCTATTTATTTTACCACCATTTGATTTCTTTACCTTTCTTCTTCAGCAATATAGAAAAGCGGACCCACAAAGATGTTTCTTTTTTAACCAACTTCAGAAAGAAGGGGAAAAAAATATCAGCCCCAAAGTGATTGTCTACCTCCGTACCACTATTTTGTAAAAGGGGAAGAAAGCTATAGAACAATTTACTATATTTATATAGATTCCATTCAGAGTTTGACTGTGCGCTTTTGACTTGCTTTATTTTTCTTTACCAGAAACCAACAAAATCATGCTATAAGAGTTTTAATTTTTTTTGATATTTTGCACACAGCTTCTTGGATGTCCCTATTTCTGAGGCTATATATGATAGGATTCAGCACTGGTGGTAAAACAGCATACAGGAAAGCAGAGAGTAAGTCCATAATTGGAGAGGAAAGTTCTTTCGGTCTCATGTATGAAAATGTACACATAAGAATAAATAAAGAAAAGACCATCAAGTGGGGAGTGCAGGTAGAGAAGGCTTTATATCTGCCCTGAATGGATGGAATCTTTAGCACAGCAGAGAAGATGTAGCCATAGGAAACAAAGATGAATAAGATACAAAAGGAAACCACAATGAGTCCAAGAGCAAGGATCAGAATTTGATTGACTTTTGGGTCAGTGCAAGAAATCTTTTGTAGGTGAGGATATCACAGAAAAACTGCTCAATAATATTGGATCCACAGAAGCTTAACTTAAATGTGAGACTTGTTTGTAACACTGCATTTGTCACACTGCTGATCCAGGAAGCAGCTGCCATCTGAGCACAGGCATCCCAATTCATTATTAACCTGTACCTCAGAGGATGGCAAATTGCTACATAGCGGTCATAAGCCATGACAGTAAGAAGGGTTAGCTCAGTACTTGCAAAAGCATTGACGAAGAAAACCTGACTCACACATCCATAGAAAGAGATCAGTTTGCTGTTTGTTAAGGAAGTGGCCATGGATTTGGGGACAGTGATGGAAATAAAACATACATCTGACAATGATAAGTTTACCAAAAAAAAGTACATGGGGGTGTGAAGCTGGTGGTTGAGGGACACTGTTATGATTATGAGAATGTTGCCGATTAAGGCTACAATGTAAATTGAAAAAAATATTGCAAAATAAAAAATTTGCTCCTCATGGGCACCAGCAAATCCCATCAGAAGGAACTCTGTCACAGTAGACAGATTTTCCATTTGATTTCTTTGAAATATTCTGTGGAGAGAAGGAAAGTCATTCAGATTATAAAATATTTTTTCAAGAAGCATTATTGTCTCTGCATGTGTTCAGTATACATTAAATAATGTTTATTGCAATCCTATGCAGAATTAAACCTTTCAAAGGTTATTGATCTCACTTGTCTCAGAAACGTGTAAATTCTCTATAAGATTTCACTTATTGTATTATTTATTCATAATATATATTGTAGCATATTTTAGTATTGTTATGTAACTTAATCTGCACATAGATATATCAAACTGCCCTTGTAATATAAACAAATCTGCTGCATCTGCTTGTCTCAGCATCAAGAGCAGTATTCTGAAATTATAGTGCTTCCTGTCATGATCAAATTGAACTCTTATTTTCTGTCTTTTACTAAAGTAATCTGAAGGTGATGTTAATTATATTGTCAGCAAACATCATATGATTGTTATGATTTTTGTGGATAACAAAGATGATGCCGAACAATCTGTTCTTTACATGGAGGCACACAAATCATGTTATTTATTTTTTGTTAACAATTATATGATGCCTTTTATCTAAAGTATCCAGATCATGTTAGAAACACACAAAAACACCTTTTTGTTCTTTATTTGAATATTTATACCCAGCTATTTCTCTTTGTTCAAGGCAACTTCAGAGAAATGTTTTGTGATCTACTTTAAACTCATCTGGTTCACAGACCATTAAAAATCCATCTCAATGGATTATTTCTGATAGAACTCCTACAAATTATACTGCAAAGATCACCTTTTTATAATCAAACAACTTGAGGAAAAAATTAACTCTTGGCCCAATAGCTAGAAAGGAAATTATCATTGTTAGAGGTGGGCACGAACCATGAAAAAAACGAACCGTGTGGTTCATGGTTCGTGTGTTTTCACAAACCATGAGCTTCCACGAACTGGTGCAAGTTCAAACCGGTTCGTGGTTCGTAGTTCATGGGGAATAAATGCCCCTTTCCATGCCGCTTTGCAGCAGGGCTGGGCTGTCCAACCAGGAGTTCCCGTCCAGCCAGCCAAGCCCCACTTACAGTTTAAATGGCTATTTCCCCACTGCTCAGAGCAGCCAAGCCCCGATGTTTAAATGATCAGCTGTCAGCCGGACAGCCAAGCCCTGCTGTTTAAATGATCAGCTGCTTGTCGGGGATCTCCTCGACAAGCAGCTGATTGACAGGTTTAAGTGCCCCTTTCTGTGCCACTTTACAGTGGCACAGAAAGGGGCATTTAAAAAATCAACAGACCAGTATGGAAGTTCATGGAAACGAGCTTCCATGAACCACTGGTTCATGAACCATGAGCTGGGCTGGTTCATGGTTCTTTTTGGTTCATGTTCCGTTTTGTGCCCATCCCTAATCATTGTATTATCTACAATACAGCAAATGTTGTTGTGAATGGAATATGCAGCCTCCTTCTATTAATTCCGTCACCATCACACCATTTTGCTCCCTCAGGAAATCCTTATTTGCTCATTTCCATGAAGAACATAATCTTTTCTAGAGTATTCTAAAGCAAAATCTGATTGTAGATGTAGGAGGAGAACCCAAGGCTTCCCCAACCCAGAAGCTCCAAAAAAGGACCGCCCAAAGAATCCCTAGATGACAAAACAGCAACTGAAAGTCTGATAACAGCTACAACCAGCATCTCTAATTAACCCCACAGCTTGGAGACTCAGAGGCAAGCCTCCAGCCCTCATGACACTAAATAAAGGAAAGTCAGCCCTGTGAGGTAGACTCCCTACAGATTGTTCCAAAATCAGTTTTTTGGGTAGCATGTGGCAAAGTGGCCAAAGGACTGGATTTGGATTGCAGCCCCAACACAACAAATTCTACACAAATTATAGAAAACAGCAATCATCCAGTAGCACCTATAAGACTAAAAAAAATTGTGGTAGGTTATAAGCATTCATGAGCCACAGCTCTCATCTTCAGATACAGCTACAATGTGGGTACATCTGTCCTTATATCTTGGAGAGTGGAGTGATTGCAGAAGTTGAATGATAATAGCTGGTGAATGATAATGGCAGGCATGCTAGAATAGGATGGGGTATGCGAGGGGTAGTGGGTGTGGAGAAATTAGCGTTGGTAATCAGACAGGAAGCCAATATCTCAGTTCAGACCAGGTGGATGCATTGTCTTGAGCTTCGTTATCAGTTACAATTCTGCAATCTCTCTTTCTAATCTCCCTTTGAAATTCCTCTGCAGGATACCTGCTACTTTCAGGGCAGCAAATGAATGTTTTGGAAGGTTATAGTTAATAACATTTATAGTTAAATTATAGTTAGAAATTATAGTTTATTACATTTATTTAAAGAGTGCAAGCAAAATACCAAGTATAGAATAGTGCACCAAGCAAACAATATAACAAAGACTAATTAACTAACTGAACAGATACTAAAATCACTAAACTAATTTCCAGATGTTACCTTCAAGCAAACAGCAGGCTTCAGACGACAAGTTCCAAAAAGAATCATAAGGTCCAAAAATCCAAAGAAAGACCAACTCTTTCTTTGCCCTCTTCCAGAGGCAAGGCTTTCAGCAAAACAGGCAGTCAAGAAGACAAAATGGATCCTTTGGAAAACCATACCATTACCCTAAGAGGAACAAAGCTAAAGTGGAAAAGCCATCTTTTAAAGGCACACTGTCAGCAGGGTGCCCAAGGTCAGCAGAACAGAGGGCAAGCCTGCAAGACCAGTACAACAGTGTGTGAGGAAGAAAGTCATTTTTTTCAAGCCATGGTACCATCCGGCCTCAGCCTTCAAAAGAACACTCTTCTCTCTTAGATCTCAAAAGGAAGAGGGAGTCAGAAAGAAAAAAGGCCCTAGACATAAGTGCCTCTACTAGCCATAAAACCAAATTCCAACTGATTGCTTTGCCAGTTGTTTTGACAGGAAACAAATAAAATGAGTTTCCTGACAGTAGCAATGAAGGCCCCCTTCAAAAAGTGTTCCTCTGTCTTCAGTTTCAATATTTTTATTTGGCCTCTTAGGGAAGAATCTCTAAGAATAAAAATAGCTAGCTTGCTATTTTAGTATAGTGACTTCTTTGTCAATGTCTCCGTTTGTGAAATGGTACTGAAAAGCATTTATGTGAGTTTTGAACATGATGTGAATACTTTGGCTAAAGGGCATCATATAACTACCTGCAAAATTCAGCAGATCAAAGAAAAACCAAGATGCTCACTGATGTTGATGGTAAATACCTGAACATGAAAAATTACATGTGTGTGTTTGATATCATAATGCCTAAGGACCTCAGGATTTCTGTAACAGTTCTGGAAAGTCTCAATAACAGCCCCCCAAAACATTTTTTGTGTATGTACTTAGCCCAGGAATTGTGGCATGCACACTTTTTCTTGGCTGTTCACCTTTTTCATTCCTGTCTAATTCCATAAAAGGCATCTCTAATGCCTTTTAATCATCTTTTACTAAAGTTTTGCTGCATAATCTTCAAATAGAACAGTCCTGTTGTTCACAGAAGAGTGTTACATCATTTCTCACCTGTTCCTGTTAAATCCTTCTTCCTGGAAATAAGATGGGGCAATGTGGGAGAGCTTTAGCCATTCCAGCTGAATTTAAAGGCTTGTTCCCTAGATCAATATATTATGGCTCAGGAATAGACACATTGGAACCAATTAATGCTGTTGCTTTTCGACTCTCTGAAGTTTTATCAAACTGGGAATTTGGTTTTGAACCAATGACATTTTTTTCAGAGGCTTGGCGATAAAACAGTAGAGCATGTGGTATAGACTTGAATTTCATGTTCTCTTTACTGTGTCAATCAAATAATTTATTACAGTCATTTGACCAGCATAGCATAAAAACAGGCAATTCACTTGTCATCAGTTGATAAAATCTGCTACCAACAGGGTAAAAACTGAGAAGAAATATTTACATAAGGATTAATTAAAAACAAGTAAATAGAACAAAATAGAAACATAGAATCACAGGGTTGGAAGGAACCTCTAGGGTCATCTATCCCAAACCCCTACAAATGCAGGAAATTCCCAGATACCCCCCCCCCCTAACAATAGCAAGAAAAACATTAAAATGTGCCCACTGATTTGTATCCTCCATGAACAGTGGCTTGATATAAATTAGCTACTGATCTATCTTGGATAGTTGCCGAGCTTTACAAACAGCTGCACAAAATTTCATTGTTATTGTTGTTACATGTTTTCTTTCTCCAATAAGCAGCATTGCCATGTAAGCTTGGCTTGAGTGGCTGGGAAGACTTTCAAGTAAGAAGGATATATACTTTAAATGGTTTAATTAATGGAGAGGGCAGTGGAGTAGAGTATGTTCTATTGTTTCTTTTCTGGGTCAGTAGGGTATCTAGTGAACTAGATCTGGTCCTCTGATTAGCCCTTTCCAAGTGAAAAAAAATATGGCAGGCTAACCAGGGCTGTTTCCACACTACTTCCCTTCATCTGGAACACCACGGAACATAGCGAAAAAAATGCAGAAGATAGCATCTTCTCGCGTGCGTTTTGTGCAACATCGTGCAAAACTCACGTGAGAAGACACTATCTTCTGTGTTTTTTTTGTGACATTCTGCAGTGTTCTGGATGAAGGTAAGTAGTGTGGAAACAGCCCATGGCTAGGTGACTGTTCTGTATATTCTTCACCAATTCTAACAATACTCTTTACATAATTTAGTACCTTCATCTGGGAACAGCAAATGGAGGTGGTTTGTCACAACAATCTGGGCAAATATATTCCAGTTCTCATAGGTTCATTGCAAATAGTGGGACAAGGGGACTCTGATTCCCTTTATGAGCCCTACAACCCTCATGGTCATCCTGCAGCTGATGGTTAATTTTGAGGCTCCTAGCTTTGTTGCCTGCCAGAATAAACCATTGCTTGCAAAGCAGAAAGCAGAGTGGGGTGGGTGTTCTGGAGGTTATATGGGCCAGGAACATCTCAGTGCTCTTTTGCGTTTGGTGCTTCAACTCCCACCAGCAAATGGAAGCTGGTGGCCACTTTTGATGTCTCTAACTTGACTTTCAGGTAAGTCATGGCTGCCACAGACAATGTTGGCTTCCATTGGTTTTGGGGCATAACTTAGTAGAATGCAGCCTTTGATCATAGCCTTTCAATAATTGATCATTTTCAGCCATGGCAATTTCTCTAGGCCTGGGCAGAAAAGAAAAATAAAAGGTTTATTGGTAGGGTGTTATTCATACCTCGTGGGCTGTGTTGTGGGTTATGTGGTATAAGCTCATAGACTTATATCATTAATTAAGATTCCATTCTCTTCATACTTATTTGCCACTAAAATGGTAAAGAGTCCAGTAGCACCTTTAAGACTAACCAACTTCACTGTAGCATAAGCTTTCGAGAACCACAGTTCTCTTTGTTTGATGCATCTGATGAAGAGAACTGTGGTTCTCGGAAGTTTATGCTACAGTAAAGGTGGTTAGTCTTAAAGGTGCTACTGGACTCTTCGCCATTTTGCTACTACAGACTCACACGGCTAACTCCTCTGGACTTATTTGGTACTAGACTCCAAAAGGCTTACTTTTGAGTTAACAAGCATAAAGAAAAGGATGCAATAATTATATTGAGTGCTATTTCCCCTCTTTCTAGATAAAGGTAGTATACAGTATGTCAAGAAGGAAATGGGCAATCCAACCTTCATAGCAGTGTTCCAGCATGAAAGCAAATCACATCTTGATGTTGGAGTGATAGTGTGGGCCATTTCCAAGTGCTATTGGTATGTTGATGATGCATTGGCAGTCTAAATTATAATTTTATAATCAACTCAGCCTGAGAACATGGACTGTAACATCTTTAGTATTGTAACAGCAAAATGGTTCTGATCTGCAGATACTTAAATCTGGAGCCTGGAGCTATGACCAGATGAAACATATCTTTCTACACACCTGAAAAATGCCCCAGGTTTGCATAAAAACCTGAATTCTGAAAAAAATACATAGCTCAAAATTATAAAAGGAGCACATATAACTTTAACCAGATGGCCTCAGTGGCAGGAGACAGACAACCATAACAGTTTAGCCAGTAGTCCAGGCTTGGTTGCTGCTAGTAAAAGTCAGGGGGAGAGGGCAAGCCCCTTTCCAGGGCTGTTTTGGTCTAGAGGGAGAACTCAATGGGCCAGGCCCACCAGCAACCACCAGACAACTTTCTACCACTCAACTTGTATGACTGACACAGGCCCAGCTGATTGCTACTGTTCAACAGCAGTGCCCCCCCTCCCCCCAAAAAGCCAGTGTAGTGAAGTGTTTGGTGTTTCAGACTGTGTATGATCCAGTCATACAAAGTCAGCCTTGTGGCTCTTCCATTGGAGGAACAGCCATTTAACATGCAGGAAGAATCCTTGGGCTGGAGGAAGGTTTCTTGGTGGATGGATCCACCCCACATAATATTCTCCATATTACTCCATAATAAGCCTTAATACATTCAAGATATATTACTGCAAGGACTGCAAACAATGTTCTTGTGAATTGTTGCCTGTATAGGGGGAACCAGACCCTGTTAGAAAAGGAATAGTGATGTTTCTTAATGGCAGTTAATATCTCCTTGATGGGCTTTGATTGTTAGGAAATGTCTGTGTCCAAGCACCCATCAGTACTTGGTGGTGACCACTTTCTTCATAACTGAAGGGAGGAGGCATCTGTATGAGTTGGATCCACCAAGTTTTGTCATTCAATCTCACCCAGTTCTGCTGCTTACTCAATTGCCCATCCAACATATTTGTCCAGGCAGATCAGATGATCGCAGCATAATTTTTTTCAGTAACTGAAGGAGACTCCATTTTCCATGAGTGTGTGTGTGAAATAACAGCAGTTTAGATTTGGCTTGTTTGGGGCCCAAATTGTCCCACTGCTCTCAGAGCGGCATGATGGGAAGTAACGTCATTGCACCACCCCGGGAGTATGCCCAGGAGGCTTGTTCCCATATGTTTTCCCCCCACTGACCAGGTAAATGGGGGGGGGTGCAGGGTGAAAGTGGGGGATCTCCCACCCCGACCAGAGGAATGGGATCCCTACTGTAACTGCTGCAGGACAATGAAGAGCTGTCCTAGTGCTTGATCAAAAGGTGCTACTGGACTCTTTTTGATTTTGCTACTACAGACTAACACGGCTAACTCCTCTGGATCTATGTCCTAGTGCTGACTCTCTTATCTGCCCATTGGCCTGCTTCATGTGTCCCGGACTGGCAGGGGAGAGGGCCCCACAACTGTGGAAACATCTTGGAGTGCCAATGCCATCTTGGCCTCACATGGCTAATCTGATGCACACTGTAATGGCTAGCAGGTCAGAAGCACCTGTGCACAGCATGAGCTCTTGTTTCGGAGGTGTCTAAGGCCCCCAATGCATTGTTTGTACATTCTGTATTTTTCTGCAAAAGCCTCTGTCATGGTTCTAAGTAGCCCAGATTTACAGAAGGGGACCCACAAGCATTTGTGGGGGACATCTCATTTCCCCTTCCCCCACCACGACCTCTTTCCCTTTGCTGCCTCCCATAGACTCTCCACTGTTTCCTTCTCTCTTTCACATCTTCCTCTGTTTGCCCCCGTCTTCACCTGCTCCCCTTGGCCCAGTTTAATGGTGTTGGCTAATCTAGGTCCAGATGCATGGCAGGAAACCTGTAAACACTTGAGGGGGCTGCTTCACTTTCCCCTGTATCATCTTCCCTCTTCTCATGGCAGCTTCCATATGCTCACCCTTCCCTATATCCTTCTGTTCTTCAAACCCACTGAACTTACCTTATCTGACCCCCAACTTCATCTCAATTTCTTAGTTTACTTCATTTATATACTGTTTTTCTCCACAATGGGGGACCAAGGCAGTGTACTGCATTCTCCTTGCCTCCATATTATCCTCAGAACTACCCTGAGATGTAGGTTAGGCTGACAAGGTTGCTGAAGTGACATTAAGGCGCCCTTGGCAAAATGTTCCATTGCCCGGAGAGAAGGAAATACTAAGAGATCTATGAATGGGAAAGTATGAGAGAGGAAGAGAGATGTTCCTTGAAAAGATAAAACAATGTACTAATGAGATAAGCAATGCTAATTGGGATATATTGTAATTATGCTGTTGACCAGAGTTATTATTCCAATAAGGGATCACTGGATCATTGGAGGTTGTCGCCTACATAGACAATTGGGGTTCACAATTATGTTCAAGCCAATGGGACCCCCAACATTGTAATGAACCAAAGGGTATAAAATGCTTTGCATAGCTATTGTAGCATTGATGAGCGGTGGACATGAGTGATTCCTTTACCCTCCATGTAACCGACGCTCCTCCACATTTAATAAATATAGCAGACTTGCTTCTTTCACAGGACTCTGTGTCTGTCTCTTCTTTGAATTGGCTATGGGACATTCGAACCACGAGTTGCATGGAACAAAAGGTGCAGCTGTGGGGAGCACATCAGGGTGCCCTGCTTGAACACCAAAAAAACCTCCACCCTTCCCCCGTTGTTTATGATCTGGATAAGAGCCCTGGAGGGGCCATATATTTAACACCCTTGATCTAGTCCATCATACTGTTTCACACAGTGACCAATCTGTTGCCCTGGAAGGCCAAACAAACAGGACATAGAGTTCAAGATCTTCACCAGATGCTGCCACCTAGCAATTGTCCTGCACTCTACAGGCAGGCCTGGTCAAGTCTCTTAAGAAGTAGGTGCTTCAGGCCTAACTAGCTGAGACTGGAAGCATGGACTGGAGCTGGAGACAATAAGCTGGAGCACCAAGATTGTGCCTAGTGGACCTAGGGTGGCCTGGAGTGGGGCTCAGATTAGTACTTGACCCCAAAGAGGGGAGGGTAACACTCAAACACTCCCTGGAGTGATCACATCACTGCCAGAAGAAAGATCATTGTGCCAACCTGACTTCCAGCTACTTGGGGCTAGCTGGACATTTCTGGTTGGTGCCATGTAGCTGCAGGAGGCGGTCCACTGCAGCCAGTGCTGCAAAGGAGGCTGGGCACCCAGGTTGGGCTGGCAAGTTGCAGCATGACACAGGCAAAGGAGGCTGGTCAGACACCCAGGCCCAGCTGAGCAACAGAGCAGCCAGGAGAGAGGGGTCAATTGTTGAGTATTTGGAGAATGTTTTCTCAGGAGAGAGAATGTTTTGGGGGAAAGAATTATTTTGGCTGGTGCTTAATTACCCCAGGATCTTGGAGGACAACAGGAAGGTCTGGTAGAGGAATTTCAACTGCAGCCCCTCAGGAGCAGTCTCTGGAACAGCTATGCTGGAGTCATCTGTCATGCAGGGGTCTCCTAGAATTCTGGCTCTGCAGGTTTGCCCTCTGAGGCATCTGAGTCATAGACCAGATTTGGCTCAGTGAGGTTGTGACTAGACATGGGCATGAATCAGAAAAAAAAACGAACCATGGGGTTCATGGTTTGTGAGGTTTCCACAAAACATGAACTGGCATGGAACTGGTCCAGTTACAAACCAGTTTGTGGTTCGTGGGGTTTAAATTTCCTTTCCAGCAAGGAAAGAGGCATTTAATCGTTTAAAGGGCCCTTTACAGCTGCTTGCAAGGGGCAGGACCCTTTAAACTATCAGCTGGCAGGTGGGGGAATCCCCCCTGCCACCTGCCAGCTGATAGTTTAAAGGGACTTGCCCCTTGCAAGCAGCAGAGACCTTTAAACTCCCCAGCCCCCAGCCCCTTACCCCCCCAAGCCCCAGCCCCAGCACCCCACTTACCTTCCCTCTGATGCTGGGGTAGTGGAGGCCTCCTTCACTGCCCTGAAGGCCTGTGTGGCAGAGGAGAAGGCAAAAAAATGCCCTTTCCACCCTTCAGATGGAAGGCTTGGGAGGGGGGTGAGGGGCTGGGGATGGGGGGATGGAAATTGGGCTGTTTAAGGGGCCCTGCCGCTTGCAAGTGGCAGGTCCCTTTAAACTATCAGGTGGCAGTCTGCGAGGAGAGATCCCCCACCCCCTGCCGCTTGCAAGTGGTAGGAAAAGTTCCCCCCAGGGAAATGGCCATTTAAACTGGCCCTTTAATACGAAACAAATGAACCAGTAGTCCAGTTCGTGGAAGTTCATGGAAACGAGCTTCTATGAACCCTGGTTTGCGAACCCTGAACTGGGTTGGTTCATGGGTTTTTTTGGTTCGTATGTAGGTTTGTGGCCACCTCTAGTTGTGACAGCAGTGCTATTCAGATGTTGGGACCCTCTGTTTATGGAGGCTTTCTTTATTCATTATTTTAGTAGCCATTGATGGACCTATCCTTCATGAATCTGTCTTACCCCCTTTTAAAGCTGTGTAAGCTCTTGGCTATCACTACATCCACTGGCAGTGAATTCCAGAGATTCTGTGGGCCAAGCTACACATGATGAATGACACTTGAACAGCAAGTGGATTGAGTGGAGGGCAAGTGAACAGGGAGAAATACACTTGCTGTTCAAGTGTCATTCATCATGTGTAGCTTGGCCCTCAATTATTTGTTGAGTAAACAAGTCTCAGACAATATCTGAGATAATGATAGAGCATTAGCTCTATTATTTTTAAACGAACTGTCCTTCCTGCCTTTTTTCCAAGAGACAGGAGCAAACTGACCTTTAAGGCAGTGGGTGAATGTCCTGTTGAGCAGCTCCATACAAGATAACACTCACCTGGGGAGGCCGCTCAGGGTATCCCTGGGCAATTGCCTGCAGCCACCAGCAGCAGCCAGTTTTCTCTTTTTGGTGGGAGTGGCCTTGGAGAGAACATGGCCTTTTCCCAGGGCCATTTTCCCTTCCCAGCTTGCCCTACAGTGAAGTCAGGTTGGACTTTCTTCTTTTGTCCTCCTCCATTGTATCTTTGAAATAATTCTGTTATGTATGTTATGCTGAGAGAGAGTGAATGTCCAAGGCCATCCAGCAACTTTCAGAGTTGAAATCCCAGGTTTCTTTTGTTTGACACTTTGATCACAGACACCACTTTCATGCATAGTCAGTTATGCTACCAAGACTCACTAAGTGATACTAATTGCCAGTTTTGGCTCATTAGGAAACAAAGTAAATGTTCAGAATTCCAAAAAACTCAGTTATGCAGAACTCTTGGGAACAAAAATTCCCACAAGCTCTACAGTGACATTAATAAAACTCTTACTGCCAGCAAGGACAGAGATCAGCTTCACACTGTCTGAGGGGAACAAGAGTGATATTTTACAGTTTTTGCCAATGCAATGAATTACCAGATGCAAAATTTCACCCTAAGCTGAATGAAAGCTCTGGAAGAAAAAAGTAAGTTATTCCTTTAAATATTCCTTAAGAAAGTTCATTTTCAATGTTCCATCATTTAAAAAAAAACTCTTTTCCTGTCCTCCTCTTTCTAGTTGTATACTGTAATGGTGTAATGCTTGGGGTAGTGGCCAAGTGTGCATTACTAACAGTGGAATCCCAAAAGGAGATAACTCGAGTCTAAGACCATTGATTTCTTGTTAGGATTACACTGTAACTGTCCTTACCTAAAAAAATATTCTTAGAAATCAATTGAGCTTCCAAGTAGATAGGAGTTAAGGCTGAAATGCTAAAAGAACACTTTCCTGAGAGTAAGCTCTAATGTATTAATTAGGGCTTACTCATGAGTAGGCCTGCTGAGGATTCCTTGGGGTGTGACTGTGGCTGTTTCTGGATTTGTTAGCCCTGAAGAAGAAGAAGAAGAAGAAGAAGAAGAACAACAACAACAACAATAACATTCGATTTATTTATTGCCCTTCAGGACAACTTAACAGCCACTCAGAGCAGTTTACAAAGTATGTCATTATTACCTCCACAACAATCACCCCATGAGGAAGGTGAGGCTGAGATAACTCTAGATAGTCATCCAGCTGGCTTCTAGTGGAGGAGTGGGGAATCCTCACTGAATTAGAGTCAGGGAAGCTGGCCTTGTTGCCTCTTGGTTACGACAGAACTTATCATGAAGTGGAAGAATGCTGTGGTGCTTTAGGCTCCAGATGAGATGGTCATTTATTTACACTTCTCCATCTAAAAACTCCCTGCAAAAAGCCCCCCCCCTCTAATTCTGAATTTAATTCTGCATCTACAGTCTGAACTGGTGGAGTCTATTCTATCACATCAGTACACTGTCACATGACTGTCACTTCATTATCTTGCACGTGTAGACCAGGTCTAAGACTCCTGTCTAATTCTAACTGCAAAGCCCATTATCAGACCTCTTTCATGTTCACATAATAGTGTGACAGAATGTTGGGAGATTGCTGTTTGAAGGCAGTGATTCTAAAATGGTCTATTCAGATGTAAATCCTATTTTATTGAACTACAACCAACATTAGCAAATGGAAAAGAATAATCTGTGCTCACACTTTATCCCTTCAAACCTACCACATCGCTTACAGTATAGTATATTTTGGCCAATATGTTTTATATAATACATTCCATTCATTGATGTACAAGAGAGCACTTATTTTATATATCATGTAAAAAGTATATTTTCCTCCAAGAAAAATATCTGTTATGTACTTGATGCACATCATAGAAGCCCACACAGGGGCTGTAGGCTTGTGTCAGTAATACTGCACATCTACTTTCCAGATTCCTTTGGTGTGTGCAGATGTTCCATGTGCTGCCTTCCATGTGCTGTGCTCAAGGGCAGGATTGTGTTCAGTAATGATAAAAAATGCATAACTTTAAACAAAAAACAATGGATACTGCAAACTGTAAAGCCAAAAATGATTAATAATGTACATTTCCACTAAACGGCTGCCTCCCAACTGCCTGGTACACATTGTTATTATAATCTGACTTTTCCACTTGCCACTGGTGATTTTTCCCCTGATGTCCCTCATTTTCTGCAGATCCACACACTCCCCCCCCCCCCCAATTGTTCCAGGGGTTCAGCCTCTTAGGGCACTGTGTGGAGTATATCGCAGACTGAACCAGGAGGAGAAAGATTGAAAATTCTGCTTTAATGAATGCTACTATGCTTGCATGCTTGCAGAACTTTACAATAAATTTATCCAGCACAAAGGCTTGAGATGAACATTTACTTTTTGCCAAGCTTAACTTTTAAAAAATCCCCAATAACCTGTGGTTTGTTATGTGTCATAAAATTGCTTCTGATTTATGACAACTGAATAACCCCCCAAAGGTCCTTTTATTCACACCCTTGCTCAGGTCTTGCAAACTGATGGCTATGATTTCCTTTACTGAGTCCAGCTATCTCATGCTGGGTCTTCCTCTTTCTCTACTGCCTTCAACTTTATTTATTTATTTTATTACACTTCTAGACCACCCTCCCCGTCAGACAGGCTCAGGCTTTACCTAGTATTTTTGGCTGATTCCGCACACGTTGGATAATGCACTTTCAATGCACTGTATCAATCATTTGAGTTGGATTTTTTGTTCCACACATGAAAAAATCCATTCTAAATGATCTATAAAGAGGATTGGAAGTGCATTATCCAACGTGTGCGGAATCACTCATTGTCTTTACCAGTGAGTCTCTCATGATGTGATCAAACCATGAAAGCCTCAGTTTTGTCATGTTAGCTTCTTGGGAGAATTCAGGCTTGCTTTGATCTAGAACCCACTTATTTGTCTTTTTGGCCATCCATAAATCCTCCTACACCTGATTACAAATGCATTTTCTTCCTGTCAGCTTTCATCATTGTCCAACTTTCACATCCATACATAGTAATGGGGAATACCATAGCATGAATTATCTTGATCTTGGTGTCCAGTGACACTTCTTTATACACTTAAGGATCTTTTCTAGTTTCTATATGATTGGCTTTCTAAGTCTTGATCTCCTTGTGATTTTTTGATTGCCATCTCCCTTTTGAATGATGATTGAATCAAGGGAGAGAAAATCTAAAAAATTCAGTTTCCTCATTGTCAACCTTAATATTGTGTAATTCCTCAGCAACCATTACATTTGTCTTCTAGATGTTCAACTCTAATCCTGCTTTGGCCCATTCTCCTTTAACTTTCATTAGTAGCCATTTCTTCACTAAGAGCTGAACAGTTTTTCTAGACAGGATAATAGGCTAATTGGCCTATAATTCCCTGGGAACGAGTGATCCACCTTTTTATATACAGGAACAATTATTGAATTTAACCATGATCATGGTATCAAGCCTTCATTGCAAATATTAGTGAAAAAGGGGGCCAAGATCCTACTCCATCTGGAGACATTACTCTTAAAGAATTCATTTACAATGAAATCCAGACCTGGAGCTTTACCCTCTTTGAGGTTTCTAATAAGATTGGCCACTTCGTCTGCTGTTATTGGGGGCCAAGAGGGGAGATTATCTGAAGGGCTAAATATGTTGTTATTTGTGAGAGTAATAGGTGAACAAAACATATCCCCAAAATGATTTTCCCGCACAATCAGGGCAATATGGCAGCACATTTGGGGAGTTACTGTCAGCCCCTTGTTCAAAAGTGCCCAGAAACCAGAAGTATCATGATCATTAATGACTGTAAACAGCTTTTCCCAGCCTTCTCTCAGAAAACCTTGTTTTTTACGCCAAATTAGGCTTTTATATTGTCTTTTCTGGGACATTAAAACATTTAGTAGCTTCCTAGAATTAATCTATCTAAAAGCTCCACAAATTCTATGAATTTCTTTAAGAGCATGCTGACATTCCTTATCAAATCAGGTTTGTTGCCAGTATGGAAAGCAATCCTTGATTGGGGTGTTGTTTTTACCAACAGGTGTTTGAATAAGTGAAGAATTTTCTCCAAAATCTCAAATTGCACAACAGATAAAGGTTCATTAATGAGTTGGGACATAAGTGCCAGACAGCTGTCTGAGTTAAAGATGTTGGAGGCCTCCTCAGACTTTCACTCCAACATGCCCGCTGCACCGTATTTCCTACATAGATTAAATCTGGCTCTGGATGGTGTTCCAACTTCCAACTTCTCAACAAATGGCAATGTTAACTACATATAGGGGTAGATGATCACTCTCCATTAATTCACATACTTGGAACCTTTAGCAATAAGGGAGCAGTAATGTGCCAATAATGTGGCCTGCATATCTCAATTATCTCAATTCTACCAATTTCATAGTTTTTCATGAGTGTTACAATTAAAATCTTTGGTGTAATCCATAAAACATAAACTGATTTTCCTCTGAAATTTCTCTCATATAGTCCATTAATCATTCTAAATTTGTAATATGACCTCTATTGCCTCTTCCCTTACTGAATCCAGCCTGAACATTTGGCATCTGGCATTCCATATATAGGGGAGAATTTTTTTGCAAAATGTTGAGCATCATTTTGCTTGTGTTGGAAATTAATAAGATAGCCCAATAGTTGCTGCAATCTTTAATGCTTCTTTTTTTGGAATTAGAATGTAAATTATCTTTTCTAGTTTGCGAACCATTGTTTTGTTTTCCATATTTGTTGGCATATTCTTGTTAAGATTTTGATGGACTCGAATTCTGTAGCATGCAGTAAGTCTATGGAATGTGGAAACCTAAGCAAGGCTGTCAGTGATAGGAAGTTCTGGAGGTCATTAACTCATAGTGTCATCATAAGTTGGAAGTGGTTTAAAACAGACATGCCAATCAGCTCCTAATCTTCTTATATCACAGAGAACAGAAGCTCTGTAAGGTAATTTTTTGAGTCAGAAATTAATAGTCCAGATGGCAACAGTTACTTCATATATGAAGCTACATCCTGCTTCTGGGAGCACTCTGCTTTGCATTTGATCCAGGACCAAGAAATCCAGCCATGATGTTACTACTGACTATAACATGTTTTTCCTTTTTTTTTTTTTAAAAAAAAAACACCTTTCAATGACACGTTTCCTTTTCTTTCCACAGTGAAGAAATGTCCAATCAAACAAGTGTCACCCAATTCTTCTTGTTGGCATTTTCTGACCTCCAAGAGCTCCAGATTTTACATTTTGTGGTGTTTCTTTCCATTTACTTCACAACCCTGCTGGGGAACTTCCTTCTCATCCTGGCTGTAGCCCAGAATCCCAAGCTTCATAGCCCCATGTATTTCTTCTTGGTCAATTTATCATTAACAGATGTTTGTTATACCTCTGTCACTATCCCCAAGTCCATGGCCATTTCTTTGACAAGAAACACGTTGATTTCTTTCCCTGGCTGTGTCACCCAAGTGTTTTTAGTTGTCATCTGTGGAACTGCTGAGCTGATCTTTCTCTCTGCCATGGCTTATGACCGCTATGTGGCAATCTGTCATCCTCTGCAATACACAATGATCATGAACTGGAGTGCCTGCTTCCAAATGGCAGCTGCTGCTTGGATTGCCAGCATAATAAATTCTGGACTCCAAACTGCAAGCACCTTTAGCTTAAATTTTTGTAGATCTGCAGTTACACAATTTTTCTGTGATGTGCCCCAATTATTACTGATGGCTTGCACTGATACAACAGCCATTTTATGGTTTCTTATTGCTGTTGCACTTACTCTGGGATCATTTTGCATATTTTTAATATTATTTTCTTATGTGTTCATCTTCTCTACTGTGTTGAAGATTCGGTCAGCTCAAGCCAGGTACAAAACCTTTTCCACCTGCACTCCACACTTGACTATATTTAGCCTGTTCCTTTCTACTATTGCATTTTCTTATTTTAGGCCCAAGTCCTTATCTTCACCATTAGTAAACCAGGTAGCTGCTGTTTCGTATGCCATTTTGCCACCACTCATGAATCCCATCATTTATAGCCTGAGAAACAAAGATATCCAAGAGGCCCTGCAGAAAATGTCAAAGAAGGTGTTTGGATCTCATTTGGTGTTCTGATAAAGCTCTCATTGAATTCTTAAAAGTGATACGCATGTGAATACTTTAGTTGTGCTATTATGGATATTGACAAATTCACACTATCCAGATATTTCTAAGGAAGATAAATAATATAATTGATAAATCATTTTAGTACCAATATATCTGTTCATATCTAAATCATGACAATAGACTCATCTATAATTACATAAGGATCTGTATTGACTGGTGGCCAATTTGAAATTTTTAGCTTTATTTGCTAGTGAGTTGTGCTTTCCACAAAGAACCTTAGCTTCCATTGCAAATAGCATTGGCAGGTTTCTAAAGATAGCAGGTTGCCCCTATCCTCTTTGTTTTGGTATTACAACTCCCATCATCATCCTGAACCTGATGGCTAATATTTCACCTCCCTAGCTTTACTTTCTGATTAGTTGTGCCTGTCAGAGACAACCACAGCTTCCAATACAAAAAGTGAGAAATGGGGGATATCTGCACATCGCCTTCTCTAGAATGTTTCAAGTTTGACTCTGCAACTTCCAGAGTTATCCCAAAGCAGTTGACCAATTTTTAGTATCCAAGCTTTATTTATTAGTTATGCCTGTCCTAGATAACTTCAATTTCCATTGTAAATAGTGTGTGTTGGGTGGAGAGTCGAGGGGATATTTTTCACCAGTGCTGCATGTGCTGCCTGCACTTTCCTAGCTTCTTATGAGTAAACCTTTTCTTTAGTTGCAAATGGCAGTTGGATATTGGGGAAGTAATATATGCCAGGATATTCTAAATACCTTCATTTTTGGCCGCTCATCTTCCATGATTATTCATCCATTTTGAGATTCGTAGCTTAATTTGTGGGACAATTATGCCTGAGAAAGGAAGTATAGACAGACTTGTAGGCCAGGACCAGAAAATAAAAAGATTATATTGTTCCCTTCTGTTTCAGAACCCATCAGTATGTTAACCAAAGATATGTAATCAACCATTAGCTAGCTTTTAGAAGGAAACCGGTGGTTTCAATCATTTAAAAATAGATATATTCAGACATATAGTTGAGGAAGTAAAGCAAAAACTAGGTCTCTAGCAGAGATGTGTGTGTGTGCTAATGTGTGACAAACTATGTATGGTATAAAGCAAATAAGGGGAGGGGGTTTCCTTAAAAGAGTAAGGGGAGATGTAAACTAAGGCGGAGTTTTAGGCGAAAACCGGAAAGGTATAACTCCCAAGTACCTCAGCCTATGGGGAAAGGGAGAGGGAAATTGCGGACGAGGATAGGATGCTTAGAATCTGTCAGTTATTAGTAGTGATTTGCAGTTTATAAAAATGTATGTTCAGGAAGCCTCGGGGTTCCTCTTTGGCACCCTCGGGCCCGTGTACTTCAATAAAGCAGCAGCTTGTACCACTCGAAGTCTCGGTCTCTCTTCTTGTGGTTTGAGGCAGGAAGGCATTGGCCATCTGGCCCAGCCTCCTTCGGGTGACAGACTGATGGCTGGACAAACATCTTTTTATTTATATAGATGAATATTTGGCCACTTTCTTTCTTTCTCAGGTCCATGCAACTTGCAATAGAGGACAACATGTTCAAGAGGACCTCTGTATCTGAGTTTTGCTGATGTAATTTTCTCACGTTCTAGGGCTGCAAATTTTTGCATTGCTTTGTGTTTATTGTGCTGTACTTGATGTGGGCCTTGCCTGCAGGTGCGTCAGGGCCTGCAGGGGGTGCTGTTGCCAGGTTGACCTCCCTATGAGCAGGCTGGGGGGTTCAATAATAGGGTTGGGGAATGAGGCAGAAGGGGGTTAAATATCACCCGGCTCTATCTCTCTCTGCCTTCCCCGCCTGGAGGGGATGGGGCTACCCACAGCCCTACTTCCTCTCGCTCCCTGCCTGGCAGGCCAAACACTAGGAGGGAGGGGTTATAACTGCACCCTCCTCCCCCAATGTCACCCCTTTCAGGAGAGGAGGGGGGTCTCTCGCACCCAGTTCCCTCTCTCTCCCTTTCCCAACCGCCCTGTCCCTGTCCAAACTCTCTCTCCTTCTCTTAATCGCTCTGTCATTATCACTTTCCTCTCCACTCTCTTTCCCCCCATGCCCTTTGGCATGCCTGCTTTTATCAGGCTGCCCTTCAGCTTCCCCCCACTTTCCTCCCTGTGCTCCCCTATTCCTGCTCATCTAACCCCCCTCCTTCCATGATGGGCAGCCCTCCCTGCCCATTGGAGGACTCCCTGGCCAGTCCTGGAGCTCAGAGCTCTCCCTCGGCTCCACCCTGCGCAGGCGCAGCACAAGCCTGGCTGGCCCCACCCAAGGTTGGTGTTCTCAGTGGCGGGTGCAGGCCTCATCACTTGGCCCACCTGTGGTGCCACCTCCGCTGCTTGTTGGCCAGCTTTGGGGATCTTCGCAGCTGCATCCTCATCCCAGCCATCCGCAGTGGCCTCACTATTTTGCTGGCAGTGGCAGCCAAGTCCTGGGCATCTTCTGCAGCTGCCATCTGCTCCACTGTCCCAGGCGAGTGTCGGCTGGCATCGGCTGCTGCCCTGCTGAGGCCCGTTGCCGCGGAGGTTCGGGGGCTCTCCCCTAGCCTGGCATTGGCAGCCTTTTCTGGCCTGGCTTGTGGAGTGGGCTCTCCCGGTAGGTCGGGGTGGGGGAAGGCCTCCACGTCCTGACACTTGACAACCATAACTGAATATCTGATCATCACTGCCATTACTTTGGACCACCATCTGCATTTTCCCATGTACTTTTTCCTGATGGAGTTAGCCTTGACTGCCCTTGGCTCAATTTCTGTTGCTCTACCAAAGATTATTACCATTCCATCATGAATACCCAACTGATTTCACATTCTGGATGCATTACACACATTTTGATCTTTTTCCTCTTTGGAGGTTTTGCCCTCCTGACAGTGATGATGCATATCCTCTTTTTTGCATAGGTTCTATGGGTCTAATATAGGAACTAAACTGGTAACTCAAATGTAAGTTAAAACATGTCTTTAAACCAAACATTTCAACAATCAGAACAATACAAGTATTTTTAAAAAAAACTAAACGCATAGGTGCAACAAAGAAAAGAAACTTGTTGCCAGTCGTGTCTTTGAGTTCAGGCAAGTAACTTGTCTTTTAAAATCACTTCAGGGTAAGCAAAGTCCTTTGCTACAGTTCTCTTGATTATGGAAACAATACCAAACTAAAGATAACACACACGCACACATCTCTTCTACTCATTATTTTTCACATACAATGTGTTTCCAAGTACCTTATTTAAGGTGATAAGAGCACATAAAATTTTGTCTAGATCTTCAGCAACCAGCCTCTTCCTCAGCTGCCTGTCTCCAGATACTGACTTCTTCATATTGGGCTAGTTGAACTAGTTCATGGGGGTTACAGATGCATGACTGGTATGTGGCCATCTGAAAACTACTACAGTATGAAGTAATAATGAACCCAAAGGTCTGTGTTAAATTTGTTGCTTTAGCACGGATCAGTGGCTTACTTTATGACATCAGACACACCAGTAGTACTTTTGTAATCACTTTCTGCTCCAATGTTGTTAATCTGTTTTTCTGTGAAATTCCCAAGTGTCTCAAGCTCTATGGTTGTTGTGGGTTTTCCGGGCTGTATTGCCGTGGTCTTGGCATTGTAGTTCTGTGACACTGTGACACTGAGAGATCTCTGTCTTTTGGTGCTACACCTCTGAAGATGCCAGCCACAGCTGCTGGCGAAACGTCAGGAACTACAATGCCAAGACCACGGCAATACAGCCCGGAAAACCCCCAACAACCATCGTTCTCCGGCCGTGAAAGCCTTCGACAATACGTCTCAAGCTCTTCTGATCAGAATTCTATGTAATTGAAGTTGGTATAGGTTTGGTTGGTATAGGTATTGTTTCTATCTGCTTAATTTTATCATTGTGACATATGTGAAAATGGCCTTTCTACAGGGGAGGCAAAAGGACTTTTCTACTTGCATTCCTCATCTCATTCTGGGCTTCTTGTTTACATGCATTGGACTTGCTGGCTACCTCCAACCTTCTCCTAATGTATAATTTGTAGTTATATATAATGTGGTTCCTGATAAATCCACTGATCTATAGCACAAGAATGAAGGAGATCAAGATTGCTCATCAGAAACTGCTTACTCTGAAATACTCTTTGTTTGTTTGCTTGCTTGCTTGCTTGCTTGCTTGCCAATAACTGACTAATGTAGCACCTTTAAATATTTTGGTATAACCTTTAGTGAAACTTTATCTTGGAGGTCCGATTTAACAATCATTATATGTACAGCTTTAAGAAACAGAGTTGCCAATCTGAAATTTTACAGAACAAAAGGAGATTTCTTGACTGATCCAGCCCTGAAACTATATCAGAAAATGGCAGCCCACACTTACTGTACGGGAAAATGATGGCCACACCAGTATGCAGAAGAAAAAAATGAAGACCCAGGTGCAAGGTAAAGCGATCTATTCAGATTTTGTGGATCCCTATACGTTGTGCTTAAAAGATTTGTCACGAGATCTTCTAGGAAATATTTCAGGAGTCACCTTAAGCAATGGAATGAATAAGATAGAGCTGCCTGCTCAATAACAGGCTGGAATGCTGGATGAAGATACATTAAGATTAGAGACGGACATGAAATGAACTATGGAACAAAATTCCGGAATGGCTGGTCAGTTTGCAGAGAAACATGTGTTCCGTGAGATGACGTTTCTACAGAACAAATGACTTTTTCCAACCATTCTGTGGCTGGTTCGAAGTTTCACAGACCCAATGCCAGTTTCAGCCCATTGGCTGAACCCAGCATGGGGTCTGTAAAACTGACAGCCCGGGCAGCAGGAAAAGAGGCTGTCATTTTCAAAGACCCATTCTGGCAGCAGGAGAAAGAAGCTGTCAGTTTCACAGACCCCCCACTGGGTTCAGTCAATGGGCTGAAACTAGCACAGGGTCTGTGAAACTGACAGCCCCTTTCTCCTGATGCCTGAGCTGTCAGTTTTACAGACCCCGTACGGGTTCCAGTGCGGGGTCTGTGAAACTGACAGCCCAGGCAGCAGGAGGAAGGGGTTGTCAGTTTCACAGACTCTGTGGCTGAACCCAGCATGGGGTCTGTGAAACTGACAGCCCCTTTCTCCTACCACTCTGGCAGCAGGAGAAAGAGGCTGTCAGTTTCACAGATCTTGTGCTGGATTGATGGGCTGAAACCGGCACGGGGTCTGTGAAACTGACAGCCCCTTTCTCCTGCTGCCCAGGCTGTCAGTTTTACAGACCCCACACCAGCTCCAGCACGGGGTCTGTGAAACTGACAGCTTGGGCAGAAGGAAAAGAGGCTGTCATTTTCACAGACCCCGCAGCTGAATCCTGTGTGGGGTCTGTGAAACTGACAGCCCCCTTCTCCTGCCACTCTTGCCATGGGACAACGGGGCTGTCAGCTTCACTCACCCTGCACTGGTTCCAGCTCATTGTCTGTGAAACTGACAGCCCCTTTCTCCTGCTGTCCGGGCTGTCAGTTTAACAGACCCTGCTCTGGGTTCAACCGATGGGCTGAAACTGGCATGGGGTGTTTGAAACTGACATCCTCTTTCTCCTGCAGCAGAAGAAAGTGGCTGTCTGTTTCAAACACCCCGCACCAGCTTCAGTAGCTGGTGTGGGGCAGTTGAAATGCCATGAACCACGAACCAATTTATGAACTAGGTCAGAAATTCATGGCTCATGGTTCGTGGAATGCTACGAACCATGAATCACGTGGTTTGGGTTTTTTTTTAGTTCGTGCCATTTTTAATCAAGATCAATTATCCTTTTTTATGTACTATAGCCAAAATTATATTTGTAAAAAATAATGTACCCTGACTTTCTTCCCAGTAGGACCTCCACTTTATTTTCCTTTGCTCATTTTCAGCTTTGCAAGGACATTGTGAGGTAGGGAAACCACACTATAGAGTGAGTCTTCCTACTTTCCACTCCTGTGTCTGCCAATGCCTGGGGGTGCTGGTGGAAGGAAATGGGGGCAATGGAGAACAGCAGCAGCATTCTGGTACACTAACATCATTTCTGGCACAATTTGCTTTATTTACAAATCCCATACATGACTCAAGTAGATGTAAAGAAGTAGATCTGCTAACGTAAGACAGAAAGAGTGATCCTGTATTCCAAGAGGCTTTATTAAGTCCCCAGCAATGTCTGTCTTCAATGTTTCTCTCTTCCAGAAACTAATTTGCTTGTTGTTTCTTCAAACACTCAGGGACATAGGGTTGGATCCAATCTGCTTTTCCACTCATGAAAAAGGGAAGATGTTATCTGCCTGGATAAACAAAATGTTGGATGCAAAACTGAGTAAGGAAAATTAGTGAGATGGAGGGGGAAAGGCTGGCTGGATCCAACCCATACAGATGCCTGCTCCCTTCAGCAAGGTACAAAGTTGTCACCAAAGTATTAATGGGTACTGAAAATACAGCGGTAAAAATCTGTACATAAGTTACAAGAATATAGATAAAACAGGCTGGCTCAATGAGAACTCCAGACCCAATGCAACTCATTTCAATTACATTTAGGCCAGAACAAATCAATTTTATTAGCTTTGGGATTTTACAAAGGAATTAACTGACCAGTATAGAGCAAAAATGTGTAGCAAAAATCCCACTGGTGTACATCCTGGCTTAGAGACAACCACCAATCCATACACCAGCAATTAGTTCAGTGTAGAGTTTTCTATTTATTACTATTTCATAATGTTATGGATTGCAAATGGTGCATACCAATCATACATCGTGACTGTGAGGAGGCAGAAATCAGATGTTATGAAAAAGAACAAGAAGTAGACTTGAGCAACCCACACTGAGTAAGCAATATGTTCGGTATTCAGGAGGGAATTGATCATGGATTTGGGGACAGTGATTTAAATTTTTCCAATGTCCTGCATGACCATGTTCATCAGAGAGAACTACTTGGGGGAGTGCAGCTGATGGTCAAAGGTGACTGAAGAGAAGAGGAGGAGGTTGCCTGTTATAGTTGCCCAGTAGATTATCATAATAAGAGGCAAATGACATCCTTCTCTTTTACAGTCCGGTTTCAGATAATCAGCTGCTGGGAATCGCCACCCTGGGGGAGGGGAAGTGGAGTGATAGGGAAGAAATCACTTTGAAGGCTGTATTGGTCCCTCTACCCCTACAGGACCTCTGGGTACAGGGAGGCCACTGGACATTCCACATCTCTTGGCACATGGCTTTAAATTATGACATATTTTCCTGTGAGCTAGGCACTCTTTTGTATAAAGAATTGATCTGAAAATAAACCCATCACTCTATTTTATTTATTTATTTCAAATTTCTATTCTGCCCTCCCCGCAGGCAGGCTCAGGGTAGGTAACAACATATTAAAATACAAAAAAAATTCATCTACATTAAAACAGCAGTGTATTTCTATTAATACACATTTAAAACAGGATGGTAGATAGCCTTCACAGGGAGGGTTAAGATTTTATACACCCCTTTTTTCAGGATGGCAGAGGCTCGGCCTCAGCTATATGCCTGGTGCAACAACTCTGTCTTGCAGGCCCGGCGGAAGGATAGTAGGTCCTGCCGAGCCCTAATCCCAGCAGACAGAGCATTTCACCAAGTGGGAGCCAGGACCGAAAAGGCCCTGGCTCTAGTTGAGGCTAGTCTAGTCTAGATAATTCAACATTCTCCATGAAGGAAAGATATCCTTCAGGAATTTAAATAACTGACTGGAATTGGTTCTTGCAGCAGAATTCAAGGGGAAGTGTTTCAGACCTGGACACTTCTACAGATAGTGTTGCTGCCACAGTTGCCTCCTTTACACCCTGCTGCACATTATTTATTAGTCAATTTATTCATAGTCTGCCATCCTCACTGAGGCCAAAGACAGATTACACAGTGCAAGTAAATATAGTATAATCAACAGTGAGGGCATTCACTGAGCACAATATAATATGATCCACATGGCATTCAATGAACAGAACATGACAGGGTATGGTACGAAAAAGCGTAACTAATTAAAATGACATATTTAGCAATGTGGAAACTACCCAGTAGGAGCATATCTACATCAGCAGTCTGTATCCAAAAGCATAGTCTATAGTCTCTGTGCTAGTTTTTTATGACCCAGTATAAAGCATTAGGAGCTTTACAGATCAAGATTCCACTGACACACTCCTCCCATCAGCTAAGAAAGGAGTCGTTACCTTCTCCAAGTACTCCTTGGACACAGCCATTTCCTTACAATTGAAAAAAGCTGAAAGGAAGAAAATTGATTCATTTGAAATGTGGTGCTGAAGGAGAGTTTTGAGGATACCATAGAGGCCAAAAAGACAAATAAATGGGTATTAGATTAAATCAAGCCTGAATACTCCCTAGAAGCTAAAATGACAAAACTGAGGCTATTGTACTTTGGTCATATCATGAGAAGACAAGATTCTCTGGAAACATCAATAATGCTAGGAAAAGTGGAAGGCAGTAGGAAAAGAGGAAGACATAAAAGGAGATGGCTTGACTCAATAAAAGAAGCCATGTTCTCCAGTTTGCAGGATCTGAGCAAGTCTGAGGATGTTAGGATGTTTTGGATCTCTTTCCTTCATACGAGTCACCATAGAGTCCTACTGGATTCTTTACTATTTTGCTACTACAGACTAGTACAGCTAACTTCTCTGGATCTATTTCCTTCATAGGGTCACCATAGGTTGGAGGCACCTTGAAAGCACATAACACACACATCAATGAGAAACAAAGTCATGGAAACATCACTATTCCTTTTGTTATAAGTTCTGGTTTCCCTTGAAGCTCCTTTAGCCTAAGCCTGAATGATTTGTCAGTTCACATTAAGCAGATACTAAATTCACAAGATTTGCAGTGCTGATTTGCAGTGCTGACCTCTAGAATGTATCAAGGCTCATTATGGAGTCCCATGGAGAATATTAGGTGCTATTGAATCATATTGGGGTGGATGAAACCATGCTCAAAGTAGCTTTCTTCCAGCCTAAGGAATCTTCTTTCATTTTCAGTGGCTTTTCCTCCGATGAAAGAGCCATCTCAATTTGAGGAAGGCTTCAGTCCTCAGCTCAAACAAAGGATGGTGTATAAGTAGTTGGGGGGGGGGGACTACATTTTGCTCAGTGGATCGGTAGGACAAGACAAGGATCCACCTCACTATGAAGACTCAGATTAGCATTGTACGTTGAGTAATCTCTGGCTATGCTTTTTAATGTTACTATTTGTTAGGAAAGCAGAAAAGCTGAGTAAGCACACACAATAGCAAACTAGATCATGTATTTAAAGAAAAGTCCCTAAAACCTAAAACCTTTCCCATTGCTTTCTTGATCTCCTTGTTTCTTATACTATAAATCACTGGATTTAATAAGGGTGGAACCAAGGAATAGATTACACCAAATAACAAATCCAGCTGTGATGGGGTATGAGAGGCAGGATTCAGGTAGGCAAATGATCCAGTGAGTATAAATATGGAGCAGACAATGAGGTGGGGAATGCAAGTGGAGAAAGCCTTTTGCCTCCCCTTTGCAGAAGGCACTCTTAAAATACTCTTGAAAATATGCACATAAGTTACAATGATATAGATAAAACAGCCTAGTGTAAGGAAAACGCTAATCCCACTACTGCTCATTTCTATTAGATTTAAGTCAGAACAAGACAATTTTATTAGCTGTGGTATTTCACAGAAGAATTGATTTACATCATTAGAGCAGAAATGGGTTGCAAAAGTTCCACAGGTGTGTATCCCCGCATAGAGAGAAACAGCTATCCATACCCCAACAATCATTTCAATGCAGACCTGCCTGTTAATTACCATCTCATAACGTAATGGATTGCAAATAGCCACATACCGATCATATGCCATGACTGTGAGGAGGCAGAAATCAGATGTTATGAAGAAGACAAATAAGAAGACTTGAGCAACACACCCTGAGTAAGAAATGTTTCTGGTATTCAGGAGAGAATTGATCATGGATTTGGGGACAGTGACTGAAACTTGACCAAGGTCCTGCATGGCCAGGTTCATCAGCAAGAAGTACATGGGGGTGTGCAGGTGGTGGTCTGAGGCGACTGAAGTGATGACAAGAACGTTCCCTGTTACAGTTACCAAGTACAGCATCAGAAAAACTGAAGTGTAGAAACTGCAGTTCCCGAACATTTGAGAATTCCAGGAGCAGAAAGTCTGACATTTTTGTTTTGTTGGACATTTTTTCTGAGCAGGATGTTGTATAATCCTTGAGTAAGGAAACACATGCAGGAAAGTTACAAATTACCATTTCTAGTAGTATTTTAACAGCTGTAATTGAATTTGATGCTAACATTTTTAATCCTGTCCCTAAGCTACAGAATTCAGCGTGCGGAAAAAGTCATTCAACTTAGTAAGAATGAAGTAAAAAGTGGCACTGGCATCCCATAAGACCCCATTTACTTCTTCCTTTATAAGTACAACTTCAGGAACGTTTGTCAGGAGCCTTCCATTTGGGGAGGAATTAATTTAGTCATCCTATGCAATTTACCCTCTGTCCCCATCGGGATATTCTGAATAAAGCATGCATAAAGTCCTTCATTTAAGCATTGCTGTGGTTAAAAATACTGGAGATGGGGAGAAGAACTGAAACACTCATAAGCTGGTTTTGATTGTACTGTGGTGGGGTGGAAAAAAAATTATTAATATCCAGCAATTCAATCCAGCAAAAAATTATTAATATCCAGCAATTCATATACATCCACCAAATAGTAATCTCACCCAAGTTAATGCCCTGATCTAATTTAAGTTAATTCTAACATATTTATAGTCAGCTTTTCTTCTATATTTAAGCCTTGTCTTTTGACTAATTAGGCCACAATTACATATGGGAGGAACAGTTTCTGTTCTCTCTTCCTCTGTTTTATCCTTACAATGACAAACCTTAAGGTACTTAAGGCTTAGTTAAAGTCACTGGTCCAAGATCGTGCAATGAGTTTCAATGGAAGAGCCAAGATTCAGATTTGGATCTTCTGGAACCCACTTTGACATGGAAATCACTTGACTATGCTGGTTTTCAAAAGTGGAAGAGTCTAGCCTTCGACATGTGCCATGTGAATGCTTCCTGTTCATGGGTAAAGAAACTTTTTACAGGTCATACATACAACATGAAGTAACTGATCAAATATAAGAAGAAGAAATAAAATATTTTTGATCTCCCCAACATTTAATTAAAATGGGTGTGTGAAAATTTGAGATTCATTCTCTGAATACTTAGTGAAAGAAGAAAGTGCACCTCTGTCTTACAAATGATGTTGTTCACCAATCAAAGTTTTAACTTGAATTCTTTCATGTAGAAATCTTGATGTATATAAACAAACACTACACATATATGGGAAATCTACATATCCACACTTGAATTAAGAAAGAAAGGGTACTATAGTGGAGACTTTCCATATAGTACAGCTGCCTCATGTACAGTACTATCCAAAGCAATGTTGATTTAGAGTGCATTCCCAAGAATGCTTTCCAAAGAGTAAACCCTATTGAATAGACATGAGTTGGATTCTTAGCAGACCTACTCAGGATTGCCCTGCTAGTCAATGGGCTGGTAGTGAACATCTTACAAATATTCTGGCAATTTCCTGAAACTCTACCACCAGAAAGGATTGGAGTGGGTTGGCAGAAGCCATGCCACTTACTTAACATGATGAGGCCCTGAAAGTACAATGATCAATATATCAAATAACTTACCATTATTCTTTATAGATTTTTTTCAAGTCCAGATGTCCACTTTTCTGTCCATTCTAAACTTTGTTTCTTACTGCCATCCATGCCATGTGATAGTCTTTTCTTTTAGAGATGGGTCTGTCTATATCAACATGAAGCAGCAGTTGTTTATGGGTAGCAGTTAACTTATATCTTTTGTTTTACTGGAGACTTACTCCCCTGAGTCTTGTGCTAAATTAATTAGCAGAGATGAGACCAGTGTAAGATGTGAGAATGACAAAATGCTCTTTCTTATCCCTGTATAAAAGTATTTTTATGGACGTTTTAACTTCTTCATATGAAATTGTAGGAACAAGTCCTGTGAGTTGTTCTGCAGAGAATTATTTCATTTGATTCTTTGCCTTAAAAAACCAACAACAAAAGGGCATCTATTTGAAGCATGCACTTAACTTAGTATGTTTGTTATGACTGTGATTGACTGAATTGCAACCTCATCCTAAGAATCATACATCTAGTCAAGATTAGAGTCCAAAATGAACTAAAAAGATGCAAGGAATCATTCTGGTAACGGTGTAGAATTCTTCTGTTCCATGGAGTCTTCCATCAGTGAAAGTGATTAAGGGTGTGTGACTCAGGATTTGTGAACCAGCTAAACAGGTGCATTTCTGCCAATCCAGCATAACGTGGATATGCAGGTTCCAACTGGAGAATCCTGGATCAGGAATTTGGATTCAGAGGGGCCAGATTAATTCAAGTGTATTCTGTTTAATTCAGCAAAGGCTACAGGCAGCTCCCCCCCACACTAGATATGTGTAGAAGGCAAGATAGTATCACTTGACCCATTCCCTCATGGTATCCCAACACCCTGCTCACCACTGGCTGCTCTCCCAGGCTCTTTGCCTAATTCTTAGCAGTCAGACCCCTCCTCATAGTAAAGGATAATTTGTGAATAGATATCAGAAACCGATTTGCCACAAATCAAGGGTACAGCCTGACTAGGTAAGGCAGATGCCAATAGGATGGGAGGCTGGAAAATTACTGAAGTGTGAGTCTGTACAGTTGATTGACTAAAGACCATCTACACTCCTCCTGAGTAAAGCAGAAATTAAGATTCCATGCTTAAGAGCAGAGTCACCTGGGCTCAGGAGCACATGGTCTGCAGCTGCTAGAGGAGGTAAGGGCTTTTTGCCTTCTTGGCTGTGGTGGGTTAAGCTGAGAAGCTAAGGGTGGTCCTCTCTAGCTTTGGGGCTTTTTGTGTGTAGTTTTGTGTTGATTTGAGTGTAGTTTTGAGGCTGAGTGTGTTTGGGCTTGATTGTGTTTGAGGGTGAGTGTGTTTGTAAGGCTGCTGGGGGTTGCTGGAGTACGAGCCACACCCCCCCTTTGTGCTCACCTCCTGTGCTTAGCAGGAAGTGACCTTTTGCATTGAAAAGGCAACTGCTGGGCAGGGGCGCGAGCCTTTGGCGCGAGCCGAAGGGCGAGAGCTAAAGGGCTCTTGGCCTGTGGCTCTTAGCCGGGGGATCATAGCCGTTTTCTTTCCTCTTAGTGTGTTATTCCTAAAACAGAATAATGAAGTCAGAATGCCAGCAGGGGGTTGGGGGCTTTCCAGCGTATTGCACTGAGTGTCACATGTATGACTATCTGCCTTCTGGTCAGAAGTCCTGGATGTGTGCTCGCTGCAAGGAGCTCCTGGTTCTCAGGGAACGAGTACGTACCCTTGAGGCCAAGGTGGCTGACCTGGAGAAGCGGAGACAGTTAGATAGGCACGAGGACAAGATTCTCAGGGACAGGACAGATGTGTCCCACTCTAAAAATGGCAGCGTTCTTGTTGTCAAGGAGAATGAGGATCTTGTGGAATCAGGGCACCGTATTGAGGATAAGGGGAACATGCCCTCAGAAGGGACCTCTTCTTCAGTTGGTGAGCAGGTTTCCTTTCGCATCAAGGAACCATCCCTGGGTGGGGCGGGAGGGAGGCTCTTGGTAGTTGGTGATTCGATCCTTAGACAAGTAGATAGCTGGGTGGCACAACCGCGTTCTGACCGTATGGTGACTTGCCTGCCTGGTGCGAAGGTAGCGGACATTACGCGTGTTATAGATAGGCTGGTAGATAGTGCTGGGGAAGAGTCAGCGGTCGTGGTCCATGTTGGAACCAACGATGTTGGGAAATGCAGTCGTGAGGTCTTGGAACAAAAATTTAGGCTGTTAGGCAGGAGACTCAAGGCCAGGACCTCCAAGGTAGCCTTCTCAGAAGTGCTACCTGTTCCACGCGCAGGGCCAGAGAGACAAACGCAGATCAGGAGTCTCAATGCGTGGATGAGACGATGGTGTAGGGAGGAGGGGTTCAAGTTTGTTAGGCACTGGGATTTTTTTTGGGACAAGCGGGAGCTGTACAAGAGAGACGGTCTCCACTTGTCCCGAGAAGGAACCCGGCTGCTGGCACTTAAAATCAAAAAGGTGGCAGAGCAGTTTTTAAACTAAATGCTAGGGGAAAGCCGACAAGAGATAAAGTGTCTCTGGTTCAGGATGGTTCATCTCAGAGAGATGAAGGGCTAGGTATAACACTTCTACAGGGAGATAGATTAGAGTTGTCAACTGAGATGGAGACAAACAGTGCAGATGACCTAACTACGTCTCGAGGCAAAGTGTGCCGGGGAAGTTACAGGTGTTTATATACAAATGCTAGAAGTGTCCGAGGTAAAATTGGGGAGCTGGAATGTTTAGTGTTGGGCGAATCCATAGACATTGTGGGCATATCAGAAACTTGGTGGGATGAGGAAAATCAGTGGGACACGGTGATTCCTGGATATAAATTATATCGGAAGGATAGGGAGGGAAGGGTTGGTGGTGGGGTGGCTCTATATGTCAGAGAAGGTATACATTCCAGTAAGATTGAGAAGGTAACTGAATTAGATTCGCTTCTGGAAATGCTATGGGTTGAAATTACGGGCCCAAATGGAAACTTAACTGTGGGAGTTTGTTATCGCCCTCCAGATCAGAAAATAGAGGAGGATTATAAAATGATGACAGGATTAAAGATGGCTGCTAAACAAAAAAACTGTGTCGTAATGGGTGATTTTAACTACCCACACATTGACTGGGCCAATGGGTGTTCGAATCGGGGGAGAGAAAGTGAGTTTCTAGACTGTCTCAATGACTGTGCTATGGAACAGATGGTTACAGAACCTACTAGGGGAGAGGTGATCCTGGATTTGGTCCTCAGTAATGCTGAAGACCTGGTGAGAGATGTAAATGTGATTGCACCACTTGGGAACAGTGACCATAATGTTATTGAGTACAACATATGTATAAATAGGAAATTGCCAAATAAGACCAACACAGCCATGTTTAACTTCAAAAGGGGTAACTTTTCTGAGATGAGGGGGTACGTGAAGAAGAAACTGAAAGGGAAAGTAAAAAAGGTCAAAACACTTGGGGAATCTTGGAGACTATTTAAAACTACAATCCTGGAAGCTCAAATTAAATATATACCGCTGGTTAGGAAAGGCACAAATAGGTTTAGGAAAAGGCCAGCATGGTTAACAAGCAATGTAATAGAAGCTGTAAAAGGTAAAAAGGATTCTTTTAGGCAGTGGAAAACTAGTCGGAGTGAGGTTGATAAAAAGGAGCATAAGCTGTGGCAAAAAAAGTGCAAGTCTGTGATCAGACAGGCAAAAAGGGAATATGAGGAGCATATTGCAAAGAACATAAAGAAAAACAATAAACAATTCTTTAAATATATTAGAAGTAGGAAACCAGCTAGGGAGGCCGTGGGGCCCTTGGATGACCAAGGCGTAAAAGGATTACTAAAGGGTGATAGGGAAATGGCCGAGAAGCTGAATGCGTTCTTTGCTTCTGTCTTCACTGTGGAAGATAAGAAGTGCATGCCCACTCCGGAAGCACTGACTTTGGGAGGGGTTTTGAAAGACCTGAGTCACATTGAGGTGACGAGAGAGGAGGTTATGCGACTGCTAGATAATTTAAAAACTGATAAATCACCGGGCCCAGATGGCATACATCCAAGAGTTCTGAAAGAACTCAAGTGTGAACTTGTAGATCTCCTCACAAAAATATGTAATCTGTCATTAAACTCTGCATCTGTTCCTGAGGACTGGAAGGTAGCTAATGTTGTCCCCATCTTTAAAAAAGGTTCCAGGGGAGATCCGGGAAATTACAGGCCAGTCAGCCTGACGTCAATACCGGGTAAGTTGGTGGAAACTATTATCAAAAATAAAATTAGTGGGCACATTGATGACCAAAAGCTGATGAGGAAAACTCAGCATGGGTTCTGTAAGGGAAGATCTTGTCTCACCAATCTGTTAGAGTTCTTTGAGGGAGTGAACAAACAAGTGGACAAGGGAGACCCGATAGATATTGTTTATCTTGACTTCCAGAAAGCTTTTGACAAAGTTCCTCATCAAAGGCTCCTAAGTAAGCTCAGTAGCTATGGGATAAAGGGCCAAGTCCTCTTGTGGATCGAAAACTGGCTAATTAATAGGAAACAGAGAGTGAGCATAAACGGGCACTTCTCACAGTGGAGGGTGGTGAGCAGTGGGGTGCCACAGGGGTCGGTATTGGGTCCAATGCTTTTTAACTTGTTTATTAATGATTTGGAATTGGGATTAAGCAGTGAAGTGGCTAAATTTGCAGATGACACGAAATTGTTCAGGGTGGTGAAAGCCAGAGAGGATTGTGAGGCACTCCAAAGGGATCTGTCAAGGCTAGAAGAGTGGGCATCCATGTGGCAAATGAGGTTCAATGTAGCCAAGTGCAAAGTAATGCACATTGGAACCAAAAATCCAAAATATAAATACAAGTTGATGGGGTCTGAACTGGCGGAGACTGACCAAGAGAGAGATCTTGGAGTCATGATAGATAACTCACTAAAAACGTCAGCACAGTGTGCGACTGCCATAAAAAAAGCTAATGCTATGCTAGGGGTTATTAGGAAAGGGATTGAAAACAAATCAGCTGGTATCATAATGCCTCTGTATAAATCGATGGTGAGGCCTCATTTGGAGTACTGTGTACAGTTCTGGTCGCCACACCTTAAAAAAGATATCATAGCACTGGAAAAAGTACAGAGAAGGGCAACTAAAATGATTAAAGGGTTGGAACACTTTCCCTACGAGGAAAGATTGAGGCGCTTGGGGCTCTTTAGCCTGGAGAAAAGACGACTGAGGGGAGACATGATAGAGGTTTACAAGATAATGCACGGGTTAGAGAAGGTCGAGAAAGATGTGTTTTTCTCCCTTTCTCACAATACAAGAACTCGTGGGCACTCTATGAAATTATTGAGCAGTCGGGTTAGAACAGATAGAAGAAAATACTACTTTACACAAAGGGTGATAAACACATGGAATTCGTTGCCACAGGAGGTGGTGGCAGCTACAAGCATTGCCAGCTTCAAGAGGGGACTGGACAAATATATGGAGCAGAGGTCCATCAGTGGCTATTAGCCACAGGAGATAGATGGTATTCTCTTTGTGGGGAGGTGGTGCTCTGTTGTCTTGGTGCTGGAAGGAAGGCAGTGGGAGGGCTTCTGGTGTCCTGGCCTCACTGACAGTCCTTTAGATGGCACTGGATTTCTAGCCACTGTGTGTGACAGAATGTTGGACTGGATGGGCCACTGGCCTGATCCAACATGGCTTTGCTTATGTTCTTATGTTCTTAAGAAAATAAGTCTCCCAAGAGTTCCTATCTCACCAACACCCTGCTGGGCTTCCCCATTACCTACCTTTCCTAATCAAAGCGATGCAGCAAGCCTGGTAGCTTCTCCTATCCAATATTTGCCAGATCAACAAGAATTGTTTTCACCTTTAGTCCATCCCAGATTGTCGTAGCAAGCATTTCTCAATCTGTTGTGCTACTTATTGAAAATCCATTAAGTTATTGTTTTGAGGGGCAAAGACGTCAGTTTGCCCCAGGGTACATTTTGCCCTATAACTGGCCTATAAGTGGTCCTATAATTGGCCACATTCTAAGAATCATACCATCATGGCCCAGCCATGTATACTATGTGTGTGTTCTTATGTCTATCCACACACACCCAAATCCATATGTGCTTCTCTTCTCTGAAACGATGGTTCGTTTCGCTGCTGCCTCCACAGACATCCTTTTTCTTTGAGACCGATAAATATCGCCCCGCCTGGTAACTACTATCTCCAATTTCCTACCTGTTTTCTTAGATAGCCTGGTGTGTGTGCTAAGTGTATTTTGCAGAATTGCTCTTTTCTTCCATTTATTCTAATAAAATACCTTTCCAGTTGAACATCTACCTGAATTAATCGAGAGTTCTCTAAGGGAATAGTTCCTGTAAACACTGGAGGAGATTCCAAGTGGACCCCTCTTGCTCCATGTTCTTGAAGCTATTTCTCCCAATCAGGAGATGGCCCATTTTGGTAACATGTTCTCTTTCATGTCCCCCACTTTGCACACTGCTCTCTTGGAACTTCCTGCTGCTTTTCTCCACAAGGACAGGATCCTTATCCCACTTCCAACCCCAGCCTCCATATACAAGCACACAGAGTCCTAGGAAAAACAGAGGTGAAGATGAAATAGAGTTGAGGGATTTGGGGTGATAATTACCTATCCACGAAGAGCAGAGAAGAGCAGTCCACAGAGGAAGAGGGCTTCAAACATTCTGTGTTTTTGGCCAGGAGAGAAGCTTAGGGAAAGCAACCTTAAGGGTACAACACTCAGATCTGGAGGTGCAGTGTGCACAGTATGAATAAGGTAAGCCCTGGTTTTTATAGGGCAAAATGTGTCCTGGATTAATGCAGCCTGGGTCTGTATCGGGGAATTCCAATCAGCTGGGCAGAGCAATGCTGAGTTCTGCCCGAGATATTGATTTATGTATGGAATGCCAAATGCAAATGCCAAGGACTGGTGGTGATTGATTTTACTGCTCCTCCAGCTGCAGACATGAGATTGTGATAAGGGTCCTATAATGGAGGAAAATACATACACACATTGTGTCCTGAGGCTGGGGAGCCTCCTCAGCCGTTGGGACAAAGACCATAAAGGTCAGTCTCTGGGAATGACAAAGGTTTGGTTACCTTTGATTGGTGCTGCCGGGGTGTGACAAAGGGAATGCAACGTTTCTCCTGGAACTTTACAAAGAAGCAGTTTGCCAATGTATCTCACCAGAGCTGAGTTGATGAATTTAGATATGAAAATACATGTTCCCAGAGAGAAATTAAACTTATCAGTGCTAATTGATTGCTCTCAATCTTGGGGTGGGAATGCAATTATGGAAGGAGGGCATCAGAAAGTGCTAATGGGAATGACACAGTGAGGTCTTGTCTTATCACAATCTCACGTCTGCTGCTGGAGGAGCAGTAAAATCAATCACCACCAGTCCTTGGCATTTGCATTTGGCATTCCATACATAAATCAATATCTCGGGCAGAACTCAGCATTGCTCTGCCCAGCTGATTGGAATTCCCCCTGATACAGACCAGGCTGCCTTAATCCAGGGGTCCTGAGATTTTTATAACACAGGCCTGTATTAAACATGGGAGAGGCTGGGGCCAACCACTTACAACTGTGGAGTGCCCAATCACTGGAGAAATGCTTCAAGATTTGTGGAATCAGACCATTGGCTCCCACTCCAAGGCTTGTGATTTTTGTACAGATAACTGATGCATTTGTAGAATCTAACAAGAAGCAATAGCTGAATGATACAAGACCCAGGTAATGATGAAGAAAATCTCCCAACATCACCTCCTTAGAATTCATCCAGTCCAACCCACACATGTAACTTTTCAGCAATAGTTACTACAAGCTGAATATGTTCATTGAAACAAATTGAAGTCTGTGAGAATAGCAACTGGAAAGAACAGTTTATTTTACTGGGGTGCTCAACTTCTGCTTGCTCCACTTGGCAACCTCATATCTTGTGAGAGAGCAATATGTAATGGTAGTTAGAATACTGAATGAACTGTTGTGTCTCCTGCCAAAAGAGCTGCAAGAATCTTGGATGAAGAAACAGTGAGACCAATCATACCTTTTTTGGTGAACCAAACACAAAGTTACATTTATAATAAATGGGGTCTTGGGGATCCCAAGAGGTTTGCATTGTTCTGCTCTCCTCCACTTCATCTTCACAAGGACAGTATGAGGTAGGGATGCCAGGTCTCATATTATAGTGAGAGTCTCCTGGCATCCCCATTCGCCTGCCAGTGCCTCAGGTGCTAGAAGGCAGAAACAGGGAAATGTAAAGCAGTAGCACCATGCTGGCAAGCTGACATCACTTCCAGCAACCATTAGAAGTGAAGTAGTAGACAGACCAGAACTCACAAAAAAATCTATGGTGAGAGGCCCCAAATTACTCCTGGGGGCTGTGAGCTGTGAACTGGCAATCTGACTGAAATATACCCTATAGTATAACAATGAACCTGTGAGGATCCTCCCTCACTGGCACCCTCTCATTTTTTTTAATTTTTTTTTATTGGAATTAGAAATATTTTGTCATTTATAACAATCAAATTACTTTAATATTCCAGTTCTAACCCCCTCCCTTTCCCCCCCGTTTGTTGACTTCCAACAGTTTTCCAACCCTTTGTCTATTCTTCCCCTACTCATTTCAACTTATTTTGTCAATTAAACATATACTTTCACACTCTTCTAAGCTAGTCTATTATAACACAGTGCTAAGTCAGTTTCCCTTCACTTATCAACTAACTAATACATTCCTGGCATGTTATTCAATAGTAATAATACTGGTAATATTCTCAATATCCTGTACTCTAACTTATTCATTCTAATGTCATCAATATGGGACAAACAATTTATCCCTCCCTATACATAACTTGAGTACTCATAAGTGATGAATACATTTATAAGTCAACCAATTTAACTTATACTCTATATGTTACTCTTTACTTCCTCTTATATCTCTTATCTTTATAACATAAAGTCAATCAATTTGACTCATATTCTACACATTTCTAAATATAACTATAAACACAATATACATTCGACATAAGTCAATCAATTTGACCCATGCTCTGCACATTTCTAAATATCGCTATAACCAAAAATACCTTCAGCATAAGTCAATCAATTTAACCTATATTCTATATGCTACTTTTCATTCCCCCCCTTCTTGTATTCATGAATTTTAATTCTGTTAATTCTCAATTACACCCCTATCTGCCAGCAACATAATTAATTAATTAATTTCTATTCTTATATATCACATAATAACTATTACTTAATACTGTATAGAATAATCAAATAGAATAATTGCTTAGTAATTCTTCTTTAACTCTCCTCCCCCCGGTATAGTCACTTCTCTCTTCTTTTGTTTTTCTTCAATAATTTTCAAACTGCCACAGTTCTCCTCCCACCTCCCATTTTTTCACCAAATATTGTTTCAGCTTCTCCCAATCTGCGTTAAACTGTCCTGGATCAAGGTCTCTCAGTTTTCTTGTCAGTTTATCCACCTCCGCCATGTACAGCAATTTGTGAATCCAGTCCTCGATAGTTGGCACTTCTTGTACTTTCCACTTTTGCGCATACAAAAGTCTAGCCGCTGCTGTCATGTAAAAAAGCAATGTCCTATGTTGTGCTGGAATATCTTCCATTCCCAAGTTCAGTAGCAGGAGTTCTGGGTTCTTATTAACTTGAAACTGTAAAATCTCACTTATTACTCTTATTATTTCCCCCCAATACTGCCTGACTACCTCACAAGTCCACCACATATGGTACAAAGATCCTTCATGCTTTTTACATTTCCAGCATTTATTAGACGTGTTCACATTCCCTAGTGCAATTTTCTTTGGTGTCAGGTACCAACGATAGATCATTTTATAGACATTCTCTTTAATGTTAGTGCATGTCGTAATCTTCAAAGTATTTTTCCACAAGTATTCCCACGCCTCCATTGTTATTTCTTTATTAAAATTTATAGCCCACTTCACCATTTGCACCTTAACTACCTCTTCTTCAGTATACCATTTTAACAACACTTTATAGACCTTTGAAATTTCCTTTTTGTCTTCTTGTAAAATTACTTCCTCCAAGTCCGAGTTCTCCATTCTTATCCCTCCCTTGGCACAATCTGATTTATAAAGGTCTCTGAGCTGTCTATATTGAAACCAGTCATAGTTTGGAGACAACTCTTCTTGCGTCTTTATTCTTAATTTAGAAAATTCTATTCGTGTTATCTCCTTATACGTTAAACACTGTTGTTCATTATCAACAGTTCTCGGATCTATCACTTCATAAGGAACCACCCAGGAGGGAATTCCTTCTTGTAGGTAATCTCTGTACTTTTTCCATATTGTGAAGAGGCTTCTCCGAATGTAATGGTGTAAAAACATAGAGTCTGCTTTTACTTTATCATACCATAAGTATGCATGCCATCCAAATATTTTTTTATATCCCTCTAAGGCCAGCAATTTGCGATTTTTAAGCACCATCCAGTCCTTCAGCCAAACCAAGCAGATTGCCTCATAGTAAAGTCTTAGGTTGGGCAGTTGCATTCCACCTCTCTCTTTCGCGACCTGTAACACTTTCATTTTCACTCGAGGCTTTTTGCCTGCCCAAACAAAGTCCGATATCTTTCTCTGCCGTTTCTCAAACTGCTTGGAATCCCGAATAACTGGTATTGTCTGTAACAAAAACATCACTCTTGGCAGCACATTCATCTTGACTGCTGCAATTCTTCCCAACCATGACAAATTCAATCTATTCCATTTAATCAAGTCTCGCTCTATTTGAGTCCACAATTTCTCATAATTATTCTTGAATAGATCTATATTCTTTGCAGTCAGTTCAATTCCCAAGTATTTCACCTTATTTGTTACTTCACAGTCTGTTATTTCCATAAGTTGCTGTTGTTTTTGTTTAGTCATATTTTTACACAGTATCTTTGACTTCTTTTTATTTACAAAAAAACCTGCCAAATCTCCAAATTCTGTGATTTTTTCTATTACCCTTGGCATGTTTTCAATTGGATCTTCCACAATTAACATTATATCGTCTGCAAATGCTCTGACCTTATAGGAAAAGTCTTTTATCTTTATTCCACGGATTGCATTATCTTCTCGGATCTGTATCATCAAAATTTCCAAAACCATTATAAACAACAGTGGAGACAACGTGCAACCTTGTCTTGTACCTTTGCCTATAGTCAATTTCTTAGTCACCTCGTCATTCACCACAATTGCTGCACTCTGGTCTCTATAGATTTCTTTTACTGCTCTGATAAATCTTTCTCCCAACTGTAGCTGTTCCATAGTGGCGAACATAAAATCCCAGTTCAAATTGTCAAATGCTTTTTCAGCATCCACAAAGAAGAACCCAACCTCCTTATCACAACGCCTATCATAATATTCAATAGCATTTATAACTGTCCTTAAATTGTCTCTGATTTGTCTATTCGGTAAAAAACCAGCTTGTTCTTCCCCAATAACTTCGGATCGCCATCCCTTTACTCTTTCCGCTAAGATCTTCGCAAAGATCTTATAGTCATTGTTAAGTAAGGAAATAGGTCTGTAATTTTTGACGTTAGTCAAGTCTTGTCCTTCTTTAGGGATCAATGATATATTAGCTTCACTCCAAGTATCTGGAATTCTTTGGTCTCTCATAACACCATTGATCACTTCTTTTAGGAATGACACCAGTTCATTGACCATTACCTTGTAAAATTTAGCTGTGAGTCCATCAGGCCCTGGCGCCTTACCCAGATTTGTTGACTGTATTGCCTTCCTTATCTCTTCCTCTGTCACTTCACTATTCAATTTATTTCTCCAATCTTCCGAGATCACTGGGAGCCTCATTTTCCCCAGATATGTCGCTATTGAATCTTTATTCACCTCTTTTTATTATACAATTTAGCGTAAAATTTGTAGAAGGCTCTACTAATAGCAGTCTGTTCCAGATATACTTTATTATTCTCACATATTTTATTTATTGTCTTCTTCTCCTTTCTCTTCTTCAATTGCCATGCCAAATATTTCCCAGGTTTATTTGCTCCTTCAAACAACTTTTGATTCATTCTCTTCAGATTCCATTCCAGTTCTTTATTATTCATTGCTGTCAACTGTTCTTGTAAAATTTTAATGTCTTGGTAGACTTTCTTCTTCCCTGTTCTTTTCTTTAGTAGTATTTCTTTGGCTTTTATTTTCTCTGTAATCTCCTGTCTCTTCTCCTCTTGTTTTTTCCTGGCTCTTCCGTTTAAGTCCATTAGTATGCCTCTAATTACTGCCTTATAGGTATCCCATAACTTGTTGGTTGGTACTTCTCGATTCATGTTGTGTTGTATGAAGAACTTAGTTTCCCTTCTCAACATCTCCAAGTTTTCTCCCTCTTGCAACAAGTCCTCATTTATTCTCCATCCTTTCCTCTTAGTTCTTTCCCCAAACTTCCGCATAATTGGATTGTGATCTGAGCCTACCATAGGCATTATTTCCACCTCTTTAGTCCATAACACTAAGTCCTTTGAGGCCCAGATCATCAAGATTCGTGATAAAGTAGAGTGTCTTGCGGAGAAAAATGTGAATTGTCTGCCCTTGGGATTCTGTATTCTCCATACATCTTCCAAAGTTTCCTGCTGCATTAATGCAAAAAAAGTTTTTGGTAGTAGTCCTCTTTTCTTTTGTGCAGTTGCTGATTTCTTGTCCTGCTCCAAATTTGTAACTCCATTGAAGTCTCCTGCAAGAATTATCTGGTCGTAAGAAAGTTCATCTAATTGCTTCCTCAAATCCTCAAAGAAGCTTTCTTTTGCTCCATTAGGTGCATAGATTCCAATCACCAGCACTTTCTTTAAATTCCATGTACATTCCACCGCTAAAAATCTGGCTTCTGGGTCCTTAAACACTAACTTTGGCTGCAGCTCCTCTCTAATGTACAAGACCACTCCCTTTTTTTTCTTTTTTGTGGCTGCTGCAAAATGAGTGCCCAATTTGCTCAGTTTTAGATATTTTACATCCTTTTTTCTAATATGAGTCTCTTGTAAACAAACAATATCACATTTCTGTTTTAATAGCCAGTGAAAAGTACTTTTTCTCTTATTGGGTGAATTAAGTCCATTTACATTCCAAGATATAACCTTACATTCCATATTCATAGCCTTGTTGCTGGTAAGTCCTTTTCATTGTCCCTCATAAACTTTTCCATTTTAAATTCAGATCTGATGCGCTTTTTCACTCCTCCAAACTCAAATGCCAGTCCTTCCGGTAATTCCCATCTATACCTTATTTTCATGTCCTTCAAAATTTGGACTAAGCCTTTATATTTTTTCCGATCAAGCAACACCGATCTGGGTAACTCCTTCATAATAATCACCGTCTTGCCATCAACCTCCAATGGGTCTTGGAATTGCTTGCTCACAATCATTTCTTTCATATTTCTCGTTGTAAATTGCACAATCACGTCTCTTGGTAACTTCCTTTGGGTCGCAAATCTTGAGTTTATACGATACACCACATCTAGGATAGCCACGATTTCTTCTTCTTCCTTCCCCAGGTATCCAGCTAACACTTCAGCAACTTGCTCTTGAGCTGTCTTTCCCTCCATCTCCGGCAAACCGCGAAACCTTAGCTGCTTTTCCATATACTTGCTCTCCGCAATAGCCATTCTGCCCCTCATCGTCCTCATATCTGTCTGTTGCGTGTCTGAGAGATTCTCCATCACCTTCTCCACCACGTTAACTTTTTGCTGTGTTGCTTCCATTCCCTTTTTCATTTCTGCCAATTCACTTTTAACTGTCTCTTTAACTTCTTTGATCTCTTTTACCAGCTCCTGCTGGACCTTTAACATTTCCGAAAATCTTTTGTCTAAATTTTCCATAGCCGTCTGCCACTCTTTTTTCGACATCGTGGGGCTTGACTTGCCTCGCTCCCACGAGTCTGCTCGTTTCCTTAACTCCGTGGCGCTTGGCTAAGTGTCCCTTTAATTTAATTTAATTTAATTCAAATGTCCCGGTTTCAAAAGGGAAAAAAAAGCACTTACAAAATCCAAAATGTCGGGCGTCTTTTCTCTATGGCTTTTCTATATTTTTGTAATCCAATATGGCATACTTCCTCTTCTGCTGAAGCCCGTGCCCTTCCCTCTTCAAAGATGGCGATTGCCCTCTTCCTGTCTGCCTTAGGGCCGTCTCTCTCCAGCAGCTCTATCACAATTACGTACTTCCTGTTTCCCGTCTCCTCACAGCCGCTCTCGTGATGGTAGAAGCTTTCTCACAGTCTATTATCTCCTCACAACCACAGGTATGAACAACAATCCTCCGATTTCTCTAATTACTTCTTTTAGCTTAGTCCTTTTACTGATCTGTTTCTTGCCGAGTCTTCCTCTACTTTTAATCAAACTGTTGCAGTTTAAAAGTCCCCTTTAATGCTTCTTTACTTTAAGTAATTCGTCCCGTTTCAAGAGATAGTGATCTTTACCTTTTCAAACGTCTTTCTGGGTTGTAATCACTGCTTCAAACTCAGGTTGTCTTTCACCTTCTTTCCTCCTGTTGATGCTTGGGCATGTAGATCTTATGCCAGCTGTCACTGGCCCCAGAACTGCCGCAGAGATATAGGCCGACCTGTCTTAGGGTGGGACCTCAAGGGACGAGGGAGAGTCCATTGCGCAGAACCCCCCCTCGCCTGAGATCAACGCGCCCTGAGGTACTTGAGAGTTCAAAGCCTGTTCTCCGCCTGAGAACAGGGGACCACGGGCTTGTTTGCCCCCGCCGGTCACTAAAAATGGCAGCCCGGTCAGCTCTGCTCCCAGAGCTGTGTTAGCCCTCCATGGATCCCAAACAGGAAGTCACTGGCACCCTCTCCTGATGGCCTGCCATCCTACCAGCTCTCCAGGCAGGTGTCCTCCGGCCTCAGATGGGCAGGGAAGGGGGTTGCACCACCTTGTTCCTTCTCCTGCCCTGGGAGTAGCAGCACACTCCAGCTGTCTCTCCCTCCAAAATCCTCCTTGGCCTTCACAGGAACCTGAATTTAAAGGCCTCCCCTGGCCCCACCTCCCTGGCTCTGGCCCCAATCGTCACCCCATCTCCCTGACTGGCCCTGCTCACAGCCTATCTGATAGGAGGGCTGGGTAGACTCTGTAGTCTCCTGGCCACACCCACTCCATCTCTGCCTAGGGTGGGGCATTTGGTCTGCTCTCTGCCTGGCTCATCCTTGCTGCTTCTGAACCTTCCACAGTGGCTCCCTTGGCATCTTGGGGCCTGCACCTGCCTGTCTTGTGCTGATGGCAACCTCCTGTGAGCCTGGATGAAGTGGAGCCATCTGGGAAACTGCAGGAGACAGTTGAGTCTGCTGAGTGGCTTCAGGCTGTTCCCCAGAGTTGTGCCTGGGCATCAGCTGCAACTGGCCTAAGGGTGGGAGAGGCCTGTAGGCCTGTAGGGGCTCCTGCAACTGAGGTACTGCCAGAGGCTGTGCTGCAGGACCTAAAGGGGGCGCCTGCTGCTGCAGGGCTGGTGGTGAGGGTGGACAAAAGGCCAGCGTTGCCAGACAGAACCTCTTTCACTCCACCACTGAAGGGTAGAGATTTTTCTCCAAAATGGAAAGGATGTTTGCTGTGGCTGGACAGCTTCTAGGTAGAGTGAACCTGTGTATGAGTTAAAGGGATTATGGTCCCAGATTTAAAGATTATATTTTTGTCTTGTATCCCAGCCAAAATACTTAATAGGGGAGAAACAAGAGCCCACATCATCTTAAAATCACACTAAGGACTGAGTAATATTCAAAAAGATAACAGTAGATTTATTGAATAGGCAGGAATTGTAGATATGTAGGTAGGCAGGAAAATAAAAGCTGAGGTAAATTTTGCTTGTAGAACAGAATACTTCAACCGTATCAAGCACAATAATCTTCTTTAGCTTTGTTGCAGTAGTTACAGATCTTAAAAGTCAGAGGTTGGTTATTTCAGACTTAAGTTAATAGTAAGGTTACTTCCTCATTTTTTCACTTCACTGCTTAGGTGTCCAAACTTCAGTTCAGCACTCTTTTATTACACCAGACTTAGGGTCTTCCTCAGAGACAAAACATCCATTATAGACACTTGGTAGGAATTATCCTTCTACAAAAAAATAATCCTGAATACTAGGCTGAAGGGGAGTCTCCTTTACTAGCCACTTCCACTGTCAACAACACATCCCCAGTTCTATATTGTATGTGTAACTTAGTGTTGGCTTTCATACTTCAAATTCTTAAATAAATACTTTCTTACAATTTATGAAAAATGCAATGTGTTTAAAGTGATACAGATCAATAAATATAATAAACATCATAAATATTATTCCAACAATAAATACAAATTTCATTCAAAGTCCTTCCTATATAAAATATCAGTCATTACCTTACCTTACATTTCAAATATCGAATTCATTAGTCCAACTGGTGAGAAGATGTCCAACAGTTATGGAAATATCCAGCAGGTAAGTGTTATAATGGGTGCACTACACAATGCTAATTAAAGACCTCCACTAATTGTACATCTCCATAGTTAAAGAAACAGACACATATTTACAAAAATCAAGAGTATGTGATTTCATTGTTTAAACCATGGAGGATTAAAGAATTCAATTTGAAAATCCATTCTGATTCCATTCGTAATAATTTGTGATGGATGTAAACATTATGACCCATTTTAATCACGCTAAGGACTGAAAAGTTAAACATCCCTTCTCCTGAATGATACTGTACAAAATGGGCAACCAACAGTGCTTCAAAAGTTTTTTTTCCCCTGATTCTTGATGCATGTTCCTGTATTCTTAATTTTAGGGCTCTGGAGGTGCTACCTACATACAATTTAGGACAGTTACATTGAATGACATAGACCACATTGGGACGTTGAAAAATCTGTATCAAGCAATGGGCTATTGGTGCCAGGATTTATGATAGAGGATGTTTTGACAGATAAATTGCATGTATTGCAATTTCCACAAGGGAAATGTCCCTTTGGAAGTTGTGAAACAGCAACTGCTTTCTGAAAATCTAAATGAACACGTAAATCTCTCTAATTCCTAGTTCTATGGTATCTTATTAAAGGAGTATTATTGCAGCCTGCTAAATCACTCATGATGTGCCAATACTTAGAAACAATTTTGCTAATTGCTCTAGCCAATTGGTTATAGTCCAATGCCCATCTTATATTACCCACAGTATTTTTATTTTGGGTTTCAATAAAAAGCTGTGTGGTGTTAAAGAAGCTCTTTTGTTGGCTGCTTCTACTATTCTTCTAGGGTAATCCTGTTCCAAAAACGCTCTTGTTAAGCTGTCACTCACTACCTTTCATTAAATCCTTGTTATTGTTGGAATTCCTTTTCAGTCTAAGGTACTGTACTGTCAGTATATTGTTCCTTAAAAAACTTGGAAGTTGTTCCCTTGAAGATGGGGACAACATCTTCTGGCACCTCACCTGTACTCCAAGAATTCTCAAAGATGATAGGAAAAAACTCCCCAATTGCACCACTAAGTTGCTTTAGTACCTTAGGGTACAATTCATCTTGTCCTGAGGACTTGATATCATTTAAAGAAACTAGGTGTTTATGTACCGCCTCAACATTTATCTCAGGCTACATGAATTCCCTTGTTGCCGGAGTGAGCACAGTACCTCTAGGAAGTGAAGACCTAGGCAAAGTATGAATTGAACAGTTCTGGTATCTCTTTATTACCTGTTAAAATCTCATTTTCCTCTCCTGGCAGCGGGCCTAACACTTCCTTATCCTTTTTCCAGCTGCAAACATCACCAAAGAACCCTTTGTTTGTTGTGTTTTGCATCTCTCACTAGCCTAAGCTCAAATTCAGCATTCACCTTTCTATCTCAAAAAGCACTGGAAAGTTGTTTATATTCATCTTTATTTATACAGCCCTCCCTGCATTTCTTAAATGTTTTAAAATGTTCAGACCTTTAGAAAGCTGTTTATGGAGCTACCCTGGCTTCTTTAGATACCTCTCAGTTTTCTTTCTCATTGGAATAGTTTGTGATTGTGTCTTCAATATCTCACTTTTAAGAAATTCAATCTTGACATCCTTTCTCCCTGAGTTTTTCTGACCATGGGATTCTTCCCTGCATGACTTTGAGCTTGTTAAAATTAGCTTTTATAAAATCCCACCTGTATGTCTGACTATGTCCAGCTTCTCCCTTACCCAAGATCTTAAAACTACAAAATTACATGGTCACTACTACCCAGGGTGCCTACTACTATCATCTCATCAACCAGTTGTTCCCTGTTGCTGAGAATCAAGTCCAAAATAGCAGAGCTCTTGTTTCTGTCCTATTTTCTGGAAGATGAATTAGTCAGCAAGAAAAGTCATGAATTTATTAGACCTTATTACAATCCCTACCCCACATGGCATTTGATGACACTGATCCTGTGATTCCTACCATAACCTTTCCTTCCTTTCTGCCAGCAGTTCATGCCCATCAAATGTCAAAAACATTTTATTTAGATGATATTCTGAAACATCACCATATTTTTTTACACACAGGCTATCTACATTATCGGATTTGTTTACTTTGATGGAGAGAGCACTGTAATATTTTCTAATATTTGCTTTATTTATAAATGTAGTCATACAACATAAGTGGAGACAAAGAAGGACTTCTACAGTGAAGCAGATCTGCTACCACACACCAGAGAGAGTGAATCTGTATTCTGAGGTGCTTTATCCATTTCTCAGCAGTGTCTGTCTGCTTCTCTGATTCTGTCTCCCATATCCTTAATTGCAGTTTCTTCATACACATGAAGTCATAGGGTTGTATCCAATCAACTATTCCATTCATGAGAAATAGAAGATGGTGTCCCTTTTGGCCACCCAAAATGGGATGATGAGATCTGCCTGGACAAACATTATATTTGATGAGGAATTGAGCCATAAGGAGCATTGGGTGAGATTAAATGAAAAGGCTGGTTGGATCCAACCCATAGAGCTGCCTCCTCCCTTCAGCTAAGAAAGGAGATGTTAACTCCATCCAAGTACTAATGGGTGCTCAGGCACAGCCATTTCCTTATAATTAATGCCCATCAATGAGATAAAAACAGTTATGAAAACATCACTATTCCTTTTGTTATGAGTTCTGGGTTCCCTTGTAGAATTTGATTTAGGCCAAGCCTGTATAATATGTCTGTTCACATTAAACAGATTCTAAACTCACAAGAATATGATTTGCAGTTCTGACCTCTAGGATGAATCAAGAGTTGTTATAGCATACCATGGAGAATATTAAGCAGCAATGAAAAATATTGGGGTGAATCAAACTATTCTCCAAGTAGCCTTTTTCCAGCCTAAGGATTCTTCCTTCAATTTAAATGGCTTTTCCTCCAATGGAAGAGCCACTTAAGTTGGAGAAAGTCTTCAACCTTTAGACATAAGGTGTAAGTAGTTTAGCAAAAAACCCTCAAAATTTTACTCAGTGGATTGGTAGGACAGGAATAGAAACCACCTCACTATGAAAGCTCCGAGCCAAGCTACAAGTGACGCCTGACACAGGTTGTACACTTGTCAGCTTCCCTCAAATTTTGATGGGAAATGTAGGCATCCTGGTTTTGCAGCTGTAATGGAGAGCCAAGCTGTAAAACCAGTACACCTACATTTCCCATCAAAACTTGAGGGAAGCTGACAAGTGTCCAACCTGTGTCAGGCATCACTTGTAGCTTGGCTCTCAGGCTCAAGTTAGCATTTTACATTGAGTAATCACTGGCTATGCTTTTTAATGTTACTTTTTGTTATGAAAGCAGAAAAGCTGTGTAAGCACACACAATAAGAAATTGGATCATGTATTTAAGGAAAAGTCCCTAAAACCTAAAACCTTTCCCATTGCTTTCTTGATCTCTTTGTTTCTTATGCTGTAAATCACTGGATTCAATAGGGGTGGAACCAAGGAATAGATTACTCCAAATATCAAATCCAGCTGTGATGGGGTGTGAGAGGCCGATTTTAGGTAGGCAAATGAAACTGTGAGTATGAATATTGAGCAGACAATGAGGTGGGGAATGCAAGTGGAGAAAGCCTTTTGCCTCCCCTTTGCAGAAGGCACTCTTAAAACACTCTTGAAAATCTGCACATAAGTTACAATGATATAGACAAAACAGCATAATGTAAGCAAAATACTGATGCTAATACTACTCATTTCAATTACATTTAAGCCAGAACAAGACAATTTTATTAGCTGGGGGATTTCACAAAAAAACTGATTGACAACATTAGAGCAGAATTGGGTTGCAAAAGTCCCACAGGTGTGTATCCCTGCATAGAGAGAACCAGCTATCCATACACCAGCAATCATTTCAATGCAGGCTTGTCTATTTATTACCATCTCATAATGTAATGGATTGCAAATGGCCACATACCGATCATATGCCATGACTGTGAGGAGGCAGAAATCAGACGCTATGAAAAAGATAAAGAAGAAGACTTGAGTAACACACCCTGAATAAGAAATGAGTCTGGTATTCAGGAGGGAATTGATCATGGATTTGGGGACAATGACTGAAACTTGACCAAGATCCTGCATGGCCAAGTTCATCAGCAAGAAGTACATGGGTGTGTGCAGGTGGTGGTCTGAGGCGACCGAAGAGATGACGAGAAGGTTCCCTGTTACTGTTGCCAAGTACAGCATCAGAAAAACCATGAAGTGTAGAAACTGCAGTTCCCAAACATCTGAGAATTCCAGGAGCAGAAAATCAGAGACATAGGATGTGTTGGACATTTTTCTCTGAGAAGAAGGAAACATATGAGGGAAAGTTTAAAATTACCATTTCGAGTAGTATTTTAACAGCCATAATTGAATTTGATGTATTACCACATTTTCAATCCTATCCTTAAGGTACAGTTTTCATTGTGTGGAAAAAATCATTAAACTTCATTAAAATGAAGTAAAAAGTGGTATCTGTACCCGATTTGTCCCCCTCTACTTCTTCCTTTATAAGTACCACTGCAGGACAAATGCATAAGAAGCCTTCCTTTGAGGGGGGATTAATTTAGTCATCCTATGCAATTTACCCTCTTTTCCCATCTGGATGTTCTGAATAAAACATGCATAAACTCCTTCATTCAAGCATTGCTGTGATGAATAATATTGGAGATGGGATGGAAGCTGGAAATAATTATTAATATTCAGAAATTCACATAAATCCACTAAATGGTAATTTAACCCAAATTGTTGCCCTGATCCAATTTAAGTTAATTCTAACATATTTATAGTCAGCTGTTAGCCTGGCTTTTTTTTCACTCACTCCATACGTCTCCGATTTCAAAGCAGAAGCAGGCTGTTTGGCTTCTGTTTTTTTGGCATCTTTTCTGAGGATGGGATTTCCCCGCCCTTTCCTGTGCTGGCCAAAAGATGCCAAAAAAAACCCACAACCAAAAACAAAAAACAAACTGCCTGCTTCCATTTTGAAATCAGAGACGTATGGAGTGAATGAAAAAAAAAACACCAGAGTTTAGCGAGTGAGCCATTTCTTTAACAGCATGTGAAAACAACCCCTGTTGAATAGACTTGACTAGGATTCTAAGCAGACGTGCTCAAGATTGCCCTACTAGTCAATGGACTGGGAGTGAACATCTTATAAATATTCTGGCATTTCCTGAAACTCTGCCAACAGTAAGGGATGGTGTGGGTTGGCAGAAGCCATGCTACTTACTTAACATGATGAGGTTCTGAGTAAAACCTGCAATTATCAATATATTGAATAACTTACCATCATTCTTTATAGATGTTTTTCATGTCCAGAAGTAAGCTTTTCTGTCCCTTCTAAACTACGTTTCTTACAGTCATCCATGTAACGTAATATTATTTTCTCTTTGAGATAAGTATGTTTATATCAACATGAACCAGCAGTTGTCTATGGGGAGTAGCTAACTTATATATGTTGTATTCCTGGAGACTTACTCCCGAGAGTCTTATGCTAACAATTAACAGAGATGGGCTCAGTGTAAGATGTGTGAATAACAAAACACTTATTCTTATCACTGTTTATAATAGTTTTTTTATATCCGTTTTAACTTCTTCATATGAAATATAGGAACAAGTCCTGTGAGTTGTTGTCCAAAGAATTATTTCATTTGATTCTTTACCTTAAAAAAATATAGGGCATCAACTTGAAGCATGCACATCACTTGGTATGTTTGTTATGACTGTAATTGACTGAAGTGCATCTCCATCCTAATCATACTCTTAGTCCAGATTAGAGCTCAAAATTAGCTAAAAAGTGTAATGAATCATTCTAGTAATGGAGAAGCATTCATTTGGTCCATGCAGTCATCCATCTGAGAAAATGAGTAAGGGTGTGCCATCCGAGATTCATGAACCAGCTATAGTAGCTGGATTTATAGCCATCCAGCATAATCTGGATATGCCAGTTCCAATTGGAGAATCCAGGAACAGGAAGATGGTTTCTGAGGGGCCAGATTAACCCAAATGCATTCTGTTTAATTAGAAAACACAACAGGCAGCTGCTCTAAGCTTTCTCCCCCTAAGCATGAACAATTCTCTTAAAAGCAATTTGTTACCTTCTCAATGGCAAATCAAAGAGATGGGAGAGCAGCCTGTCAATCACCTGCATATCTAACTCTTGAACTGTCAAAAACATTTGATCTGGCTTATATTCTGAAGCACCACTGATTTCAGTTTCCCCTGTAAAAATACAATCTGAATTATCTGGATTGGTTTCCTTTGGAGCCGAGAACACTGAAGACATTTTGTAATATTTTCTTTATTTAAAAATGTACATATGACTTGGTAGCAGAAGTGGAAGCCAAGAAGGAGCACTCCTATAGGGAAGCAAATCAGCTTCCATGTATCTGAGAGGGTGCTCCTGTATTCCAAGGTACTTCATCCAATTTACAGCAGCATAATTGTGCTTCTCTGTTTCTTTCTTTCAAAATTTAAATTTCAAACCCTTCAAACACACAGCAACATAGGATTGGATCCAATTAATGTTTTCGCACATGCAAAATGGAAGATGGGATCTCCTCTGGCCACCAAAAACAGAATGCTGGAATCACCTGATCTGACTGAGCAAATATCATGTTTGATGGAGGCTTGAGTAAGAAAGAGAATAAGGTGAGAAGTCTAGCTGGATCCAACCAGTACAGTTGCTTCCTCCCTTCTGCTAGGAAGGGAGTTGTCACCTCATCCAAGTACTGCTGGGCACTTGGACACTGCCATTTCCTAACAATTAAAGCACTTCAATGAGACATCAGTACTCAGTAAGAAACATCACTATTATTTTTGTTATGGGTTTTGGTTTTCCCTAGAGAATATACTTTAGGACAAGCCCATATAATATGTCTCGTCACAGTAACTAGATTCCAAATTAAGTTAAGAGAAATTCATTTAATTCCTGGTTATCCAGTTTCCCCAAGGAATTCAACAATTCCTTTCTTTTCCTCTTTTTAGAAATTTGGGATAAGTTTCGAGATAATTCTTTTTTGATCATAGTGAAATTTGAGGAAAAGAAGGGCAGGATTGGAAGTTCTGTAAAATTTCGAATCTCACGCTGCAGATTCTCAGAAGCAGGCAATGTCTTCCCAAGTCTTCCTGCTAGAGTACCACCCTCAGGCATATAACACAAAACAATGACAAACACTGATGTTACAAAACAGTGCCTTGATTTCTCTTTGAAAAGAAATGAAAGAGAAATGGAAGAGATATTCTGCTTTTGGAAGAGAAAAAAGAGAATAAGAGGAATTAATGGCTATATCTAAAAAATGAAAAAAATCCCACCTCATTACAGTGCTAATTCTAAACTCACAAGAATATTATTTGCAGTACTGATACCTAAAATATATTATTAAGGAGTATCATGAAGGATATTACACGGCAGTGAATGATACTAGATCCAACTATTTTCCAAGTAGCTACCTACAGCCTAAAGATTCTTCCCCCAGTTTAATCCAAATTGAAAATTGGGATATAAATATTCTCAGTTGAATTGTTGGATGGGGTAGAATCCACCAACTCACTCATCTATATAAAGTCAGATTAGCATTGTACATTGGCTACATACTAAGCAGTTTAATATGATTTTTGTTGTGAAAGCAGAAAAAAAATAATGAATACACACTTGCAGCAGCAAAATTGATCATGTATTTGTAGAAAAGCCCCTAAACCCTAAAAACTTTGCCATTGCTTTTTTGACTTCCTTGTTTCTTATACTGTAAATCACTGGGTTCAATAAGGGTGGGACCAAGGAATAGATTACACCAAATATCAAATCCAGCTGTGATGGGGTCTGAGAAGCAGGTTTTAGGTAGGCAAAGCATGCAGAGAATACAAATGTGGAGTACACAATGAGGTGGGGGATGCAAGTGGAGAAAGCTTTTTGCCTCCCCTTTGCTGAAGGCAGTCTAAATACAGTGGTAAAAATATGTGCATAAGTTACAAGGATATAGATTAAAAAGCTTAGGCCAAGGATGACTCCCATCATAATACTACTCATTTCAATTACATTTAAGCCAGAACAAGACAATTTTATTAGCTGGGGGATTTCACAAAAGAATTGATTGACAACATTAGAGCAGAATTGGGTTGCAAAAGTCCCACAGGTGTGCATCCCTGCATAGAGAGAACCAGCTATCCATACACCAGCAATCATTTCAATGCAGGCTTGTCTATTTATTACCATCTCATAATGTAATGGATTGCAAATGGCCACATACCGATCATATGCCATGACTGTGAGGAGGCAGAAATCAGACGCTATGAAAAAGATAAAGAAGAAGACTTGAGTAACACACCCTGAATAAGAAATGAGTCTGGTATTCAGGAGGGAATTGATCATGGATTTGGGGACAATGACAGAAACTTGACCAAGATCCTGCATGGCCAAGTTCATCAGCAAGAAGTACATGGGTGTGTGCAGGTGGTGGTCTGAGGCGACCGAAGAGATGACGAGAAGGTTCCCTGTTACTGTTGCCAAGTACAGCATCAGAAAAACCATGAAGTATAGAAACTGCAGTTCCCAAACATCTGAGAATTCCAGGAGCAGAAAATCAGAGACATAGGATGTGTTGGACATTTTTCTCTGAGAAGAAGGAAACATATGAAGGAAAGTTTAAAATTACCATTTCGAGTAGTATTTTAACAGCCATAATTGAATTTGATGGTAATTACCACATTTTCAATCCTATCCTTAAGGTACAGTTTTCATTGTGTGGAAAAAATCATTAAACTTCATTAAAATGAAGTAAAAAGTGGTACCTGTACCCGATTTGTCCCCCTCTACTTCCTCCTTTATAAGTACCACTGCAGGACAAATGCATAAGAAGCCTTCCTTTGAGGGGGGATTAATTTAGTCATCCTATGCAATTTACCCTCTTTTCCCATCTGGAAGTTCTGAATAAAACATGCATAAACTCCTTCATTCAAGCATTGCTGTGATGAATAATATTGGAGATGGGATGGAAGCTGGAAATAATTATTAATATTCAGAAATTCACATAAATCCACTAAATGGTAATTTAACCCAAATTGTTGCCCTGATCCAATTTAAGTTAATTCTAACATATTTATAGTCAGCTGTTAGCCTGGCTTTTTTTTCACTCACTCCATACGTCTCCGATTTCAAAGCAGAAGCAGGCTGTTTGGCTTCTGTTTTTTTGGCATCTTTTCTGAGGATGGGATTTCCCCGCCCTTTCCTGTGCTGGCCAAAAGATGCCAAAAAAAACCCACAACCAAAAACAAAAAACAAACTGCCTGCTTCCATTTTGAAATCAGAGTCGTATGGAGTGAATGAAAAAAAAACACCAGAGTTTAGCGAGTGAGCCATTTCTTTAACAGCATGTGAAAACAACCCCTGTTGAATAGACTTGACTAGGATTCTAAGCAGACGTGCTCAAGATTGCCCTACTAGTCAATGGACTGGGAGTGAACATCTTATAAATATTCTGGCATTTCCTGAAACTCTGCCAACAGTAAGGGATGGTGTGGGTTGGCAAAAGCCATGCTACTTACTTAACATGATGAGGTTCTGAGTAAAACCTGCAATTATCAATATATTGAATAACTTACCATCATTCTTTATAGATGTTTTTCATGTCCAGAAGTAAGCTTTTCTGTCCCTTCTAAACTATGTTTCTTACAATCATCCATGTAACGTAATATTATTTTCTCTTTGAGATAAGTATGTTTATATCAACATGAACCAGCAGTTGTCTATGGGGAGTAGCTAACTTATATATGTTGTATTCCTGGAGACTTACTCCCGAGAGTCTTATGCTAACAATTACCAGAGATGGGCTCAATGTAAGATGTGTGAATAACAAAACACTCATTCTTATCACTGTTTATAATAGTTTCTTTATATCCGTTTTAACTTCTTCATATGAAATATAGGAGCAAGTCCTGTGAGTTGTTGTTCAAAGAATTATTTTATTTGATTCTTTACCTTAAAAAAATATAGGGCATCAACTTGAAGCATGCACATCACTTGGTATGTTTGTTATGACTGTAATTGACTGAAGTGCATCTCCATCCTAATCATACTCCTAGTCCAGATGAGAGCTCAAAATTAGCTAAAAAGTGTAATGAATCATTCTAGTAATGGAGTAGCATTCATTTGGTCCATGCAGTCATCCATCTGAGAAAATGAGTAAGGGTGTGCCATCCGAGATTCATGAACCAGCTATAGTAGCTGGATTTATAGCCATCCAGCATAATCTGGATATGCCAGTTCCAATTGGAGAATCCAGGAACAGGAAGATGGTTTCTGAGGGGCCAGATTAATCCAAATGTATTCTTTTTAATTGTAAAACACAACAGGCAGCTGCTCTAAGCTTTCTCCCCCTAAGCATGAACAATTCTCTTAAAAGCAATTTGTTACCTTGTCAATGGCAAATCAAAGAAATGGGAGAGCAGCCTGTCAATCATATCTCTTCAGGCAGTCCCTTAACCCTCTCTCTTCCAATCTCTGGGTGCTGCATTTAGTAAAGCTTTCCTTTGAAAGCCCATTCCATCACACACCCATTCTTTTATATCTGGAAGGTTTCAAACTCAACCAGAATTCCTGAACTAATGGTTTTGGATTTGGCTGACATTTCCGTCCATCTCACCCAATTCTTCTCCTTACTATAGTCCCTACCACACATTAATTTGGACCCACAAGTCCCACAACCCCAAGCATGAAATTTTGGTCCACACCCTCCCTTTTCACCTGCATATCTAACTCTTGAACTGTCAAAAACATTTGATCTGGCTTATATTCTGAAGCACCACTGATTTCAGTTTCCCCTGTAAAAATACAATCTGAATTATCTGGATTGGTTTCCTTTGGAGCCGAGAACACTGAAGACATTTTGTAATATTTTCTTTATTTAAAAATGTACATATGACTTGATAGCAGAAGTGGAAGCCAAGAAGGAGCACTCCTATAGGGAAGCAAATCAGCTTCCATGTATCTGAGAGGGTGCTCCTGTATTCCAAGGTACTTCATCCAATTTACAGCAGCATAATTGTGCTTCTCTGTTTCTTTCTTTCAAAATTTAAATTTCAAACCCTTCAAACACACAGCAACATAGGATTGGATCCAATTAATGTTTTCGCACATGCAAAATGGAAGATGGGATCTCCTCTGGCCACCAAAAACAGAATGCTGGAATCACCTGATCTGACTGAGCAAATATCATGTTTGATGGAGGCTTGAGTAAGAAAGAGAATAAGGTGAGAAGTCTAGCTGGATCCAACCAGTACAGTTGCTTCCTCCCTTCTGCTAGGAAGGGAGTTGTCACCTCATCCAAGTACTGCTGGGCACTTGGACACTGCCATTTCCTAACAATTAAAGCACTTCAATGAGACATCAGTACTCAGTAAGAAACATCACTATTATTTTTGTTATGGGTTTTGGTTTTCCCTAGAGAATATACTTTAGGACAAGCCCATATAATATGTCTCGTCACAGTAACTAGATTCCAAATTAAGTTAAGAGAAATTCATTTAATTCCTGGTTATCCAGTTTCCCCAAGGAATTCAACAATTCCTTTCTTTTCCTCTTTTTAGAAATTTGGGATAAGTTTCGAGATAATTCTTTTTTGATCATAGTGAAATTTGAGGAAAAGAAGGGCAGGATTGGAAGTTCTGTAAAATTTCGAATCTCACGCTGCAGATTCTCAGAAGCAGGCAATGTCTTCCCAAGTCTTCCTGCTAGAGTACCACCCTCAGGCATATAACACAAAACAATGACAAACACTGATGTTACAAAACAGTGCCTTGATTTCTCTTTGAAAAGAAATGAAAGAGAAATGGAAGAGATATTCTGCTTTTGGAAGAGAAAAAAGAGAATAAGAGGAATTAATGGCTATATCTAAAAAATGAAAAAAATCCCACCTCATTACAGTGCTAATTCTAAACTCACAAGAATATTATTTGCAGTACTGATACCTAAAATATATTATTAAGGAGTATCATGAAGGATATTACATGGCAGTGAATGATACTAGATCCAACTATTTTCCAAGTAGCTACCTACAGCCTAAAGATTCTTCCCCCAGTTTAATCCAAATTGAAAACTGGGATATAAATATTCTCAGTTGAATTGTTGGAAGGGGTAGAATCCACCAACTCACTCATCTATATAAAGTCAGATTAGCATTGTACATTGGCTACTTACTAAGCAGTTTAATATGATTTTTGTTGTGAAAGCAGAAAAAAAATAATGAATACACACTTGCAGCAGCAAAATTGATCATGTATTTGTAGAAAAGCCCCTAAACCCTAAAAACTTTGCCATTGCTTTTTTGACTTCCTTGTTTCTTATACTGTAAATCACTGGGTTCAATAAGGGTGGGACCAAGGAATAGATTACACCAAATATCAAATCCAGCTGTGATGGGGTCTGAGAAGCAGGTTTTAGGTAGGCAAAGCATGCAGAGAATACAAATGTGGAGTACACAATGAGGTGGGGGATGCAAGTGGAGAAAGCCTTTTGCCTCCCCTTTGCAGAAGGCAGTCTAAATACAGTGGTAAAAATATGTGCATAAGTTACAAGGATATAGATTAAAAAGCTTAGGCCAAGGATGACTCCCATCATAATACTACTCATTTCAATTACATTTAAGCCAGAACAAGACAATTTTATTAGCTGTGGGATTTCACAAAAGAATTGATTGACAACATTAGAGCAGAATTGGGTTGCAAATGTCCCACAGGTGTGTATCCCTGCATAGAGAGAACCAGCTATCCATACACCAGCAATCATTTCAATGCAGGCCTGCCTATTTATTACCATCTCATAACGTAACGGATTGCAAATGGCCACATACCGATCATACGCCATGACTGTGAGGAGACAGAAATCAGACATTATAAAGAAGAAGAAAAAGAAGACCTGAGTCACACACCCTGAGTAAGAAATGAGTCTGGTATTCAGGAGGGAATTGATCATGGATTTGGGGACAGTGACTGAAACTTGACCAATATCCTGCATGGCCAGGTTCATCAGGAAGAAATACATGGGGGTGTGCAGGTGGCGGTCTAAGGTGACTGAAGAGATGATGAGCAGGTTCCCCATCACAGTTGCCAAGTACAGCATCAGAAAAACCATGAAGTGTAGAAACTGCAGCTCCCGAACATCTGAGAATTCCAGGAGCAGAAAATCAGATCCAGAGGATTTGTTGGACATTTTTCTCTGAGAGGAAGAAAACAGAACGAGAACAGTAAAACGGTATTTTATCTACTATAATTGAATCGGATGATGATTCCCATATTGCCAATTCTTCCTGACACTTAGTAACTCTCTTCACTGTGCCTCCATCCAAAGAAAACTCAGAATAGGTGCAGTGAAAAGTAGCACTTGCATCCCATACATATATTTCAGGTGCTTCTGTTTTAGATATAACTGCACAACAAATGTTTAAGGAGCCTTCCTTTTTTGGAAACTTAATACAGTCATCTGATTAAAAGCTAGTGCTCACATGTTTATAATCAACTTTTTCTTCATTTGAACTTCTGATTGATGAGGCCATAACATGGTATGGGAGGAATAGTTTCCATTCTCTACACTGCCATTTTATCCTCACAGTGACAACCCAATAAGGTACTTAATGTTTATTTAAAGTGACAGGCCCAAAATCATCCACTGAGTTTCCATAGAAGACCCAATATTCAGATTTGGATCTCCTAGAGTCTAGTCTGACATGCAAACCACTCTACCATGATGGTTTTCCACAGTAGAAGACTCTAGTCTTCTACACATGACCCCTCCATACAGTGACTTGAATGTATGAGTACACACACACACACATATTGCCAAGTGAACGCTTCCTGTGCATGGGTAAAGAAACTTTTTACAGGTCATACAAAACAACATGAAGTAACAGGTCATGCATTACAAGAAGAAGTAAAATATTCCTGATATATTCCTTGCCTCTCCAGCATCTAATTAAGATGAGTGTGAGAAAAATTGAGATAATTCACTGGATATATATAGGGAAAAAATAAGGGTGTCTCTCTCATGTAAATGATGTTGATGTCCCCTGATTAAAGTTTTGACATGTAGTTCCTTCAAGTAAATATCACAGAGTATATAAACAAACACTATGCATATATGAAAAATCTTCATATCAGCAGCTGAATTAAGAAAGGAGGAGTGCTAACGTGGAGTCTTTCCAGATAGAATTCCTAAGAATACTTTTCTGGGTGTAGTTCCTGTTGAATCAACTTGAGTAGGATTCTTAGGGGACGTGCTCAGGATTGCCCTGTTAGTTAATGAATTGGTAGTGAACATCTTGCACAGATTCTGGCTATTGTCTGAAACTCTGTCACCAGTGGGTTGGCAGCAGCCATACTATTTACTTAACCTGTAGAGGTCCTGAGTAAACCCTACAATAATCAATACATCAAATAACTTACCATTGATGTTTACACGCTTTTTCTTGCCCAGATGTCAGCTTTTCTGTTCCTTCTAAACTTTGTTTCTTATTATCATCCATGTCATTAAATACTCTTTTCTTTTTGAGGTAAGACTGTCTATACTGACATGAACCAGCAGTTGTCTATGAGCAGCAATTAATATATATGTTTTATATTCCTGGAGACTTATTCCCCAGAGTTTTAGACTAGCTTAATTAGCAGAGATGAGAGTGTAAGATGTGAGTATAACAAAATGCTCCTTCTTGTCACTGTTTATAATATTTTTATAGATGTTTTAACTTCTTCATATGAAATGTAGGAACAAGTCCTGTGAGTTGTTGTCCAGATAATTATTTCATTTGATTCTTCAACTTAAAAACAACAAGACAACCATGTGTAGCATGCAGAGCACATAGTATGTTTGCTATCACTGTGAATGACTGAGGTGCATCCTCTTCCTACGAATCATACAGATAATTGTAATGATATTCATAAATTCTGGATCAATATTCAACCAAATTTTAGGGTGCATACACCCCTAGAAGTGGCATGTTCAGTGCTGCAAATCTCCTTCTGCCTCAGGAAATCATCATCATCACTAGAATGTAAACTTTGTGCATCCTTTGTGATCTGGGAGTGAGGTGGACCCAACAGACCCTGAGCTGGGCATGAACCTGGCAAAGCTCACTCTACAGATCCCTTAAGAGGATTCCATAATAGGGAAACTGAGCACCAAGTTTTCCTCCAAAACAGATCAGTGCCCCATGCCCAACCACCACAAGAGCCACAAAATGGCCCCTGCCAACGCTCCTAGAGTTGCAACCAAACCAACAAGACATCACAGATGTCCTGCAACCAAATATCCTGTCCCCAGCTGGACAGGTGCACTTGGTCAGAATGGAACAAGGCATCAACCCTGAAAGAGATGTCTGGGTGAGAGATCACCACCCCCTCTCGCCCAACGTCTCAATGAACTGATCCAACGTCTCAATGAACTGACGTGTGCTGACCTGAGAAGACTGACAAGAAAAAAGGCATCAGTGACTGGCCCCCAGACCCAGATGAATGTAGGCCCTGTAACCCCCAGACTGCCATCTCCTTATGGCATGGATGTGCAAAGTCTCCAGGCTGAGGTGGTCTGCCTCATGGTGGCACCAATCCTGAAGGAATGTATGCTGAAGTCCAGGGCCAGCAACCCTGCTGGGCAAACAGCTACATTAGCAGTGGCCCCTAGGCAGATGTGTTCTCCTCAACTCCTCTTGTTAATCTTAGACCATTGCAGCATGATAGGGATCATAGCTGGCAGACCTGGGATAGGCAGTCTCTAACCAGGTCCACGTGGCAGGCATAAAGTGGAAAGCTGCCCAGGTGCCTCATGCAATTCCTTTCAGCTGGCATCACACGTGCCTGCCCTTTTTTTCTGGTGGTTTGGCTGGTTTTGGTGGGGGGGGGCACTTTCATTTGCACTCATTTGCATGGGTGTTCCTTGCTGTTTCCTTGTTGCAACTTGGGGTGGTGGTTTTGGCATTGCACATGTTGGGGGAAATGTAGCCTCTGTGCACAGTTCCCCATAGTTGGGCATCCCCTTAAGTGATCTTGTGGGTAATGCAGGACAGGGACAAGCTCAGCTTGGGGGGTCTGTCTGGCATGCTCACTCCCAGATGATATATCCAGATGGAATCCCACTCACTGTCATCCCATTGTGCTTCTCTCAGCTGGCAGACTGAGGGGGCAAAGGGGTCATTGGCTGGCAGGTGGGCTGGCCAATCACTTGATCTGTGCCCCGTGCAGCACCAAGGCTCCTGTAAGCTGTACTCAATAAAGTTTTGGCTTTTTCAACTCTAGTGTTATGGGAGTGGGAGAAATCTTCCTCTCTGTTCACTTTTATTATTTATTTATTATATTAGATTTTTTAGTCTGCCCTCCCCACTGAGGGCGGAGCACATTTAAATTTACATAAAAGCACATAAAAGCATATAAAACATTATAATAAAATTTAAAACACTACATACAATGAAAGCTTCTCCTCAGATGGCGATGGAAGAGTTACTTCATTTCAGACATGGCCTATATATCCATATCTATATATATCTATATATATATCTATATATATATATAGGGTGGTGGACAGGTCTTTTCAAGTCAATATACCATTTGTCTAAACCATGCATCTTTTTGAAGACCACTATTACGTCACACCTCAATTGTCAATTTTTTTAAAAGAAAAAATGTAGGGCTGTCCAAACCCATGATTGTCTTGATTGCCCCTTCTGAACTTTTTCCCGCTCTGGAATATTCTTTTTGTGCTACGGTGTCCATAACTGAGCGCAGTATTCCAAACATTGCTGCACAAGACACATGTAATTCTACTGGAAGTTTTAATTTCTACCTTTTCCTGATGTTCCCTAGCATGGAATTGCCCTTTTTATACCATGACTGAGTAGGCCTTTTCAGTGAGTTCTCCATCACAAGGCAAGAGTTGTTTTTCTGTTGTAACTATATTGACCTCATCAGTGTACATCCCATCACAAAACTTAAGAAATGCTTGTAAATAAAGCAGTTGAGTTTGTGAGAGGGAAGAATTTAATTCTCTTGAGCATTCTCTACTGTGCCAAAAATGTTACCATTCTTTCTTAATCATATCATCAAAAGTAGAGACAAGAAAAAATATTTTCTGTCTGTCCCTACTGATGAACATTGTTGCCTCCTGAGAATAATGCTCTAGAAGCTCAGAAATACTCATAAGTCTTATCTCTACATATCCTGTTGCTGTTATGTATCCAAGCATAAGGAGGGATGGATAGCTGTAGACATACAACTATTTGGCAACACTGGAGGACAAAATGTCTCTGATATCAAAAGGAATCTATGAAGAATAACACTGTAAGTGATTGACAATTGTATTTCTCACTTTCTCCATTGCTTTCAAAGAAAAATCTCTCTTCCTGCATTTCCTTCCTAAGTATACTTTCTTTCAACATTCTCTTCATTTGTGAATCTTCCATAAATACTGAGCAATTAGATATTTTCTGGTGTTTCACACCAATATATGAATCCCAGCTAGGGTTGCATTCACACCTCTTTGGATCTTGCACTATACCAGTAATTCTCAAAGTGATTCTCCTGTCCACCTAAGAAAATTCAGTTGCTATAGTGCAAAAACCATGCAATACTCAGTTATGCATAGATACATATATAGTTAAAAATAGTCAGTGAAATACAAATACAGAATGGATTGTCATTGAAATTTTGCTTTCAGGGAAAACTTCTAAGGAATTTTAAGGAAGACAAAAATAAGGATGTTGATAAGATTAGGCAAATGTATGGGTAGGTAGCAATTAGCTCATATATTCCTAGTATTTGTCATTCTCTGAAACCACAAACTAATGAAATAATGGGCTCTGGAAATAATGAACTAATGTAGTGTGTGTGTACTTATGTGCGTGTGTGTGTGTGAGTGCATGCATGCGTGCAAATCTCTTTTCTAGTGTTTTGATGTCAAATTGTGACAATTTACTTATTCAGCATAAAGTCTAAAAATGCATATAAATTATCCACCCACTCTCTCCCAATGTGGCTGGTCTCTCTCTCTCTCTCTCTCTCCTTTTCTCATCCTCACATTTTACTTTTAATGTACAAATGTTTGTTATCACATCTATGCAGCTATTTTCTTTCTCTTCTCTGGAAGAATACAGGCAATCATTGTTTTACATTGTGAGCAGGTAACTATGGGAAAGCTGGTTGTTTGCAATTTCTTTCCCAGTAATGAGGAGAATTTTACTTGGCTTCCACGTAGTTACATGTACACTGTGCTAAGGGTTTCCACATAGTTACATGTACACTGTGCTACACTGTGTCATCTATATACAGAGTGTATACAGAGTGTCATCTGCATTCCACTCAGCAAGTTGAAATCTGAGCCCCATCAGAAAGCCAGAAAAGCAAAGGAGTCATAGTGTTATGATAGTGTCACTATTGCTGTGGCATTTAGGCATGCGTCTTGATGTTTAGATGGGAAGTCGAAGCATTTTTATTTCAGGAGGTAGATGGGATTGATTGAAATGCTGATTCAATGGATGGACAAACACCATCCGGGATAGGGAATGTAGTAAGGAGAAGAAATGGGTGAGCATGAGCAAAAAAGCTGAATGGATCTCAACACAAAATTCGACATTTATCTGTAGTTTGTAACTAATCAGAGATAAAGCCATCCTGTGTTTTAATTTTTAAAAAACCTTAAGTACAATAGATGGATAGCTCTCTTTGGTAACTGACAAAATAATATGGAGATAAATTGAAGTTAGAAGTTTTTGTTGAAATTTGGTATCGTTTTGATTGGGAATATAGATGTAAAATGATTTTGCTCAATAAAAACAAGCAAACTTCAGAATGCCAACAGACATGTATAATCTTAGGAATACAACCAAGACCTAGGAATGAGACTATTAATAATAATCACACACAAACACACGTTCAGCTATAACAGTTCTAATTATAATAATAGCAACTTTACATTGAACAACAGAAACTTATATGAGCTGCCATTTTAATAGCTCTATTAATTTTTTTTTGCACAGGTATCATGTAAGGAGCAAGCCATGGCCAATCAGACTTCTATATCTGAGTTTCTGCTCCTGAAATTCTCAGAGGATCGGGAACTGCAGATTCTACACTTTGTTGTATTTCTGGTCGTGTACTTGGCAACAGTCACGGGGAACCTTCTCATCATTACTGTGGTAGCCTTTGACCATCACCTGCATACCCCCATGTACTTCTTTCTGATGAACTTGGCTGTGCAGGACCTTGGCCAAATTACAGTCATTATCCCTCAAATGATAACTAATTCTCTCATGAATACCCGACATATTTCTTTTTCTGGATGTGTGGCTCAAGTTCTCTTTTTTTTGTTCTTTTTAGCATCTGATCTGTCTCTCCTGACCATCATGGCGTATGATCGGTATGTTGCCATTTGCAATCCATTACAATATGAAATGGTGATGAACAGGCAAGCCTGCATTCAAATGGTTGCCAGTGTGTGGGTCACTGGTCTTTTCTATGGAGTGCTACATGCTGGAGGGACCTTTGCAAGCCCTTTTTGTTCCAATGTTGTCAATCAGTTTTTCTGTGAAATCCCTCAGTTACTGAAGCTCACCTGCTCTGACTTATATCTAATTGAAATTGGTGTTGTGGCCTTGAGTGCTGTTGTTGGACTTTGCTGCTTTATCTTCATCCTTGTAACTTATGTACACATCTTCTCAACCGTGCTGAGGATGCCCTCTGTGCAAGGAAGGCAAAAGGCCTTTTCAACCTGCCTTCCCCACCTCACAGTGGTCTCCATCTTTGTATTCACAGGATGCTTTGCCTATTTCAAGCCCACATCAAACGTCCCATCCCATCTGGATGTGGCGTTTTCTATGATCTATTCCATGGTTCCACCCATGATGAATCCACTAATCTATAGCATGAGAAGTAAAGAAATCCAAGTCTCCCTGTCCAAACTGTTAGGTTTGAGGCACACATCTAAGAATATAGTCTTTAACTTTCTTCTTTGAGGGTGCTTTGAGTCTCTTCTCTCTCAAGCATACCCATGTATACAGTCAAGTGGTACTCACTTCCCCTTGGCAGTATCCCATATGGCTACAATATATACATGAATATATGCATGCAGCTATATAGGTAGTACTAATCAGAGAGGTACTTTCTGTACATCTTGAATCTGCAGGCCCACCTTACTCAGGTTCACAGACAGCAAACTGTGGGCTAAGAGCACTTTGGCTATGCAATTCTTGCCAAATGTTCATACATGAAACAATGGAGGTACAGAAGTTCTTTCCAGATTTCATTCAGCTGACAAAGAAATTGTGCTCCTAATATCATCCCCATTGTAATTTTCATATACTTCATTTAACACTGTCAAATGGAAATTGTAATCATATTTGATAACATTGATACTCAATGGTCTGGGAGCCACTTGTGACTCTGCTGACATGCAGAGTCACAAGTGGCTCCCAGGCACTTGTGACATGCTACAGTGGCCCTTCTGAGCACTGTTTCCTGATGTGGTAACTGCCCCATGTTTCAAGGAAGTGGGAAAGGTTGTTGCCTAGTGGGGCTTGTGGTTGACAGCTGCTTCCCACTTTGAAATGGTCACCACTGAGAAACAGGGAAACTTCAGTCCTTTATGAGACCCAAGCTACAAGTGAGTTTTTTCACTTGGAGAACACTTGATTTTTTTTGCAAGTTTTCCTGGGAACTGAAGCCAGAGTGTCCTTCCCCTATCTGTTAGAATCGCTGCCTGAAGAGCCAGAGAAAGCTGGCGGCAGCAGCAGCTTTTGCAAATCATTCCTCCAGTCTCAACCCTGTTGCTCTGGAGAAAGCCGCCATGTCAGTGAAGCTCCACAGGAGCAGGATGCCCAGGGAGAAAGTAGCAGCTGCCCGCCCCCAAACGATCATTGAGAGCCCTCTTGTCCAGCAGGCTTGTGACTGGAGGAACAATTTGCAAAAGCTGCTGCTGCCACTGGCTTTCTCTGGCTCTTCAGGCAGTGATTCTAACAGAGAGGGGAAGGACACTCAGACTTCAGTTCCCAGGAAAACTTGCGAAAACAATCAAGTGTTCTCCACATGAAAAAACTCACTTGTAGCTTGGCTCAGAGATGCAGTCCTCTTGTCAGATATGAAAGTAAATATGTCTCTTTGGGATGGTGATAATTGTGAATGTGGCTCTCTGTGAGACTGCTCTAGAGTTTTTCCACATTGTGGTCAATTTCATCTTAGCTTCCATAGATCTCTTCATTTTTTAACCTCAATGCACTTCATCTGCAGGTTTGAGGAATACTTTGGACACCAAACTGTTCATTGAAGCCTGTTTTTCTGATATATTTTCATTTGGGTTTATGAGAAAGGTATACATCAGGAGGGATGGAGAGAGAAGCATAGGTCTCCACCGAAGGACAGCCACAATAAATGGTATATCTACCTTCTCACCACCACTCTGTGAGGCAGGATAGACTGAGTGAAATTGGAAAACTTGTCTTATGGTTTTTAGTCTTTCCAGTGCTATCCAAAGGTGAAGGAACAAGGTTGATACATGTAAGATGTATGAAGGGACACCAGAATGGAGGCAGGCTGGCCATGAGGCCAAGTAGGGTTGCCAAGGTGCTGCCTGACAAGGGCCCTTGGTATTGACATTGTCACATGGCTGGTGACATCTTAATACTGTTTCCTGTGCAATCAAAAATGATGTCATAATATCTCCAGGAACACTGGAGATGCTCTGGAATTTGAGCGTTGAGGTTTGACCACCAAGTTTTGCCCAAATACTAGACTATCTGCATCTTCTCCCAACAACGTGATAACTTTAGTACTTTTGAGTGCAAGGGGAATGATGCCAGTGCATCGCTGTGCTGCCTAGCCTCCCCCAGTTTCTCACTCTTTTTTCCCCTTGCCAGCCAGCTGATTCATGGCGGGAAGCACCAACAAGCTGCACGTGATCTTTGTCCACCAGTAAGTTCCAGGCAACCTGTGGCCAGAGAAGTGATAAAAAATGAGAATAGCATTTTTCTTTTAGTCACATGGCATCCTGTGGGAAACTTGTTATGGCCATCTACAAAAAATGTTTTCCTCTATTTTTTTTTTCTTCTAGTGATCTTCATGCTACAATTTGGGGAGTAAGGTTGCTCGGTCCTCTAGGGTCCAAACCAGGGGAGAGGGGAGTGATAGGGTGGGGGCAGTAGGTGGCAGTAGGGGTAGTGAGGTACTCACTCTCACACAGGCATGTGCTCCTGAACTCTCTCATGGCACTGGAAAATGACATTATTTTCTAGAGTAATGGGGAAGCTATTGGTACATTTGGTGTGTGTGGGGGGGTGAATGATATATTAAAAATTAAAAAAAATTAAACTTGTGGGCAATTTTTAATGAATCAGCCCTGGTGTGACTCAGGGCCAAGCTACAAGTGACAAATGACACTTGAATGGCAAGTGTATTTCTCCCTGTTCACTTGCCCGCCTCTTAATCCACTTGCCGTTCAAGGGTCATTCGTCACTTGTAACTTGGCCCTCAGTTTCCCCATCACACCAGGAAATGGTGTTATTTTCTGGCATCACAATGGTGTGTGTGTGTGTGTGCACTCCTTGTGCATGCATGACACTCAGGTGCCTTCCTCCTTTCCAGCAGTTGACTTGAGGTGGTGGGGCCCCTGTCCATGGCACTGGCTCTCTCCTCTGACTGGGGTGAATGGGTCCCACTACAACTCACATCCTTTCTGTGAAGGCAGGAAGGTGGTTCATGTCCACAGATGCCAGGTTTGGGCACCAGGGACAGCTCAGAAACTATGCCACATGCAGTTGTGCTGCACGGAGGCCCCAATAAATGGTACCTGCTGTTCCCTCTGAAGAAGGGGAAATGAGTCCCGCAACTCCATCCTTTCCGCGAAGGCAGGATGGTGGTTCTTCTTGGAGGCAGCCTCTGCTTCGACACTGGAGGGTTGTCCAATGCTCCATGCATGTCCAGCTAGTGTGTTTTGTCTGGACTCTACACCACATGAGGTGCGGACAACACCATCAGCCCCAATGCTGTGAAGTACCCCATCTGGTGAACGAATGTCAGTGTCTGACCCAACAGGTTGTGTGTTTGTGTGTATTAGGCCAACTTGTCTTACTGGAGGATTTTCATAGCAGATTGTGGGTGGGTCATTTTGGTCTGCGGTGGCCAACGACATCACCCTCCTTTTATACCTTCTGGAAGATACGCTGCGGGAGGCCTGGTGGGCGGGCACATGGGTAGTGCCGCCAGCTAGCGGCCTAACCCTCCGCCCCCAAGATGGGAGGCAGCCCGTCATTACTTCCCCAAGCCCGCCATTCCCAGCGGCCACAGACATCAGCCACCTGGCTGACCCTCCAGAATGTACCCTCCAGGAGGCCTGGCAGGAAGGCACATGGGGGTGCAGCCAGCCAGTGGCCAGACCCCCTCCCCCAAAGAGGAGAGAGGGCCACCGCATGGGCCAAAGTGAACTGGTGGCTCCATTTGTATTTAATAGGAGTTTCATGGGGCCATCAAATTTGGGAATGTATGAGATCCATACTGCAATCTTGATCAAACTTGGTTGATGGCTGGAGAAGAGCCTGCTGTACATTCCCTGTGAATATGGGCTCTCTAAGTGCTAAGGGGGCTGTTCTGTCCCAATGAACACCAAACACCAAACACGCTCGTTAACAGGACATATTCATTTCCATTCATTTGTTCGTGTTGATTGATGGCAATGAACAATGAACAGCCTGTTCATTTTTCCCCTGATTGTGCCCATGTCTAGTCAGGAGTCAAACTGAGGGCCAAGCTACACATGACGAATGACAATTGAATGGCAAGTGGATTGAGTGGAGGGCAAGTGAACAGGGAGAAATACACTTGCTGTTCAAGTGTCATTCGTTATGTGTAGCTTGGCCCTGAGTTCTCCAGATTAGAATCGTGCTACTCTTTAACCACTACACCAAACTCACTGTCTCTAGGTATCACTGGATTTAAATTCTGCTGTTCTACTGAGGACCAACACAGCTACCCATATTAAATATTTCCCTGTCTCTCTTGAATCTACTGCCAATCAGTTTCATTGAGTGATGACAAGTTCCACTGTTACAGGAGTGGGAGAAATCCTGTCTGTCCACTTTGTCTATACCATGCATGTTTTTGAAGACCGTTATCATGTCACACCTCAATTATCAAAGTTTTTTTTTTTAAAAAACTAGGGCTGACAGTCCACCCCCATGATCAACTTGACGGCCACTTTCTGTTCTTTTTCTAGCTCTGGAATATTCTTTTTCTGCTATGGTGCACATTATTCCAAATATAGCTGCACAAGACACATGTAATTTTACTAGTAGTTTAAAATTCTGCCTCTTCCCTGATGTTTCCTAGCATGGAATTGTCCTTTTATATTATGATTGAGTTGGTCTTTCAGTGAGTTCTAAATCACAATGTCAAGTTTTTTAAAAAATGTCCCAACTCTCTTGACCATATCAGTGTATAAACCTAACAAATGCTTGTAAAGACAACAGTTGAGTTTACAAGAGAGAAGAATATAACTCTCTTGAGTGTTCATTAATGAGCCAAAACACAATCAGTCTTTCTTAATCATATCTTCAAAAGTAGAGACAAAAAAAAATTCTGTATGTCCCCATTGATGAACATTGTTGCTTCCTAAAAATAGCACTCTAGATGCTTAGAAATAATAATAACTCGTGTCTAAATGTTCTGTTGCTATTATTCATCCAAGTGTGGGGAGAGATGGATAGCTGGAAAGACACACAATCATTTAGCATCACTAGAGGACAAAATGTTTCTAACATCAAAAGGAATACCACTGTAAGTGATTGACCATTTTATTTCTCACTTTCTCCATTTCTCTCAAAGAAAATTCTCTCTCTCTTCATTCATTTCCCACCCAAATATACTCTATTTCTTTCAACATTCTCTGCATTTGTGTATCAATCATAAATCCATTTTGAGGGTTAGCTGCCTGAGCAATTTTCTGCCTGAGATATTTTCTAATGTTTTCCCAACAGTATGTGACTCCCAGCAAGGGTTGCATCCACACATCCTGGGATTTTGCACTATACCAGCAATTCACAACTTGCATCTCCTGCCCACCTAAGAAAATCCAGTGACTATAGTGAAATTACAGTGCAATATTCAATTATGCATAGATACAGATATAGCTAAAAATAATCTGTGAGATACAAATACCTCTGAATACCACTGCCATGATACAAATACTGAATGAGTTGTCATTGAAATTTTGTTCTCAGAGAAATCTTCTAAGGAATTTTAAGGAAGACAAAACTAAGGATGTTGATAAGATAAGCCAAATTTATTGGAAGGTAGCAGTTAGCTCATATATTCCTAATAAATGTCATTCTCTGAAACCACAAACTAATGAAATAATGGACTCTGGAAATAATGAGCTAATGTAGAGTGTGTGTGAAAATCTCTTTTCTAGTGCATTGTGCTGCATGTTATGAACTTCTTTGCTTCTTCTTTTCAATTGTTATATTGTACAGTATTTTAATCTGGATGTGATCTCCTCTGAGCCTGCATGTGGGGAGAGCAGACTATAAATTGAACAAATAAATAAAATAGTGTTTTGATGTTAAATTGTGACAAACCTACTTATTCAGCATAAAGTCTAAAATTGCCTTTGTCAACCTCACATTTTACTTTCAATGTACAAATGTTTGCTATCACATCTATGCAGCTATTCTCTTTCTCCACTCTAGGAGAATACAGGCAATCGTTGTTTTACATTGTGAGCAGGTAACTATGGGAAAGCTGGTTGTTTGTGACGTTTTCCCAAGTGATGAGGAGAATTTTACTTGGCTTCCACACAGTTACATGTACACTGTGCTAATTGTACCTGTCATCTGTATACAAAGTGTTTAACAGAGTGTCATGTGTATTTCCCTTACCAAGTTGAACTCTGAGCCCCATCAGAAAGCCAGAAAAGCAAAGGAGTCATAATAACCCCCTCACAAGATTACAGAATGTCAAAAAATAAATGACTTCCATCTGGTTGTTGTGGGTTTTCCGGGCTGTATTGCCGTGGTCTTGGCAATGCAAAGACCACGGCAATACAGCCCAGAAAACCCACAACAACCATCGTTCTCCGGCCGTGAAAGCCTTCGACAAGACTTCCATCTGGTTACACGTACAGTGTTGTAAGATGGCACATGGTAGAGTGTCATGTGGATCTCCCTCAATTTACCAATAAAATGACTATTGTGATGGTTGGTGACTAGGTAAAGGGGAGGAAGCTATGTGGTAACATTTGCCCAGACTACATATGGGGTTTAGAAACAGTATAGTCTTGGTAATATGAACACAAAAGGGCAACACATAATGCTTCTCAGGATTTTATGACAGTGGTACTAATGCTGTGGCATTTGGCCATGCCTCTTAATTTTCAGATGGCAAGATGAAGCATTTTTATTTCAGGAGGTGGATGGGATCGATTGAAGTGCTGATTCAATATATGGACAAACACCGTCCGTGATGGGGAATGTAGTAAGGAGAAGAAATGGCTGAGAATGAGCAGCAAAAAGCTGGATGGACCTCACCACAAAATTTGACAATTATCCATAGTTAGTAAACAATCAGAGATAAAGCCATCCCCTGATTTAATTTTTAAAAACCTTAAGTACAATAGATGGCTAGCTCCCTTTGGTAAGTGACAAAATAATAATATGGAGATAAAGTGGAATGACCAGTATTTGTTGAAATTTGGTATCATATTTATTGGGAATATAGATGTAACATGGCTTTGCTCATTAAAAAAAGCCCACAGCTATGAATTGTCTTAGGAAAATGAACCAACCAAAAACTGGGAACAAGACTTAATAATCCTATAACATAATTCAGTAAGCGCATTTCAGATGACTCACAGAGATTCCACAGAGCAGATGCCTTAGGGCCAAGCTACACATGACGAATGACACTTGAACGGCAAGTGTATTTCTCCCTGTTCACTTGCCCTCCACTCAATCCACTTGCCGTTCAAGTGTCATTTGTCATGTGTAGCTTGGCCCTTAGTGTACCCCTAGAGGAGGAAGAAGGGAGTCGCTCCATCGGCCAATGGGGCCGGAACAAGTCACTGCTGGAGCGGCCTCCATTGTGCACTTCCGGATGGCAGCTACCTGATCTAGGTGGCTGCTGGGTGGAGGACATGGAGCTGCCCCCCTCGCATGCTCCCCAGCCCACACGGCGTGGCCACAAACAGGACTGTGCCGGGTGGGGTGGCAGGCACATCAGCACTGGGCTGTTTCTTCCCCTCCCCTCCCCTCCCCTCCCTGCGCAATCCGTGCCCCCAGCCCATCATGACCCTGAATGGGGTTGCACTGGGTGCAGCAGCACCTGGCTGCCTGTTTCCCTCCTTCACCCCACCCCCACCTCTGCCAGGTCTCCCATCCCTTTGCCAGCTGGTAGATCTGGCCTTTGATCCCTATGTTCTTTCCATGGCTGGTTCAGTAGACCTGGCCTCTAGACCTATGGAGACCAGGTCTACCTACCATGAATTTGCTGATAGGGTAGACCTGGCTTTCATACTTCTGGAGTCCCAGTCTACTGCCCATAACCTTGCCAGGCTGGTAGACATGGACTCTGGGCCCATGGAGGCCAGGTGTACCTCCTGTTCTTTTGCTGGGTTGGTACACCTGGCCTCTGAATTCTCAGAGGACAGATGTACCTTTTATATGCTGGCCGGGTAGACCTGGCCTCCGTTACCTCGGGATGGGTGAGTGGGCAGGACAGGCTGCTTCTGGGCTTAGGAGCCCACCAGGGTGCCTGGTACCACCAACCCCAGCAGTACTCCCTGCCTGCAGTGGTCCATTCTGACCCCAACAGGGCCAGAACTGGCCACTGCCAGCAGCAGGAGCCTGTGAGGTTGCCTGCTGCCACTGCCTCTTGGTGGCACTCCTCACCTACAGTGGCCTGATCTGGTGCCAACAGAGCTGGAACAGGCTGCAGTCAGGTGTGGGAGTCTGCCAGGGCTCCTGCTGCCACCCCCCAGGGACACTCCCCATCTGCAGTGGCCCTGGCAGTGGCATGTTCTGACCCAAATGTGGCCAGAAGGGGCCACTACTGGAAGCAGAAGCCTGCCAGGAGCCTCTCCCCCATGGCACTCCATGCCTGCAGGGGGCTGATCTGGCACCAACAGGGCCAACAGGGCCAGAACAGGCACAGGAGCCCATCAGGGCACCTTTTTCCTCCCCTCCCTGGAGGCACTTCCTGCCTGCAGCAGCCCTATCCAGTGTCAATGGGGTTGGAACAGGCTGCTTCCAGTCACAGGCAGGTGCCCACCATGGCACCTGCCACCCCCCTCACAGTGCTAGGGAGGGGGCAATGCCAGGCCCAGCCACCTTGCCCTCCCCCAACCAAATCAGAGTACTACAGAGGAGGCATTGCCTGCCCCGCCTGCCATGCTCTTTCTAGAGCCTGTTGTAGTTCCTTCCCTCCCACACAACGGGCTTTGTTACTAGTAATAATATAAGAAACTTGACACTTGACACTGAAGACCATTTGGTGAAATATTGTTTCTGGTAATATAAGGAAGGGAACCAGTGGTTTAAGTTGTTGTCTCCTATTCTTCAGCTATACTCTTTTCCTTCTTTAGAGGTCTTGCAGCTCTGGGGCTCATATTGGCTTAAATTCATATTGGCTGATATTTTATTTTATATTTCTCTCAATCAATATAAGGAAGAAATAAATCCTTGCTAATTCTGTAAGAATTTTAGCCAAACTGTAATTTTATGGTTCTTCTGCTTCCTTTTCCTGCTTCTATTTTTTATCATTCTAATTTAAATTTTAAGTTTTTCCTTACCATGTAAATATGTAATTATGTTTAGACTTTTTCGATGCGGCAGATTGTTATATGGTGCATATGCTGGAATGTTATATCCTATGGCCACAACAATAAACAACATAATATATATATATATTAATAACAATAATCATACACACCTTCAACGATAACAGTTTCAATAATAGTAATAGCAACTTTACAGTGAACAACAGAGACTCTGCTAGATATAATAGTTTTCTCTCTTATTTTCTTGCCCAGGTATCATATAAGGAGCAAGCCGTGGCTAATCAGACTTCCGTATCTGAATTTCTGCTCCTGCAATTCTCAGAGGATCGGGAACTGCAGATTCTACACTTTGTTGTATTCCTGGTCATGTACTTGGCAACAGTCACAGGGAACCTTCTCATCATCACTGCAGTAGCCTTTGACCGTCACCTGCATACGCCCATGTACCTCTTTCTGATGAACCTGGCCATGCAGGACCTTGGTCAAGTTACAGTCATTATCCCCCAAATGATAATGAATTCCCTCATGAATACCCGACATATTTCTTTTTCTGGATGTGTGGCTCAAGTCCTCTTCTTTTTGTTCTTTTCAGCATCTGATTTGTCTCTCCTGACAGTCATGGCATACGATCGGTATGTTGCCATTTGCAATCCATTACAATATGAAATGGTGATGAACAGACAAACTTGCATTCAAATGGTTGCCAGTGTGTGGGTCACTGGTCTTTTCTATGGAGTGCTACATGCTGGAGGGACCTTTGCAAGCCCTTTTTGTTCCAATGTTGTCAATCAGTTTTTCTGTGAAATCCCTCAGTTACTGAAGCTTACCTGCTCTGACTTATATCTAATTGAAATTAATGTTGTGGCCTTGAGTGCTGTTGCTGGTCTTGGCTGTTTTATCTTCATCCTTGTAACCTATGTATACATCTTCTCAACCGTGCTGAGGATGCCCTCTGTGCAAGGAAGGCAAAAGGCTTTTTCTACCTGCCTTCCCCACCTTACAGTGGTCTCCATCTTTCTATTTACAGGATGCTTTGCCTATTTAAAGCCCACGTCAAACATCCCATCCCATCTGGATGTGGCATTTTCTATGATCTATTCCATGGTTCCACCCATGATGAATCCACTAATCTATAGCATGAGAAGTAAAGAAATCCAAGTCTCCCTGTCCAAACTGTTAGGTTTGAGGCACACATCTAAGACTATAATCTTTAACATTCTTCTATGAGGGTGCATCCTATGGGCCTCTTCTGTCTCAAGCATACTCATGTATACAAACAGTCAAGTGGTACTCACTTCCCCTTGGCAGTATCTCATATGACTACATGCATGGATAGTGCAACTATATAGGCAGTGCTAATCAGAGAGGTACTTTCCATATGTCTTGAATCTGCTGGCTTGCCTTACTCAGGTTCACAAACAGTAAACTGTAGGCTAAGAGCACTTTGGCTATGCAATTCTTGCCATCCCAGATTTCATTCAGCTGACAAAGAAATCACACTCCAAAAATCATCCCCATTTTCATTTTCAGGTCCTCTATTTAACTCAGTTTTATGGCATTTTTAATCATATTCTACAGTATTGATACTCATTTGTCTGGGATCCCCTTGTTACTATTTGACATGCTACCAGTAACCCTTCTGAGCACTGTTTCCTGATGTGGCGCTTGCCCCATGTTTCAGGAAAGTGGGCATAGCTGTAGCCCAGTGGAGCTTTTGATCGACAGGTGCTTTCCACTCTGAAATGGTCACCACTGAGGAACAAGGAAGCTTCAGTCCTTCCTGTGATGCAGTACTCTTCTCAAATATGAAGTGGGTATGGCTCTTTTGGGTGGTGATAATTGTGAATGTGGTTCTCTATGAGACCACTCTAAGATTTTTCCATACTGTGGTCAATTTCATCATAGCTTCCATAGACCCACATGATCTTTTGGTTTTTTAGCCTCAATGCACTACCGCTGCAGATTTGAAGACACTAAACTGTTTTTGAATCCTGCTTTCCAGATATCTCTTCATTTGAGTTTATGAGAAAAGTCTACATCAGAAATGATTTATATTAGAAGCATAGATCTTCACTGAAGATCAGCCACAATGCATGGCATTTCTAAATTCTCACTACCACTCTGTGAAGCAGGGTAGGCTGAATGAAATTGCAAAACCTGCCTTATGGCTTTGAGGGTTTGGACTCTGGTATTTATAGTTCTATCCAAGGGTGTAGGAATAAAGTTAATACATGGAAGATGTATGGAGGGACCCAGAATGGAGGCAAACTGGCAATGAGCCAAGTAGGGTTGCCAAGGTGCTGCCGGGCAAGGTCCCTTGGTGTTGACATCATCACATTGTTGGCAACATGTTAACACTGCTTCCCATGCAATCAAAAGTAATGTCATCACATCTCCTGGAACACTGGGGATGCTTTGATACTTGAGATCTGAGTTTTAACCAGAGTTTTGCCAAAAATACTAGAGCATCCACAGCAATGTGATGACATTACTTCTGGGAGCAAGGGGAATGATGCTAGTATGTTGCTGTGCTGCCTGGCCTCCCCCAGTTTTCCAATCTTTCTTCCCCTTGCCAGCCAGCTGATTGGTGATGGGAAGCACCCACAGGAAGTGGGGGATCCTCTTCCACCAGTAAGTTCCTGGCAACCTGAGGCCAGAGAAGTGGGGGGGGGGAGAGAATGAAAATAGCATTATTCTTTTAGTCACAGGGCATCTTATGGGAAACTTGTTATAGCCATCTACAAAAAATGTTTTTCCTCTATTTTTTCCCTCTATTGCCCCCCCTCTAATGATCTTCATGCTACATTTTGGGGGGGGGGGATAGAATTGCCAGGTCCTCCATGATCCAAACCAGAGGGGAAGGGAGTGGTAGGTGGGAGCAGTGAGATGCTCACTCTCATGCAAGTGTCTGCTCCTATATGCTCCTGTGGCATCTGAAAATGAAATATTTTGTGGAGCAATGGGGAAGTTATGAGTGGTGCATGGGGGCAGTGATTTATTAAAAATGAAAAAAAACCCTAAGTTTGGGTTGAATTTTAAGGAATCAGCCCTGGTGCAACTTGTAGTTTCCCCATCACACCAAGAAATGACATCGTTTTCCAGCATCACAGTGGGGTATGTGTGTGTGCGTGTGTGTGTGTGTGTGCATTCACTCCATGTGCATACATGACCCTCAGGTGCCTTCCTCCCTTTCAGTAGTTGACTTCAGGTGGTGGGGCAGAGGCTCGGCCTGGGGGCATGGGATCTCCTGCCCTAGCGGTGGGTGGTGGCACCCCTAGAAGTATTTATCAATCTTATTAATTAAAACATTTATGTACCAAATTTCACCATCACTTAAGGCATCTTACAATATATTATAAAAATACAAAATAACAACAGAACCTCAATCCATCTTCAGCCTAATAAAATGCCTGTAACCTATATTCCATTAAAATATCTTGTAAGTAGCCTTACTGAACTTCCTAAAAGTTTCTGAGGATGGCACCCCCTCACATCCTTGGGGAGCCCATACCATAAAGTAGGAGCAACTGCAGAGAAAGCATGAGCCCTCCTTAATGCCAAGTAGGCCATCTTTAGTGAGGGAACACAATGGGAGATCCTTCCCTTGGTTACAGCAGTACAACGAAATAGGGTATAAAGATAAAGAAACTTCCTCCCCTGTTGAACTTTAGCTTAGGCTGAAACACAGAGCAGCACCATACAACTGACCAGGGCCCTTTTCACACTACTTACCTGCTCCCAGAACATTGTGAAATATCACGCAAAAAATACGGAAGATAGTGTCTTTTTGTGAGAGTTTTGCACGATGTCACGCAAAACTCTCGCGAGAAGACGCTATCTTCCATGTTTTTTGTGCGATATTTCTCAACGTTCTGGGAGCAGGTAAGCAGTGTGAAAAGGGCCCAGAACCAGGGGTTTGCCTGTTGTCATCTCCAGAAGTTCCTGACAGCTGTAAAGGGGTGCAAGCATAAGTTCTGTTCTGTATCTTTTCTCTGTTGTTTTTGCATTTATTCATTTCTTTCCTGTACTTTACTGGAGGAATTTAATAAACCTGCTTTTCTTCCACACTTGTGGTGTGTTTATTGTCTTCAAATCCAAAAGAACTATTTACCTCTTGGCAAAACACATTCCTAATCGTAAGTATGTGTATGATAGTACAAACAATTTTATTAATCTTCTAGTCACCATTTAAATATGAATCTTGTATCAGACAGCAACAAACAAGGATGTATGAATCAACAAGAAGGATAACCGTGTTAGTCTATCTGTAGCAGCAGAAAAGAGCAAGAGTCCGGTAGCACCTATAAGATTAACAAAATTTGTGGTAGGGTATGAGCTTTTGTGAGCCACAGCTCACTTCTTCACATATAGCTTAAGCTCTATGAATCAATGTAATGCATTTATTCCAATGCAGAGAACAGAGAACAAGAGCAGATGTGCTTCTATCAATTTACCCATTTCAGTCCTTTGGAGAACTTGAGGCATACCTGCAATGTTTTTTTTAAAAATAGTTTTTTAAAAACCCTCTTCTCCTTAGCTACTCTGGACACCTGGGAGTAAGTCTCTAGACCAAAGCACAGGTACCAAAAGCTCTCCCCTCAGAATGCAATCTCGAACTGGTGATATGAACAGGCACCATGGCTGGCTCAAAAGAAATAGATGGAAAAACTCTTGATTTTTAATGAAGAGGATAGAGAGATGTGCACAGAAATCTACAGCGCCAAGTGTTTTGTTCTATATATTTTGTATACTGCTCAAATTTTTAGGAACGAGGCATGGCATTACTTTGTGAAATATATAACCTAAATATAATATAGTGAAGAGGATGAGGGAGAAATTGCATTTGGATCTGAAGATATTTATGAAGAAAATTAGTAAGTTTTTATTTTCCCCTTATTTTCCTTAATTCCCTTCCTTTCTTTCCCTTTAGTTGGGACATCTATGAAGATATTACTGCACCTGGTTTCCCTGTGAAAATAAATGTTCAAACAAGAGGTCTACTTTCATGAAATGAAGTTGCAGTTTTTTCTAATCATTGAAGAGGAATTCTGTGTGTGTATTTTTAATTTCTCCAGTGTTGTACTATTCAATTCAACTTGTTACCCTAGAAGATCATGTATAAAGACAGTTGGACATGGAAACAGAAAATGAGCCTGAATGGAAGTGATTTTCAATAGAGCACTTACATGCATGAAGTCACATCCAATAGTCTGCCATATTGAACTGAACCAAGAACTGAACCATTTATTTCAGTTGTCTATTTGAATATTATGACTTTTGGTTTTAGAGGGGTAATCATGTTAGTCTGTTGCAGCAAAAATATACCTAAACAGACTTCATTAAATTCCAGGATAGACTTCTGTATACTATACCTCACTTCTTTAGTGGACTGTAGTCTAAGTGAGCTGAATCACTAGGTGCTATTAGATTTCTTTTTATATATTTTGAGGAAATTTTACGTTCTACATGGTGACATATCTTTCCTTCACATTCCTCACAGTTGATACAAACAGCAGAATTAAGGGGTTAGGGGTTTGGGGACTTCTATCACATCAGAAAAAAATGTTTGGATGATCATTAACAGGGGGGAAACCCCTCCCAAACATTAAAAAAAAACTAGTGTTTGAGGTAGATGACTAGACATCATTTCTGATTTATGTGCAAGAAATTTCATTTGTCAAGATACATTCAGGCATGTATCCCTCCTACAATTGAAAGAGGAAAATTTTGATTTTGGGGAGAACTTTATTTCAATGATTGTATAAACTGTAGTGAAAACCATAATGTATGTAGGGGTTTTTTGTGGTCTCATTCCCTTCTTGCAAACAGCTGAGACCGACTCTGATAGGAGATCATTCCAGAATGGTCCAGGGCACCAAGCAGAGAGATGAGCTACTGTTTTAAAGCTGTGTTTTCAAGGTCTTGTGAAGTAAACATTGCTGTTTAAAAGGAAGGAGGTGTTGGATATTTTGTGAAAACCCATTTTAAATTTATTTCATTACAAACAATAGCATTATCATGGGGAAGGGAATTTATGTTTCTGAAATCCATTGCTTCAGATAACAGCCGTTGGTTCGTCTGACTTTCTTCTCTTTTCAAAGAGGGATTTCCCTTTCATATCTCTTTATTTATCTTTAAAGAGAAAACAATGCACCTTTTTGTAATGTCAACCCTTGCAGTTGTTTTATGTTACATACCAGAGGGTGGTGCTCTAGAAGAAAGATTGGGAAAACATTGTCTTCCCCTGAGCTTCTACAGAGTGAAATTCTGAAATGTTGCACAATCTCCTTTCCTGCCCCTCATCTCTTCAAATTCTGTTCTTTGAGCCAAAAGATTAAAAAAAAAAAACAGTCTCCATGATCCTTAAAAAGAAGGAATGAATTGGATTGTTTGATTTCAGAGTGAAATTGGGTAAAGAAGAATTAAGAGAATTTCTATTGACAACACTAGAAAAGTGAAGCTGGTACACAAACCAAGAGAAGCAGATTGTAGTTGTTTTCCCAGGTCCTTTTCAGTGGTAGCTCCCATCCTGTGGGATGGGTTTCACAATGAAGTAAGGGCGTGCTCTCCTTTTTAAAGGTTTTTTTAAAAGTCTGTTGTATTTACTAGGCTTTTAATAGGACATAAGCTGCAGGCATTTCATTAGATAGTACGTTGTCTTGAGATGCAAGAGAAAAACAGGGCATAAGTACTTTAACAGATTAAAAACAAACAAAATAACTATAATAAGTTAGGGCTGGTGTCAGCATAGCCTGATGTAGGGCAATGCTGGGGCCCAATGCTTCTGGCACAGCCTACTGCTGCCTCCCCCCACTTGTGCATCTCCTCTGATGCCCACATGGACACTCTTCCCCTACCAACTTATGATGATTTTTCCATCACTCACACTCACAGCTGCATTGGCCGGCTAGAGCTGCTAGAGAAAGTTATACTGGTGGTTTACAGTAGAAGAACTCCTGATGGCCTTGGCAGTAGCACTTCAACATCTTCAGGGAAAAGGTCTGCAGGTGATTTGGTTGTTTGTGACCATAGGTGGTAGGAGACCATGCAAGGGGGCAGGGGAAGCACGTACAGGGGGATGGGGGCACATGTGGCTGGGAGCAGGAAGGGGGCTCAGTTTTAGGCAAAGAGAGACCCTGGGCTTCCCCCAAATCTGGAACTGGCCTTGAATATGCACTGAGAAACCAAACACAATTTTGTAGGAAGAGCAAGTATTCAGGCTTAGGCTCCATTGAGAGAGAAGTTATAATTAAGTTTGTGGATTTAAGACTTTTTGGGTGGTCAAAAGAAATCTTCCTCCCTTCTTCACCAGTAGAAAAACCAGTCCTATCTTCTCCAATAATAGAAATAAAAACAATACTAATATGAGTAGGCAATTGAAGTGTCCCAGCCTAATTTTTTACAATAATGGACGGTGATTGTAACAATTACCTTTCTATCTCATTTCCACAGACTGTTGACATTGTAGGACATTGTAGGACATTACATGCCATGGTGAATCAATCCACGTTGTCTGAATTTCTGCTCCTGGAATTCTCAGATGTTCGGGAACTGCAGATTCTACACTTCGTTTTGTTCCTGGTGTTGTACTTTGCAATTTTAACAGGGAATCTTCTAATCATCTTTGCAGTAGCTTTTGACCACCACCTGCACACCCCCATGTACTTTTTTCTGATGAATTTGGCCATACAGGACCTTGGCCAAGTTTCAGTCATTCTCCCCAAATCCATGGCCAATTCCCTCATGGATTCTAGACACATTTCTTATTCCGGATGCATGGTTCAAGTTCTCCTATTTGTCCTTTTTTTAACATCTGATTTCTGTCTCCTCACAGTCATGGCGTATGATCGATATGTTGCCATTTGCAATCCATTACATTATGAAATGGTAATAACTGGGCAAGCCTGTGCTGAAATGATTGCTGGTGTATGGATTGCTGGTTTTCTCTATGCAGGGATGTACACTGGTGGGACTTTTGCAATCCATTTCTGCTCTAACATTGTTAACCAGTTTTTCTGTGAAATCCCACAATTACTCAAACTCTCCTGTTCTAACTTATATCTAAATGAAAGAGGTGCTCTTTTGGTTGGGTCTGTTGTTGGCCTGGGATGCTTTGTATTCGTTCTCGTAACATATACGCAGATTTTCATTACTGTCTTCAGAATCCCCTCAGTGCAAGGAAGAAAAAAAGCCTTCTCTACTTGTCTTCCTCATCTCATTGTATTTTCCACTTTGGTGATCACTGGAAGCATTGCTTACCTAGGGCCAACCTCTAATACCCCATCTCATCTTAATCTGATATTTACCATGATATATTCCATTACCCCTCCCTTGCTGAATCCCATAATATACAGCATGAAAAACAAGGAGATCAAGAGTGCCTTGTGTAAACTACTGTGTCTGAAAATGTCTTCTAAGAATATATTCTTTAATTTTCACTGCAAATTTGGATTCTAATCTAAGCAGAGGTTTGATTTCAGTGGGCTTAGACTGAGTGACTGTTTATGATTGCACCATAAATGTTTTAATGATCAGTTTACGACTTTAAATTTTTTAAAAAAAAATATTAAACAAAACTTTGTGAACTTATTTATGTTATTTATAGTCTTCCTTTCTCATTGAAACTCAAGATGTATTACACAGTGTAAATCAATGCAATCAATAATACGAGACATCAAATAAGCAAAGGAATAGGATTATGATTGCAAAAAGCTGAAACCAGCAGAAATCTGAAGCAAAGCTCATATTAAACAATTTAGAAAATTGTGTTATGCAAGTCAAAATACAATGCAGTGAACGTTTTGGGACATATTGTGTCACTCTTCCATGGAAGCTCACAGAGTGACTTTGAGCACTTATGGTCCATTTTTAATGGACAAAGTGGATCCTCCCCCCTCCCCTCTCCACAGAGGAAAACTTGGTTAGATGCAACCAAAAGTGACTATTTTGAGATACGTAGTGTAACATTGTGGCTACATGATTCATTGCTACATGGGATGTAGGTGACCAACCTACATGAGCAGAGCTGGAGTTCCCCTGGAATTATAACATACTTCTGGACAACATAGATCAGTTTCCATGGGGAAAATGGCAGCTTTGGACTGTAGGGCTTTATATCACACTGAGCTTCCTCCTCTCCCTAAAAGCTGCCGTGAATAGGCTCCAGCCCAAATCTCCAGGAATTTCCCAAGGTAGAGTTGGCAAAACTAATATGACACAACCATGTGTGGGGAGATAGGAATACTTTATCAATGTTTAAGGAATTTGTGCCCAAACTGCGACCAATGGCATTTGTGCCGTTTCAGAAATTGGTTTTCTTCATCTTTTCCCCACAGCCACTAATTCTTTTGCTTACATTAACTAGAACTAAACATGATAAACAGAGCTGTTCCTAGGAATAAGGTGACTCCCACCCTTCTTCAGGCAGTACTAGAGGTGATATATCCTGGGCATTTATTTATTTAGACATTAATGTTCTGGTCATCCTCAAAAAAGCTCAAAGCACATTACATTAGACATGATACAGTTCTAATCCTGAACATTAACAGAACACTATCAACAGAAATCCAGCATAAATGCTTTGCCTATTAACTAGAAATCATGTTTTGTCCATTGTGTTCCTGATTAACTGTTCCAAATTCAAATCAGGTCTCAGCATGATAATGTAGCACTTAGGCAAAAAGATGAAAGCAAGTAAGCTGCCACTGGAGACTAAGATAGAGAAGACTTCAACAGCCACCATGTATTTCTCTTTGGTACTTAAGTAGGTTGGAACAAAAGACACCCAGACACTGGAAAAAAACGACATGCTGAAGGTGATACATTTAGTTTCATTGAAAGTGTCAGGAAGTTTTGTTCCTTGAGTTTTGTCTTTATGGGAAGAAGTCTCAGTTGTCAAGAGAAAACTGTATCATCTCTGCTTTCGATGCAGAGTTGCATCAGGGGATCGCACCTGATGCATCATTGGGTCAGCTTCCCGTCAACAAATTATTCTCATCGATTGTAATTAGTGAAGAAAAGAGCATGTTGCATTTGCAGCGCTTATCAGCAGCCAACACAAATTAAAAAAGTAAATAAAACACTGAAATAAATTGCACCTCTCTTCTGGGTAAAGTCCAGAAGTCACTACTACCTGAAAGTTTTAAGTTAATGACTCTGTACCATGATTGGCCACAGCAGAATGCATTTTTAATTGGACCTTTAGAAACTACTGTCTTTGAGTAAAGCTCTCGGGGCCTAAAACCTACATTCAGAGACTGCCTTCTGCCATTATTTTCTCTTACAAATTAAGATTTTCCACACATGTCCTGCTTTGCATTCAGTCTTTGCCTGAGGTCAGGTCAGCATTTCCTGGAAGGATTTGTTGATCCAAGGTCATCCGAAGACGAAAGCAGATAGGTATGCTGACATAACAGTGGATTTAGTAGTCTTGAGAATGTTGTTGTCAAGACTCTTAGTCCATTTCTTGGCTTTTCAAAATGTTAATTCAGGATTTTGGGCCTGGTTGAGCCCAGAAAGAGAAATCTCTGGGAATTAATTGATCTCTCAGGGCCAAGCTACACATGACGAATGACACTTGAACAGCAAGTGTATTTCTCCCTGTTCACTTGCCCTCCACTCAATCCACTTGCCGTTCAAGTGTCATTCGTCATGTGTAGCTTGGCCCTCAGCCATGAGTTAGCAGTTTTCAGAGAACTGTGGATGAGATCATAGGATCAGAGGGGCTTGTGGATGTGGATGAGATCACGGGCTTCAAGGCCAGAATGGGAGGCTCTCTACTGCATTTAGGGTTGCCAAATGGTGTCCACAAAAATATCGGACGGGGGGAGGGTATGCACAGGAAGAATGATATTCCCACATGTTCCTGGCCCTCAACACAATTACTTCATTTCCAGAAGTGACGTCTTCATCACACTGCCTACAGCTATCAACACTGCACTTTCCCCCTTCCCCATATACATAGACATGGAATATGGCAGTGCACACAGTAGGGTTGCCAGCTGTAGGATGGGAAATTCCTGGAGGTTTGGGGGGTGGAGCCTGGGGAGGGCAGGGTTTGGGAAAGGGGAGAACTCAGCAGGTTTAATGCCACAGAGTGCACTCTCCAAAGCAACATTTTCTCCTGAGGAAGTGGTCTCTATGGCCTAGAGATTAGTTGGAACTCTGGGAGATCTCCAGGTCCCACCTAGTGGCTGGCAACCCTAGCGCACAGAGACTGGGCAAAGTTACATGGTTTTCTGTCCTCTCAGATATCCAAAGTCTGGTTTCCTGGTCAGGAAGCCCCAAAGCCTCACCAGGGTTGCATTTTAACCAGGCTCTTTGCTTTTCTTTCCCTAGCAATGGCACGTTGGATCAGGCTGAACTTGAGGCTTGGTCAGGGACACCTCCCCCTCCCCATCTGCTGCCCTTTTGTGGCAACAGAAGCAAAGAAGGCCTGGACTGCCAAATTGGGGAGGGGGAGAAAGAAAATGGTGGAGGGGTCCTCCATTCAACCTCCTTCTCCGCCTTATGTCTTACTTTACTTCCTCTGGGAAGTCTCCATTCTTCCCTACTTCTCACCTTGCCAACTCACCAAGCCTACCTCAGGCAGGGTGCTGTGGCTCTCCTTGGGCCTGGCACCTGCCAAGGAGGTGCCATTCACATCAGCCTCAGTGCCGGGCTCTGGTGGGAGGACAGTAAGGGCAAATATTTATTGTTGTAGCCATGGGCCATAACATCCTAATCCCATAGCATAGTAAGTTTCATTACAAGTTAGACAGGCCACCAAAACAAAATACAAATAACACAATTCATTTCAGTACCAGTTAGACAGTTCATCATAACAAAATACAAGTTAATTAAATTTAAAATATCTGTACAAATAAATACAATAAAACCCTGGAATAAAAAAAAATATCTATAATTTAGCTAAAATTCTTGTGGAAGCTAAAAGTCTTGTAGGGGCAGCTGAGATTAGTCTCTTCTTTATGTTTGTTGATAGAAAGATAAAAGTAGTCACTTTAAAAGTAACATCTGGAATGGCACCAGTCAATTAAAACTCAATGGATTCCTCCTCCGAACCAAAAAAAATTGTGAGGAGTGGGTTCAAAAATATGTTTCTAATGAGCTCATAGAAAGTGCAGCGTAAAATGTAATGAACAATATCTTCCACCTCATTGGAACAGCAAAGGCTATGGGCCAAGCTACACGTGACAAATGACACTTGAATGGCAAGTGTATTTCTCCCTGTTCACTTGCCCTCCACTCAATCCACTTGCCAGGCAAGTGTCTTTCGTCATGTGTAGCTTGGCCCTAAGACACTGAGCCTCAGGTATTTTTTGATATCTACCCTGGATATATGCTGATGGCATGGTTTGGTAATGCACTTGAGTAAATGCCTTCCTTAAATGAACATTAAGAAGGTCAGCTAGGTAAAGTGAAAGAAATATCTCCATGGAATACATTTAGCATGGACCATAAACAGTCAGCCTTCCATATGTTCCTTGGACCAAGAATGATCTTCAAGCAGCCATGTGTTGGTGATCCCACATCTTAGGGTGGCCATTGGGCATTTACCCAGAGATAAAGTCTCTTCCATTGTGGCCCTGCTTTATGGAATGGGCTCTATGGAGAGGTAAGGGATCTTCAAGAGATTTGCCAGGGATTTTGAGTAGGTTTGCAAGGCAGGTGTCTTATAAAAGAGGAAGGAGGGATTGGGGGATTGTTTTTCTATTTTGTTTTAATTGTAAAAGTTTTTAATATAGCGACCATCTCGAGGTTGGTCATTCTTGTCCATATAGTTGCCTGTATCCAAGCCCCTGTGGCATGGAGCTTATTTTTCTGTGAAACTCCATAACTTCAAAGTTCAATTCTCCAGCCGTGAAAGCCTTCAACAATATACACAAGACGAATTATACACGTGAATGCACTTAACACGTGTTTCCCCATCAGCCCCAGCTCCCCAGCTGTATTGTGGGGATAATAACAACACAAACTTGTTCACCACTCTGGGTGAGGCACTAATCTGTCTAGCAGAGTGGTATATGAGTGCAGTTATCCTCCTCTTCCTCCTCCTCCTCCTCCTGTGCTTGGATTGGCACGTGTTTCTTCTCCACGATGAGAGATGGCATCCCATGATGCACCTTCTCTTTGTGTATGCTCAAACCTTCCTCTGCAGCTTTTCTGAGTGAGACTTGTTTACTCAATTGGATGTATTGGGAAAAAAGCCACTGGGTTTCCTGGTGGGGGGAGGTGAAAACGGAGGTTCCACACCTCTATTAAGATCTTGCAGCTTGGCCTGCCAGGAAGGGGGGCATCTAGGCAAACTGGGGTGGGCCATTATTATCTATGGGGAAAACTATGTGGGCTATCCAGGGGATGGGGGTGGCATTTTGCAAAATAAATCTACAAATTTATTTTTCTTAAACCTAAGGTACCAAAGAGAGAATTTGGAGTGGCATATCTGGGTAATATCATGTAAAGCATCCTTACCAAAAATCCACTCCTGCATTTTGCCTGAATCCTAGTGCTTTAGAGGGCAGGGAATACAGGTGTAAAATAGGTGATAGTAGTTTAGACCATTGGTTCAATTCACTATAATACTGGAAATTGTATTTTACCAAATGGTCACCTGGGGTGCTGTCAAGATTTTTATAGTATTTTAATAGCTTCCAGTGCACTCTTGATGTTATTGATGGTAGACCAACTTCCACTTTTAAGTAGAGATGGGCACAAACAGAACTTCAACATCTTCCACATTATGTTTTGAACTGCCTCTTTGCTTTTGCCCTAGAGCTAAACTTCTCATGGCTACTGTAAAATGCTTAAACTGTAGCACAGAAGTAGAGAAAATAACTTATATCTGATACAGACCCCCATGTAACATGCAAGGTTTTTCTTTACAATTTGGCAGCTAAGTAGATTCAAGACTCAAATTTCGTTTTGCATGACAAAATTTAATAACGATATATACTAACGAAAACCTATAGAATAAGATAATCATGACCAATGGAACACACATTACAGTTTCAGTAATATAGGAAGATTAGATAGGTACAAAGGAGGTCATAGCAAACTGTTGTGGATTGTGGAGACAGTTATCTCCACAGTTGTCCAAAGCAGCCTTCCCTGTTACTGCCCCTACCCACCCACATTGCGCAAAGAGTCTCCCTTCACCCCTCCCTTTGAAAGAACTTTACTCTTCCCCCCATTTGAAATACTGTTACTCTTTAACTCCCTCTCTTCCAAACACCCTTCCCCTTTCCACCCAAACAGCATTTTAATAAAAACTTTAATAAAACTCCCAAAACTAAAACTATGTAGTTAAAACCATGTCAATTTGTTCCAATATATTAAGTACCATATAAGTATTGAACAAATGTATGCATACACATAAGGATGCCATACATTACAAACAGCTTACAAATGACCAGGAACTATAATACACATCCTAATACACATGTCACCAAACATGTCTTGGCAATTCAATAATTTTTACACAAGGAGATGGTACTTATATATTGGACCAGAATGACATGGTTTTAATTACAAAGTTTTATTGTTTGGAATCTTATTTTTAATTTTTTTTCATTGGTTTTGACACACAAAATGGCCAGCCAGTTACTCTGGAGACCCAACAATAGGACTTAAAGATCAAAGCCTTCTCCCGATACTGTCTCCAGACATGGAGATTCCTTTTAATCACCACAGCTATTAGCTGCTAATAGACCTACCCTCCATGAATATGTCTAACACTCTTTTAAAACCATTACCTTTGCTACATCCTCTGGCAGTGAATTCCACATTTTCATCATTGATGTAAGGAGATATTTCCTTTTGTCTATCCTGAATGGACAGCCCCTTAGCTTCAATGGATTCCCCCAAGTCCTAGATTATTTAGGAGATGAAAAAAAAGTTTTCACTGTCCACTCTATCTTCCCCGTGCATCCTACTATATAATTCCCTTAGCATGTGTCCGACGACTCACATTGATGCTGGTGCGCCTGCGCAGGGCACAGCAGCATAAAAGTGCGCTAGACAGGCCACTTTCGGAGGGTGCCGCTAGCTGCCATGAGCTTTGCAGCCCAGTTGGAGGGCGGAGGGCGGCAGTGGCATGGGAAGGTCGGCAAGGGTGGCAAGGGCAGCGCACCGGCAAGCCCCGGGAGAGCTGTGCCGAGAGAGAAGCCTGCTGCCCTCTGACCCCCACCGGAGTTGAGCCGCACCGCTTTCGGCAGGGATGGGGTGACAGGGCGAGGGCGAAGCGCTTGCTGCCGAGTCAGCCCCGCTGGAGCCGGGTGCGCCGCTTTGCAAAGACCCGGTGCCTCGCATGGCGGCGGTGCTCCTCTTGCGGCATCTCGCCCCGGGTCCGAGGAGAGCAGCGCGCCATGGCTCCAGGGTCCTCGCAGGGCAGCGGTGCTCCACTCTCCTTGGGCCCAGGGAAAGGCGGCTCAAGCAGAGCGCTGCAGCCCTGCAAGGCCCCTGCAGCCGCGGCGCTCCGCTCTCCGATCCAAACCCCCATTTCCTCCCTCCCTGCCTTTCCTTTCCACATTGCACCTGGCTCTCAGCCCTCCCCACCTGGTTTTCAGCCCTCCCCACTTAGTTCTCAGCCCTCCCCAAAACCCCATTGCTTCCCTAACTGACTTTTCTCTCCACACCCCACCTGGCTCTCAGCCCTCCCCCAAACCCCATTGCCTCCCTCCCTGCCTTTCCTCTCCACACCCCACCTGAATCTCAGCCCTCCCCCAAACCCCATTGCCTCCCTAACTGCCTTTCGTCTCCACACCCCCACCTGCCTCTGAGCTCTTCCCAAACCCCCATTGCCTCCCTCCCTGCCTTTCCTTTCCACACCCCACCTGGCTCTCAGACCTCCCCAAAACCCCATTGCCTCCCTAACTGCCATTACTCTCCACACCCCCACCTGCCTCCGACACCTTCCCAAACCCCAATTGCCTCCCTCCCTGCCTTTCCTCTCAACCCCCAAAATGGCTCTCAGCCCTCCCCAAAATCCCATTGCCTCCCTACCTGCCATTCCTCTCCACACCCCTCCTGCCTCTCAGTCCTCCCCAAAACCCCATTGCCTCCCTACCTGCCATTCCTTTCCACACTCCCACCTGCCTCTCAGCCCTCCCCCAAACCCCATTGCCTCCCTACCTACCTTTCCTCTCCACACCCCTCCTGCCTCTCAGCCCTCCCAAAACCTCTATTGCATCCCTACCTGCCATCCCTCCCCAGACCCCTCCTGCTACTCACCTCTCCCCAGACCACCCTGGCCCCCCACCTGCCAGCCTTTTCTAACCACACCCTGCCACCAGCCTTCCCCAGCCCCAGCTTTCTTGAGCTCGTTGTATTTATTTGCTCAACGGGCTCTGTTTCTAGTAATTTTATGTACTTCTATTACCACCACCACCCCTCTGTACACAGTAAGTTTAGGAATAGAGTTTGGGAGTCCCAGGTTTGAATTCCTACATCACCATCGAAGTTTGCTTGGTGAGTTTTTGCCAGTCCAACATTGGCTGATTCCGCACACATTAGATAATGCACTTTCAATGCACTTTAATAATAGCTTAGAAGTGGATTTTTTGTTTCACACATGAAAAATTCAGTTCCAAATGGTCTCTAAAGAGGATTGGAAGTGCATTATCCAATGAGTGCAGAATCAGCAATAGTCAGCCTAACTGGGAGAAGCGGAGAATCTCGTGAATTATTTTCAGTTCTTGTCTATAATGTAATTTGAAAACTTAGCTTTAAATGTGTGAAATTTATTGTATGATTATTTCATACAGTTTGGAGCCAGTTTAGTGTCATGTTTAAGAGTGTGAGGCTCTAATCTCGAGAACTGGGTTTGAGTCCCCACTCCTCCACTTGAAGCCAGCTGAATGACCTTGGGCTAGTCACGGTTCTCTGGAGCTCTCTCAGCCCCACCCACCTGTTTTGTTTTGTTGTGGGGATAATAATGACATATTTTTTAAACTGCTCTGAGAGGGCATGAAGTTGTCCTGAAGGGCGGTATATAAATTGAATGTTGTTGTTGTTATTACTACTACTACTATTATTTTATATTATTTTTATTATTATTATTAAAACCTCCACATGATTTCTGCTTATCTATCTGACACTTTGTATGTGAAATGCCATCAAGACAAGCAAAGTTGGTTTACCATTGTCTGCCTCTGAATACTGACCCTGGAGTTCCCATTGAAGTAATATCTAGGGCTGTCTCTGCTTAGCTTCTGAGATTTGATGAGATCAGGCTAGCCTAGGCCATGCAGATCACTTAAAAACTGACTTCCTAAATACCTGAAAAATCTTCCTGAAGCAATAGGTGGGGTGTTCTAAGAGGAAAAAACTCACCTCTTCAGTAGTTTTTCTAAGATACATGTGTCTTTGTTCTGTGAGGTTAGTCTTTATGGGAAGACGTCTAAGCTGTCAAGAGTAAACTGTACCATCCCCTTTTTGTATGCAGAGTTGCATCAGGGGATTGGCCACCTAATACATCATGAAGCACAGTCTCTCCATTCAGCTGCCAGTCAACACGTTTTTGCTCATCAAACATAATTAGTGAAGAAAGGGGCATGTTGCATTTGCAGTGCATATCAGCTGCCCTAATAAATAAAACAGTAAAGAAAACATTGAAATAAATTACATGTTTGTTCTGGGTAGAGTCCAGAAATCATTCATTACTATCTGAAAGTTGTAATGAAGATGAAAATTAAGTTAATGACTTTGTTCCATGATTGGCCACAGTGGACTACATTATCTAATTGGATCTTTAGAAACTATTAACTTTGGCTAAAGCTTTTGGGGCCTCAGACCTAATTCAGAGATTGCCTCCCCCCCCCCTTTTCCCTTACCAATTAAGATTTTCCATAAATGCCCCTTTTTGCACTAAATCTTTGCCCGAGGTCAAGTCATCATTGTCTAGATGGATTTATTATCCAAGGTGATCCCTAGTGACTTCTTCTGACAAAAGGAGATGGGTATGCAACATAACAGTGGATATGAGGGTCTTGAGAATGTTAATGTTGCCAAGACACTAGCCTTTCTTATCTTTCTTGGCTTTTAAAACTATGGTTGCCAGGCCCCCTCAATCTCCTGGCGGGGACAGGGGCCTGGCACTGATCTCTGGAGAGAGAAGTGTGTGCACATGTGGAGTGCACATGTGCACACCCCCACAGGCGCGATGATGTCACTTCAGGGGTGATGTCATCGCACGGCCCCAGGTGCTGCAGAACGCACCTGAAATGGGCCCTTCTGACACATCTCAGGCCCAGTTTTGAGGCACTGCGGAGCACAGGAATGCTCCTGCGCTCTGCAGTGCTTCAAAATGGGCCCGATCCACATTTGCCATGGATCAGATCTGTTTTGAGCACTGCGGAGTGCAGGAGCGCTCCTGCGCTCTGCAGCGGCCCTGATCCAGGCCAAAACGGGCCTGATCCTGGCAGCTGTGGTGCACAGGAGCGCACCACACTGTGGTGGAATGTTGAAGGAAGGTGTGCGCCCCCCCCCCACTGCTCAGGTAAGTTGGGGTTGAGTGTGGGGAGCAGGGGCAGGGGCGGGAGATCCCCCGCCCCCATTGGGGGTCTGGGATCCCTATTTAAAACCTTTGGTTCATGCTTTTTGGCCTGGTTAGGCCACAGAAAGAGAAACTTCCAGAAGTTAGCAGTTCACAGAGAGATAAGAGGATTACAGATGTGGATGAGATCAAGGGATCAGAGAGCTTCATGACCATAGACCAGGACAGGAGGCTCTTTATACTGCATTTAGAGTTGCCATATGATGTCCACAAAAATACTGGACATGGAGGAGGGGATAATACACACAGGAGGAATGATCTTCGCACACACTCCTGTCCTTGGCGCAATTACATCACTTCTGGAAGTACTGGCATCACGATGCCTGTAGCTATCAACAGGGTTCTTTTCCCTTTCCCCATACACCACACACTATGCTAGGTTATGCAGTTTTCACTCTGATGGGGCAGATATCTGAAGCCGGATTTCCCTGTCAGGAAGCCCCAAAGTGTCAGCAAGGTTGCTGTTGAACCAGGCACTTCCTTTTCTACCAATGGCATATCAGAACAAGCTGAAAGGTGGCTTGGTCAGGGAACCTCTATTTACTGCCCTTTTGAGACAACAGAGACAAAGCTGGCCTGGGTTGCCAGCAAGGGGGAGAGAGAAAGAAAGTGGTGGTAGGAGCCTCTATTCAGCCTCCTCCTCCTCCCCCCTCCTTGCATCTTGCTTCCTCTGGAAGGCCTCCCGCCTTCCCTCCTTCCCACTTTACCAGCCTGCCTAGCCTACCTCAGCAACACCACCATGGTTCTCCTGGACGTGGCACTGCCAAGGAGGTTGTGTTCACCTCAGCCACAGTGCCTGGCCCAAGTGGGGGAAGGAGAGAGAAGGTGAACAGCAGGCCCTGCCAGTTACGCTCTGTGCAGTGGAGGGGGAAAGGCGCCCTTTGAGGGATGATCCAAGAATGAGGGAGGGGAGCCAGATATCTGATATTTGCACTCTTATTTGTCCTGGACAGCTGAAAATGATACCAGACTGGAAACCCTGAGTACATTCCAACTAATTAGTTCAAGGAACACTGGATGGGATACATTGCTCTGATTGGGGACACATCCTAGTCACATTCTCAGGGCCAAGCTACAAGTGACGAATGACACTTGAACAGCAAGTGGATTGAGTGGAGGGCAAGTGAACAGGGAGAAATACACTTGCCGTTCAAGTGTCATTCGTCACTTGTAGTTTGGCCCTCAGTCTAACCTACCTCATAGGGTTGATGTAGGGATGAAAGAGAAGACAGAAAAATGATGTAAGTCACCTTGGGTCTCTACGGGGGAGAACGTGTATCAAAAACTACACACACATATACAAGTGAATAAATAAGTATAATTGAAGATGGGAGGGGCAAAGGAATGGCAATTTAGTTGTTGAGTGGGAAGGAGAGAAGGAGGCAGGGAAAGGGAAGGTGCCAGGAGGATGGATACAAGAAATGGTGTGTAGTGGGTGATCCAGGAGAAAGTGAGCTATCCTGTGCAAGTCCTTGTGGATTCCTTACCACACAACTGGGCTCAGTCTTGCAGCTGCATAGGACTTCTTCCCTGGATCAGGATGCCAAGAGAAGGAAGGAAGGAATGTAGAAAATGTGGGGCAGGGAATAAATGTAGTTTGGCAGGTAGGTAGGAAAGAGAGAAGGAAATAGGAAAAGGGAAGACTGTATTTGGGTTTTCATGGAAGGTGAAGAGGAAATAGTGGGAGGAAGGGAAAACAAGATACTTTCCCCACAAGACATTGTAGACGTTGTAGGTCCCCTAGTTTACTAACTTTTTTTTTTTTTGGATGCATTTTAGTATCTTGCAGACAGCCCTAATAGTCTGTATGAATATCATGTGCAGGCTTAATTGTTTTTGTATATATCTTGTCAGTTTCTAAGGTGCCGCTAGATTCTACTAGGATTCTACATACTAGGATTCTACATACTAGGATCCAGCCCTTACCTCCAGGGACTAGAGACAAGGGAAACATGAAGATGGGTAAATAAAGATAGGTTGATTGGTTGGTGGGTAGGAAGGAGAAAAGCCAGGAAAAAGGGGATAATATGAGGACTATAATGAAAGAGGAAGAGGAATTAGTGGGGGAGGGGAAATGAGATGTCCCTGACAAGTCTATGAGAGATTCCACACATGTTGGATAATGCACTTCCAATCCTCTTTATAGAGCATTTGGAACGGATTTTTTTGTGTGCAGAACAAAAAAATCACCTCAAACAATTGATAAAGTGCATTGAAAGTGCATTATCCAACGTGTGCGGAATCAGCCCTTGTAGGATGCCACTAGTTTATTTAGGTATTTATATCCCACGTTTCTCCTAAGTAGGAACCCGAGATAGCTTGCAACTTTATTCTACCCTTATCCAATTTATCCTCCCAATAACCCTGCGAGTTAAGATAGACTGACAATAGGGTTGCCAGGTCCACCTTGGCAACTGGTAGGGGTGTGGTATAGGGACTTGTCATGGTGGGCTCATGGATTCTTGTCTGCGATATCATTATGGCATCAGCAATGCACTGATGTTATGCCATGGGAGTGATATAAATGTGTCCCTTGGGAAGGTGAGGATACTCTGGTATTTGTGCAAAGCTCTATGATTGAGTTTTGCCTAAATACCAGAGTGTTGCCAGTGATGTGCTGTCATCAATTCGGGGTGCCCAATTCCTCCTGCTCGCCAGCTGAGCAGAGATGGGAAGCACTGGTTGGTGGGAGGGATCTCCTGCCAGTACTGAGGGAATGGGAAGCCAAATTGAGAGGGTGTCACTGACCCAGGGAGCTTCCATGGCAGATCGCGATTTCACACCTGAGTCTCTCAGATCATAGCCTTGCATTCTAATGACTATTTCTCCTTTCTTTTAAAGAAATAGCAGGTGAAAGAATCTTGTTTGGAACTTGCAATAGCTGTGTTTCATCTTTTAACTATTTTACCCTAATGTGTTTTTTTACTCTATAAAAGACATTATTAGTATTGGGGGGGCACGTGCAAAATACAACGCACCATGTATCTGACATTTTCTTTTCATACTGTAGCAAAGGAAATGTAGGACAGAATGTAAAGGAAAGTATTGTGAGCAGGGCACATGCAGGAAGAACATTCTGGTGCCCTGAATCTGTACTACAGTTATGGAAGGAAGGCAACTTGATGACTATTAATTATGATGACTAAATGGTACTTTCCCTTTCATCATCATTCTCTGTTGTAGGTCATCAGGGCATCCTGTCTCTCAGGATACTGGAGTAGTAGTGAAAGCCATTTGTCTGATCCAGCAAATGATACTGGAGTAGAAAGACATTTCTGCATTTGTCTGATCCAGCTCAGCTGCTGATACATTATTCTTATTTAAAAGTCCTCCCAAAGTTCCTTGTCATCGTAAACATTTATGAAGTGTTGCTCATTAAACTAGAAACAAGACCAATCCTAAGGAATGTTTAAAGTTCTTTGGAAATTGTCACAGTAAAAGATTTGGCTCTCTTGAGAGTTTCAGTATTCACATGTACTGAAACACGGCAAGTCTTTCCTATTAATAGGAACAAAAAGCACATGTAAGAAAGCTGATTTGTTTACTCTATGTCTCTAAGACATTCATGTCTCCTGAGGCACTCCTCATGTGCTTCTGTGCACATTGAGCAGCTATCTTTCTATGACAGCAGTTTCAGAGGACTGACGGAGGCCAGTAGGCAGGAAGACATGGAAGGGCAGAAAGGCACAAAATCATCCAAGTATACAGAGGAGAAAGTGCATCTGGGATGAGAAACCATTGAGAAAAGGTAAAAATAATAAGATATTTACAAATTTCTTACATCAGGAAAGCAATTCTAAGCTGGTGCATTTAGCAGGTGCTACCATTTTATTCAATGAAAAATGGTATATGCCATCTTTCTCTCCCTCTCCCCATTTCTCTCTCTATAATCTCTTACTTTTGCTATGGCAAATACACCCCTCCATCTTTCTTGTTCTCTCTCTCTCAGGGCCAAGCTACACATGACGAATGACACTTGAACGGCAAGTGTATTTCTCCCTGTTCACTTGCCCTCCACTCAATCCACTTGCCGTTCAAGTGTCATTCGTCATGTGTAGCTTGGCCCTAAGTCTGTGACTCTCACATCAATCAATTGTATTTAAACTATGATTAGATCAGTGATCTAAGTTGGCAGTGGAATGAATTCAGATGTTTGCATATCAGTATGTAAAACTCAAGATAGACTAAGCCAATCTGTGACATATTCTGCAACCACAATGGCTATTCAAGAGAGCCAGTTTGGTGTAGTGGTTAAGAGCACGGGACTCTAATCTGGAGAGCCGGGTTTGATTCCCCACTCCTCCATGAAGCCAGCTGGGTGACCTTGGGCGAGTCACAGTTCTCTGGAGCTCTCTCAGCCCTACCCAGCTCACAGGGTGATTGTTGTGGGGTAATAATAACACTTTGTAAACCACTCTGAGTGGGCATTAAGTTGTCCTGAAGGGTGGTATATAAATCGAATGTTATTATAATTATTATTATTAAGATGTTTACCCTCATTTCACCTGAAGTGGTATTTGAAACGAACTTTGGGATTCCTGCAGAGCTCTATCTATGTTTCTTGGTCACATAATAGCATCACAGAACATTAGGAGAACACCATTCAAAGGGAACAATCCTAAACTGGTCTCTTCAGAAATAAGAACCACTTTATTAAATGGGGCTTGCTTCAAGTAATTCATAGATCTCACTTACTCCATTCTTTTCTCATAGATCTCAGAAGATCAGCAGAGTCGGCCTTGGTTAGTAATTGGATGGGAAATTTCCAACAAAGACTGGGGTTGCATAGTCAGGCAATGGCGAACCACCTCTGTTAGTCTCTTGCCTTGAAAACCCCACCAGGTGTCGCCAGAAGTTAGCTATGACTTGAGGGCCCTCTCCACAACCGCTCCAAGGAAAAAATTCTTAGAACTGTAGCCTAAGTTAGCTGATGGAAAAGGATAATCTGTGTTCACTTTTCATTTCCTTCAAATCTATTTCCTCAACTATAGTATATATTGGATATTTTATATATAATACATCCCATTCTATGATCTACAAGATAACACTTATGCTAGGTAACATGTAAAGACTATATTCTCCTCCAAGAATGAAACTGTTACGTGCTTGGTGTGTATTCTACAGGCCCATACATCTCAATAGCACTGCATATATCCACTTTCTGGCTTTCTGTTGGGAGTATTGAAGAACAGGAGTACATTCAGTAATGTTAAGAACACTATTGCCAAACCTCAATGAAATGCAACACAGACTGTAGTGGTTAAGAGTGTGGGTCCCTATTTTGTAGAACTGGGTTTGATGATTCCTCACTTCTCCATTTGAAATCAGCTGGGTAACCTTGGGTCAGTCAGTTTCTAGGAGCTCTGTCAGCCCCACCCATGTCACAGGTTGTTTCTTGTTGTAGGGATAATAATAGCATACATTGTAAACAGCTCTGGGTGGGTGTAAAGGTGCCCTGAAGAGTGGTATATAAATCGAATGTTTATTATTATTATGTTATTATACTTGATGTGCAATGTACCAGCCAAAGCATCAAAGAACCTGCATATATCCACCTTTGGTGCATGCAGATGCTCCCCACCTGGCCTTCTCTTTGCTGTACCCTTGGGTAGGATGGTGTTAGGTAATGATAAGAACACTATTTCAATGAACCTCAATGAAATGCAACACAGACTGCAAAAGTTAAAGTCAAGAATTATGCATAAAATGCATGTTAAGAATGTATATTTCCATGAAACAGCTGCCTTCCAGCTTCATATTGCAACTGCCTGGGGCATATTATTATTATATTTTCCATTTGCTGTTGGTGACTGAGTTTCCCTCCAATTTCCCTTGCTTACTACAGACTCACACCACTCCTCTATTGTTCCAGGGTTTCACCCTCAGGGGGGCACGGTAGACAGCAGCAGGTTGGCAATTCAGATTTAATGAATTATGCCGTTATTGTATAATTTTTCAACTGCTTTGTCCAGCAAAAAGACCTAATGGTTACTTCTTGGTATGCTTCCATTTTTAAAAATTTCACAATAATCTGTGTTTCCATAAGGTATATTTAGACACTGGAAAGACCTGTCTAGATGGCAAGGCGTGCTTCATATGAGAAGTGACAACCAGCTTCTGAAGATACTTTGTTCAAGAAGAGTCACCTCCAGTTCCGGATGCAGCCACCACTCAGATTAACATGCTTTCCCTTCTTTATTTCTCAAAGACATTATTTCCTTTTCTCTCCACAGAGTGTTCTTCAGTAAAGAAATGGCAAATCAAACCACTGTCACCCAGTTTTTCCTGTTGGCATTTTCTGATCTCCCAGAACTCCAGATTTTACATTTTGTGGTGTTTCTTTCCATTTACTTGACAACCCTGTTGGGGAACATCCTTCTCATCCTGGCTGTAGCCCAGAATCCTAAGCTTCATAGCCCCATGTATTTCTTCTTGGTCAACTTATCTTTATCAGATGTTTGTTATATCTCTGCCACTATCCCGAAGTCCATGGCCATTTCTTTGACAAGCAACACCCTTATTTCTTTCTCTGGCTGTGTCATCCAAGTGTTTTTAGTTATCTTCTGTGCATCTGCTGAGCTGATCTTTCTCTCTGCCATGGCTTATGACCGCTATGTGGCAATCTGTCATCCCCTGCAATACACCATGATCATGAACTGGAATGCCTGCTTCCAAATGGCAGCTGCTGCTTGGATTGCCAGCATAATAGATTCTGGGGTGGAAACTGCAAACACTTTTAGATTATGTTTCTGTGGGTCTACTGTTTCACAATTTTTCTGTGATGTTCCCCAACTGTTAATGCTTTCATGCACTGATATCACAGCCAATACATGGTATCTTCTTGCTTCTGCACTTACTCTGGGATTATTTTGCTTCTCTCTAATATTTTTTTCTTATGTCTTCATCTTCTCTACAGTATTTAAGATTCGTTCAGCTCAAGCCAGGTACAAAACGTTTTCCACCTGTACTCCCCACCTGACTGTATTTAGTTTGTTCTTTTTTACTGCTGTGTTTTCTTATTTTAAACCCCAGTCCTTATCGTCACCATTATTGAATCAGGTAGCTGCTGTTCTGTACACTGTTTTGCCACCGCTCATGAATCCCATCATTTATAGCCTGAGAAACAGAGACATCCAAGTGACCATTCAGAAAATATTAAAGAAACTGTTTAGTTCTCACTTGATGATCTGATAAACTTCCCATTGAAGTGCTTTAGAGTGATACCCATATGAATAGCTTAGTTGTGCCATTATGGATATTGGCAAATTCACAGTCAGGATTTTTCAAAGGAAAATGTATAATACAATGAATACTGCATTTTATTATCTCTCTGTTCATATCTATATCATGACAATAAATTCATCTATGATAATATGAGGATGTGTACTGGCAACTGGTCAATTCTTAAAGTTTTAGCTTTATTTTCTGGTGAGTTATGCCTTTCACAAATAACCTTAGGTTCCATTTCAAATATCACTGGTGGGCTTCTGCAGATGCCCTGTGCCACATTGTCCCAATTTTGGCACTGTAGTTCCTATCACCATCCTGAACTTGATGGCCCATATTCAGTTTCCTAGCTTTACTTCCTGATTGGTTGTACCACAGAAGCGAGGGGGGAGGGGAAGTTCTGGACAGTGGATAGGCCTTAATGTAGCCTTTAAAAAGTGTATCTGTGGAACTGGAACATACTAGATGACATACCCATGTGTAGTAAAAAGCTAATAGTTGCTTATAAGAAAACAGCCAACTTGGAAGATCTCTTAGTACATAGAAACACACTAGGATGCAGCCCTCCAATTTGCCATTTCCCCTGTGGGTATTGTCGTTTTTGCAAGAATACAAAATAATGGAAACACTTCATTATTCCTGTAGACAACAAACAATACTCTTTCATAGAATTCCCTACATGTAATAATGATTGTGTGATTTATGCAATATCGTGAAGTTGTGGTTAAATGTGTATAGTTAAGACAAGCAGACCACTTTTTAAAAGACTCTCTGAACATAAAAGTAACATTTCACAGAAAAGAATTGGTGATTTACTGGTAGAACATTTTTAGAGCACAAAAACAAACCCACAAACTTTTCATTTTGGGTTATATTTAAATGTAATAGATGGGATGATAGAAGTAATAAGGCTGCTTGGATTTTGAAGCTGAATACTCTGCACCCTAATGGGTGAAATTAGAACATTTATTGGCAAACACTCAGGGCCATGCTACACATGACGAATGACACTTGAACAGCAAGTGTATTTCTCCCTGTTCACTTGCCCTCCACTCAATCCACTTGCCATTCAAGTGTCATTCGTCATGTGTAGCTTGGCCCTCATTTAGATAAGAGGAGAGAAGCCCAGGTGACCCACTCTGCAATAGTTTGTAAATGGGAATGATGCTAAAAGAAATTTTGAAGGTCAGTAAAGGTTTGCATTGTTTATTCTCCTTTTACCTAAAGTTTTGTAATGTTTATTCTTATACTATTTAAACTAACAATCTTTTTTGTTATTAGAAAAGGAGTGTATGTTAATGTGTCAGTGATCCACTTGATGGGCAGTGCTTCCCACTCCATCTGTCAGGGTTCTTTGTATCCTCAAGAAGGCTGGAGTGTGGGTCAAGAGCAAAACATCAATATCCTGGGGGGGGGGGGGGGGTGGAGCCTTACCTCCTAGGGCAACAGGAGCTACCTTCAGTCCCCTTTGACTAACCCTCAGCTCAGAGGCAAAGGAATGAAGTCCCCAGCCCTACCAGGTGTTAAACCAGAAGTCTGCCCCACAAAGCAGGATGCTTGCAGGCTTAGTTTCACAAAAACAATTACTTGGTAGCTGTAGTTAAATTAGGCACATTAGTCTAATAAATTTCATTAAGAATTGTTCAAGACAGGAAAGAAGATGATAAAACTAAATTATCTACCCTAAATTCTCTAAAGGCCTTTGGTTCCCTTGTCAGGTCAAACCAAAAGTCCAGCAGGATAATATCAGGTAAGTAGCCCTGCTGATCTGCAGTAGAACAGCAGGATCTGAATCTAGTGGCACCTTAGGGCCAAGCTACACATGACGAATGACACTTGAACAGCAAGTGTATTTCTCCCTGTTCACTTGCCCTCCACTCAATCCACTTGCTGTTCAAGTGTCATTCGTCATGTGTAGCTTGGCCCTTAGAAACCAAAAAGATATATACAAAAACAATTAAGCCTGTACATTATATTCATACAGACTGTTAGGGCAGTCTGCAAGATACTAAAATGCATCCTTTAAAAAAGCTTAGTAAAACAGGGCAACTAGGGGACATACAATGTCTTGTGGGGAAAGTATCTTGTTTTCCCTTCCTCCCACTATTTCCTCTTCACCTTCCATGAAAACCCAAATACAGTCTTCCCTTTTCCTATTTCCTTCTCTCTTTCCTACCTACCTGCCAAACTACATTTATTCCCTGCCCCACATTTTCTACATTCCTTCCTTCCTTCTCTTGGCATCCTGATCCAGGGAAGAAGTCCTATGCAGCTGCAAGACTGAGCCCAGTTGTGTGGTAAGGAATCCACAAGGACTTGCGCAGGATAGCTCACTTTCTCCTGGATCACCCACTAGACACCATTTCCTCTATCCATCCTCCTGGCACCTTCCCTTTCCCTGCCTCCTTCTCTCCTTCCCACTCAACAACTAAATTGCCATTCCTTTGCCCATCCCATCTTCAATTATACTTATTTATTCACTTGTGTATGTGTGTGTACTTTTTGATACACGTTCTCCCCTGTGGAGACCCAAGGTGACTTACATAATTTTTCTGTCTTCTGTTCCATCCCCACATCAACCCCATGAGGTAGGTTAGACTGAAAATGTGACTGGGGGCCAAGCTACAAGTGACGAATGGCACTTGAACGGCAAGTGTATTTCTCCCTGTTCACTTGCGCTCCACTCAATCCACTTGCCGTTCAAGTGTCATTCGTCACTTGTAGCTTGGCCCTGGGGTGTGTTCCCAATCAGTGCAATGTATCCCATCCAGTGTTCCTTGAACTAATTTTAATAAATTGGGATGTACTCAGGGTTTCCAGTCTGGTATCATTTTCAACTGTCCAGGACAAATAAGAGTGCAAATATCAGATATCTGGCTCCCCTGCCTCATTCTTGGGTCATCCCTCAAAGGGCGCCTTTTCCCTCCCCCACCCTACTGCATACAGCCTAACTGGCAGGGCTGCAAGGCTTCCAGTGACCAAAGGCACACTCCCAAATGTAAGAGGAAGCCCAACAGAACCAAAGTGAATCAAGGGGACCAATATCAAACCAAAGAATCATTTCAAACAGAGAATTTCTCCCAAAACCAACTGAACAAGGGGCACTATTGCAATTTAGCCCAACAGTGTCACTCACAGAAGCCAGGCAGACAAGACTGGCCACGCACTTCCCCTCCATCTCTCCTCCCCCTCCCCTCTTGGAAAAAAAGAAGCCCAGGAAGGAGCCAGCCAGAGGCCAAAGCCAAGTTTCTCAGATTTACCTGATTTATTCAGGGGTCTGAATCCCAGTTTCCAGATCAGATCCTGGCTTCTCTAATTTGATTCCAGAAAGCCAGATTTAGATGAGTCAGCAAAAATCTGGCTTTCCCCCCAAATCCTGGATCTGGATTACACATCCCTAGTGGTTAGCATTCCAGACAAGGATTTTGGAGACCCAGATTTGAATCCTGACTTAGGGCCAAGCTACAAGTGACGGATGACACTTGAACGGCAAGTGGATTGAGTGGAGGGCAAGTGAACAGGGAGAAATACACTTGCCGTTCAAGTGTCATTCGTCACTTGTAGCTTGGCCCTTAGTGTCTCTGTCTAACCTACCTTACACATTTAATGTTATGAAGACTAAAGGAGAATGATGCTGTATGCTGCTTTGCAGCCACATTAGGGAGAAAAGAAGGATGTAAATGTCAAATTAATAACATAATTTCAATTTCAGGAAGCTGAATATTTGTGTCTTCAGGAGCAATGTATTATCCTGCTGTGGAATATGAAAAAAAATGGATGTTTCACTTTTTAATTTCTGTGTACTCTGTAACTTGTTGATGGGGAACACAGCCTGTCAATAAATTTTGCTAAGTCAAAGATCCTTGTTTTACAAGACAGAGAAGAGACTGCAAATATAAATGGAGATTAGAAGATAACCAACTAGAGCAGGTCAGATCTTTCAAGTATCTTGGAGTAACTTTTGATGATCACTTATCCTGGAAGCCCCAGGGTAAGGCGGTGATGGCATCAGCAGCTTCTTCTGGGGCAGCAATAAAGCAACTCGTCTATAGATATGTGAACAATACCTTCCAGCTGCCATTACAGTTTTTAACACTAAAGTAATACCTCAAATACTGCATGGAGCACCAGTGTGAATCCATAAAATGGATAAAACCATAGACTGACCACTAATTCGATTTTTGTGCCAGATCTGTGGAATACCGAAGTTTGGGGTGAGTCCCGCCCTCAGACTAGAATTGGGCCAGCATTCTATTGAAGCCAGAGCTTGGATTCTGGCTCTGAACATGAAACAAACTAATGTTCTCAGAGAACAATAGCTTATTGTTTTACTTAAAGCATGATAACTATTCTAGTGCATGGAGCCAAGCAATTGAAGGAAATATTTTACAATGTGCAGAGGAGATGTAATCACTGCTCTAGGATGGTCTTCAGCTCGTAAAAGCATCAAGGAATTAAAGACTCAAGGGTGGAAAATTTATTCATTTTAGCTAAATTTTTAGTTCAGGCTATGGGAATTCTGGCAACTTATAAGAAATCACCCCTTTTGTAGTTTGTGGTTTAACTTTCTCTGGCTTGAATTCTTACTTTCTTCCTCATATTCTCAGTTACTACTATTGGTGAGAAGAGTAAAGCAAGCAAGCAAGCAAGAAAGATAACTTGTTGATGAAATATGCTCCATGATAACTAAGAAATCATTTGTGTTTTATCTTTATAACTCCCACAAGTTGATTTTGATAGTCAATCAGAGTTGATCATATTTAGTTGTCCCTCTTTATCCATATAAATACATCTGCTCTTTGCAATGTTCTTAGAGTCTCTGTTGTTCCTAGGGCTACTCATTTCTTTTGATGAGAGGCACTTTTCTTTATTTGTGTATCCTTCCTCACCATCTTGAACTCTGTACTTGTCAACTGGTTCTTTGCCCTCACCTACATCAATGACATTATTGTCTTCAGCCCCATCTGGGAAATTCATCTGCAACACCTAGAAGTGGTCCTGACTGCCCTGCACCAAGCCAGACTGCAGGCGAACCTTTAAAAGAGTAGATTTGGGTTTAAGGAGTTGCAGTATCTGGGTTTTGTATCCAGGGGAGAACAGCTGTGATTGCCGCTAGACAAAGTGGTCTCCATAGCTGATATCCCCTGTCCGAAGAGACAAGTATTGTGCTTCCAGGGGCTCCTGGGCTAATATGGATGGTTCAGCCCACACTTTGCACCCAGGGCAACTCCATTGATGGATTGCCTGAAAAAGGGGACACCAAGCCATGTGGAATGGATGCCAAAGTGGGATGCCACCTTCTGAGACCTGTGGGCCACCTTAACGAAGAGCACCTCCCTCTGGTACCCCAATTTTGACAGGCCTTTCACACTGGCCATTGACACCTCTGAAACAGGGCTTGGGACATTCCTGACCCAGGAATGAGACAGCATCCCCATCCCTATTCTTTTCCTAAGCCATAACCTCCAGCCCCAGAACATTACTATGCCACCGTGAAATGGGAGGCCCTCATGGTCAAGGTGGCCATGGGGCCCTTGCAGTATTATCTGGCCAATAATCTTTGTGTTAATGACTGACCGTGCTTCTTTGCAATACCAAGTGGGACCCTAGCATATAAACACCAACTTTATGTCCCAGCTCTTCAAATGTAACCCTCCCTCCAGGGTGTGTGTGTGTCTGGAGATGGCAGCCTGCACCCTCTGGACTTACCTGGGAGACCCAGGGAGCCCACAGAAATGACTGCAAGGCCTGCAGCAGCCCAAAGGCTGGGTGAAAATTCCAATATTCTTTTAGTTTGACCTTAAACTCAAAATGGCATTTGAAATGAGGGATTAGCTAATTGTGACATTTAAAATTCCAGAGTGTCTATGTTGTATACAAGTTATATTCCTCTTGTATCTTTTGTGCCTTTGAAGTTTAAAATAATCAGTATGAAACAGAGCTTTATATCCTTTTATCCTTTCCCCCCTTCTCCCCTTTCAGCATTTTTTCTCAAACTCCACATAACGTGGGTAAAAGTAGCAGGAGAGGGGGACTTATAACTTCACACCAGTTCAGCTTTCATTTTACTTCTCAAGGGCCTTTTAAAAATTAGGAAGTAGTTACCAATATTTTTTTTAAAAAGTAATATTTCTAAATAAAGAGAAAGTAGGACTAAAAAAAGAAAAAAGAAAACAATGGAGGAGGTGAATTTAGTTGGCCGGAGCCATTCTCAAAACTCTTGCAGTTATGGTGAAATCAAGCCTATTGGAGGCTCTTCTGCCTCACAACCGGCCATCTTTCGATAGTGCCTTCATTCCAAAGGGGCAGGAGAGAAATAAATCACCTTACTCCCACCAACATTGTAGATAAAACACCCTCTGGTAGTTGAGATCCCTGTCAGGCCACCATCTCCCCTGGATGTTCAAAAGGAATTATTCTTTAATACTAAGTGAACCCTACATGTTTCGCATTAGCTTCGTCAGGGGGATCTATCAATGAAACAATGCATCAATAGATAATTAATACAACATCTTAAAATGATGAAACATAGTATTAAAAAGCAGGAAGCATGTGCAAACTGAAATTCATAATACACTTTTAGTGTCTAGAAACCTACACCAACATTGACATAAATACATTAACAACATTCCATCTCTTACATTCACAGAAGATGTTTTATTTAGACTTTGGGGAAGTTATCATTATAAAATCTTACTGACCTTCAGAATTCCTTTTAATGTCTATTCTGTATGTACACTTGTTGCAGAGTGGCTTTTCTGGGCTTGTCCCAGTGCATATCTAAATTTGCTCTTGCCAGATGTTCTCATTTAACCCATTAGGGTGCAGAGTTCTAAGTTTTGAGATCTAGACTGTCTCCTTTTAAAACAGAACCTCCTCCTGTTTCTGGCATTTAGTTATGACCTAAAATGTAAAATATGTGGGTTTGTGGTTAAACTCTTTTGAACACAGCACCAGAGCAAGGATATGAACTCAAAAAGAAATAGGTAAAAAGCCAGTCCTCTGACTCTTCTGATGTACGTATGTGCCTATCTTAGATCCTATGTTTAGGCAGGCTCTCTAACTTAGAAAGTCACACCTTATTGAGATGTCCTCAGATCTTTTATGGATCCAGCCTCCAGCTTCCACATGGCCAGTGGCTGCTGCCTGCAAGGAGCCAGGTCTCAGCTCCTTCAGCTCCCAGCTCAAATCAGCCAAAGAAAACCTCTTTCCAGTGACAGGAGGTTTTATTATCTCTCTTTGCTCATCCCTTTTTCGGGTCAACAGTGCAGGTCAGAGAAGCCTTTATTGGAGGTTTCAGAAAAGACCCTCCATGATCACCGCATTCCCTAGGAGGGTAAGCTTTTAAGAGAAAGTCTGCTATACACATCTGCATGGTTAATGCTAGGTGCATCTTGGAAAGCTTCTGGTTTTCCTTCCCCTCTCCTACTTGTTCTCAGCTAAGAAAAACTTTTTAAAACTGGGGGTGAAGGTTTTGATACACGTTAAACAGACAAATTAAAAGCATTGTTCATACCTTGGTCCATAGGCCTGGGCTGTACCTAAACTTTGGTCGTGGTGGTACCATGAGAATCCCACTCCTCTTGTGGTGGAGGGAGGTTCCAGTGCTCCCTGCCTCTACCCCATGCCATTTCTCACTTGGCTTGTGGGGAGGAAGCATAGGAATGGATCAGGAACTCCCTGGATTGGGCTCTTGCAAACTCCAGGATGCTAGATTGGGGGCCTATTTTTCCAAACTGGACCCCGGTGTGACCTGTTGCTTCTGTGTCATGCCAGGAATGACATACTCCCAGTGCAAGCTGGAACTATTTCAGAGAGTGTGGGAGCTACTGGGAGTTTCTGATCTGTTCCTGCAGGTAAGTTATCCTGGCACCCTCCCTCCCCCGTGACCTTCATCCCCCCAGTTTGAGCCCAGGGAACCTAGCAACCTATAGTACCATCTACAGGATACCTCTAAACCTATATTGGTAAGAGACAGGTTTGCCTTTGGAGTATCAGCTTCCCTGTGGTAAAGTGTTTACTCTATGTTGTGATATTTAACACAAATACAATTTCATCAATATAGATGCTATGTAATTATTGAAATAGGCTCACAAAAAACAGATAAATTACCAATATTTTAACAAATGTTGACAAGATAGCTCTGATTGGATGAACATAGGTTTATTAAAAGGATAATATTGTAATTATTATGTTTCAAATAAATATGAACTATAGAAGATATCAACCAATAAGTTTTTTAATTTTATGGGGTATTTTCCCCACAGCCTCTTGGATGTCCTTGTTTCTGAAGCTATAAATGATAGGATTCATTGCTGGTGGTAAAACACAATACATAACAGCAGAGACCAAGTCCATAGTTGGTGTGGAAAGTGCTTTGGGCCTAAGGTAGGAAAAAATAGCTGTGAAGAGAAATAAAGAAAAGACCATCAAGTGGGGAGTGCAGGTAGAAAATGCTTTGTATCTGTTCTGAACGGATGGAATCTTCAGCACAGTGGAGAAGATGTGGCCATAGGAAACAAAGATGAACACAAATATGAAGGAATCCACAGTGAGTACAAGAACAAGGATCAGAAGTTGATTACCTTTTGTATCTGTGCAAGAGATCTTTTCTAGCTGAACAATATCACAGAAGAACTGCTCAACAATATTGGAGCCACAGAAGCTTAACCTAAATGTGACAGTAGTTTGTAGCACTCCATGTATTACACTGCCGATCCAGGAAGCAGCTGCCATTCGAGTACAGGCACCCCAATTCATGATTAATGTGTACCGGAGAGGATGGCAAATTGCTACGTAGCGGTCATAAGCCATGACAGTGAGAATGGTTAGCTCACCACCTGCAAAAGTGATAACTAAGAAAATCTGAGCTGCACACCCATAGAAAGAGATAAGTTTGTTGTTTGCTAAGGAGTTAGACATGGATTTGGGAACAGTGACAGAAATAAAAAATATATCTGACAATGATAAGTTTACCAAAAAAAAGTACATGGGGGTGTGAAGCTTATGGTTGAGGGCCACAACTGTGATTATGAGAATATTCCCAGAAAGCGCTATCACATAAACAGAAAGGAATATCACAAAATGCAAAATTTGCCCCTCACGGTCATCAGAAAATCCCATCAGAAGAAACTCTGTCACAGTAGACTGATTTTCCATTTGATTTCTTTGGAAGATTCTATGGAGAGACGGTAAATCATTATGAGATGTGATCACAATTTGGAGAAGCATGGTGGTTTATTTACAATATTAAAATGTTTGTGTGTGTTTCTTCAGTAGGTTGAGCAACATCTATTAAAATGCATATTTTCAAATTACCTTAGTTTTACACAATTACTTCATTATGGTCTGTAATTACAATGAAATGTTTCAATGGAATACATTTGGCATGGATCATAAACACCATCCTGCAAATTATATGAAAAGACTGTCTCCTTCCATATGACCCTCTGAAAGCAGGCAAGCTGTGCACTGCCTGAGGAGTTTAAGCATTTCTGTGAAAAATGTTTAGTGAGCAGAAGAGAGGCTAGCTGTGTGCTGCCTGAGTAACTTTAAGCATGTCTGTGAGAAATACTGAGTCAGAGAAAGAGACTGTGGGCCAAGCTACACGTGACGAATGGCACTTGAATGGCAAGTGGATTGAGTAGAGGGCAAGTGAACAGGGAGAAATACACTTGCCGTTCAAGTGTCATTCGTCATGTGTAGCTTGGCCCTAAGTGTGAAGCCTTAGAAGAGATCGGTTTGAATGAGTTTAAATGCAGTAACTTTAAGAACCAAGAACTACGTTTATGAAACCGATACACTTCTTGAAACCAATACACTTTGTTATATCCCAGAGTAGCTGTCATTGCTATATCCGATTCCTATCCTCAGGGCCACATAGAACCACAAAGGATCCTGACGTTGAGGCACATTACTAAAGAGAATACTTAAATAAAATATCTTGGAATATAATATTCATGGTGGCAGCAATCTACCCAGAGGGTGTAAGAGAAAGATTAAAGGCAAAATCTACCCTAGAGAAAGTAAGGGTCATAACAGCTTCCTATTACCTTTTCTAGGCAGCCAGCCTTTTGTCTGTTGTACATGGCAATCAAGATGGACCTCAGGGCCAAGCTACACATGACGAATGACACTTGAACAGCAAGTGTATTTCTCCCTGTTCACTTGCCCTCCACTCAATCCACTTGCCGTTCAAGTGTCATTTGTCATGTGTAGCTTGGCCCTCAGTAGAAGTTTCCACTTTAGTGGTACAGAACTTTTGGATCCAGCTGGATATATATAAATACAGGTTTTTCCTAACAACAACAGTTAATTCAATTTGAAGCCTAGAAAATGACAAGCTGCGGAATAACAGCAAGATTTGAGTCCAATAGCACTTTAAAAACCAACAAGATTCCCCAGGTATAAATTTTAGAGAGTCATGTTCCCTTCATCAGATACAAGTAGCAATGGAGATTCCTGAAGATGGAATGTAAAGGTTCTGGGATCTTTGTTTATGTACACGCATGTAAGAAAGGGAGCTTGGCCCTTGGAAACTCATCCCTGAGAATCTCTTTGATCTTTAAGGTGTTACCAGACTCAGATCTTGCTCTTCTACTACAAAGCAACCTGAAACTAGCTGTGGAATTGTGCTTACAAGGCTGGAATACTAGAACGTAAGATGAGCCTGAAGGATCATACCAATGGTCAATCTAGTACAGCATCCTCCCTCACACAATGGCCAGCAAGGGGGAAAATGGAGAGGGGGACTGCAACCTAAAGAAAACTGGGTAACCCAAATGGCCAGCAAAGGGGGGGGGGATGGAGGGTGGAACTGCAACCTAAAGAAAACTGGGTAACCCAAATGGTTGAAAAAAATTACCTATGTGTGAGTGCGTGCGCACATGTAAACAAAGTCAATATAAAAAGGCAAAAAAAGAGAAATCTTTGCTAAACCTCCAAACAAACTGTGTAGTAAAAAACATAATCATCTGGTTCCACATATAAGCACCGCTTCCATCTGTAAAATTATTGAACAAATGTGCCCATACACATTGGGATGTAATACATTACAGCCAACTTACAAATGAACAGGTACTCTAATACACGTCACCAAATGTGTTTTGTCCATTCAATAATTTTTACATAAAGGGTAGCTACTTATATGTGGAAGCAGATTGACATGGCTTTAACTAGACAGCTTTATTATTTTTAAGTTTCTTACATAGTATCAGTATCAGTATCAGATGTGGAGGCTTTTTAATCACCATAACTAGTAGCTTCTGTTAGAACTGTCTTCCATGAATTGGTCTAATACCCTTCTAAAGCCATCTCTTTTGCTTATGGCAATCATTACATTTTCTGGCAGTGAATCCTCCATTTTAATCATTTATATCCTCCTGTTCCTCAGCTTAAATGGATTCCTCCAAGTGCTAGTTTTTTGGAAGAAGAAGGAAAAAGTTGTCTCTGTCCATATTCTCTACCTTGTTCATAACTGGGAGACACCTGTTTAAATTCCTACACTGGCAAGGACATTTTCTTGTGAGCTTATGCCTGTCACACATTCTTAGCCTAACTGGGAAAAGCAGAGAATCTTGTAAACTAATTTCAGTCCCCATTGGTGAGAAAAGTGGGATATAACTGAAGTAAGTAAAACATTTTCCATTTATATCATAATCATGGAGTAATATTTCCAATCCGTTCAGAGTTGATATGTACTGAAAGCTTGAAACTGAATCATAAATCAGTTTTTCTTTTAGGGAATGAAACTAAATTTCAGAGTCCATAGTGCTAAGGATGCACATTGACATTTTAAGTAATGCTGAGCCTCAGGTCAGATTAGCAAGATGTAAATATCTGGAAATATTTTTTTCCAAGCAAGTCAGAGAGGAATAAAGAATTTCTTAACTGCAGCTTTTGGATTAACAACCCTGCCCCCATCATTTACTAATTCCATTCATTCTCTGTTTCTCATTTCAGTGCTTAACATATCCCTAATGTATTAAAGAGCATGAAACAACGTACTAGAAGCCACACATGCATGCCTCCTGCCAATCACAGCCACCAATCCACAGTGTGACTGTGTGAGAACAGAATATTGGTTAGTAATTTTCAGTGCAGTTTTGGACAGAGTAACTTCTAAATCCATCAATGAACCTCTTCTTAGGGCAACAATGCAAAGAGCCTTCTCATATATACAGAACGAAGGGTTGCTGTCATTCTTGCATATGAACACATTTTGAATACCAACTTTCTATCATTCCTTTCTATAACAACAAGTTGAAACTTATCATTGAAAGTGTGAAACTCATTGTCTGATCATTTTGCAAGTCCTATATCTGTCCAATACTTTGTGAAATGCCATTAAATAGCTCCCAAAACAACAAAACAGAGGCACCTCCTCAAGGACGCTCAAAACTATAAACAGAATAAACTGTATGGGGAGGAAAGAAAATAGTTAAAGTCAATATGTAGTAAGACAAAAATATCAGCTTCCACAATTACTATGTATTCTCACAATGGAAACATACACAGTACATGCTTAAAGTAGCTCCCAACATATGGTAATCCCATAGGTTTTTCAAGGCAAAAGAAGAACAAAGGCAATTTGCCATTGCCTGCTTTTGAGCAGTAACTCTGGACTTCTTTGGTGGTCTCCCTTTCAAGTAATAACCAGGGCTGTACGTGCTCTGCTTCCAAAATCTTTAGAAATGAAGCTAGCCTGGGCCATCCATAGAGCTTAAAAACTGATGTCCTAAACCACAGGTGATGTGGTCTAAGAAGATAAAACTCACCTCTTCAGCAGTTTTTCTCAGATATGCGTGTCTTTGTTCCTTGAGTTTTGTCTTTATTGGAAGTCTAAGTTGTCAAGAGAAAACTGCTTTGCCTCTGTTTTCTATGCAGAGCTGCATCAAGGGATTTCACTACCTAGTACGTCAAGGAGTAGAATCTATCCATTCAGCTGACAGTCAACAAATTTATGCTCATCAGATGTAATTAGCAAAGAGTAGTGCATGTTGCATGTGCAGTGCTAATCAGCTGCCCATGTAAATAAAACAGGAAATGAAACATTGAAACAATTCACGTCTGTTCTGGGTAGAGTTCAGAATCCACCACTACCTGAAACTTTTAATGGAGATGAACATTAAATTAATGACTACCATGATTGATCACAGAGGAATGTATTTTTTAATTGGACCTTTAGAAGCTACTGACATTGTGTAAAGCTTTCAGGGCATCAGACCTACATTCAGAAACTGCCTTCTGCCATTTTTCTCTCTTATCAATTAAGATTTTCCACAAATGCCCTGCTTTGCATTCAGTCTTTGCCTGAGGTCAGGACAGCATTTCTTGAAAGAATTTGGTAGTCCAGGGTTACCTTGAATGACATCTTCTGACAAAAGCAAATGAGTATGCTGATATAACAGTGGATTTGGAGGTCTTGCAAACACTGATGTTGTCAAGACCCTGGCCTTTCTTAGTCTGTTTCTTGGCTTTTCAAAACTTTGATTCACAGATTGGGGTCTGGTTAGACCTAAGAAAAAGAAACCTCTGGGAATTAAGTGATCTCTGAGCCACAAGTTAGCAGTTCTCAGAGAGGGAAGAGGAATAAAGGTATGGACGAGATAATGGGATCAGAGGGCTTCAAGGCCATAGACCAGAATGAAAGGCTCTCTACTGCATTTAGAGTTGCCAGATGGTGTCCACAAAAATACCAGATGGGGAGGGGTAGTACATATAGGAGGAACGATCTTCATGCATGGACCTGGCCTTTAGCGCAATGACATCATTTCCAGATGTGATGTCATCACCCCCACCTGCAGCTACCAATGGAACTCTTTTCCTCTTCCCCATATACATACACAGGGAGTGTGGTAGTGCACACTGAACCTGTGTGAAGCCGCGTGATTTTCTCTCTGGTGCTGCAGATATCCAAAGCCAAATTTCCCAGTCAGGAAGCCCCCAAAGCCTCAGCAGAGCTGCCTGTGAACCAGCTCCCCGACAATTCCTTCCCTACCAATTGGCAAAACTGGCCTGGGCCACCAACAGGGGAGGAAAGAGAAAGACAGCAGTGGTGGGAGCCTCCATTCACCCTCCTTCTCCCCATCATGACTTACTTCCTCAGGAAGCCATCCCACCTTCCCACCTTCCCACCTTGCTAGCCTGCCCAGTCTTCCTCAGTCAAGCTGCCATGGCTCCTCCTAGTCTTGGTGCTGGCCAAAGAGGTAGTCGTCACCTTGGCTTCAGTGCCAGGCCCATGTGGAGGAAGGGGAGAGCAGGTGAATGGCAGATACTGCCAGTTAGGCTTGCTGTGACCTGGCAGCAAAGGGGAAAATACTCTTTTGGAGAGATGACCCAAGAATGAGGCAGGGGAACCAGGAGTCCAGTATTTTCACTTTGTTTTCCTCAGAGAGATAAAGAAAATGCCAGAGTGTCTGGGTGAAAGCTGGACACCTGGCAACCTTAACTGCATTCCAACTATTTAGTGCAAGGAGCAATGGCTGGGATAAGTTGCTTTGATTGTGAACGTGCTCCAGCTGCAGAGAGATGTGGTCACTTGTCCTACTAACAGACTTGATTGGTCAAACAGGATCAGGCCAGCCTGGGATAAAGCTAGCATTTTCATTATATTCTGTGTGCTATTTGCTGTTTCTGGATACTAGCTGCTTACTCACCACCATCTTGAGCTCTGGTCCTCCTGTCCTGACAACCGGTTTTGATGTCAGCTCTAATCTCTTTGTTCCTCAATTTTGGACCTTTGCCCCCTCCACCCCCAAATAACTGAAGCAGTGTTAGTGGTCAGACCTGGCATCACAGTACTAGAAGGCTTATGGATATGGCAGTATCATGTGCCCCTGTCTGTATCTGTTTAAGCACAAAAACACTGCCTAGCAAGGCAGGAAATGGCTGCCAGATCCTGGCCAGGAGCTGGAAAATTACTGAGGTATGAGTTATTAGAGTCACCAGGTGAGACTAATTTTCAGCTCCTCCACCCCATAGATATGCAAAAGACCCTAAAACAATAGTGTCTTCTAGGAGTTCCTGAACTCCCTAACTCACCCCACCAATCTTTCCATAACCTGTTCTCCCATTCGGGTTATTCAGGGTGCTGATAGTCTCACCCACCCAGCCATCGTGGATCATCAGTAATCACTGATAACTCTAGTTTTGCCCAGGAAGGTTTGAATATTATTTGTGGGCAGATGATACAATCCTACTCCATACTATAGCTGGACTACCTGCTGCCCCATTCAGTATTTGCTCTGGATTTCCATGCTCAGCCTGCATGCCTCAGCTCCTCTCTCTTCTTGCCACAAAGCACTTGCCGCTGAAGCCGTTCCCCTTTTGGACTGGTAACTATAATATCAAAACCCTGAAACTCTACCCCACATCCTCTATGCTTTTTCTAGGAAATTCTGTATGTGTCTGGTGTATGTTGTTGTATTTTTTTAAAAACACCCACTTAGTCATTTTGAGAGTCCCCTGTGGGAAAGCACTGGGTATACATCGGTGGAGAAGATCTCAGTTACACCTCCTCATGTAGCCTTACAGTCTGTATGCTTATGGTTTCCAGACAATTGTTTCCTTTTAATACCTTAAAATTAATTACCATGGAGTGGTTCACTTTGCCTTCTTTTTCTTTTTCTTTTGGTGCATTTGGATATCTTTTAGCATAAGATGGAGGATCTTGCTGGATATTGAGAGACAAACTCTGTACTCATTAGCTAACAGGAAGGATATGCTCCCCTAATGAGCATGGTACAGTGCCAGACTGTGGGGATCCTGCTGCTTATCTATCGCCTCCCCTAGTCAAAATAAAATGCAGACATAGTGCTTGGGTATAAAATTTGGGCCACTTTATTAATTTCAACATAAACTGGGAATATGGCAAAGGATCCAACTAGTGGCACATGTCAAGCCCTGGGGTCACATCCCACTGCCCCAGGAGTGAGCCCTCCGGAGGATAACTTGTACCCAGCGGCCAGGCAAATGGTTCCACTTTAAAGTTCCAATCCCCTACTGCTGTGGAGCTGGGGGTGGGGGAGGACTTGTCCAGGGGTCCCACCAAGCAGTCTACCCTCACAACTTTCTAACATAAAGCCTACCAGCTGCTCTTGACAGACCCCAATTCCCCACCAATGGGGGTCACCATCCTGCTCATTTTCCCATCCTATCCTGCCAGTGACCAACTATTTACAGCACCACCATAACAGTTAATCCATCCTGCAGTGCAAGGTAGGAGAAAACTCCCCTCCCTGTGTGCCAATAGGGAAGGGAGATAAAATTCCTACCTGGCCTTGGATAATCCTGCACTGCCAAAGGGAAGGTGGATGGGCCAAGCAAAAGGAGAAGACTATGGACTGGGGAGGTGGAGCTGGCATAAATGCCTTTGGCTCCACCCCCTGGAAGTGAAGGAAGAGGCTGCTGCCTTTTCCTTATCTGGGAAGCAAATCCGGCCCCTGGCCCCAGCAGCCAGTTTTGCCAGCCGGGAGAGCCAAATTGCACCTTAAATCTTCACAAATCCAGAGTTTTTATGCTTGCAAGGTTTAATGTTTTGCCTTCACCAGTCCCTTATGGCAAATCTTTTGAGAACGTCTTATTAGGAAAAACTCTGCCCGTATAAGTATAGAGTTCCTGCATTTCTACCGCATGTTCTGCTTTATTGTGATTTTTATACTGCGTAAAGGAATTCTTTAATCAGTCCTCTTTTATAAAAGCTGACAAGTGGTTAGTTTGTGATATTTAATATGATTAGCATTTTTTCAATATGGATGCTGTACCATCACAGAAATAGGAAGAGCTCACACAAAAGGACAGACAGATTCCCCCATAATGAAACTTTTTCAATACAGATTTGACTGGATGAACTAAATTTTATTAAAAATGTAATCTTGTAATTTAATATATCATGAAATGAATAAGAACAATAGATTGTAAATTTTCATCTAATTAGACTTTTAATTTTAAGGGGCATTTTCCCTACAGCCTCTTGGATATCCTTATTCCTGATGCTATAAATGATAGGATTCAGTGCTGGTGGTAAAACACAATACATAACAGCCGAAACCAGTTCCACAGTTGGAGTGGAAAGTGCTTTAGGCCTCAAATAGGAAAACATAGCTGTGAGGATAAATAAAGAAAAGACCGTCAAATGAGGAGTGCAGGTAAAGAAGGCTTTATATCTGCCCTGAACTGATGGAATCTTAAGCACAGTGGAGAAGATGTAGCCATAGGAGAAAAAGATGGACCCAAACACGAAGGCACACACAACACTCCCAATTATGAATATCAGATTTTGATTCACTTTTGTATCTGTGCAGGAGATCTTTAGCAGCTGGGGAATATCACAGAAAAACTGCTCAACAATATTGGATCCACAGAAGCTTAACCTAAAGGTGAGACTAGTTTGTAGCACACCATGCATCACACTGATGATCCAGGAAGCAGCTGCCATCTGAGCACAGGCACCCCAATTCATGATTAATCGGTACTGCAGAGGATGGCAGATGGCTACGTAGCGGTCATAAGCCATGACACTCAGCATGGCTAGCTCAACACCTACGAAACTGATAACTAAGAAAATCTGAGTGACACAATCATAGAAAGAGATCACTTTGTTGTTTGTTAAGGAATTGGACATGGATTTGGGGACAGTGACAGAAATAAGACACACATCGGAGAATGACAGATTCACCAAAAAAAAGTACATGGGGGTATGAAGCTTGTAGTTGATGGACACAACTGTGATTATGAGAATATTCACAAATAAGGCTATCATATAAACGGAGAGGAATATCACAAAATGCAAAATTTGCCCTGCACGATCATCAGCAAATCCCATCAGAAGAAACTCTGTCACAGTAGACTGATTTTCCATGTGATTTCTTTGAATTATTCTGTGGAGAGATGAGAAGTCATTAAGAGATGAGATCACAAGCACAATTGTTTGTTTCCAATATTACATTGTTGCATATTACTTTCTTGCATGGGTAGTGCAACATCATTTAAAATGCAAATTTTCAAATCTCTTCTTTTTGAACAATTACTTCATTATGGCCAGTAATTGCAATGAAATATTTCAATGGAATTTATTTGGCATGCACCCTAAACAGTCAGCCTTCCACATTCCTGTGCAGCAATACCAGTCCTCAAGCGGCCATTTGTTGGTAATACCACACCTTAGAGTAGCCATCGGGCATTCATCCTGAGATAATGTCTCTTCCATTGTGGCCCCTGCTTTGTGGAATGGGCTCCATGAAGAGGTGAACGCTATGTCTGAGAAATCTTCAAGAGGTTTGTCACGAATTTTGAGTAGGTTTGCAAGGCACACATCTTATAAGGGAGGAAGGAGGTATTGGGGGGTTGTTTTTATATTTTGTTTTTATTGTAAATATTTAAAATCTACTATTGTAACTTGTGTTGAATTAGAAGGAAAGGTGGAGTTAAAATGTTTAAATAAATAAAATGAATGAATCTCATTCTATATTTCCCCCCTTAGTTCAAGCTGTTTAAAAGGGAACATAATAAGAATGTCCTACTTGGCCAACATTACATTTTGTAAACTTGGCTTATCCTTTGTGACTATTTGTTTGTAGAATGGGATCTCTCTGGCAGAGCTGTCTATCAAGTTTTTAAGGGGTGCAGAAGGTCTGCAGGCATCCCTTCCATTACCTAGGGAATTGATATGTTGGAGCCAGGATGTCTGGGCTCATGGACCACGTTTTCACAGTTTGAATTTGCTGCTTGGCAGCTTATCTCCACGATACTCTCTCTTGTTGGTTGTACTAACTGGAGGTTGGCAAGCCTTGCCCATAAAAATAGGCATGCTAACTGGTCACTGTGCCCAAGTACCTGCAGCACAGACCTTGTTTATCTGTGGAACTCCAGAACCAGAGCATCTCCCACATTATATTTCAAACTGCCTTTATTCAGGCCCTAGATGAAATTTTTTTCATGGCTACTGTAAAAAACTGTAGATCAGATGTAGAGAAAATAACATTATGTATATTACATATCCCCATTTAACATACATGGTTTTTAATTTAATTTGGTAGCTAAGAAAATTCATAGCCAAGCTTAAATTTGTTTTATGGGAGGGAAATTTGAATTTTACTATTCTGTTATTATATCTTTTTACATTTTTTAAAAAACATTAATTCTCTCTGATCTTTGCATTTTTCCTTTTCCTGTAATTTCTGTTATTAAGATTGGAATGACCTTTGTCTTTTGGCTTTAAATCCTGATGTTTACAGTCTGAAATAGTGAACAAAATGAGATCTCATGATGCACTAGGAAAGCAAGAATAACGCATGACGAAATTTAATAGTGATGTATCCTAACTGAAACCAATAGAATAAGTTAATCATGACTAATGGAATTCCCATTTCATGACTATAGAAAGATTAGATAGGTACAAGGGGGGCCACAACAAATTGTTGTGGATTGTGGAGAAAGTTATTACAACAGTTGTCCAAAGCAGGCTTTCCTGTTACTGGCCCCTACTCAACCCCCTGTACAATGTTTGTCTCCCACAGTAAAGCAGCCTTCATTGTTACTTTTCTACCTCCCTCCCAAAGAATCTCCCCTCTTCCCTCCCTTTGAAAAACCTTTACTTTCCCACCATTACTCTTTAATCTCTTCCCTTCCAATGGTCCTTCCCCCTCTCTCCCTAAAGGCATTACAGTTACCCCCAATTCTTTACCAAATACCGGGCCATCACCTATCCCAGCATATCCCCATACCACCCTGCCTCATTGACTCTCTTCTAAACACCCTTATCCTTACCCTGTCATCCTCAAATACCTTTTGTTTTTCTGCCTCCCTCCCTTCCTTAGTTTGGACTCCGCTGTTGGTCTTCAGATGCAGACCAACATGGCTACCTACATGAAACTTCTTTCAGAAAGGGGGGAGGGAGATTTCAACCTAAAGAAAACTGGGTAACCCAAAAGGTTGAACAAAAAAAAAAAAGAATATTTTTATATGCACCAAAGCAAAACAAAAACAAAAACAAAAAACACCACTCCTCCTTTAATAAAACTCCAAGAAATAAAACTGTATAGTTAAAACCATGTCAATTTGGTTCCATATATAAGTACCATATAAGTACTGAACAAATGTACCCATACAGATATGGATGTCATTTATTACAGAAAAGACCAGGTCCTGTAATACACATCCTAATACACATGTCACCAAACATGTCTCAACTGTTGAATAATTTTTACACAAGGGGAAGGTACTTACATATTGGACCAGAAAGACATGGTTTTAATGACAGCGTTTTATTGTTTGGAATTTTATTTTAAACATTGTATTCATTTTATTAATTGTGTTATTATTTTTTGCATTGACCTTGGCACACACAATGTACAATCAGTTACTCTGGAGGGTGAACAACAGGGCATAGAGCCCAAGACTTTCCACTGATACTGTCTCCAGATGCGGAGGTTCCTTTTAATCACCACAGCTATTAGCTGCTGATAGATCTATCCTCCATGAACCTCTAATATTCTTTTAAAGTCATCACCTTTGCTTATAAATATCACGTCATTCTCTGGAAGTGAATTCTACATTTTCATAATTGATGTAAAGAAATATTTATTTTGTCTATCCTGAATGTACAGACCCTCAGCTTCAGTGGATTCCACCAAGTCCTAGTTTTTGAGGAGAAGAAGAAAAAGTTTTGATTGTCCACTCTCTCTGCTTCATACATAATTTTATAAACCTCAGTCACCGCCCCCCTCCCCAGCAAGTTTAGGAAAAGGGTTTGAGACTCCCAGGTTTAAAACCTCTACATCACCAAGGAAGTTTGCTTGGTGAGCTTTTGCCAGTCACACATTGTCAGCCTAACTGGGAGAAGCGGAGAATCTTGTAAATTAATTTCAGTCCCCATAGGGGAGAAAAGTGAGGTATAAAAGAATTAAATAAAACATCTTCTTATCTATATCACGATCAATGAGAAGTATTTCCAAACCATGCAAAACTGGAGATGTGTACTGAATGCCTGGAAATTTTCATAAATTAGTTTGTTTTCTGAAAAAGGAACTAATTTCCAGAGCATATAGCTCTAAGGAGATGCTGAGCCTAGACCGCAACCTCCCCTCTCCCAGGTTCATCATTCTCTTAGCAGGCTGTAAATATATGGAAATATTTTTCAGAGAATGTCATGGAGAGGAACAAAACAGTTTCTTGACTCAACTGTTACATTACCGCCCCCCTTCATTTGATAATTCCATTCAATTTCTCTTCCCATTTCAACTCTTAAAAATCTCATCCCTAATGTATTAAATAGCAACAAACAACATGCAAGAGGCCACACATTCATGCCTCTTTCTGCAAAATCATAGCCACTAATTCGAAGGCCCATGAGACTGAGTGAAACAGTTTGAAACAGTTTGTTAATATTTTTTTTAGTAGAGTCCTAATCCAAGTTACACAAATCTAGGACCATCAACATAACTCTCCTCGGGACATCAATGCAAAATGGCGTCCCACATTTTATTTTATTACATTTGTAATCTGCTCTCTCTGCATTTATAGTCTGCCTTTCTTACTGAGACTCAAGATGAATTACATAGGCCGTTTCCACACAGCTTACTGCTGCTCGTAACAACCCGGAAGATCGCGCAAAAAATGTGGAAGATCGTGTTTTCTCGCGCAAGATTCACATGACATCGCGCAAATCTTGCGCGAGAAAACGCGATCTTCTGTGTTTTTTGCGCGATCTTCCGGGTTGTTATGAGCAGCGGTAAGCTGTGTGGAAATGGCCATAGTGTGAGATTAGTACAATCCAATATCAAGAACATTTCAATGAACAATGCCATAGGGTAAATAAATACAAGTCTACAAAGACATAACATTACCAAAAACCCAATACAGAGTTGAAGAAATGCTGAAACAGAACATTAGTAATTCTAGGACTGAGTTTAAACATGTAACTACCCAGTAGGATCATACCTGAAGAACAGCATTTAGGTCATAAGGCAATGTAGTGGTGAAGTCTATGGTCACTATCTCATTAGTGAAGCATCTGAGACCTCCTCCCTACAATACAGCCCTTCTATTTGAGTAAAAAACCTTTTTGAATAATTCAGTTATGCATTGTTTATGGAAAGCCAGAAGAGTGGGGGCTCTCCTGACCTCTTTAGGCAGGCTGTTCCACAGGATAGGTGCCACAACTGAAAATAAATGTGTATGGGCAGCTGTTGATTTTGCCCATGTGCAGGGTGGCACCTGCAGGAGACCCTGTTCAGATGAACAAAGCTTCTGTGGAGGAACATAGGGAGATATGCGGTCTGGTAAGTATACTAGATCAAGACTTGCTGCCATTCATGTATGGGAAGATCTGCACATTTAGTATACCACCCTTTCGATTATTCTATTCTATAACAGAAAGTAGAAATGCATCTTCAAATGTATGAACTTTATTGCATGATCATTTCAAAACTTGTACATGAATATTGCTCATCTATCTGGCAGTTTGTACCTAAGGTGCCATCAAGACAAAGTTGGTTTACCATTGCCTGCCTCTGAATAGGGACCCTGGAATTCCTAGGTGGTCTCCCATCCAAGTACTATTCCAAGTTGACTCTGCTTAGCTTCCAAGATCTGACTAGATCAGGCTAGCCTGGGCTATCTAGATCAGAATTTCTTTTTTATTTTATTTTTTAATTTTCTAAACAACAAAAGAGATATGGGAAAAATAGGAAATACAGAAATACTCATTACACTAACAAAAAATTAAGATACCCTTTACACAGATCATCTAGAACAAAATCACCATACATCATTTGCATGTCATGTTCAGGCCCATAACTGGGAGTGTAGTGAATGCCTGATACTTTACACTCATTTAAAAATTGACACCCCAAACATCTTAAAAACCCTACAGAAGAATAGGTCATGTAGTCAAAGAGAATAACACTCACCTCTTCAGTTGCATTTCTCAGATGATATGTTCATCTTTGTGTCTTTAGTTTTGGTCTTTATTGGAAGAAGCTAAGTTGTCAAGAGTTAAGCACATCATCTCTGTTTTCTGTGCAGAATTGCATCAGGGAATTGTGCCACCCAGAATGTCATGAAGTGGAGACAATTCCTTTAGCTGCCAGACAACAAATCATGAGATGTAATTAGTGAAGAAAAGGGCATGTTGCCCTTATCAGCTACCCATGTAAACAAAACACTAAATAAAATATTGAAATAAATCACCCTACTGTTCTGAATAGAATCCAGAAGTCACTACTTCCTGAAATTTTTATTGGCAATGGAAATCAAGTTAATGACTCTATACCATGATTGGCCACAGCTGACTGTTTTCTAATTGGACCTTTAGAAACTACTTACTCTGAGTAAAGCTGTTGAAGACTTAGACCTACATTCAAATACTGCCTTGCAACATTTTTTCTCTTATCAGTCAGCGGTTCTTAGAAGGATTTCTTGATCCAAGGTGACCCTGAATGACATGTTTGGATTAGAGATGGGCACAAACCTAAATATGAACCAAAAAACCCCACGAACCAGCCCAGTTCGTGGTTTGCGAACCAAGGTTCATGGAAGCTCATTTCCACAAACTTCCACGAACTGGTCTACTGGTTTGTTTGGTTCATATTACAGGGCAGTTTAAATGGCTATTTCCCCAGGGAAATGGCCATTTAAAGTTTCTTGCCTTTTGCAAGCAGCAGGTCCCTTTAAACTATCAGCTGGCAGGTGACAAGGGGGGATACTATCAGCCTGCCAGCTGATAGTATAAAGGGGCTTGCTGCTTGCAAGTGTCAGGGACCTTTAAATGGCCCAAAGCCACAAACACAACCTCACCCCCACCCACCAGCCCCACAGGCCCCCCAGGCCCACACTTACCTTTCCTGCGGCATGCAAAGGAGCCCTGTGGGCCCATGGCCTCCTCCCCCTCTTCCCGCAAGGGTTGGGAAGGCTGTTTTAGGCCTCTTCCACCACTGCACTGCCCACAGGGTGGCAGAGGAGGCTGAAAAGGGCCTCCCTGCCCCTCAAATGTCCACCTCACCCATTTTTGGCTTCCTCCACTGCCACTCGGGCTGCAGGACGGTGGAGGAAGCCAAAAATGGCCTCCCTGCCCCTGAAATGGCTGCAATTTTCAGGTTCCTTTGCTGCCCTGCAGGCCACACAGCAGCGGAAGAAGCCAAAAATGGCCTTCCCACCCCTCACGGGTGGAGGAGGAGGAGGTCATGGGCTGCAGAGATCTCCCCTCGCCACCTGCTAGCTGATAGTTTAAAGGGAAGTGGCCCTTGCAAGTGGCAGGAAAGGGCCCTTTAAACTATTAAAGGCCCTTTTCCCTGCTGCTGCTAAGCGGCTGGAAAAGGGCATTTAAACCCAAAAACCACAAACTGGGTTGTGAACTTGCCCCAGTTTGTGGGAGTTCGTGGTTCCTGGTTTGTGAAAACTCCACGAACTCCATGGTTCAAGGTTTTTTTTTGGTTCATGCCCATGTCTACTTTGGACAAAAAGAGATGAGTATGCAGAGTTGACATAACAGTGAATTTGGAGGTCTTGAGAATGTTGATGTTTTCAAGACACTGGCCTTTCTTAGTCTGTTTCTTGGCTTTTCAAAACTTTAGTTCAGGCTTTTGAGCCTACTTAAACACAGAAAAAGAAATATCTGGGAGTTAGCATTTCTCAGAGAGAAAAGAGGAATACAAATGTGAATAAGATCATGGGATCAGAGGACTTTAAGGCTATAGACCAGAATGAGAAGCTCTCTACTGCATTCCAACTGATTAGCTCAAGAAACATTGGTTGGGATAAGTTGCTCTGATTGCTGCTCTGAGATAAGAACAGAAACACACAAAAAAACCCACTTTGGTGGGAGGGTGTTGTTAAAATTTGGTTTCTCAGATTTGGTTCACCATTCCAGAAGCTGCTTTAACAAAACGAAACAGCAATTTTGGGATGTATTTCTGGCTTGTTTGTTTCATTTTGCACATCTCTATTTACCACATCTCTATTTACCACATGGCACTCTCAGTGAGTTCCTGGTCTCAAAAAAATGAGATAATGCCAGACCTCCTGGCCAGCAGCGCAGAGGTTTTGGGCCAGGAGCTGCCTTATGCCTCCCCATCAGAGTGAGACCAGCAGCACACTCCTTCCCACCCATACAGGGATCTGGCAGAGGGCGGAGCCAGGAGCAATAAAAGGTGGCTTTGCCCTTTGCTCTCCAGCAGTCGCTTCATGTTCATTTTGGAGAAGCATGCTCAGTCTGCTCCCCCTCCTGAATGTTGGAGCAAAGGACTACTGAGGTGACAGCCAGGCAAGCAGCTCAGCAATGACTGCAGACTCAGCTGCAGGGCAGTTTGCAGCAACCGGACTGCAGGTGATGCTGGGTGGGCAGCCCCACAGTTGCCTGATCAGTGGAGACAGGACCAGGAGCAGTGGTGGTGGAGGCTGCAGATGTGGCAGAGGAGGCAGTTGACAGTGTCATATGTCATATTCCCTACCCGCCTTTTTGGGTCTGCCCACACTTAAAGGGCATCTGGTGCTGTGGTGCCTAGCCTGGCCACATCTGTACTCATGGTTTGCCCAGCCTGCGGGCAACATGGAGCAGGCAGCCCCAGAGTTGCCTTTTTTCACCTGGGCAAGTCATTATTCTGCCTTCTATCTCCACCATGGTGGTCCCAATCACTGTTGCTGCCACCTCTGCCTTACTGCTGTCCCAGATGGTTGCTGCCCTGGGCTACGGGGATGGACTGAGCACAGTCCGTGCCATACCATGAGGCCTTTCGTGAACAGGCACCATGATGCCAGGGCCACCTAGGGTTGCCATTCCCCCACCTGGGGCGGGGGATCCCCTGTTCCCACACTTCTCTCCCACACATCCACTTACTTAGCCAGAGGAGGGGCATGCTCCCCCAGGGCACCCCCATGTGGCATAGTGCACCCCTGCACCCATAGTGAGCCTTTCAGCATGAATCATGCCCTGCAGGGGCTGAGCCAGACCTTGGTGAGTGCGGGAGTGCTCCCAGATCGACCTTTGATCCCATGCAATGACATCACTTCCCGGAGGTGATGTCATCGTGCACGCTAGGAGCGCGAATGCCTATCCCAAGCAGGAGAGGTAAGTGTTGGGCTATCAATCTCCCACTAGGGAGTACAGGAACCTGGCAACTCTCTGATTGGGGGAGGCAAGGGGCCTGGCAATGCTAGGGCCACCCCATTGTGACTAAAGAAGTCCTCCAAAGTTAATGGGTTGAGAAGCACTCAGAGGAATTTCATCTTGCCTAGAAAGCCTTTTGGGGGTTTTCTGATTAAAACTGTTAACCCAGTGTTAAGTGATGGGGAGGCAACAGGCCGAAGGCAGCAGGCGTTTGCATGCACACTCACACACATGTACTTACCCCCATTATTTCCAGATCAGTATTCCACACAGAAGGACTGATCTTGTCATAGTTTTTTTTTCCAGGCACAGCTATGGGACTCGTCTTGTTTTTCTTCTTTTGTTTTCTCCTTTTTCTGAGTTAATAGTTTTAGTTAGAAAGGAAGACTGGCAGCCACCAAGCAACTTGTCCAATCTCTCACATTTACTAATAAAAATGGGGGCGGGGCAGAGAGGACCATCCCTCCCCTTCCCTCTAGCCCTCACTTTTACCCTTTTCTGGACAGAAGAAACGAGTAATTTTCAATTGTATTTATTGCATATTATATTTATTCATTTGCACTTTGCACTTTTGCACCTTTGCAGTAATATAGAGTTCGGAGAAGCATGGTTGTTTGTTTACTGTATTACAGTATTAATATGCATGTGTCTGTGTGCTTATCAGGTTGAACAACGTTTGTTAAAATGCATATTTTGAAATACTCTTCTTTCTACACAATTATTTTATGATGGTATGGAGTTGCAATAAAATATTTCAATGGAATACACATGGTAGGAACCAAAAATACTCAAGTGGGACATTGCATCTGATTCTAAATTTTCTTCTTGGTTCAAGATGTTTAAAAGAGACTAGTAGTGAGAGCCAGGTTGGTGTAGTGGGTAAGAGCAGTGAAACTCTAATTTGGAGAACCAGGTTTGATTCCCCACTCCACCACTTGTAGCCAGCTGAGTGACCTTAGGTCAGTCACAGCTCTCTGAGCTCTCTCAGCCCCACCCACCTCACTGGATGATTGTTGTGGGGATAATAATAGCATACTTTGTAAACCGCTCTGAGCGGGTGTTAAATTGTCCTGAAAGGTGGTATATAAATTGAACGTTATTATTATAGCAGTGTGATCCTAAGCAAAGTCACCCCTTTCTAAGCTCATTGACTTCAGTGGACTTAGAAGTGTGTAGTTCTGTTGAGGTTTGCAGTGTAATAGAGCTTTTTACTTGTCTACAATTACATTCTATAAGACGTATATCCTTTACAAATGTTAGTTTCTAATTCATACCAAAAGTCATGCTAACTCGTTGATATACTCAAATTGCTGTGGCATAGTCCTTATGTATCTGTGGAATTCCAGGACTGGAAGGTCTCCCACATTATGTTTTTTACTGCTCCCTGTGCTCAGAACTTAGACATAAATGTCTCATGACTGTTGTAACATGCTTATACTGTAGCTCAGCTGCAGAGAAAAGAACTTATTGTTTGACATAGATCCCCATGCAACATACATAGTCTCTCTTTACCCTTTTGGTAGCTACGAAAATATGGGCCTAAGCCATATCTCACTAGGTGGCAAATTTCTCACATTCATTGTGCTTTTTTATGGGTGGGAAGTTCAATTTAATGTTCTTTTATTATAATTTTTTGTTTTGAGTTCTGTGTTTTTGCTGTATTTTTCCTTTAAATTTCTTCTGTTTCTTGAACCATAATAGAGAAATGGTTTTAGAGCTCATAGTGATGTCTAAACTTACTTCACTAATTAGGGAAAAGAAAATAAGATTGTTTATTGTTGATTGGAAACCCCTTATTGACTTTTTTCATGAAAGAGAAAATGATGATTTGAAGATTTGTGGATTTGATAAATAAGGAATTTGGACAACAGAAGAAAGAGAGCTTCTCTTTTTAAACAAAGTAAGAAAAATGTGTAATTTTTATTCTCTCTCTCTCTCTCTCTCTCTCTCTCTCTCTCTCTCTCTCTCTCTCTCTCTCTTTTACAAAAAATTAATTTTAAAAAAATGACAAAAATTTTCTGCTATTTCCTTTAAGATTGCAGTGGCCGTTGACTATTGGCAATAAACTTTGTTGTTTATTGAACAAAATGAGCTGTCATCAGACACTGGTGGAGAAAGGGTGAAGTATTACCAAAATTGATTGTGATGAGTTCTAATAGAAATCAATTCAACAAGTTAGCCATGACTAAGGGAAGTAACATTACAGTTTCAGTGAGATAGAGAATTTCTCTACATAAGACATCTTACACTCAAGTGATTTATTTTCTGTGTGGTCTTATATTCAAGTACACTCTTCCTAGCAGTGCATGTATACCCACAATTTAATTTAATTTATTACATTTATATTCCGCCCTCCCTGCTTCAGCGGACTCAGGGAAGATAACAAAGATATACAAAATATTAAATATCACTAAAACTTTAAACACTACATCTAATCATTAAAATTACAGTTATGCAAATATATAAATTTCATATATTTACATATACATAAATAAAGAAGCAGCACATAATTTGGATTTGGCATTCTGTACAGCGGTTCTTCCAGAGCAAATATATGCAGTATCAAGTATGGACAACAGCATCTGCATCTGCATACGAGGGCATATGATTTAACCCCCCCCCCTCAACAGAGGGCACCGCCTGGCATCAGCCATATGCCTGGCAGAATAGCTCTGTCTTACAGGCCTGGCAAAATGCTAGCAAATCTTGCTGGGCCCTAGTCTCGTAAGACAGAGCATTCCACCAGGCCGGGGCCAGGACCGAAAAAGCCCTGGCCCTGGTCAATGCCAGGCAGGCCTCCCTAGGGCCAGGGACTCTTAAAAGATGCTTCCCACCTGATCAAAGAGTCCTCCGGGGCTCATATGGTGAGAGACAGTCCCATAGATACGTCGGTCCCAGTCCGCATAGGGCTTTGTAGGTTAACACCAAAACCTTGAACCTGATTCGGTACTCCACCGGTAACCAATGCAGCTGGCGTAGCACCGGCATAATATGCTCCCACACCGGTGCTCCAGCAATGACCCACATTGTGGGCCGATAAATACGGTACCTGCTACCTGGCTTGCCGGAGATAATAAAAGGAAAACCTGGTAACTGCAGTGATCTAGTCCTCCATCTTCAAGGAGGGATCCAGAATCATCCCCAGGCTCCTAACTCTCGGGGCCAGTGTAAGCACTGCCTCATCATGTGTAGGAAGCCGGGGTCCCGAAGCCATCTCCCCATGACTCAAGTACAGGATCTCCGTCTTTGTAGGATTCAAGTTCAGCCGACTTTGTCTCAACCAACCAGCCACAGCCCCGAAAGCACACTCCAGGACATCAGGAGTCGATCCAGGCCTCCTGTCCAACAACAGATAAAGCTGGGTGTCATCCACATATTGGTGACACCCAAGCCCGAAACTCCACACCAGCTGGGCGGGGGGGGCGTATATAGATATTAAATAATAGTGGAGAGAGTATCGCTCCCTGTGGCACACCACATACCAGCAGCCTGCGAGATGATATTCTCTCTCCAAGCGCCACCCTCTGTCCCTGATCATGGAGAAAGGAGACCAGCCACTGCAGTGCTGTCCCCTGAATCCCCACATTGGCAAGGCGGTGGGTCAAAAGCTTGTAATTGACCAAATCAAACACTGCTGGCAGATCCAATAAAATCAGCAGTGCTGATCTGCCCTGATCCAGATGTCTGCAGAGATCGTCTGTGAGGGTGACCAGCAATGTCTCAACCCCATGTCCTGGGCGGAAACTGGACTGGAAGGGATCTAGGGCTGAGGTCTCCTTCAGGAAACTCTGCAGTTGCTTCTCCACCACCTGCTCAATCACCTTACCCAAAAAAGGGAGGTTAGAAACCGGTCAGTAATTGAGCAGTTTGGCAGGATCTAATGATGATTTCTTCAGAATAGGCCATACCACAGCTTCCTTTAGTGCCTTACGAAAAACCCCAGAGCTCAAGGATAGATTTATAATCACCTCCAAGGAATCCCGTAGTCCGTCAACACTGGCTTTCACCAGCCATGATGGGCATGGGTCCAAGAGGCATGTGGTAGGCCATACCACCTGCAGAATCCTGTCCACCTCTTCCCCGAAAAGAGGGATGAATTGATCAAATATGGGTCCCGAGGACGGCCAAGGGGCCTCTAGTTCACTTACCGTATCAACTGTGGCTGGTAAATCGCAGCAGAAAAGCAAGATCTTATCAGCAAAAAAGCTCGCAAAAGCCTCACAGCTTATCTCCGGATTTAAATTTTGGTGGTCTCCACCTAATTGGGAGACCAATGAATGAACCACATTAAATAATTTAGCCGGGCATGATCTAGCTGATGCAATGGAAGCTGCATAATATTCCTTCTTCATGGCTTTCACCGCCATCTCATAAGACCTCATAAACAGCCTATAAGATGTTCTTGCTTCCTTGTCACGAGATCGTCGCCACACGTGCTCAAGTCATCTTATTTCCTGTTTCTGTTGCCATAGCTCCTCAGTATACCAAGGAGCCCGGTGATTCCAGCAGCAAAGAGGATGACGGGGAGCGATTTCATTGGTGGCCTCAGAAAGCTGGACTTTCCAGCTCTCCACTAGCTCATCTAATGAACCACCGTGGAGCATCGGTTTCCGCAGAGCATTCTGGAACCCAATTGGGTCCATAAGTCTGTGCGGGCGAGCATAAATTTTCTCACCACCTTTGCAGGGGGGGAGTGGCACGCCCAGCCTGGCCTTCACAACCGCGTGGTCTGACCATGGCACTAACACTAACACAATGGTAGAGCAAGTGTAAGATCTTTCACTTGAGCACCCCTGTATAAGATTCCTTGTGTAGGTAACATGATTCTTAGTCATGAGTCATGACTAATGACTCTTGAGCAAAGAGGGCAGTACAAAACAGTAAGATTAGATAAGTATGCTTTTTTATCTCCTACTATTGTGAACTGGCCATCTCTGATATTGTGTTAATTATAGTTGAAAGCCTAATAACAGAAAGGTATAAACTGAACATTCAAAGTCACTAACTAACACCTTCCCTTCCATACATTTGTGACCCCTGTAAGATCTTTATTTGTTCATTTCTGGAAAGAATATACAGCTGCTTTAGAGCATATTAAAGCAAATTAAGTGAGACAGAGCTGAAAGCTGGAAGAATATATTGGTATTTCTGTTTCTTATGGGAGGAATCCAACCACCTTTTCTGCTGTTAAAAATGGGAGAAGGGGTCCCTTTTGGCTACTTAAAAAGGCTATGTTGAAGGTTGAGGAACCAAAGTGTACAAAAGCATGCTGTACTGGGAACTGTAGTAAAGGAAGAGAAATGGTGAGTGGAAAAGATCTAGACAAGTGTCCAAGATTGCTACAGTGGACATGTGCATAGGAGGGCTCATATAGTCTTTCAATTAGCCACAGCAGTCTGTGGTGCAAGGAAGTGGTTCTCAGTTTGATCCATAGCTGATTTCTTTGTACAGAGGGTGGATGCCTTTAAATCAACCTGGAAGAAATTGGTAACTTCCCTGTTCCAGAATGGGACTCCTTGTGAGTAAGGGGGAATTAGTGGCTAGGAGGAGGGTATGAGAGAGGGGTAACAAGCAGGATACTCCACCAATTTTGACCATGTCCCCTCCCCAAGGAAACTGACAAGATGGGTGTTCTTCAAATAAAGAGTAATTTTTATTAAAAGGGGAAGACACACACACACAAGAAGTAACTCACAAGCATACAAGATTCCTATTAATGAAATGGGAATAGATTTGAGTGATTTTGGGGTGATTATTACCTATCCAGGAAGCAGGAGTGGTCCATGGAGGAAAAGAGCTTCAAATGTCCTGCGTCTTTGGCCAGGAAGGAGGGATCAGAGAGAGAGACGCTGAGGGCCCTATGCTTGGGTCCCAATAAGTGTGTACAATTTGAGTGGGGCAAAGCCCATATTTTTATAGGAAAAAATGAGCCCTGAGGCTGGAGAGCACTTCAGTCATTAGTACAATGAACCTTAAAAATCACCTCCGGGGAATGACAAAGGTTTGATTACCTTTGATTGGTGCTACTGAGGTGTGACAAAGAAATCAGATTGGTTTCTCCAAAAGACATAATACTGTTCACTTGGCTGAAGAGGAGTCTCCTTTCACTACAAACTTCCTCTGTCAATAAGATTTCTTATATTCTTAGTTCTTAACAATGAGAGGTGTTTTATTTGATACTTGGGTTAAAGCCATGATATTTCTTCACAGAGTTTCCTATGGCAACTCAGGATTCCTGGAGTTAGTTTAAATCAGTTTCCCCTTCCCAACAGACTGGGGGATCTCTTCAGAGCCAAGCCCCCTTTAAAAACTGTGTAGGAATTAATTTTCTCTTAAGAAGATATAACCTTTCTTCTCTTGGCTTGATAGGGAGTCTAACCTACTATTCAATCACTTTTGCCAAAACACACTCCCAGTTCTATGGTGTCTGTGTCAAGAAGCCTTCAGCTTCTGCTGACACTTATACTATGAATTTTCAAATAGAATTCTTCTTCAGGACAATGATGTTACAGTTAAGGCAAAAGTTTCCTCTTCCTTCATTCCAGAGGAGAATCTGTTTGACCTTCCCTGTCAGATTCATTCTCAAACTTGAGTCTCTGAAAAATCCTGACGGAAACCAACTGTTAGTCCTTCAGCCAGATTCTAACTGACGAATAAGAGAGGAGGGAGCAGCCTGTCACTCAAGCTCTCTGTGGAAAGTGAGAGTTAACTCTTTCCCTTCAAGCACTCTGATGGCTGCACCTAGAAAACCTGTTTTCAAGTGCAATCCATCACACAGTGCTTTAAAGTGTTTTCAGTTTCCAACAACTACTCCTCATAAGAGGAAAAATCTTCACTATTTGACGTGGATCACAGGATTTATTCAAGTATTGTTTTACATTCATAATAAATTTGTTAGGAAGTAGAGTATCAGGCTGCTATTTTTTAATATCAATGCATTTTCCAGTTGTTGTTTAATAATATACAATCAATTCCTTTATAATCTGTGTTCAGACAATTTTCAGACTGGGTTTTCTTGCAATAGATTTCATATTTTTGTAATCTGTTTATTTACTTTCTTCATTTACTTCATTTATACTTCTCCATTCCCACTGAGGCAGAGTACAACTAGTTAGAGCAGTGTAATACACCCAACCAAGAAAACTGGAGAATAATGCACTAAAACACAATGTAACTGTCAATTGCTGATGATTACAATGTTATTTTTTCCACATACCAGAATGAAGAGACAAGATTCAAAAAAATTGTTAAATTAGGACTTTATTAATGGAAGCTCTGCCTTAGCAATATATTTAAGATTCCCTCCCCTCTGGATATGGGGCATGTTACTAATACATAGTTCTATTGGACACTAGCACTCAGAAAACCCACCCGAGCTCAAATTCAAGAACTGCAGTGCTTTTGTGCCTCATTTTTCATTGCCAGCATTTCTAATAATTAATCAAATTCCTTTGCCTTATCACCATCACCCACCTTTGTTAGTTAACAGTGGTATTCAATGATGCTGCCCAGTCCAATGTAGGTTCCTCACCAATTCCATAAAGCAGGTCAACCATTAGATTCAGTAAAACTTCCTTCAACCTTGAATATCACAGAATGCTCTCCAAATTTCGTTATGTTTTCCCCAAAAACGGACACTGCTCCTGCCAAATAATCCTTACTAAGGACCTAATTAGCCAATACTGGCCAGGCCAATACTCATTTACTTTTTTTCTCTGGCAATATGAAGCAGCCCAAAAAAGTCCTTTTTGCCAGCTGGATAAAGGACTTTCCAAAATTCCTGTTTTACCCTGAAGTGAGAAAGCAGCTCATCCATGACTGAGATTGAGAGAATTTCATGCAACATCAAAGTACCTACTCAAAGGATATAGAGACAGTTTAAATACAACATCTCAAGCTGTATTCTGATTGACCCATCTTCCAGCCTAATGCTCCATTAGGTGGGGTGAAGGCAAAACATTTCTGGTACCAGGCTTAAGGTTATTATTTATATCTAACTGGGTATTTATATGTGAACTGTAATTTTAATAATGCTTTTATGAGTTTGTAAATTCTTTTTTATAATGCTGATTATGTGTTTTAATTGATGTAATCTGCCCTGAGCTTGTATGAGGAGGGCAGAGTAGAAATATAATGAAATAAATAAATAAATAAATAAATAGTTTGTCAAACTAAGGAGGGGGAAATTTTGCTTGACTTGTTTTCAGTACTCCTTTTTCTTCTTAAAAATCATGCAATGAGTTTCTTAATTTTGAGGGGTATTTTCCGCATACCCTCTTGGATATCCTTGTTCCTGAGGCTATAAATGATTGGATTCAGGACTGGTGGTAGAACAGTATACACAACAGCAGAGATCAAATCCAGGGTTGGAGAGGAAAGTGCTTTGGGCCTCATGTAGGAAAAGACGGCAGTGATGATAAATAAAGAAAAGACAGCCAGGTGGGGAGTGCAGGTGGAGAAGGCTTTGTGTCTGCCTTGAACAGATGGAATCTTCAGGACTGCAGAGAAGATGTAGCCATAGGAAACAAAGATGAACACAAACATGAAGGAATCAACTATAAACCCAAGAATGAGAATCAATTGTTCATTAACCTTTGTATCCGTGCAAGAGATCTTTTGTAGCTGAGGGATATCGCAGAAAAACTGCTCAATAATATTGGATGCACAGAACCTTAACCTGAATGTGACTCCAGTTTCTAACACTGCATGCATCACACTGCTGATCCAGGAAGCAGCTGCCATCTGAGCACAGGCATCCCAATTCATGATTAATCTGTACTGTAGAGGATGGCAGATGGCTACATAGCGGTCGTAAGCCATGACAGTGAGTGTGGCAAGTTCTGCAGTGACGCACATGACAACAATGAAGACCTGTGTGACACATCCAGAGAAAGAAATCCGAGTGTTGTTTGTCAAGGAAATGGCCATGGATTTAGGGACAGTGGTAGAGATAACACAGGCATCTATCAGTGATAAATTCACCAAGAAAAAGTACATAGGGGTGTGGAGGTGATAGTTCAAGATCACAGCTACAACAATGAGACAATTTCCTACTAGAGCCAAGAAATAAGTGGAGAGAAAAATTGCAAAATGCAGAATTTGCATGTCATGGTCATCAGAAAATGTCATTAGAAGAAACTGTGTCACAGTTGACTGATTGGCTATTTGATTTTTTTGAGCCATTCTGTGGAGAGAATAAAATTATTGATTAAGAAAATCCAGTTTGAGAGAAGAATGGTTGTATCCATAGCATATATATAATAGAATATATAATCATCTTCCTGTCTATCTGTCTGTCAGTCTGTTGGTCTGTCTGTCTACCTCAAGGTTTATGCTACTTGTATGTTCAAAACCCAAAATATGAATTCGAGTGTACGTCTTAATTCTGGTTATATTTCTAATGAATGGTCACTTATTTGTTTATTCAAGAAAATAACATAAATCTACATCAGTGTTGAGAATAAAGTAAAGGCAATTATGACAAAACTAGAAGAGCTCTAGCTACAATTTAAATATGGTTATTTCATATCCTGAGTACATTCGTCAGCAATGAATCCATGGATATGGCAATGGAACATAGTTTAAGGGATGTTATTTCTTCAAGATTCATGGGTTCTGCCCCATTAATTGAAGAGCCTTCATTTGTTACTTTTTTCCAGGAGAATAGGCATGTTGCACTATTAGAATGCTTCTTGTACCAGTGACAAGTAAAACTATTGGTAGGACAGAATCTCTGGGGACAAATCTAATTTTGTAAGTGCACATAACAACAACAGCAGCAGCAGCAACAACAACAACAATAATATAACATTTGATTTATATACCGCTCTTCAGGACAACTTAACACCCACTCAGAGCAGTTTACAAAGTGTGTTATTATCACCTTCATAACAATCACCCAGTGAGGTGAGGGTTGCTGTGAGAGCTCTGAGAAGCTGTGATTGACCCAAGGTCACCCAGCTGGCTTCAAGCGGAGAAGTGAGGAATCAAACCTGGTTCTCCAGATTAGAGTCCTGCTGCTCTTAACCACTACACCAAACTGGCTCCAAATTGTGGGCAATGGGAAAAGACTGGGATAAGAAATCAGAGAAGATTGGAAATAGTCTCAGAAACTGGATATAGTGTTCATAATGGATTTATGGCGCTTTCCATCTATGGAATAATTAAAAAGAAATATTTCTAAACAATTCAAAGACACAGCTACAGATGTTTAATGAACACTTGAACTAGATAAGAATTAAGAGACCCCCCCCCCCATTTTATGGAGATGAGCTAGGATTTAGAGGTACTTGTGAAAAATCCTCAACATTACTGAGATTGCACACATAAGGAGGGATCCAGTCTGGTTTTCACTCAATATCATCAAATTTAGCTTCTTACTACAATCCCCTTTAAACATAGCTCTGATCCATGTAAGTCCCATGATCCTCACCATACCCTCTTTGGGTTTTCTAAAGGGATTCTTCCTCCCATTTTCAATAGTGGAAAAGCCAGATAGAACCACCCATACCTCTTAACTACTACTGAGCCATAAAATCCCTTCCCCCATTTCACCATCTTTTTGTAGGCTATCAAGAAGGGAAACTTTTTTTCCAGAAGAAATGGCTTCCTGACCTAACATTAACACCCCAATTCTTTTGATAACTTCTTTCTTCCCATTTTATTCATTAAAATCTCATCTCAAATTTATCAAACATGAAGTATCACACTGGAAATACCAATTTATATCTATTATCATCCATAACTTTTTGTGCAACAGAGAGGCCCACCAACTCAAGAGTCCGGAATAATTGAATGAACCAAGAACATTTGTTAGCAAAAGAAATGCTTTCATAAACTCATATGAATGAAACAAATAGTTGCTGCTGTTTTTTCAAGTAGATAAATAATTATAAAATGTGATACCCAGATGTTATTTAAGTTTTTGAAATTTTCTCAGGCACAAAGCTTCTTTACCTGGTACTTTATACTTCTTTCATAACTGACGTCCAGAACATTATGATATATGAGGATACAGCTCATCTCTTTTGTAACTTTTCTTTGAAGATTAGTGTGCTTTTGTGTTTTGAATGTGGTTTTTATTGAAATACACCTATGTTGTGAAGAAAAGAGTGAGTCACCTCTGTTTTCTTCAGGGATTTGGATCAGGGGAATTGCACCACAGAGAACATCATGGTAATTTTCCATGGTGTAAATGCATTCTGTTGAGCCTATTCATTCAGCTGCCACTCAACAGCTGTATGATTATCGAGTGTACAGTAATTAGTGTTATGCCATCCATGTGAAAAAATGCTTCAGGTGTTGCAACATGCCTGTAACATTTTCCCCACTTCATCCCCTGATGTGTGATGTCTATAATGGCTCCTTTCTATAATGATCTGAAATGACATATATTCTGCCACCTCTCCGACTTCCTCTGTGTTCCCAAATGATTTTTGCTGCTCTCACCTTAGATCCCTTAGTTAAACCCAATGATGAATAGAATGGCTTCATTATATTTGGTAAAATGACAGAACATTCAGCACATGGGGTGGTTGTGAGATAAAAATGGATCCTTTTCTTCTAAATAAAACAAATATTTTCCTTAAACAGAAATAGAGTTTATTTAGAAGTATGTATGCATAATGGTTTCAAGTGATTCAAAAGCATGATGATTTTATCAAGACTACTAGTTTCTTAGTTGCAAAATAGGCACAAGACTTCTGATTTTTTAAAAATATAAGTAGTCACAAAGACTGAGGGCCAAGCTACACATGACGAATGACACTTGAACGGCAAGTGGATTGAGTGGAGGGCAAGTGAACAGGGAGAAATACACTTGCTGTTCAAGTGTCATTTGTTATGTGTAGCTTGGCCCTTAGAATCATGGAATCATAGAGTTGGAAGGAACCTCTAGGATTATCTAGTCCAACACCCTGCATAATGCAGGAAATTCACAAGTACACCCCCCGACTGCCCCAGAGACCCCTGCTCCATCCCCAGAAGATGGCAAAACACCTCCAGGATCCCTAGCCAAACTGGCCTGTGGAAAATTGCTATGTGACTCCAAGATGGTGATCGGCATTACCCTGGGCATGTAAGAAGGGCCACGAGAACTATGCACTGGTGTAACCCATTCTGCCCTCCTCCTCATGATATGCCAAGGTTTACAGAACCATCATTGCTGTCAGATGGCCATCTTGCTTCTGCTTAAAATCCTCCAAGGAAGGAGAGCCCACCACCTCCTGAGGAAGCCTGTTCCACTGAGGGACTGCTTTAACTGTCAGGAAGTTCTTCCAAATGTTTAGCCGAAAACTCTTTTGATTTAATTTCAAGCCATTGGTTCTGGTTCAAGCTTCTGGGGCAATGGAAAACAACTCCACGCCATCCTCTATATGGCAGCCCTTCAAGTACTTGAAGATATTATATCACCTTTCAGTTGTCTCCTCTCCAGGCTAAACATACTGAGCTCCTTCAACCTTTCCTCATAGGACTTGGTTTCTAGACCCCTCACCATCTTCATTGCCTTCCTCTGGACATGTTCCAGCATGTCTATATCTTTCTTAAATTGTGGTGGCCAAAACACAATACACTAGGTGAGGTCTAACCAAAGCAGAGTAGAGAGATACCACCACTTCTTGTGATCTGGACACTATGCTTCTGTTGAAACAGCCCAAAACCACATTTGCCTTTTTAGCTACCACATCACTCTGCTGACTCGTGTTCAGTGTATGGTCTACTAAAACCCCTAGATCCTTTTTCACACATACTACTATCGAGACAAGTCTCCCTGTCCTATAATTATGCATTTGATTTTTCCTTCCTAAATGCAGAACTTTGCATTTATCTGTCAAAATTCATTTTATTTGTTTTAGCCCAGTTTTCCACCCTGTTTTAGCCCAGTTTTCCATCCTCTAGCCTTACTCTGTATCCTTACTCTATTATTTTCTCATTTGCCACCTAGATTTTCTGAGGAGTTATGCCTGCCACAGACAGATGAATGGACTCATCTTTTTATTATTGCAGAAGATACCTATGCCATGTGGGGGCAATCTTATTTTAGGGCCCTGGGAGAAGGCCAGGATGGGCCCCCAGAATCACTGCCTCCCTTTTGGGCCAATTAAGGGATGGGTTCTACAATGTGCAGTATTGTTGTGGCAGTTTTAAAACAAGAACCTGAAAGCAGTGATCTAAAAGCAGTGATTTTATTCCAATACTCAAAACAAGCACAAAAGAGACAAAGACTTAGCTGTGGACTTAGAAGTTACAAGGCAGCATGGGGCACTGGAGAGCTATAAGAGCCCATACATAGCATTCATTATATACTTTTACAGAGAAAGTTTTAGGCAAACCATTGACGTAAAAGTAGAGATGAATCACTTGATTTACTTTGTCTCTTGAGTTCAGATCATGAACTTCTGTTCACTGTTCCTATTTATCAGGCCTAACTGTCCATTTGATTTTTCAATAACCCAACATCTCTTGCACTTAAAAATTCTGCATCCTGTTTTTCTAAGATACTCTTAGCAGGAAAGAAAACAGATTACAACCTTTGGGTGAGAGGCAAATCCTTCCTTTTGATGCACAGAATTTTGCTGATGCACAGAATTTCACATTAATTATTGCCAATTTCCATCTCCCAACAGCAGGCAGGCAAGCAGCATAATTGTCTGACCCCCTCCCCGCAACTGACCTGTATTTTTTCCCATAAGTTTTCCTTTCACTGTGGGCAGACAGATTTTTTTTTTTGAAAGGGCAGAATAGGAAAATGGCTTGAAGGGGATTTGACCTAAGCTTGATGTGAAGAATTTATTTTAAAATAATGTTTTGGTGGATAATGGATGGGGGAAACAGTCTTTAACAGATCTTCTCAGACGTAAGTCCCATGTTCTTCAATAGTGCTTACACCCATGGAGGTGTCTTTAGAATTGCAGCCAGCGATTGAAGTCTGCACATTCCCCCTGACAAATATTTCCAAAGCCAACAAATGGGGAGCGGGTCTCTCCTTGCAAGTAGTGATGGGGGGGGGGGAGAGATGCAGTCCTGTGCATTGTGCACATTTCCTCTTCCCTGCCAAGATTCTGCCATGTGGGTCCAGTTCCTACCTGCCTGTTGCTGCCACTGCTGTGAGATAAGAACTGAAACAAAAAGCACTGTGGTGGGAGGGGATCATTATAATTTGGTTTCCCTGATTTGGTTCACCATACCAGAAGCTGATTTAACAAAACGAAACTGCAATTTCCAGGTATATTTCTGGCTCATTCGTTTCATTTTGTGCATCCTTATAATTTACCACATGGTACTCTCAGTGAGTTACCTGGTCTGAAAGAATCTGAAAATAATCTGGTATAATAAGCCCTTTTTTCTGCTGGATCTCCCCGGCTTTGAGATCTGGCACCTCTAAAAAAAGATCACGTGACTGGTGGCCCTGCCCCCAGTGCCTAAAGACCCGTGGGCCGTCTCACCAGGTGGAGCTTCTCCTGGGTCACCTGCTTCCCTGGCCTCTTTCCCGGCCTTTCCCTTCCTCCCTCTTTCTTTCCTTCCTTCTTTCTTTCCCTCCCTCCCTTTCTCTTTCCATGTCTTTTCTTCTTCTCTTTCTTTACCTTCCTTCCTGAGGCACCGCCACCACCTGGCTGGCTAAGAGGCAGGCTGGGAGGGAGAAGAAAGGAAGAGAAAGACACTGTCAGGACTGTCAGGGATATTCACAAAAGACTCCACTGGTTGGTTATATGAAGATTTATTGTAAAAAATCCAGTTCATGGTATAACGAAGACTTGTTAAGAATGACATAATATTTCTAGGCATAGATACATAAGGTATTAGCCCCCTCCCTTGGGAGGTTGGACTGTGTGTGAGAACTGTGGTCTCTAAGGTCAACTCTCAGCAGCTCCCTGCACAAACATTCTTGGAGAGGAAGAAATATGCCGCTGTTCTACCACCACTGGGGGGAAGGGATGAGGATGCCAAACTCCAGGCAGGAACCAACGCAAACGGAACAAACCATACGTGAAGGAAAAATAATCAAATCAATCTATCACTCAAGCAATAAACAAAGCTGTCAGTCAAAATATATATTAAATACAGTGAAGAGCACGATATCAAACTTATTTAGGAAAATATAGTTAAGACATATTTAAAACATACATTCACAAATGGTAAGCTGCTCTAGAACAAGAATTTAAAGGTACATTTCCATCCACAAAACCAACAGTCACTGAAAAAAGTCAGTCCAGAGTAAACGAGGTAAGTGAAAAGGATGTACTGTAAAACAAATAAATAGTCCTCTTTTTCTTCTTAAACAGCTGTGTGCCAAGTCATGTGAAGCAAAATGTCCACAGAGATGCGTGCAGCCACCCAACAACCAGAGCCGGCTGTTTTACCTGTTGTTTCATCCAGTCCTCCTCAGGGGTGGAAACACATCTCATCTGTATTCATATAATAGACAAATACAAAGAATACAGTACAATCTCAATGAAGCAACATCTGTAAATTACAACATTTTCCTCGTTCATACGATTTCCATAAGGCACAAAAGTTAAAACTCACCAAAAAAAGTAAACAGTAAATCACACAGTAAAGTGCTCCAATGCAGCCAAGTCAAAACAGGAAATTCAATTGGCGGCTAAGCATCAGATAGCCCAAGACACCATTCTTTTAAAGAGCTAATTACCAGTCTCATGAAGAAAACCTCTTAAAGGTGTATTACAGTCAAAAACGTCACTCAAAACTTACAAAAAACAAGAAAGATTTGTTATTGAGTCCATTAGGTTTAAGAGAACCTAAATGATGTATCCACTGACATTCTCTCTGCAGTAGGGTTCTCTGTAAAGAATGGTGCGGAATACGTTGCCCAGAAAACAAAATCATAAACCTGAAGTCATCCTCTCTATGTTTAAGCTGTAAAAAATACTCTACCAAAGGGGCTTCAGTGTGGCCATTTCTAATTCGAGACATATGCTCAAGCAAGCAGATTTTCAAAGGTTTAACAGTGCTTCCCACATAAAACAAGTAGCATTTACACACAAGCAAATATACTACTCCACTAGACTGGCAGGTGGTAAATTCATTAATGCTGATAATAATGTACCAGGAATAGTAACATCAAAGCCAGGATATACTAAAGTACATAGGTGACACCGCCCACATCTAAATTGGCCCAAGGGTAAACTAGAACATCTCTTATTTTCTCTAAAATTCCAGTGTACCATGATGTCCTTAAGATTACTAGTATGTCTATAGCCAATGACTGGGGGCACCTCACATCCTTTTATATCACTGATGATGAACCAAAACTTCCTTGTTGTGTCTCTGATCTTGTGAGACAAAGGTGTGACCTGACAATTGATATCCATTTCAGAGCTAGAGGAGAGAGCGCAGCTTTGTGGAACCACACAACCACCAGTATATAGCCCTCTTGATAAAGAAGATACGAAACAGGAGTTCAGCTTGCGCCCTGTTGAGCGCATGGTGGCTTTCCATCCTCCCTGCAGGGTTGGCATCCTCTTTGTGGAATCTCCCGACTGGGGGCTGGTCATTGGAATGTGTTCATCGTTTGACCACCGTGATTAAGTAAAAAGGAGTGACTCGCTTCATTAAGAGACAATTTTGAGACGTCTTCCCCATAGGGGAGTGTGGACTTTCTGTTTGTGCAATCCTTGTGTTCATTTTGTATTGAAAAAGAACAGGCTAGTGGCCTTTGTGATTAATATTGTTCATAAAAGTGGTTAATAACTTACACCATAATGTGTGCTGTACTTTGTAGACTTTATGTTAAGTTGCTAGTCCTTACTGTTGTGGGTCTTTTGATTCACTGCTCCTAATACCAGCTGGGTTAATGTGGGGGTGGGTATTGCCATCTGCTCCACTCCTATTACTGGCTGTGTTAAGGTGGGAGGTGGGCATTGCCACCTGCTCCACTTCTAATATCAGCTGGGTTAAGGTGGGGGGTTGGCACTGCCACCTGCCCCGCTCCTGATCCCAGCTGCCTGAAGGGGGGCAAGTATTGCCACCTGCTCCACTCGTAATGTGAGCTGGGTTAATGCAGGGGGCAGGCATTGCTACCTGCTCTGCTCCTAATACCGTTTTAAGGTGGGGTGGGCATTGCCACCTTCTGCGCTCCTAATAACAGTTGGCTGAAGGGGGGCGGGCAATCCCATCTGCTGCAGTACTAATACCAGCTGAGTTAAGGTGCTGGTGGGCATTGCCACCTGTTTCACTCCTAATACCAGCTGGCTGAATGGGGTGGACATTGCCAGCTGCTCCACTCCTAATATCAGCTGGTTTAAGGGGGGGGCATTGCCACCTGCTCTGCACCAAATACCAGCCATGTTAAGGGGCAGGGAGGGCATTGCCTATCGCTCCGCTCCCCTTCTTTGCCTGGGCTTTCCACAGCAGCATGTTTTCTGGAGCAATATGATGAGTTTCCTGGGCTTTTTTCTGTGGCAGCGCCCTCTGGCGGTGCACCAGGGTATAAAGTGAGTTGTCTGAAACACACTCAATTCTATAGTAAGATGGTCTTGAACACAATATTATCACGGAAACTCAAACTTGTCCTACTGGAAGTCCACGTAAACTTGATGTTCTCATGAAGTGAATTCATCCAAGCACCAAGATCTTCAAGGGGATCTGCCTGACTCAGTACTAGGAACAAATCATCTATGTACTGGCAATAATAGATAATATATTCAAAAAAGGGTTTGTAGTGGAATTACAAATGAAATTCTCTTCCATGTTTGCCATAAAAAGGTTTGCCATGCTGGGGGCAGTGGAGCACCCCATGGCAATACCCTTTCTCTGGAAATAAAATCACTCAGAAAATCAAAAATAATTTTTTCTCAACAACACGGTCAAAGAGGTGTAACAGAAAATCAGTGGATGGCTCCTGACAAAATCTAGAACATAATGCTGTTTCAACCACTGTATGGGCTCCCTCGTGTGGGAAGGACGTATAAAGGGAAGCAATGTCCATGATTACCAGTATAGAATCTGCCCCTACTTGTAGTCCCTCTATATGTTGAATGAAGTCTCCTGTATCTCTGATGTAAGAAGGTGTAAGAAGGGCACCCTGGAGGTGGGAAAACATTCTTATGCACCTTTGGCAATACATAGAAAACGGGAATTCTAGGCGATGGATTTATTAAAGCTCTGTATAGAGTATCATCTATATTGCCTTGCAGTATAGCTTCATCCAACACAATCTTAATTAACGATTCTATGTGTTGAGTAGAGCCTCGGGGAATGGCCTGATAGCTAGAAATGTCCGGTAGATGACATTGTATCTCAGTAACATAAATGGTCTTATCCAGAATAACTATCCCCCTGCCCTTATCAGAGGGTTTAATTACTATGTCTGAATCCTGTTCCAATGATTTCAAAGCCATCTTATCGGATCTGGTTAAATTATTCCACTGATGTCTATTGTGCTGTTCTAACTTGTCAATTTCTTTCAATACCAAACATTCAAAGGTATCTATCCAGGCAGGAGCAACCCTTGACAGCCACCCTCTGGTTGCTCTTCCTGCCACTACCACCATGCCAAGCAAGGGGCAAGAGAAGGAAGGAGGTGCACGGCTGGCTGGAGGCAGCGTCAAAGGAGCATCTTGGTGGGGCGCTCCCCCCTCACTCACCCCACAGGGAAAGGGCCCCCATCCTGCCCACCAACTTCACAGTGGTGCTGGTGAAGGCATCCACCAAGAGGGAGAAGGAGGAACACCTAGAGGGACAACCACTGCTGCCACCTACGGCAGTCAGGCGAAGAGCCCAGCATCGGAAGCTGCAGCAGGCAAGGCAGCAGCGCCCTGCGGCAGCAAGCCAACAATGGCTGCATGGAGCAAGGCGGGAAGAAAGGTGAATCTTGGGGCTTCTTCGTTACCTGTGCAGGGCAGGTGAGGCAACCACCTGGGCCGGTCCTTGTCAGGGTTAATGAGGCAGGCAGCCACTACCCTCCCCCATCCTCACCCCGATCTTTGGGAGCAAAGTATCCTCTCAGGGCCAAGCTACACATGACGAATGACACTTGAACGGCAAGTGGATTGAGTGGAGGGTAAGTGAACAGGGAGAAATACACTTGCTGGTCAAGTGTCATTCATCATGTGTAGCTTGGCCCTAAGTGTAAACTCTCTTCTTATTTAGACTCCTTGGTTAGCCCAAAGTAATATAGAATCTTTATGCACTCAGAATTCAATTGCCCCTTTTCAATGGTGGTGCTGGGTTGTCTGTTTGGTTATGCAACTGCCCCCTCCAGTCAGTCAACTCTTTTACACATATTATCTTGCGATGTCCTTATGTGTCTCAGTCAAGGTTAAAATGGATTATGTTATGATTTGATAAATGGACTATGCTTCCTCTAGCGACATTAGAGCAAAAGGTTCAATACCTCTTAGATTCTGATCCTAAATGTACTTATTTTGTTGCTTGATCTCTCAAGGCTGCAGAGAAGTGAAGCTTTTTCAGATATGGGCTTTATTTATGTGTTTCAGTTTTATTGTTCAAGACTCTGGTCTACGGACAGGGGGATAAAAAGAAAAGGAGAGGTGGGTTGAAGTGTCAGACTGTGGCTAGATAATGTCCTTCTCACAGGTTCTCCTTTACAAGCAAACAAGAGTCCATTGTTTGAATAAGGAAACTTTACTGTAGAAATGGTTCATTATAGTCCACTGTCCTGAATAGGAGACTCAGGATGGTACAAGATCATTGTTACCAATGAAGGGCAAATCATGAGGTACAAAGTAACAGTTCCCAGCTGAACCAGCCTCCCCCCCACAGTTCTCAAAACAACATCTCTCTGTCTTGGGAAGCTGGGCTCTCTCAAGGACAATCCTGGGTGGAACGGTGTTAGACAAAACAATCTCGTCCGGTGAGACGTCTGCTTGGGAACTGGTGCACCTGTGGGGAAAGCACTTAAACACTAGAAGCATTAGAAAATGGAGTCAGTACAGCTCATATATACACTGGACCTGACAGAAGAGGGGCTATTGAGGCCAAGGCAGTAAATATGGCCAGATCAAAGGTGAATGGGAAAGTTGAGGAGAGTTCATTAATGCCAAGCTCATACTGACCCTACCATGCCTCCATAATGATGATGGGCATCATTTGTTAATCAATTGCTGTGATGTTCCAGTTTGATCTGTGACATTGAATCATAATTGTAGTTGGAATGTGGGCTATTAATATGCTGTGAAGAAGACAGAGGCATAAGGTGTCATGGTGGGCACCAGGAAGCTTTCAAAGGAAGAAGGCGTGTTTCACAAATTCACTTTTTCATGGTATCAAGATGAATTAGTAAGGATATATTTTTGTTTCTGGGTAGTATTCCTGAACATCAGTGCAGATTTACCCAGGGACATTGTGACATTGCTATGTCCTTTTCTAGACAATTAAAATCAAGGGTGAAGTTTAAACTGAAGGGGAGGCCATGTTCAAACATGCAATGCTACAAGAGGTTCCAAATCTTTAGGTTGTGAACTTGTGATTGTAAAAAATTATTTTCTCCATTTAATACAATAGGACTTACTTCTGAATAGATCTGTTTAAGAGTTCTCTCCTAGGTCTGCTGTATACACTAGAAAGGGGAAAGAGATGGGAGTTGTGAAGTATTTTGGAGCTTATTATTGCATAATCCTTTTAATAATGGTATCCTACTTTGAGATTTGATACTCAATCTTTTGTCTTTATTGTTATGAGGATGAGGCAAACGTTAGAAACGAAAGTCAGACATTATACTAGAGTTGCAGTGCAAAATAGCTTAATTGTTCATGAGATCCAGTAGAGAAAAAGATTTATATGTAGGCAGTCCAAAGGTATTTATTTTCTACCTGAGTTAACCAACTGCCACACACAAGTCCTAAGGCTGCTTCTGTAACAAATTATATGACATTCTGAGCAAATTATGTGACATTAGGACCTATGAAAAGCCAGCATGAAAATCTCAACAAATGCACAAAACATTATAGCACTTTACAATCATTATTCTACAGCAATTCTCCATCTAGAAGCAGATTGTAAATATGAGTTAAAACATCAATCCTTTGATTAAAATGCCTTGGTAAAAAAATATCCTCAGACAGTTCACCAGCTAGAAGCAAACATTACAGGACCTTAAAACAAATATCCAAGAACAGCTCTCCTTCTAGAAGCTGACTGTAAACATATGTTTAAAAGATCAACCCTTTGATTAAAAGCCTTAATAAAAAGAAATATTTTGGTCTGGCACTTAATACCCAGTAAAGTTAGTGACAAGTGAGCTCCAAGGGGGATGGCATTACAAAGGTGGGGTGCCACTACTAAAAAAGCCCTGCCTCTGATCACCACCTGCTTTGTCTTGGAAGGCGGCAGAGAGAAGGCCCAGAGAGAACAGTTCGTAAGGAAGATTTATGTACAGAGAAATGCTTGGCGCCATCACCATCCTCTTGAGCTTGTGGACATTACTGTTCAATGATGTCACCTGGGCCCAAGACAGTCCCCCTTACCAACTCCTTCATGCTTATGCACCAAGAGAAGTTGGAAAGGGTAAAAATGTCTTCATCTTTGGGTGGAGGATTATGAAACTCAAGGTGGGTTCTGAAGATCTCATGGAATTACAACTGATTTCCAGACCACAGAGATTCATTCCCCTGGAGCAAGTGGTGACATTAGAGGACCTCTATGGCATCACTGTTCTACAAAGTTCCCTCCCATTCCCAGACTCCGCTACCCCCAAGCAGAGCCTCCAAATCACCAAGAGTTTCACAAACCAGAGTTGACAAGCTCAGCTGGATGCTGTAGGGAGCTCCCCAATTTGATGCATGTTTTTGCCACAAAACCAGCACTTTTCCTGACAGTGATTTGTTACTTAGGAGCTAATCCTCTAAAAGTGGACCTGTCCTAGATTTATTTACCTTCCTTCTCCATCAATATGGGTCAGACTTGAAAGGAGATGGAAAAGTCAGCCCCAAAGTGAGCAACTAACCATGTGCTGCTAAAAGGGAAGGAGCTCTCAGTCAGTAGCAAAGTTCCTGACTGGAAGAGGACTGCTTACTTACAATATCTCAAACCTTACAGTATCTGGCTGATACATATAAGGTGTCGGTCTAGTTCTCACCAAAATGAACCAAATAGTCTGTTAGAAGTAGAACAAAAACATTGCCCTTTTGAGGACGGGACAAAAAGAGATTATCATGACAACTCAGAATTCCTGGAGTTAGTTTAAATCAGTTTTCCCTTCACAAGCCCCCTTTAAAAACTGGGTAGGAATTAATTTTCTCTTAAGAAGATATAACCTTTCTTCTCTTGGCTTGAAAGGGAGTCTAACCTACTATCCAGTCACTCTTGCCAAAACACACTCGCAGTTCTATGGTGTCTGTGTCAAGAAGCCTTCAACTTCTACTGACACTTATACTTCAAATTTTTAAATAGAATTCTTCAGACCAATGATGTTAACTGGTAAGGCAAAAGTGTCCTCTTCCTTCATTCCAGAGGGGAATCTGTCTGACTTTCCCTGTCAGACTCACTCACAAACTCTCTGAACCAGGGATTTTTTTTTTCTGGGAAAAGAGGTGGTGGAACTCAGAGGGTTGCCCTCGAAGAAAACAGTCACATGGCTGGTGGCCCCGCCCCCTGATCTCCAGACAGAGAGGAGTTTAGATTGCCCCCCATGCCACTGTCTGGAGATTTTCAAGAGGTTACTGAACTCCATTCCACCACGTTCCCACTGAAAAAAAGCCTTGCTCTGAACCATCCTGATGGAAACTGTCAGTCCTTCAGTTGGATTCTAACTGACCAGTCAAAGAGGAAGGAGCAGCCTGTCACTCATAGCAAGTGAGAGTTAACTCTTTGCCTCCAAGCTGCACCTAGAAAACCTTTTTTCATGTGCAATCCATCACAGCAGCACTTGAAAGTGTTTTCAGTTTCCAAAAAACATTGCTCATAAGAGGAAAAATCTTCACTATTTGATGTGGATCACAGGATTTATTCAAGTATTGTTTTACATTCATGATAAAGTTGTTAGGAAGTAGAGTAAGTAAAAGGTAAAAGATACCAGGTACCAGGCTATTTTTTTAAATATCAATGCATTTTCCTGTTGTTGTTTAATAATATACAATCAATTCCTTTTTAATCTGTGTACAGACAATTTTCAGACTGGGTCTTCTTACAATAGATTCATATTTTTGTAATCTGTTTATTTACTTACTTCATTTACTTCATTCCCCACTGAGGCAGAATACAATGAGTTACAGCAGTGTAATACACAACCAAGAACAATGGAGAATAATGCACTAAAACACAATATAACACAGTCAATTGCTGATGATTACAACATTATTGTTTCCACATCCCAGAATTAAGAGACAAGATTCAAGCAAAGTGTTAAATTGGGACTTTATTAATGGAAGTTCTGCCTTAACAATATATTTAAGATTTCCTCCCCTCTGAATATGGGGCATGTTTCTAATACATAGTCCTATTGGACACTAGCATTCAGAAAACCCAACCGAGCTCAAACCCAAGAACTGCAGTGCTTTTGTGCCTCATTTTTCATTGCCAGCATTTCTAATAATGAACCAAATTCTTTTGCCTTATCACCATCACCTCCTTTGTTAGTTAATAGTGGCAATCAATGAGCCTGCCCAGTCCAATGTAGTTCCCTCACCAATTCCCTCAAATAGATTAACCATTAGATTCAGTAAAACTTTCTCCATCCTTGAATATCACAGAATGCTCTCCAGATTTCGTTACGTTTTTCCCAAAAAACAGACACTGCTCCTGCCAAATAATTCTTACTAAGGAGTCCCTAATCAGCCAATTACTGGCCAGGCCAATACTTTTTTACCTTTGTTCTCTGGCAATATGAAGCATCCCCAAAAAGTCCTCCTTTTTGCCAGCTGGATATAGGACTTCCAAAATTCCCATTTTACCCTGAAGTGAGAAAGTAATTCAACCAGGATTGTTACAGAGAGTGAGAGAATTTCATACATCAAAGTACCTACTCACAGGATATAGAGGCAGTTAAAATACAACATCTCAAGCAGTATTCTGATTGACCCATCTTCCAGCCTAATGCTCCATTAGGTAGGGTGAAGGCACAACATTCCTGGTGCCAAGCTATGTATATCTAACTGGGTATTTTTTTAAGTATTTATATTTGAATTGTAATTTTAAAAATGCTTTTATGAGTTTGTGAATTCTTGTTTATATTGTTGATTGTGTGTTTCAATTGATGTAATCCACCCTGAGCCCATATGGGGAAGGTGAAATATAAATGAATAAATAAATAGTTTGTCAAACTAGGGAGGGGTTAATTTTTGCTTGACTTGTTTCTACACTCCTTTTTCTTCTTAAAAAAATCATTCAATGAGTTTCTTAATTTTGTGGGGTATTTTCCACATACCCTCTTGGATATCCTTGTTCCTGAGGCTATAAATGATTGGATTCAGGACTGGTGGTAGAACAGTATACACAACAGCAAAGATCAAATCCAGGGTTGGAGAGGAAAGTGCTTTGGGTCTCATGTAGGAAAAGACGGCAGTGATGATAAATAAAGAAAAGACAGCCAGGTGGGGAGTGCAGGTGGAGAAGGCTTTGTGTCTGCCTTGAACAGATGGAATCTTCAGGACTGCAGAGAAGATGTAGCCATAGGAAACAAAGATGAACACAAACATGAAGGAATCAACTATAATCCCAAGAATGAGAATCAATTGTTCATTAACCTTTGTATCCGTGCAAGAGATCTTTTGTAGCTGAGGGATATCACAGAAAAACTGCTCAATAATATTGGATGCACAGAAGCTCAACCTGAAGGTGACACCGGTTTCTAACACTGCGTGCATCACACTGCTGATCCAGGAAGCAGCTGCCATCTGAGCACAGGCATCCCAATTCATGATTAATCTATACTGTAGAGGATGGCAGATGGCTACATAGCGGTCGTAAGCCATGACACTGAGGGTGACAACCTCTGCAGTGACGCACATGACAACAATGAAGACCTGTGTGACACATCCAGAGAAAGAAATCTGTGTGTTGTTTGTCAAGGAAATGGCCATGGATTTAGGGACAATGGTAGAGATGATACAGGTATCTATCAGTGATAAATTCACCAAGAAAAAGTACATAGGAGTGTGGAGGTGACAGTTCAAGATCACAGCTACAACAATGAGACAGTTTCCTACTAGAGCCAAGAAATAAGTGGAGAGAAAAATTGCAAAATGCAGAATTTGCATGTCACGGTCATCAGAAAATGCCATCAGAAGAAACTCTTTCACAGTTGACTGATTGGCTATTTGATTTTTTTGAGCCATTCTGTGGAGAGAATAAAAGTTATTGATGAAGACAAGCCACTTTGGGAGAAGAATGATTGTATCCATAGCATATTTATATTAGATAGTTGACTATATAATATTTAGTCATCTATCTATATATCTGTCAGTCTGTCTTCCTCAAGGTTTATGCTACTTGTATTTCAATACCCAAAATATGAATTTGAGTGTACGGCTTAATTCTAGTTACATTCCTAATGGATGATCCCTTATTTGTTTAGTCAAGAAAATAACATAAACCTATATCAGAGTGTTGAGAATCAAGTAAAGGCAATTATGACAAAACTAGAACACCTCTAGCTACAATTTAAATATGGTTATTTCATATCTTGAATATATCTGTCAGCAAAAAAATGTGGATATGACAATGCAACATAGTTTAAGGGATATTATTTCTTCAAGATTCTGTGTTCTACCCCATTAATGGAAGAACATTCATCTATCACTTTCTTCCAGGAGAAGAGGCATGTTGCCCTAGTAGAATGCTTCTTGTACCAGTGATAAGCAAAACTATTGGTGGAATAGAACCTCTGGAGACAAATCCAAGTTTATAAGTATGCATAACAGCAGCAGCAGCAACAACAATATAAAATTTAATTTGTGTACCACCCTTCAGAACAACTTAACACCTACTCAGAACAGTTTACAAAGTGTGCTCTTATCACCTTCATAACAATAATCCTGTGAGGTAAGGGTTGCTGTGAGAGCTCTAGAAGCTGTGACTGACCCACTGTCACCCAGCTGGCTTCAAGTAGAGGAGTGGGGAATGAAACACGGTTCTCCAGATTAGAGTCCTGCTGCTCTTAACCACTATACCAAACTGGCTCCAAATTGTGGGCAATGACTGTGGCAAGAAATCAGAGAAGACTGGAAACAGTCCCAGAAACTGGATATAGTATTTATAATGGATTGATGGCACTTTCCATCTATGGATTAATTAAAGAGAAATGCTTCTAAACAACTCAGAGACACAGCTACAGATATTTACTAAACACTTGAACTGGATAAGTAATTGTTGAGAGACCCATCCTCCATTTTATGGAAATAAGCTGGAATTTAGAGGTGCTTGTGAAAAATCCACAACATTACTGAGATTGTACACATAAGGAGAGATCCAATCTGGTTTTCACTTAATATCTTCAAATTTTGCTTTTTTCCACACAATCAGTGGATTTCAAGAGACAGATGCAGAGTCCTGTGATTGAAGCAAGTCTGCAAAGCTTATGAAACATAGAGGAGCATCAGTATACAGAGAGTAGAAGACTCACTAATGCCCAACACTTGTTGAAGCTACAATAGCTGTGCAAGGCATTTTGTACCCTTTGGATCATTACAATATTAGGGACCTCATTGGCCCAAACATTCTCATTCATAAAGTTCACACCATTGCCTGACTTCTGGAAACTGTAACATTTGCCAAGGGCACTTTAATGCTGCATCAGCAACATTTTGCTTTGCAAGCAAAGACTGTTTCCTTTGTGCTCTGATGGGAGGGGGAGCAATCTCCCCCTCTTCAGAATGTGTTTTGAACTGCTCAGGCACCCCGCTTCCGGTACCTGGGGGCTCCTCATGACCTTGGTAAATTCTGCTAGTCTAGGGGAGTTGAAACAAGCCTATTTCTCTCTGCAGAGTGGTTTATGACTCACTCCTCCTCTGGTCTTCCCCTTCTCTCTGCATTCCTTCTTGTCGCTGTATCTCCTCTCCTGTCTGCTCATTTTCCAGACCAAAGTTCAGCTAGTGTTCTTTCTTGCTCCTAAAAGTAACTTTTCTCCCGTTCTCCCACTTGCAGCTGGCTTCTTGCTTTCTCTGCTAAATTCTACAGCTCAATCTGGCATGATTAACTCAGAAAAAGATTTCTTCTTGTTAGCTTATGAATATGGCAGAATGCACAGTGGTTACAGGCACATTTCACTTCTAATAAGCTAGCCCTGTGTCCATATGCTGGTAGCCTTTTACCAGCTCAAATGGCAGGCACTTCACAGTCACTGGCATACATTCACATGTCTCTTGCCTGAGTACTTCATCCCAGTGTTCACTCTATATTTTGCACAGTGAAAATCCTATATAGGCACCTGAGAATACAGTAGAGTCACATGACAATAGGAAAGGCACATAAAATATTTTAGTCCATTAAATTAACTTCCATCAGCTTCTTACTACAATCCTCTTTAAACAGCTTTGATCCATGTAGGTTCCATTATTCTCGCCATACCCTCTTTGGGTGGTCTAAAGGGATTCTTTTCCCAATTTTCAACAGTGGAAAAGCCAGATGGAACCACCCATACCTCTTAACTACTGCTAAGCCACAAAATCCCCTCCCTCATTTCACCATCCTTTTGTAGGCTATCAAGATAGGGAACTTTTTTTCTAGAAATGGCTTCCTGACCTAAAATTAACACCCCAATTCTTTTGATAACTGTTTATTCTTTCTTCCCATTTAGTTCATTAAAACCTCATCTTACATTTATCAAACATGAAATATCACACTGGAAATGCCAATTTATATCTATTATCATCCACATTTTTTGTGTAACAAAGAGGCCCACCAAATCAGTCCTGAATAATTGAATGAACCAAGAATACTTGTTAGCAAAATAAATGCTTTTCATAAACTCGTGAATGAAACAAATAGTTGCTGCTGTTCTTTCAAGTAGATAGATAGTTGTAAAAGGTGATACCTAGATGTCATCTGAGGGCCAAGCTACACATGACGAATGACACTTGAACAGCAAGTGTATTTCTCCCTGTTCACTTGCCCTCCACTCAATCTGCTTGCCGTTCAAGTGTCATTCGTCACTTGTAGCTTGGACCTCAGTTATTTTCTAAGACATAAAGCTTCTTTACCTGATACTTTACACTTCTTTCATCATAACTGAAGTCCAGAGCATCTGAAAAGACCACTGTATGAATTAGGTAATGAAATATATGAAGATAAATCTCACCTCTTTTGTAACTGTTCTCCGATTTCTGTTCTTTTGTGTCTTGAATTTGGTTTTTATTGAAAGACACCTATGTTGTAAAGAGTGAGCCACCTTTGCTTTCTTCAGGGACGTGGATCAGGGGAATTGCACCACAGAGAACATCATGGTAATTTTCCATGGTGTAATTTATGAATACTTTTCAGTTTAGCCTATTAATTCAGCTGCCACTCACCAACTTTATGATTATTGAGTGTACAGTAACTAGTGTTATGCTATACATGTGTAAAAGTGCTACATGCTTGTCACATTTTCCCCACTTCATCCCCTGATGTGTGACATCTATAATGGCTCCTATAATGCTCTGCAATGACCTATATTCTGCTACCTCTCTGAATTCCTTGGTGTTCCCAAATGATTTTCACCACTTTTGTTTTAGATCTCTTAGTGTAACTCAAAGAATAGAATGGCTTTGTTCTATTTGGTAAAATGACAGAACAGTCAACACATGAGGTGACTGTGAGATAAAAAGGGATCCTTTATTCTAAATAAAACAGCTATTTTCCTTAAACAGAAATAGGGTTTATTTAGAAGTATAAATGCATTATGGTTTCAAGTGATTCAAAAGTATAATTATTTCACCAAGACCACTAGCTTCTTAGTTGCAAGATAGGCACAAGACTTCTGTTTGTTTGTTTTTTAAGTAGTCACAAAGATTTATTATTTTCCTCATTTGCCACCTAGATTTTCTGAGGAGTTATGCCTGCCACAGACAGACGGATGGACTCTTCTTTTTATTATTGTAGAAGATACCTATGCCATGCAGGGGCAATTTTATTCTTGGGCCCTGGAAGAAGTCCAGGATAGGCCCCCAGAATCACGGCCCCCACTCCCCATTTGGGCCAAGCAAGGGATGGGCTTTACACTGTGCAAGGCTGGCTGGCACCATCACTAGAAACTGGCTGCCCAAGCTTCAGACAGTGTAGGTATTGTTGTGGCAGTTTTAAGTCAAGAACCTGAAAACAGTGATCTAAAAGACCTTTTATTCCAATTCCCAAAGTAACTGCAAAAGAGATAAAGATACACAGCTATGGACTTAGGAAATACAAGCCAGCATGGAGCACTGGAGTGCCCATAGAGAGTTTTGGCACACATTATATATTTTTACAGAGAAAGAGTTCTAGGCAAACCACTGACATAAGAGTAGAGATGAATCACTTGATTTACTTTCTCTCTTGAGTTAGATCTTGAGCTCTGAATTCACTGTTCTTGTTTATCAGGCCTAACTGTCCATTTGATTTTTCAGTAACCTGCCATTTTCTTGTACTTAGAAATTCTGTGTCCTGTTTTTCTAAGACACTCTGATGATGACGATAACATTTGATTTATATAATGCCCTTCAGGACATCTTACTGCCTACTCAGGGTGGTTTACAAAGTATGCTATTATTATCCCCTAGAAAGGGGAAAGAGATGGGAGTTGTGAAGTATTTTGGAGCTTATTATTGCATAATCCTTTTAATAATGGTATCCTACTTTGAGATTTGATACTCAATCTTTTGTCTTTATTGTTATGAGGACGAGGCAAAGGTTAGAAACAAAAGTCAGATGTTATACTAGAGTTGCAGTGCAAAATGGCTTAATTGTTCATGATCCAGTAGAGAAAAGGACATGGATGTAGGAAGTCCAAAGGTATTTTTTTCTACCTGAGTTAGCTAACTGCCACTGACAGGTCCTAAATCATATAATTTATTACAGAAAAATAAGTGACCCTCCAGCAATGGACCCCCTGCTCTCACAAAAGTTCAAAAGATTCAAAAAGGGTTTTTTTTTAAATACACTTATTTAAACAATTGTTTTGGAAATGGAATGGGACACAAGACAGCAACAAGTTCCAAGCATGGATCTTGTATCTGTCTTCTATCAGTTAGCTCCCTTTTTGGTTGTGGTGGTGGTAGGGAGAAATTTGCCTTCACAGTAGCATGATATAGTAAGAACAGTGTAAAACAGTGCCTAGGGAAAGTCAGGTTCAAATCTACATTCACCATGGACGTTTGCTTGAGTCATCTTGGGCTAGTTCTTCTTTCTCAACCTAAACGACCTGGCAGGGTCTTTCTAAGGATAAAATGAGAGCCAATGTGATGTGGTGGCTAGAGTGATGGATTAGGACCTGGGTGACCTATGTTCAATTCCCTGCTCTGCCATGGAAGCTCGGGTGACCTTAGGCTACTCATGCACACTCAACCGAACCACAGGGTTTATTTTAAGAAAATAATGGAGGCAAGGAGAATGATGTAAGCCACTTTGGGTCACATTTGAGGAGAAGGGTGGGGTCTAAAGGATGTAAAATAAAATAAATAAAATGGAGGAAGGGAAAATCATGAATGCTATTGCTGATCTCCTTGGAAGAACTTGGCAATTGATGTTCAGCTGCATAAGATCATGCCAGATTTTAGAAATCAATCACTTTTACTTTTTTTTTTTTTGAAAATTTTTTTATTGGGTTAGAATCCGTTATTTTTACATTTACATTCAATTTTCCCAAATTTTTCATTTCTAACCCCCTCCCTTTCCCCCCCTTTTGTTGACTTCCAACAGTTTTCCAACCCTTTGTCCCTTTTCCCTTACTTCTATTGAATTTCTCTATCTAAAACAAATACATATTCTCCATTATACTAAGCAGTACATCCTTAACTACTTTTCTTATTATATACCCAAACTGTAAGTCTTTGTGTCCATCTTAGATAAACAATTTATCCCTTTTTCCAATTTTAAATATTTCTATATTTCTATATCATAAACCTATATATCATAAACCATAAAAATCTTACACGTTTAAATCAAACAATTTGACTTATTCTCTATGTATTACTCATTCTATCTTTTTATGGTAATTCTATATAACTCTCGTCACATAGTCAATCAATTTGACTCGTCTATACATTCAGTTTGGTGCATTATACAAATCTTATCAAAGAAAGAAAATATTGTTGGTTACTCAATCCGTATATTTAATCCTTATCCTTAATTATTTTCTATCAATATTCTATTTATTAACCAATATATATCTATATATATATCAATCTGTTAATCTAACTGCTTATGAATTCACATTTATCTCTTCCCCCCCCGGTAAAGTCACCCCCCTCTACATTTTATTATACTTCAGTAGTTCTCAAACTGCCACAGTTTTCCTCCCACCTCCCATTTCTTCTCCAGATATTGTTTCAGCTTCTCCCAATCTGTGTTAAACTGCCCTGAGTCGAGATTTCTCAGTTTTCTTGTCATCTTGTCCATTTCTGCCATGTACAGCAATTTGTAGGTCCAATCTTCAATAGTTGGCACTTCTTGTACTTTCCATTTTTGCGCATACAAAAGTCTAGCTGCTGCTGTCATATAAAATATCAGCGTCCTATGATGGGCTGGAATTCCCTCCATTCCCAAGTTTAGTAGCAGGAGTTCTGGGTTCTTATTTATTTGAAATTGTAAAATTTCACTCATTTCTCTTATTATTTCCCCCCAGTACTGCCTAGCTACCTCACACGACCACCACATATGATAGAGGGAGCCCTCATGCTTCCTACATTTCCAGCATTTATTAGAAGTGTTCAAATTCCCTAGCGCAATCTTCTTTGGTGTCATGTACCAACGATAGATCATTTTGTAGATGTTCTCTTTGATATTTGTACATATCGTTATCTTCATTGTAGTCTTCCACAAGTATTCCCATGCCTCCATTGTTATTTCTTTGTTAAAATTTATAGCCCATTTCACCATTTGTGTTTTAACTGTCTCATCCTCAGTATACCATTTCAACAGTACTTGGTATACCTTGGATATTCTTTTCTTGTCCTCTTTAAGAAGGGTCTGCTCTAGTTCCGAATTCTCTATTCGTATACCTCCCTTTACAGAGTCCGAGTTATACAAATCTCTGATCTGTCTATACTGGAACCAATCGTAGTTCGGTGATAGTTCCTCTTGCGTCTTTATTCTAAGTTTAGATGCTTCTATTTTAGTTATTTCTTTGTAAGTCAAACATTGTCTTTCGTTATCAACAGCTCTCGGGTCTATCACCTCATATGGAACCACCCACCAAGGAGTTCCTTCTTGTAGGTAAATTCTGTACTTCTTCCAGATTGTGTATAGACTTCTCCGTACAAAATGGTGCAGGAACATCGAGTTGACCTTTACTTTGTCATGCCATAGGTATGCATGCCATCCAAATATTTTTTTATATCCCTCTAGGGCTAATAGTTTCTTGTTCTTTAATGTCATCCACTCTTTCAACCAAACTAGGCAGATTGCATCGTGGTAAAGTCTCAGGTTGGGCAGTTGCATTCCGCCTCTTTCCTTTGCATCTTGTAAAACTTTCATTTTCACTCGAGGCTTCTTGCCTGCCCATACAAAATCTGATATTTTCCTCTGCCATTTTTCAAATTGTTTAGAGTCTCTGATGATTGGTATTGTCTGTAGCAAAAACATCACTCTTGGTAACACATTCATTTTAACCGCTGCAATCCTACCCAACCATGACAGATTGAGCCTATTCCATTTAATCAAGTCTCTCTCAATCTGAATCCACAATTTTTCATAATTATTCTTGAACAAATCTATATTCTTTGCAGTCAGTTCAATTCCCAAATATTTCACCTTACTTGTTACTTCACAATCCGTTGTTTCCATTAACAATTGTTGTTTCTGCTTAGTCATATTTTTGCATAGTATCTTTGACTTCTTTTTGTTAATGAAGAAACCTGCCAAGTCTCCAAACTCCTTGATCTTATCTATCACTTTTGGCATGTTCTCCAGTGGGTCCTCTACAATTAACATTATGTCATCCGCAAATGCTCTGACCTTATATGAATAGTCCTTTATTTTTATTCCTCGAATTTCCTCGTCTTGTCGTATTTGTATCATCAGAATCTCCAATACTAAAATGAACAACAGTGGAGACAACGGGCAACCTTGTCTTGTTCCTTTACTTATAGTCAATTTCTTGGTCAATTCATCATTCACCACAATTGCTGCAGTCTGGTCTCTCTAAATTTCCTTAATTGCTCTGATGAATCTTTCTCCTAATTGTAGCTTTTCCAAAGTGGCAAACATAAAGTCCCAGTTTAAGTTGTCAAATGCCTTTTCAGCGTCAACAAAGAAGAAACCAACCTCTTTATCACAACGCTTGTCATAATATTCAATAGCATCAATCACTGTCCTTAAATTGTCTCTTATTTGTCTGTCTGGCAGAAAGCCTGCTTGCTCCTCCTCTATAACTTCCGAAAGCCATCCCTTCAGTCTCCCCGCCAGTATCTTCGCAAAGATTTTATAGTCATTGTTGAGTAACGATATAGGTCTGTAATTTTTCACACTAGTCAAGTCTTGGCCCTCTTTTGGGATCAATGATATGTTCGCTTCAGACCAAGTGTCTGGAATCCTTTGATCCCTTAAAACTCCATTGATCACCTCCTTTAGGTATGGTGCCAGCTCGTTGGCCATAGTCTTATAAAATTTAGCTGTAAGTCCGTCTGGCCCTGGCGCCTTTCCTAGATTTGCAGATTGTATTGCCTTACTTATTTCCTCATCCGTTACTTCACTATTCAGTTTATTTCTCCAAGCGTCCGAGATTTCTGGAAGCGTCATTTTCTCCAAATATGACGCTATTGAATCTTTATTTACTTCTTTCTTATTATACAGTTTAGCGTAGAATTTATAAAAGGCTCTACTAATGGTATTCTGTTCCAAATACGTTTTGTCATCTTCACAAATTTTATTTATTGTTTTCTTTTCCCTTCTCTTCTTCAGTTGCCATGCCAGGTACTTCCCAGGTGTATTTGCACCCTCAAACACTTTCTGATTCAGCCTTTTGAGATTCCACTCCAATTCTTTATTACTCATTGCTGTTAGCTGTTCTTGCAGTATTTTAATTTCCTGGTATAATTTCTTTTTCCCTGGTCTCTTTTTTAACTGTATTTCCTTAATTTTTATTTTCTCCTCAATCTCTTGTCTCTTCTCCTCTTTCTTCTTTCTTGCTCTACCATTTAAGTCCATTAGTATGCCCCTTATAACCGCCTTATAAGCATCCCAAACTTTATCAGTTGGTACTTCTTTATTCACGTTGTATTGTATGAAAAACTTTGTCTCTCTTCTCAATATTTCCATATTCTCTTTTTCCTGTAACAAATCCTCATTTATTCTCCATGCTTTCCTTTTCCTCCTTTTCCCCAGCTTCCACATAATTGGGTTGTGATCTGAGCCTACCATCGGCATTATTTCTGCATCTTTAGTCCATAACGCCAAATCTTTTGAGGCCCAGATCATGTCAGTTCTTGATAACGTGGAGTGCCTTGCAGAATAAAAAGTGAACTGCCTACTTTTAGGATATTCTCTCCTCCATACATCTTCAAGAGTCTCTTGTTGAATCAACTCAAAAAAAGAGCTTTGGTAATAATCCTCTTTTCTTTTGCGCCATTGTAGTCTTTTTATCCAGTTCCAAGTCTGTCACTCCATTGAAGTCTCCAGCAAGAATTATCTGGTCATATGAAAGATCATCTAAATGCTTCCTCAAATCCTCAAAGAAGCTCTCTTTAGCACCGTTGGGTGCATAGATTCCGACTACCAACACTCTCTTTAAATTCCAAGTACATTCCACTGCTACAAATCTGGCTTCAACATCTTTCATTATAAATTTTGGTTGTAGCTCCTCTTTTACATACAACACCACTCCTCTTTTTTTCTTACTTGAGGCCGCTACAAAGTCTTTGCCCAATTTTCCCAGTTTTAAATATTTTACATCCTGTTTTCGAATATGAGTCTCTTGCAAACAAACAATATCACATTTTTGTTTTAGTAGCCAGTGAAAAATATTTTTTCTCTTGTTCAGTGAATTTAGTCCATTTACATTCCAAGATAATACTTTACACTCCATATTCATAATCTTGTTGGTAAGTCTTTTTCATTGTCCCTTATAAATCGCTCCATCTCCCGCTCAGATCTGATACGCTTTTTGGCGCCTCCAAATTCGAAGGACAAACCCTCTGGGAGCACCCATCTGTACCTGATTTTCATGTCCTTCAACATCTGGATTAGCGCTTTATATTTTTTCCGATCTAGTAACACTGATCTGGGTAATTCCTTCATTATAATGATTGTCTTGCCATCGCTCTCCAATGGATCTTGAAACTGTTTAGTCACAATCTTCTCTTTCATGTTTCTTGTTGTAAATTGTACAATCACATCTCTTGGTACTTTTCTCTGGGTTGCAATTCTCGAGTTCACACGATATGCCACATCTAGGATAGCCACAACATCCTCCTCCTCCTTCCCCAGGTATTCAGCTAACACCTCCGTCATCTGCTCTTGCGCTGTCTTTCCTTCCATTTCCGGCAGGCCGCGAAATCTGAGCTGCTTCTCCATATGTCTACTTTCCGCAACCGCCATCCTTCCCCTCATCAGCCTCATCTCTGTTTGTTGCGTATCTGCTAAGTTCTCCATCGCTCCTTCTACTGTTTTAACTCTCTGCTGCGTCCCTTGTAATTCACTTTGTATTGTTTCCATACCTTTCTTCACTTCTGACAGCTCCGATTTTACTTCTGACAGCTCCGATTTTACTGTCTGTTTAACCTCTTTGATCAGCTCCAATTTCATGTCTTTAAATTCTTTAATCACCTCCAAAAGTTTTTTATCTAGGTTTTCTATTGCCGATTGCCACTCTTTCTTCGACATCGTGGGGCTTGCTTTGGCTCGCTCCCACGAATCCGCTCTCTTCCTTAGCTCCGTGGCGTTAAATTTAGTACCTTTTTTATTTCAAATGTCCCGGTCTTCTTGCATAAATTAATTTTAAAGGATCCAAAATGTCGGGCATCTTTTCTCTATGGTCTCTCTATGATTTTATAATCCAATATGGCCTACTTCCTTTTCCGCTGAAGCCACGACCCTTCCCCTCTCAAAGATGGCGATTCCCTTCTTCCTGCCCCCCAGCAAGGGCCGCTTCTCTCCAGCCGCTCTATTGTTGTTACACACTTCCTGTCTCCCGTCTTCCCACAGCAGGTCTCGCGATGGTGTCTTTTTCTCACAGCTCCAAAGCCACAGGTATTCAAAACAATAATCCGATTTCTTTAATAACTTCTTTAAACTTAGTCTCTTTTCTAATACAACTCCTGCCGAAGCTTCCCCTCCTTTTCGCTAGTCTGTTGCAGTTTAAAAGTCTACTTTTTTTCCTCTCTGTTTTTATCAATCTGTCCCGTATCGGAAGATAGTGATCTTTACCTTCCCTTCACTTTCCTTGGGTTGTAGTCGCTGTTTCGATTTCAAGTTCTCCTTTCCACTTCTTCCCCCAATCGAAGCTTGGGTATGTAGGTCTTATGCCAGCCGAATTGGCCCCAAAACTGCCGCAGAGACTGTAGCCGACCCGTCGCAAGGTGGGACCTCAAGGATCGGGAGGGGACCCGTTATGTAGAGCCCCCCCTCGTCCGAGATCTAACTCACCCTAGGGTCTTGAGCGTTCTTTGCCTGCTCTCCGCCTGCTTTGCCTGTTCTTTGCCTGCTCTCCTGAGAGCAGTCGGCCGCGGGCTATTTTCACCTCGCCGGCTGCTTAAAACGGCAGTCCGGTCAGCTCCGCAAATGGAGCTGCGTTAGACCTCCATGAATCCCAAACCGGAAGTCAATCAATCACTTTTACTGATACGGTCAATGGCCAGCACAAGTCATATAAATACAATTCTTAAATAATAAAAGAATCATACAGAAGGGGATTCAGTTCTTAGATGAAATACAGTTCTTAAAATTTAAATTAAAAAGTCTTACAAGGACACACCAGTTAAAAGTTTTGAACAGTGGAGGCGGAATCAGAGATTACATTTCTAGATCATTAAAATTCTTGTTTGAGGCGCAAAATTTCCTGGTGAATTTTACAGATGGCTGCGAGGTATCTTGCGCTGAGTGCTGTAACCTGTGGGTTAACACTCATAAGTAATATCCTGGTAATCTGTGAGTCAGAGCAGCCAGGATATCTTCTAAGTAATGAGGAAATGATCTTCAGGTGAGTTTTTTGATAGCGTAGACAGTAAAGTATGTTCTAAGGTTTCGAATTTTTCGTTGCTACAGGGGCAGACCCTTTCCAACATATAGACCCTTCTATATCACCCCTCCACCACCGTCTGCTCAAAGTTTAAAAAAGAAAAGTGTGATGTGAATAGCAAAGCCCCACAAGTCCAAAACTGCACTGAGGCTTCAAAGCCCATCTAAAATGAAAAATAAGATGCCAAATTAAAACTGCTTCAGACAACGTAGAATATGGGGGCGCCATGCTGAAGCCATTGCAATCGCGGCAAATGCTCATAAATGGCGGTTTAAACCGTAAGTGGGAAAAGGGCCAGTGAGAGATTAGTACAGTCAATGTCAAGAACATTTCCATAAACAACGCCATAGGATAAATAGATACAAGTTCACAAGTTTGGTGTAGTGGCTAAGAGCGTGGGACTCTAATCTGGAGAATCCGGTTTGATTCCTCACTCCACTTGAAGCCGGCTGGGTGACCTTGGGTCACTCACAGCTTTCTCAGCCCCGCCCACCTCACAGGGTGCCTTGTGGGGATAATAATAACATACTTTGTAAACTGCTCTGAGTGGGTGTTAAGTCATCCTGAAGGGCAGTATATAAATCAAATGTTGTTGTTACTACTACTACTACTACTACTACTACTACTACTACTACTACTACTACTACTACTACTACTACTACAAAGACATAGCTTTAGGAATCCAATACAACATAGTGGTGAGGTCTAGTAATGAGGTCTATGGTTCCTAACTCATTAGCGGATCATCTGAGATCCCCTCCCTACAATACAGCCGTCTGAGTAAAAAGCCTTTTTGAATAATTTGGTTTTGCATTGTTTGAGGAAAGCCAGGAAAGTGGAGACTCTTATTACCTCCACAGGCAGACTATTCCACAGGGTGAGGGTCACCACAGAGAAAACCCAAGTACGGGCTGCTGTTCATTTTGATTACAGCAAGGCAACTTTCATTATGCTGTTCATTGCTAATTTGTTACCAGTGACACATTTCCATGTCATGTTTTATTAATATGAAGATAGTTCTTTTATAGTTTGCATTAACCAGATTTTCAGACTGGTTCTTCTTACAATGTATTTCTCATTGGTTTTGCAATATAGTTATTATCATTGCATCCAAGAGATAAGGCTTAAATAATGGGTAAAATGTGATATTTATTAATTATTGATCAGCAATAGCAATGTATTTAACACTTCATTACCCCTTCAGTGTAAGGCTTTCTAACTAATTGGTAGTAATATGTGCTACCAGCATTGACTAATTCATCCAGATGCCAAACTCAGCATTGAAGTGATACTTCACCTCATTTTTATTTTAACAATTTCTATGTTGCTTCTATATAGAGCTGGTTCAAGGTAGCATGCAAAGTAAAACATAATACAAACATAAGCACCATAACATTTGTAACAAATAATAAAATCGTTAAAAGCTGGCATGAAAATCTCAACAACTTCACGAAACATTATAGCACTTTACAACCATTATCCTACAACAATTCACCATCTAGAAGCAGATTTTAAATATGAGTTAAAATATCAATCCTTTGATTAAAAGCCTTGGTATCCTAAAAAAATATGCTAGGGCAGTTCACCAGCTAGAAGCAAACATTACAAGACTTTAAAACATTACAGGACCTTAAAACAAATATCCTAGAACAGCTCTCCATCTAGAAGCTGACTGTAAATATATGAGTCAAAAAGACCAACCCTTAATAAAAAGAAATATTTTGGTCTTTCACTTAATTCCCAGTAAAGTTGATGATAGGTGAGCTTCAAGGGGGGTGGCATTCCAAAGCTAAGTTGCCACTACTAAAAAAGCCCTGCCTCTGATCACCACCTGCTTTGTCTTGGAAGGCGGCAGAGAGAAGGCCCAGAGAGAACAGTTCATAAGGAAGATTTATGTACTGAGAAATGCTTGGCGCCATCACCATCCTCTTGAGCTTGTGGACATTACTGTTCAATGATGTCACCTGGGCCCAAGACAGTCCCCCTTACCAACTCCTTCGTGCTTATGCACCAAGAGAAGTTGGAAAGGGTAAAGCTTTCTTCATCCTTGGGTGAAGGATTACCAAACTCAAGGTGGGCTCTGGAGATCTCATGGAATTACAACTGATTTCCAGACCACAGAGATTCATTCCCCTGGAGCAAGTGGTGACATTAGAGGACCTCTATGGCATCACATTCCTACAAAGCTCCATCCCATTCCCAGACTCCGCTGTCCCCAAGCAGAGCCCCCAAATCTCCAGGAGTTTCGCAAACCAGAGTTGACAAGCTCAGCTGGATGCTGTAGGGAGCTCCCCAATTTGATGCATGTTTTTGCCACAAAACCAGGACTTTTCCTGACAGTGATTTGTTACTTAGGAGCTAATCTGCTAAAGGTGGAACTGTCCTAGATTTCTTTACCTTCCTTCTCCATCAAAATGGATCAGACTTGAAAGGAGATGGAAAAGTCAGCCCCAAAGTGAGCAACTAACCATGTGCTGCTAAAAGGGAAGGAGGTCTCAGTCAGTAGAAAAGTTCCTGACTGGAAGAGGACTGCTTACTTACAATATCTCAAACCTTACAGTATCCGGCTGATACATATAAGGTGTCGGTCTAGTTCTCACCAAGATGAACCAAATAGTCTGTTTCTCAGATAGGTTAGAAGTAGAACAAAAACATTGCCCTTTTGAGGCCTGGACAAAAAGCAAGGTTATAGAATTTTTTACTATACTTTACATATGGCCAGCAGTTGCTGTTTCTATATGTGTGTGTACCTGTGCTTCTGACATCCTTTGCTTTTCTTTAGCAGAGACCTACAAAGTCATGCAATAAATTTTTTAACGTGTTTTGGTATTCTGAGGACTGCCTCTTGGATTTCCTTATTCCTAAGGCTATAAATGATAGGATTTAGTACTGGTGGTAAGACAGCATACAGAACAGCAGAGAGCAAGTCCACAGTTGGAGAGGAAAGTTCTTTGGGCCTCATGTATGAAAACACACCTGTAAGTATAAATAAGGAAAAGACCATCAAGTGGGGAGTGCAGGTAGAAAAAGCTTTGTATCTGCCCTGAACGGATGGGATCTTCAGCACAGCAGAGAAGATGTAGCCATAGGAAACAAAGATGAACACAAAGCAGAAGGAATCTATAAAGAGCCCAAGAACAAAGATCAGAACTTGATTTGCTTTTGTGTCACTGCAAGAAATCTTTTGTAGCTGAGGGATATCACAGAAAAACTGCTGGATAATATTGGACCCGCAGAAGTTTAATTGAAATGTAATACCAGTTTCTATTACTCCATGCATCACACTGCTTACCCAGGAAGCAGCTGCCATCTGAGCACAGGCATCCCAATTCATGATCAAGGTATACTGTAGAGGATGGCAGATGGCTACATAGCGGTCGTAAGCCATGACGGTCAGCAGGGCTAGCTCAGCACTTACAAAGGTGACCACTAAGAAAATCTGTGTGACACACCCATAGAAAGAAATCAGTTTGCTGCTTGTTAAGGAAGTGGCCATGGATTTGGGGACAGTGATGGAAATAAAACAGATGTCTGACAAGGATAAGTTTACCAAAAAAAAGTACATGGGGGTGTGAAGCTGGTGGTTGAGGGACACAGCTACAATTATGAGAATATTCCCAGATAAGGCTATGACGTAAATGGAGAGAAATATCCCAAAATGCAAAATCTGTCCTTCAGGAACATCAGAAAATCCCATCAGAAGGAACTCCATAACAGTGGATTGGTTTGCCATTTTGTTTCTTTGAAACATTCTGTGAAGAGAAGGGGAGTGTTAATGGAGGAAACCACTGTGTAGTTACAGCAAAATTCTCTGCAGTTAATTGTTTTAGAAGGATGTAATTATGAGTAAGGTCTTTTTCATACAGGCTCTTTAATCCACATTGACTTCTGAATTCAAGTTTAAAAAAAATTCACCCACTTTAAGAATAAAACATTGTCTTTCTACATCTACAAAACAGTTTCTACAAAACTGTTTACATCCTTTTGTTGTGGTTGTTGCTTGTACTTTTTCCTTAGGCTATATGAAACCTTTAAAAAAACCAGTTTGCCTTCTGAAGCCAAAGAACATTTAAAAGGGACATAAATTACATTGATTGTGTATTTTTTCCACAGCATAAACTATATAATATTTCAATATTGTAATATACTTATCCAGGCAGATCTGTAAAATAAGGTAATCTACCATATCTGTTTTTTCCATCATCAAGAAAGTACTCTGAAATTATAGAGATCAAGTCGTGTTTCTTTTTCTACAGATGCCTGAAATTTGGAAGAAAGGAAATACTGAAATCATTAGAAACCCCCCCCCCCACACACACACACCCCAAATCCTAGCATACAAAATATGACTGTCATGATTTTTGTAGAGGGCAGCAAAGAAAGGGAATAATTCATGCAGGTGAGATAAAAGAAGAATTTTATTTATTGTTATTGTTACATTATTATCCTGCTCTTTATCCAAGGTATTCAGGGTCATGTTTGAAGCACACAACAACACTGACTGCTTTGAAGGCCAACTTTTTAAACTGAAATGGCCCACTGGCCATTTAAAAAATACTCCCAATTACTTATTCCTGTTAAAAATCCCAAGATATCATTTAATGCTGATATAGACATGCCTGTAGAAAAAAAAAATTCAAATTTGCTTGGTTGTTTTGGCCCAGCTATTACAGTCCCAGTAGTGATATTTATTTTGGGTTTCTTCGAATGTAAGAGTCATGTGGAAAATCTAAAGAAAGATTTAACTAAACAAATGATAAAAAATAAAATATTTAAAAGTGTAATTCTGCTTTACGGTTCAGAGTGGTTAACTCATAGCCTATAGCCTAGGAGGTGTGTCATTGGAGAGAGAATCATCTACTCATATGCTCAAATGACAAACACGATGATAATTATATAATAATAATAACACCAACATTTGATATATATATATAACTTAATGTCTACTCATAGTGGTTTACAAAGTATGTTATTAATATTAATATTATTAATATTATTATTATCCTCACAATAATCACCCTGTGAGGTAGGTAAGTCTGAGAAGCACCAAGAAGCTGTGACTCACCCAAAGTCACCCAGGTGGCTTGAAGCAGAGGAGTGGAGAATCAAACCCAGTTCTCCAGATTAGAGTTCTGTTGCTCTTAGCCACCGTACCAAACTGGCCTGAGGAAAAACATTCTTAACTCTTACCACTTCCACTTGTCTCATTTTTCCTGGAAATAAAGAGAAGGGATGGAATAGCATGGGGGAGATTTAGCCATTCCAGTTCTTGCCTGGAGAAGCTCTCTAGAACTCTTTTATTATGTCCCAGGAGCAGGTACAGTGGAACCAATTAAAAGTGTTGCTTTACAATTCTCTGAAGTTTTATCAGACTGGGGACTTGGCTTTTCAGAGATTTGCTACATGGTAACGGCCTGAATTACATGTTCTGATTACTGGGTTAATGAACTGTCTAAGGAATTAGAGTTACACCTGAGTGGTTGTGGTCAAGCACCGGCTTTATAGTGGTGCTGCTCTGGACATTCTGTGTGTGTGTGGGGGGGGGGGGGGAGATGACATGCACTCACCTGCAAAGCACAAACTGTATGCAAAGAGAGTTTCCTGGAAGCCTAAGCAACTCCAGTGTTGCCTATCAGTCTGAGACCAGTGCCTGATGACATCTCTGTGAGGGCCAAGCTACAAGTGACAAATGACACTTGAATGGCAAGTGTATTTCTCCCTGTTCACTTGCCCTCCACTCAATCCACTTGCCAGGCAAGTGTCTTTTGTCATGTGTAGCTTGGCCCTGAGTGGCAGAGATGAGTTCAGCCAATCACCACCTTTCTGTTGGCCAGAAGACTGGAAATGAAGACATGCTGACAATGGAACCCATTGCTGGTCTGGCAGTGGCTTGGAAACACATGTATGGCCAGACAACAATTCCACGCACAGACATTTCTATTGTCTGGGTGGCCTACAGCTCATAGAATTTTTTGGGTAAACCCAAGGTCTTTCTGGCAGTTTCTAGAGCTATCCAACATTACTTCCTCCTGAAAATAATATTACAGTACACGTGATGGAGAAGAGTATGCAGTGCTACCTTCCCCACAGGGCTGTTGTGAGGAAAAGCATGTACATTGATCTCCTTGGAAGTAGAACAGAATAAAAAATATAATAAATAAATCTATATAGCAACTTGCCAGTTAGTGTTAATTTATGGTTGTTGTGGATTTTCCAGGCTGTATTGCTGTGGTCTTGGCATTGTAGTTCCTGATGTTTCGCCAGCAGCTGTGATTGGCATCTTCAGAAGTGTAGCGCCGAAAGACAGGGATCTCACACTGAGAGATCGCTGTCTTTCGGTGCTACTCCTCTGAAGATGCCAGTCACAGCTGCTGGCGAAACATCAGGAACTACAATGCAATACAGCCTGGAAAATCCACAACAACCATCGTTCTCCAGCCGTGAAACCCTTCGACAATATAGTGTTAATTTACTTAACAGCTTCCTGTATTTACATTGATTTTATAATGTAATTCTGATCCCAGAACGAAGGCTCAAATAATGGGCTAAAAATATTTAAATAAAGATTGATTTGTCATAGATTCAAATCCAATAGCACCTTCGTATTTGACTAAGGGAGCTTGACTCTCATAATCAGGGCCGGATCTAGGGTTGCTGGTGCCTGGGGCAACCCTAGTCCGACCTCATGCATGCGCTGTGCATGCACACGCTCCTGGTGCGGCGTGGTGACATCATTTTGGTGACGTCATCACACAGGGCAGCGGAGGCAGCATGCGGGGCTGGGAAGCTGTTCGCACCATTCGGCTCCCCACAAGCGAATGGCGCGGGTGGCCTCGCTCCCTGTGCTGCCTTTCACCTCCCCACAGGACAGGGGGTGGCCAGCTTGCCACACGCCCCCTGTCCTACAGGGCAGGTAAAAGGCAGTGCGGGGGGCTGCGAGGCCACCCATGCCATGTTCCTGCCCCGCAGGACAGGGGGCAGCCGGCTGCCCCCTCTCCTGTGGGGCAGGCAAATGGCGTGGGCGGCTGTGCTGCCCTTTGCCTGCCCTGCGGGACAGGGGGTGCATGGCAAGCTAGCCGCCCCCTGTCTCGCAGGGCAGGCGAAAGGCAGCGCGGGGGGCTGCAAGGCTTCCCACGCTGCCGCCTGTGCACTCCGGCAGCTGGCAGCTGCTCCAGGCGCCCCCTCCCTGGCAGACTATCCCCCTTCCCCCCCTCGTTCTGGCTCAGCTCATAATCTTTACTTGGGAAATCTTGATGCTCTTTAGGTGCTTTTGGCTGAAATCTTGCTGTTCTACTGCAGGCCAACATGTCCCTCCACATAACAAAGTTTACTTTAGTCATTCTTTAGTCTTCCAAAGCTGGGGGAAGCTGCAAGGACATGTTGTGGTGTCATTCAACAACGCTGTTAACTCTATTTTGGGATTCTGTGGCCTTGACTCTAGATATTCTTATTTTTTTCTTAAAGTACAAATTGGATGTTATAACAGTCCTCAAAATGAATGTGTTTTATTAGCAATGGATTAATGTTCTGAGTCCAGCAGAAGTTGAGCCTTACATTTTTTTTAAAAAATTCAATCTATGTTGCTTATTCTAAACCTTTAAACCCTTCTGAGGAAATAAATACAAGGTTCGTTTTCATTTTACCTCAAATCTCCTGTTTGGTTATATGGAGGTATGCCAAAATAATAACCAGTATATGAAGTGGGTATAAGAGCCCTACAACACTTTTATACTTCAGTTGTGCTAAGACTGCAATATAATTCAACAAATTCGAAGTTAACTTCATGGGTAACAACTTTGCACTTTTAGAATCTTGTCCCAATTCTAGGCACATAGCACTTTAATACGGCACAGGAATTCTTGTTGAATTATATTTGAATTACTTTTATATGATGCTTTGCCCTCTGTAATCACCCACCCTGTATATATATATTGTTTCTCTTGTTCAGGTTGACTATAATATTGCTTTAAATTTGATTGATTTACAACAGAAACATTTATTAGTTAGATTTCATGGCTTGTTTGCTTTTGTTTCTCTGTATATTACTGTGGTACTCTCTACGTGCTTGCTTACCAACTTACTAGGGGTTCAGTTTGATGTCCATTCTATGGGAGTGGACACCAGATTAATGACTGTCATCATTTTCCCAGCTGCTCTGTGACTCCAAGGCCCTCCAAAGAGCCACATGAGCTTCAAAGTTTGAATGTCCTGGTCAGCCAATGAGCACTGGGTTTTCTGGGTCAGGTGAGCAACCTTGATTTCAGATCTAGATTGTACAATCTTCCCTCTGGTTCACCAGCTGGATTTAAACCTGGGAGCTGTATGGGCTGCTAGTAGTCTGCGCTGTTCTGGCTTCCCACCTGCTCTCCATCAGTTTTATTCTTTTGGTTCTAGTTCCAAATGTTCACCTGTGTGTCAGGTTGTTTTGTATTCTTGGTAGTATCTTGGCTGCTTTATCTTTGTCACAACATTAGAAGGGACCAGTTTTGGCATTGGGCCCAAATATTTGGGGGAGGGGGAACAGGGCCTGATATCCTAGCATTCTGATACTTGGGAATCCCCTTAAGGGACCCTGGGGGTAAGATATTGTTGGACCAAGCCCAGATCTGGGGCTGTTGGGATATACGGGGGGGGGGGGATTTGCACAGAGGTCTGCAACCATGTGGAATTGCACATTCTGCCATCCTGTGGTCTCCCCCAGAAAGCAGGCTGGGGAGTGAGGGTAAAGAGGGCCTGCAGTAGAGTCAACAATTATTGGATCTGAGCCCTATCCTGTGTCAAGGTTCCATAAGCTATAAACTAATACAGTTGTGGCCTCTCCATTTTCCAACAATTCATTTCTCTGGATACTGTTTGTCACCTTGCCCTTACTATTACCCGCTACTTTAACACAATGACCTCAATCCAAGCACACCAAAATAAATGTATTTAACCTCTTTCTACAGCTGTTGGTTAACCAAAGAAAGATGAAGGTCACGGTTGCAAAAACCAAATTGTTCTCCAATATTTTTTCCTATATATCCACTCAAATTCATTACATATGCTAACCATTAAGGAGGACCCAATCAGCTACTTCTTTTACCACCATTTGATTTCTTTACCTTTCTTCTTTAGCAATATGGGTAAGCAGACCCATAAAGATGGTTCTTGTTTTAAATCAACCTGAGAAAGAAGGAAAAAATCCCCTCAGCCTCAAAGTCATTATCTACTCCCATACCACTGATTTCTAAAAGGATAAGAAATCTATAGAACAATTTTGCTATATTTATACAGATTTCATTTAGAGATTGCATGTGTGCTTTTGATTTCCTTTAATTTTCTTCATCAGAAACCTAAAACATCATACAAAAAGAGCTTTAATTTTTTTGGATATTTTGCACACAGCTTCTTGGATCTCCTTATTCCTGAGGCTATAAATGATAGGATTCAGCACTGGTGGTAAAACAGCATACAGGAAAGCAGAGAGTAAGTCCACAGTTGGAGTGGAAAGCGCTTTAGGCCTCATGTAGGAAAATATAGCTGTGACCATAAATAAAGAAAAGACCATCAAGTGAGGAGCGCAAGTATAGAAAGCTTTATATCTGCCTTGAACGGATGGGATCTTCAGTACAGCAGAGAAGATGTAGCCATAGGAAACAAAGATGAACATGAAGCAGAAGGCATTCACGACACTGCCAGTTATGAATACCAGAGTTTGATTCACTTTTGTATCTGTGCAAGAGATCTTTAGTAGCTGAGGGATATCACAGAAAAACTGTTCAACAATATTGGATGCACAGAAGCTTAAACTAAATGTGACACTAGTGTGTAAGACTGAATGCATCACACTGCTTATCCAGGAAGCAGCTGCCATCTGAGCACAGGCATCCCAATTCATGATCAAGGTATACTGTAGAGGATGGCAAATGGCTACAAAGCGGTCGTAAGCCATGATGGTCAGCAGGGCTACCTCAGCAGTTGCAAAGGTGACCACTAAGAAAATCTGCATGACACACCCATAGAAAGAAATCAGTTTGCTGTTTGTTAAGGAAGTGGCCATGGATTTGGGGACAGTGATGGAAATAAAACAGATGTCTGACAAGGATAAGTTTACCAAAAAAAAATACATGGGGGTGTGAAGTTGGTGGTTGAGGGACACGGCTACAATTATGAGAATATTCCCAGATAAGGCTATGATGTAAATGGAGAGGAATATCCCAAAATGCAAAATCTGTCCCTCAGGAACATCAGAAAATCCCATCAGAAGGAACTCCATAGCAGCGGATTGGTTTGCCATTTTGTTTCTTTGAAACATTCTGTGAAGAGAAGGGAAGTGTTAATGGAGGAAACCACTTTGAGAAAGATAGAGCCAAACTGGACGAGACAAATTACATGAGTCATGCTGGCCTCTAAAGCTCCCCCAAGTTTCATAGAGATTGAACCCCAGGAAATGCATGATCCATGCCCCCCCTTCCTGTCATTTTCTCATCACAATAGTAAAAACTGGAGTGGCTGCTGGCAGCTACTTTGAGGGGTTTCGAACTGACCTCTCCAAGCTCCCTGAAACTTGGAGGGTCTTTAGAGGACAGTTCGCAGTTGGTCCCCTGAACATTTTGTAGATTTTTTTGCTAAATACCACCCCCATCCCCATGGATAGCCCCCTTATTTTCCCCCATAGATAATAATGGAGATCAGTGGAGGCTGAGGACAAACAGGCAGGAAAGAGGTTTTTCTGGCTGACAGCAAGAAACACTGCTGTGGCTTCTGATGTGGGGATTGTCCACCTGCCCTTTACATAGATGCCTCCCTTCCTGACAGGCGGAGATGCAAGATCTCCGCAGCTGTGCGGAAGCCCCGTTTTCAGCCCCCTCCCCCCTGGAAACTCCATGGGTTTCCTCCCCCCATACGTCCAATTGAGTAACCAATGTCCCTCTCAGAAAAGCTGCAGAGGAAGGTTTGAACATGTTTAAAGAAAAAGCGCATCATGGGATACCGTCTCTTGTCTGGGAGGAATGGGGAAGAAACATGTGCAGATCTAAGCATGGGATCGAGTGCAGTGTAGCTGCATTGTCCGAGTGAACAGGGAAGCAAGGGGGAAACACATGTAAGTGCATTCATGTGTCATACACATGTAATTTGTCTCATGTAGTTTGGCTCATAGTTATCTTACACCATTTGATACTGGTATTCAGTGTAATACTATGCAGTTACGGCCAAATTCTCTGCAGTTAATTGTCTTAGGGCCAAGCTACACATGACGAAAGACACTTGCCTGGCAAGTGGATTGAGTGGTGGGCAAGTGAACAGGGAGAAATACACTTGCCGTTCAAGTGCCATTTGTCACTTGTAGCTTGGCCCTTAGAAGATGTAATTCTGAGTAAGGTTTGTGTCATATGGGCTTTTTAATCCACTTTGGCTTCTGAAAGCAATTTTAAAAAATGTTATACCCACTTTAAGAATAAAACACTGTCTTTCTACAGCTAATGAAGCCTTAAGCCATATTTTGCAAGCCCTCTTTAAATGCTTTTGTTGTGGTTGTTCTTGAACTTTATCCTTAACCTGTGTAAAACCTTTTAAAAAATCTGTTTGCCTTCCAAAGCCAAAGCAGGTTTTAAAAGGTTTAAAAATTGCATAGATTATAGAATATTTAAATATTGTAATATAATTATCAGGTTTAAAAGTTGCATAGATCATAGTACATTTCACTATTGTAATATAATTATCATGGTGGATTAATTTGTAAAACAAATTAATCTGCCACATCTGCTTCTCCCACCATCAAGAAAAGTACTCTGAAATTATAGAGCTCAAACTATGGGCCAAGCTACACATGACGAATGACACTTGAACGGCAAGTGGATTGAGTGGAGGGCAAGTGAACAGTGCGAAATACACTTGCCGTTCAAGTGTCATTCGTCATGTGTAGCTTGGCCCTAAGTTTCTGTTTCTAAAGAATCCTGATTTGGGATAAAGGAAAGATTGAATTATATTAGAGTAAAAAAATAAATCCTTGCATGCAAAATATGACTGTCATTATTTTTGTAGAGGGCAACAAAAAAAGGGAACAAATCTTTACAGGGGAAAGAAGAAATTTATTTTTATTGTTACATTATTATCCTATTCTTTATCCAAAATATTCAGAGTTAAAAATCCCAAGGCATCATCTAATCATACCCTCAAACTACAAAGATGATCATCAAATGGTCTGAGGGAAAACCTCCCTAAATCCTACCTCTTCCACTTGTCTCATTGTTCCTGGAAATAAGGAGATGGGATGGGAGAGATTTAGTCATTCCAGTTCCTATCTTGGGGTTTAAGGGGCAGCTCTTTAGAAGAGTTTATTATGTTTCAGGAGTAGGCACAGTGGAACCAATTACAATTGTTGCATTGCAATTCTCTGAAGTTTTATCAAACAGGGAACTTAGCTTTTCAAAGATTTGAAGATAGTGTAGTAGAGTCACATGTTAATGGCCTGAATTACATGTTCTGAATACTGAGCTAATAAGCTAAGGAACTAGATTTACACCTAAGTGGTTGTGGTGGTCAAGCACTGGCTTTACAGTGGTGCTGCTGTGGACATTCTGTGAGGGGTGTGGTGACACAACATGCATTTCTCTGCAAAGTCCAGATTGCATGCAAAGAGAGTTTCCTGGAGTTCTGAGCAATTGCAGTGTTACCTATCAATCTGAGAGCAGAGGTCTTCAGCCAATCACCACCCTTCTGTTGACCAGAAGACAGGAAGGGAAGACAAATTAATCACTTTTACTAACCCTTTCAACTAGTTCTTTCACCACCCTTAGGTTTCTTTACCTTTCTTCTTCAGCTATGTGGACAAGCAGACCCCCAAAGATGTTTCTTTCTTTAACCAGCTTGAAAAAGGAACAACCCCTGCCCCCAAAAAACCCAGCCCCACAGTGATTGGCTAGCCCCATGCTGCTATTTGGTAAAAGGGGGGGGGCTATAGAATAATTTTACTAATATTCATTTAGATTCCATTTAGAGTTTACACGTTTTTGACTTCCTTTATTTTTCTTTACGAAACATCTACAAAATCATGCAATTTTTAATTTTTGCGACGTTTTGTGCACAGCTTCTTAGATATCCTTATTCCTAAGAATTCAGAACTGGTGATAAAACAATATAAAGAGCAGCAGAGACCGAGTTCTCAGAAGGGTTTATATCTGCCCTGAACTGATGGAATCTTCAGCACAGTGGAGAAAAAGTAGCCATAGGAAAGAAAGATGAGCACGGTTCTTTTAACTGTGTTAAGTATTTTTCAGTGACAATTGGGTGAGAGATGGATTGATTTTCTGTGCTGCTTTCTGTACTTTTAAATCTTTATACTGTATTTATTGTGATTTTAAATTTCTGATCCAGAGGAGTTAGCCGTGTTAGTCTGTAGTAGCAAAATCAAAAAGAGTCCAGTAGCACCTTTAAGACTAACCAATTTTGTTGTAGCATAAGCTTTCGAGAATCACAGTTCTCTTTGTCAGATGCATGGAGGGCAAAAAGAAACTGGTCAGATATAGAGGAGGAGAGGGGAGGGCAGAGTAGATGCAAACAGCTCCTTCTGATATGGAGATGCAAACAGCTCCTTCTGATATGGAGATGCAAACAGCTCCTTCTGATATGGAGATCAAACTTACTCATTTGTAACACTATTAATCACACTGCTGATCCAGGAAGCAGCTGCCATTTGAGCACAGGCACCCCAATTCATGTTTATCCTATATTGTAGAGGATGGCAGATTGCTTCATAGCAGTCCTAAGGCTTGCTGGCTCTGCACCCACAAAAGTGTTGACAAAGAAAACCTGACCCACATATCCATAGAAAGAAATCATTTTGCTGTTTGTTAAGGAAGTGGCCATGGATTTGGGGGCAGTGATGAAAATCAAACATACATCTAACAGTGATAAGTTTACCAAAAAAAAAAAAAGTACATGTGGGTGTGAAGCTGGTGGTTGAGAGACACTGCTATGATTATGAGACTGTTGCCAATTAGGGTTACAATATAAATTGGGGGGGGGGGGGAATCACAAAATGAAAAAAATGCTCCGCATGGGCACCAGAAAATCCCATCAGAAGGAACTCTTTCACAGCAGACAGATTTTCCATTTGATTTCTTTGAAATATTCTGTGGAGAGAAAGTCATTTACATTATAAAGTATTTTTTTGAGAAGCATTATTGTCTCTTTGCACTAGTACAGTATACATTAAATAATATCCACTGCAATCCTATGCAGCATTAGACCTTTTTAAAGCTATTGAACTCCCTAGTCTCAGAAGGGTGCAAACTCTCCACACAATTGCACTGATTATATTATGTATTCATAACATTTATTGTAGCATATTTTAATATTGTTACATAACTCAATCTGCACACAGATGTAATATAAACAAATTGGCGCTATCTGCTTGCCCCAGAGTCAAGAGCAATATTTTGAAAGTATAGTGCTTCCTGTCATGATCAAACTGAACTATTATTTTCTATTTCTTTTACTAAAGAAGTCCTAATGTGACTTCTTCTTAATATTCTTAATATTGTCAGCAAACGCCATATAACTTATCATTTTTGTAGATAACATAGAAAAATCTCTTCTTTGTGTCGAGACAAACAAGTGTTTTTTTAAAAAAATTGTTAATAGTTATATGATGCCCTTTATCCAAAGTATTCAGATCATGTTAGAAACTTATAAAAACATTCAGCTATTCCTCTTGTCTCAAAGTGGCTTCAGATAAATGTTTTGAGACTAATTTTTAACTTAGCTGGCTCACTGACCACTTCAAAATCCTTCTCAATGGATTATTTCTGCTAAACCTCCCACAAATTATACTGCAAAGATCATCTTTTTATAATCAAACAGTCGGACGAAAAATTAACTCGTTGCTCAGTAGATAGAAAGGATGTTATCATTGTATTATCCACAACAGAGCAAATGTTGCAAATGAAACGCGTAGATCAATTCTCTTAATTCTGTCACCATCACACCATTTTCTTCCCTCAGTAGATCCTAATTAACTCATTTCCATAAAGAACATACATCTATTTCAGGGTATTCTAAAGGAAAATTTGACTGGTGCAATGAGGCCCCCATTTAAAAACTATTCCGACAATTTCAATATTTCTATTTTGCCTTTTGAAGAAGGATCATGGACAAGCCATTATTTATTTTGTTTGAATCTTGTTTGCTTTTAAATAGTAAATCTTCTTTATGCTTTATTTTTCCTTGATCCTTTTGGCTTTTCCTAATTAGTAGAACTTCCTGTAAATTTCAGGTCTGATTATGTCTGATTGGAAGGAGGTGTCCAGTGAAGTGCCACAAGGCTTGGTTCTGGGTCCGGTACTTTTCAATATTTTCATTAAATTTGCAGATGACGCCAAACAGGTAGGAGTAGCAAACACCCTTAAGACAGGGATAGAATTCAACGCGATCTGAACACACTGGAAAAGTGGGCAGATTTGAACAAAATGCAATTTAACAGGGTTATGTGCCAGGTTATTCATCTGGGTAACAAAAATGCACAACATGCATACTAGATGAGTGATACACTTCTTAGTAGCAGTGTGTGTGAACAAGAACTTGGGATATAGGTGAATAGGAAGCTAAATATGATCAGTCAGTGTGATGCAACAGCAAAAAAGGCGAACACAATCTGGGGTGTATTAACAGAGGCATAACATCCAGATCACAGGATGTTATTGTCCCACTATATACCACATTGGTCAGGCCCCATCTGAAGTATTGTGTGCACTTCTGGAGGCCTCGATTCAAAAAGATGTGGACAAATTGCTATGCAACTGGGTCAAGGGGGGGTGAAGGCAGGGGAGCTGACAAAGGCAGGTGTGAAGGAAAGAAGGAAGCAGGAAAAGGGAAAAGTCTATGAGAGGTAGTGAACGGGGAAAAGGACATGATGGGAGAGGGAAAATTACGATGTCCCGCACAAATCCGTGTGTGTCCCCTCTTGTATATACTGAGGGCCAAGCTACAAGTGACGAATGACACTTGAACGGCAAGTGGATTGAGTGGAGCGCAAGTGAACAGGGAGAAATACCCTTGCTGTTCAAGTGTCATTCGTCACTTGTAGCTTGGACCTGAGATCTCCAGATACTGAAACCTGTGGATCAGAGCCACTTGGAAGCACAATAGAGGCTTCTGAAACCTGGTGTAACCCCACCCCCCAGGTTTGCAGAAAAAATGCAAAAAGTAAAAATGATGCATTGGGTGCATTGGTTGGCTTAAACACTCATCAACAACAGCACACACTGTGCACAGATGCTGTTTGCTTATCTGTTACAGTGTGTGCCAGAGCATCCCACAAGACCCAGGGGGCATAAGCACATCAAGATCCCTCCACAATGGTGGGGCTCACTCCACCTCCCTCCCGCACTGCTCCAGGACACGTGGAACACACCAAGGGGCCCAGAAGGGAAACCGCACTGGGACTGCACTTACCTCTTCCTCCTGCAGCAGCTTGAAGTCCCGATGGAGGCATCAGAGGTGCCAACAGTGAGGGAGTGGAGTGGGGAAGGTAGCTCCTTAGACTCCCCCGTTCTCACTCCCACCCACAACAAAGGAACAAATTTTACAAACAATTGTAGAAGTTTAAAAATTACTGAAAGGCCCTGATCTGCACAAACAATGCAGATTGGGGCCTTGTGGCATTTTTTGAACTTGTAAAATAGCCTGTTAAATGGCCTCAAGGGCAGCAGTAGGCGGAAGAAAGTAAGCTCCAACTTATATGCGGGAGGGAGGAAGCAAAGGAGGATACGTTTGAGGAAGTTACAGTGGGGGGGGGGGGAAGAGAGTTGTGGGTGAGTGGTACAGGCAAGAACATTCCAGAGAAGGCTGGGTGGTGACGGGGTACTTTTGCTACCTCCCTTCCAAACACTTTCCCCTCTTTCCACCCTCCCTTCCAAACGCTCTTCCCTTTTGCCCCCTCCATCTCAAGGGCCATTCCCTTTTGCCCTCACCAAACACTCTTTTCATTTTCTCCTCCCTCTCCAACCTTCTTCCCCTTTGCATCCCCCAAAGTCCTTTCCCCTTTGGAGGGGGTGAACAGGGGAATGGTTTGAAAAGGAGGGGGCAAAAGAGTAGACTCTCTGCAAGGGAGGGGGCTTCAAGCCTAGTGGGGGTCCCTGGAATCCCTACCCTGCAATTTTGGGGGGCTCCTGCTTGTTTTGATATAATGGTCCCTTTGTCTCCATTATAAAAGGAACCGTCACTAGGGCATTCTGGTAAATAAGACTCTAGAGAATTACCCTCCAAACATCAATATAGAAAGGGCAGAGATACTCCAAACCAGGCTACCAGATAATTCACTGTAACATAATTTGACATACAGCTTTTTTATGGCATCCTGAGTGGATAAAATGCCTGCTTGAAATGCAAAAGCTGCATCTAGGAATCATCATGAAAAAGCAAAAGTGGACCATCATTTGTACTGTAAGTTGGAAGAAAAATTAAGCAAGATTGAAAAAAAATAATGAATATCTTCTTTCGTTATTTTTTGTCTTCTTGTAAGATTTGTTTTTCTGTCTGTCTGAGCAGTTAGTTTGGCTTTCTGTTTCTCTACATTTTTCTCCCTACTCAATCTAAAAGAAATGTTTTTCATTAACATGGCAATCTTTGTGAAAATAAATGTTATGCTTTTAGCTCTAACTTGTAGCATAATTGATAAATAATATTAAAGGCTTGGATCCAATGGATGATGTCAGCGAGTGCTAGACAGTTTCTGCCATGGACCACACTTCCTCTTCCACTAGCAGTTCTGTTTGTACAATATCAGTGGTTTTCAATGAGCTTTTGTCAATCAAAGGCTATAAAACAATGATGAGCAAAAATAATATTTGTGATGTTGAATGCACTTCCTTGTTATACCTCTCAGTTTTTGAAAACAAAACTATTGTATGTGCAGCTACATTAAGTAAAACAAAAACAAACAGAGTGCTTCTTATGGGTGCACACAGGTATAATGCAAGCTTAATACCTGCACTTATATAGTGTATGAGGAGCTTTGGACTGAAAGGTAGGACACAAATGAACAAATAAAAGGTAGCATACAAATAAATAAAGCATCAACAACCAACTTCAAGCAAGGTTTCTACCAAGCTAGGAGCAAATAAAATCACACTTCGACTACCCTCAAGGGAAAATAATGTAATACTTTAGTCTTGGTATTGTTTGATTTAGTCTTGCTTTCTTGGTATGCTATGATTCAGTTATCAGACAAGATATAAATTTGGGTAGATGTAAAGCAGCTATACTAGTGCATCCTAATTTTATTGTACCACTGAAGTAGTACAACTTCAGACTAATAGTTTTATTAGTATTGACAGACTTAGAATTTGGTTTCCTTATAAGTTCTGGTGGTGGTAGAGAGTGCCCTCAAGTCAGAGTTGACTTATGGCGACCCCTGGTGGGGTTTTCAGCAGTGCTATTTTACAGTCCTCATAAAGCAATTAAGGTTCTCTCTCTTTTGTCTACAGACTGGATGGAGCTGAAAATTCACCTGATAGAATTGTGTTCTGTAATTCAACCTATGTCTTCCTTCTTCCTACAGTGGATATCTACAGTGCATTGAGACCAAATGTCCAACCTAACTACTGTAAAGGAATTCCTTCTTCTTGGGTTTTCTGAAATTCGAGAGTTCCAGATTTCACATGGTGTGTTTTTTCTTGCCTTTTATTTCGCAACCCTGGCAGGTAACCTTCTCATCATCAAGCTGATTGCTTTTGAATGCCACCTCCACAAACCCATGTATTTTTTTCTGCTGAATTTAGCCCTTGCAGACATTGGATCCGTGTCTGTTACAATTCCAAAATCCATGGCAAATTCCTTCTTCAACACAAGACTGATTACATATTCTGAATGTGTCAGCCAAGTGTTTTTCCTCATCTTCTTCATGGCAACAGACCTTGCTTTCCTCACGGTCATGGCATATGACCGTTATGTTGCTATTTGTAGTCCATTACATTATGAGACACTAATGACCAAAGAATTCTGCATCCAAATGGCAGCTATCTCATGGACTGGTGCCCTTTTCTATGCCACATTACACACCTTTGGCACTTTTGCAACATCCTTTTGTTCCAAAGTCATTAATCAGTTTTTCTGTGAAATCCCGCAACTGCTCAAGATCTCTTGCTCTGATCACTATCAGATTGAAGTTGGCATCCTTGGCTTCAGTGGGTGTTTGGCCTTTGCAAGTTTTATTTTCATCATCTCGTCTTATGTACAGATCTTTAGAGCTGTGATGAAAATCCCCTCTGTACGAGGGAGGAAAAAGGCATTCTCAACTTGTATTCCACATTTCCTTGTGGTCTTCCTGTTCATTTTAACGACAGCTTTTGCTTACCTGAAGCCAATCTCAAACTCGGCCACAGATCTGGACTTAGCAGCTGCAGCCATCTATTCTGTGGTTCCTCCACTGATGAATCCAATCATCTACAGCATGCGGAACAAAGAAATCAAAATAGCTATAAGGAAATATTTCTGCTTCCTTAAGACTGCCTTTTGTCATATATGAAAAGCTGTTAATGACTGACATCTTTGTTAAATGAAGTGTGCATGAGACTTTGTGTTAAATCAATACCACACTGGAAAAAAAACCTCAAGTCTGTGTTATGTCTAAATTAACGTGTGCGTAATTTCACTTATAGTGCATACATTATCTTGCTGGCCATGAGGTTGGTCAAGAGCCACAGATGGTACTGAAGCCCTGACCCCTGGAACACTTATTCAGAAATTTGAGCTTCTGATGTGTCATTGACCTTACTTGCTCATTTTAAGCACAACTTTCCATATGCAGCTCTATTTAGATATGATACTAAACCTTTCAATTGGCTACAACCTGCTTTTCCATTGGTAAAAAAGGGTCCCTTTTACATCCAGAAGGCTATGCTGGGAATTATAGAACCTCTCTGAACAAAGACCATGATGGAACAGGAACTTGAATAAGGAGGGGAATTGGATGAGATAGAGCAAGAAAGCTGACTGGATCCTAACTATTATTTGTTCTACTGTAGTATAGGATCAAACCTATAATTTGAGATTCAGGGTGTCCCAGCCTACTTATATATAAGAAAGGTCATAAAAGAAAGGCCATGAGAGCCTAGCACGGGCTAAACCCTTCATGCTCTCCCTCTTCTGATCTGTGTACATTCATATTGAGTCACAAAGCCAAGCTACAAGTGATGCCTGACACAGGTTGGACAGTTGTCAACTTCCTTCAAGTTCTGATGGGAAATGTAGTTGTTCTGCTCTTGCAGCTTGGCTCTTCATTTAATTGAAGTTTACAGAGTGGCAGTCTATGGCAGGGAGAATATCCGGTCAAGAAGGGAGTGCAGGCATTGGGCTCTCGCTGGGGGCCCCCCTTCCCCTCCGCTGGGTGTGTGCGGGGGCATTCTGTAAACTTCAATTAAACGGAGAGCCAAGCTATAAGACCAGAATGCCTACATTTCCCATCAAAACTTGAGGGAAGCTGACAAGTGTCCAACCTGTGTCAGCTTGTAGCTTGGCTCATAGAATCAGCATTGTTGTCAGGTGGCCATTAGTTGCTATTATCTTTTTGACTACAGAAAATTAGATAAGGCGAGATCAAAGATAAGAGGTGGTAAACTTGAGTCCCATAATTCTGCCCACGTTGTCCTTCCAGCAATAATTATCGATTGGATGGAGGATGGAGAAGTGGATAGCCAAGGAGAACAGTGTATTTGTATGCAAAGGCAATTTAGAACAATTTAGAGTGCTCAATAAAAGCAAGTATGTCTTCTATTATTATTATTATTATTATTATTATTATTATTAAAGACTATTGAGATTTGAGCAGAGGAATGTCCAAACATATCAAATGTTTAGATTATATTCTATTCTTCATACAGAGTTTAATAACTTTTTAATTTTTCAGGAAGGGCACATCTCCTAAAATCATGTCAGGTTTTTGAAATAGTGAGTGGAAATATTCGAAAATCAGTAGTTCCCTGAGAAAGGAAGCTGAGAGAAGCTGAATGCTGTATTTCAGAATGATGAAAAGTATACTTCATACAGCAGTAAAATCCCACCTCTGTTCATTGAAGCAAGTTTTTTTTTTTAAATGTCTTTGTGAAATTAGAGCAAACTTATGAACTGAACAATGTATTCTCCATCAGGTTTGATTACAATATGTGTGTGTGTTTTAAAAATGCTTGTTTTGATAGAACAAGGAAAACTACATTAATTTTTCACACTAGAATAGATTTTAGAGCAGTGACATGGAGTTAAAGGGCATATCCATCCATGTAATTCCAAAATTGCTTCCATATGGATCTATTAAAGTAATCTGAATTGCATATCGAACACTCAAGGGTTTTGTAACTCTGTCCTGGTTGAAAGAAATAAAAGTAATTTTAAAATAGACCTCTCATTATTATTTTAAACTTCATAGTCTAAGCTGAAATAGCATGAAAATGCAAGATGGTCCCTAAAGAAACAATTAAACTTAATTAAAAAAAAAATAACACCTGGTTCAAACACCTGGTAAAAGTGTCAAGTAATTACTCTTAATTATAATAATTGGGAAGTATTAAAAAGTGCTATGTGCCCTTTCTCCTTGATTTTTCTTCACAAATTAAACAAATATAATAAGGATGAAAACCTTTTTTTAGGTGGTAATTACAGTTAACATTTGAAAGTTAGTCCCTATGGCATGAAATGATCGCTTTAGGCACTTTAGGTGAAAGTTCACTGGAATCAAAATGAAAGAATAACTTCGTTGAGTTTTCTTATTTCCCTGAGAGATTAATTAAAACAGCCTGTAGATAGCACTGATTTCTCTTTGTATCACTCTTCCCAAAATAATTGATTTCAAAATGAAGACTTTTAGGCGCCCTAGGCCAAAAAACCCCACAATTCATTTCAAAGCATGCACCTTTTTGATTAAACAGAAAATCAGGATCTCAGCACCAACTGCAAAAGAAACAAAGAAGTGATTTGGTCTTCAGTTGTTCATGGCCATAGCAGCAACTCAACCCAGTCACCAATCTGCAGTAAACCACATAAATTCAACATATACAGGACTGCAGGGGCCAACTCTTTCTTTTGACATACCTGAAGTTTTAGCCATCTAGTTTCAGATCCAAGTGTTGGTACTGCCCACTTTCTTATGCTTATATTATTGAGAGAAATTTCTGAAAAGTCATCATAAAACTTGAAAAGTGGTTTTTTTTTTCCAGATTGGCAGGAGGTAGAGATGCCACTTTGGTTGACAGTGGGAGAGAACTTCACCCATAAGAACGTAAGAGAAGCCATGTTGGATCAGGCCAATAGCCCATCCAGTCCAACACTCTGTGTCACACAGTGGCCAAAAACCAGGTGTCATTAGGTCTGCCGGTGGGGAAGAGGCACTAGAAGCCCTCCCACTGATTGCCCCCCCCCAACACCAAGAATACAGAGCATCACTGCCATAGACCCTGTAGCTGATAGCCACTAATGGACCTCTGCTCCATATGTTTATCCAATTCCCTCTTGAAGTTGTCTATGCTTGAAGCTGCCACCACCACCTGAGGCAGTGAATTCCATGTGTTAATCACTCTTTGGGTGAAGAAGTACTTCCTTTTAGCCATTCTAACCTGACGGCTCAGCAATTTCATTGAGTGCCCACAAGTTCTTCTATTGTGGGAAAGGGAGAAAAATACTTCTTTCTCTACCTTCTCTATCCCATGCATAATCTTGTAAACCTCTATCATGTCACCTCTCAGTCGCCGTTTCTCCAAGCTAAAGAGCCCCATGAACTTTAACCTTTCTTCATAGGGGAAGTGTTCCATCCCTTTAATCATTCCTGTTGCCCTTTTTCCAGTGTTATAATATCTTTTTTGAGGTGTGGTGACCAGAATTGTACACAGTATTCCAAATGAGGCCGTATCATTGATTTATACAGGGGCATTATGATATTCGCTGATTTGTTTTCAATTCTCTTCCTAATTCTCTTCCCATCATAGTGTTGTCCTTTTTTATTGCTGTCGCACACTGTAGCAACATTTTCAGTGAGTTATCTACCACGACTCCAAGATCTCTCTCTTGGTCAGTCTCTACCAGTTTGGACCCGATCATTGTGTATTTATATTTTGGATTTTTGGCCCCAATGTGCATTACTTTGCACTTGGCCACATTGAACCTCATTTGCCACGTTGACACCCACTCACCCAGCCTCGACAGATTCCTTTGGAGCGCCTCACAATCCTCCCTGGTTCTCACCATCCTGAACAATTTAGAGCCAAGCTACAAGTGACTCCTGACACAGGTTGGACACTTGTAGGCTTCCCTCAAGTTTTGATGGGAAATGTAGGCGTCCTGGTCTTACAGCTTGGCTCTCCATTTAATTGAAGTTTACAGACCCCCCCCACACACACCCAGTGGAGGGGAAGGGGTGCCCAGCGAGAGCCCAACGCCTGCACTCCCCTCCTGACTGCATGTTCTCTCTCCCATAGACTGCCGCTCTCTAAACTTAAATTAAATGAAGAGCCAAGCTGCAAGACCTTGGCTTGGCAAGACATTTCCCATCAAAACTTGAGGGAAGCTGACAAGTGTCCAACCTGTGTCAGGCATCACTTGTAGCTTGGCTCTTAGCATCATCCACAAACTTAGCCACTTCACAGCTTACTCCCAACTCCAAATCATTAATGAACAAGTTAAAAATCATGAGGCCCAATATTGAGCCCTGTGGTACCCCACTGATTACTACCCTCCACTGTGAATATTGCCCATTTATACTCACTCTGTTTCCTATTCATTAGCCAGTTTTTGTTCTATAAGAGGACTTGTCCCTTTACCCCATGACTAATGAGCTTACTTAGCAGCCTTTGATGAAAAACTTAATCAAAAGCTTTCTGGAAGTACAGGTAGACAACATCCAGGGCTTTTTTTGAGCCAGAAGGCACCTGAACACCATTCGGGAACCTCCAAGAAAAAGCCACGTGACTCATGGCCCTGCCCCCTGGTGCCCAAAGACTCCTGCTTCCCGGCTGCCTGCTCCTCTTTCTTTCTTTGCTTCCTTCTTTCTCTCTCTCCACATCTCTCCTTCCTTCCTCTTTCTTGCTGCCCCGCCCAGCCGCCTCTCAGCTGTTTGGCAGGCTGGTTGTGTTTTTTTGGTGCTACACCTCTGAAGATGTCAGCCACAGCTGCTGGAGAAACATCAGGAACTACAATGCCAAGACCATGGCTATACAGCCCGGAAAATCCACAACAACCAAAGAGAGGAAAGTTGTAGTGGTTATATTATCATCTCTACCAGGGGGTGGTGCTATTCCATATTAGAGTACTTGGGATGGTTCCTTCTTTTGCTTCCTTCTTTTTCTCTCTCCACATCTCTCCTTCCTTCCTCTTTCTTGCTGCCCCGCCCAGCCGCCTCTCAGCTGTTTGGCGGGCTGGTTGTGGTCCCTTTAAGCCGGCAGATATAAAATAGGTATGAATGACTCAGCGGCATTGTCCCGCATTTACCCATTGTGGTGCCTGAAATTAACGTTGGTCTACACTTATGTGTGAGTGTGGAGTGTCTATTGGGTAAGAAATGGTTAAGAAATTGAGCAATCTATCCTTGCTAATAAAGTAAGTCCACTCTAACCCCTTTGTAGTACATAGGGGCCTGATACACCTCCCTGTACCTTCCCAAACATTACAGGTTTAATTAAAGAGAAGAAATATATTGTCGAAGGCTTTCACGGCCGGAGAATGATGGTTGTTGTTGTGTCTGTGACAATGGTGCTGTTTTTTGGTGCTACACCTCTGAAGATGTCAGCCACAGCTGCTGGAGAAACATCAGGAACTACAATGCCAAGACCACGGCTATACAGCCCGGAAAATCCACAACAACCAAAGAGAGGAAAGTTGTAGTGGTTATATTATCATCTCTACCAGGGGGTGGTGCTATTCCATATCAGAGTATTTGGGATGGTTCTGTATGAGTTCTCATTATTGTTCTATGTTCCATGGAAGCTGACTGTTTATCTGGCAACACCAGCAGCCATGTAGATTGTTTTACAGTAATCTAGCTACACTGTTATGGAAGCCTGGATCATTTCTTCCTGTGTCTCCTCCATTACCTACCAAACTGCAACCTGAAGGGCTACTCTTCTTACTAACAGTCAAGCTCTTTTTCACCCCAGCCTTCTAGGGAGATCTTCTCTCTTGCAGGTATAATGTCCCACCTGAATGTTGAGGTTGGGAAGCATGTGCTCTGTTCTCTCCAATGTCCCTGTGAGGTAGGACGCTGGAGTGTTTCTTTTTTACATGCTCATATGGGTTCCAAAGTAGATTACTCAATCTGGGTTCAAGGTCCTTGAATCCTGGACTATAATCGCCTGCCATTCCCTTGGTCCTATTGAAAAGCATTAACTTGTCAAAGAGATTGAAGTGATTTCATATGGGGCTGTAAAAAGCTCTCCCTTCCCAATATGCTTTCTGGTTTCCTCACCTGGATGCAGACTGAAAGGCTCCAAGAGAATCATCTGTCACCTTAAATGGACAGCTACATCCTCTAGCTCACACACATCATTATTTTCTTATTCTAATATCTAGCAATAGTCGTAGGGATGAGCCTGCATAAATGTATTAAAGACACAAGCCTGGGTCTTACAACTAGCAGACCCAATATATGAGAAAAAAAACTAATTATTCTGAAACTGCTGATTAATTAAGATAACCTCCCAATGACTGTGACAATATTTATGTTTTAATTTCTTAGCCACCTCATGGACTTGTGAGGACAAAAGGTAGGGTAAAAAAATTCTTAAGATATAATAAATAAATAAATTCCAGGTCATTTGTGATAGTTGGAAGGAATACAGTAGTCAGTTTTGACATGATCTTGGGAAGAAGGCCTTGTTTCTAGTAGTACTCTCTCACTTCAGAAAAAGAAGTACTGAAAAAAATGGAGTCCTGAAAAGAAGATCACCTGACAGGAAGTTACATACCTCATTAGGGGCTTGGCAGGATGTTTGAATTCACTGTTGAGTTTGTACCTGGACTTTCCCTTCTACCGATCACAAATTAGCCCTTACAAGTCAAAAGGCATTTTTTCTGAGTTAGTAAAAGGAGATCTTTAAAATAGAATATCAACTGCCAACTTTTACCCTACATTATTTTTCTCTTATTTCATACCCTAAGCCTAAATTCTAATTTAGCACTGAACATTAAAAAAGAAGAAAACTAGTAACAGAATCTTGAAAGCATCACACAGCCTACTAATGTTCTAATGATTTGTTTAAATTTGTTATAGCCGATTAAAAAAAAAAACTCAGCAACTTTTGGGTGTCCTGGACTCTTGGGATCAAGTTAACGAGAAAACAGAGTGGAGAGTCCTGCCATTTAAACTGCTTTTTAAATACTAGATGACATCACAATCCATCTGAATTTTGGAAGCCTCCAGAGGAAGATCATAAGTGCTGCAGTACGTGAAAATGCATGTGCAAGCTTTATAACCTAAAGCAGATCAAAGACCAACTGAAACATTGAACAAGTTCTAAGGTATCTTCATAAGATTTCCTTTTAGGTGATGATTTTGTCTTTAACTTGAGCTGTTTGTTAATTTTGTCCTTTTCTTTTGTTTCCTTCACTGTTCCCTCAATCTAATCTCACAATTTATTCTCAGAATGCAGACAGCATCAGAAGCCGGGGAGAATACCACAATCCAAAGACCCCAGCTTCTTGGGTAAGCTGAATGAATGTCTTAAAAGTCTATTATTGCCCAGATCAATTTTTCTGTTGGAGAATATGTCTTTGTAATGATGAACTCAACAAAGTGGCAGAAAGTATTTAGCAGTTTTATTTGGAGCAGTTTTATTTGGGGTTTCATATTAAAATTTTTGAAGAAAAAAAGTGGGTGGGAGAACTTATGAGCTCAAAGTATAAAATGTATTACTTTACACACATGTTAAAAAATATCTATAAATGGATCCATATGGATAAAAATGCTATATGGAACAGATTAGAACAGGAAACTCGATTAGAACAAGGGGAAATTCACAGGAAAATAACATCCCATTTCCTCCCCTTTTGATGATTCCCCTCTCCCCCACCCCTTTTCTTATTTTCTTTCTCTTAATATTTCTCTCTTTCTGCCTTCCCCAATGCCCTTTGTAAAATAAACAAACTCTCACTTTCTGTCTTAATTTTTCACTTGCCTCATAACTCTTTTTCTCTCTTTTGCCCAGCCTCAACTCTCTTTGCAACCCCAGCCGGAAGGAAGAGACAGACACAGACTTGGAATAAAGGGCCGTTTATTAAATGACCATAAAGGTAATGCACGGCGAGAGCTAACTAAGCGGTACAGGTCAAGCCCTGGGGTCAACTCCGGACCTCCGCCTTGACCTGTCTGGGCGAGCCCCATGCCCCCGGGTGTAGGCCATCCTTTGAATGGCTGCAACCCGGGCTGCCAGGCCATGGATCCCCATTGAAGCACCTGTTACACACCCAGCCGCACAGCATGAGGGGAGGCCTTGTATTGAGGATCCCAGCAGGTTTCTGCCAGCGTACGGTCGCCGCAAGCATGCATACCGCCCTTAATGGCAGCCCTGTCCCCACTCACGGGGAAGTGCCACAGGGTGCTCACCAGCCCGCACCCTATTCCCAAAATCTCCTGCCACCGCATGGGTCAAGCCTCTGCTTAGACCCTCGCGCCCCACCGGTGGCCTAGAGCCACCCAAAGCCCTTGCCGCAGGTCATCTAGGAAAATATCATTGTCCTCAGGTGCCAGGTGGACACCGACGCCTCTATAGAGGCGGGCAAATTCGGCCCTAATCTTGGGGTGTGGCAAATAAATACCCAAGCCTTGCCCCAAAGACCTCTTAATGGCGTGGTTAGCCTTATGTCAGGCCCTCTCTATTGCCCTGGTGTCAAAGGCCTCCCGCCAAACCCGTCGTCGTAGCATCTCTTACCATACTATAAGCACACTCGGCCATCGGCTGCTTATGTATTCAAGGTCCTCAGCTACCTGCATCGACAGGGCCATGCCCTGTACCAGCCCAAGGTCATTACCCCCCAGGTGAATGACCACAAGGTGTGGGGGAGGCTTCGTCCATCCCCTAAACAGGAGAGACAGCAGGCCGGGCCCTCTGAGACCACGCCTGCCCTGCCACTCCACAGTGGCCGCAGCGCTCAGGCCCAGCTGGGATCCCATCTGTGTTCTCTTGGCTTGAGTGGCCTCCCAGAACACCACGCTGTGGCCACAAATCAAGATTCTGTTCCTCTCTTGGCTCGACACGGCACCTGAGAAAAGAACAAGTAGTTTGCTATTTAAAACTGCTGCAGGGGCCGGACATAGGACCGAAACGCCCTTGACTGCCACCTGCCCACTCTCTGAATCGCCTGCTGAGGGTATCCCATAGCAGCTGCTGTGGAGGCCGCACCAATCCGGAAGGAGTGGGTTCCGAATTTGACCCCCGACAAGCCAATTGTCTTAAGTGCCCTCTCTGTCACCGCCCAAAACTGATATTTAGTCAGTGGGGCCCTATCTTCGTGGCGGAATAAAATCCCTCGGTCATCCCCACGAAGTGTGACATATTCCTTAAGGGCCTTAACAGGGCACAGCTCCTGCTCAGAGCAGGGGCCCAAAAGCAAGGGGCTCCCCCACTGCCGCTGGTCAGTCTTGGACCGTCTGATCCCAATGGAGACTTTATCCCCAACGAATTTAATGTCCTGGGCATTCAGTGTCTGGCCAGACACGTCTGTACGCGATGAGGCCATCAGCTCACTAACTCACAGAGCTCCAAAAATGCCATTAAGGCAGAAGTGTGGAAAAGCTTCCGTTCAAATGCTGACGAGCAGACTTCCACCCATGTGGTCCCCAGTCCCTTAAGGACTGATGGGGAGATGGGCTGACTTGGGTCACGTGGCATTTTTATCTCCCTGGCCCAGCCTTCCAGCATCTTTCTAATCCTGAAGACACCCGTGAATTCAGGTAAGCCACGTGCTTTGCTGGCGAAGGCTAAAGCGGCCAACTGACCCCTGATGGACTTCACTGCAAGGCCCCGGCCCCGCTGCACTACACAAAAGTGCATCAAGTGCTCAGGCGGGATGGGCCACAACTGCTGGAGCCCCGCTGACACCCTGAACTGGTAAAGCTGCCCTACCGCACGGGCGTGTACTGGGGGCAATGGACAGCTGGACTGCTCTATTTACTTCCGCCGTCCAAGCTCGCATAGCTCCTGGGGCATCCTCGCTGGTTGCCTGTCAGCCCAGGGGGCAAGCTGCCAGAATCATTCCATCTGTTGGCAAGACAAAGCATCTGCCACACCGTTATTAACACCTGGAACATGCCTGGCCCTGAACAAAATGTTCATGTGCACACATTTCAATGTAAAGGTCCTTACCAGCCTCATCACCCTGAGGGATCTAGATGCCATGGTTTTGACCACGTGCATGACAGCCAAGTTGTCAGACCAAAAGTGTGTGATCCCCAAAGCCCCACGGCCACTAACAAGGGAAAGGACTCCAAAAACGTAAGTTATTTGGACAATCCCTGGGCTACACAATCAGCGGGCCATTGGTCAGCACACCAATGCCCCCTTAAAAAGACTCCAAAGCCTGTAGACCAGGAGGCATCAGAGGTGACTTGAAGTTCGGCTTCTAGCAAAAGCTCCTCCCTCCAAAAAGTCACCTAATTAAAGGTGTAAAGGAATTCCTTCCACACCAAAAGGTCATCCCGCCTGCCCTTATTAATTCTTAAACGCTGATGAGGCAACCGTAAGGCCCTCATAGCATCGCACCGCCACCTGAGGAAAGCCCTCCCAGGCGCAACTGCCTTACAGGCAAAGTTTAAATGGCCAACTAATTGCCACAACTCAAGGAGAGATATCTAGGCTCCACTCAAGCAGCCCTCCAATTGAGCCCAAGATCTACCACCGTCTCTAAGGGCAACCTTAAGGTCTGTTGTACTGTGTCTAGTTCTATTCCCAAGAACGCTATGACAACAAATGGTCTCTTGGTTTTCTCATGAGCTAAAGGAACCCCCAGTTCCTCTGAAAACTCCATGACCCCTGCCAAAAGCCTGGCACACTGCCCCATGCCAGCTGGCCCAGACATCAAAAAGTCATCTAAACAATGGACAAATAGCCAGCACCCTGTGCCTTGGGGAGACCTGAAGAAACCATTCAAGTACCCTCAGCTTTACTGGGCTGGGCCCCTTTTCCAGGCTCTTGGTGGCCACCACTGCCCCCCAAGCATTTCCCACCCTGTCTTCCTTTGGGGCAGGCAGATTATGGGTGGGTTCCCATGCATGCAGGGCAGTCATGCATATACTTGCCCACTTTATTGTTGCAAAGTTCCTCGGACGTGAAGTCCCAACAAAGCAGCCATATTTACACCTGCTGCCCTGCAAAAGTGCGGGAACCTGAACCCTGAGAGGGCAGAATAATCATATGACCACTCTTGCTCCTATTTCTGAGGTTGGACTTGGCAAGGGCCATGCCCTGCACCCACAGCTGTATCAACCAAGCCACCCCCTCAAAGTCCATGTACCCCCTATATATAATATTTATGTATTGGAAAAGGGGGGGGAGCCCTACCTGGCTGTGCCCTAGCCAATACCCCTGCATAAACCAGGAACCCAGACAACCAATGAGTCCAGTTCCTGACAATCTGCCTGCAGCAGATCTACTCCTTATCCCTATCGTACAGATCATCTACATCCTTCTTCTCCTGTTCCCTGAAGAGAAGGGTAAAGACATCCATGTACTAACCCTTTGTATATTCTCCCCGCCCCCGCAGGCAATGCCGTATCTCCCGGGGGAAGTGTCCTATAAGGAACCATGCCATATCCCTGGGGTCCATAAGGGGCCAGGCCCATCTGCTTGCCATAACCAAAAGGCCACCCAGTCACAGACAGAGGGAAGGCCTATCCATCCCAACTGGTAGCACAGCCCGATACAGGCAGTACTTGCACCTGCTGCAGGTGCAAGGAGCCACTGGCATAACTAGGCCAAATAGTTGGGCCTGCAGAAGGCCAACCAAGCATGGGATATGTCTCCAAAACAGAAGATGCAGGAGCGCCGGTAGCAGCTACCTGCCCCAAAGAGCCCCCGGGCCAAGTGGCACTCTGCTTGGGCAAAGGATCCGTACCATCAGGCATGGGTCGTTCCACTGCTATGGCAACTTGCCCACTGTCAGCTGACTATTCCTGGTCAATGTCAGCCACACTCTCAGTTGATGTTGGATTGTCCTGGCTGCTGCCTCCATCACTTGCCACCACTCCTGATACTCCCTCCAGGCAGAAAGACAAGAGACAAAATCCTTATTAAAAGCAGCAATTGTAATTCTTTTAGCACCTTTGCATGGCTAAACAGGTGCAACAGCTGATGCTGTACCACTCCTTGCCCTCTCAAGAGCAACAATGCGCTCCATAAGTTCCTGCCTGCCTGGGCTATCATCCTCGTCTGAGGGAGACAGAGCCCGAGTAGGGTTACGCGGCACTGGCCATTTACAGGCCACTTCCCCATTGATGGGCCACCGCCTTTTCTGGGCAGCATAAACCTTCCCAAATGATGACACAGCAGCCGTTAATAATGTGTTGGACAGGCTCGCGGCTTTACCCCTTAACCAACTGCTGACGCTAGCCCTGACAGGTAGCACTAAGCCCCATCAAAAGTAGCAATTGCCAGGAGCAGTACCAAGCTGCCACACAAGATGGTGCCGAGCACAGTCCTGAGCAGATCTGCCTGCCAACAGAATGGCTGTCAGGCAGAAACAGGCCACCAGTAATTCTCCACCACAAGATGGCGCCGAGCACAGCCCTGAGCAAATCTGCCTGCCAACAGAATGGCTGTCAGGCAGAAACAGGCCACCAGCACTTCTCCACCAAAAGATGGCGCTGAGCACAGCCCTGAGCAAATCTGCCTGCCAACAGAATGGCTGTCAGGCAGAGACAGGCCACCAGTAATTCTCCACCAAAAGATGGCGCTAGGCACAGCCCTGAGCAAATCTGCCTGCTAACAGAATAACTGTCAGGTAGAGACAGGCCCTCTTTTATGGCCCACAAAAATATAGGCTCAGGTGCTGTTTTACCAGTAAGCCAAAGTGAAGAACACCGGCTCTGTTTTATAAGTTACTTTATTTTACTCCTTGCCGGTGGTGGGGGGAGGCTAAATGGAAACAAACAGGCTTATGGCAGGAAGAGGGGTTTATGTGTGAGTGGGGGGGGGGGAGAGGGCTCTCACCACCCACTTTCTCCAAGACAACTATTAAGGGGAGAGACCCCACCCAAGTTGGGCCAAAGTCCCTCCAATACAGCCTAGCTGCCTGCCATCCCAGTGCCCCACCAGCCTGCTCAATTAAACTGCTCAATTACTCTAGCCCCAACAGGCCCTGAAACCCTGGCCTGTATTATGCGCTGCAGCCACCAGCCGCCTCCGACAGTCTCCAAGAGCTGACTGCTATCGCTGCCTTCCAACTGCCTCCATTGCCTCCATCAACGTTTGTTCAGCACACATTCCTCCCTTCAGCTTCACCACTCAAAGGAAGGCAGAGCAAAGAGCTCTTGTTTCACCGAGCACTCAAAGAGACTGCAGCTGGGAAGAGAGGAGCCGCCTGAATCAGGCTCTTGGCTCCGCCCCCCGGCTAAGCCCAGGATGTCTGGGAAGGGAGCCTGTCTCCTTTCCTCCAGGGCGGGGCCGCAAAGGACGGCTCCCAGCTTAAGCTGCATTCTGCTGCTGCTGGGAGAGCCACATTCTTGCTCTCTCTCTCCTGTTTGCCTTCCCTTCATCTTCACTTCACCCATTCCAAATATGGAGCATGCAAAGAGGTAGCCGAAAAATCCCTCCGTCCTGCAGACTTGTGTTGGCAGCAGCAGTCCCTGCTGTGGAAAGGAAGGAGGAAGTGCCTGTGTTGGTGCTGAAACTTGTGTCCTTTATGGAAGAAATACTGTTTGCAGTTGCAGTGCAGAAAGTGACTCTCTACTTGTACCCCAATCTTCAATGCTCTCCCCCGCCGCCTTTCTGCTCACCCTGATCATCCTCCTCAGGCTCCCCTGCCCTCAGTATTACCCCCTCTCCCCTCCTCTGAGGGTAATGATGATGGCTGTGGGGGCTCCTGTACTTTGCCCCCCTGCTTGCTTGCATCAACCTGTGGCTCCCCCTCCTCCAATATCTGCTGCATGTGGTGAGGAAAGTGGCCTAAGGCCAGCAGAGGCATGTTGTGTGTGAAAACACAGACAAAGCTCCTCAGGTTTTTGAGGGGGATTTTAACTCCCCGTCTATTTTAAAATACTTTTCGGAATTTCTGCAACCTGGCTGATTCCCTACATTTGTAGAAAATGCTTCCTTTAGTGTAACAGGCCATGATCCACAGGATTAAGGATCTGCAGATTGGGGCTGCTTGGCTTTTAGAATGTATAATAAAATAATGATTTGTAATGTATTTTTACTCTTCATTTCTTGATATTTTACAGATTAGAAAAAAATGGTAAAAGATGGCACGTGGTACTCTAATCCACTAGAAGAATTTGGCGGAAGCTAAGAGTGAAGAACAGTATTCATATATCCTCAAATTCAATTATTCATTGATAATGTTGATTTTAGGATAACAGTGCCAGGGAAAGGGTGAATAGAAAATTTGTAAGGTGGGTTGACACCATGTAGAATGGAGTGCTCTATGTTTTCTGAATGATGTATTGTCGAAGGCTTTCACGGCCGGAGAACGATGGTTGTTGTGGGTTTTCCGGGCTGTATTGCCGTGGTCTTGGCATTGTAGTTCCTGACGTTTCGCCAGCAGCTGTGGCTGGCATCTTCAGAGGTGTAGCACCAAAAGACAGAGAGATCTCTGTCTTTTGGTGCTACACCTCTGAAGATGCCAGCCACAGCTGCTGGCGAAACGTCAGGAACTACAATGCCAAGACCACGGCAATACAGCCCGGAAAACCCACAACAACCATTTTTCTGAATGAGTTATAAAAGTGCCTGGAAGGTTTGTCTGGAAAACACTGGGTTGGAGTGTCAGACTAAGATGTGGCTGATCGAGGTTTGAATCCCTGTTCTGCCATGGAAGCTTGCTGGGTGACATTGGGTCAGTAATGTAAGGGAAGTACATACTACGTTCTTGTCACATTTTTGCAAGTATTTAACGTATAAATAAGACATTTTTAGTATACTAATAATACATTTTTATTCTTTAAAGTCAAAAGAGAAAACTTCTAATCTTCCTCCCACAGTTACTATTCAAATGAACAGAGAAGACAAAATGGCCAACCTGACTTCTATATCCCAGTTCCTGCTCCTGGAATTCTCCGAGATCCGAGAACTGCAGGTCTTACACTTCTTTGTGTTCCTAACAATATACTTGATAGCCATAACTGGGAATCTTATCATGTTTGCTGTAATAGCCTTTGATCACCATCTTCATACCCCCATGTATTTTTTCCTAATGAACTTGGCAGTATTGGACCTTGCATCTGTATCTGTTATAGTACCCAAAGCTCTAGCTAATTCCCTCACAAACAGCAGATCGATTTCTTATTCAGGATGTGTTGCTCAAGTTTTCTTTTATTTTGCCTTTCAGTCTTCAGATTATGCCATTCTAACAATAATGGCATATGACCGTTACGTTGCTATTTGCAATCCACTACAATATGAGACACTTATGCACAAAGGAGCCTGTATTCACATGGTCTTCGGTGCGTGGGTTAGTGGAGTCCTCAATGCTATATTACAGACTGCAGGCACTTTCACAATTACCTTCTGCTCTAACATTGTCAATCAGTTCTTTTGTGAAATCCCACAGTTATTAAAGCTTTCCTGCAATGACTTGTACCTAATTGAAGTTGGGTTTCTTTTATTTGGTTGTAGCTTGGGGATAGGTTGTTTTACCTTTATTGTCAGAACTTATATACAGATCTTTTCTACAGTTCTCCGAATCCCTTCTGTGCAAGGTCAGAAAAAAGCCCTCTCCACTTGCATTCCCCATATTACTGTGGTTTCTTTGCTTGTGTTCACTGGACTCTTTGTCTATGCAAGACCTCCCACTGACATTTCATCTTATCTAGCTATAGCTTTTTCTGTGATATATGCCATAATCCCTCCTTTGCTGAATCCATTCATTTACACCATGAGAAATAAGGAAATACAGACAGCTTTGTGGAAACTGTACAATTTGGGATATTTTTCTAAACTATCTTCAGTTAAGCTGTTCTAAGAGAATAAGATTGTACACACTACTGTTTAGTGCAATGTTCATCCTGTTTTTACCTCTGAGCCACACAAATAAAATGAGTTTGACTGTTTTGTCTTTGGCCATCATTTCTTTGCCCACGATTCCTACTGGCCAGCTCAAAACATGATAGAGAAGATATTGAAAAGTTCAGCAGTCCATGCTGAAATTGATAGTGGATGGAATTATTTTGAACTCCTTATTGATCAAGGTAACCAATCAAATCAAGAATTCCTGAAAGAATGTCCTGAAAACAGATGTAAATCTATGATGCAATTTATGAAACAATTGTTCTTGCAGCCAAAAGAACATCTGGCTTTGCACATACAGATATCAATTTCCTTATTGCCCCAATTCTCACCTTGGTTGCATAAAGTCAGTCACCCTCATAAGGTCAAACTAGACTGAGGTTTTCAAAGAGTTGGCTATAGGTTCCTGAGGCCCAAGCTGGTTTCCCCACAGCCACAGAGCAGCAGTGGGGAATGGCTGTTAAAAAAATAAAGGACAGCCCAAATGGCCTCTGAACACCACAGTGAGGAAGGAAGAACTCCTGCCTCCCCATTTGAGATGTTTTCTAAAATGGTGAGCAGTAGTCCCTGTTTTTGCTGCTCCACATGGTGTATTCTGTGTATATGGAGCAGTAAAAACTGAAAAATACCCTCGCTCCATGCTATTGTGACATGGGAAAACAGCTTTTGTGGGGGAGAGACAGAAGCTCCTTCTGCCTTGGCTTTCTGAGGCCATTTGGGCTCTCCTTTATGTTTTTTTTAGTTTTATTTTATTAATAGTTTTTACAAGAGAAGACATATTATAAGTAAATAACCAAAATTTGTTATCTTTTTTTTTTATATAATTTTTTATTTTCAATATCTAACATACAACTACTACATACATACATACCCTACAGAACAGTAACTACAAAAGACTACAATAACACAAGGGATAGGAAAGAGGAGGAAAAAAAGAGAGAGGGAGGGAGGGGTGGAAAAAAGGGGAAGGTACCCTACAAACACTAAACACTAAACACTACATTTCTGTTTTCCCTTCATACTGCCATTATTCAAAAGTTAAAGCTTTATATTATATTGATGGAGTGGTTGACCTTACTAAATGCAAATTACAATTTAATTTCAAGTTAAATTTTTCTTCCCCTCCTGGGTCCCGGACGGAGTTCTCTCTGCGCAACTGCAGCCGCAGTGCTCGTTTCCTCCCCCTCCCCCTCAGACTTCTCCTTTTCATCTTGCTTGGTGCACTGGAATTCTGGGTTCCTGTCCTCAAAATCCAAAAAAAAAAAATTATGTTATCATACCTTAAACACGCTGTTCAATATGAGTTATCCAAAAAGACCAAGTTGTTTCATAGTGAGTCAAATTCTTTCCTCTTTGTAAGAAGGTCAATTTAATCATAACAAGCATTGGAGATAGAAAGGCCACAACTTTATTGGCTACAGCTTATCAAAGCCTTGGTATTGCATGGGGCGTAGATCCCTGATCGGTAGATCCGCCTGCCAGCCGATCACTCCCTGACTCCCTAAGACACTAACTGAAGGGGGCCACTGTGGGATGACAGTAAGTGACAACCCACGTTGATGTATGCCTCTGTATGATTCTCCTGTCTTCTGGGAGTGAGCATGCCCCAGCAGCCCCCAAGTTGGGCTTGTTGGTGTCCTGCATTGCTCCCAAAATCCAATAAGAGGATCCCTTGCTATAGGTAAATAGAGCAAACAGGCAATGTTAACCCCAAACCGATGTGTGCCCAATGCCCAAACCACCACAAGAGCCTCAAAATACCTCCTGCCAAGGCTCCTAAAGCTGCAACCAAAGTATGGGTCCATCCAGACTACAGGAGAACAAGCAACCTGTCCTAGCCTGACAGGTGCACACATCGGGACTCCTAGCAACCAATGCTTCCACAAGATACCATAGCATCCCTGTCCATGGTTTCCTTGCCAGATATGTTGTTCTACCCTGGCACCCATTGGGGCTAACCTTTCAGCAAGCCATGCTTCAGACTGAATGTCAGAAAAGCATCCATGAACAATGCAGGATCCAATGGTTGGAAGCCCATGTCAGCCAAAATCATTATGAAAAGTCCTGGCTTGCCGCTGCCTAGGCTGCCGGGCTTGATGCCAAGATCATGTAGCTGATTGACTTATCAATGATGGACCTGATCCCCCAAGCACACATCCATCCCCTCTGTCAATGCATGGAGTCAGTCTAATGTTTGCTACAGCACCAACTTGCACAACTAAAAAGACATGGTCAGAGAGATCTTCAGCCCTGATGAATACAAGACCCATATTCCCCCATGCCCCCATGACAGGGATCACCATCCCACTGCCCAGCAATGAAGGCTGTGATGGGTGCCCTCCTGGTGCCATGCTGAGAATGTGCTGTCTGCCTTCCATGACCCCTGCTCTGTGCCCAGAGTACAGCGAAAAACCTCCAAGATCCCAGCCAATCCTGCATGGAGGAAAATCCCTTCCTGACTCCAAAGCAGCAATCAGTATTATCCTGAGCACATAAAAAATGGCCATCAGACATAGTGAGAAAATGGGAGGTTCCATGGGCACCAAACAGACTTCCTTAGGGCAAAAGTGGTGTGGCAAGTAAAAAATTGCCACCAATTCCCATGTAGCCTTGATTTGTGCAATTGGTTCATACACATCAGTGCTGGCATCCAGATCTAAATATGTCACTCCAATTGTCCAGGGGGATGTATGAATGGTAGAGACTGAGATATGGCAATTAGATCCTCCTATTGATTTTGATTATGCCCCATACCAGGACAGGTTGATGGATGCTGGGTTTGATCTCAGACCTCCGGATCCCTAGCCCTATACCATTTAATGAGTGGTTTACTTTGTTCTCCTTAGATTGAACTTGAATGTAAGGATTTGTTACCTATTCCCAAATTAGTCAGCCATTATGAGCTGGAGACAAAATACAGAAGCTGCAATAAATCTGTTCAGTTCCTGAACTGACTGTCTCCCTGAAATTTTGATGTCTATGCAACAAAAGAACCACATGGGTGTGCAAAGCCAAATGAAGTTGTGAAGGAATTTGGTTGTGTATTTCAGCATTTGGGTAATTAGACAAAGACATGACTCACCAAAGCTGTTCTCTGTCAAATTCATCCATGACTAGATGCTTCTGAGACCACTTCATTGCCATGCAATTATGTCTGCTTGGAAGCCCATCCTATGTTCACAGAGCACTTCATGTTGTTTGTTTGTTTGTTTGTTTTGATGTATACCCCCCTCCCCATGAGTGGGCTCAGGGTGGCTCACCACATCCATAAATACAATGAGTTAATCATAAAACTATAAAATCAATTATAACAATCATTAAAATAGTTCAGGATCAGGCTACTTAAATAAACAGTTGGGTGTCTGTATATGGGCATATATATGGGCATAGCACATGGCCAAGGGTAATTCCAGAAAAAGTGGTGATCTTAAGTGGAAGAAGGGGGGAAACACGCTGGCCCTCAGCCAAAGGCCCAATGGAACATCTCTGTTTTACAGCCCCTGTGGAACTGGTAAATTGACAGTCGTGCTTTTGAGAGTCATCTTGGGCCTTTTTCATATGGCACACTTTAAGTCTGGACTTCATGTCCAGGTTTTTTTTCTGGGAAAAGAGGCAGTGGAACATTTTTTTCATACACTATTGCTGAGTATTTTCAAGAGGTGCTAGAACTCCGTTCCACCGCATTCCCATAGAATAAAAGCCCTGCTCATGTCAATCAGTGCTGAATTTGCTTGGGCTCCTGAAATTTTGCACGGCACAACTTCAAGGCGATTTGGTCTCTAATTTCTTAGTTTGAGACAAATTGAGATGTATGTATTTGAAGCAGCCTTTTGTGGGGGCTGGAGCTGATGTGACATGCTTTTTAAAAAAATTCAGCACACATGTCGTAACATTGCAATGTGTCTGTCATCTCCCTCCTTCTCCCTGTGCCTGTATTCGCTGATTGAGCAGTCTTGTGCCCACCATTTTTAAAAAATTCTGAAGAGGCAATTAGTGGCATGGTTCTAGAGGGAACCTACAAAAAATAAAATAAAGAGAGAATCTGTGGAGAGGTTGGGAGGGAACCGTTTCTGCAGGCATTTGAGAGATGAGGACACAACCTTACAATCTTTCCCTCATTTAAAAAATGAAAAATAAAGAGGGAGTCTGCAGAGCAGAGTAAGGAGAGTGTGGTTTGTACCAGATGGCCAATCAATCAGCACCCAAGGAAAGGGAAAGGGGAGGGGAAAGATATAGTATCCGGGGTCTGAGGTTCAGCCCCCAGACTTACTGGGAGGAGGGGAGAGGAGGCAGCCGGGAGACAGCTTCCCTGCTGCCTGACAGTCATCCAGGTCCCAAACAGGCCAGCAACAGGGGGGGGGGAGAAGAACCTAAGTCGCAGAGGGTCAGATGAGGCAGGTGGAAGCCAGCTATCCCCACCCTCCAGTGGGAGGCTAAGAGCCCAGGAAAAGAAAGTGAGGACAGCCAGGAGGAGACCAGACCAGAGGGAGAAGGCACAGGAGATGGGGACAGCCAGCCATCAACCAGCCAGACCGCAACCTTACTGGCAGGGGAGGAAAGGCAGCAAAGGCAGCACAGGAGGACCATGCCCCAACCTGCAAGCAGGCTAGAAGGGAGTAGCAAGGACAAGGTGAGGCTGGGAGTAAGGCAACCTCAGGTGGAGCTGCCTGAGGCAATCAGCAAAGGAAGCCCAGCAGCCAGTAAAGGAGGCACAGGTGTGGCCTGCCAGAGCAACCCCAGGTGTGGCTGCCTAGGTCAGCCTGAGCAGTGACTAGAGTGCTGGGGGCGTGGCTGGTGGAGCCAGGAATTGGTGAAGAGATATAAGGGAAGTCTACCCAGAGGATGGGGTGGGTTGTGTAGGAGTGGTGATAGAGAGGTGAAGAGTTAGGAGGGAGGGAGGGAGGGAGGGAGGGAGGGAGGGAGGGACGGACGGACGGACGGACGGACGGACGGACGGACGGACGGACGGACGGACGGACGGACGGACGGACGGACGGACGGAGAGTCAGAGTCAGAGTCAGAGTCAGAGTCAGTCTGTCTAAGTGTAAGAGTGAGAGGAGGAGGAACGGATGAGAGGGTGAGGTATACCCCCCTATGGCTGTTGTTCAGAAGCCTGCACCAAGCCTACAGGAGGCCTCACAGAAGCCCTTGACAGGCACTAAGACAGCCCAAGCAGCTGCGTCCCAACTGGGGTGGGGCAAGGCCACTTAACAGGCAGCCCATGTGCAGTACTAGGGCACCCAGCACAGCAATGTCCCAGGCAGGGCTGGGTGGAGACGAAGCCCAAGGGCACTCAACAAGCAACAGTCCAACAGGTGCAGCTGCGTCCAGGCATAGACCTGACATTCAGTTAGGGACTAAGAATGCCACATGCACATAGGATGCATCAGCAGCAGTTCACAGTAGCTTTTTAAAAAGTCGCCATATGTACACTTGGAAAAAAGTCAGGGGAAAGCCAGGGAAAGGTCAATTCTGCATCTCACACCTCCTTTCTTTGTGTGGAAATCTGGAGATCAAGAGAAGCAGAATGGAATCAGAATCGCTCTAACTTAACTGTGCAGAAAAGACCTTGATTGCCCACTTCTGCACTTTTCCCAGCTCAGTAACATCTTCTTTTTGGTATATCAACACACCAACCAGCACTGACACACTATTCCAAATTAGTCCACATTTTAGATCTATACAAGGGGATTACTAAATTGTCTGTTTTATTTTTAACCTAATTTTTATTTTTCCTAATGATCCTCAGCATGGAGTTTGTCTTTTGCTTTAATCACTGCCACACAAACCATAAGACCTCTTTTCCTTTTTGCAAAAAAATCCCTTAGTTTGTTCAGGAAGAAAGAACAAACCAGTAGCCAGTGCACTGTTGCACTTCTCTGTCTTCCACACCACTGAATAATGTAAACAAAACCATTGAGTTGCAATGAAATTTGGTATCTGTTATGAGTGTCCTGTCTTTTTTCTTATATCTCTTATAATTTTTCCAGTAAAACCTGCCAGTTTCTGTAAACCTGCAACTTGAAAGGTTACTCTTCTTACTGTCAAGTTCTTCCTCACTTCAGCCCTATAGTAAGACCCTCTTTCTCACTAATATACTGCTCCATCTGGAAGACTGAGGTTTTAAAGCATGTGCTCTGTTCACTCCACATCCCTGTGAGGTAATAATAATAATAACATTCGATTTATATACTGCCCTTCAGGACAACTTAATGCGCACTCAGAGTGGTTTACAATGTATGCTATTATTACCCCACAACTTTCACCCTGTGAGGTGGGTGGGGCTGAGAGAGCTCCAGAGAACTGTGACTCACCCAAGGTCTCCCAGCTGGCTTCAAGTGGAGGAGTGGGGAATCAAACCTGGCTCTCCAGATTAGAGTCCCACACTCTTAAACACTACACCAAACTGGCAGGTAGGAACTGATATCTCTCTTCGTTATATGCCCACATAAATTCCAGATTACCCAACCTCAGTTTAAGGTCCTTGAATCCTGGACCCTAAAGGCCTGCCATTCCCCTAGTCTAATTGAAAAGACTTAACCCATCAAAGAGATGGAAAATGTTTCACATAGGGCTACAAAAGTGTCCCCCCGCCACACAAAGATGGTGCCTTGTTTCCCAGCCTGGATGCAGAATAAAAGGCTCCAAGAGAATCTTCTGTCACCCTAAACAGACAACTATATCTCCTGGCTCATACATAACATTATTTTCTTATTCTAATATCTAGCAACAGTTGGTGCATTAAAGACACAAGTTTGGTTCTTAAATATAGCAGACCCACAACATGGGAAGAAAATCTAATTGTACTGAAACTACGGATTAATTAAAATAATCTCCTCAAAATTGGGACAATTTTTATGGAAGGTGGGGTAAATTTTTTATTAAGATTAAATAAATAAATAAATTCCAGGTGATTCATGATAGTTGGAATGAGTACAGTAGTCAGCTCTGACCTGACCTTGGGAAGAAGGCCTTGTTTCTTGTACCAGTCTATCTCACTCCAAAATAGAAGTGCTGAAAAAACAGAGTCCTGAAAAGAAGGTCCTGTAACATACACTATAGGGGGCTTGGCAGGACCTTTGAGTTTCCTGTTGACGTTGACCTGGACTTTCCCCTTTACCCATCACAAATTGATTGAGGGAAGGGGCATGACATATGTTGGGAACGATTTAAGCATCAAGAAGACATCAATACATCCTTGTTGCTTCTGTGGGCCAAGCTACACATGACGAATGACACTTGAATGGCAAATGGATTGAGTGGAGGGCAAGTGAACAGGGAGAAATACACTTGCCGTTCAAGTGTCATTCGTCATGTGTAGCTTGGCCCTGAGATTCCAGAATCCAAGCCAGGGAACTTCAGGGTCTGAGGGCCAAGCTACACATGACGAACGACACTTGAACAGCAAGTGTATTTCTCCCTGTTCACTTGCCCTCCACTCAATCCACTTGCTGTTCAAGTGTCATTCGTCATGTGTAGCTTGGCCCTGAATTAATCTGAGGGTTCTGAATTAATTTCTAGATGTTCAACCAATATCTAGATGATTAATTTTGTCTTCTGGATATATGGCAAGTCCAAGCAAGTGACACCATCTGTCTCACCTATTTTTCTTTGGAAGCCTCTCATTTTCCTGTAACATTTGCAAAGTCAAAAAGGATTCTTTCTGAGTTAATAAACGTGACCTTTAAAATAGAATATCATCTGCCAACTTCTAACATGCATTTAACATTCCACACCCTAATCCTAAATTCTCATTTGAGTTGTAACATTACAAAAAGAGAGCTAGTAGCAGAATCTTGCAAGCATCTCACAGCCTATTAATGTTCTAATGATATGTTTAAATTTGTTATAGCTGATAAAAGAAAATTTCGGCAACATTGGGGTGTCCTGGACTCTTGGGATCAAGTTAACAAGAAAACAAAGCAGGGTTTCATTACATCTTCCTGCCATTTAAACTCCCTTCTTCATGCCAGATGATATCAAAATCCATCCACATCATAGCAGCCTCCAGAGGAAGATCATAAATGGGAGAATACCTGGAAATGCATGTGCAAGTTTTATGACCTAAAGCAGATCAAAGACCTACTAAATCTCACACTGAAAGGTATATATAGAAAAAATTGTAAGGTATCTTGATAAGATTTCCTTTTAGATAATTATTTTGTCATTAACTAGAACTGTTTGTTAACTTTGTCCTTCTGTTTCCTTTCACTTTTCCCTCGGTTTAACTTTGCACTTTTATATTTAGAATACACTTAACACCAGAAGCCAGTGGGAATATCATAACCCAAAGTGGTCAGCTTCTTCGGTAAGCAGAATGGTTGTCTTAACATTCTGTTACTGCCCAGATCATTTTTTTCTGTTGGAGAATATGCCTTTGTATGTTGCTAATGATGAACTCAACAAAGAACTTAACAGTTTTATTTGGGCTGAAAAAAGTGAAGGTTTTGCATGACATTTTATGAAGAAAAAAGTGGAAGGGAGAACTTTTGAGCTCAGAGTGTAAAATATATTACTTTGAACTCATGTTAAAAATCATCTATAAACAGATCCATAAAAATCTGAAACAGGTTAGGACAGGACAAGGGAAAACTCGCAAGGAAATTGCAAGAGAGGCTGTCCCACTCCATCCTCTTTTGCTTCCTCCTCTCTCCCCCACTCCATTTCTCACTTTCTCTCTCTGAGTATTCCTTTTTCTCCCTTTCCCGATGCCCATTGTATCATATACATGCTCTTACTTTCTCTCTTTCTCTGTCACTCAACCCATAACTCTCTTTCACAAAGCCCAACTCTGTTTCTTGCTCTTTCCCCATCCTTGGGGCTCTGTCTGCCTTCCCTTACTCCTCATTTCTCCCCAGTGCAAAGCTTGAGCAATGAGAGGGAAGTCTCCGGTGAACTTGCGTTGGCTGCAGCTGCTGCTGCTGTGAAAAGGAAGGAGACAGTGCCTGTGTTGGCAGACACTGAAGGTTGTGTACCCTTCCTGGAAAAAATACTATGTGCAGTTGTGGTGCAGAAAGCTGGCTGGATCCAAATGAATGGATGGATGACCCTGTCCAAGGTATGCCATCGACAGTTCCTTGGGTGTGCTTCGCTTAGTATGTCAATAGTTTTCAGAGTGTGTGTGGTTTTTTTGTATTTTTTCTTAAATATATAATGCAAGGGAAGAACATACTTTACATAATTTACTCCTCTTTAAATTTATACAAGTATTTTACCTATATATAAGACATTGTATTATAGTAATAATACATTTTTATTCTTTAAAGTCAAAAGAGAAAACGTCTATCTTCCTCCCACAGTTACTATTCAAATGAATAGAGAAGACAAAATGGCCAACCTGACTTCTACATCCCAGTTCCTGCTCCTGGAATTCTCCGAGATTCGAGAACTGCAGGTCTTACACTTCTTTGTGTTCCTAACAATATACTTGATAGCCATAACTGGGAATCTTCTCATGTTTGCTGTAATAGCCTTTGATCACCATCTTCATACCCCCATGTATTTTTTCCTAATGAACTTGGCAGTATTGGACCTTGCATCTGTATCTGTTATAGTACCCAAAGCTCTAGCTAATTCCCTCATGAACAGCAGATCGATTTCTTATTCAGGATGTGTTGCTCAAGTTTTCTTTTATTTTGCCTTTCAGTCATCAGATCTTGCCATTCTAACAATAATGGCACATGACCGTTACGTTGCTATTTGCAATCCACTACAGTATGAGACAGTTATGCACAAAGGAGCCTGTATTCACATGGTCTTCGGTGCGTGGGTTAGTGGAGTCCTCTATGCTACATTACAGACAGCAGGCACTTTCACAATTACCTTCTGCTCTAACATTGTCAATCAGTTCTTTTGTGAAATCCCACAGTTATTAAAGCTTTCCTGCAATGATATATACCTAATTGAAGTTGGGTTTCTTGTATTTGGCTGTAGCTTAGGGATAGGTTGTTTTGTCTTTATTGTCAGAACTTATATACAGATCTTTTCTACAGTTCTCCAAATCCCTTCTGTGCAAGGTCAGAAAAAAGCCCTCTCCACTTGCATTCCCCATATTACTGTGGTTTCTTTGCTTCTGTTCACTGGACTCTTTGTCTACGCAAGACCTCCCACTGACAGTTCATCTTATCTAGATATAGCTTTAGCTGTGATGTATGCCATAATCCCCCCATTGCTGAATCCATTCATTTACACCATGAGAAACAAGGATATAAAGACAGCTGTATGGAAACTGTATAATTTGGGGCATTCTTCTAAATCCATATTTGCTTAAGCTGTTCTAATATAATAAGATTGTACTCACTACTGTACAGTGATGTCTTCATCCTATTTTTTTTTACCTCTGAGCTACACAAATAAAATGAATCTCAATGTTTTGTCTTTGGCCATCATTTCTTTGCCCATCATTTTTGTTGGCTAGCTCTCAACACAATAGAGAAAAAATATTGGTAAAGTTAGCAATCCATGCTGAAATTCAAAGTAGATTGAATAATTATGAACTCTTTATTGATTAAAATAACCAATTAAATTAAGAATTGCTGAAAGAATATCCTGAAAACAGATGTAAATCTATGATAGAATTCATGAAACATTTATTCTTGCAGCCAAAAGAACATCTGGCTTTGAACATGATGATATCTACTTCCGTATTGCCACAATTCTCATCTTCACTGGGCCATGTCACTAGAAGAACATGGGAAAGTTATCCATCCTCTTAAGGTCTAACTAGACATGCAGATTTTTATAGAGTTGGCTACAGGTTCCCCAGACCCAAGTTGGGTTTCCCACAGCCACTCAGCAGCTGTAGGGAATGACTGTTTAAAAAATAAAGGAGAGCCCAAATGATCTCAGAACTAGGGGTGTGCAAGGAAAAAACTTTCGGCTTTCTTGTTTCGGGATTACCCGAAACAAGATTCTCTACCGGCATTAGCCGAATGCCGAAACAAGAATCTCTTTCGGGATTCGGGATTCGGCATTATTTCGGCATTCTTTCGGGATTCTTTCGGGTTTTTTTGCTGGGAAAATGCCTCCGTCTTTCAGGACGCCTGGAGGAGGCATTTTCCCACCAAATAAGCCCAAAATTGGTGGGGACCTTCCTCTAACCCTTCTCTAACACCCACCCAAGTTTCAGACAGATTGGACTTTGGGGGGCCATGTTATGGCCCCCCAAAGCAGGTCCCCCCATCCTCCCATAAAGGAGCATCTTCTTCATTATTTCCTATGGGGAAAAAATGAAGAAGCAGGCTTCCTTTGCCAGGGGTGGCATTTTGCATGCAAAATGCCCCCCAGCCCTCAGGGGCCCTTCTCCCACCCCTCCTCCCACCCCCCACCGAGGCTCAGCCTGCTCCCACTTGGGGGGGCCATTTCATGGCCTCCCCAAGTAGGTGCTCTAATCTCTACCACTGACAGCTGGGGGAGGCTTGTGTTGCCAGGGGTGGCATTTTGCATGCAAAATGCCCCCCAACCCTCTGGGGCCCTTCTCCCACCCCTCCTCCCACCCCCCACCAAGGCTCAGCCTGCTCCCACTTGGGGGGGCCATTTCATGGCCTCCCCAAGTAGGTGCTCTCAGCCCCTAAAGTCCACCCTTCACAGCCCCACACAAACCCAATTCCCCCCCAGCTGCCACACACAGACCCAAATCCCCCCAGTAGCCCCTCACAGACCCAAATCAACCCCCACCTGCCCCACACCCACCATAACCCCAGGAACAGGCTGGCCTGCCCTCCCCTTTTGGGAACCCCTAAACTCTCTTTCCCAGGGCAGTTCTGCACAGACAAGGGGTGCCACAATGGTGGCAGTGCCAAATCGTCCCTGGGAAAGAGCACCTGCCCTGGCACACAGACAACCACCCCCCTGACCCCCCCACCACCCGCAGAGAAGGCTGGCCAGCCTGCCCCATTGTTCCCTATGCTGGGAACCAACCTCCCATCAAAGAAGGGAACACAGACACACAATCATTAAGTTTAAAAAACCTTTATTTTCTCATTTTCAAATTACAAGTGGTCAACAAATCACAACATATTACACTTATTGTCCCTCATAGCACAACACAACACAATTAACTACACATCAGAGAATCTTAAACACATTTTTTTTTTGAAATGGACAAACAGTAAAGTTTTGAACATTACAACAGGTCACATAGTGAGCGGGCACAACAGGGCATGGAAACAGAAGATGATCATAATAACTACCAGCCTAATACAACTCTCCCTCCATAAAACGACTTAATGGGGGGGAACCACTGCAACAAAATCCCCCCCCCAACCCTCTGGGGCCCTTCTCCCACCCTTCCTCCCATCCCCCCACCAAGGCTCAGCCTGCTCCCACTTGGGGGGGCCATTTCATGGCCTCCCCAAGTGGGTGCTCTGCTCTCATCTCTACCACTGACAGCTGGGAGAGGCTTGTCTTGCCAGGGGTGGCATTTTGCATGCCAAATGCCACCCTCACCCTCAGGGGCCCTTCTCCCACCCTTCCCCCCACCCCCCACCACATGCATTCCTTGACAATCAAGAAATCTGGAGTTAAATATAATGTGCATGTAAGTCCCTCAAAGACAGAAGCAATATGACCCATTTGATTTCCACAACCTCAGACACAATTAGGGATCCGTTTCCCCTTGGTGGGGGATCCCCCACTCTCACCTATCACCCCGAAGGGGGAAAGTCAGTGAATGAGCCTTCAAGGTACGCTCCAGGGGCTGCTGCCGTGATGTCACTGATGTCATCTGGCTGCCCTGAGAGTATGCCTGTGCTTTGCAGTGGGCTGATTTGGGCCCTGCAGGCCAAAGCAGGATCCCTTGTGGCCCAAATCTGCCTGCTGTGAATTGTGCGTGCTCCCCAGCCTTGTGTGATGATCACATCACTTCCTAGAACAGACATCATCATGCCAGAGCATTGCCATTAAATGATCATGCGTGTGTGAACAGACCCTATGTATCCTGTAGGCTTCAGTGATGGTATAGTAATGTTTTCACTCACATTATAGAGAGAGAGAGAGAGAGAGAGAAGGGGGGGAGGCACTGAAGCTAGATTATTTCTTCTATTTTACTGTCCCCTTCCAAAGCCAGGGTGGCATTGGCACAATGCCCCCCTCCCCCCGGCCAGAGCCTTAGTACCAGTATGCATTGACAGGCCCATGCATCATAGTCCTTTTTGAGACCCAGCCAAGTTGTGTGCCTTTTGGAGAAAAATGTTCAAGTTGCTGGTGGGGGTATGAACAATTTTTAGATATCCACTGTAGTGCAATGGCTAGAGAGTTGGTCTAGAATCTGGCAGACTCTGATTCTGTGCCTTGTAGGCTTGATGGATGTTCTTGGCTCAGCCTAAGTAAACAATTGTGTTGTGTTTTCCAGAGGCAGTCTAGGTGATTTTGGGGCCCTGGACAAATGTTCTTGACGGGGCCCCAGAACCAGTGCCGCCCCACCACTGGCTCCTTGCCAAGGCCAAGCAATTTGGCAACCTAGGCCCCAGATAGAGTGGGCAGGAGTGCGTTGTTTCCTTCCTCCCCCCCCCTCCACCCCCTCATACAACTAAGAAGGCCATCGGTGGAGTCACTCCAATGTGAGGCATGGAGCAGCTGTCTATTGTTAGCCTGGTTGTGATGAGGGTGAAACAAATCAAGGGAGAACAGCAATGTGTAAACCACTCTAGGTTCCCATGGGGGAGAAAACCGGGGCATAAGATAAACCTTTAATTTGGTGGGGAGGGGGTATATACATTTTATGTGTATGTGTCTGTATGTTTTTTGCATTCAAATCACTTGTGGTGTACTTTAGAATTATATTGAGCTCCACAGTATCCCAAAAACCTTGTCCATGTATTGCAAACCGAAGTCAATCTACCACATCTAGGGTATTCTTCTTTTCCCTACTGCCTTCAATTTTTCTTAGCATTATTGTCTTTTCTAGTGAACCTTGTCTTCTCATGATGTGACATAAGCACTATCATCAATTGATATCTTCAAGGGAGAAAGCAGGCCTGATTTGGTCTGGACATGTCTTTTTCGGAGTCCATGGTACATGTAAATTGAAACTTTCTTCCCACTTCACAGTGTGAATGCTTTTTCCTCCTATGAGCTTTGTCTAAATTTTACTGTACTGATACTGCTCATTTGGCCAAAAGGCCTGCCCTTGATCAATGCCACATTAAATACTTCATAATAAAAATATGTTTTTAGAACCATTTAAAAGTGTCCTTAAGTGCCATACGCCGATTTAAAAAACCATAAGCTAAATGTTTGGGAACACAACCAGATATGTGAATGACTGAAATGCAGCCCAATCCCACTGCTACTTAAAATCCATTTTTGATGGAGGTCTGGATTGTCTTACATTGGTGTCATTGGGCTTGGAATCAGGAACCTGGAAGCGTTCCATGGGGGCTACAACTTTCATGCCAAGGCTAAGAGGGTGGGAACGGGATCTCTCTGGGGTGGCAAACTCTGGCCTTGGAAGTTACTGGCAATTTGGGGGTGGGACTTGTGCAAAGGAAAATCTGAGTAGGGATCTCCCCCAGAATCCATGGTCCGCATTTGCCCTCTAAAGAGATTGCCCTTGGAAGCAGCCAGTTTATCTGTAGGGAACTACTCTCTCTAACCTGAACTCAAGCCCAACCAGGAGTTTGGCAGCCCTAGGAAAATTTCTGAAAAAGATGGCAAAGGAGGGCCAGCAACTGATAGAGGCATGGAAGCCCACACCAGGACAGTAGCAGGGGCCTACTTGGGCAAAAGGGACGACCAGTGCTCTCATCCCCCATAGTCCACTCCTTTCAGCCCCACACAAACCCAGTTCCCCCACCCCAGCTGCCACACACAGACCCAAATCCTCCACTCAGCCCCTCTCAGAACCAAAACCACCCTCAGCTGCCCCACACCGAGTACCCCAGGAACAGGCTGGCCAGCCTGCCCCATTGTTCCCTATGCTGGGAACCAACCTCCCATCAAAGAAGGGAACACAGACACACAATCATTAAGTTTAAAAAACCTTTATTTTCTCATTTTCAAATTACAAGTGGTCAACAAATCACAACATATTACACTTATTGTCCCTCATAGCACAACACAACACAATTAACTACACATCAGAGAATCTTAAACACAATTTTTTTTTTGAAATGGACAAACAGTAAAGTTTTGAACATTACAACAGGTTACATAGTGAGCGGGCACAACAGGGCATGGAAACAGAAGATGATCATAATAACTACCAGCCTAATACAACTCTCCCTCCATAAAACGACTTAATGGGGGGGAACCACTGCAACAGGGTCCAGCAGAACCTATGTCATTTCCTGTGGCTGTGCTTTCAGTTCAGACACACAAAGCTGAACTGGGCACTTCCAAGGCACTGGACAATGGTATTTCTGGAGCAGTTCTGCAGAGGTCTCCCCCCACCCCCACACCAGCCTCAGAATTTACCTGGGAACATCTGTGAGAGATCATCATTGGCCGGTGCCCATCCACCACTCTTCCCGCATCCCCCAACCATGCAAACCCAACATTAACATCAAATTTTTTTTTTTAAACATGAACAGAACATCAACTTTTAAAAAACATAAGCACAACATTTTTTTTTTGGTTTTTTTTCCTTTTTTTTACATGAACAGAACATCAACTTTTAAAAAACATAATCACAACATTTTTTTGGGTTTTTTTTCCTTTTTTTTACATGAACAGAACATCAACTTTTAAAAAACATAATCACAACATTTTTTTTTGGTTTTTTTTTCCTTTTTTTTACATGAACAGAACATCAACTTTTAAAAAACATAATCACAACATTTTTTTGGGTTTTTTTTTCCTTTTTTTTACATGAACAGAACATCAACTTTTAAAAAACATAATCACAACATTTTTTTTTGGTTTTTTTTCCTTTTTTTTACATGAACAGAACATCAACTTTCAAAAAACAGTACAACAATTCTTCTACAATTTTTTTTACAATGATTTCATCTGATAAAAACACCTAAGCAATCCCTATCTAACCTGTTTCTCCCTCCAGTAGCAATCCATGTTTCTGGGGCATTATTTTTCATAATAAATTTGGTCCCACAGGGTATGTCTCAGTGATGGGAGATGTTTTGAGTACCCTGGGGGGGGGCTTTCAAATTGCTGGGTGTTTTCCCTTTGCCACTGGTTCCTAACCACCCTCCCTCTACTGGCCGGTTTTAACTGTATATACAGGGTTTTATACAGGGGAGAGCGCGATTCCAAAGGATTGGACTCATAGAGGATGCAGGCCACAAGTTGGGCTCACCTCAGTCACTCTGGAAGTCCAGTCCTGAGAAATCGAAGAGGCGAGAGTTGACCTTCAGGAAGGTCAACTGCTCGACTCTCCATGGGAGAAGGCGAGTGCGATGTGGGCCGACAATGTCGCCCGCATGTGAAAAGACGCGCTCGCTCTCCACGCTCGTCGGAGGGCATGAGAGCAGCCGCTGCGCCTCGAGGGAGAGGTCCGGCCAGACCGACTCCTTCCTGGCCCAGTAGCTGAGCGGATCGGTGGAGAGCGACTCGCAGGGCTCCGCGAGGTAGTCCCTGACCATCGCCTCCGCCGGATCCTCTCTCACGGTCCTCACGACCCCAGAGGGGACGAGGGCCCACCGGAGCATCTCCATCTCCATCGGCACTCCGGTGGTGGCCTCGGGGGGGGCCTGCGCAGAGGGGGCGTCAGAGGGACCCGCACGGCAGGGCCCCTCTTGCGTCCCCCCTGTCGACAGGCGTCCCCTCTTGGCCTGCCTGCGCCTCACCCAAGAGCAGAGCCCGTCTCTGGCTTGGGTGAGGTTCCCGTCCCGCTCGGCGAAAGTGCCCTTTATGCGCGGGTCACACATGGTCGCCAACATGTATGACTCTTCCTTAGTGAGAGGAGTTAGCCTGGCAGCTATGCCCTGCTGCAGCCTTCTCACTAATGCGCGCACCGCTGGAACAAGGTCAGCACGGGGCGCGACCCGGTCTGCAAGGGTGGCCAGATTCCTCTGGAGCGTGTGCACCAGGGGAATGACCAGACCGAGGGTCGCCGTGTCTGACGAGACCGCCACAGTGAAGTCCTTGAAGGGCTTCAGGACCTCCACTGTCTGGGTGATGGTGAGCCAATCCTCCCGGTTGAACTCACCCACCTGACTCGCACCGCGGTGCTCGGAGAGCCACGCGTGGAGTGCGGCCTGCTGCTCCACCAAGCGCTCAAGCATGGCGCAGGTGGAGTTCCAGCGAGTGCTGACGTCAGTGATCAGAGCGTGCTCTGGCACACCTGTCCTGACCTGTGTCTGGCGCAGTTCGTGCGTGGCCTTCACGCTGCGCGAGAAGTGACCCGTGAGCCTCCGACATTTCTGGACAAGTAACTGGAGTTCACGGGTCCGGGTATCCACGGGTTCCTTCGAGGAGCCCAACCCCAGCGCATCTCTCACCACTAGGTGAAGCTTGTGAGCGGCACAGTAGACGCTCTCTCGGCTCACTAGATGCGCCGCTGCCCTCATGTTCTTGCCACCGTCCGTCACCATGCATCCCACGGTGGCGGGTCCCTGGCCTATCCACTCGTCCAACTGTCTCCTTAAGGTGGCAGCGATGTTCTCCGCCGTGTGGGACACGTCGAGCACCTCGGCGTGAAGCAAGGCCTTGCAGTAGCCGGCCTGGCGGTCTCGCATCCTTCCCTGTCTAGCTGTGCTAGGCACCTCCCCCCGGCCCCCACCCAGAACCGACTCGGGTTCCCACCAGTGAGCAGTAAGCGAGAGGTACGCTTGCTGCACACTTGGGCAGGTCCAGATGTCCGATGTGAAGTGCACAGTTCTCCCGGCAACCCGGGACAGCTGTGCCTTCACATGATCCCTGGCAGCCCTGTAAAACGAGGGCACCACCGATCTGCTCAACGACGTGCGAGCAGGGACGGCGTACCAGGGAAAGCAATCTTGGAGCAGCCCTGAGAAGCCGAAGTCTTCAACTACGGAATACGGTTGCCCATCCACTGCTATCATGTTGACGATGTGGCGCGTGATGCGCCTGCTCGCCCTCCGGATCCCCTCTCTGGGCACACTAGCGCCCTGCATACCAAGCATCTCCGGGAGAGAGGCTTGGCGTCCCTTTCCTGCAGGTACCCTTGGGGGGAGAGCACCAGAGGAGCCTGCCTCCTTCTGGCTAGCTGGCGGCCGTGCGGCGCCACTCGAACCCTCCTCCCGAAGAAGCACCGCCTGGTGGTGCCTCTTCATATGGTACCTCATCCCAGACGTGGAGAGATGCCACACATCTTTGCCACGGCTGACGCGCTGCCTACAATGCAGGCACAGGGCTGCTCGGGGATCCTCCGTTGTCTGGAAGTGCTTCCAGAGTTCGGAGGAAAAGGGCATCCCACGCTTCCCAGGAGAAGCGCGTTCGGGACCACCCTGCGGCACCTCCTGTGAGGTGCTCTGGCCGGACACACCGTGTCCCACTCTCGGCCGGGCAGGTGGGGATGGACGAGGCTGAAGGGGCAGAGATGTGGGCTCTTCCACCACAGTCTCTGCCTCTTCCTCCCGCGTCCTCTCCTCCTGCACAGCCGCGAGAGGCCTGCTGCTGGCCTCAGAGGAAACTGGGGTGGACCGCCCCAGGGGGGGTCTCACGGGCAGTTCCTCCAACATCCTCCGGGTTCCTGGGGTGAGCGGGAGCGCAGGGAAAGTCATGTGCTCCGCGCCCATCCCAGGAGACACCACATGCTGCCCCTCCTCCAGCAGCTGGCTCGCAACCACTGGAGGAGGAGGAGCCTCAGCAGCAGGCCCCTGCCCAGTGCCAGCCCCTGCCTCACGCACCCGGGTTGGGGGTGGCCCTCCAGCAGCTGCCTCAGGAAAGAGAGTCTTGCGAACCCTCTTCCTGTCACCAGAAGCCAGGCTGGTGAACGGCAGCAGCGCAGGGGAGGGCCTCCTCCGCTCAGATGGAGGGGCTGCCGCAGCAGTCCCCCTCCCCCTCCCCTCCTCCCCTCTAGATTTCTCCCTAGCCTTTCCCCCGGGTCCCCTCTCTGCTTTCCTCTCTGACATACTTTCCCCTCCCAAATTCAACCCTAACTAATCAGAAAAGATTTAGAAAACAAAGGTCAACTTTGTTTTCAAGACCTAACTAACCTGCTATAAATCTGTGTTTCTAGTGGCTCTGTGACTTGGAGATGAACAATCAAGTGCCTTTTTAAGCAACCCTATTTATGTCAGGGAACCTGAGCCTGCCAATCAGCTGAATTCCTCTGGAATTGAGCTGGCCCTAAACCCCAATAACAGGTGACGAAGCCTTAAACACTCACACACTAGTATGCCCGGGCCGGCCTGGCACCACCACGTGTGCCAGAGATGGGCAGTGGAACCCTAGTTATGGGGGCACTAATGGGAAGCCTATTGACAGCTATTACAAATTTTTATATATATATATATATATATATAGAATTCAAACCTAACACTCACTCACTAATGCTTTCCCTGCTGAGTCCCTATTTAGTTTTTTAAAAAAAACTAGGCTCGGTTTCCCTAATAATTATGTTGAGGGCAATTATCCACTGATCACCTACCAACTGGCCTACCTACCTAAGAGACACTATTTAGCGGGACCGATGTATCTGTGGTATGTCGGTGTGGGGTGTGGATGTGGTGTTTTGAAGATGAGCCTCCCCCCTCCCAAGCTAGCAAGAACCCACCCCCAAGGCCACCCAAATGTCAACCCGGACTCGCTCACACTAACACCAGTCCTGCAGTCCAGCGATGTTCAGGCGGTCTTGCAGCTGGTCCTCCTCTCCTCCACGATGCTGTCAAGAAAATTGGAAATGTTAGCAGAGTCAACACCACACGCCGCACACGCAACCCCAAAATTCAAGGCCCCGTTGCACAAGCCAAGTCAGCCCCCCCCCCCCCTTAAAGGCTAGGGCCAACCAGCAGCAAAACAAAACACATCCACCCAGCAGAGCTTCTGGCCTGTGCAGGCCAGAAGCTGGCACACTCATTTTTTAGTCCTGTGAAACAGCAGTTCATGCCCACCCCACACTCAAACTTGAAAAATGAAACATGAAAGAAAGCTGGCACTGCGATCAATGCTGGCCCCCCTAACCCCCAAACAATATCCTCTTGCCCAACCAGAAAATGCCCCCCCCCCCCGGCCCAAGCCATAAAGACAGAGCCAAAGCATATGCTCGCAGGTAGGCACAGCAGCAGACATAAGCTCAAAAACCAAATTTAACAACAACCCTACCAGTCCACCAGTGCAGATGTCCAGCAATGTTGATCCTCCACGCAGAGATCTGCAGGCCGATGTCCACCAAGTGCAGTCCAGTCCAGAAGAGGTCCACCAACGATAAACAACCTGAATGTGAAGCAAAACAGTGAGTGCCAGGCCAGCAAACGGGAAGGGTTACCAAAGCCGGAGCAGCAGGCCTGTGTGTGGGCCGAAGGCTGGCACAGTTGATCAGGACGGAGCCTGTTGGGAATCCTTGCAAGCAGGGGACCAGACACAGAAACGCAAGCCACACCATTCCAGATTGTGGAGCACAACTGTGAGTGCCAGGCCAGCAACCAAAAAGGGTTACCTTGGCCAAAGCAGCATACCTGTGTGTGGCCCACAGGCTGGCACAGTTGATCAGGACGGAGCCTGTTGGGAATCCTTGCTAGCAGGGGACCAGACACAGAAAGGCAAGCCACACCATTCCAGATTGTGAAGCACAACTGTGAGAGCCAGCCAGAAGAAAGGCTTCTGGCCTGTGTAGGCCCGAAGCTGGCACACTCTGGTTTTAATCTTAAAACAGTGGATCAAGCTTAAAGAAGGCAAGCACAGCAACCAATGCTGAAACCCCCCCCCCCCACCATCAAAGATTGTCTGCCCAACCTGTCCCCCAGGCCATACCTGTGTGTGGCCCACAGGCTGGCACAGTTGATCAGGACGGAGCCTGTTGGGAATCCTTGCTAGCAGGGGACCAGACACAGAAAGGCAAGCCACACCATTCCAGATTGTGAAGCACAACTGTGAGAGCCAGCCAGAAGAAAGGCTTCTGGCCTGTGTAGGCCCGAAGCTGGCACACTCTGGTTTTAATCTTAAAACAGTGGATCAAGCTTAAAGAAGGCAAGCACAGCAACCAATGCTGAACCCCCCCCCCCCCACCATCAAAGATTGTCTGCCCAACCTGTCCCCCAGGCCATACCTGTGTGTGGCCCACAGGCTGGCACAGTTGATCAGGACGGAGCCTGTTGGGAATCCTTGCTAGCAGGGGACCAGACACAGAAAGGCAAGCCACACCATTCCAGATTGTGAAGCACAACTGTGAGAGCCAGCCAGAAGAAAGGCTTCTGGCCTGTGTAGGCCCGAAGCTGGCACACTCTGGTTTTAATCTTCAAACAGTGGATCAAGCTTAAAGAAGGCAAGCACAACAACCAATGCTGAACCCCCCCCCCCCACCATCAAAGATTGTCTGCCCAACCTGTCCCCCAGGCCATACCTGTGTGTGGCCCACAGGCTGGCACAGTTGATCAGGACGGAGCCTGTTGGGAATCCTTGCTAGCAGGGGACCAGACACAGAAAGGCAAGCCACACCATTCCAGATTGTGAAGCACAACTGTGAGAGCCAGCCAGAAGAAAGGCTTCTGGCCTGTGTAGGCCCGAAGCTGGCACACTCTGGTTTTAATCTTAAAACAGTGGATCAAGCTTAAAGAAGGCAAGCACAGCAACCAATGCTGAAACCCCCCCCCCCACCATCAAAGATTGTCTGCCCAACCTGTCCCCCAGGCCATACCTGTGTGTGGCCCACAGGCTGGCACAGTTGATCAGGACGGAGCCTGTTGGGAATCCTTGCTAGCAGGGGACCAGACACAGAAAGGCAAGCCACACCATTCCAGATTGTGAAGCACAACTGTGAGAGCCAGCCAGAAGAAAGGCTTCTGGCCTGTGTAGGCCCGAAGCTGGCACACTCTGGTTTTAATCTTAAAACAGTGGATCAAGCTTAAAGAAGGCAAGCACAGCAACCAATGCTGAAACCCCCCCCCCCCCACCATCAAAGATTGTCTGCCCAACCTGTCCCCCAGGCCATACCTGTGTGTGGCCCACAGGCTGGCACAGTTGATCAGGACGGAGCCTGTTGGGAATCCTTGCTAGCAGGGGACCAGACACAGAAAGGCAAGCCACACCATTCCAGATTGTGAAGCACAACTGTGAGAGCCAGCCAGAAGAAAGGCTTCTGGCCTGTGTAGGCCCGAAGCTGGCACACTCTGGTTTTAATCTTCAAACAGTGGATCAAGCTTAAAGAAGGCAAGCACAACAACCAATGCTGAACCCCCCCCCCCCCACCATCAAAGATTGTCTGCCCAACCTGTCCCCCAGGCCATACCTGTGTGTGGCCCACAGGCTGGCACAGTTGATCAGGACGGAGCCTGTTGGGAATCCTTGCTAGCAGGGGACCAGACACAGAAAGGCAAGCCACACCATTCCAGATTGTGAGGCACAACTGTGAGAGCCAGCCAGAAGAAAGGCTTCTGGCCTGTGTAGGCCCAAAGCTGGCACACTCTGTTTTTAATCTTAAAACAGTGGATCAAGCTTAAAGAAGGCAAGCACAACAACCAATGCTGAAACCCCCCCCCCCCCCCCACCATCAAACATTGTCTGCCCAACCTGTCCCCCAGGCCATACCTGTGTGTGGCCCACAGGCTGGCACAGTTGATCAGGACGGAGCCTGTTGGGAATCCTTGCAAGCAGGGGACCAGACACAGAAAGGCAAGCCACACCATTCCAGATTGTGAAGCACAACTGTGAGAGCCAGCCAGAAGAAAGGCTTCTGGCCTGTGTAGGCCCAAAGCTGGCACACTCTTGTTTTAATCTTCAAACAGTGGATCAAGCTTAAAGAAGGCAAGCACAACAACCAATGCTGAAACCCCCCCCCCCCACCATCAAACATTGTCTGCCCAACCTGTCCCCCAGGCCATACCTGTGTGTGGCCCACAGGCTGGCACAGTTGATCAGGACGGAGCCTGTTGGGAATCCTTGCAAGCAGGGGACCAGACACAGAAAAGCAAGCCACACCATTCCAGATTGTGGAGCACAACTGTGAGAGCCAGCCAGAAGAAAGGTTTCTGGCCTGTGTAGGCCCAAAGCTGGCACACTCTTGTTTTAATCTTAAAACAGTGGATCAAGCTTAAAGAAGGCAAGCACAACAACCAATGCTGAAACCCCCACCCCACCATCAAACATTGTCTGCCCAACCTGTCCCCCAGGCCATGCCAAGAATAAACTGCAACACCTTTTTGCAGAGGCAGGCCACAGCAGCACATTGCCCAGCATCAAAAAAATTTACAAAAATTTTAAAAAGGCCTACCAGGTGTCCTCTCAGGATGTCCAGCACAGTTGATCCTCCAGGCAGATGTCCTCCAGGCTCCAGGTGCAGTCTCTCTTCTTCTCCTCTCTCGGTCACAGCTCAGCAGCAGCAGCAACAGAAGTGTTCCAGACAGTCTTGCTCCAAATTTAAATCCCCTGCTGCAGCCTCAGCCAAAGATTTAAATCTATTGGCTGGCATGAGAATGCAGCAGTGGGATTGGTGACTCCTAAAGTCCCCAGTCCCCTGCCTTTCCCCACCCACACTCCAAGAGCCACCCTCCTCCTGCTCCCCCTCCCCTACCTGTTAGTTTTGGCGGGAATCTCTGCTGCTTTGCAAATGCAAAGTGCAATGCAATGCTTGCACCTTGCATTTGCAAGGCAAAGCAGGATTCCCTATCCTCCTTTGCAAGAGGGGTGGGGGGTGACAGAAGGAGTGAGTGATTCACTCCTTCTCCCCCCCTCCCCTCTTCTAAGAGCCTGCAGGAAGCCTTTGCTTCCAGCAGGATTTTGCTAGCCGCTTGCTAAGGCAAACGGCTAGCAAAATCAAAATGGCGATTCTCGAATGCCGAAAGAATGCCGAAAGAATCCCGAAACGTTTCGGGTTTTTCTTTCGGCAATCCCGAAACGTTTCGGCATTCCCCGAAACGTTTCGGGATTCTTGAAGAATGCCGAAACACTTTTGTTTCGGCATTCTTTCGGCATTCAGAATGCCGAAACGCACATCCCTACTCAGAACACCACAGCAAGGGAGGAAGGGCTCCTGCCTCCCACCTCAAGCCATTTTCCAAAATAGCGAGCAGGGTGTCTTTATTTTTGCTGTTCCACATGGAGTATTCTGTTGATGCGGAGCAGCAAAAATAGGGAAATACCCTACCTCCATGCTATTTTGACATAGGGAACCAGCTTGGGGTGGGGGAGCCAAAAGTTCTTCCTTCTCTTACGGTGGCATTATGAGACCATTTGGGCCCTTCTTTATTTTTTAAGTTTTATTTTATTAATAGTTTGTACAAGAAAGGACATATCATAAGTAACAAGCTAACCATAATTTACAAGGTTTCATACTTTAAATCTACAGTACATATGAGTTTTCCAAAAAGATTAGTTTTTATGAACGTCCTCTCCTTTTTCTTATACCTCATTGGCTTTTTTAGTAAAGCCTGCTGTTTTCTAGGCTAACTTTTTAACATTTTTGTTAAGAAAATAAATAAGAGAAGTATCTAATGTTAGGTTGTCAGGTGATTTTGGAACTGCTGTTTCAAAGATTCCTATGACACACATTTTGCCAGAGGCAGGGCAAAACAGCGCAGTACAAAGGACAGACTACTTCCATATCCACAACCAGAATTGTTTTAGGAATCTGTTTGAAATCATGGGCAGAGCCCCAACACAAATCATGATCGGTGCCCAAGGGAACCCCCGGAGCTCCCAACATGTTCCAGGGAACAGCCAGAAGCTAGAGGAGGGCAGCACAGGAAACAGCATCCTGATTTTTGAAGTACTTCCGGGTTTTTTAAAGTGAACTGTGGATATAGGGGAAGGATTCAGAATGCCTGGAGCTGGTAGTTTAGGACAAACTTCATGCATTGGATGGAAGGGGCTGTAGTCTATGCAAACTGAGAGTATAATATTTTGTATTTTATTTTATTTGCATTATTTATAGTCCATTTTTCTCACTGAGGTTCAAGGTGGATTACACAGTGTTATTTAATATGATCAACAGCTGGGGTATTCAGTAAACATTACGATAAAGTACAGATTGCAGATTTTTGAAAATAAGCAGAAATAGGATACAGAGCTGAAACAATGTTGAAACAAACACTTAAGCAATTTGACATAAGAGTCAATGGCAACAGTGTGCAATACATGGTCTAGATTACAGTCCCTATCCCTTTATCGAAGCATCTCTTGGAACTATTTCCTTACAACACAGCCCTGTTACCTGTATAGAAAAGCCATCCTGAATAATTCAGTTTTGTATAATTTGTAGAAAGCCAGGACCGTGGGAGCTTTCATGACCACTTTAGGCAGGCCATTCCTTAATGCAGGGGCCACTACAGAGAATGTGAGTGTATAGGTACCTGTTGATTTTGCCCATTTAAGGCATAGCACCTGCAGAAGGTCCAGTTCAGATGAGCAAAGCTGCCCTGCTGGAGCATGGGGAGAGAAGTGGTTCTACAGATATGAGGGAACAAGGCCAGGAAGGGCTTTGTATGCAATTGTCAAATCTTGAACCAAGCTTGTTATCTGATTGGTAGCCAGTGGAGTGACTGCAGAATGGGAATAATGTGTATGCTCCCTTAACTCCTGATAATAATTGAGCTGCAGCATTCTGTACCAAATGGCACCTTCAAGTTAACTTTGAGAGGAGACCGATGTAGAATGCATTACAGTAGTCTAGTGTCAATGTTACCATGTCGTGGATCCAGATTGCCAAAATGGCTGTATCAAGGTAGGGGGCAAACTTCTGGGCTAGTCTAAGATTGTGGAAGGCATTTTTTGCAACTGCATTAACGTGCTTGTCTAGCAGCAGTGCTGAAGCCAGTATAACCTGTAGGCTCTTAACCGAGTCTGTAAGGATCAACTGAACCTCATGGAAAGTGGTGTTCATTTTTCAAGGGGCCTAGGGACTTTATATTATCACAAGCGGCAGCCAGTGACCTGGAGCCAGGGAACATGGAAAAGTAAACATGATTGCAACATACCTGGAGTGGCTCCCTTCAAAGCTAAAACTGCCTCTTTTATCTGTATTTAACTTGGCTGGTCTCCTCCTGACCATAATAAATCTTTGAATAATAAGTCTTTAAAAATCTGCCAATCCTGGTTGCAGCATGGATGTGAGATAAACTTGACAGAATAACAAGACGCTGTTGTAAAGAAACAAAGATTTATTTGGTACAAAATAACTGACATTATAACACTTAAAACATGGAGGGAGAGGATTCAGTCTTATACACTATACATGCAATGAAACTTGTTTGTGGCAAATTTCACAAACTGAGGGCCAAGCTACAAGTGACGAATTACACTTGACTGGCAAGTGAACAGACTCACAAGTATTCCTCCCTGTTCACTTGTGCTCCACTTGCACTCCATTACGTGGTCAAGTGGAGTGCAAGTGGAGCGCAAGTGAACAGGAAGGAATACACGTGAGTCTGTTCACTTGCCATTTAAGTGTAATTCATCACTTGTAGCTTGGCCCTGAGTTTCACAAGTTACACAGGCCAATGCCAATCCAGCAAACCCTGCTGTAGGCTGATAATAATTGTGCTGCTTCCCCAAGTTTATAGCCAGTAGAAATAGACTTAATGACAAAATTTTACACCCTGTACAGATCTCCTTGTTCCTCACAGTGTTGGTCTTAGCCATAGAGCAACTGGGCAGGAGCCCAGGCCTCAGGGAGGGGGCCCCCAATCACTCACCATCCCAATCCTCAACAGAAAGGAGGAGAGGAAAAGCTGGGCAATGGATTTGCATGCCCATCTACTCGAGGGATCAAGCAGCGGAGACGTGGCCTGGCCTCTATTCCAGCACACCTTCCATGGAATGAGAGCCTCTCCTTGCTTGAGCCTGGGGTGACTTAGGGAGGGGGGCTAGGGGCTTGCAGTTATTCAGGGGCTTGCAGTTATTCCCCATCTTGGCTTTTTGCTTAGGGCCCTAAAATTACTAAGACCACCCCTGGTTCCTCTCCCTTGCTCTTCTTGTTTTACCTCCAAACTGACTAACTGCACATCTTGTAACTGTTATTTTCAATTGACACTACTTCTCAGCACTCTGCTCCTATTGTCCCTTGAAGCTGTCCTCCCATTGGCTCCTGTGTTGTTGGATGATTTGCCATGCAATCCTAAGAATGTGTATTAGTCAGAAGTAAATCATATTGAGCTCAGTGCAACATACTCCCTAGTAAGTGTGATCAGCATTGCAGCCCTGTGCTAATATATCCATTACACTTATAGTAAACCAGACATTTGCCACCAAGATAATGTCACATGGTGTGTTTCTTTTACCATATATTACCAAGGAGACACAGGGGGAGGTGCCGCTTTATCACTCTCTCACATTTCCCACAACAAAATTTTCTTTGGTCAGTGATGAAATTCTAACTATAACATATTGAGGTCAGAAGATTGCCTATGCCTCTCTGAGCAGGGAGAGAGAAGATAAATCTGACTTGGACTAAGAACAGACATGCAGCTGGTGGCGACAATGATAATTCTGTGCCTTATTCTCCCTTCTCTCCAGGAAACATATCAACAACAATAAACACATTACAACAAAAGTTATTTGCTGTTTTGTATGGAATTTAATTTGTGGAACAATCACTTGTGGAGAAGATTTATCCATGCATCCTCCAGTGATCTTTAAAGCAGAAGTGTAAAAAGACACACCAAGAGTCAAACACAGTAGCTTGGATCCAGTAATGTGCAACCATATGTGCCATAATGCTTGTGCAAGATCTTATGCAAAATCAAGCACTTTTGTCCCGTCATAAGGGGACTTGCTGAGTACCACTAGACTACATTGCAGCTGGGAGGTGAGGCTGAGGCAGATGTCAAGCTACACAGCAGCAGCAGAATCAATGAATGCCTTGGGCATTGCAGGAAAGAGTGGATGTGGGGCTTGGCTATCCTCCAGTAGGCCCTCATGGCCCTCACTGCCATTCCTGTTTGGTGGCAGAAGCTGTTTCTCTGTGTCAAAATAGCATGAGGGGAGGTTTTCCCTCCTCCACGTGGAGCAACAAAAACATAGCCTTCCTGCTTGCTGTTTGGCAAAATTACTGGGGGTGGGGGGAGCCCTTCTTCTCCCACAGTAGCAATCTCAGGCTGTTTGAGCTTTATTTTTAACAGCCATTCCCCACAGCTGCTGTGCAGCTGCTTGGCCCTCAGTGTGTGTGAGTCATCTATCAAGGTATGAGATGAATTAAACAAGTTGTGGTATAAATTAACTGCAAAACATTGAGGTATCTACTCTCATTTGGACAGATTCCATTCATGAAAGCATCTACCCAATCTGATAACGTTGCTATTCAGCTTGGCATATATAAGGGAATATATAGAAAAAGACATTTGAGAGCAATAGGGAATTCCTGCATGTTTGCATGGTAACAATATGTGGTTGTGAAATGTAAGCATGTCTACTAACATGTGCCTGTACATCAAAACAGGATTATGCTTCCCCCCCAACACACAGCTTTGGTGGGAGTGTCTGTAATCAGATATTGGAATAAGGGAGCATATTAATACAGTCCAAAGATCTGGAGGATCCAAATAAACTCTAATGAGCAGAATGCACTGCTGCTGAGAGTGTAAGTATCTATCTTTAATTTGGGCATCATAACAAGTCATGATTTTTGTATATACATGTAAATTTTGTCTTCATGGTTTTATGTAGACTCTCTTCCTTTTACCGCTATTTCTTTTTATTACTCACATTTTGGATTGGATTTTGAATAGCTGAAGTTTGGGCTATAGTGAACAAATTGCACTAAGCATTCAGTCAGCAAACATATTAATATTGGTTGGATTCTTCCAACTGTTTCGCTGGTGAAAGAGGGAGAACCATCCAAATGCTTTTGACCAATCAAATGCTGTGATAGGGACTGTAGGTCTTGTGGACAGTATCTGGCTGTGCTGGGGGTCCACTGAGGATGGGGATCAGGCTACAACAATCAGAATAACTGGTAGGATCCAACCCAATGAAATGAAATCCAGCCATTCCGCTCTACTTGAGTCCAGGGAGGTGGTGTTTTTTTTTTCCCTGTCCCATACTGAACACTGCACATTTGTTTTCTTCCTGCCAGCAGCTAGATTGATTAATTTATTCTGTATGAAAAACTAATTACAAAAAGTACAAGAGGAGGAAAACACATAAAAACAAGATAGATGAGAAACTGTATTTTCAAAATACAAACACAAGACCTTTTTTATGGCTGATCTGTGGAGGCATAACCAATCTGTCTGTCTGTCTGTCTAGTACTGCTTATACAGGTATCATCTTAAACAGAAATTAAAATGTAACAAACGTTACTTAATGTTATTTCTCTGATATTTATTGCCCCTATATGTTTTGCCACAGAAAAAGTAACAGAATCATTTGTATCTGATAGTAACCACATCACCTGGGCTATCATATTGGATATTAGGTATTTTGAAGCATAATAATCTGCATCTACGTTTGCATCTTTTATTGCCTCTTCTCTGCCCATTTTTTTAGCAAACACAATATACCTTGTGTATGAAAATTGCCTCCTTTTTCTTGGAAAATACCACCACGACCTGCACTTTGTGTATGCATGAACTTTGATCCTCAGACCCAGGTCTGAGACTTGTCTACATGGTAACACCTATACATGTATCCTTCAATCAGTTTGTTACATCAGTAATACATCAAAATACAGCATTATAAATTAATCAAAACAGAAAACAATACTGGAGTGGATAGATCTGAGGAGGAGATTTCCAAAGATCTCCCCTTACACGGTATTGTGCAGCTCTCCATATATTACATATTTATTTTGCTTTATTATGACACTCCAATCATGACATCATACTGACTGTGATACTCAGGGAAGATGTTAAACCCGCTTTGTTTTAAAAAGGAGAGGATACATTCCATCTTCCCTGTCTGTGCTGCCTTTCTCACCAAAGGGGACCCAAAGCATTGTTCTCCTCTGTTCCATTTTATCTTCACAACAACCCTGTATGGCCAGTGAACAACTAGCCCAAAGCAAGCCAACAACCTTCCATTGTAGAGTGAGGATCTGAACCTGGATCTTCTTGATCCTGGTCTGATATTGTAACATCATCACACAGGCTCAAATAGGTCTTGTCCCATGATCATCCTGAATCCAGTGGCCAATTTTGAGATGCCTACCTTTATTTTCTGTAGAGCTATACCTGCCATAGATGGAGAAATGGGTCCTTTTCTTATCTGCATAAAGGCTAGCCAGATTACAATTATATATGAGGCAGAGTGACATTTTCAGGCAAAATTCCATGTTTATCAGTGCCCAAAGATCCTAGGAGTTTTCCAATCCAAGTACTGAATGGAATCATAGCTTTTTTGCTTCAGCCTGAGCAGTGTAATGGTGAGAAGCCAAGCTTCCAGGTTCCTCAAAATTGTGTTGTAGTGATCAGGTGGGGATTCATTTGGATACCGTTTCATTCCCTTCTTCCCCATAACCCCTAAGCTCTGGGAGGAGTGGAGGATCTCAGAAATCTGCTTTATGATTTTGTTTTGTTTTTGTTTTAGTGTTTTGCCTTTCTCTAGCCTTGTCACAGTGAGTGCATGAACATCTTGCATGTACATCTCTCTGTAAGGAATTGGCAATGTCCAGTTTAAAAATGGAAACAGGAACCAGCATCTGGATAAATGTGGAGTTTAAATCTCATGTTCAGGTCTACATTCATCGACTGTAACGTGAGAATTACTCAAGGCACGTATCAAGAAAAATCAGGTGTACACACTGAACGTGCATTCGGTATAACTTGTGATCCTCAAATCTAAGTTGCTGTCAGCTCAATTAAATGTTTCTTCTTAAGTCAGAATTTTAATATTTATCTTTCTATTTGCTTTCAGGAGTGGCATCCATTTTTTAATGTTAAACAAATGGCTAATGAAACATCCATCTCAGAGTTCCTGCTCCTTGAATTCGCAGTGATACGAGAACTGCAGATCCTTCACTTTTTTTTATTCCTGACCTTGTACCTGGCAACTATCACAGGGAATCTTCTCATCATTTCTGCAGTGGCTTTTGACCACCGCCTGCACACACCCATGTATTTCATTCTCATGAACTTGGCCATACAGGACCTTGGCTCAGTTTCAGTCATTATCCCCAAGTCCATGGTCAATTCCCTTATGAATACCAGAGACATTTCTTACTCTGGATGTGTTGTTCAAGTTTTCTTTTTTGTGTTCTTTGTAGGATCTGATTTTTTTCTCCTCACTGTCATGGCATATGACCGGTATGTCGCCATTTGCAATCCTTTACAATATGAAATGGTGATGAACAGGCATGCTTGTACCCAGATGGTTGTAATAGTATGGATCACTGGACTTCTTTACGGTGCCCTGCACACTAGTGGCACCTTTGCCACTACTTTCTGCTCCAATATTGTCAATCAGTTCTACTGTGAAATACCACAGCTGCTTAGAATTGCCTGCTCTGACTCATATCTAACTGAAGTTAGTGCTCTCGCAGTCAGTGTAATTCTGGAATTTGGTTGCTTTGTCTTCATCATTGTAACTTATGTATTGATCTTTTCTACAGTGCTGAGAATGCCTTCTGTCCAGGGACGGCAAAAGGCCTTCTCCACTTGTTTTCCGCATCTTATTGTTTTCTCTACCTTTATAGTTACTGGGTGGTTTGCTTATCTGAGGCCTCCTTCTAAAGCACCATCTGATCTGGATATGGCATTAACTGTGATCTATACTTTTGTTCCACCTATGTTTAATCCCATTATTTATAGCATGCGGAACAAGGAGATCAAACTTGCCCTTTCAAAACTGTTTGTTCAGTTGTGCTCTTCTGAGAAAATATCTAGTTTTTTTGCCTAAGTCTGAAGTTTCTGTCTGCTGAATTACTCCTATTTATATGGAGGAAACATATTTTAGTTGGGCGTATAGCTGTGGTAGAAGCAAAATTTGATTTCTTTACTTTAAACACTAGTGACCACCCCAGTAATTTGATTTCTTTACTTTAAACACAAGTAACCACCCCAGTATCAGGAGAGTTTAGAAAGTTGTCCTCACAACCCACATCTTCTGTCTGCTTAATTGGACCCTCATAAATGTTTCCTAGAGAAGTTAGTTGGGACCTTTACAATTTTTAGGCAGTGGGAAGGCTTGTAGTAAAGGACAAGTTGGAGTAAAAACAAAACTCAACCTCATTTCAAGTTTCATGGAGAAATATTTTCCCCAACTCAACAGGCCTTCCCATGCTCACCTTCTGAGAAGTTAACAGGACCTAGGATTGCCAGGCAGCACCTGGCAACTAGAAGAAGGACTTTGCTAGGAATATGGGGGGCACTTGATGCCAGTTGAAGTGTCGTGTCACTTCTGACAAAAAGGAAGTGACATAGGTAGCTCTAGGAATCACTGGAAACTCTATAGTAAAACCACTCTTTCTAAAATTAGGTAGGTAGTGATCAGAGACAGTTTTTTTTCTGTGGTGGCACCCTAGTTTCCCACTGATAACACTGAGGTAGAAATCCTTGTTTTCAAGAAAATGGCTAAGGAAATGAATACCTCAGGTTTATATGAGTCAGAAAGTAAAAAACTGTGGGAACAGTATGGTGAAAGGAACTTTCAGTCATGTCTGACAAAGCTCCCATCTCACCTTCCCAAATGTTTTTGAAGAACAATATAGTGAAGTACTAATTTGAATGTGGAATGGATATTATTCTGTTTATTTGTTTGTTTATTTCATGTACCGTACCCTTTTCCCCAATAGGGAAACAAAGCTGCTTACATCCTTCTCCATTTTAATTTCACTACAACCCTCAGAGGTAAGTTAGGATGAGAGTGTGTGACTGGGTCAAGATTATCTAGCAAGCTTCCATGGCAGATGTGGGGATTTGAACCTGAATCCAAGATCCTAGTCCAAGACTGTAACCACTACACCACAATGGCTCTCATATAAACACTAGAAAGTGATAAAACATGAATGCTCCAAGGCTAAGTTGGAGTACAAATGCCAACATGACAATAGCTGTATTTTGGTAGCAATAGATATTTTTTTTTGGTAGAAGGTAAACTACAAGGTACATTGGGGCAAAATATCCATTCAGATTACTAAGGAAAACCAAAACAACACATTAGACCTTATAGACAGCCAATGAAATTGATGGGCAGTAGATTCAGAACAAACAAAAATATTTCATGCAATACAATATTGTGGAACATATTGTAACTAGAAACAAAACCCATTGTGGGGAAAAAATACAATGGGCTCTAGAAAGGGGAGGGTGGGCAGGCAGGCATTCATTCCTCCATCACTGATCCCAACCAGTTAAGGAGGGGGATAGGCATTGCCATCGGCTCTACAACTGATCTCAATAAAAGTAATTTTATACAATTCATATCACGGCAACGGTTGTTTTTTTTGTATTTTAGTTTATTTACCGTGATACTCTCCTATTTTTACTTTACTTACTACAACTGATCTCAGCAACATGAAGGGGTAGTAGGCTTTGCTACATGCTGCACGTCTGATACAGACCAGGTAAAGGGGGGCAGGCATTGCCACCTGCTCGGCTCCTGATCCCAGCTGCGTGAAGGGCAAATGGGCATTGCCTTCTGCTCTGCGCCTGATTACGGCTGGGTGAAGTGGGGCAGGTACTGCTGCCTGCTCCAAGCCTGATCCCAGCTTGGTGAAGAGATGTGGCCATTGCCACCTATTCCCTGCTGGGTGAAGGGAGGAGAGAGCACTACCTCCTGCTCCTTGCCTGATCCCGACAAAATAACCAACCGGTGGGTGTAATATCAAACAATCAACAACAATTACAAAAGGTGCATAATTTATCTAGTGCAAAGTGCAAGGTGCAAGGTTTAATAGATCAATTGATATACAATAAATAATCAATAAATGTGTACAAAATACATACAACAAGTATTTATACAGAAGATATTCCAAATCTGCAATCCATATACAACAATAATGCTACAATTTTAGCGCTCACATGAGCAATTATTATGATACCAATCTCAAATGGAGTACAGGCAGGTGCAACTGTGGTGAACCTAGAAGACTCAAGGTAAGTGATCACCAGTCCCATATAGGGTATATAAATGCCAAGGGGCCAAAAGCCGATGGGTTGATGTGGGGCAAGATTTCCAATTCCCGTTTCGCACGTCTTCTTCTTGGGCAAATATCTGGTGAGTCATTGGTCACCTGCACTCCTACACCCTATGTACTCACTGGACAATAAGGGATACGGATCCCTTGCCTGATCCCAACAGGTGAAGGTGGGTGATGGGCTTTGCTATGTGCTCCATTCCTGATCCCAACTGGGTGAAGAGGGTTCGGACACTGCCACCTTCTCTGCTCCTGATTCCGGCAGATTGAAAGGGGGTAGAGATTGCTGCCTGCTTGGTGCCTGATACCAACAGGGTGAAGATGGGTTGGGCATTGCTGCCTGCTGAGTGCCTTATTCAAGTAGGTCGACGGGGTGGGCATTGCCACCTGCTCCACTCCAGATCACAGCTGAGTGAAGGGGGTGGGCAATGTTATCCACTCTGTTCCTGATCCCAGCTGGGTGAAGGGGGTGGGCATTTCCACCTGCTCTGCCCGTAATACCAGCTGAGTTAAGGCGGAAGGTTGGCATAGCCACCTGCTCCACTCCTGATCCCAGCTGGGTGAAGGCGGGTGGGCATTGCCACCTCCTTTGCTCCTAATACCCTCTCTGTTAAGGCAGGGGTGGGCGTAACCTGCTCAGCTCCTATTGCCAGTTATGATAAGGAGGATGTGTGTATTGCCACCTGCTCCACTCCTAATACCCGCTGAGTTAAGGCGGGGGGTGTACATGGCCACTTGCCCCACTCCTAATATGAGCTGCATTAAGGCAGGGGTGGGCATTGCCACCTGCTCTGCTCCTAATAACACTTGGATTAAGGTGGGTGTGGGTATTGCCCTTCCTCCGCTTTTAACAGTTGGGTTAAGGTGGGGATGGGTATTGCCCCTTCTCCACTTTTAACAGTTGGGTTAAGGTGGGGGTGGGTATTGCCATCTGCTTCTCTCCTAATGCCAGTTGTGATAAGGTGGGGGTGGGCATTGCCACCTTCTTTGCTCCTAATACCAGCTGGGTTTAGGCAGGGGCAGGCATTAACACCTACTCTGCTCTTGATCCCAGCTGGCTAAAGGGGAGCCAGCATTGCCACGTGCTCTGCTTCTAATACCAGCTGGGTTAAGGTGAGGGTCGGCATTGCCACCTGCTCTGCTCCTAATACCCGTGTGTGTGATAATGTCTCCACAATTGACAATAAAGCATATGTTATTTAATATATAGTTTCCAGAATTATTTAATTGTCAATACATGGGGGATATAGTAAACAATTTCAATTCATTTCTCATATTACAAACAAGAACTGCATCACGTATTGTAACTTCCTATGACCTTAATTATGCATACATTCCATGTATCCTGTATATAAATAGATTAAAGTGTCTTGTGCTCAATATGCTACAATTGTAGTAACTAAAGTGCAAATACTTCCAGTATCCTATGACACTACTTCTTGCATACAGAATACCAATTGCCTATTTGTCAGTTACAATGTCGATACAGTCCAAAGTAAATTCCAGACACTGTGTGTGTCACAGATCGTGTGCTAATCCTTGCGGTATAAGTTGTTAATTCTGTGACTGAATTCCTCTAACGGACGGTCCAGATCCACATATGGTCCGTTTCCAGAGTTCTTTTTCAAAGAGCACAGTAGTCAGAGATTCCTACAGTCAGCCTTCCATATCCCTTTCCGATACTCTCAATTACTTTCATCTGTTTCATTTACTTTCAATTCCTGTTAAAAACACTTTATTTCTTTAACTGCTTTAGGTTACACAGTAGGAGGCCACAACAGGGCATGATAGCAGTGTACTACACAAAATAATACAACCCACTTCACCGTTTTTGACAGCAATTGTGTTTGGGTGATTCTCTGATGTGAAGTTGGTTGTGTTATTTTTGTGTAGTACACTGCTTTCATGCCCTGTTGTGCCTTCCTACTGTGTAACCTAAAACAGTTAAAGGAATAAAGTGCTTTTGACATCAATATTTTGGGTTGATTCTTTAATGTGAAGTGAGTTGTGTTATTTTTGTGTAAGATACTGCTGCCATGCCCTTTGGTGTGCCCCCCCCTGCTGTGTAACCTAAAGCTGTTCCAGAAATAAAGTGTTTTTGACAGGAATTGTGTTTTTTGTGATTCTCTGATGTTAAGTGAGTTGTGTTAATTTTTCTGTGTGGGGGACTGCTGGCGTAATGTGTCATAATCCTTTGCCTACTTGTACTTTGAAAGGGAGAAAATAATTTTTTTAAAACTTTATTTTGTGTTGTTCGTGATTTATTCTTTGTTGTGCAGTTGGTTCCCATCATAGGGAACAATGGGGCTGGCTGGCCAGCCATCTCTGTAGGTGGTGGGGGAATTTGAGGGAGGGTGTCTGTGGTTCAGGTGCTCTTTCACAGGGACAAGCCGGGACTCAGAAGTGTGCACACCATTGTGGCACCCCTGGGCTGTGCAGAATTACCCAGGGAAAGAGAGTTTAGAAGTTCCCAGCATAGGGAACAAAGGGAGAGGGCTGGCCAGCCTGTTCCAGGGGTTATGGGTGTGGGGCTACTGGGGGTGGATTTGGGTCTGTGAGGGGCTAATGTGGGGATTTGGTTCTGTGTGTGGCAGCTGGGGGGTATTGGGTATGTGTGAGGCGGTAGTGGGGTGGACTTTGGGGGCTGAGAGCACCTACTTGGGGAGGCCATGAAATGCCCCCCCCCAAGTGGGAGCTGGCTGAGCCTTGGTGGGGGGTGGGAGGAAAGGTGGGAGAAGGGCCCCTGAGGGTTGGGGGGCATTTTGCATGCAAAATGCTACCCCTGGCAAGACAAGCCTCCCCCAGCTGTCAGTTGTAGAGAAAAGGTCACCTACTTGGGGAGGCTATGAAATGCCCCCCCCCAAGTGGGAGCAGGCTGTGCCTTGATGGGGGGTGGGAGGAAAGTTGGGAGAAGGGCCCCTGAGGGTTGGGGGCATTTTGTATGCAAAATACTACCCCTGGCAAGACAAGCCTCCCCCAGCTGTAGGTTGTAGAGAAAAGGTCACCTACTTGGGGAGGCCATGAAATGGCTCCCCCAAGTGGGAGCAGGCTGAGCCTTGGTGGGGGTGGGAGGAAAGGTGGGAGAAGGGCCCCTGAAGGTTGGGGGGCATTTTGCATACAAAAAGCCACCCCTGGCAAAGGAAGCCTGCCTCTTCATTTTTTCCCCATAGGAAATAATGGAGATCAGCAGCAGCAAGCACAAAATAGATTAGCAGCAGCAACCTAAAGCTATGCACTTTTTTAGGCGAGGATAGGGGACCTGGTTTGGGGGGCCATAACATGGCCCCCCAAAGTCCAATCGGTCTGAAACTTGGGGGTTTGTTAGAGGGGAGTTAGAGGAAGGATCCCACCAATTTTGGCTTGATTCGGTGGGAGAATGCCTCCCCCAGGCTTCAGAGAAGCCTGGGGAGGTTTTTTCCCTTTGAAAAGCTTTCCCGAACCCCCAAATCAAGCCGAATCCCGAATCGCTGTTCCCGAATCGGCTTCTCGATTCGGGTATACCCGAATCAGGAAAGCCGAACCACTGTGCCTTTGCACACACCTAGTAACAACACTCCGCCAATACAATTCTTCGTACTGTTGATAAGTTACAGTTGCTGCATTCTGTGGCCAGAATATTGATTCGAGTAGATCACAGGGATCATATCAGTCCACATGTAAATTGACTACCAATTTGCTTCTTGGCCCAATTCAAGCTACCGGCACTGACCTTTAAAGCCCTGTCTGGCTTTGGCATATTTTAAGAACTGCCTACTCCCTTGTGAGCCTATTTGATCACTCCGGTTATCTTCAGAGGCCCTGCTTTGGATTCTCCTACCACCTGAAGCTGGATGGGTAGCTACCCAAGAAGACATGACGTTCTTGGTCATGGCAGTGAAATTTTGAAACTCCATTCCTGAGTAGATTTCTCCATCTCCTATTATTGTACTCTACCAGTGGGAAGAATTTTTTTTGTTTCTTTGTTTGACATTCACTTGCTAAATCTCATTGGCCCTCCTCCATGTTTGTTTGATTTCACATCTAAGAGCCAATGATAAATAAGTTTATTGGGGTAACATTTAATTAAATCCTCTCATGGAAAGCCTACCTGGATATAACATAAGCCTCAGTTTTGCAAACCACTGTGGCCATCTTGAAATTTTATACCTCGAAAGGAGCATTTTTAGTTGGGTTGAAATTGTTCCAGTGTAAAGCCATCCCATAGCTTCTACATGGAGCAGAGATCTGGTATTTGAATGAACATCTGACCTTGAATCTGGAACTAATTCAAAACCTCTTTTTAAAAAAGATTTTAGTTTTGCCTTGTGGCACTCCAGTGGATTTAGTGTGGGCAGAACTTGGGTTAACTTCTATCAGAACCTGTTTGCCCTTGGCCTTATTTAGATTCCAGAGAAAGCAAAGGAATCTCTCTGTGAGTCCACTCTTAAGACAAAACTATGCACTGCGGTATTCAGAAGCCATTTCCTCTGCTGTAGGGATGTGCGTTTCGGCATTCTGAATGCCGAAAGAATGCCGAAACAAAAGTGTTTCGGCATTCTTCAAGAATCCCGAAACGTTTCGGGGAATGCCGAAACGTTTCGGGATTGCCGAAAGAAAAACCCGAAACGTTTCGGGATTCTTTCGGCATTCTTTCGGCATTCGAGAATCGCCATTTTGATTTTGCTAGCCGTTTGCCTTAGCAAGCGGCTAGCAAAATCCTGCTGGAAGCAAAGGCTTCCTGCAGGCTCTTAGAAGAGGGGAGGGGGGGAGAAGGAGTGAATCACTCACTCCTTCTGTCACCCCCCACCCCTCTTGCAAAGGAGGATAGGGAATCCTGCTTTGCCTTGCAAATGCAAGGTGCAAGCATTGCATTGCACTTTGCATTTGCAAAGCAGCAGAGATTCCCGCCAAAACTAACAGGTAGGGGAGGGGGAGCAGGAGGAGGGTGGCTCTTGGAGTGTGGGTGGGGAAAGGCAGGGGACTGGGGACTTTAGGAGTCACCAATCCCACTGCTGCATTCTCATGCCAGCCAATAGATTTAAATCTTTGGCTGAGGCTGCAGCAGGGGATTTAAATTTGGAGCAAGACTGTCTGGAACACTTCTGTTGCTGCTGCTGCTGAGCTGTGACCGAGAGAGGAGAAGAAGAGAGACTGCACCTGGAGCCTGGAGGACATCTGCCTGGAGGATCAACTGTGCTGGACATCCTGAGAGGACACCTGGTAGGCCTTTTTAAAATTTTTGTAAATTTTTTTGATGCTGGGCAATGTGCTGCTGTGGCCTGCCTCTGCAAAAAGGTGTTGCAGTTTATTCTTGGCATGGCCTGGGGGACAGGTTGGGCAGACAATGTTTGATGGTGGGGTGGGGGTTTCAGCATTGGTTGTTGTGCTTGCCTTCTTTAAGCTTGATCCACTGTTTTAAGATTAAAACAAGAGTGTGCCAGCTTTGGGCCTACACAGGCCAGAAGCCTTTCTTCTGGCTGGCTCTCACAGTTGTGCTCCACAATCTGGAATGGTGTGGCTTGCTTTTCTGTGTCTGGTCCCCTGCTTGCAAGGATTCCCAACAGGCTCCGTCCTGATCAACTGTGCCAGCCTGTGGGCCACACACAGGTATGGCCTGGGGGACAGGTTGGGCAGACAATGTTTGATGGTGGGGGGGGGGGTTTCAGCATTGGTTGTTGTGCTTGCCTTCTTTAAGCTTGATCCACTGTTTGAAGATTAAAACAAGAGTGTGCCAGCTTTGGGCCTACACAGGCCAGAAGCCTTTCTTCTGGCTGGCTCTCACAGTTGTGCTTCACAATCTGGAATGGTGTGGCTTGCCTTTCTGTGTCTGGTCCCCTGCTTGCAAGGATTCCCAACAGGCTCCGTCCTGATCAACTGTGCCAGCCTGTGGGCCACACACAGGTATGGCCTGGGGGACAGGTTGGGCAGACAATGTTTGATGGTGGGGGGGGGGGGTTTCAGCATTGGTTGTTGTGCTTGCCTTCTTTAAGCTTGATCCACTGTTTTAAGATTAAAAACAGAGTGTGCCAGCTTTGGGCCTACACAGGCCAGAAGCCTTTCTTCTGGCTGGCTCTCACAGTTGTGCCTCACAATCTGGAATGGTGTGGCTTGCCTTTCTGTGTCTGGTCCCCTGCTAGCAAGGATTCCCAACAGGCTCCGTCCTGATCAACTGTGCCAGCCTGTGGGCCACACACAGGTATGGCCTGGGGGACAGGTTGGGCAGACAATCTTTGATGGTGGGGGGGGGGGGTTCAGCATTGGTTGTTGTGCTTGCCTTCTTTAAGCTTGATCCACTGTTTGAAGATTAAAACCAGAGTGTGCCAGCTTCGGGCCTACACAGGCCAGAAGCCTTTCTTCTGGCTGGCTCTCACAGTTGTGCTTCACAATCTGGAATGGTGTGGCTTGCCTTTCTGTGTCTGGTCCCCTGCTAGCAAGGATTCCCAACAGGCTCCGTCCTGATCAACTGTGCCAGCCTGTGGGCCACACACAGGTATGGCCTGGGGGACAGGTTGGGCAGACAATCTTTGATGGTGGGGGGGGGGGGGTTTCAGCATTGGTTGCTGTGCTTGCCTTCTTTAAGCTTGATCCACTGTTTTAAGATTAAAACCAGAGTGTGCCAGCTTCGGGCCTACACAGGCCAGAAGCCTTTCTTCTGGCTGGCTCTCACAGTTGTGCTTCACAATCTGGAATGGTGTGGCTTGCCTTTCTGTGTCTGGTCCCCTGCTAGCAAGGATTCCCAACAGGCTCCGTCCTGATCAACTGTGCCAGCCTGTGGGCCACACACAGGTATGGCCTGGGGGACAGGTTGGGCAGACAATCTTTGATGGTGGGGGGGGGGGGGGGTTTCAGCATTGGTTGCTGTGCTTGCCTTCTTTAAGCTTGATCCACTGTTTTAAGATTAAAACCAGAGTGTGCCAGCTTCGGGCCTACACAGGCCAGAAGCCTTTCTTCTGGCTGGCTCTCACAGTTGTGCTTCACAATCTGGAATGGTGTGGCTTGCCTTTCTGTGTCTGGTCCCCTGCTAGCAAGGATTCCCAACAGGCTCCGTCCTGATCAACTGTGCCAGCCTGTGGGCCACACACAGGTATGGCCTGGGGGACAGGTTGGGCAGACAATCTTTGATGGTGGGGGGGGGGGGGGTTCAGCATTGGTTGTTGTGCTTGCCTTCTTTAAGCTTGATCCACTGTTTGAAGATTAAAACCAGAGTGTGCCAGCTTCGGGCCTACACAGGCCAGAAGCCTTTCTTCTGGCTGGCTCTCACAGTTGTGCTTCACAATCTGGAATGGTGTGGCTTGCCTTTCTGTGTCTGGTCCCCTGCTAGCAAGGATTCCCAACAGGCTCCGTCCTGATCAACTGTGCCAGCCTGTGGGCCACACACAGGTATGGCCTGGGGGACAGGTTGGGCAGACAATCTTTGATGGTGGGGGGGGGGGGGTTTCAGCATTGGTTGCTGTGCTTGCCTTCTTTAAGCTTGATCCACTGTTTTAAGATTAAAACCAGAGTGTGCCAGCTTCGGGCCTACACAGGCCAGAAGCCTTTCTTCTGGCTGGCTCTCACAGTTGTGCTTCACAATCTGGAATGGTGTGGCTTGCCTTTCTGTGTCTGGTCCCCTGCTAGCAAGGATTCCCAACAGGCTCCGTCCTGATCAACTGTGCCAGCCTGTGGGCCACACACAGGTATGGCCTGGGGGACAGGTTGGGCAGACAATCTTTGATGGTGGGGGGGGGGGGTTTCAGCATTGGTTGCTGTGCTTGCCTTCTTTAAGCTTGATCCACTGTTTTAAGATTAAAACCAGAGTGTGCCAGCTTCGGGCCTACACAGGCCAGAAGCCTTTCTTCTGGCTGGCTCTCACAGTTGTGCTTCACAATCTGGAATGGTGTGGCTTGCCTTTCTGTGTCTGGTCCCCTGCTAGCAAGGATTCCCAACAGGCTCCGTCCTGATCAACTGTGCCAGCCTGTGGGCCACACACAGGTATGCTGCTTTGGCCAAGGTAACCCTTTTTGGTTGCTGGCCTGGCACTCACAGTTGTGCTCCACAATCTGGAATGGTGTGGCTTGCGTTTCTGTGTCTGGTCCCCTGCTTGCAAGGATTCCCAACAGGCTCCGTCCTGATCAACTGTGCCAGCCTTCGGCCCACACACAGGCCTGCTGCTCCGGCTTTGGTAACCCTTCCCGTTTGCTGGCCTGGCACTCACTGTTTTGCTTCACATTCAGGTTGTTTATCGTTGGTGGACCTCTTCTGGACTGGACTGCACTTGGTGGACATCGGCCTGCAGATCTCTGCGTGGAGGATCAACATTGCTGGACATCTGCACTGGTGGACTGGTAGGGTTGTTGTTAAATTTGGTTTTTGAGCTTATGTCTGCTGCTGTGCCTACCTGCGAGCATATGCTTTGGCTCTGTCTTTATGGCTTGGGCCGGGGGGGGGGGGGGGCATTTTCTGGTTGGGCAAGAGGATATTGTTTGGGGGTTAGGGGGGCCAGCATTGATCGCAGTGCCAGCTTTCTTTCATGTTTCATTTTTCAAGTTTGAGTGTGGGGTGGGCATGAACTGCTGTTTCACAGGACTAAAAAATGAGTGTGCCAGCTTCTGGCCTGCACAGGCCAGAAGCTCTGCTGGGTGGATGTGTTTTGTTTTGCTGCTGGTTGGCCCTAGCCTTTAAGGGGGGGGGGGCTGACTTGGCTTGTGCAACGGGGCCTTGAATTTTGGGGTTGCGTGTGCGGCGTGTGGTGTTGACTCTGCTAACATTTCCAATTTTCTTGACAGCATCGTGGAGGAGAGGAGGACCAGCTGCAAGACCGCCTGAACATCGCTGGACTGCAGGACTGGTGTTAGTGTGAGCGAGTCCGGGTTGACATTTGGGTGGCCTTGGGGGTGGGTTCTTGCTAGCTTGGGAGGGGGGAGGCTCATCTTCAAAACACCACATCCACACCCCACACCGACATACCACAGATACATCGGTCCCGCTAAATAGTGTCTCTTAGGTAGGTAGGCCAGTTGGTAGGTGATCAGTGGATAATTGCCCTCAACATAATTATTAGGGAAACCGAGCCTAGTTTTTTTTAAAAAACTAAATAGGGACTCAGCAGGGAAAGCATTAGTGAGTGAGTGTTAGGTTTGAATTCTATATATATATATATATATATATATATAAAAATTTGTAATAGCTGTCAATAGGCTTCCCATTAGTGCCCCCATAACTAGGGTTCCACTGCCCATCTCTGGCACACGTGGTGGTGCCAGGCCGGCCCGGGCATACTAGTGTGTGAGTGTTTAAGGCTTCGTCACCTGTTATTGGGGTTTAGGGCCAGCTCAATTCCAGAGGAATTCAGCTGATTGGCAGGCTCAGGTTCCCTGACATAAATAGGGTTGCTTAAAAAGGCACTTGATTGTTCATCTCCAAGTCACAGAGCCACTAGAAACACAGATTTATAGCAGGTTAGTTAGGTCTTGAAAACAAAGTTGACCTTTGTTTTCTAAATCTTTTCTGATTAGTTAGGGTTGAATTTGGGAGGGGAAAGTATGTCAGAGAGGAAAGCAGAGAGGGGACCCGGGGGAAAGGCTAGGGAGAAATCTAGAGGGGAGGAGGGGAGGGGGAGGGGGACTGCTGCGGCAGCCCCTCCATCTGAGCGGAGGAGGCCCTCCCCTGCGCTGCTGCCGTTCACCAGCCTGGCTTCTGGTGACAGGAAGAGGGTTCGCAAGACTCTCTTTCCTGAGGCAGCTGCTGGAGGGCCACCCCCAACCCGGGTGCGTGAGGCAGGGGCTGGCACTGGGCAGGGGCCTGCTGCTGAGGCTCCTCCTCCTCCAGTGGTTGCGAGCCAGCTGCTGGAGGAGGGGCAGCATGTGGTGTCTCCTGGGATGGGCGCGGAGCACATGACTTTCCCTGCGCTCCCGCTCACCCCAGGAACCCGGAGGATGTTGGAGGAACTGCCCGTGAGACCCCCCCTGGGGCGGTCCACCCCAGTTTCCTCTGAGGCCAGCAGCAGGCCTCTCGCGGCTGTGCAGGAGGAGAGGACGCGGGAGGAAGAGGCAGAGACTGTGGTGGAAGAGCCCACATCTCTGCCCCTTCAGCCTCGTCCATCCCCACCTGCCCGGCCGAGAGTGGGACACGGTGTGTCCGGCCAGAGCACCTCACAGGAGGTGCCGCAGGGTGGTCCCGAACGCGCTTCTCCTGGGAAGCGTGGGATGCCCTTTTCCTCCGAACTCTGGAAGCACTTCCAGACAACGGAGGATCCCCGAGCAGCCCTGTGCCTGCATTGTAGGCAGCGCGTCAGCCGTGGCAAAGATGTGTGGCATCTCTCCACGTCTGGGATGAGGTACCATATGAAGAGGCACCACCAGGCGGTGCTTCTTCGGGAGGAGGGTTCGAGTGGTGCCGCACGGCCGCCAGCTAGCCAGAAGGAGGCAGGCTCCTCTGGTGCTCTCCCCCCAAGGGTACCTGCAGGAAAGGGACGCCAAGCCTCTCTCCCGGAGATGCTTGGTATGCAGGGCGCTAGTGTGCCCAGAGAGGGGATCCGGAGGGCGAGCAGGCGCATCACGCGCCACATCGTCAACATGATAGCAGTGGATGGGCAACCGTATTCCGTAGTTGAAGACTTCGGCTTCTCAGGGCTGCTCCAAGATTGCTTTCCCTGGTACGCCGTCCCTGCTCGCACGTCGTTGAGCAGATCGGTGGTGCCCTCGTTTTACAGGGCTGCCAGGGATCATGTGAAGGCACAGCTGTCCCGGGTTGCCGGGAGAACTGTGCACTTCACATCGGACATCTGGACCTGCCCAAGTGTGCAGCAAGCGTACCTCTCGCTTACTGCTCACTGGTGGGAACCCGAGTCGGTTCTGGGTGGGGGCCGGGGGGAGGTGCCTAGCACAGCTAGACAGGGAAGGATGCGAGACCGCCAGGCCGGCTACTGCAAGGCCTTGCTTCACGCCGAGGTGCTCGACGTGTCCCACACGGCGGAGAACATCGCTGCCACCTTAAGGAGACAGTTGGACGAGTGGATAGGCCAGGGACCCGCCACCGTGGGATGCATGGTGACGGACGGTGGCAAGAACATGAGGGCAGCGGCGCATCTAGTGAGCCGAGAGAGCGTCTACTGTGCCGCTCACAAGCTTCACCTAGTGGTGAGAGATGCGCTGGGGTTGGGCTCCTCGAAGGAACCCGTGGATACCCGGACCCGTGAACTCCAGTTACTTGTCCAGAAATGTCGGAGGCTCACGGGTCACTTCTCGCGCAGCGTGAAGGCCACGCACGAACTGCGCCAGACACAGGTCAGGACAGGTGTGCCAGAGCACGCTCTGATCACTGACGTCAGCACTCGCTGGAACTCCACCTGCGCCATGCTTGAGCGCTTGGTGGAGCAGCAGGCCGCACTCCACGCGTGGCTCTCCGAGCACCGCGGTGCGAGTCAGGTGGGTGAGTTCAACCGGGAGGATTGGCTCACCATCACCCAGACAGTGGAGGTCCTGAAGCCCTTCAAGGACTTCACTGTGGCGGTCTCGTCAGACACGGCGACCCTCGGTCTGGTCATTCCCCTGGTGCACACGCTCCAGAGGAATCTGGCCACCCTTGCAGACCGGGTCGCGCCCCGTGCTGACCTTGTTCCAGCGGTGCGCGCATTAGTGAGAAGGCTGCAGCAGGGCATAGCTGCCAGGCTAACTCCTCTCACTAAGGAAGAGTCATACATGTTGGCGACCATGTGTGACCCGCGCATAAAGGGCACTTTCGCCGAGCGGGACGGGAACCTCACCCAAGCCAGAGACGGGCTCTGCTCTTGGGTGAGGCGCAGGCAGGCCAAGAGGGGACGCCTGTCGACAGGGGGGACGCAAGAGGGGCCCTGCCGTGCGGGTCCCTCTGACGCCCCCTCTGCGCAGGCCCCCCCCGAGGCCACCACCGGAGTGCCGATGGAGATGGAGATGCTCCGGTGGGCCCTCGTCCCCTCTGGGGTCGTGAGGACCGTGAGAGAGGATCCGGCGGAGGCGATGGTCAGGGACTACCTCGCGGAGCCCTGCGAGTCGCTCTCCACCGATCCGCTCAGCTACTGGGCCAGGAAGGAGTCGGTCTGGCCGGACCTCTCCCTCGAGGCGCAGCGGCTGCTCTCATGCCCTCCGACGAGCGTGGAGAGCGAGCGCGTCTTTTCACATGCGGGCGACATTGTCGGCCCACATCGCACTCGCCTTCTCCCATGGAGAGTCGAGCAGTTGACCTTCCTGAAGGTCAACTCTCGCCTCTTCGATTTCTCAGGACTGGACTTCCAGAGTGACTGAGGTGAGCCCAACTTGTGGCCTGCATCCTCTATGAGTCCAATCCTTTGGAATCGCGCTCTCCCCTGTATAAAACCCTGTATATACAGTTAAAACCGGCCAGTAGAGGGAGGGTGGTTAGGAACCAGTGGCAAAGGGAAAACACCCAGCAATTTGAAAGCCCCCCCCCAGGGTACTCAAAACATCTCCCATCACTGAGACATACCCTGTGGGACCAAATTTATTATGAAAAATAATGCCCCAGAAACATGGATTGCTACTGGAGGGAGAAACAGGTTAGATAGGGATTGCTTAGGTGTTTTTATCAGATGAAATCATTGTAAAAAAAATTGTAGAAGAATTGTTGTACTGTTTTTTGAAAGTTGATGTTCTGTTCATGTAAAAAAAAGGAAAAAAAACCAAAAAAAAATGTTGTGATTATGTTTTTTAAAAGTTGATGTTCTGTTCATGTAAAAAAAAGGAAAAAAAAACCAAAAAAATGTTGTGATTATGTTTTTTAAAAGTTGATGTTCTGTTCATGTAAAAAAAAGGAAAAAAAACCAAAAAAAAATGTTGTGATTATGTTTTTTAAAAGTTGATGTTCTGTTCATGTAAAAAAAAGGAAAAAAAACCCAAAAAAATGTTGTGATTATGTTTTTTAAAAGTTGATGTTCTGTTCATGTAAAAAAAAGGAAAAAAAACCAAAAAAAAAATGTTGTGCTTATGTTTTTTAAAAGTTGATGTTCTGTTCATGTTTAAAAAAAAAAATTTGATGTTAATGTTGGGTTTGCATGGTTGGGGGATGCGGGAAGAGTGGTGGATGGGCACCGGCCAATGATGATCTCTCACAGATGTTCCCAGGTAAATTCTGAGGCTGGTGTGGGGGTGGGGGGAGACCTCTGCAGAACTGCTCCAGAAATACCATTGTCCAGTGCCTTGGAAGTGCCCAGTTCAGCTTTGTGTGTCTGAACTGAAAGCACAGCCACAGGAAATGACATAGGTTCTGCTGGACCCTGTTGCAGTGGTTCCCCCCCATTAAGTCGTTTTATGGAGGGAGAGTTGTATTAGGCTGGTAGTTATTATGATCATCTTCTGTTTCCATGCCCTGTTGTGCCCGCTCACTATGTAACCTGTTGTAATGTTCAAAACTTTACTGTTTGTCCATTTCAAAAAAAAAATTGTGTTTAAGATTCTCTGATGTGTAGTTAATTGTGTTGTGTTGTGCTATGAGGGACAATAAGTGTAATATGTTGTGATTTGTTGACCACTTGTAATTTGAAAATGAGAAAATAAAGGTTTTTTAAACTTAATGATTGTGTGTCTGTGTTCCCTTCTTTGATGGGAGGTTGGTTCCCAGCATAGGGAACAATGGGGCAGGCTGGCCAGCCTGTTCCTGGGGTACTCGGTGTGGGGCAGCTGAGGGTGGTTTTGGTTCTGAGAGGGGCTGAGTGGAGGATTTGGGTCTGTGTGTGGCAGCTGGGGTGGGGGAACTGGGTTTGTGTGGGGCTGAAAGGAGTGGACTATGGGGGATGAGAGCACTGGTCGTCCCTTTTGCCCAAGTAGGCCCCTGCTACTGTCCTGGTGTGGGCTTCCATGCCTCTATCAGTTGCTGGCCCTCCTTTGCCATCTTTTTCAGAAATTTTCCTAGGGCTGCCAAACTCCTGGTTGGGCTTGAGTTCAGGTTAGAGAGAGTAGTTCCCTACAGATAAACTGGCTGCTTCCAAGGGCAATCTCTTTAGAGGGCAAATGCGGACCATGGATTCTGGGGGAGATCCCTACTCAGATTTTCCTTTGCACAAGTCCCACCCCCAAATTGCCAGTAACTTCCAAGGCCAGAGTTTGCCACCCCAGAGAGATCCCGTTCCCACCCTCTTAGCCTTGGCATGAAAGTTGTAGCCCCCATGGAACGCTTCCAGGTTCCTGATTCCAAGCCCAATGACACCAATGTAAGACAATCCAGACCTCCATCAAAAATGGATTTTAAGTAGCAGTGGGATTGGGCTGCATTTCAGTCATTCACATATCTGGTTGTGTTCCCAAACATTTAGCTTATGGTTTTTTAAATCGGCGTATGGCACTTAAGGACACTTTTAAATGGTTCTAAAAACATATTTTTATTATGAAGTATTTAATGTGGCATTGATCAAGGGCAGGCCTTTTGGCCAAATGAGCAGTATCAGTACAGTAAAATTTAGACAAAGCTCATAGGAGGAAAAAGCATTCACACTGTGAAGTGGGAAGAAAGTTTCAATTTACATGTACCATGGACTCCGAAAAAGACATGTCCAGACCAAATCAGGCCTGCTTTCTCCCTTGAAGATATCAATTGATGATAGTGCTTATGTCACATCATGAGAAGACAAGGTTCACTAGAAAAGACAATAATGCTAAGAAAAATTGAAGGCAGTAGGGAAAAGAAGAATACCCTAGATGTGGTAGATTGACTTCGGTTTGCAATACATGGACAAGGTTTTTGGGATACTGTGGAGCTCAATATAATTCTAAAGTACACCACAAGTGATTTGAATGCAAAAAACATACAGACACATACACATAAAATGTATATACCCCCTCCCCACCAAATTAAAGGTTTATCTTATGCCCCGGTTTTCTCCCCCATGGGAACCTAGAGTGGTTTACACATTGCTGTTCTCCCTTGATTTGTTTCACCCTCATCACAACCAGGCTAACAATAGACAGCTGCTCCATGCCTCACATTGGAGTGACTCCACCGATGGCCTTCTTAGTTGTATGAGGGGGTGGAGGGGGGGGGAGGAAGGAAACAACGCACTCCTGCCCACTCTATCTGGGGCCTAGGTTGCCAAATTGCTTGGCCTTGGCAAGGAGCCAGTGGTGGGGCGGCACTGGTTCTGGGGCCCCGTCAAGAACATTTGTCCAGGGCCCCAAAATCACCTAGACTGCCTCTGGAAAACACAACACAATTGTTTACTTAGGCTGAGCCAAGAACATCCATCAAGCCTACAAGGCACAGAATCAGAGTCTGCCAGATTCTAGACCAACTCTCTAGCCATTGCACTACAGTGGATATCTAAAAATTGTTCATACCCCCACCAGCAACTTGAACATTTTTCTCCAAAAGGCACACAACTTGGCTGGGTCTCAAAAAGGACTATGATGCATGGGCCTGTCAATGCATACTGGTACTAAGGCTCTGGCCGGGGGGAGGGGGGCATTGTGCCAATGCCACCCTGGCTTTGGAAGGGGACAGTAAAATAGAAGAAATAATCTAGCTTCAGTGCCTCCCCCCCTTCTCTCTCTCTCTCTCTCTCTCTATAATGTGAGTGAAAACATTACTATACCATCACTGAAGCCTACAGGATACATAGGGTCTGTTCACACACGCATGATCATTTAATGGCAATGCTCTGGCATGATGATGTCTGTTCTAGGAAGTGATGTGATCATCACACAAGGCTGGGGAGCACGCACAATTCACAGCAGGCAGATTTGGGCCACAAGGGATCCTGCTTTGGCCTGCAGGGCCCAAATCAGCCCACTGCAAAGCACAGGCATACTCTCAGGGCAGCCAGATGACATCAGTGACATCACGGCAGCAGCCCCTGGAGCGTACCTTGAAGGCTCATTCACTGACTTTCCCCCTTCGGGGTGATAGGTGAGAGTGGGGGATCCCCCACCAAGGGGAAACGGATCCCTAATTGTGTCTGAGGTTGTGGAAATCAAATGGGTCATATTGCTTCTGTCTTTGAGGGACTTACATGCACATTATATTTAACTCCAGATTTCTTGATTGTCAAGGAATGCATGTGGTGGGGGGTGGGGGGAAGGGTGGGAGAAGGGCCCCTGAGGGTGAGGGTGGCATTTGGCATGCAAAATGCCACCCCTGGCAAGACAAGCCTCTCCCAGCTGTCAGTGGTAGAGATGAGAGCAGAGCACCCACTTGGGGAGGCCATGAAATGGCCCCCCCAAGTGGGAGCAGGCTGAGCCTTGGTGGGGGGATGGGAGGAAGGGTGGGAGAAGGGCCCCAGAGGGTTGGGGGGGGATTTTGTTGCAGTGGTTCCCCCCCATTAAGTCGTTTTATGGAGGGAGAGTTGTATTAGGCTGGTAGTTATTATGATCATCTTCTGTTTCCATGCCCTGTTGTGCCCGCTCACTATGTGACCTGTTGTAATGTTCAAAACTTTACTGTTTGTCCATTTCAAAAAAAAAATGTGTTTAAGATTCTCTGATGTGTAGTTAATTGTGTTGTGTTGTGCTATGAGGGACAATAAGTGTAATATGTTGTGATTTGTTGACCACTTGTAATTTGAAAATGAGAAAATAAAGGTTTTTTAAACTTAATGATTGTGTGTCTGTGTTCCCTTCTTTGATGGGAGGTTGGTTCCCAGCATAGGGAACAATGGGGCAGGCTGGCCAGCCTTCTCTGCGGGTGGTGGGGGGGTCAGGGGGGTGGTTGTCTGTGTGCCAGGGCAGGTGCTCTTTCCCAGGGACGATTTGGCACTGCCACCATTGTGGCACCCCTTGTCTGTGCAGAACTGCCCTGGGAAAGAGAGTTTAGGGGTTCCCAAAAGGGGAGGGCAGGCCAGCCTGTTCCTGGGGTTATGGTGGGTGTGGGGCAGGTGGGGGTTGATTTGGGTCTGTGAGGGGCTACTGGGGGGATTTGGGTCTGTGTGTGGCAGCTGGGGGGGAATTGGGTTTGTGTGGGGCTGTGAAGGGTGGACTTTAGGGGCTGAGAGCACCTACTTGGGGAGGCCATGAAATGGCCCCCCCAAGTGGGAGCAGGCTGAGCCTTGGTGGGGGGTGGGAGGAGGGGTGGGAGAAGGGCCCCAGAGGGTTGGGGGGCATTTTGCATGCAAAATGCCACCCCTGGCAACACAAGCCTCCCCCAGCTGTCAGTGGTAGAGATTAGAGCACCTACTTGGGGAGGCCATGAAATGGCCCCCCCAAGTGGGAGCAGGCTGAGCCTCGGTGGGGGGTGGGAGGAGGGGTGGGAGAAGGGCCCCTGAGGGCTGGGGGGCATTTTGCATGCAAAATGCCACCCCTGGCAAAGGAAGCCTGCTTCTTCATTTTTTCCCCATAGGAAATAATGAAGAAGATGCTCCTTTATGGGAGGATGGGGGGACCTGCTTTGGGGGGCCATAACATGGCCCCCCAAAGTCCAATCTGTCTGAAACTTGGGTGGGTGTTAGAGAAGGGTTAGAGGAAGGTCCCCACCAATTTTGGGCTTATTTGGTGGGAAAATGCCTCCTCGAGGCGTCCTGAAAGACGGAGGCATTTTCCCAGCAAAAAAACCCGAAAGAATCCCGAAAGAATGCCGAAATAATGCCGAATCCCGAATCCCGAAAGAGATTCTTGTTTCGGCATTCGGCTAATGCCGGTAGAGAATCTTGTTTCGGGTAATCCCGAAACAAGAAAGCCGAAAGTTTTTTCCTTGCACACCCCTACTCTGCTGGCTTTAATAATATCCTCTGTTGTTATTCCGTGGTGGATGACTTTCGGTATTCCCCTTACCGGGTCTCAGCACAATTGGGTCTTTAAGATGGATGTCGCATTGGACAAAAGTACAACCCAAATTTTCTCTGTGGGTCAAGTTGTTCAAGAAGAACCATGGCAGAGCCTCTCATTTGGCCATGGTCACCTTTCTTAGCCTTAGAATGGCTTTAACTTCTCTAAGATTTCAGACCATGCCCATAGCCATTCTAGATGGTCATTTCATACAAATAACAGTTCATGTCCATTTTTGTGCTTGTCGAACTTCAGTCTCTGAAGACCCGTTATCTTTTGTTCTGCACTTTGTATACAGAGCCCAGAAATAAATTTCCTGAGGAAATCATACAAAACATTGATACTTCACCTGTGGTGGAAAAATTAACCCTCCTTTAAGACCTAAATCTACACATCTCTTAGAAAGCAGCTCAGTTTTCCCATTTAAGAAAATCAGCTGTGCTTCACCTATGTATAATGAAGGTGCTTAGGAGTTTTAAGTAATTTTATGTATTTTGAACATCATAGTTTTATTGTTTGTTGTCTAAGTTTTGCTTATGTGTTTTATTTGTATTTTATCTGGTTGATTGTGATGGCCTTGGCCACATGTAAAAAAATATTCTGGTCTGGTCAGGTAAATAATTAGAATAAGTATATATTCTTACTTCATGGGTAGATGGTGCCTCTTTCTGTGTGAAATGACAACTGCCTTCCAGGCTACAGTATAAAAAAGAAGGAAGGAGAGCCCTTTTGTTGCTACATTTGTGCTCTGTGCCCAGAAGGAAAAATATCAGACAAGAAAGGTAAGATAAGCAGTAGAGATGGACATGAAACGAACCACAGAACAAAATTTTGGACGGAACGGCTGGTTTATAGGCAAAGAAAATGTGTTCTGTGGGGTTGTGTTTTTTTCGAAACAAACGACTTTTCCCTACCGTCTCATACCCAGTTCGGGAAGCCAGACACTTTGGAACCATTCAATACATTTCCCAAGCAATGGTGGCGACTGGCGAGTCTTTTGGTTGCCCCCAATCTGAGCCCTCCATGCTTGATGGGCAGCTGTCCCTGCCAACTAGAGAGCTCCCATTCTGGCCCATCCAGCCAGGAAAAGGGGGAGGGGAGGGTTAGAATCTCTAAGGCAACTGAGGAGATGGGCCTTCAGGAGCCATGGTAACACCAAACCATGTTAGGCAGGTCTTTCTGCCAACCAGAGTGCTCCTGTTATGCTCAATTTGGGCATTTTATGTAAAAGGGAAAGCTCTGTGCCTCGTGGTTTCCGTTTCAGCTGAGAGGGAGAGGAAGGTTTGCTGGAACTTTGCTTTGGAGAGAGATCTTTGGCCTGCACTTGTTGCTGGAAAAGGGACCAAAACACCTATTTTCTTTTTTCTTGCCTTTTCTTACTGGGGAGGTGTTTGGGAAAGGGTGCCTTTTCCCTCTTTCTCCCCTAGCCTAGTCTTAGTTTTTCACCTTACCCCACCCCCCCAGCCTAGTATTAGGCCTTTGAGTTGAACTGGGTCTTGTTTGACTGAGAGCAGAACCACAAGTGACAAAAGGCACAGATTGGACACTTGTCTGCTTCCCTCAAGTTTTGATGGGAAATGTAGGCCGCTTGGTGGAATGTTGGACAAGTGACAGTTGAAAAGTCCATTGGACAGCAGTCAGAGAGCGAAGCTGCGAGACCAGGATGCCTACATTTCCCATCAAAACTTGAGGAAAGCAGACAAGTGTCCAATCTGTGCCTTTTGTCACTTGTGGTTCTGCTCTGAGTAAGGCTTATTTGCTTTTCTTTTTTCTTTCTCTGCTTTTTGGTTTGGTCTCTGCTTTCTCTTCTGGTTTGGTTTCTGGAGGTTTGTTCTTAGGAACAAGCTTCACTTTTCCAACAGCCATGGAGAGAACTGATTCCATTAAAGAAAATATAAAATGCTGCTCCTCTTCCCTTGTCCATCACTTAAAATGGGAAAATAATATTCTTCAGACTTCTCAGTGTTATTCTAGAATATGCTGAGAACAGATTTCATATTATTTAGGTATTTCAAAGCTAAGAATTTGAAATTAAAGATAGACTCCCTATTTTCAATGAATATAAAAGGGGAAATATGTTTCTTCTGATGAACCTGTATCTTTTCTTCTCATCAGACATGGGAGACTGTTTCGAATGGCTTGAATATGATTATCCAAACAATGACCAAAATCAATGTCTTCCTAAGGATTTAAGATTCCTGTCTTATGGTGAGCCATTGGGAATCGTTTTAGCATCCTTGGCTTTGTTTTTCTCTCTGATCACAGTTGCAGTCCTTGGAATCTTTCTTAAACACTGGAATACTCCAATAATCAGAGCCAACAACCAAGATCTCACCTACTGTCTACTCATCTCTCTCCTCTTCTGCTTCCTCTGTACCTTGCTGTTCATTAGCCACCCTCAGATGCTGACCTGCCTTCTACATCAAACAACCTTTGGAATTATCTTCTCAGTGGCTGTTTCTTCCTTGTTGGCAAAAACCATCACTGTGGTTTTGGTTTTCATGGCCACTAAGCCAGGAAGCCAAATAAGGAAATGGATGGAGAAAAGACTGTCATACTCCATTGTTCTTTCTTCTTCCATTATACAAACAGGAATTTTTGCTATATGGCTGTATATAGCTCCACCCTTCCCAGATATAGACACTCACTCTATGACTGAACACATCATAGTAGAATGTAATGAAGGCTCAATTATTATGTTTTATTGTGTACTGGGGTATATGGGAATCTTGGCTAGTATTACCTTAGTTGTGGCTTTTTTTGCCCGCAAGCTGCCCAACACATTTAATGAAGCCAAATTAATCACTTTCAGCATGTTGGTGTTTTGCAGTGTTTGGGTGTCCTTTGTGCCAAGTTACTTGAGTACAAAGGGGAAACATATGGTAGCTGTGGAGATTTTCTCTATTTTAGCTTCCAGTGCTGGATTACTTGGTTGTATCTTTCCCCCCAAATTGTACATAATTCTTTTGAGGCCTGAGTTGAATAGCAAGGATCAACTACTAATGAGAAAGAAGTAGGAATTGAAGCACTTGGAATTTCCACCATTATGTAAGTCTGAAATGATGTAAGGGAACTGGAAGTTAATACAAGAAAGGAAGAATTGCAATTCAGATATTCTCACAATCTCATTCCTACTCAGATATTTTCCCATAACATTACATATTAAACTGGGCACTAGGGCTCTTTCCCTGTTCACTTCACTCACACTCTTAGGTAGGTCTAGCTGAGCATCTGTGACTGGCCCAAAGCAATCTTGAGGCCTGAACTGCAAAGATCATCTATTAATAAGAAATAATAAGTTTTTAAGAATTTATATGTTGATGTTTACAGGTTTTGCAGTGTTTAGTTATTTTTTGTACCTGCTCACCTGGGTACAAAAGGAAAGCATATGGTAGCTGAGGAGATCTTCTCTATGTTGCCATCTGGCATTGGTTTTTTTAATTGTATCCTGCCCTCAATAGTTATGTAATTGTTCTGAGTCCTCAGCTGAACTGAAAAGACCATCTGTTAATAAGAAATCAGTAGAGATCTATGAATCTGGAATATCAATAATTGTATACTTCTAGAAGGAAACATGAAGTGAGAAATAACTTTATGACTCCCAACTGTTTTTTTTCTGTACTTCAACATTTAATGTGGTTTTTATATTGTCTATAAGAATATAAGAAGAACTGTGCTTGATAGAAGCAGTCATCGATCTCCTCGCCATAGCTAATAGCCTCTGATGGGCCTATCCTCTATGGATCTGCATAATCCTCTTTTAAAGCCATCTATGCCCATGGCAGTAACATAGTCAGAAGTAAGTTTTGTTCACAGTGTGAGTTCTCATTGGCCAGAAGATAATGTTTTCATCAGGATCTTCTGGCACCAGGCATTTAACTGTCTCCTGTCAGATTCCAAAGAGGACGAAGATAATCTGTGCAGATGCACTGGGGAGGAGAGGCTGGAAAACTTCTGGGTAGTTTTCCCAAACCAAAGCTTTTTGAGAAAAAAAGGAGGAAGGATGGATCCCCAGACCTCACTGGACTGAGAATTGACCATTAATGAGGAGTTCATCACATGGCATATGGCATTTAATCAGGTGGAATCTGGCCGTAAGAACAGTACATTTGAAAGCACTTGAATATTAACCTTTGATAATCCCTCCCATGCTGCTGAAGAAAATTTCATTCCAGACTGTTATTGTTTGAGATCACTGAAGCATTGCTCCATTTCCCCACAAGTCCTAGTTCTTCTTGTTTTGTGAAACACTGCAAGATAATGAACAAACTCCAGGTTTGTAATTGGTACAAATATTGTTGATCCTGAAAATTTCATTTTCTGCTTATCTCCCTTTCACATAGTGACTCAGGTACACTAGGGTAATATTAAAGGGGTAGTATATACCAGCTGCATTATTGTATAGAGACAGGAGAGGAATTCCAAGTTCAGTTTCCATTTTAACTCTCTTATAATCAAATAGTTTGAATATGAGATTTTTTTCATTCAACCACAAGCAGTTACTTACTTATTTAATTTATTGTGTTCAAATGGCAACCCATTTCTCAATACCAGAATAAATTGTTCTCCCAATTCTGAACAGACATGAATGCTTACCACTGACAGAACTCTATACTCTTCTTAAATTATCTTCTCAGACATAATTGTTTGTGGTTGATACTCAGTCTACCATATAATTGCATAGTCTGTGACCCCCCAAATCCAATTTTCAACAATAATAGCATAAGTGGTTGCACCAAATCTGTAAATCACTTCTGTTGATTGAGAATCAAACTTAGATAATAAAACAACGTTTTGTGACCGACCTTCTTTGGAACCACAAATTTTATATCCTTTTTTATACTTAGCACTGTTTATAAATTGGTCATATTACACATGTGAAAGACTGATGGTAAAATATAATAGATTTTGATCCTGTCCTCTAAGTGATCAAAACCAAAAATAGCCATCAATTGAATCCAGTCCCTGGTAGAAAAGAACTCTCTTGCCTCCCCTCCCCTGCCGCTGCCTGGAATGCTCCATAGTATATCACCAAGGCTCAGGACCAGGGACAGCATGAAGATCAGGTTGGTGGACTGTAGCCGAAGGTAGGGAGGAATCGGTAGAAATCCCTCATTTTCATTAGCTAAATCTACTGCTGTGTCCATCACTATATTTGGAATGTAGAGCCTTATTCACATATTCCAGTGATTCTCTTCTTTCTGAATCATTCTTGGCGTAGGTAACCATTTTGGTAGTGGCAATATTCAGAACTGAATCAGCAACCTCTTCCATGTTTCTCATCCATGATGTTTCTCATCCATGATGCCATTATTTTCATTCAAGCCCTTGTGTGTTGAGCATTGCCTACCTCTGGGTACCTACAGAGTGAAATTCTGAAATTTTGCAGAATTTTCATTCTTGCCCCTTCTTGCTTTAAATTTATCTTTGATCAAACCAGAATTTATTAGAAACTGATTCCAAATTTGTAAAAAGAGAGAAAGAAAAGGATTGCTGGATTTCAGGGAGAATTGGGTAAAGAGGAATTAAATGATTTCCTCTTAACAACCCTATGGTAGTAGCACAGAGAGACATCAGTATCCTCGCACCAAATTATTTTTTCCACATATTGCCTCATAGATGCACAGTACCTTAGGGGCCAAATGTGATCCCTACAATTATCTGAAATCCCTGTGATTAATCCTCCTTCTTGCCAAGACCCACAGGAATTTTCATAGGGCACTAACAGTCAGTAAACACATATCAAAGACTACATAAGGACCTCAGGACTGTAAAGTTCTGTCCCAAAGGTCTGTGGACAGATGGGGCAAAGATGATCTGGTTTTTGGAATTTTCCCCTTCTGCTTTACATGCCAACAGTATCTCAGAAGACTTGAGGATTGATGCAGTCCTGGTGTTGTAAGTTGGTTGGTTGTGACAGAGGATCAGAAGCTAGACAGAAAAAGGGAATTTTATGCTGATAGTAGTACTTGCCTGCAAGATGACAGTGATATTTCTGTTGTTGATGGTCTTGCTCTTACTGCCTCAAATCAAAAGTGAAGCATGTACATTTATGTGCAGCATGAATGATCCCTTCCAGATGCCACATGAATATTATCAGGCAGGTGATGTCATCATTGGTGGGATGACATCTCAGCTTTTCTCCTTTGTTGAAACCTTATTATTTCAAAGGCACCCAAAGTCAAATGTGATTGATGAAAATGTGTAAGGAGGCTTTTTTCTTCCATATTGTTCAGTGAGACATATTATAGCCAATAAAATTGTATAAAACAAACAGTACTGCATTTAAAAATTCTAGTTAATTTGGGATTATCCCGTCCAAAAATATACCCTAAAATATTGAATCAATGTTTCTCAGGTATATTCTAGAATCTGAATCAGTATCTGGATTCTCAGATAAAAGAAGTATTGCTGGTCTCGATTAATCACAAAAGTATTTGGAAATAACCCAAACCATCATTTCAAAGATCACGGCAGCTTTTCTTTTACTATTTGCAGCTTTTCTCAAGCAAAAAAAGGCAAATGGAATTCCATGTTAGGGAGACCTCAATTGTTTGTCTAATCACAATGATTCTCTTATGTGGTGCATCAGAGAATTATCATCTCCATGGTTCAATCTGCCTGTGAGAACTGCCTCCCTCACCCCTCCTTCCTTTTGCCTGAGAAAGCTGCAAGCAGTAAAAAAAAAAAAGTTACTGCAACCTGCTGCCAAACCAGAGCATTTTTTTAACGGCATGCATTCTGCTGCCAGTTTGGTTATGCTGGGATTCTTTGTTTTGGCATTGGTTATGTTGAGCTTTATTGGTTCTGTTTATTTTGCATGTTTGTGAGTTTGGTAAAGGCTTCTCTGCCCTAGAGAAAGTATTGAATTCCCCCCCCCCCATAGTCAACCATGGAGGATGGCTGGGGGCATCTTATTCAGGGACCTGTAGAAGTAAACTACATGAATCAATCTTCTTGAAACTCAGGGGGTGGGGGTCTTTAGAGAACAGACAGCCCTCATTCCAGTGCAATTTTGGTGCCATTTCATACAATAAAAGCCCCTCCATGCCCTTGGAAAAATTCCCCAATTGGGGAGAATGGACACAGTTAATTTTTGAATCCCCCTCCAAGCGAACTGGATCTGAACACAAAGCTGTTATTTTTGACCTGAATATAGGAAATGCTAATATTTATGGCATTCTCAATACCCAAATTAAAAAAAAAATCAATTTCATTTTTAGTGCATACCCCTATTAGAGAATACCCTTGAACTCTGGTTCTACTACTAGAAAAACTGGCCCATGACATTGATTAATGTGATTTTTAACATCTGCCTCCCCCAACCCATCTTACTACTTCCCCCATCCCCCACAGCTTTTGTCAATGCAGGTTCTGTGATTCCCAGCACAGATGCTTGTGTGGACAAAAGGCCCCCCAGAAGAAAAAAACTGGTTAGAGCCAACACTTACAAGTGCAATCTTATGCAGAGTTACACCAGTCTAAATCTACTGAAGTCAATGGGCTTAGAATGGAGTAACACTGAATAGGATTGCACTGTTAGTCTGTAGATTGGTTCCACTTTTGGAGTCCTCTGACCTAGCCACACTGCTCTTATCTGTAAGAACATAATGCTGTCCATGCCTTGAAACTTCAGTTAGTTCAAAAAGCAGCACCTTGCTTATTATTGGTAAGGAGTTGTTTCATTCCTATTGTATACATTGTAAAGGTTTTCCATAGGCTTTCTCTCTGTTTCGAGGCTCAATATATGTTTCCAGTTTTGAATTATAAAGCCCTTACTGGCATGAGACCCACATATGTGCTTGATTGTTTTTCCAGTATATACAGTACTTATGTGACCATTTTGCTTCTCCCAGGATATTTTCTATGACTTCCACTCGTGCAGTGAGGTGACAGTCACATTTTCCTGGTCATTTTTGTGATATCTTCAAAACCTTAAGATGGGCTGTCATACACTTCCTAGCAAACTTACATGATCACCAGTCTAGTCTTTCAGTCCTAGCCAAGTCTACTTTGCCATTTTTATGAGCATCAATTGTTAAATAGGAGAAGTTGGGGTGAGACTGTAGTGTTATTAGCAGGTTCCTGTTAAAAATGTAAGAACATAAGAGGAGCTCTGATGGATCAGTCCAGTGGTGCATCTAGTCCAGCATTCTGTCCCACACTAATCAGTTATTGTCAAAGGTCAACAAACAGGGCATAGAGGCTGAGATCTTCCTATAAAGTTGCCTCCTGGTACAGGTATTCAAAGGTTTACAGCCTCTGAATGTGGAGGTTCCATTTAGTCACCATGGCTAATTGCCACTGATAGACCTATCTTCCATGACTCTATCTATTCCCCTTTGAAAGCTGTGTGTTCCTATGGTCATCACTACTTACTGTGGAAGTGAATTCCACATTTTAATCACTCCTTGTATAAAGAAGTACTTCTTTTGGTCTGTCTTGAACCTACTGTCCATCAGCTTCATTGGATGCCCTCAAGTTCTATATTATGAGAGAAGTAGCAAAAGTTCTGTATATCTACCCTCTCCAGCTCATACGTAATTTTATAAACCTCTATCATGTTTCCCCTTAGTCATCTTTTTCTTAAATTGAAAAGTCCCAGACTCTCCAGTCTTACCTCATAGGAAAGGTACTCCAAAGGTTCCTCTTGTGAGCCTCTAAAATCCATACAATACTTTGCTGTGCATAATTTTTCTTGACAAGTTCAGTTTGAGCAGTAGATTTAAAAAACTAGAGCCTGTTCCTTAGCTCCTCACATCTATCAGTTACCCTTTCCATTATAAGATAAAGAGCATTGAAGAAGTTAGCTATATTTTCTAAGAGGTAGCCCTTAGATGGTCCATTACACCCAGTTTCTTTCTGACTCAGCGCTGCTCAACTATTTCATTTGTTTCCTGTCCTTCTCATTACTATGGTTACTTGATTTAAAAGAAAATGTTGGGCTTCATTCTTTATCACTTCTCAGCTGCTATTTCCATAGATTTATTCAGTCACAAGAGCCATTCCTGTTATTTAAATGCTTTGATTCATTTTGGAAGAGGGGTGATTTTAGATCAAATGCAAATAACTTTTTTTTACCATAATATATAAGTAATGGCAATAAACATATCCTGGATTTTTGCAAATTGTGAAGGTCCGTTGCAAAGTGCTGTTGTGATAGTTGTACTTACTCTTATATTTGAAATATTTATGTAGAGCAGGTAAAATATCTGCTTAGAGATACAAGAGTATCATGCAAATGTTTATTTAAAAGCTGTCAGAATATTTTGGATCAGGACTGTGAATTGAATTGAAAGTTCCATTCTGCCAATTGTGGAGGTTTCTTTTAGAAGGAGACTTGATCCTTGATTTCGTGGATGAAGCTGTTTCATTAATGAAAGACTCCTTGCACTGGAGAAACGCTCCCTGTAAGTGGAATGGAACATTTGGATCCAGCCTTATGTATTGCGTGTCTAGAGGGAAGAGATCTCAGATAGAATGATATGCACATTCCCCACGGTTTTGAAGACATGCAACTGTCAGCCTTACTGATTCAACCATGACAATGTCTATGGTATATGGCAAGAAACTGATGTTCTCACATGAACAGTAAAATCCTGAAGGAGTTTACAAGGTAGAAAAACAGGAATATATATTTACATGTTTATATGGATGAAGGTTCAATTCACTGTTTTTTTTAAAAAAGTTATTAGGCTGTAGGTTCAACTCATAATGTTGTTTTTTTTAAAGATTCTTTGAAATTGTTATTGGGAGCCCCATGACACACAGTGGTAAGATGCAGTACTGCAGTTCAAGCTCTGCTCATGACCTGAGTTTGATCCTGGAAGAAGCTGGGTTCAGGTAGCCGGCTCAAGCTTGACTCAGCCTTCCAAGGTCGGTAAAATGAGTACCCAGGTTCCTGGGAGTAAAGTGTAGGTGACTGGGGAAGGCAAACCACCCTGTAAAAAGTCTGCCAAGAAAATGTCATGATGCGACATCCCCCTATGGGTCAGTAATGACATGGTGCTGGCACAGGGGACTGCCTTTATCTTTACAATTGTTATGTCAGGTATTTAGGGTCATTAGCCATTTAGTAGCATTCACTGAGTTGGGTCCAGCCAGCTTTTCCACTGGTACAAAAGGGAGGACCACCAAAAAACCTATGATGGGGAACATAGAACCTGCACACGTAACACAAAACCGGTGTGTGAGTGTGTGTGTGTTTAACACAAAAACTGTCTGGACCCAAGTCAACCCATTGATTTCAAAGGGAAACACAGACTCCAATCATAAGCCAATCTACGCAAGACTATTTAATGGGTCTTACTCTGAGGAAAGTTATCTTAGAATTGATATTCTTTCTGCTATGTGAAGGACATTCTGACCCACATATGCTCACCACTCCACCCCAATGTAAACAAAAATTTAAAAGCTGTGCATAGAGACTGAAATCACAGACAGACAAGCCCTCTCAGAAACACCAATAGAATCAAAAGTCAAGAGGAAATTCATTTAGATTTATACTACTTGCTAAGTTAAAGAACAGAGGTAATGATCTCCTTTTTGATTGTATACCTATTTAATACCTATTTTATGCATCATACCAAACTTCTTTCAGTGCAACACCAAAGAACTATCAACATCTTCTTGCCTTAGCGTTTGCAGTGAAGGAGGTGAATGACAACCCAAAGATTTTGCCAAACACGAGCCTTGGGTTCCACATCTATGATAGCTATGTCAATGCAAAGTTGACTTACCAAAACACTTTGAACTTCCTCTTCACTGTGAAAAGGCTCATTCCCAACTACAGGTGTGACATCCGAAGGAATCTAATCGCTGTCATTGGGGGACCCGATCCTGAAAGTTCTTTTCTCATTGCCAATATATTAAGCAATTACAAAGTCCCACAGGTATATTTATTTATTTATATATGCAAAATATTCAACAATGTTGTGTCTAGAGTGTCAGACTTGAAAATGATAGAACCAGGTCCAAATTCCCACTCAGCCATAGAAGCCTGCTGGATAACCTTGGACCAGTATTTACTCTTAGCCTCACAGGGTTGTTGTGAGGATAAAATGGAGGGAAGGAGAATTATGTAGGCCACTGTGGGTCCCCATCGGGGAGAAAGGTGGGGGGTAAATAAAGTTAAAAAAAATGAAAATTCTCTCGGCTCAAGGTGCCTCTGAACCTTGAGTGGAGTAGGCTCAGGAAAAAACTGTTTAGGTGGTTTCTGTTCAGATAGGAATTAGAGAATTAGCTCCCATAGAGATGGTCTGGTGTAGTACTTAAGATTAGACATGGACACGAATGGAAAAAAAAAACCGAACACCCTGTTCGTCGTTCATTGCCCTCCACGAACAATGAACAACGAACATGGACGAACATGAACTGTTCCTAGACATGTACATTGTTCATTGTTCGTGGGGATCAGAACCCCCCCACCTCAAACCCCCCACTTAGTCCCCCCTCCCATCAAACCCACTTACTTGGCCCTTTAAAGATCTTTTTAAATTATCAGTTGGCTGTCCTGGCAAAAACAGCAGTGTCTGTTGGCAGCTAGTTTGAGGGGTTACAAAAGTGACCTTCCCAATGCCCAATACCCACCAAATTTGCAGGGGACATAGTCCTCACTGTCCTCTGAAGACCCCCTCCCAAGTTTCAGAGAGATAGCACCCTGGGAAAAGCATGATCCACGGGTCTCCCCGTCGGCTGTCATTTTCTCTTCACAGTGGCAAAAATGGAACTCTCTGCTGGAAGTACTTTGAAGGGTTAAAGCCAGAAGGGAAACCAGAAGGAGTTCAGACAGAGCTCAGTCCCTCCCTGCCTCCAGTTGCCAAGGGGATTGATTGCAGGTGCCAGACTGTCTGGCTTGATGAACGGCTGCTGAATGAGGCTTGGAAAGACCTCCTGTTCATTTAGGATGGGGCCTCACAAACAGCTTGTTCAAGAACAGCAGATTAAGCTGTTTGTGGGTTTTTTCTGTCCGTAATGCTGTTCATGCCCATGTCTAGTTAAGACTGGCAGGACTCTAATCTCGAGAACTGGGTTTGATTTCCTACTCCTCCACTTGAAACCAGTTGGGTGACCTTGGGTCAGTCACAGCCGTCAGCCCTACCCTCCTCAGAGTAATTGTTAGAGGATAATAATAGCACAATTTATAAACTGAGTGTGGCATTAAGTTGTTCTGAAGGGTGGTATATAAATCAAATGTTGTTATTTAATTGGGAGTTAGTGTAAATGGAACAAGACTGTAGTGATATGGTCCCTACAACCCACCCTACAAAAGTCTGGCTGCAGCATTCTGCACCAACTGCAATCTCCTGTTATTTGTCTAGGACAGCCCCAGGTAGAGTACACTGCAGTAATCTAATCTAATTTTGTGACTCCTATCTTTATTTTCTGATGAATTATGTCAGCCATTAATTGACAGATGGATTCTTTTATTAGAGGGATGGAATGGTAGGTATTTTCTCAATTTATTTAATACATTGATTCATTTAGGTTACCTATGTTCCTGGAGTGATAAAATTTTCTTTCCATTCATAGGTTATTTCAGTTGTTATAAATTTTGCCTCTCATTTCTAATCATTATGACTAGGTGAGAACTGATTGTGGACAAACACACTAGAGATATCAACATCGCTTACCAGTTTTAATAACCTGTTTGATTTTTCTTAGGTCACCTACTCTTTCTTTGCTACAGCAATGATGAATGATGAAAAGCCGTTCCCTACCATCTACCAGATGGTTGTCAACCAAGACAATCAGTACACAGGGATTGTCCAGCTACTACTGCATTTCCATTGGGCATGGGTTGGGATCATTGCTCTAGATGATGATGAAGGAGACAGGTTTGTGCAGATGTTGATGCCTCTTCTGTCCCACAATGGCATCTGTCCTGCTTTCATTGATCGGATACCAAACTTGGATTCTTCTCATGACACGATTAACTTTTTCTTCATGTCAAGACCCAAAAAGAGCTTAACACTTTTTCTAACAAGGACCAATGTCAATGTAGTGATCATGAATGCAGATACTCATACAGTGTTATTTTTGAAATGGATTATACATATTACTCCAATAGAACATGTGACAGAGACTATCATGGGCAAGGTATGGATCATGACAGCCCAGTGGGATTTCTCATCACAGACCTTTTATAGGACTTTCAATATTAAAATCTTCCATGGTGCTTTATCCTTTGCAGCTAAGTCCAATGAGGTGTTGGGGTTCCAAGATTTCATTCATCAGGTAAGTTCCCATTGGCAAGAAGATGATGATTTTATCAAGATCTTCTGGCAGCAGGCATTTAACTGTTTCCTGTCAGATTCCAAAGAAGATGAAGATAATCCATACAGATGCACTGGAGAGGAAAAGCTGGAGGAACTTCCAGGTGTTTTTTTTGAAATGAGTATGACTGCAAAAAGTTACTGCATCTACAATGCTGTCCATGCCATAGCATACGGTTTGCATGCATTACACTCATCTTGGCAGAATTACAGGGAAGTAGTGTGGAATGGAAACAGATTGGAGCTCCTTCAATGGATGCCTTGGCAGGTAAGCTTTTGTATCTATTGCAATGATGTCTAGATAGTTAAAAATCTAAATCTGGCCTGTATGATTGCCATTCTTTCATATAGTTTATATAACTCACTGAATTTAAATAATACTTGGGAACTTATTCCTTCCTACTTGTAACTTTTTGCCCCTCCAATCACTATGAATGTCTTAGGGTTTATACCTATAAAATCCCAATAAACCTTCCCTTCTCATATTTGGGCATCTAGGAAAAAAAAGCTTTGCTCTTCTAGAATTAACGAAACACACAATTATTTCCATTTCTAACCTTCCCCTGCGTGTTCTATTTCTGTAAGCCCATTCTTGAAGGGAGGGAAACAATCATATGACAGTTGGCATCCCATATCTCTATGTGATCAAGATAGAGGATGTTTTCTCTGACATTTATCAGGAATGATTCCTTTAATGAGAGATAGAATCTCTGATCATGCATCCCAGTCTGCACGAAACAAAAGAATTTACAACCAGACAGATGATTCACATTGAAGAAGAAGAAATGTATTGACGAGTGTATTCAATACTGATAATAAAGTCATTGCTGTGTAGTGACTAGGTCCTGGTAAATGAGCATTTAAATCCTCATTCTGCCATGAAGCTGTATAAGTGGTATTGGGCCAGTCAGATTCTCAGCCTAACTTAATAACAGTGTATGTGTGGAGATAAATGAGCAAGGGAGAATCATGTTGGCCATCCTCAGCTCTTTGGAGAAATGGCAGAATAAAAATCTTCTAATGTCCTAAACACATGAATAACACAAGAAATAAAGTGCAGCATAGAAATATATACATTGATATTTTAATAAAGAAACTTAATCATGAGTTATTAAGGCAAAAAAGCCCATCAGGAGAACATGAACTTTTAGTTGTATAATGTATATACATGAATATATATACATGGTATAGTTTATGTGAAATATTTATGCCACTTCTACTTTAATGTATGTAAATTATGCATATAGTATATGTATGCTACTAATTTAAATATGTATTTTTTAAAAAAAAATTGATGAGGAAAATTTATTGAGCAGAAAGAAAAGCAGCATGATACATTTAATCAAATGTAATACAAGGATTTTTTCCCAGGTATGCCACCAAAAAAGAAGGGGTCATTTTACATTTGTATAGAAGTTATAGTTATGTCCAATAGTAATTTTTAGGGGTTTATCATATATTCACTTTCATATTCATTTCAGATATGTATGGTAAATACAGGTTCAATTCACTTAAGGAATAAGGGAAACTAAAATGTTAATTAAACCTACATGTGTTGCAAGTAGGGATGTGCGTTTCGGCATTCAGAATGCCGAAAGAATGCCGAAACAAAAGTGTTTCGGCTTCTTTCGGGGAATGCCGAAACGTTTCGGGGAATGCCGAAACGTTTCGGGTAGCCGAAAGAAAAAAGCCGAAACGTTTCGGGATTCTTTCGGCTTTCTTTCGGCTTTTCTATGGGAAAATGCCTCCGTCTTCCAGGACGCCTGGAGGAGGCATTTTCCCACCGAATAAGCCCAAAATTGGTGGGGACCTTCCTCTAACCCTTCTCTAACAACCACCCAAGTTTCAGACAGATTGGACTTTGGGGGGCCATGTTATGGCCCCCCAAAGCAGGTCCCCCCATCCTCCCATAAGAAAGCGAAGGAGCAGCATATTGTTAGCATGCTGCTGCTCATCTTTCTTCATTATTTCCTATGGGGAAAAAATGAAGAGGCAGGCTTCCTTTGCCAGGGGTGGCATTTTGCATGCAAAATGCCCCCCAGCCCTCAGGGGCCCTTCTCCCACCCCTCCTCCCACCCCCCACCAAGGCTCAGCCTGCTCCCACTTGGGGGGGGCATTTCATGGCCTCCCCAAGTAGGTGCTCTAATCTCTACCACTGACAGCTGGGGGAGGCTTGTGTTGCCAGGGGTGGCATTTTGCATGCAAAATGCCCCCCAACCCTCTGGGGCCCTTCTCCCACCCCTCCTCCCACCCCCCACCAAGGCTCAGCCTGCTCCCACTTGGGGGGGGCATTTCATGGCCTCCCCAAGTAGGTGCTCTGCTCTCATCTCTACCACTGACAGCTGGGGGAGGCTTGTGTTGCCAGGGGTGGCATTTTGCATGCAAAATGCCCCCCAGCCCTCTGGGGCCCTTCTCCCACCCTTCCTCCCACCCCCCACCAAGGCTCAGACTGCTCCCACTTGGGGGGGCCATTTCATGGCCTCCCCAAGTAGGTCCTCTCAGCCCCTAAAGTCCACCCCTTACAGCCCCACACAAACCCAATTCCCCCCCAGCTGCCACACACAGACCCAAATCCCCACATTAGCCCCTCACAGACCCAAATCCACCCCCACCTGCCCCACACCCATAACCCCAGGAACAGGCTGGCAAAGGCCAGCCCTATCCCTTTGTTCCCTATGCTGGGAACTTCTAAACTCTCTTTCCCTGGGCAATTCTGCACAGCCCAGGGGTGCCACAATGGTGGGCACACTTCTGAGTGCCAGCTGGTCCCTGTGAAAGAGCACCTGAACCACAGACACCCTCCCTCAAATTCCCCCACCACCTACAGAGATGGTTGGCCAGCCAGCCCCATTGTTCCCTATGATGGGAACCAACTGCACAACAAAGAATAAAACAAGAACAACACAAAATAAAGTTTAAAAAAAAATTATATTCTCCCTTCCAAAGTACAAGTAGGCAAAGCATTATGACACATTACACCAGCAGTCCCCCACACAGAAAAATTAAAACAAAACTCACTTAACATCAGAGAATCACAAAGCATGATTCCTGTCAAAAACACTTTATTTCTTGAACAGCTTTAGGTTACACAGCAGGGGGGAACACCAAAGGGCATGGCAGCACTATCTGACACAAAAATAACACAACTCACTTAACATCAGAGAATCACAAAGCACAATTCCTGTCAAAAACACTTTATTTCTTGAACAGCTTTAGGTTACACAGCAGGGGGGAACATAAAAGGGCATGGCAGCACTATCTTACACAAAAATAACACAACTCACTTAACATCAGAGAATCACAAAAACACAATTCCTGGCAAAAACACTTTATTTCTTGAACAGCTTTAGGTTACACAGTAGGAGGGCACAACAGGGCATGATAGCAATGTACTACAAAAAATAATACAACCCACTTCACCGTTTTTGACAGCAATTGTGTTTGTGTGATTCTCTGATGTGAAGTGAGTTGTGTTATTTTTGTGTAGTACACTGCTTTCCTTCTCTGTGGTGCCTTCCTACTGTGTAACCTAAAGCAGTTACAGAAATAAAGTGCTTTTGACAGCAATTTTTTGGGGTGATTCTTTAATGTGAAGTGAGTTGTGTTATTTTTGTGTAAGATAGTGCTGCCATGCCCTTTGGTGTTCCCCCCTGCTGTGTAACCTAAAGCTGTTCAAGAAATAAAGTGTTTTTGACAGGAATCATGCTTTGTGATTCTCTGATGTTAAGTGAGTTTTGTTTTAATTTTTCTGTGTGGGGGACTGCTGGTGTAATGTGTCATAATGCTTTGCCTACTTGTACTTTGGAAGGGAGAATATAATTTTTTTAAAACTTTATTTTGTGTTGTTCTTGTTTTATTCTTTGTTGTGCAGTTGGTTCCCATCATAGGGAACAATGGGGCTGGCTGGCCAGCCATCTCTGTAGGTGGTGGGGGAATTTGAGGGAGGGTGTCTGTGGTTCAGGTGCTCTTTCACAGGGACCAGCTGGCACTCAGAAGTGTGCCCACCATTGTGGCACCCCTGGGCTGTGCAGAATTGCCCAGGGAAAGAGAGTTTAGAAGTTCCCAGCATAGGGAACAAAGGGAGAGGGCTGGCCTTTGCCAGCCTGTTCCTGGGGTTATGGGTGTGGGGCAGGTGGGGGAGGATTTGGGTCTGTGAGGGGCTAATGTGGGGATTTGGGTCTGTGTGTGGCAGCTTGGGGGGAATTGGGTTTGTGTGGGGCTGTAAGGGGTGGACTTTAGGGGCTGAGAGGACCTACTTGGGGAGGCCATGAAATGGCCCCCCCAAGTGGGAGCAGTCTGAGCCTTGGTGGGGGGTGGGAGGAAGGGTGGGAGAAGGGCCCCAGAGGGCTGGGGGGCATTTTGCATGCAAAATGCCACCCCTGGCAACACAAGCCTCCCCCAGCTGTCAGTGGTAGAGATGAGAGCAGAGCACCTACTTGGGGAGGCCATGAAATGCCCCCCCCAAGAGGGAGCAGGCTGAGCCTTGGTGGGGGGTGGGAGGAGGGGTGGGAGAAGGGCCCCAGAGGGTTGGGGGGCATTTTGCATGCAAAATGCCACCCCTGGCAACACAAGCCTCCCCCAGCTGTCAGTGGTAGAGATTAGAGCACCTACTTGGGGAGGCCATGAAATGGCCCCCCCAAGTGGGAGCAGGCTGAGCCTTGGTGGGGGGTGGGAGGAGGGGTGGGAGAAGGGCCCCTGAGGGCTGGGGGGCATTTTGCATGCAAAATGCCACCCCTGGCAAAGGAAGCCTGCCTCTTCATTTTTTCCCCATAGGAAATAATGAAGAAAGATGAGCAGCAGCATGCTAACAATATGCTGCTCCTTCGCTTTCTTATGGGAGGATGGGGGGACCTGCTTTGGGGGGCCATAACATGGCCCCCCAAAGTCCAATCTGTCTGAAACTTGGGTGGTTGTTAGAGAAGGGTTAGAGGAAGGTCCCCACCAATTTTGGGCTTATTCGGTGGGAAAATGCCTCCTCCAGGCGTCCTGGAAGACGGAGGCATTTCCCATAGAAAAAAGCCGAAAGAATGCCGAAATAATGCCGAAAGAATCCCGAAAGCCGAAAGCCGAAAGAGATTCTTGTTTCGGCTTTCGGCTTTAACGATAGAGAATCTTCTTTCGGCTTTCTACTTTCGGCTATAGCCGAAAATTTTTGGCTTGCACACCCCTAGTTGCAAGTTTCAACTGACTACTCATTGGCTGTATATAATCTACAGATGACCGCAGATCCACCTCTCCTTTCCCCATTTCCCACTGCTCCCTCTTCTTTGAACCCTAAATACATAATGCTTTAAAAGGAAAGAATGATTTGATTTTGTGAGAAAGTCCAGAGAAAAGGCAAAAGGTATAGTCAGAAACACAATACCATGCATCTTTATTAACTTTGTGACAATGAGAAAATGCTCCACTTTATTGCATGAACAGATCCTCATAAAGAAAAAAAAACTAAAATATCTAAAGAATAATACTTGCAAATTTCTTCATGCAGGATAAAAACAAATATTTCTTCCCTTTGGTCATCTTTTAAAATTTGCTTTTAACTCTTTTGATGTAGCTTAATCCTTTTCTTAGAAGTATCGCATTTAACAACAGTGCTGGAGATTCCATTCGTTTTAATGAGAAAGGTGAACTAGAAACTGGATTTGACATTATCAACTGGGTAACTTTCCCAAACCAAAGCTTGCTAAGAGTAAAAGTAGGAAGGATGGATCCCCAGGCCTCATTGGCGCAAGAGTTTACCATTAATGAGGAATTCATCACATGGCACATGGCATTTAATCAGGTGGGACCTGGCTGTAGGAAGAATAATTTTGAGTTCATTTGAGTAAAAACCCTTGATAATTGTGCCCATGATACTGAGTAAAATTCCGTTTCAGAAAGCTTTGACCTGAGATCATTCAAGTGTTTCTCTACTTGCCCACAAATCCTAGTTCTCCTTTTTTCTGTGGAGTACTGCAAGACAAATGAGCTATCTGGACTTCTGCTATCTGTACAAAAATATTTATCTTTAAAATTTTATTTTCTGTGTATCTCCTTTTCTTATAGTGATTCAAGTACACTGAAGTAACATTAACGTGGTAGCATAGACCAGCTGCATTACAAAAAATGGAGGCAGGAGAGAAATGCCATCTTATTTTTCTATTATAATATTGTGATCAATTACATTTACATATATGATTTCTGCCTCATTCAATTACAGTCAATGAATTATTCATTTAATTTTTTCCTGTTACTTTCATTATTAACTTATGGCAACCCATTTCACAATATCATATTACATTCTTTTCCCAATTCTCACCCACCACAAGGTACTATTATAATATCACCTTGCTGTCTGCTTCAATCAGTTCCTTGAGCCATTTATGGTTGATAGCCTATAGTTCAAGATTCTAATCTCCTACCAACAGTCTAATGCACTGATCATTCCTGATAGTTATACTATTGAAGTAGTAGCAGTTGCAATAAAATGTGTTGCATATGGCCAAAGACCATTACCATCTTATGTTAAATTAAAAATACATAAAATGCAAGAGCTAATAAGAGAAAAACAGTAGAATAGTTTGGATGAAAATTAATAAGGAGCAAAAAGATAGATTTGCATGAAAATATAAATCAGACTGCAACAAATTAGACCTCAGGCAAGGTTTAGCCCAGATTGTCATAGTAGCCAATGAAGCAACAAAGTCATGCATGTGGCATGCAGGTCTTTCTATCAGCTAAAGATGTCTTCAAGGAATTTAGATCTAGGATCCCAGTAGAGAAGGCAGGACAAAACATAGTGAGGAATGTTCTCTACTTCTGTGACTCTACAGAGACTCAGGTATTAAACAAAAGGGTTGGGGGTGTAATGGGCCATTAACATAACTGATGGCATAGTTTGGAAGTGAATGGCTGTGAAAGCTATTCTAAGTTAATGAAAGATGGTATTAAAAAGGTAAGTCTCTGTAGTAGAGATGGGCACAAACCAAAATACAAACCCAAATTAAGCACGAACCAGGCCAGTTCGTGGTTCGCATACCAGTGGTTCGTCAGATCCCATTTCTGACGAACCGCCACAAACTTTAGGCTGGTTCATTTGGTTCATTTTTTGGTTCATCACTGCAGACAGCCTGGTGCCGATCAATCAGTTTCCTAGGCAACTTGGGATGGACTTCCCACAGACCTTCTGCTGTCCTGGAAGTGACCGTCTGCTGGCCCAGAAGTGACGGTTTTCTGATCTGGATGTGACATTTTCACGAACCAAACAAACCAGGGGTAGGCTCGTGAAAGTTCGTGGTTCATGAAATTTGATGAACCATGAACCACATGGTTCAGTGTTTTTTCCGGTTCATGCCCATCTCTACTCTGTAGGTATCTGTTTTGATCAAATTATGGAGAAATTTTTGAGCTGGAGATGGCATGCCTGTTGAATGTGACATCAAGACTGAAACCCCAGCCACAAAGTTTGGAATAATCTGAGGTAACACCCTGGGAATATTAGCAGGTAAAGAACAATGATGGAGAATGTGGTTGTAGCCAGGAACACAGAGTAAGGCATTGTCTTGAAAAATAGCCAGTTGGAATATTCCTCTGCTTAATTAATCAAGGTAACATGTACATAGGCCCCAACTGAGGGGAAACCAAGTTCAGCTGTAATACAGCAGCTGGTGTACCTTGAGGCAGATCAATAATCTTCCTTTAAAAAAAATTGGGACACAGTCACACTATAATTGCTAGCATCAAATCTCTGAGTCACTTCCCTTGAACAGAAATCAGATATGGACATTGGGTCAAATTGTGATTGTCAGGAATTTCTGTCAGTGGAAGGAGAATGCTTCCTGATGCACTGCAGCCCTAAATGTCCTTAAAACACTGCTCTTAGAGACAGCGGAGCACCAAAAAGCATGAAGGGCAAGTTGAAAGTGTGCAGTGAAAAGGAGAAAACGAAAACACACACACCCATCTAACAATGGAATGAATCCCATATTTGGATTCAAAATCATCAGCCATCAATGAGTTCCAGAACTTTTCTTCTTCCAGACTATCCTTTACATAGGTTTAAGTTGTATGAGGCTGCTGATACAGCAACTAAGGAAGCAATCCTAAGAACATCGAGTTGGGAGCAAGTCTCATTTTATTCAATGGGACTTACTCTCAAGAAAGAGTTACCAGGATTGGACCCTAAGTCCTCTTTCTCCATTATGATTCTATCATTTCCATTTAACAGGCTTTGGGTTATGCATGGAGAAGCCAATGCAAATAACAAAATCCCTTATTTTCTCTTCAAACAATAGGTGTGGCCTCTCTCTGTGTGTAATGGCCACTGCTATCCAGGTTACAACAGAAAGAAGATAGAAGGGAAGCCATTTTGTTGCTATGTTTGTGATCCATGCCCAGAAGGGAAGATTTCAGACAAAATGGGTAGGAGAAATAAAGGGTCATGCTATGGATCCTTTTAATAACGTATCATATCACTTTGGTTTTGCCTATTTCACCATTTTTGATACTTTCAAATATTCGTAAACAGATAATGAGAGAAAAAGGTTATTTGAGAAAACTGCAAACAAAGCCATTTCTTGGGGTGTGATCATTTTCCTGTTCATCTAGCAGTGACTTTTCAGAAGGTACAGGGAGGAAAGGGATTTTTTGTGCAGGGATGGTGGTGGTTGAATGCAAGTTTCAGCAAGATCAAAAGGTCCCTTCTTGAATCAACTTTAATGTCACACTGGGAAAACTGCAAGTAAAATTATTTTATTTGTGCCCTTGGAAGACCAAATTTGTTTATTACTATAGCTGGCTCACAGACACAGCGAAGGACGTCCACTGACGTTACACAACTGCGGTTCCGAACTCCCGATCTCAAGTGATCCGCTGGCCTCAGCCTCCCGTGTTCAGGCTGGGATTACAGGCGCGCGCCTGTAAAACTATAATAGTTTTTTGCCCTAAGTGGAGTAAGGAAAGACAGAGATTTATTATTCCTATTATGTTAAAAGAAAAGCTTCCCTTCCTTCCTTGGGCAATCTCAGTGTTATTGTCTGATAACTTTATTTTATTTTATTTATTTTATTTATTCAATTTATATACCGCCTATCCCAGGGGCTCTGGGCGGTGAACAGTTAAAATTGATAAAAACAAAAACTAAAATCAATATACAAATAATAAAACAAATTAACAAGGTGCAGTGGTGGGGAGAACCTTCCCCACCCCAAAGGTGGGAGGCCGACATGGCACCGCCCCCTTCAATCACCAAACGCCTGGCGGAACAGCTCTGTCTTACAGGCCCGGCGGAACGATAATATGTCCCGCTGGACCCGGGTTTCCATTGACAGAGCGTTCCACCAGGCTGGGGCCAGGACTGAAAAAGCCCTGGCCCTGGTTGAAGCGAGGCGGGCTTCCTTAGGGCCGGGGACCACTAGTAAATATTTATTCGCTGATCGGAGCGATCTCCGGGGAACGTACAGGGAGAGGCGGTCCCAAAGATATGCCGGTCCCAACCCACTCAGGGCTTTAAAGGTAAGAACCAACACTTTGAACCTGATTCGGAATTCAACTGGAAGCCAGTGCAGCTGGCGCAGGACAGGTGTGATGTGTGACTGGTAAGGTATACCAGTCAGGACCCGTGCCGCCACATTCTGGACCAGTTGTAGTTTCCGGATCAGGCCCAGGGGTAGCCCAGCGTAGAGTGAGTTACAGTAATCTAGCCTGGAGGTGACCGTTGCATGGATCACTGTAGCCAGGTCCTGGGGCGTCAGGTAGGGGGCAAGTTGCCTGATCTGACGAAGATGGAAAAATGCAGACTTGGCAACTGCCGTGACCTGGGCCTCCATCGATAGGGAGGCATCCAGGAACACACCCAGACTCTTTACCACTGGCAAAGTTGCCAGTGGTGTCCCATCCAGGGCAGGGAGCTAGATCCCAACATCTGGCAGCCCCCGTCCCAGCTGCAGGACCTCCGTCTTCACTGGGTTCAATTTCAGCCTGCTCTGTTTCAACTTTCCTGACAATCAAACCTCTGCTATAGTGGCTTCCTTTTTAGCCACGGTGATAAAGAAACAAAATCTTCATGAGTTTAGATAGTTTAAAGTGATAATGACGAGTTATGTCTGTGTGAATTGGGTATGTTCAAGTGTACAGTTCATATTTTGTTGGTGTTTGTATGTCTTATGGCTTCGGCCGGAAAAACAATAAACATATTATATTATATTATATTATATTATATTATATTATATTATATTATATTATATTATATTATATTATATTATATTATATTATATTATATATTACTATAGCTAAAATCAGTGCTCTAATCAGAGAGTTCTATGCCTCTGAAGAACATTCATGATGTGGTCAGATACATGAAGTCATGACATTCTAATAGCCCATTAGACATTTATTCTTCACTTTCATATATCATCATTCCTCCAAGGAGTTCCGGATGAGATGATACCAGTTTTCTCCAGGATAGCACAAAAAGAGTGGTTCAAGATATCCACAGTAATTTCCTAATCCTAAACATAGTTATACCATTTTAAGTCCATTGACTTCAATGGATAGAGAAGGCTGAAACTCTGCTTAGTATTCTACAACTTCTGACTTTCATGGCTCAAGATGAGGTCTCTTCAGGTCCAAGATACTCTAGCCAATTCAGCACACAGGTTCTTTAAGCAGTATGACAGAGCTATTAAGAAGAATCACCATTAATAATAAGGTATTGTATGGAAATGGAGTCACAAGCCCCATTCCCTCAGACTCAGGCACAATATCAATAAAGTGAGCAACCTAAGCAGGTTTACTCAGAAGTGGATCCCATTTGATTCAATGGGGTTAACCCCCAAGAAGTGTTCTTAGGATTGCAGCCATAGATTCTCAGCCATCAGAATTCTAATTTCTTAGGAATTAACATTTATTTCTCATTAACTCAGATAGAGGGCTGCTAAGATTATAACAGGAATATATTGGGAGCAGCCAACAGGGTTCTTTTGGTTTGCCTGCACTAAAAAGGGAAGGGGAAAAAAAGAATACTCCACAGATTTTTGGTCCCATATTTTATGCTTATGTTTATGTTCTATGCTTCTAAGTTCTATCTTTATAAATAGGCATTGGTGAAATGTTTGAGGTGTTGAAATTAAATATTTTTTTTCAGACATGGATGACTGTTTCAAATGTCCAGAGGATGGGTACCCAAACAAGTACCAAGATCAATGTCTTCTTAAGGTTCTAAACTTCCTGTCTTACGATGAGCCTTTGGGGATCTCTTTAGCTTTCCTTGCGGTCTCTTTCTCTGTCATCACAGCTTTGGTTCTTGGAATCTTCATTAAACACCGGAACACTCCAATTGTAAAAGCCAATAATCGGGATCTTACCTACTCTCTACTAATCTCCCTGGTCTTCTGCTTCCTCTGTCCATTGTTGTTCATTGGCCAGCCTCAATCTCTGACATGCCTTCTACGTCAAACATCTTTTGGCATTATCTTCTCAGTGGCTGTTTCTTCCTTATTGGCAAAAACCATTACTGTGATTCTGGCTTTCGTGGCCACCAAGCCAGGAACAAAGATAAGGAAATGGGTGGGGAAAAAAATAGCCAACTCACTCATTGTTCTCTGTTCCACTATTCAAGCAGTAATATGTAGTCTCTGGCTTTACATAGAACCACCATTTCCAAATCTGGATACTCTCTCTGTGCTTAAAGAAAGTGTGGTGGAATGTAATGAAGGATCAGTCGTTATGTTTTACTGTGTTCTAGGCTACATGGGATTCTTGGCTAGTGTCACCTTTATTGCAGCTTTTTTTGCTCGCAAGCTGCCCAATGCATTTAACGAAGCCAAGTTCATCACTTTCAGCATGTTGGTGTTTTGCAGTGTTTGGGTATCCTTTGTGCCAACTTACCTGAGTATGAAGGGGAAACATATGGTAGCTGTGGAGATCTTCTCCATCTTGTCCTCTGGTGCTGGTTTATTGGGTTTTATATTTCCCCCAAAATGTTATATTATTATTCTGAGGCCTGAGTTGAACAGCAAGGACCACCTTTTAATAAGAAATGAGTAGGTTTATATGAATTTGGAAAGACTATAAATTGCATACTTCTGTAGCAGATCTGGAACAAAACATAAAACAGCAAATAACATTCAAATTTGCAACCGAAATTTGCAATCTAAAATGGTTTTCACGTACTTTATAGTGTCATCTTGTTATGAAAGTAGGAAGAGATACAAGATATACTGATATGGAAGTTCTTAACTTTCCAATACATTACCAAAAACCAGAATCAAATATGATGATGGTTTTAACAGATGAATATAAGCAATATCATCTATTGTCCTAAAACAACTGAATTATATCATTATGCTATTAAAGCAACTCGAGCCTTGCACATTTGCACTGCTATTCCCCTCTTGGTGGGGTTGCTACTTCTGGTTATGGAATTAATGGAGGTTAGGGAATGATGTCAGGTGAGGGTGGTTGTGTAGGAGGGGAAAGAGCTCAGCACAGATGTGATGCCATAAAGTCTGCCCTTGGAACCTGATGTTTTCCTTCAGAGGGACTAATATCTATATTCAGGGGATCTGTTGTAATCCCAGTAAAACTCCAGACCACCCTACCTCTTATGTGACTCTGGCTGGGATTCTTGCAAGGCCTAACAAGAAGAAGGAATGAGGTCTATATATCATTCAGTAATTTATTTACGTCCTGCCTTTCTCTCTAGTGGGAACCGAAAGCAGTTCACATCATTCTCCTCTCTTTCATTTTTCTTCATAACAACCCTGCAAGGTATGTTAGGATGAGAGGGTATAACTGGTCCAAGGTCACCCAGCAAGTTTCCATGGCAGATTGAGGATTCAAACCTGGAGCTCCCAGATCCTAGCCCAACACTCCAAGCATGGGACCACACCAGCTCGCTCCTACTTGGGGCCAGAAGCAGCGCATGGAATCATGGAGCACTCTAGCATATGGCTGGATGCTCTTTATGAGAACAAGAAGAGATTTTATGTCAGTTCTATGATATAATTTAGACCTAATTTGAGGGCAGACTTTAACTACAACATTTTACTTGGTTATCTTTGGTTCAGTTCATTTGTTTTTTCTTCAGAACTTCAGAGAATGCGGCACTTACCCATACGGCAGCAAGGCTGCTCGGATGGGGGCCGGGTTTGCCGCTCCGGAAGGAGCAAAGACAGCCCGCGCTTAAACCCATCCGGGCATTGGCCTGGGGGCGGAGCAAACGGCTAGTTAGCCGGTTCCGCCCCACAGGCCTCCTCAGTCGCCGCGTGTCTGCTCGTGGGAGAGGTGCATGTAGCAACTCTCCGAGGGCAGGGCCGGCGGCTGCGAGGCTGTGCAGTGCGGAAGACGGTCGGCAGCCTCGGCGGCCTTGGTCGGATTGGGCAAGCGGCCGGGCAGAGAGCCTGCTGCCGCTCGCCGGCCGCGCGCGCCCGCGCCTGCCGGGTGCTGCCCGTCCGGCGTCGCTTCTTAGAGGCAGCCCAAGTCCCGGCGATCAGTCCGCGGCGCGGGAGCAAGCGCCTGGGCCTGCGGCTGCGGTCGGAGTCGGGTGACTCGGCGCCTGCCTTCCCGGCTCGGCCGGCTTCAGCCCGCGCGCCTCGCCGCCGTTGCGGCTCGCGCGGCCGCGCCTTAATTGTTGAGGGGTTGTGAGTCCCCTCTGGGCAGCAGTTCGGTTGAGGCCCTGTTAGGCCGCCGGGACGCGGGGGTCTTTATCGGAGGGGGGGTTATATTAGGGGCTGTCGAGCTTCCCCTGTTCCCCCCCCCGCCCCGGTGGGTGGCTGGCGCTGAGGGATATCTCCTCCATTTTCCACCCCCCCCCACCCTAGGGAGGCAGCGGGGAAGGTGTTGGTTTGTTTGCCCCCCCCTCCAGTAGGTGGTTGTATCTCACGCCCCCCCCCCCGGTTAGGGTGGGTTGTTATAGGGATTGACGAGCTGCAGGTTGCACTTGGTACCTGCTTTCCTGGGGGGTATTGTGCATTGTTCTGGGCAGGGCATTTGAGTTGCCTTCCTCCTTTCCTGAGGGGTTGTACTGGCCCAGTGTACATTATGCCGGGAAAGGGAAAAGGGCCGTCTAAGGGCAAACAGCCAGCGAAGCGTCCACTATCAAAGAGGCCAGCCCCGGTTTCTTCCTCATCGGAGGATGAGGGTGATTTGCAGGGCCGGCAAGACATCTTGGCTCGCTTGACTGCCTTAGAACAAGCCAGGGGAGCTGGTGGCTCAGCAACCGGCAGAGCAAAGAGGGCTCGCTCAACCCTTTTGGCTTCGTCAGCCACCTTCCAGCGCGATGTTCTTAATAGGCTTTCTGCTCTTGAAAGTACAGGTACGCCAGCAGCAGGGGAGCGAGCCTGCGAGGTGACGGTGACTGAAGCCACAGCCGTTGAACTGAGTGGCGTAGCTGAGCAAAGCGTGCAGGAGGAATCTGGGCAGGTGGCAGATTCCCTAAACGCGAGGAAGCGCACTTTTTGTTGGAAGGTTTTCGTTATGGCTTTAGGATTCCTTTCCAGGGTCCTAGGGCTCCCTTCATGTCCTCTAATTTACGTTCGGTTGTGGGCATGGAGGAGGTTGTTAGGTGTAAAATAGGTAAAGAATGTTTGGAGGGGCGTGTTCTGGGCCCCTTTCCAGCCCCCCCGGTTCCGTGTCTGAGAGTGTCGCCCCTGGGTGTGGTCCCAAAGAAAGCCGTGGGGGAATTCAGGCTCATTCATCACTTGTCCTACCCTAGAGGGGGGTCGGTGAATGATGCCATCCCTGAGCACATGTGCTCTGTTCGATACACTTCCTTTGATCAGGCTGTCAAGGTTGTTAGGCAATGCGGGGTGGGGGCCGAGATGGCAAAATGCGACATAAAGTCTGCATTTCGTCTTCTGCCGGTTCACCCGGACGACTTTGAGTTGCTTGGCTTCTCGTTTGATGGCCAGTTTTATATGGATAGGGCATTGCCAATGGGTTGCTCGATTTCGTGTGCAGCCTTTGAGCGTTTCAGCTCGTTTCTGGAATGGGCCCTCAGGTCACGGCTTCGGTGCCGCGCCACGGCCCATTATTTAGATGATTTCCTTTTCGTTGGGCCCCCCGGGGGGGCCAGTGTCACCGCCTTTTGACGGGCTTTATTGCCTTGGCGGCTGAGTTGGGCGTGCCTCTCGCCCATGAGAAAACGGAAGGTCCGGCTACTACCCTCACCTTTTTGGGGATTGAGCTGGACACAATTAGGCAGGCCTCCCGGTTGCCTGCCCAGAAGCTCTTCGACCTTAGAACTCGGCTGGCCCTTTTTAGAGGGAAGAAGAAAGCCACGTTGCGTGAGCTCCAGCAGCTGGTGGGGCATTTAAATTTCGCCTGCCGGGTCGTAGCCCCCGGCAGAGCCTTCCTCAGGCGCTTGTGCGATGCCATGGGGGGACTTCGTCTCCCCCATCATCGCCTTTCCATCAATAGGGGGATGAGGGAGGACCTGGAAGTTTGGGAGGCATTCCTCAGGGACTTTAACGGGGTCTCATTTTGGAGGGAGCCTCTTAGGTTAGCGGCGGATATGCAGGTTGCATCCGATGCTTCGGGGTCCCTGGGGTTCGGTGTCTATTTTCAAGGTCACTGGTGTGCCGAACGGTGGCCGGTACAATGGGTCAGAAGGGGATGGTGTAAGGACCTCACCTTTCTGGAACTGTTTCCGATCCTAGTAGCAGTGCATCTTTGGGGGGACACCTTGGCAAACCACTCTGTCCACTTTTGGTGCGACAATCAGGCAGTGGTTCATGTCCTCCGGTCCCTTACATCTAGGTCATCAAGGGTCATGAGGCTGGTTCGTGCCTTCACCCTCCGGTGTTTAAAGCTTAATATTTTGTTTCTAGCTCGGCATGTCCCTGGGTTGGACAATAGCGTGGCAGATGCTCTGTCTCGCTTTCAGGTTCCCCGGTTTCGGCAGCTTGCCCCCGAGGCGGACGCCGCACCGACCACGATGCCGTGGGAACTGTGGAACCTTGGAGGCTAGAGGCTGAAAGGGCTATTCATCTGGCACTGGCCCCCAGCTCGCGGCGGTCGTACGATCGAGCAGTGCGTCAATTTGCGGGTTTTAGGGGGAATGCGGGTTTGCAACAGGTATGGCCTATACCAGTGCAGCACCTCATGCAGTTCTGCGTGGCTCAGAGAGGTTCTGGGTTGTCGGTTAAGTCTATCAGGGGTCAGCTAGCGGCTTTAGCCTTCGCTAGTAAGGCCAAGGGTCTTGCAGATCTGACGGGCGATTTCCGTTTGCGGAAAATGCTTGAAGGGTGGTCCCGTGAAACTGGGACTCGCAGGGACGATAGGCAGCCAATTTCCCCTGCTATTCTTAGGGGTTTAGGCGAGCTTTGGGATAAGTTGTGTCGCTCTCCGTTTGAGGCGGCGTTGTTTCATGCGGCTTCCCTTACCGCGTTTTTTGGGGCGCTTAGGGTCAGCGAATTGGTGGCCCTGGCTCGGGCTGATCACTCGGGCCGTGCCTTGAGGGCGCAGGATCTCAAATTCGAGGGTGACGAGGTCACCCTTAGGGTACGGAGATCCAAGACTGACCAGGCGGGTAAGGGATTCGTGTTACGTTTAGGCAGCTGTGCTGAACCTGGCCTATGCCCGGTTAGCGCGTTGAGGTGCTACGTGGCTCTTCGGGGAGAGGGTGACGGGCTGCTTTTCCGGCACGAGGATGGCTCCCCATTGACCAAATATCAGTTTTGGTCGGTGACTGGGAAGGCTTTGTCGGAACTGGGTCTTGACGGCTTGAAATTTGGGACTCATTCCTTCAGGATTGGGGCGGCTTCGACGGCCGCGGCTATGGGGTACCCGGGCCCAGTTATACAGCGTCTGGGACGCTGGCGGTCGGCGGCCTTCCGGTCTTATGTCCGCCCTTTGGGCGGAGAGGTGAACGCTTCTTGACTTTGGTCTCTTTGCAGGTGCGGCGGCTTGCTACACGAGGAAGAGGGTTTTGATTTGCGGCCATAGTATGGTCTTTTGGGCTGCTCGTCAAGCAAAGAAGACCCAGTTCGGCTCGCAGTTGGGCCTCAGTTTGTGGGCTACGGTGGAATGGCAGGGTCGCAGAGGTTTGAGGTGGCCTGGTCTCCTGCCGCTCCTTTTTGAGGGAAGGTGTGGCCCCCTGCCGGACATTCTGGTAATCCACCTCGGTGGCAATGATCTTGGCCTGGTGAAGGGTAAGGCCCTATCTTTGCAGGCGGAGGCCGACCTGTGGTGGATTAAAGAGCGTTGGCCCGACACGCTCATTATATGGTCAGCAATACTTCCCCGTCGTGTATGGAGGGAAGCGTTGGACCCTGTCGGGATTGAAAGGGCACGTCATAGGGCTAACAGGGCCTTGGAGAAGGCCTTGGGCCGGGGTCTGGGGATATATCTGCCACATCCCGCTATAAAGGCTGAGGTGGCTGACCTTTATCGTAGCGATGGGGTCCACCTGTCGGTGAGTGGCAATGACATTTTCCTGGAGGATTTGCGGCAAGGGCTCAGGTTGGCCATAAGCCACCTGTGGGGTGCTAGGGCCTAAGCAGAGGCTTGACCCTTAGCAGTGGCAGGTAGGATAGCTTGAGCGGGCCGGTGACCCCTTGGCACATTCCCATTAGTTGGGAAATGGGGGTCTGTCAGGAGCGGCTGGTGAGGCTGTACGGCTGCCAGCTGCGAGGGCAGACTGCCTGGTGGGGAACCCTGACAAGGCCGCCCCTAGGCTCCACGGCTAGTGGGGGCTGGTGCTTTGAAGGGGAACCACTCGCCTGGCCGCCGGGTCCCAGCCATCCTCTGGATGGAACACCCCCGGGGCAGCAGGGGTCACCCAGACAGGTCAAGGCGGTGGTCCGGTAGGACCCCAGGGCTTGACCTGTACCGCAGTTAGATCCCTTGCCGCAATGACAGGTTTATGTTATGTTGGTTAATTAATAAAGTGGCCCTGTTTATATCCCAATACGGTCTCTGTCTTTTATTCCGACTGGAGTGGCAATGCGGCACTTACCCATACGGCAGCAAGGCTGCTCGGATGGGGGCCGGGTTTGCCGCTCCGGAAGGAGCAAAGACAGCCCGCGCTTAAACCCATCCGGGCATTGGCCTGGGGGCGGAGCAAACGGCTAGTTAGCCGGTTCCGCCCCACAGGCCTCCTCAGTCGCCGCGTGTCTGCTCGTCCCACCCACCTCTCCCTGTTACAGTGCGGGATTAGCCGGTCGCCGTTTTACGGGGCCAGGTAGGAATTTTTTCTTCTTCCCCAATTGGCCTACAGGGAAGTTGTTTTTCGCCTACCTCGCACTGCGGGACATATTTAAACTGGTGGTTGATGGAATGTATATAGTTTGGCCACTGGCAGGTAGGATAGCTTGAGCGGGCCGGTGACCCCTTGGCACATTCCCATTAGTTGGGAAATGGGGGTCTGTCAGGAGCGGCTGGTGAGGCTGTACGGCTGCCAGCTGCGAGGGCAGACTGCCTGGTGGGGAACCCTGACAAGGCCGCCCCTAGGCTCCACGGCTAGTGGGGGCTGGTGCTTTGAAGGGGAACCACTCGCCTGGCCGCCGGGTCCCAGCCATCCTCTGGATGGAACACCCCCGGGGCAGCAGGGGTCACCCAGACAGGTCAAGGCGGTGGTCCGGTAGGACCCCAGGGCTTGACCTGTACCGCAGTTAGATCCCTTGCCGCAATGACAGGTTTATGTTATGTTGGTTAATTAATAAAGTGGCCCTGTTTATATCCCAATACGGTCTCTGTCTTTTATTCCGACTGGAGTGGCAAAACATGTTTGTCTGTATTTCTGTCAGTGATTTTTTTCCATCTGGTGTACCATCCTTTGAAGAAGTAATTGTGAATCCTGCAATTATCTCAGATTAGATGTTCTCGATATGAACATTATGAATTTTCAGTAGCCATGAACACAACCAACAATTATATTTTAAAGAGTAAAGGCAACATTCAGTGTGCCTCCCACTATTCCTTTCAGGGAATATGTAACAACCACTACAGACTATGAATGACCCATTCGGTGAAACAAGGAAGCTGTGCCTTCTCCCTGAGAACAATTGTTCATCTGGCTCAGCATTCCACTTCACACAACAGTCAAACCATTGCCCCTCAGGGTCAACCAAACAGGGATAAAGGGCTTCTCCTGCCTTTGCCTATTGTCTTCTGAATTTCAGAGTTTAGTGTCTCTAGATCACCCTGGCTGGTGGCCATTGATGGATCTCCACAAACTGAACCCCTTCAAAAGCCGTCTGTGCTTGTGACTGTTGCTACGTCTGCTGGCAGTGAATTCCACCATTTGGTGTAGCAAAATATGTGATGAAATTTATTTGATAGAAACCCAGATTATATGGCATGACTTGACCCTCACAAGAAAAAGAATGCCCTTGCTGACTAAAATTCAGTGCTTGAAAATTATTTTCTGAAGAATGGGAAATGGCATCTTCAAATGATAGACTCTATTGTATATCATGTAGTCTAGGAGAAATAAAAGTTCTAGAGTGGCTACAGAAGGTAGATCCTCTAGGACTTTTGTTCTTCTTGTTCTTCCCATTTGTTCTATTTTGTTGTCTTCTGTGATCCGCCTATGCCTCTGTCCACCTAGCTTCACACTTTCTTGAGGAGTGTTTCATTTAACAACAGTGCCATCTACCCTGACTGTAATTCCTTTTCCCAGTGGGAGTTATGTCTGTTGCTGATGGATGGACAGATCCTTTTATTATTATAGATATGATTTATTGTTAACTTTTAAAAAAATTTCAGTTTGAAAAATGGAAAACAAATGTTCTACCAGTACTGTAACACGCTGTGTATTAGACTGCCCTTCAGGATAGTTGGAGAACTTCAGTTAGACCAGCACTTAAGTTTGCTGTTTGAGTTTAGTCTACAGATAGCATGTACCATTGGCACTTAAAATTGGTATAATCTGTCTCTTTGTCTCTATTCCCAATTATTTAACCTATAAAAACTTATATAACTGGATACTGAGGTGCTTGGAAGACTTCTTATCTTCCATACAGTCCTGTCCAGTCAGTTGGTTGAATTCAGCCAGCTTTTTCATTCAATCTTGCTCACTTCTCCTCATAACTAAGAGTCTCTCTGCACAATACTTCTTATACTAGGACACTCAAGTGAAGGGAGGCACAATATTAGCCAGGAAGCCGAGTTCTAAAAGACATTTTCTCCTCTTCAGGGCCAGCAAAGATCTCTCCTCAGGGGGTTTATTTTCTCTTCACCTCCTAGAAGGGGAGGTGAAATTGACAGAGCCTTCTGAGGGCCAAGCTACAAGTGACAAATGACACTTGAATGGCAAGTGTATTTCTCCCTGTTCACTTGCCCTCCACTCAATCCACTTGCCAGGCAAGTGTCTTTCGTCATGTGTAGCTTGGCCCTGAGAGAGAAAATAAACAGACCCCCTGAGGAGCAATCTATACAGGCTCTGTAGAGAGGGAAAGTCTTCAAATCTGTCTTTTAGAACTCGACTTCCCAGCTAACATTGCGCCTCCCTTCCCTCGAACATCCTTGTATAAGAAATATTGTGTAGAGAGACTCTAAAGCTCCTTAAAATATTATTTTTATTCACAGAAGTCCCATTATCTGCAGCATAAGCTTTGCGGTGGAAAAGCAGGCTCCTCTGACTTTTCTCACCTGTGGAGAAGTGAGCTGGATCCAACCATGTTTGGTTTCAGAGTTCATTTTTGTCCCCTGACTTTGGAAGTAAGGCAGGAAGCGATAATTTCCCCATCCCTCTCTGTTAACTAGTGCCTTCTATGAATATTTTTAAGATCCAACACAAGACCGTTGTGTTTCCAATATATTCAAACTGAGTGATTGATTTTATTTGATGCTTTAGTAGCTGCTATTCTTTTTAACTGCTTTAATGGTCCTGGTTCTATGTTTCATTTGCAGATTTATTTTACTGTAGCAAGGGTTATCTTCTATTAAGTTTGTTTTTTCTCATTGGTAATTTTACCTCACCTGGAGTGCTACAAGTGGAAGTCTATAATTATTTTCAATAAATAATATATATGAGAAAGAAGTTAATGTGAATTAATCAAAATTTACAATTCTACATGTGAGCTATTCACATTGGTTTCAGTGGGATGCTGTTCACTGGGAGTCTTTTTATTCACTTATAGCTTCAACTGGGTAGCCATGTTGGTCTGTTGTCTTTATGGTGTGACTGGGCCTGAATCGTGTTCTTATTAGTTTATATCAGCATGATTTATAAAATCATCTTGTAGAATCTAATCAGGTTCTTGGATGTGTTGTGCATGGCCACTTGGATCTCTTTGTTTCTCAGACTATAAATGATGGGATTCATGAATGGGGGTAAAACTGTGTACAGAACACCAGCCAGCAAGTCAACTAAGGGAGAGGATATGGATTTTGGCCTCAGGTAGGAAAACACAGACGTTGAAACAAACAAGCAAAGCACAGTCAGGTGTGAAAAGCAGGTGGACAAGGCTTTGGACCTGGCCCCTGCTGACTGAATCTTAAATACAGTAAAGAAGATGAACCCATAAGAAATTAATATCAAACAAAAGCAGAATGAGCCAACAATAAGTATTTCAATAAGAAGAACCCAATCATTGGCTGCTGTGTCAGTGCAAGAAATAATTAATAACTGGGGAATGTCACAGAAAAACTGCTTAATATTGGACTGACAAAACTGTAACCGAAATGTGTTAGCCGTGTGTAAAACACCAATGATTATGCTGAAGATCCAAGAAGCTGCTGCCATTTTGAAGCAGGCATTCCAATTCATGATCAACCTGTATTGTAGGGGATGGCAGATTGCCACGTAGCGATCATAAGCCATGGTGGTGAGAAAGAAAAACTCAACATATGCAAATGTGACAACTAACAAAACTTGGGTGACACATCCAGAGAAAGAAATCAGTTTGCTGTTTGTCATTGAAATGGCCATGGATTTGGGGACCGTCACTGAGATATAGCAAGCATCTGACAATGATAAGTTTGCCAAGAAGAAATACATAGGGCTATGAAGGGGGTGATTCTGGACTATGGTAAGGATGACTAGGAAGTTCCCCATCAGGGCAGCCAAGTAAATGAAGAGAAACACTACAAAGTGTACAATCTGAAGCTCCCGGCGATCAGAAAATCCCATAACTAAGAATTCTGTGACAGCTGTTTGATTTACCATTTCTTCAACACTGTAGAGAGAAAAAGAAAAGGAAATGTGTTTTGGAGTGAAAACTAGTCATTTATTATTCTGTCTTATTCAGGAGATAGAGCAAGGTAAAAAAAATCTGTCCATTTTCTCAGTTATGAGATTTAGAAACAAAAATATATACTTCTTTTAACTGAACAAAAAAAAATCTTCCTTATCAGTTTACACCCAGTTTCTATTCTTTCTCATGTTACTTATTCATTCCTCTTTAGAGTTGCCAGATTGCATTAAAAATATATATCGGACTGTGGAGTTCTTTGTGTACACACAAAGCAGCTGTATGCTCCTGGGCCTGGCATGGTGATGTCATTGGAATGATGTCATTGTCGGCCACTCCCCTAACACTCAGGAGGCTGGGTGGGCAAGTGAGCCTGCCCCTTCCCAGGTATGCAGGAGGAGGCTGGGCTGGCTGGTCGCTCTTCTGGTGATCAGGAAGGCAAGTGGGCTGGAAGCAGGGGGGAGGTGGCACAGGTGATGAAGAAAACCTGGCAGGTGCAGCAGAGTCCTGCTGCTCTTAACTACTACACCAAACTAGCTGAATGAAAGGAGTGTAGCCTTTGGTTCTTTCACAGTAATTCTTACAGCTAGGTGGGGCTAAGTGACAATATCTGAGCAAATATCACCCAATAAGTATTTTATCCAACAAGGGACCCAGCTCAGCCCTCATTCATTCTAATTCTAAAACATTTAGCATTTAGGGCTACCAGGTCTCCTACTATAGTAGAGGGAGTGGATAGGGGGCTACCTCCAAGATGCAGCCCCCATCCCCTTGCTGTCACTCAGTTTGGCAGCAGGGGGTGGGGTTGGTATTCAAAAAGCCACCACTGGGACAACAATGTGACATCACTTCAGGCTAGATACCAGAAGTAACATAATTGCATCCATACTAAAACCATAATGTTTCAGTGGATTCCTAGAATGTTTCACCAAGAGCAATTTCCTTGTTCCTGCCCCCCAAGCCTCTCATCATTTGCCAGCACTCAACTGGCAACCCTAACAAAACTAAGCTGCCTCTCAATGGTATACAATCTTGCACTGTTACCTATTTACATCCATTTCATATGATAAAAAATCATTAGTGCTACAAGAAATGTAGAATTAAAGGAGCGTCTTTCTACTCCTAGTGTAATGCAACTGACCAGTGTGATCCTGTGTATGTTTAGTAGGCATCAGATCCCACTGAAAAGTAGGCAGATTATTGTAATATTAGACTGCACCATGCAAGATGGATTCACAGGATCTTAGAGTACACGGTAGATTGTATTTTCTGTTCCCACTGATGATTTCCATTAGCCCAGACTGCGGTATGGTTGTGGCAAAGCAGTGTTCAGAGTCACTTGTCATTAGTGCAAACCTTGCAGCTCATTTCCACTATCACTTCCCTTTAGAACCATACAGAATGATGTGCTAAATTCCTTTCTTCATTTCAGATTCACCACTGAAATGCAACTAAATTTAAGGCTGTGCAATATGACAGAACAAATGGAAATGACAAAAAGAAACAAAGCAAGAAAGATTACATATCCAGATGATTTCCAATTAATTTAGACAATGTAAACAATATTATGATATACATCAGTCTCCTCTAGATGGCTTCAAAATAGGTATTACAGTCATAGAAAAAAGAATATTATACTCAATGTACAATATCCAGCTTTTGCTGTGGTTACTACTTGTTGTCACTATTGTTATGTAGATGTCATTGGTTTATTGAAGTTTTGATGTTTGGAATGAACATTCACTCACCAACGAGTACAAATATTTTGGAGATAAGAAGGGAGAGGAAAGCTATAACGAATGTAATTTTCAAGTGTTGTGAGCGGCTTTGAGGATTTTAGAACTGAAAAAGGAGTGATAAGTAGAGGCAAAATAAGGATTTTTTTTCATTTTCTAAGTTGAGGAGAAGAAACAGGTTAGAATTTTTAATAGTACTATTAGTACTTATCTTAATACTCTTAGAGGGTGAGACAACTAGCTATATTAAGCAATAAGCATTCTTGCTTTTTATAATTATCTTTTTTGTTTTTTCCTTTTTTATTATTACTAATATAACAATGAGTAGAAATAGGTATGCATTCTCCATGTGTTGTTTAATTGGAAAAATATAAACAGACTTAATTATTATTCTAATCACTACTTTGTATTCTGTATTTTAATAATCCTTGTAACACCCAGTTATATATTTGTCTTACTTGTCCCTTTTTTCTCCCCTTTTTCTGTACTCCCTTTTTGTTTTAATAAAATATTTTTTTTTAAAAAAGGTATAGTAGACAAAGGGATATAAAGGAGATAAATGAATACATAATGCCTAGTACTTAGTCTTTCCAAAGGCTTTGCTTCACCCTGAAAAATCTAACACTCAAAAGACAGCAAGTTAGATTCAGTGTGCAGAGAACATGGCAGATTCCTCACCTCTCCGCTTCTCTTCAGTTGTTCCTGGATGGAGGACATTGGTGGGATGCAGAGGAGATTGAGTAATTTGTATTCTTGAAGGAATTTAATTGCTCTCCAGAGATCTTGGGTGTCTCGGCAGCAGAAATCCCAAGAGAGAAATTAAGGCACATCTTTAGTGCACATCAGAGCTTAATTACATTCAGGAGAGAACTAGGAATCTAATCTTTTATGCTAAAAAAATGAATACCTTTGCATTTCTGTACCATCAAAGAATGAGATTTAGGGCCTCATTTTATGTGTATGTGTACACATATATACACATACACATACCAGGAGCTCTTTCCATGCTTGCTTGCTCAGCTCACCAACCCTGTAGGTCACTACACTTGTGATATTCAATGGTAGTTCAAATATTGAATGAGCAATTCTGCCTCCTTCCAAAAGAGCCCAAAATGGATTACATCGTTCTCTTGTCAAATTATAGTCACACACTATTCCATAGGTCAGGGAGGTTCTTAAAATCCCTCCATTATGTAAAATATGGGGAATGCCCTCTTCTCTCTGTCTGTGCTGTGTTTCTCCCTCTTTCTCCTCTCCTCCATTTTAGCCTCACAATAGCCGTGAAAGGAAAGTCAGGCTAAGACTGTGTGACTGGCCCAAAGTCATCCTGCATCCTTCCTGGACAGAGTGGGGATTTGAACGTGGAGCTCCTTGATCTTGTGCCAATATTCTAACTACTAGACACACAGACTCTGATAGGCTAGGGAAATTGTTATTCTCTCCCCATTTCTCTCAGAAAGAATATTTTTCACTCTTCTATATTGAGTAAAATTCTGCTTCTATTGCAAATAGGAGATGGATGTTGGTACTGTAATTCATACTATAATCCAGTTTGATGTATTGAGAGCCAGTTTGGTGTAGTGGTTGAGTGTGGCAGGAGAACTGGGTTTGATTCTCAGTCCCCACTTCTCCACTTGAAACCAGCTGGGTGACCTTGGGTCAGTCACAGCACTCTTAGAGTGCTCTCAGCTAGAGATGGGCATGAACAGAAAAAAAACCCGAACATGATGTTCGTTGTTTGTTGCCATCCACAAACAGGGACTCACGAACAACCACGAACATGGCCCTGTTTACGAACATGTTCGTGGTTGGACGTTCGTGGGGGCCAGCAGGCTCTCCTCCAGCCATCATCCAAGTCAAGATCCCTACTGCACCACTCCCAGAAACCTGACCTGAGCAGGCAGCAGGAAAGGTACCAATAATAAATAATAGCTTGGAACTTGAAGGGGTAGATCCCTATCCCATCACACACAAAGAAAATTCAAGCTCCAGTGCACTCTCTCTATCAAAATGCCAACAGCAACTCTCTCTCTCCCTCTCCACTGTCTGCAAAGTTAGAGCTGGGAGCCCCCCTCCCCCCGCTTTTTGCTTCCTTGTTGTAACAAATTTGGAGCTCCACACTTGAAAGGAAGACCTGTCTATCAAGCTAAATTGGTCTTAGATTGGGGTTTCCAGGGCAACAGCAGGAGTTCAGACAGAGTTCAGACAATCCCTGCCTAAGTTGCCAAGGGAATTGTTTGCAGGTGCCGGACTGTCTGGCTTGATGAGCAGCAACGAACAGCAATGGACGAGGCTTGCAATGACCACCTGTTCATTTAGAATGGGGCCTCATGAACAGCTTGTACATGAACAACAGATTGGGCTGTTCATGGCTTTTTTTTGTTCGTATTGCTGTTCATGCCCTTCTCTACTCTCAGCTCCACCCAGCTCACAGGGTGATTGTCATGAGGATAATAATAACACCCTTGGTAAACTGCTCTGAGTGGGCGTTAAGTTGTCCTGAAGGGCGGTATATATATCAAATGTTATTATTATTGTTATCCTGGAATTTGCAGCCAATTTTGACATGCTTAGCTGTTTTCTGATGAAGTTTACCTTTCATAAACAATCATAGAGAACAACACAGAAAGCAGAGGGGGGGGTTCTGAAAATTACATACACCAGTATATTCTCATTTCTTTCATCTTTGGTACGGCGGCATCCTTGAGCATCCTAAAGTTGGTGACCAAATGTCAGAATTCCAGCATTATTTTCTGCTTAATTTTGCCAGCCACAAAGAGATAACCTTACAGTATTGCCAGACTAAGCCTGGAAATCCTTAGAAAGGGAAGGTCATGGTAGGGGGCTGGCATCACAAGCCTAATGATGTCACTTCTTGAGAAAACCCAGAAGTAACAGCAAAAGTTTTCAAAATCATAGAGTTTGGGGTAATTCCTAGAGCTACTTCTGTCATTTCCAGGCTTTCTCTGGAAGTGATGTTATCACACCCACAACAGTTTTTACAAATTTTATGTGCCAAATTTGGAAAAGCAGTTGGCAATGGAAGCTCAGGCCAGGGTATTTTTCAGCCCAGCCAGCAGGCCAGCAACCTTAGCTTCCATCACATGTTGGGGGTGGGGGCCTTCTGCAGGTAACACAGGTCACAATGTTTTAATCCCTGTAATTTTTGGCACTACTACTCCAATGGTAATTTAGAAGCTTGTGGCCAATTTTGAGGCTTTTAGCTTCATTTTCAGATGAGTAATGCCTACCAAAGAGAAACTTAGCTTCCATTTCAAATAGGATCAGGAGGGTCTGGAGATAACCTTGACTAGGATATTCTGATTCCCTTTGTTTGGGGCACAGGATTCCTGAAGCTAGAGGCAAATTTTGAAACAGATGAGTTATCAAAGGAATAATAGATCTTTTTATTAAGAAACATGTTTACATGCCACATTTGTTGCTGAAATGGGGACTTGCAAAGACCTGACTAGCAAGCTTCAGCTAATTAAATAATCAATTACGAATAACAGTTACCAGTCTTACCCTCACTGCAATATAACCCAAATTAATTGTCTGGCATATTCCCATCTAGAAAGGACTGCTTTGCCTGTTTGCTGGAAGTAAGTTAATGTAGAAGACCCTCCAACATTGGCAGATATGGCATTCCATAAATCTCAAGACACTACCAAGAATGAGTGGGCTGACCAGTGACGAGAGATGGGCACGAACCTAAATACGACCCCCAAAAACCCACCAACCAGGCTGGTTCGGGATTCGCGAACCAGGGTTCGTGGATGCTCCTTTTCATGGAACTTCCACGAACTGTATACTGGTTCGTTGGGTCATATTTACAGGGGCAGTTTAAACTGCCTCTTTAAGGGACTTGCAAGGCCAAGTCCCTTTAAACTATCAGCTGGCAGGCGGCAGGGGGGATGCCATGGCAGGTCCCTTTAAACTATCAGCTGGCAGGCGGTGAGGGGGAATCCCCCCTGCTGCCTGCCAGCTGATAGTTTAAAGGGGCCTGCCACTTGCAAGGCAGGAAAGGGCCCTTTAAACTGTTAAATGCCCCTTTTCCTGCCACTGCTAAGGCCAGAAAGGGGCATTTATGCTCCACAAACCACAAACTGGTTTGCAACTGGTCCAGTTCCACGGTTCGTGGTTCGTGAAACCCACGAACCTTGAACCTCCTGGTTCATTTTTTTTTTGTTCCGTGTCCATCTCTACCAGTGACCTATTGTACATCCAGGGAGAGCTTTAAAGGTCAAAACCAGCATCTTAAATTGAACTTTGGAGTGCCAAATAAGTTATTCTCCCCTCTTGGTTCAGAAATACAAAATATTAACTTTTGGGATTAAAAATCATGTTGCTATCCTCCCAAATTGTTCTCTCCTGTCCTGAATGTGATGAAACTCCAGTGTGTGGCAGAGATACGTTTAATTTCTGTTTCTGAGTTTCTGTTGCTGAGACGTACAGACTCTAGAGAATAGGTCAATGATTACATGAGCACAAATAACCCAATCTCCACACATCCCCGACATCCTTTGAGGAACAGCTAAAGAGAGACTGAGAGGTGAGTGTTCTCTGAATTCTAACTGGTTGTCTGCTGAACACTACATCTTTCGTGAAGGATAAGTACAAAGTGTTTGTGTTACATGCCATCTTGTCTCTTCCAACTTATAGCAACCCTAGGAATTAATGACCTCCAAATTATCCTATCATTAACAGCCATGCTCATATCTTGCAAACTGGAGGCCGTGACTTCTTTTATTGAGTCAGTTCATCTCATGTTAGGTCTTCCATTTTTTCTACTGACTTAATCTTTTCTTGGCATTATTATCTTTTCCAGTGACTTGGCTTCTCATGGTGTGAACAAAGTATAATAATCTCAATTGAATCATTTTAGCTGTAGGGAGGCTTGATTTAATCTAAAACCCAGCTGTCTTTTTGGCTGTCCATTGTATATGCAAAACTCTCCTCCAGCACCACATTTCAAATGAATCAATTTTCTTCCTGTCAGCTTTCTTCAATGTTCAGCTTTCACATCCATACATAGTAATGGGGAATACTATGAATTATCTTAATCTTTGTCTATAATGACAGATACTTGCATTTTAGGATCATTTCTGGTTCCTTCATGGCTGCCCTTCCAAGTCTCACTCTCCTTCTAATTTTTTATCGCAGTCTGCCTTTTAGTTGATGATTGATCCCAGAAATAGAAAATCTTCAACATTTTTTTCATTGTCAACCTTTCTTCTTTAGCCTAGATATCTAGCATATTATTATATCTGAGTATTTAACTGTATAATCCTAAAAGCAGCTTACAACATTTCAAAATACATCAAATATTTCTTCCCTCACCTTTCCCATTCCCAGTTGTCACCACTAAGTGAATGTTTTAGCCCCTTCCTCCCCAGCAATCTGTATAAACATTGAACATCTGTATTCTTTATGTATCTATTAAACATGTCTTCTGGAGGAACCTGTAGGAGACCCATTTAACTCAATAGGGTTTTTTTTCTTTCATTGACAAGCAATTTATAGAGCCGTGCAAAGCAGAACTATATCTTCTGAAACTTTTGGAGATAGTGGGTTTAGGAAGATCTAACTCTTCTTAGAGTTTTTGCATTTTATTGTACACAGTTCTATATGGGAGTGAGTACTGATATGCTATATTTCCATACACGTTGAATAATGCACTTTCAATGCACTTTAGCAATCCTTTGAAAGTGGATTTTTTGTTCCACACATGGAAAAGCAGTTCCAAATGTTCACGAAAGAGTATTGAAAGTGGATTATCCAACATGTGTGGAAGCAGCCCTGGTTTGCCTTAATGGAAAGTATCTCCAAGGACTGCTTTGCTACAGAAACATCCTAATCTGGCCTGATGAAAATCACCAGTGTGGAGAGAAAACAAAGGTCTGCCATGCAATCAAGGCCCACATGGACCTATGCTGCATGCTGCAATCTGTGACTGTGCTGGTCTCTGCCCTCTTTCCAGACAATATTTTTGCGTTATTTATTGATACCTACTACCATATAAGTATGCGTAGGATTATACTGATGTTTCAACAGGAGCTGAAAGATTCTCCCCTACTTCTTGATTGCTTACTTTTTCCATCCTGTGAAATGAATAATTTAACAGGTTAATTTGGGTTGCATATGATGTTGTAAGTATGCATTTTTTTTAATTCTTCCTCTTTTAATTTCCTAAGGTTGAATTCATATTAGTGGTAAAAATAACGTTTAAATTATCAAGGACTCAACTTATCTTTTGCTGTAATTCATTGAAGATGTTACATTAAAATTTAAGTATACATATTTTTCAAGTATATACTTGAAAAATATAAAGTGTAAGGGGGAAAGTAGGAATGAATTTGTATTTACCCACTTTGCTCAATCTTGATAATTTTGCCAAACTGTGTTAATCCCAAATTTGAATATTTAAATTCTCCACAGGCTCCATTTTGTTGTTGCTGCTGCTGTTATTGAACTAGACTGAGAACTAGATTTGAGAGCTCTTTTTTTAACATTGTCATGAATGAGAACAGTACCCTTCAGAGATTTTGGAAGACTGACATGTGTTTGATCTCAGTGATAGCATCATCCAAAAACCTTTCTAACACTGGCAAGAGCAGCCACGTATGTAAACAATCAGGAGCTGCATTTCCAGCATTTGTGTGAAGTTGCACCCCCACCCCCCCCAGTCAGGAGTAAAGAGGCAGACAGAAGGCATTTGGGTATTTAAAGGGCCACTTTTATTAAACAATTAACAAACTGTAAATACGGCAAGGGATCTAACTGTGGTACAGGTCAGGCCCGGTGTCCATGCCAGGACTGCTGCCCTGACCTGTCTGGGTGAGCCTCGCTGCCCCGGGTGTGAGCCATCCGTGTGCATGGTTGCAACCCGGCCAGCCAGACAAATGGTTTCCCCCCTTGAAGTTCCAACCACTCCACATTACAGCCCGGGTGAAGGACTTTTACAGGGGGTCCCAGCAGCAGTCTGCCCTCTCAACTGGTCGCCATGAAGCCCACCAGCCAGTCATGACAGACCCCAATCCCCCTAGTGGGGATATGCCAAGGGTGCTCGCCGGCCCGCTCCCTTTTCCCCAACTCTAGCCTGCCAAATGACCATCTATTTACAGCTCCACCGTAACCAGTTACCACAACCCAGTACACAGTGCAAGGTAGGCAAAAAACTCCCCTCCCCAAAAGCCAATAAGAGGAAAGGAGAAAAAATTCCTACCTGGCCCTGGCAACCAGTGACCGGATCTCCTGCACCGGTAAAGGGAAGGCGGGTGGGCCGAGCGTGCGAAACCAACTGTGGGGCTGAGGAGGTGGCACCGCCTTGCAAAGGCTCAGCCCTGCCCCCCCAAAAGCCCATGCTTAGGAAGGAGTGGAAAAGCCGCTTTCTCCTTCCAGGGCTGCAAAAGCTGCCCCCATCCTCAACAGCCTTCGACTGCCGGCTGGGAAGGCCATATTGTCCTAAATCATTCATTCAGGGCAGTCTTAATGGTTCTGGGGCCCTAGGCAAAAGTCCAGGATAGGGCTCCAGAATCACTGCTGCTCCCTCTCCCCCTGCTGGAGCCAAGCTAGGGGCAGCTTTCATCCCATGTGAGGCCAGTGGGATCTGTCATCAGGACCCAGCTGCCTGAGCACCATTTGGAATGGGCAGAAGCAGTCACTGCTGAGCTCACTACCTGAGCTCCAAATATGGTGGTCACAACTAGTTGTCACTGGATTGCTTGGCCCAAGCTGAGGATAAGGTGGGTGCAAGTGGCAACACTGGAAGTCTCCTCTTCTTCTTTGTTCCCCCCTTCATGGGTGGAACATCCCCTGGATGGCAGCTTTCCCTGTTACTTAGAGCAAAACTACAAGTGATGCCTGACTCTAGTTGTACCCTTGTCAGCTTCCTTCAAGTTTTGATGGGAAATGTAGGCAGCTTGGCGGAAAGTTGGACAAGTGACAGTTGAAAAGTCCATTGGACAGCAGTCAGAGAGCCAAGCTGCAAGATCAGGACGCCTACATTTCTTATCAAAACTTGAGGGAAGCTGACAAGTGTCCAACTAGTGTCAGGCATCACTTGTAGTTTGGCCCTCATTGGCTAAGACTGCCCTTGCACATATTTAATCTGTGAGGGGTGAAATATCATAGATACATCAGTTTATAAACATATTCTTTTATATGTGTACAAATGTGCTCACTCACAGGTTTGGTCAAGAATATTAATTTCCAATTGCTCTTAGGAATTGAACAAATAAGTATCTTATCCTAATGGCTTCTAAGATTACATACGTTTTGTTTTTAAATTTGTCAGAGGATAATAATACAACTTAACAGAAATTTTGTCTCTCTTGATGAATAAAATTCCTTTGAATATAGAGTAGAATATAGTTGTCATTTTGCTGCTTCATAGATATATAATTGTGTAACTGAAGATATTGATATCAACACAGGTCTGTACTTCTTTCACATAAGTCTGATTGATCATTCATTAATTAGTTAATCAAGTAATTCTCGAAACTGCCCTCATCTGATATACATACATAATCTAAAACTGAGAGCTGTAGATAAGAGGACAAAAGAATTTTTGAAGGGATTATGAATATCTGTTTTTAAAACTAGTTGGCTAATTTTCAGAATAAGATATGAAAGCGCTGGTTTTAAGTGGACAAGTGTTTTTCTTTTCTTCCCACCCAGGTGCAGAAATGGTAAACAAAACAACGGTTACGGAATTCTTACTTATGGGATTTTCTGATGTTAGAGAGCTACAGATTTTAAGTGTTGTGGTATTTCTCTCCATTTACTTGGCAGCCCTGATGGGAAATTTTCTTCTCATCCTAACAGTAGCTCTGAATCCCCACATCCATAGCCCCATGTACTTCTTCCTGCTCAACTTATCATTATCAGATGCTTTTTATATCTCTGTCACTGTCCCCAAGTCCTTGGCTGTTTCAGTGACAAACAACAAACTGATTTCTTTCTCTGGATGTGTTGCACAAGTTTTTTTAGTTCTCACATTTGCAAGTACTGAGTTTTTCCTTCTCACGTCCATGGCTTATGACCGTTATGTGGCAATTTGTCATCCTCTACAATATGCTAAGCTCATGAACTGGAATGTCTGCTTCAAAATGGCAGCAGCTTCTTGGATCAGCAGCATAATCCTTGCTACCTTGCATACTGCAAATACTTTTAGATTATATTTTTGCAGGTCTAATATCAATCAATTTTGTGTAATGTTCCACAGTTACTAATGATTTCTTGTTCTTTTACAGCCTCCAGTATGGGGCTGCTTCTTGCCTTCACACTGAGTCTGGGCTCATTTGGCTTCTGTTTAATATTTGTTTATGGATTCATCTTCTCTACTGTGTTCAAGATTCAGTCAGCCCAGGGCAGGTCCAAAGCCTTTTCTACCTGCATTCCACACATGACTGTGTTTTTCTTGTTTCTTTCCACCAGTGTCTTTTCTTATTTCAGGCCCACGTCCTTATCTTCTTCCTTAATGGACCTTCTGGCTGCTGTTTTATACACCATTTTGCCACCCCTCATGAATCCCATCATTTATAGCCTGAGAAATAAAGAGATCCAAATGGCCATGAAGAAAATGTCAAAGAATCTCTTTAGATTTCAGTTGGTGATTTGATCAAAATATCAATGAAGAGCATGTAATTGAAACTACTATGAAGACATGAGGTCTATCATTATGAATATTGATGAATTTACATTGCCAGAATATTTCTAAGTAAGATGTATTTGTATGACGCAATTGCCACTTTTTAAAACTGATATCTATCTCTTCTTGAAGAGTGTGTCTGTTTCTAACAATCACCCTGGACAGGAAACAGTTGTTCATGTAATTCAGTAATGTTGGATTGCTCATTGGAGTATTGTTACAAAGAGGCAGGGCTCATTTGGAGGGGGAATGTGCCGGAACAGCATTCCTGTAGATCTGAAAAGAGGTCACGTGGGTTTGGCCCCGCCGATGTAATTCCTTTTCCTCCCCGCTGCCCATGTCTTTAGCAGCAGGCAGTGGCAGAGGCAGCAGCAGCTGCAGCACCACCACCCCATCACCGCCTCCTGGATTCCCTGGTAGGAACTGGGGGGGGGCTGCACTGCCCATCCTCCAGGCCTGCAAGTGGTGAGGGCTCTGCAGAGGAGAGTAAGCTGCTTTGTATTCATTCTGCTGATTTATTTTCATTCGTGACTCGTGAGTGAGTGAGTGAGTGAGTGCAAGCTGGGCTACAGGGGCTGGCTCTCCAAAGGAGGGTAAGCTGCTTTAAATTCATTCTGCTTTATTTGCATGCGTGTGTGCATGGGTGCGTGCAAGCACGGCTGCTGGGGCTGGCTCTCCAGAGTAGAGATGGGCACGATCAGAATTACGATAGAAAAATACCCACGATAATGGCAATTGCGCAATCGGGACCCAGCGAATCGGTTCCGTCCACAGCGACCAATCCAGCATTCGGGGGGGGGGGGGAGCTTGATCAGGGCTTGATCTGGGGGGCCATTGGGATCTGATAGGAGAGCCAGACACTCAGGCCCCAATAATCTATTCCCATAGCAATGGAGCCAGGGGGATGTCTGAGCTGTGTTTGCCCTCCTTCTGTCGCCCTGGAAAACGAAATGGAAGCCCAACTTTCCTTGATTAGCAGGGCTTCCTTCCAACCATGGAGCAGCAACCCAGGGGAGCGAGGGGGAAGGGGGTGTTCTGAAGCCATGGGCACTCCAAACGTGTTTTGCTTTTTAAAAAAACGGGGCTTTGTAGGAGGAATGGGTGTTTTTCTGTCTATCACTCTCTGTTTTTAACCTGCTTTTAAAACACTGTATTTTGTGGGAAAACCTCATTCACGGCTCTGTTTGTGTGTTTAAAATATGCTTTTGGAAGACTGACTGCTTGCTTTTAAAATCGAGTGGGGAGGAATGGAGGATTCTGTCCCTGCTTTTTTTAAAAAGCTGGCTGAAACATGTTTACGGGATGTCTCTCTCTATTTGGAGAGGCAGGGACGGGTTAAAAACTCCCCCCCCCCTGCTCTAAGTGTGTGTGTGTGAATCAGGGCCGGATCGATGGGGGGGCATGGGGGTAGTCGGCCCCTAGTGCCGCCAAAGAGGGGATGCCGGGCACAGTTGCCAGCCCCGGGAGCATGCCTGGGGAAAGCCACCCACGCTGCCTTTTGCCTTTCCTGCAGGACAAAGGGCAGCTGGCTTGCGGGAAAGGCAAAAGGCAGTGCGGGTGGCTGGGAGGCCGCCCACGCTGTTCGTCTTTCCCCAGGACAAGGGGCATGCGGGCATGCCCCTTGTCCTGGGGAAAGGCAAAAGGCAGCGCGGAAGGCTGGGAGGCCACCCGCGCCGTTCGCCTTTCCCCAGGACAAGGGGTGTGTGGGCAAGCCGGCTGCCCCTTGTCCTGGGGAAAGGCAAAAGGCAGCGTGGGTGGCTGAGAGGTCGCCTGCGCCGTTCACCTTTCCCCAGGACAAGGGGAATGCAGGCAAGCTGGCCGCCCCTTGTCTTGCGGGGCAGGTGAATGGCGTGGGCAGCCTCCAAGCCACTCGTGCTGCCACCAGCTCCGCAGCTCGCCGGGACAGCCAGCTTGCTGTGTGGGTTGGCGGGGGGTGACCCAGGAACGCGCATGCGCAAGAGCCTGACTACGGTTGCCACCCTGGTGTGAATGTCTCCTCCCTGAGGGGAGGCGGCTTGTCACCGTCTCCCCGTGCCAGCCGGGCCCGGCAGCCGCCACCACCACCCACCTTCCCATATAGCTGGGAATAGCAGCGCACCCCTCTTTGGCCTCCCCGATCCCCAAACCACGGATCGGAAATGGGAGATGACAGGTGTGCCTCGGTGATTTGGGGTCGTCGCCAGCACGGATCCACGAACAGCTTGATCAGCAATTTTTTTTTATCATGCCCGCCTCTAGTCCAGAGGAGGGTAAACTGCTTTGAATTCATTCTGCGTTATTTTTAGGAAATACTTGGAGATTTTTGGGGAAAGGGGCCTGAGGAGTGAGTGTTGCCTTTGACACACTTCCGGTGATGGCAGGGGGTGTTGCATATGCTAATGAGAAATGCTAATGAGTTCCTGCAGTTCTTTTTCTATGAAATGACCCCTGCAAAGAGGCATGCTGTTGAGGAAGAGATCTGAAACAAACATGGAGCTAGCATCTTGTTAAGTGCATGAAGCTGGGCAGCTGATTTCTCCACAGACCTAGGAATATAAAAGGAAAGAATTTATTATCACATAGACTCATTGCTGATGTTTTTTTTACCTGTTTTTTGGAACACCACATGTGTAATAGTTCCTGCAAATGAGAAAAAAACTTTGTTTCTGTGCTATGTGGCTGTGTGTATTTATGAATTGTTCATGGATGGCTGATTGATTACATATTTATTTGTACTTACTCATTCATGTACATAAAAATATGATGGGACAAGCTGCTATCTTTACCAACTATTTATTGCACTTTAGCACTTTATGTTTTTAATTGGTTTCACTTAGCACATCTTATGATATGGTAATAGATTTCATATTTGGAATAAGAGAGTAGTGTATTATTCTACTGATAGTATCTGTCACAGATGAGCCTGTGGCTTTTGCTTTTTTCTAATTCTGTACTTTGTGACTAGAGATGGGCATGAAAGAGGGAAAAAAATGAACCCTGAGTTTCATGGTTCGTCGTGTTCCACAAACCATGAACTTTCACAAAATGGTCCTGTTATGTGAAATGATTCATCAGGTTTGTGATTTGTCAGATCCTGGGGCCCTACAATGGCCCCCTTCATACCCAGAGATGCCAAAATCACAGGGAGACTTCAGCAGGCTATCCTCCAGCCACTCTTCATGTTTGGTGAAGATTGCAATACATTGACAGGGAGGCAGTCAATGGACCAGACCACCTCCCTTCTGTCCACTCGAGTGCCACAGGCTCGGGGATGGGGGATGACCCATAGCACCCCCCTTGTTTCCTAACAGGCGTCCACCAATTCCACTAGATGGGTTCTGTTGGTGGCCGCTTATGTAGAGCAGAACAGGAGCTCTCTGGTTGGCAGAAAGACCTGCCTAACAGAGTTTGGAGGGATGAGACTGGTGTTCCCTTGGCTACAGAAGGCCCATCTCCCCCCTTCTCATTGCTCTCATAGAACAGAATGGGAGCTCTCAGGTTGGCAGGTTGCCTAGCAAGGTTATGTGGGGTAAGATTGAGGTTTCTATGGCAACTAAAGGTCTGCAGACATTCCGGTTGCCTAGAGAATCAATGGATTGGTGCCAACTGTCTGGCATCATGAAGCATTCACAAATTGAACGAATTGGCCCAAAAAGTCATGGATTTTGTGAAAAATGCAGCTCCATGAAATACATGAATCAGACCAATTTGCCACAGAATTTGATTCATTTCAATTGGAGCCCATGTCTACTTGTGACACTTTCTGGATAAACATTGATATATCTGAATGATGACAATACTTGCATATCTACTTAACTGATGATATACTCTCTATACATGGAGAATTTGCATGTTAATAAATAAGAATCTATCATAGCTCAAATGTCTCAGTGTTTAATATACAGGAAGTATTTCTGTCCCTCCATGTGAATATGTATTACATCACTTGCAGTTTAAAAGATTATAGTTGACAAAGCAGTGTCACATTATTTTCCTATATAGATAAAATTACTTATACATAGCCCAAAGCACTAATATTGTGCTATATTATATAGTGCTTATTTCAATCATTTCTGTTTTAAAATTACTGCATTTAATCCTCCTAGAGTGCTTTGTGACCAGAAATTTAGCCAAGAAATTTACTGAGGGGCACTCCATATCCCATTTCTTTCATAAATACTTTGGACACTGATAAAGTTTGCAAGTTTTAACTCGATAGTGTGATGTTTGAATGTTTTCAGATTGCATCAGTTCATTCTTTTTTTGGGTGCAAAACCTAGCCCTGTATTTTTATTGATACTGCCAGATGTTATCTCTGAAGTATGCGGATCCAACTCATTACTACATATGGAACAGGTATAATTATGCACAATATTTCCCATCCAAAAACACAAATACCAAAGCACTGTGGCATAGATCTGGATAATTGGTATACATTCTTTTGCTGTTATATTTGTACTAGAAACAAAGCTCATTGTGGGGAAAAATTCATTGGGCTCTAGAAAGGGGAGGGTGGGCAGGCAGGCATTCACTCCTCCATCACTGATCCCAACCAGTGAATGAGGGGGATAGACGTTTCCACCTGCTCTACAACTGATCTCAGCAACATGAAGGGGTAGTGGCCTTTGATACCTGCTGCACGTCTGATATATACTGGGTAAAGGGGGGCACGCATTGCCACCTGCTCCACTCCTGATCCCAGCCGGGTGAAGGGAAAATGGGCATTGACTTCTGCTCTGCACCTGATTATGGCTGTGTGAAGGGGTGCAGGCATTGCTGCCTGCTTCAAGCCTGATCCCAGCTGGGTGAAGGGAGGTGGGCATTGCCACCTGTTCCCTGCTGGGTGAAGGGAGGAGTGAGAACTACCACCTGCTCATTGCCTGATCCCGACAGGTGAATGCAGGCAATAGGCTTTGCTACGAGCTCTGTTCCTGATCCCAACTGGGTGACGGGGGTGCAGGCATTACCACCTTCTCTGCTCCTGATTCCAGCAGGGTGAAGGGGAGTATTGCTGCCTACTTTGCACCTGATACTGACAGGGTGAAGACAGGGTGGGCATTGCTGCCTGCTCAGTGTCTTATTCCAGTAGGTTGAAGGGGGTGGGCATTACCACCTGCTCCATTTCTTGTCCCAGCTGGGTGAAGGGAAGAAGGGAATTGCCTTCTTGATCCCAACAGGTGAATGCAGCTGGGTGAAGGGAAGAAGGGAATTGCCTTCTGATCTGTGCCTGATCCCACCAAGGTGAAGGCACAATAACAACAACAACAACAACAACAACATTCAATTTATATACTGCCCTTCAGGACAACTTAATGCCCACTCAGAGTGGTTTACAAAGTATGTTATTATTACCCCACAACAATCACCCTGTGAGGTGGGTGGGGCAGAGAGAGCTCCAGAGAGCTGTGACTTGACCAAGGTCACCCAGCTGGCTTCAAGTGGAGGAGTGGGGAATCAAATCCAGCTCTCCAGATTAGAGTCTCATGCTCTTAACCACTACACCAAACTGGGCATTGCCACCTGCTCTACTCCTGATCACAGCTGGGTGAAGGGGGTGGGCATTGCCATCTGCTCTGCTCCTAATACCAGCTAGGTTAAGGCAGAGAGTGGGCATAGCCACCTCCTTTGCTCCTAATACCCACTGTGGTAAGGCAGGGGTGGGCATTGTAACCTGCTCAGCTCCTATTGCCAGTTGT